>NC_030813.1:75442079-76864520 GCF_001704415.2 Capra hircus
TCAAGTATTTTTCCAGCAACATTAAACAAAGTAAATGTTTATATATTGTAAAATCGATTATATATTATTTTAAATCTGAATATTCAGATTTATATATATATATATAGAAAAATGTTTATTCAGATAAATAACATTTATCTGAAATGTTATTACTTCAACATATGTTTCTATGAAGCTTGTTAATAAAGTATTACATTTTTCACTGACAGAACTAAGTCTTTCAAACTGAGTATTTTACACTTTAGCACATTTCAAATTACACTTGCCACCTGTCCAGTGCTCAAAAGCCTCAGGTGCTTGCTGGCTATGGGAAGTAATTATTTAGATTCTATTTTTAATGCTGATGTATTTGTGCTATTGTTTAGTCATGGGAACAAAAGAGAAACTTATGAAAAATGGTATTTCATTGCTTGAGATAAATCTCATGTTGTTATTATGCTTGTCCAGACACTCATGGTCTAGCTCTCTTATATGTTCCTACTCTTTCTCTATATTTTTCCTTATCTTTCAGCCACACTGATCTTATAGGTGTTGGAATGTACCACATTTCTCCCCCTTAGGGCCAGTCATGGTACCTGCTGCTTACTTTCCCTGAGATACTATTTTTTCATCTTCTTTTTCTGCTTCCTGCTCATCTCTAAATTTCCAATTTAACATAGACATCCTTAGGAAAGCGTTCTGAATCCAAGATAGTATTAAGGCTCTCATTTTATACTTTAAAACAGCTGATAAATTTTCTTTATAATATCCAGAAACATTAGAGATATTTTAAAAAATTAAATGATTATACCACACTACTTAAAAGCTTATGGTGACCTCCCATCATTTTCAGAACAAAATCCAAATGCCTTAACTTGTCTTGCTTCCTTAATTTAAGCCACTTTGGTGTTCTTTGTATTGTAGAAATATGATAGGCCTATTGCAGTAGCTTCATGCTGTTGCTTGCCATGTCCTAAATGTTCTTGCTCTAGACCTGGTTATACTAGTCACATCTCAAATATCAATTGCTGTATATGGTTGCAGCTAACAGAATGGTGTGGAAAGCATTTCTCTCATTCTTGGTTCAATTGGACAGTACTGCTTCAGACAAGGATGGTCAAACTTTTCCCATAAAGGCAGACAGTAATATTTGGCAGTTTGTGAGCCATATGGTCCCTGTCATAACTTTTTAGCTCTTCAGTTATAGCAATAAAGACAATATAGATGGCGTAAACAAGCGGGCCAAAGTGTATTTCAGCAAAACTTTATTAATGGGAAAAAGAGATAGGTAGATCTATGGGCCCATGGGCTATAGTTTGCACTGCTCTGTTCTATACGTTTCTGTGGCTAACACCTTAATATTATACCATTCGGAGTTAAAATTTATCTCACTACCGAAGCCTTTAGAAAGCATGCAATCAAAATTATCCTTTCAAACTTCAACTTCCTTCCAGTTACTCTTTCCAATTTCATTTGATTTGATGTTGTTCATAACATCAATCATTACCTTAATTATTTAAAAAAATATATATTGTCTCCTTTGCTAGAGAGTAGCTCCATCAGAGGGGATATAATGTGTCTTTTTCATCCTTCTGTCCCTAGGACTTAGAATAAAACTTGGCATGATGCAGACAATCAATTTTTGAAGAATGGACATTTAATACGATTATATTTAATGTTTATATTGTTACATTTAGGTCATCACTTAATGGCTTTTTCCTTTATAAGACTGTAAGTATAACAGATTAAAATTTTGCATTTATCATTGAGGCACAGATTTTAACAAATAGCCTCATATGAATACAATTTTTCATCAATTATAAAACAACAAATATGATTTATCATCAGTTAATTGCAATTAATAAAACTAGAACATTAATATGTTAAATGCATATGTAATTATAAGATGCATTATGTTTCAGTAACATTAAAAGTGAAAAATGTGAGTCTTAAGAATAAAAAAGTAAAGCATATATCTGCTATATATGTAGTAGGTCACGTTATTCAAGATATTTGATCATTTTCTACCTACAAGCATCCTTAATTGGGCCTGCTGTTTTGTCTCTTTAATAGCATTACATAACATAGATAAATTGTGTTCAGTTTCAAATAGTTGACCTGTATGAATATGCATGGAAACTCATGGTTTCATTTAAGATTCCTTGCTGTTTATATCCATAAGCATAATAGAAAGCACAAAAGACGATTGTTTCCGAAACAACATTGTCAGGAAACTACATTATTTTAACATATTATTCCTTGCCTTTTTTTGTTTTGTTTTTTAAATTTATTATTAATTGAATGATAATTACAATAGCATATTGGATTCCACTGTCCATCAACATGGATCAGCCATAGGTATGCATATGTCCCCTCCCTTGTCAACCTCCCTCCCACCCCCCATCCCATCCCACCCCTCTAGGTTGTCACAGAGCTACAGCGTGAGTTTCCTGAGTCATAAAACATATTCCCATTGGCCATTTTGCATATTTTAGTGTATATATTTCTATTGTACTCTCTCCATTTGTTCCACCTTCCCTTCTTAACCCCTCCCCTGTGTTCATGTGTCTGTTCTCTATGTATGGATCTCCACTGCTACCCTGTAAGTAGGTTCATCAGTACCTCTTTCTAGATTCCATAAGTAAGTGTTAATATATGATATTTGCTTTTCTCTTTCTGATCTACTTCACTTTGCATAATAGACTCTAGTTTCATCAGCACTGATTCAAATATATTCTTCTTAATGGCTGATTAATTCTCCAAATGATGAAAGATGGCATCTTTAAGCCCATCTTCTCCTGTGAGAACTCCAAAATTGCAACTTCCTGCTGAGCAACCATCAGCAAGAGAATGTTGTATCCCACCAAAAAAAGATACCCCATGTCCAAGGACAAAGAAGAAGTCCCAACAAGACAGTAGGAGGGGCAAAGTCACGTTTAGAATCAAACCCCAAATCACAAGACATGCTCAGAGGGCTCAATCAAAACCTTGTGTGCACCAGTACCCAGAGGCCCCACAGAGACTGAGCAAGATCTGCCTTTGAGTGAGTGTCTCCTGTGGAGGCATGGGTCAGCAGTGGTCTGCCACAGGGACAGGGGCTCTGGCTACGGCAGACCTGAGTCACTCACCATGTGGCATAAGCCTTCTTGGAGGAGGTCACCATTAACCCCACCATAGAGCTGCCCAGCAGATGACCCACAAACTGCAGAACAATTATATCAAACAAATTCTCACATTGTTAAGAGTTCTAGGACCCACAATAGATTTCCCAATCTGAGGATTCAGCAAAGGGAATTTGAACCCCCAGGGAATTTTACTTTGGAGTCCAGTGGGATTTGATTACAGAACTTCCACAGAACAGGGAAAATAGACTCTTGGAGGGCACAAACAAAACTTGTGCATACCAGGATCCAGGAGAAAGGAGCAGTGTTGCCACAAAAGGCTGAGTCAGACTTGGCTGTGAGTGTCCAGAAGTCTCCAGTGGAAGCCTGGGGTGACAGTTTGGCCTCAGGCCAAACAACTTGGGAGGGCACGTAGCCACACCCATCAATATAAAATTGGGTTAAATATTTACTGAGCATGGCCCTGCCCATCAGAACAAGACCCAGTTTCCCCCAGTCAGTCTCTCTCATCAGAAAGCTTCCATAAGCCTCTTATTTTATTCATCAGAGGGCCTACAGAACAAAAACCACAATCACAGAAAACTAGTCAAATTGATCACAGGGACCATAGCCTTGTCTGACTCAATGAAACTACAAGCCATGCCATGTAGGGCCACTCAAGATGGATGGGTCCTGGTGGAAACTTCTGACAAAACATGATCCACTGGAGAAAGGAGTGGCAAACCATTTCAATATTCTTGTCTTGACAATCCCATAAACAGTATGAAAAGGCAAAAAGATAGGACACTGAAAGATGAACTCCCCAGGTCTGTAGGTACCCAATGTCCTATGAGAGATCAGTGGAGAAATAACTCCAGAAAGAATGAAGTGATGAAGCCAAAGCAAAAACAACACCCAGCTTTGGATGTGACTGGTGATGGAAGTAAAGTATGATGCTGTAAGGAAAAATATTGCATAGGAACCTGGAATGTTAGGTCCATGAATCAAGGCAAATTGGAAGTGGTCAAACAGGAGATGGCAAGAGTGAATATTGACGTTTTAGGAATCAGTGAACTAAAATGGACTGGAATGGGCGAATTTAATTCATATGACCATTATATCTACTGTGGTCAAGAATCCCTTAGAAGAAATGGAGTAGCCATCATTGTCAACAAAATAGTCTAAATTGTAGTACTTGGATGCAATCTCAAAATGACAGAATAATCTCTGTTCATTTTCAAGGTGAACCATTAAATATCACAGTGATCCAAGTCTATACCCAAAGCACTACTGTCAAAGAAGCTGAAGTTGAATGGATCTATGATGACCTACAAGACCTTCTAGAACTAACCTGAAGAAAGATGTCCTTTTCATTATAGGGGACTGGAATGCAAAAGTAGGAAGTCAAGAGATACCTGAAGTAACAGGCAATTTAGGACTTGGAGTACAAAATGAAGCAGGGAAAAAGCTAACAGAGTTTTACCAAGAGAATACACTGGTCAGAGGAAACGCCCTCTTCCAACAATACAAGAGATGACTCTATATGTGGGCACACCAGATGGGCAATACCAAAATCAGATTGATCATATTCTTTGCAGCCAAAGATGGAGAAGCTGTATATGGTCAGCAAAAACAAGACCAGGAGATGACTGTGGTGCAGATCATTGCAAAATTCAGACTTAAATTGAAGAAAGTAGGGAAACCAATAAATCATTCAGGTATGACATAAAACAGATCCCTCACTATTATACAGTGAAGTGACAAATAGATTCAAGGGATTAGTTCTCATAGACAGACTACCTGAAGAACTATGGATGAGGTTCATGACATTGTACAGAGGCAGTGATCAAGACCATCCCCAAGAAAAAGAAATGGAAAAAGAAAAAAATGGTTGTCTGAGGAGGCCTTACAAATAGCTGAAAAAAGGAGAGAAGCTAAAAGCAAAGGAGAAAAGAAAAACTGTACCTATCTAAATGCAAAATTCCAAAGAATAGCAAGGAGAGAAAAGAAAGGCTTCCTCCAAGATAAATGCAAGGAAAAGAGGGAAAAAAAAAAAAAAAAAAAAGGGAAACACTAGAGATCTCTTCAAGAAAATCAGAAATGTCAGGAGAATATTTCATATGATGAAGGGCACAATAAACAACAGAAAAGGTATGGACCTAACAGAAGCAGAAGATATTAAGAAGAGGTGGCAAGAATACACAGAAGACTATACAAAAAAGATCTTTGAGACCCAGATAACCGTGATGGTGGGATCACTCACCTAGAGCCAAATATCTTGGAATCTGAAGCCAAGTGGGCCTTACGAAGTATTACTATAAACAAAGCTAGTGGAGCTGATGTAATTCCAGCTGACCTCTTTCAAACCCTAAAAGATGATGCTGTGAAACTGCTGCACTCAATATGCCAGCAATTGGGAAAACTCAGCAGTGGCCACAGGCCTGGAAGAGGTCAGTTTTCATTCTAATCCCAAAGAAAGGAAATACAAAAACATGTTCAAACTACGGCACAATTGCACTCACCTCAGTTCAGTTCAGTTGCTCAGTCGTGTCCGACTCTTTCAGACCCCATGAATCGCAGCATGCCAGGCCACCCTGTCCATCAACAACTCCCGGAGCTCACTCAGACTCACATCCATCGAGTCCGTGATGCCATCCAGCCATCTCATCCTCTGTCATCCCCTTCTCCTCCTGACCCCAATCCCTCCCAGCATCAGAGTCTGTTCCAAAGAGTCAACTCTTCGCATGAGGTGGCCAAAGTACTGGAGTTTCAGCTTTAGCATCATTCCTTCCAAAGATATCCCAGGGCTGATCTCCATCCGAATGGACTGGTTGGATCTCCTTGCAGTCCAAGGGACTCTCAAGAGTCTTCTCCAACACCATAGCTCAAAAGCAGCAGTTCTTCAGCATTCAGCCTTCTTCACAGTCCAACTCTCACATCCATATGACCACAGGAAAACCCATAGCCTTGACTAGATGGACCTTAGTCAGCAAAGTAATGTCTGCTTTTGAATATGCTGTCTAGGTTGGTCATAACTTTTCTTCCAAGGAGTAAGCATCTTTTAATTTCATGGCTACAGTCACCATCTGCAGTGATTTTGGAGCCCAAAAAAGTAAAGTCTGACACTGTTTCCACTGTTTCCCCATCTATTTCCCATGAAGTGATGGGACCAGATGCCATGATTTTCGTTTTCTGAATGTTGAGCTTTAAGTCAACTTTTTCACTCTCCACTTTCACTGTCAGCAAGAGGCTTTTTAGTTCCTCTTCACTTTCTGCCATAAGGGTGGTGTCATCTGCATATCTGAGGTGATTGATATTTCTCCTGGCAATCTTGATTCCAGCTTGTGTTTCTTCCAGTCCAGCATTTCTCATGATGTATTCTGCATAGATGTTAAATAAGCAGGGTGACAATATACAGCCTTGAAGTACTCCTTTTCCTATTTGAAACCAGTCTGTTTTTCCATGTTCAGTTCTAACTGTTGCTTCCTGACCTGCATACAGATTCCTCAAGAGGCAAGTCAGGTAATCTGGTATTCCCATCTCTTTCAGAATTTTCCACAGTTGATTGTGATCCACACAGTCAAAGGCTTTGACATAGTCAGTAAAGCAGAAATAGATGTTTTTCTGGAACTCTCTTGCTTTTTCCATGATCCAGCAGATGCTGGCAATTTGATCTCTGGTTCCTCTGCCTTTTCTAAAACTAGCTTGAACATCAAGTAGTTCACGGTTCACGTATTGCTTAAGTCTGGCTTGGAGAATTTTGAGCATTACTTTACTAGCATGTGAGATGAGTGCAATTGTGCGATAGTTGGAGCATTCTGTGGCATTGGCTTTCTTTGGGTTCGAATGAAAACTGACCTTTTCCAGTCCTGTGACCACTGCTGAGTTTTCCAAATTTGCTGGCATATTGAGTGCAGCACTTTCACAGCATCATCTTTCAGGACTTGAAAAAGCACAACTGGAATTCCATCACCTCCACTACCTTTGTTCGTAGTGATGTTTTCTAAGGCCCACTTGACTTCACATTCCAGGAAGTCTGGCTCTAGGTGAGTGATCACACTATCATGATTATCTGGGTCATGAAGATCTTTTTTGTACAGTTCTTCTGTGTATTCTTGCCACCTCTTCTTAATATATTCTGCTTCTGTTAGGTCTATACCATTTCTGTCTTTATTGAGCCCATTATTGCATGAAATATTCTCTTGGTATCTCTAATTTTCTAATTTTCTGACATAATGTAGTCCACTGGAGAAGAGAATGGCAAACCACTTCAGTATTCTTGCCTTGAGAAACCCATGAACATTATGAAAACGCAAAATGATAGGATACTGATAGAGGAACTCGCCAGGTCAGTACGTGCCCAACATACTACTGGAGATCAGTGGAAAAATAACTCAAGAAAGAATGAAGGGATGGAGCCAAAGCAAAAACAATACCCAGTTGTGGATGTGACTGGCGATAGAAGCAAGGGCCAATGCTGTAAACAGCAATATTGCATAGGAACCTGGAATGTCAGGTCCATGAATCAAGGCAAATTGGAAGTGGTCAAACAAGAGATGGCAAGAGTGAACGTCGACATTCTAGGAATCAGTGAACTAAAATGGACTGGAATGGGTGAATTTAACTCAGATCACCATTATATCTAGTACTGCGGGCAGAAATCCCTCAGAAGAAATGGAGTAGCCATCATGGTCAACAAAAGAGTCTGAAATGCAGTACTTGGATGCAATCTCAAAAATGACAGAATGATCTCTGTTCATTTCCAAGGCAAACCATTGAATATCACAATCATCCAAGTTTATGCCCCAACCAGTAATGCTGAAGAAGCTGAGGTTGAATGGTTCTATGAAGACTTACAAGACCTTTTAGAACTAACACCCAAAAAAGGTGTCCTTTTCATTCTAGGGGACTGGAATGCAAAAGTAAGAAGTCAAGAAACACCTGGAGTAACAGGCAAATTTGGCCTTGGAATGTGGAATGAAGCAGGGCAAAGACTAATAGAATTTTGCCAAGAAAATGCACTGGTCATAGCAAACACCCTCTTCCAACAACACAAGAGAAGACTCTACACATGGACCTCACCAGATGGTCAACACTGAAATCAGATTGATTATCTTCTTTGCAGCCAAAGATGGAGAAGCTCTATACAGTCAACAAAAACAAGACCAGGAACTGACTGTGGCTCAGATCATGAACTCCTTATTTCCAAAATCAGACTTAAATTGAAGAAAGTAGGGAAAACCACTAGACCATTCAGGTATGACCTATATCAAATCCCTTATGATTATACAGTGGAAGTGAGAAATAGATTTAAGGGCCTAGATCTCATAGATAGAGTGCCTGATGAACATTGTATAGGAGAGAGGGATCAAGACCATCCCCATGGAAAAGGAATGCAAAAAGCAAAATGACTGTCTGGGGAGGCCTTACAAATAGCTGTGAAAAGAAGAGAGGCGAAAAACAAAGGAGAAAAGGAAAGATATAAGCATCTGAATGCAGAGTTTCAAAGAATAGCAAGAAGAAGTAAGAAAGCCTTCAGCGATCAATGCACTCTCACCTCACACAGTAGCAAAGGAATGCTCAAAATTCTCCAAGTCAGGCTTCAATAGTATGCAAACAGTGAACATCCAGTGTTCAACCTGGATTTAGGACAGGCAGAGGAACCAGAGGCCAAATTGCCAACATTCACTGGAACATAGAAAAAGCAAGGGAGTTCAAGAAAAGCATCTAGTCCTGCTTTATTTATTACACCAAAACCTTTGACTGTGTGGATCACAAGAAATGGTGGAAATTCTGAAAGAGATGGGAATACCAGATTACCTGACCTGCCTCCTGAAAAATCTGTATGCAGGTCAAGAAGCAACAGTTAGAACTGGACATGGAACAACAGACTGTTCCAAATTGGGAAAGGAGTACTCCAAGGCTCTATATTGTCATCCTCCTTATTTAACTTACATGCAGAGTACGTCATGTGAAATGCCAGGTTTGATGAAGCACAAGGTGGAATAAAGATTGCCAGAAGAAATTTCACAACCTCAGATACGAAAATGACACCACCCTCATGGCAAAAGTGAAGAGGAACTTGTAAACAGCATCTTGGTGAAAGTGAAAGAGGAGAATAAAAAATCTGGCTTAGAACTCAACATTCAAGAAACTAAAATCATAGCATCTGGTCCCATCACTTCATGGCAAATAGATGGGGAAACAATGCAAAAAGCAACAGACTTTGTTTTCTTGGGCTCCAAAATCACTGCAGCCTTGAAATTAAAAGATGTTTGCTCCTTGGAAGAAAAGCTATGGCCAGCATAGACAGCATATTAAAAAGCACAGACATTACTTCACTGATAAAGGTCCATCTAGCCAATGCTATGGTTTTTCCAGTAGTCATGTATGGATGTGATGGTTGGACCATAAAGAAAGCTGAGTGCCTAAGAATTGGTGCTTTTGAATTGTGGTGTTGGAGAAGCCTCTTGAGAATCCGTTGGACTTCAAGGAGCTCAAGCCAGTCAGCCCTAAGGGAAATCATTATTGAATATTCACTGGAAGGACTGACGCTGAAGTTGAAGGTTCAATACTTGGACCACCTGATGTGAAAACCTGACTCATTGGAAAAGACCTTGAGGCTGGGAAAGATTGAAGGCAGAAGAAGAAGGGAATGACAGAGGATGAGATGGTTGGATGGCATCATTGATCAATGGACATGAGTTTGTTCAAGCCCCAGGATTTGGTGATGGACAGGGCAGCCTGGTGTACTGCAGTCCATGGGGTTACAAACATTTGGACAGGACTGTGCAACTGAACTGAAATGAACTGAATATTCCATTGTATATATGTACCAGGACTTCTTTATCCATTCATGTGTTGATGAATAACTAAGTTGCTTCCTTTTTCTAGCTATTGTAAATAGTGCTGCAATGAACATTTGGTACATGTGTCTTTTTCAGTTTTAGTTTTCTCAGGTTATATGCCCAGTATTGGGACTGTTGGGCCATATGGTAGTTTTATTCCTAATTTTTTAAGGAATCTCCATACTGTCTTTCATAGTTCCAAAATATACAAGCAGCTTATGCAACTCAGTAACATAAAAACAAACAGCCCAATAGAAAAGTGGGCAAAGACCTAAATAGACATTTCTGCTAAAAGACACACTGATAACTAATTAACACATGAAAAATATGTAACACTGCTCATTATTAGAGAAATATACATCAAACTGCAATGAAATATCACCTCACACTGGTCAGAATGGCCATCATCATATCAACAAACAATAAATGATGGAGGGGATGTGGAGAAAAGGGGACTCCTAGTTTTTAACAGGAATTTCAATGCCTTTTTGGGGCTTCTCTGATAGCTCAGTGGATAAAAAATCTTCCTGCAATGCAGAAGAGCCCTGTTTGATTCCTGGGTTGGGAAGATCCACTGGAGAAGGCATAGGCTACCCACTACATTAGTCTTGGGCTTCCCTGATGGCTCAGACAGTAAAGAATTCGCCTCTTATGTGGGAGACCTGGGTTCAGTCCCTGGGCTGAGAAGATCCCCTGGAGAAGGGAAAGGCTACCCACTCCAGCATTCTGGCTTGGAGAATTGCATGGACTGTATGGTCCATGGGATTGCAAAGAGTTGGACACAACTGAACGACTATCACTTCACAATGCCTTTTATGATACGTGGTGGTAGTGGTGCTCAAACAATGCCCAGTTGTGCAGAATTCTGCAACCCTATGGACTATAGTGTGCCAGACTCCTCTGTCCATGGAATTCTCCTGTCAAGAGTATTGGACTGGGTTGCCATTTCCTCCTTCATGGGATATTTCCAACCCAGGGATTAAACTGGATTCTTATGTCTCCTGCATTGGCTGATGAATTCTTTACCAATAATGCCACATGGGAGGCCCAATATACTTTCCTTTTTTTAAAAGTTTAAAGTGAAGTCACTCAGTCGTGTCTGGCTCTTTGCAACCCCATGGACTGTAGCCTACCAGACTCCTCTGTCCATGGAATTTTCCAGGCAAGAATACTGGAGTGGGTTGCCATTTCCTTCTCTAGGAGATCTTCCTGACCTAGGGATTGAATCCAAGTCTCCCACATTGTAGGTAGACGCATTATGGTCTGAGCCACCAGGGAATTCCTATAAGTAATCAGATGAAATAAATACAGGAAGAAAGAAACACTAATATCTTCTATTTGACCTACTCAAATGGTCAAGAAATTATCCTGCCAGCAGTTTGATAAATCGGATCTCAAGTTACTCTGTTTTCAAGCAGATGTTGGGGATACTCTTTCTGATATAACACAGAGAAGATACTATCTTTGAGTGAAATAGAATGAGGGGTATTTCCATTTTTACTGTGCTATTTCTCCACTCCTTCAGGCTTATGCTGAAAAATTATGCTTTGTGGGTTTTTTTCCTTCTAACCTGTAAATAGGGTGTCAGTCAGGATTCTCTTCTCACCTTTTGGTCAGTTCACATTGTATTTCTTTAAATTCCTCAAAAGCATTCACAATATTCTTTTCTGTTTCTGACTCCTGGCTTATTTTAGCTTGGTGTTTGGGCTCAGCTTGGTTATCATATTCTCTGGACACCTTCCCATCCTTCCTCCATTTGTTGTTATTGTTCAGATGCCAAGTTATGTACTAGTCTTTGCAACCCCCTGACCTGTGTGATGCTAGGCTCCTTTATCCTCCACTATCTCTTAGAGTTAGCTCAAATTCATGTCCATTGAGTTGGTGACATTATCTCATCCTCTGCCACACTCTTCTCATTTTGTCTTCAATCTTTCCTCTGTTTTCTTTCTTTTCACTATTGTCTTTAGGTTGACTAACTTATATTGGGGAGAAAGAATTTTCCTCTATGCTTTTAGGTTCTTCTAGATGTTTTAAGAATTAAATTGACATGATAAAGATTAAGAGGAGAAAATAAAATTATTTCATAAATAAAGGAACCCCACATACACGAAAGGCATATGTAACATCCTGAATTAAGGAATGAGGTCTGGGCAGGGACTTCAAGGACAGGAGTGTCATACACAGAACAATAAGAAGAAAAGCAGATATTTGCCCTGACATGCAGATGGAACCACTTAGATAAACTTATCTTTGGTAATACCTCTTTTTTGGGAAGTGTATACATTTTAGATTCTTCTAAGTAAGCAAGTGAGTGAAGTGAAAGTCAGTCAGTCATGTCCTACTCTTCACGACCCCATGGACTATACAGCTCATGCAATTCTTCAGGTCAGAATATTGTAATGAGTTCAGTTCAGTTCAGGTCAGTCACTCAGTTGTGTCCGACTCTTTGGACCCCATGGACTGCAGCACGCCAGGCCTCCCTGTCCATCACTAACTCTCAGAGTTTACCCAAACCCATGTCCATTGAGTTGGTGATGTCATCCAACCATCTCATCCTCTGTTGTCCCTTTCTCCCCCCGGCTTCACACTTTCCCAGCATCAGGGTCTTTTCAAATGGGTCAGCTCTTCGAATCAGGTGGTCGAAATATTGAAGTTTCTGCTTCAACATCAGTCCTTCCAGTGAACACTCAGGACTATCTCCATTAGGATGGACTAGTTGGATCTCCTTGCAGTCCACAGGACTCGCAAGAGTCTTCTCCAACACCATAGTTCAAAAACATCAATTCCTCAGCATTCAGCTTTCTTTATATCTCAACTCTCACATCCATACATGACTACTAGAAAAACCATAGCCTTGACCAGATAGACATTTGTTGGCAAAGTAATGTCTCTGCTTTTTAATATGCTGTCTAGTTTGGTCATAACTTTGCTTCCAAGGAGTAAGCGTCTTTTAGTTTCATGGCTGCAGTCACCATCTGCAGTGATTTACTGGAGTGGGTAGTGGTTCCCTTCTCCAGGGGATTTCCCCAACCCAGGGATCAAATCAAGGTCTCCCATATTGCAGGTGGATTCTTTACCAACTGAGCCACCAGGAAAGTCCAAGTAGTTAAGGGGGAGGCGATAGTTTCTCTTGAGCTTATAGGATCTCCATTGCCTTTTTCTCAAAATAATCCACATGCCAAGACTGCACGTCTTGGGGATGTCAGTTCTGAACGCTTATGTTTATAATCAGACATCTATAGGGGAAAAATATGTAAAAATTGTCTTTTGGCTAAAACTTGGCTAAAGCTATTGACTGAATAAAATTAAACAATGTGAGATTTGTGAGTTGAGCTTTATATAGAACCAAATGAGAACTACAGTCCAGGAGACAGCCTTTCAGCTCTGTTCAACTTCTCCAAAGAGGTAGTGGAGGAGGTTAGTATAAACATATCAGTGGAGGGGGATACTTGTAATCAAGCACACATTTTGGCTAAAGATCACTGCTACTCAAGAGGCACAGATGTCTCCATTGATGAGATTAGTGATTTTTTAGATGTGAGAAGATGCAAGAAATTGACCTCATAAAATCTGAAATAAGTGCCCTAATAAAAGGGAATTCGGGGACCTACAGTTAGGAAGACATCTACTTTAACTAGACTGAGCAAAATGTGAAGGCCTTGGTCACCCTTCTATAACCAACCAGTCTCTTCACTCCTTGCCTTTGGAAATGACTCACTTGTTTTCTGTCTTAATAACTTTGCAGTTGCAAAACCACAAACTATATGAAATCGCATGGTGTAGACTCTCTTGTCTTGCTTTTTAAACACTCTATACTATGTTTTAAACTCATCCATGCTATTGGTTCTATTAGTAGTTCATTCCTTTTTATTTTTGGGTAGAATTCCATTGCTTGGGTTTACTGCAGACTTTGCTCTTCCCCATTTGAGGTATATTTGGATTGCTTCCAGATGTAAGCAGATACAAATGAAGCTGCTTTAAGTCGTTATGTACATGTTTTTATGAGACATAGATTTTCATTTTAATTCGGTAAATATCTAGTAGTGGGGATTGCTAGATCACATGTTTAGTTTTTTCTAAACTTTATAAGAGATAACCACACCATATTCAAAATCTGTTTTGAAATCATGCCAATAATCTCTCAGAGTTGGAGTTACTACACATACTTGCTGAACCACTGTATTCTAGCCTTTTAGTTTGATTAGTTTATTTAAGTAATTTTAATAATTATGTAATGATAAGTCATTGTGGTGTAAATTTGCTACTTTAATTACCGATGATGTCCAGTATCCTTTTATTTGCTTAATAATCATCTGTATATCTTCTTTGGTGAAGTTTCACAAAATATTTTGTCAATTTGTTTATTATCACAAAATATTTTGTTAATTTGTTTATTGCTTTGTTTTCTTACTATTGATTTTTGAGAATTTTTTATGTAATACAGAAAATTTCGTTAGCAGACATGTAACTTGAAAATGTTTTCTCTAGAATTGTTACCTGTCTTGTTCAGATTTGGACACTGTTAGCAGAATCTGGAGTCTTAAGATCACAGGTTTTTGAGTCAAACACCTCAAGATGATTTTGTTATATTATTAGCTATTTTTTGACAAACTATTTAATTTTCTTTTGCCTTAATGTCTTCAGTGGGCAAACATAACAAGAACTCTGTTCAAACATTAAATTGATATAGTACTTGATAGAAAGATGGAACCAGAGCCAAGGGATCAGAGTTCTAGTTGGGATCTCCACTCTTTATTTTCCCATTTAGTTCTTGAAGAATCCCTTTTCTTATCTGCAGAATGAGAACATTCAGCTAAATTATATCCATGCTGCTTCTCTACCATGATCTGAAAATATTATAAATCATAGCTTCATCTTAGAACACACAATATTTTTATTCATTAAATCATACTTATCTATATCCTGCAGATACTGTGTTTGTGCATGCATGAATATGATATTATGAACTGATGTTTCAATGTAAATATTTGGAGCATTTAATAACATATACAATTTGTGAACTAGATTTCCTCTTTTTAATGATATATCATGACTTCTTCAGAGAAAGCAATCGCAACCCACTCCAGTACTCTTGCTTGGAAAATCCCATGGACAGAGGAGCCTGGTGGGCTGCAGTCCATGGGGTCGCTAAGAGTTGCCACGACTGAGCGACTTCACTTTCACTTTTCACTTTCATGCATTGGAGAAGGAAATGGCAACCCACTCCAGTGTTCTTGCCTGGAGAATCCCAGAGACGGGGGAGCCTGGAAGGCTGCTGTCTATGGGGTCGCACAGAGTCAGACACGACTGAAGCGACTTAGCAGCAGCAGCAGCAGCAGCATGACTTCTTATGCTGAAGAATCCTATGCTGTTATCTAGAGTTAAAATGAGATTGCTGCCTAAACAATCTTTGAAAGATATAAAATATATGTTTATTTATAAAACTATATATTATAAAAATTCATATTTATTAAGATATCAGTAAACTTATTAAATGTAAATTGACAGTGAAAGTGTTAGTCACTCAATTGTGTCCAATTCTTTGTGACCCCATGGACTGTAGCCCATCATGCTCCACTATCTGTAGAATTCTCTTGACAAGAACACTGGAGTGGGTAGCCATTCCCTTCTCCAGGGAATCTTCTCAACCCAGGAATCAAACCAAGATCTCCTGCATTGTAGGCAGATTCTTTGCCATCTGAGCCACCAGGGAAGTCTCTAAAGTATAAAATATATTTTTAAAATAACTGTTAATTTATAGTTAGTCAAGTAATTTGTATAATTTGCCTTTTTTTTCTGTACAGTATACATGCATGTGTTGTGTGTTCCTGAAAAAGCAAAGTTTCTGAAACTGCTGCTATTTCACAAAAGACTAATAGATATTAACTTTCAAGGAAGCATTTACATTAAGCAAGATAATTTTAAGATATTATCTTTCTCACTAGATAATAATGTAAAAAGCAAATTAAGAATCCATTATTGAGCTACAGAAATAGGAGAAAAGAATCACTCAAAATGAAAACAATGCAAATTATTAGCTCATGACAATTCTTCTATCTGATAAAATATCATTGCATACTTCACAACTTAATCTGCCTTTGTCTCGAGGATCACTCAGATATCTCATTATAAAGCCTTATCCCATTTTTACAATAACCAAGAAAGTATTTAGAGAACCATTAAAAATGCTTAAAAGTAGAAGAGTTGTTGTGAGGGCAATCTATTGGCAGTATATTTCTGTCCTTCTAGGCTATATTTCACAGTGATTTAGAAACTGAAGATATTTGTAAAATTAAAATGCTGTTGACTCCAGCAGGTTTGAGTACTGAAGCCTTAATATCTTTGTTAAAAGCAGTGCATAGTTTGACAGTCCAGAAAATCCCATAGATAGTCCTCAATTCCTCTCTCCAATGAAGCAAGAGGCATAATCTGGAGACTAAAAAGAATAAAGATAACTACTGCTGATCATCCCAGTCTTATAATACAGGAAAATTCACTTTCTCCAAGATTAAATATCCAGTGGTGTGGCCTATGATCATATTTCAGCAAGAATATACTTCCTTTGAGGAGAAAATATAAATTTGCTGACTAAAGATACTTAAATTATCTGTAATTTCAAGATTCAGCAGTGACCAGGGTATCCTACATCAAACAAATGCAAAAAGTAAAAATCTTAAAGTTTTAAAACCAACACCTTATTAGTTGATCAGCATCTGGAATTCCTTAAACATAGCATAATAAATTACTTAGGCTATGTTCAACATATGATAATTTGAGTCAATTTTCTACTTACTCCTTAATAACAAAATCTTAATTGTTTATTTTTGTTGGCTTCATACATTCATTTGAATTATTGATTCTCCCCTTTAATATTGAACTGCCATGTGCCTAAAATGTTTCAAGAATATGGGGAAATATGGAATAAATGCCAAAAAATCTTAATTTAAAATATAAATTCTCTTGATTTTCACATTAGCCATCTAATTAATATTTTGGATGCAAGGCTAAGAGGAAGAAGAAAGTATGCTTGCTACTAATTGCCTCAAGCAATGTCCTGTCTTATATGTTAATACGTCTTCACATAAACTGATTATGCCAATGATCTTCAAGTAAATTATTCCAGATCATATAACAGAGAGTTTGGAGCATCAGATCTAGATAACAGTGGTGGGCTATTTTGAGTAATTTTATAAAATGTGATTTTTATCAAAAGGCTTTAGTCAAATGTCTAAAGATGTTTCTAGATAATACCTAAGCTAAGTAATATGAATTAATAAATTAATTCAGAAACATGATTACAGTTGCCATGGCAAAGCTAATGATTGACTGCTAAATCTGCCTTTATTAGGTATGTGTATGAGTATTAGTAAGAGATCATTCACTGGAATCTTAGATATATCCATTATTTCATAATAAAATTCTAGGTGTTGAAATTCTTTTATATATTGATATTTAAATATATATATATATATACACACAAACACCAGTCACTACTTAAATCTATAAATGGCTGTTTTCACTATAACTGGGATACTGTCTTTTAAACTATTAAGTATTCTTAAATGTAAATGTTCATTTGTTTGTGATCATATAACAGAAAAAAGACCAGTATTAAATTATATATATATATATATATATATATATATATATATTTATATAGCAGCACCTACATTTAATAAAGAACCTTTCTGAGCAGGGCTAGAGAATTCCATGGACAGATGAGGCTGGTGGGGTTGCAAGAGTCAGACACAACTGAGAGACTAACAGTACTACTATTACTACTGAGCAGGACTCCTAAGACTGAGTTATAAACTTCCACATAACAGAGATCTACTTACATTAACTCTACGAGAAAGATAGTGAAATATTTTTTTTTCCATTTAAAAAACACATTAATGAGTGCCATTCCCTCCGAGCTCCTTTATGTGAGAGAGAAGAAAGGAATGGCAACCAATCCAGCTAGTTTAGCCATTGGAAAATTAGATTTGTACCTCCTCTTTATAATCCCCACAGTATCTGTTATAAACTTGGCTTAGATGCCCAAAAGCTTAGCTGAATTTGAGTTAGAATTGTAACGTCTTCATTTGTCAAACTAATGGACCATCAATTTAACAATCAGGAGACGGCCTGAGGGGAAAAATGCCCAAAAGAAACAAGTTTTCTTTTGGAGAAGGCAATGGCACCCCACCCCAGTATTCTGGCTTGGAAAATTTCATGGATGGAGAAGCCTGGTGGGCTGCAGTCCATGGGGTCGCTAAGAGTTGGACAGGACTGAGCGACTTCACTTTCACTTTTCACTTTCATGCATTGGAGAAGGAAATGGCAACCCACTCCAGTGTTCTTGCCTGGAGAATCCCAGGCCGGGGGTGCCTGGCAGGCTGCCGTCTATGGGGTCGCACAGAGTCGGACACGACTGAAGTGACTTAGCAGCCGCAGCAAAGAATGGAAATTCTGAAACAAGAAGACATTTCTTGTTTTGGAAGAACACCAGAGTAATGGTGCCTGAGAAGTTGGTAGTAAGTTGACTTTTCTACATGGGAGGAAAGCACCATGGCAGAAGTAGACTCCACGATGAGTTCATTTTTATTGTGGACCATGTCTAATACCTAATTTGATAGGAACTGTTTATTCTGCTTCTCGAAGAGATCCTCAATAACCTCTCCCACTTGCCTAATCCACACTCATCTAAATCTCTTTATAGGCAATTACATGATTGCATAACAGAAGGAGCTGAACAATTACACTTAGGCTTTCTTTCAGGAAATTTGAAAATATATATGTGATTAAAAACAATTTCCTGGTCCAATAACCCTTTCATGATCTAGAATGCTGGACTTTGAAGTTTTAATCTTGAGCAGTCTCAGAATCATTTTCCTTTGGTAAGTCCTAGTTTTGCTTTCAGAATTTCTGCATTCTACTTTGTATAATAAGGAAACTTAACTCCCAATTATGATAAGAATATATGTCATACTCTGTAAATGATTTGCAAATTTAATCTTGAGTCAAAACACAGTTCTAGCATGGGAGGCACACTGATATCTAATAGATGAAAAATGATTAATTTTATGTGTGTATATATATATGTTATACATATGCATATATATATGTATGTGTGTGTGTATATATATATATATGTTAGTTACTGAAGGCAAAAGAAGGGGACTGCAAAGAATGAGATAATCAGATAACATTACCAATTTAGTGGACAGGAATTTGAGCAAACTGGGAGATAGTGGAGGACATAGGAGCTTGGCATGCTATGGTGCATGAGGTTGCAAAGAGTCAGACACAACTTAGCAACTGAACAGCAATATGTTAGTGATAAGTTTTTAAGTGAGTAGAGTAAAAGTAAACTCTGGCAGAGATTTCAG
This sequence comes from Capra hircus, assembly GCF_001704415.2. Lineage (NCBI taxonomy): Eukaryota > Metazoa > Chordata > Mammalia > Artiodactyla > Bovidae > Capra > Capra hircus. Next base: position 75,461,379 of record NC_030813.1, read on the forward strand.
GGAGAACTCAGGGTTCTTTCCATCTCATTTGTTCCAACTACAGCCTCATACATTTCAGTGACTATTGAGATCTATAGACTACAGTGAAAAGTGAAGTGAAAGTTAGTCACTCAGTCATGTCCGACTCTGTGATCCCATGAACTGTAGCCTGCCTGGTTCCTCTGTCCATGGAATTCTCCAGGGAGTACTGGAGTGGGTTGCCACTTTTTTCTCCAAGGGATCTTCCATACCCAGGGATAGAACCTGAGTTTCCTGCTTTTTAGGCAGATTCTTTACCAACTGAGCCACTAGGGAAGACCATAGATTACAGGTCTTCTCTCAAACAGTGACATTGTACCTGGAAACAATAATCTTGAATCTTCATCTATTTAACTTCAGCCATATACTTAAGTGAAACATTTGTTATATTTCAAAGGGCTATCTAAAATACTGGTCAACCTTTCACTATTTCATATACTCGGGATAAATGATGCACTTAACCTTCTTCTCAGGGTCATTCACCTATCTGAGAGTGCTCTAGGACAGACCTCTCAAGCAGTACATGTGGCATACTGAAAGAGTTCTGTGGATTTGAGGTCATGGCTCAGTGGTAAATAATCCTCCTGCAATGCAAGAGACACAGGAGATGAGTTCAGTCCTTGGGTCAGGAAGATTCCTTGGAGGAGGAAATGGTAATCCACTCCAGTATCTCTGCCTGAGAAATCACATGGACAGAGGAATCTGGAGGGCTACAGTCCATAGGGCTGCAAAAGGTTGGGCACGACTGAGCCAACATGCATAAGAAAAAATGTACAGTTCATATACACAATGGAGTATTACTCAGCCATTAAAAAGAATACATTTGAGTCAGTTCTGTTGAGATGGATGAAACTGGAGCTGATTATACAGAGTGAAGTAAGCCAGAAAGAAAAACATCAATACAGTATACTAACACATATATATGGAATTTAGAAAGATGGCAATGATGACCCTGTATGCAAGACAGCAAAAGAGACACAGATGTGTATAGCGGACTTTGGGACTCAGAGGGAGAGGGAGAGGGTGGGATGATTTGGGAGAATGGCATTGAAACATGTATACTATCATGTAAGAATCGAATCACCAGTCTATGTCTGACGCAGGATACAGCATGCTTGGGGCTGGTGCATGGGGATGACCCAGAGGGATGTTGTGGGGAGGGAGGTGGGAGGGGGGTTCATGTTGGGATTGTATGTACACCCGTGGTGGATTCAGGTCAATGTATGTCGAAACCAATACAGTATTGTAAAGTAAAATAAAGTAAAAATAAAATAGTAATGATTTAATAATTTTTTTAAAAATTGTACAGTTCAACCTGGGGCCTATACAGAAAGAAGAGAGTGTTAAAAATATTGACTTTTATCACTTTTGAAACACGGACTAATACAACATTTTGTTTTATTAAATATAGATTTTCAAAATAATAAAGAAAATCTTTAAATTTGTTCTATGCATATTAAGGACTTCCCTTGTGGCTCAGCTGGTAAAGGATCTGCCTGCCATGTAGGAAACCCCAGTTCGATTCCTGGGTTGGGAAGATCCACTGGAGAAGGAAAAGGCTACCCACTCCAGTATTCTGGCCTGAAGAATTCCATGGACTGTATAGTCCATGGGGTCACAAAGAGTCGGACATGACTGAGCCATTTTGACTTCCATGCATATTAAAGCAAGGAAATATTTTTGTACTGATGGTTGGAACACTAAAAATAATGATTCTAGGTATACATTCATGTATTTTGGTCAATTTCTAGTTCATGTGTATTTTAATAACATTTACTGGTATTTTACTAAAAATTCATGTTTCTAAAATTTACTTTATCAGTATTTTATTTTTATTTACTTGCAAAGTTTATTAGAGTGACATTTTTCTTATATATATAAATGTGTATATATACACAATTTCTTTTCATTAATATATAATATTTTTATTTGAAAAACTAAACACTAAATATTCCTCTAATCAGTTCTGATTTATCTTATAAGCTCAGATCAAAATCTGCTGAGATAATGTTTAATCGTAGTTTTTTCCATGTGTGAATATTTCAGCCAGCATAGCTTTCATCTTTCCTGAAGTTTTTTAGAGTTCTTTCATACAATTTGTGTTGTTTCTCCATTCTCTTCATTAGTGTCTTAAAGGCTGTCTCAGGTCTATGCATTTAATCTATCTATCTGCCAGATCACAAAATCCTGTGATCTGTATCTCTTTCTCTGTTCCGTCCAAGCTTGCTGGTCTAAGTCCTTTCATTTTTAAAATAATCCCTTTAGTATACTTTTCATGATGTTTTGAGAGAAGCAGAACTCTCAGTGACAGCAATAAATGGAGAGGTTTAAATCAGTATCAATATGCTCACTAATTTTAGTGTTTAAAAAAGCAAAGTTATGGATTCTAGTTGCTAAAAACAATTATGTGGTATAATTTCCATCAAGGAAATACAAATAAATAAATAAATTTCTTTTCTCTTATCCTTAGAAAAAGTCTAGATTGTGAGTTCAGGAAGATCTCCTGGAGAAGTATATGGCAACCTACTCCATATTCTTGCCTGGAGAATCCCATGGACAGAGGAGCCTGGCAGGCTATGATCCATAGGGTAGCAAAGAGTTGGACACGCCTGAGGCAACAGCATGACCGTATGTTTCAGGCTTAAGATATACATTTTCTTTTGTTTGATAAAAATTAAAACCACGTTGAAAATCACAGGAGAAAAATAAAATAATGCCAACTTAATAATTTCCTGAATTTTTTCTTTTTTGAAACTTTAAGTTTTTTAAGCTAAGTTAAGCATTTTTTTAAAGGGAAGAAGTGACAATACAACTGGAACAAATGCCTTAGCATTAAAACCAAAGCAAACAAAACAGAAAAAAATTTTGAGGCTTATTTATAAGCCTCAAGACATATGTGCCTATCCATAAAGCCTTGCTTTAGAGATTTGCTGAAGATTTTGTAATATAAGTCTGTAAGAATGTAAAAACCATCCTTTATTGGCCTTGAAACCATTGGCAAATCATGAACTACTAGTACATTTTGTTTCTCTCATTACAGTGAAAATAACAGTATATCTTGAATTATTTTAATATAAAGACTGTCTTTGTTTTTATAGATTCAGTTCTCTCAAGCTTGCTCTTTTAGCATTCAACTTTAATAGTCCAGCTTTTCTTTCTGTAGATTTCAGGTTTTTAAGCTTCCATTTCCATTTCAATAAACTAACCAATCAACCGAAAAAAGGCAAAAATTCTCTTTTAAAATAAAGGTGTAAATGCCACAGGTGTATATTAGCCTGGGGCATGGCAATTTATTTAATTAATCACCAATTAAATAATTGGTGTCAGACATTATCTTGAATAGCTATGAACTGATCTACTCTCTGTCAAATAAATCCCCCAAAAGATAGTAAATTTCCTTTTTCATTTTGAACTGATGGCCAACTCAGTAGTCACATAATTAAATTTATGTTTAGAGGCAGAATTTGGTCTTATTTCTTGACTTGAAAAAAAATTAATAATGGTGAAAAATATATGAATTGGGATCGTGTAGACTGAGCGACTTCCCTTTCACTTTTCACTTTCATGCTTTGGAGAAGGAAATGGCAACCCACTCCAGTGTTCTTGCCTGGAGAATCCCAGGGATGGGGGAGCCTGGTGGGCTGCCGTCTGTTGGGTCACACAGAGTCAGATGTGACTGAATTGACCTAGCAGCAGTAGCAAAGGCAGTTTTAGGCAATATCAATTTCAATTTAATGCCTCAGTCTCCCAAATTTTAATCTAGGTAAAGTTATGTATGTTTAATTTTAATTGGTTGAGTATTATTAATATTAAAAATGAATTCAATTAGTTTTTATTTCAATTGTTTTCAAAATTAAGAGTGACTTAATTTACAGGTAACATACAGGTAAATGTGCAGACAGATACTTGAATATAAAAATCTTTTATGATTTTTTAGCCTAAAATTTAGCAGTAAGTGCAAGCCATTTTAAAGTTAACATCACTACATAGTAATATGGAGATAAATCCTAGGATGCCTTGAAGAGAATCAAACAAGTTTAAGATTGCAAATGGCTCAGTTGTCTAACACATACCATCTCACTCATAAATTAGTGTTTCTAGTCTAAATCTGGAGTGTCATACATGTGGATTTTATCATTTTAAAAATAACTGAGATTCTTAAACATTAATATATTTACATTCTCTTTCATAGTTACTCTTTTGGTCAGTAATATAACTACTGAATTGATTGTCCGTAAAGTTAAGGCTTTTGTTGTTCAGTTCTTGATTCTAATGATTTCCCAGCCAGCTTTTAGAATTGCCTACCAAATTATATTACCCAACTGGCATGCTAACAGTTTTAATCTCCATCCAGTAGTTTCCTTTCTATTGCATATTCAGTAAGCAACATGGATCTAACCAATCAGAAATGGGCTTATAGCTCAGTTAACCATGTTTAATTGTCACATTTTTTATAGTAATTTTACCGTGAATCCAAGTCTGTTAAACTAACAACATACCAACTGACTGAGTTGAATAGTTCAAACAGGAATAATATTCTAGTCAACATCAACAGATGAGTATATAAATGTTCTGAGTGTTTCTGGACTCCCAAATTCATGTGTTGAATCCTAACCCCTAAGGTGATATAGTACAAGGTGGGGGCTTTAGGAGGTGGATAGGTCATAAGGGGGGAGGCTTCCTGAGTAGATTAATGCTCTTAAAAAAGAGTCTTAAGAGAGATCGCTCACTTCCTCCCACCACTCAAAGACAGTGAGAAGTTGGTAGTCTATAACTGCATCTTTGTTTTAGCAAAATGCTTCTCTGATAGCTCAGTTGGTAAAGAATCTGCCTGCAATGCAGGAGACCCCAGTTTGATTCCTGGGTTGGGAAGATCCGCTGGAGAAGGGATAGTCTACCCACTCCAATATTCTTGGGCTTCTCTGTAGCTCAGCTGGTAAAGGATTAACCTGCAATGCAGGAGACCTTGGCTCAATCCCTGGATTGGGAAGATCACTTGGAGAAGGGAAAGGCTACCCACTCAAGTATTGTGGCCTGGAGATTTCCATGGACTGTATAGTTCATGGGATCACGAAGACTTGGACATGACTGAGTGACTTTCACTTTCACAACCAGGATAGGCCTTCAATAAGACCCTGGCACCCTGCTGGCATGGTGGCATCCTGTTCTGAGATTTCCAGACTTCAGAAATTTGAGAAGTAAAATTTTAGTGTGTGTAAGTCACCAAGGATATGGTATTTTGGTATAGTAGCCTGAGTGGGCTAAGAAAATATATAATTAATTCAATAATATTATATTTAATATAAAATTTTGGAAAATAAACTGAGAGATATACAAAAGAAGAATTCAAAATAAATATTGTAGAAATATTATAACAAAGATTTGTGACAAAAGGGACTTATAGATGATAGAAATTAATCCAAAATGGTTCAAGTCATTCTTCAGCGATTTCTTATCTACTATGCATGACTGCTAGCTTTTTTTGTTCTCACTTGTGTATTTTCTTAAAAGTCATTCAGTGCTTACGGAAAATTTAAAGTACCTGGGGATAACCTGCTTTTTGGTACAAGTATTCATTTTGTATTTCGGCATTTTATACCATCTATTTAAAGATTGGGCCAGCTAAAATATTTCTGTTTATTTCAGATATATCAATGATATTAAATTCTTAATTACTGAGGGCTAACATCAACCAGTCCATCCTAAAGGAGATAAGTCCTGGGAGTTCATTGGAAGGACTGATGCTGAAGCTGAACCTCCAATTCTTTGGCCATCTCATGTGAAGAGCTGACTCATTGGAAAAGACTCTGATGCTGGGAAAGACTGAGGGCAGGAGGAGAGGGGATGACAAAGGATGAGATGGCTGGATGGCATCACTGACTTAATGGACATGAGTTTGAGTGAACTCCGGGAGTTGGTGATGGACAGGGAGGCCTGGTGTGCTGCGATTCATGGGGTCACAAAGAGTTGGACACGACTGAGTGATTGAACTGAACATCTACCTAGATTCATTTTATCAATATAAATATTGGCAAGTCAGTATCAAAGTTATCCAGTGTTGTATTTTAACCAGTGATTTTTCTATCACATTGAAATCTATTTTGGGTTTCAGGGTTAAAAACTCTACTCATACATATCTACCTACATTTATTTTCTATCATTCTTTGAGATAAGCAAAGCATAAGTTGTTTGGTTGATGCATGTTCTAAACATAGTCTCTTTACTGAGACAAATTTTTCCATATGGATCTTTTTGTTTCTTTTTTTTTTTAATTTTTATTTATTTTTTTTTTATTTTTTAAATTTTAAAATCTTTAATTCTTACATGCGTTCCCAAACATGAACCCCCCTCCCACCTCCCTCCCCACAACATCCCTCTGGGTCATCCCCGTGCACCAGCTCCAAGCATGCTGTATCCTGCATCAGACATAGACTGGCGATTCAATTCTTACATGATAGTATACATGTTAGAATGTCATTCTCCCAAATCATCCCACCCTCTCCCTCCCTCTGAGTCCAAAAGTCCATTATACACATCTGTGTCTCTTTCCCTGTCTTGCATACAGGGTCATTCCATATGGATCTTGTTTTCTTCCACATCTCCATGGTAAGAGGTAACATTTCTTTTATGTATGTATGTATGGTCGCTCAGATGGTAATGTGCCTGCCTGCAATGCGGGAGACCCGGGTTTGATCCCTGGGTCGGGAAGATCCTCTGGAGAAGGAAATGGAAACCCACTCCAGTATTCTTGCCTGGAAAATCTCATGGATGGAGCCTGGTAGGCTACAGTCCATGGGATTGTATAGAGTCGGACACGACTGAGCGACTTCACTTCACTTCATGCCTATCTCCAATATATAAAAGGAGCACGTCAAGGCTGTATATTGTCACCCTGCTTATTTAACTTATATTCAGAGTACATCATGAGAAATGTTGGGCTGGATGAAGCATAAGCTGGAATCAAGATTTCTGGGAGAAATATCAATAACCTCAGATATGCAGATGACACCACCCTTATGGCAGAAAATGAAAAAGAACTAAAGAGCATCTTGATGAAAGTGAAAGAAGAGAGTGAAAAAGTTGGCTTAATGCTCAACATTCAAAAAATAAAGATCATGGCATCCGGTCCGATCACTTCATGGCAAATAGATGGAGAAACAGTGGAAAGAGTGGCTAACTTTATTTTGGGAAGCTCCAAAATCACTGCAGATGGTGATTGCAGCCATGAAATTAAAAGAGGCTTACTCCTTGGAAGAAAAGTTATGACCAACCTAGACAGCATATTCAAAAGCAGAGACATTACTTTGTCAACAAAGGTCTGTCTAGTCAATGCTATGGTTTTTCTAGTAGTCATGTATGGATATGATGGTTGTACTGTAAAGAAAGCTGAGCGCCAAAGAATTGATGCTTTTGAACTGTGTTGTTGGAGAAGACTCTTGAGAGTCCCTTTGAGTGCAAAGAGATCCAACTGGTCTATCCTAAAGGAGATCAATCCTAAGTGTTCATTGGAAAGACTGATGTTGAAACTGAAACTCCAATACTTTGGCCACCTGATGTGAAGAGCTGACTCATTTGAAAAGACCCTGATGCTGGGAAAGATTGAAGGTGGGAGGAGAAGGGGACAACAGAGGATGAGATGGTTGGATGGCATCACCAACTCAATGGCCGTGAGTTTGGGTACACTCTGGGAGTTGTTGATGGACAGGGAGGCCTGGTGTGCTGCGGTCCATGGGATCGCAGAGTCGACATGACTGAGCAACTGAACTGAACTGAACTGATGTATATCTCCTTAGCTGCTGTTGCTGATAAGTCACTTCAGTCGTGTCCGACTCTGTGCGACCCCATAGACAGCAGCCCACCAGGCTCCCCAGTCCCTGGGATTCTCCAGGCAAGAACACTGGAGTGGATTGCCATTTCCTTCTCCAATGTGTGAAAGTGAAAAGTGAAGGTGAAGTCGCTCTGTCATGTCTGACTCTTAGTGACCCCATGGACTGCAGCCCACCAGGCTCCTCCGTCCATGGGATTTTCCAGACAAGAGTACTGGAGTGGGGTGCCATGGCCTTCTCCAACCTACTGCTCCACAATAAGGGTGCTCCAGAAAAGAAGCGTTCATACATACATATATAAGCACTCAGTTGTGTCTGACTCTGCCACTCTATGGACTGTAGCCACCAGGCTCCTCTGTCCATTGGATTATTCAGGCAAGAATACTACAGTGGGTTGCCAATTCCTCCTCCAAGGGATCTTCCCAAACCGTGAATCAAACCTAAGTCTCTTGCACTGGTAGGTGGATTCTTTTCCACTGAGACACCTGGGAAGCCCAAAACGCTTTATAAATCATGTCAAATAGAACTGATTGCTATAAGTTAGATAGCTTCCATGCACAATAACAATTAAAAAAATTTTGACCCAATTGAATAGAACTACTAAAGAAGAAACTCAGAAAAGATATATACTCCAGATTTCTATGCAAATGTGTTTTACATAAACAATAAGAATGTTAGATTCAACAAGCATTTATAAACTACATTATGTGCTTGGAAGCTTATAGATTGAACAGATTTTATATCCTTTTCTTTTTAAAATATTATAAGGGCTACAGTAGAGAGCACATGTACCTAATTTTATCTCATGGATAATTGAATATATTTTAGAGGATTGAGGTCCTACATTTGTTTTAAAACAATGAGTAGAAATAACCAATTGCAAAAAATTAAACAACATAAAATCTGAAACTAGACTGCCTAGATATATATTCCACTCCCAAATGACTAGGTAGGTTAGATAGAATAAATTTGCCTAAGTTTCTTTATGTATAAAATGAGATATAATAGTACATCTCTGATAGACTTTTTGTTAGATTTAAGTGTATTTATATATGCATGTTTCTTACAATGAGTCTTGTTTTAGAGGAAAAAAGTCTATAGAAGTTATTACTATTACCATTATTAGTATTATTACTCTAGAGATGATAAGCACTAAACATATAGTGCACAGACACCCATAATAAATAAGTGAAGTCAAGGAGACAAAAACAGTAAGGTATGTGCATGGAAACACAAGAAATTTGGTGAATGGGGCATGGAGTGGTAAACGAGGTTAAGAAGAGGGAGTATAGGACCAAATCATAGACTGTCTTAAAAGTTATGCCTAAAGATTTCACCTTGTAATAGGAACCATAGCAAGCTCTCAAACTCTGATGCTGGCAGGTTTGTTTTTATGTACTGCTCCAAGAGGAGAAAATTGATTTTTGTGTAGCAGAATCAGGAGTATCTAGGGAATTACTGTGATGGTTCAGATGAGCAGTGGGATGACTTAGATTAATACAATAGTCTCCAAAATGAATAAATAAGGGGCAAGCACATTTTAGAAAAAGAAACACACGTGTTTGTGATTTGATGGGTGTAAAGAGAATTGAAAATTCCTTTAAGCTTTTAGTAACACTGAAGTCAATTATGTTTTTTTTTCCTAAAAAAAAAGAATACAAAGTGTACAAAATAAACAGATTCAGTTTAACACATGATGGATGGGTGGGCTTGAGATGCATGCCTGGCAAGAATGAGGATGTCCAATAGAAAATAATATCCAGTACTCTGGAGCTGTGTTTGCTTTTAGCCATCCATAGGGCTCTAGACTTTTGTTTCATAGTTTCTTAAACTTGTAAGTGTAGAATATGGCCTGCCACACAAGAAATTACTCAGAAGGTAGAAATTCAATTGTAATTTTTTTTCAGTTACTGTTAATGTGGTTGGTCTCAAACTTCAGTTTATATAATGAAAACCTTTGATTTTTAATGAAAATAAACTGAAAATATGCAAGCACTGCTTCAGAATAAACATTTTTGTTAGATGTTTCCATGAACTTTTAGGAAATCTGTGTTTACTCAATTTGGGGACACATGAGACACAGAAACAAAGGAATTATCTGAGCTTGCTCCTAGAAGAATTCTTTCTCCAACTGAAATTTCCTCTAACTCCCCATTGCAATTTAGTAAAATAAACATCCACCTCTTCTCGTACTGAGCATTTTTATTTTTTTTCTACCAGTAATCAAAATGAAAATTTTAGGTCTATGTTTTGGTTACTAATTACCCACTACAATTTACATTATGTGACCATTTTATGATTCAAATTGAATTCAAGGAATGACTATAAAATGAGTTGGAGCAGCTTTTCTTCAACAGCTCTTTGTGTTTTTATTTTCTTTACACTATTTTTTCCTACTTTGTAGTCACATCTCACTTACAGACTTGGCAAGAGCTAAAAGCTCTGTACTTTGTTCTTTTGACCTTTTATGTATTAAATTGCTTTCAGTACAGATTAATTTACTTGGCAAATATTTATTGTTGTTTCACCTGACTTGAAAAGGGAGCTGTAGGCATTTCGATAAATGAATTGGAAGGTTGTTTGACTTCTCCATACCTCCTGGAATTACTTTTATCCCTTACTGAAATGATATCTTGCAATTTTCTGCTAGTGTGTCCATAGGGAAATCGTTCTTGATATTTCTATGAATTCTCTTGTTTCAGCAATAGCTCTATTTCCTTTGCTCTCTGTTAGTGGAGGTACATTGTTCTAAAAAAAATAAAATAAAATAAAAAGGTATCGCTCTGAAGCATTGGGTTTTTGTAAGTCAAGCTTTTTAGTTATACCTTACAGACAGCAGTGAAGGAGGCTGTGTTGTCAATAGTCAGGAGAATGGGTCTTTTCTCTAATCAATGGGTGTTGTCACAGGATAATTTTTGGTACATTTTATTGTTCTAGCAACTTCCTTAGCTGTGTATTACTCTGACAGTTACCTGATCCTGTTTTACTCTAAAGATATTGGCCTTAGATACAAAGCTCTCTCTTTCATCATTATAAAAATAAAAGATTCAGTTCAGATTCAAGTTGAATTTGAAAAAAATACAATTGCAGTCGATTCCATGTATAATTGTTAGGTCAGGTGAAATAATAATAGGTAAAATCTTCTATGGATTACCACAGAGTCAAGTTAAAAATGAAACTTCCAGTTGACTGGGTAAAGTCAAGAATTTTTCTCACAAATCCACCCAACCTAATGGTTGCCTTTAATATCAAAGGAGGCTTTGTCCAACCACTGTCTGCACCTTTCCATTAGAATTTCAATAACATTATTTTATTAATTTATGCAACACTGGCTACTATAACAAGTAGGACAATGGCAAGTTTTGATTTATACCTAGGGTATTGCCAGACACAACAAAATACCAATATACTACTGGACCCACCATGCTGAGGCTGATGGATTTCTTTTATTATTTTGTCATTATAATTTTAATTTTCAGAATTTGGTTTTTAGTTTAAGATCTTAAACTGGATTGATTACATGAGAGACATTAGTTAGATCTCCATGGATTAAAGTGTCTTTATATTTATTGGGTTGACTAGAAAGTTCTTTAAGGTTTTTCAATAAGATATCATGGAAAAATCCAAATGAACTTTTTTACCAACCCATTACATACTAGACAATTTCTTAGATGGCAATAAGTACCTTTCTGGGTATGGGAGCCACTTGGAAAATCTACATGGTTCCAGAGCCTCTTGACAATCACATGTATTACACTTTCCTTTAGTTTCCTGATTATATCAAAACCATTCTTCCCAGGTAGCAATAGTGATAATGAACAAGCTTCCCAATACAGGAGATTTAAGAGACACAGGTTCGATCCTTGGTTTGGGAAGATCCCCTTGGAGTAAGGCATGACAACCCACTCCAGTATTCTTGCCTGGAGAATCCCAATTGACAGAGGAGCCTGGTGGGCTACAGTCCATAGGGCTGCAAAGAGCTGGACTTGGCTGAAGCAACATAGAACGTACATGTGTAAACAATGGGTGCAATAAAATAAACACCAGAGGGGGAGAACAGAAAATATTTGAAAAGTCCCTTAAAATTATTCCATGATTGTACATCTTTGTTATATATTTCTACAAAATAATGGAAGGAAAGAGAGTCCAAAATGAGTTTAAACGTGATTGCATGTGTTACAATGGCTCAGGATCTTTGTCCCTGGATAGATCATAGAAAAGGACCAAACTTACTCCTTTTCTCTAACTCAACACCATTTCCCCTTAGCTGAAATAAACAGTAAACTCTTCCACAATGGCTTGTTTCTAAGCTGCTGACAAAACCTCAAGGTGCCATCTAATTACCCAGCAAAACAGGCCAGCTCCTTTTTGTCAGAGACTTTGAACTATCAAGGGAAACCACCTTCAATACAATGTGAAAATTATTGTGGAAGAAACTATGAGTTCTTACACAATACCTGTCTCCTTGTTTTTCTGTAGAGAAAAGAAATTGTATCTTGGCACATGGGAGCTGACTGGAAGATGCATTCTTCAGCCTTACCTGCAACTTTAATGAGTAGTCACACTAAAGTGATGACTCATGGCATATAAGAAGTATGGATGAGTAGAAATTTCAGGTCATATTCCTAAAAGAACAGCTTTGCCATCCTTTCCTTTCTTCCTGCATTTTTCTTGTAAGAATACAAGTACGGCAACAAGTAACCTTGGACCTTGTAAATGAGGGCTGTGTCACAGAGATGTTAGAACCACAAAATACAAGGGTCTGTGTCTATGACACCATGATGCTAATTCAGTATTCTTGGATAGATTACTTTCACATCATTACTTTTGAGAAAAAATCAGCTTGCTTTTTATTTGAGCCACTTTTACTTTACTAGCATCATTTGTGTAAAATCTTAAAAATTAGTGGAGTTTCTGATAAATGCATCCATCCTTTCAATAGAAACCAGGAACACAATAGACAAGCTAACTTTATGTCTGAGATGTTGAGAGCACTATTCCAAATTTAAAATCCAGATTAAGAAAAGCTTACTACCTTCTTAGTATTATAAGATCACCTTCTGAAGGTAAAAGGCCTTTTCAGGTTTCCAAGGTGTAGCTGCATTCTGTACTTTGAAACATTTTTAGATGAATGTATTGCTATTACAGTCTATCAATGCCACATATAAATTGATCCCAACAAATCAAGTACTTTCCTTCACTGATCTGTATTTAGAACTTATCATTGTGTCAGAGACATGACTTTGGTTTGATACAAAAATGTTTTCAAAAAGTTTGTCTGATCAAAAGTCTTTGATCAGGGAAGAGTTTCTTGTTGTTGTTTTCTCCTGCTTTAATCTTTTTTCTACTGCTTTAATCTTTTAAGTATGGTTCTAAGTTTCAACAGGGTTGAAAGAACTCTAAAGAAATATTCATTCCAAAAGTGTTTTTAAACTTTCTAAAAGTAATGCTATTATTCCAGTTTACTGGGCATGATTCTACTCCCCTGTGCTTGTTGTCAGTGAAAATCCTGTATAATGTGCCTCACTGATTTCAATTTCATCTTTAGTTATTTGGACCTGTCAGCAGTTTATAACCTGAAGTTTTCTTTCTTTTCTTAATGAATACCTCCAAACAAACACACATGCATGTGTGCACACACGCTCATGCACAAACACACACACACACACTTATTTTATCTCACTCTGCTTTGTCTAGAAGGTGTATGTGGACATGCAATTGCAACTATTAATCCTTGGAGAGTAGGTACTGTACATCGGTCTTATTTATTTTTTCCTGCACATTTTCTGTTGTACTTGACAGAGTAAATTCCAATAAATATTTGTTCCATTTAACTATAATTTGACTGGAAAGACTTTGCTAAAGAAAACACCAAACTATTGTGATTGAATTTTGAACTGATGTTCGAGGGAAGGAAATTCATTTTATGTATCAAATTGCACTCTTTCAGGCACAAACTAACAAAAGGTTGAGTTAGTCGTATATGAGCACATTATCAGCTAGAATCATTTTCTGGTCTTAAAAAACATGAGTTTCTCAAGTGCAGACAAATACTAAATGTGCTAGAGTGCACTCTAAAGTGAAAGTTTTTTTATATAATTCTACTGTAATTACTTTGAGTTTCATTCCTGATTTACAAGTATTCATCATAAAAAAATGCTGGTTATATATTACACACTCTGATGTAAAGTGAGCAGAATTGTCATAGCTTAATTTATTGAAGAAAAATTAAATTGCTTTTTTGCACATCATTGTATAAACATAATATGATGACATCATTATAGAATTTGTGATTTAGGGGGAAGCAATTAAATTCATACTTTCAATCATGTAATGAAAGATTAGGACTTAGAAAGGCTTACTGATTGTCCATACTCCTATATACGCATAAGATGAGAGCCAAGAGTTTAAAAAATAGCTATCATTTATTGAGGACATTGGAGAAGGAAATGGCAACCCATTCCAGTATTTTCCTGGAGAATTCCATGGACACAAGAGCTTGGCAGGGTATATAGTACATGGGGTTGCAAAGAGTCAGACATGACTGGGCAACTATGACTCACACTCACATTGAGCGCATAGTCTATTGCATCATATTAGATAAGTTCTAGCGAGGTAGATTATTGCTGTGCCATTATGCTATTGATTATTAAGAGAAGCCTCTGGAGCAAAATTGTTTAAGTCTTAATCCTGTTTCTTCTATCTAGTAACAGTGTGATAATTGGGCAAGTTCCTAACAATCTTTATATCTATTTGCCTCCTCTGTAAAATAGAGTATATTTATATTTTCCTCACTGAGTTACTGTGAGGATTAAATAAGTGAACATATGATACACTTAAGAGTTTTACACAGTGTCTTTCACATAATAAGCTTTAAATGATCATTAGCTATTTTTATTAAGTAGATCATATTTGCTATTCAAAATAATTGAATATTCATCCATATTTTACATAAAGATACTGAGGCTCTGAAAGGGTAAAGTGACAAAGTGTGTATGTGCTTCAGTTGGAATTCAAATGTTTTGACTCAAAAGCTCTTTTTTATTTAACTGTAAACTACAATTTTCTGTACTCTAAACAATTTTTATGGAAAGTATCTCTTGACCTGAATTATGTGGTTAATAACTTTTGTTTTTATGGCAAACAGTTTAAATACAATAGTTAAACATGGAATAAAATGTTATGCTAGACACCTGAACATTTTAAATTGGAAAAGATAATCTTACCCATCAAATATTTTATTTTTCTTGATTGGAAAAAATATAACACAAAAGATTTTATTTTGTTTATTTGTAATTACTCTAGGGTTTTCTTCTGATATATGTTGCTATTGCTAATACAGAGAATTTTTTTTTTTCACTCAGAATTAATACAGGGCTAACAGAAATGTTTTTTTCTGGTAAAATGAATTAGCCTACAATTTCTGATTTCCCAACATTTGGTTCAGTAATTTTTCTTATATCCACAAAACTTTGCTCCTGCTGCTGCTTAGCTGCATCAGTCGTGTCCGACTCTGTGCGAACCCATAGACAGTAGCCCATCAGGCTTCTCTGTCCCTAGGATTCTCCAGGCAAGAATCCTGGAGTGGGTTGCCATTTTCTTCACCAGAAAACATTGATGTTTTGAGAAACATTTATTGCCTCAATTATGTTACAACAAATTTTATGTCCTTTTGTTTGGATTACTATTGTAGAAACGTATAAAAGAAAATTTTAAAATCAATATATAATGTGTGTTAACAAAGAAATAAAGTACTTAAAAATATATCCCTCTTGTGAATCAATGTGGTAAATATTGTTAGGTTTGAGTGTGATTGTTAAATAAAGGATCTCATGATTTATTTAGTACAAAGAACAAATAATATATTGCTGCTTTAATCTTATTAAGTTGAAGACATTTCATGATGCTTTCTATAACTGTATTTGAATTTGAATCTAACTATATGTAAACATATGTAATATTTAAAGGCATCACCTCATAAATGAAGACAAGCAGTTTACTGGCAAATCAAGAGTACAATTCCCAGATCTCTTTTTTTTTTTAGTCAAAGAAAGTGTCAAACTCTCTCTGGGATTTTGCTACTCATAAAATGAGGAAGCAATAAAATGTTACTGCTTAAGACTTCTCTTTCATACCTGTAGAGAAAAATATGGTCATGCTAGAGTAATAGCATGTGACAAAAATTAAAAAAAAAAAAAGTAGTACCTTCATTTCTCAAATTCATGTTATTTTAATTTTCAATTAAAAAGATTAATGCAGCTTTTCTATTTAAACTTTTGTGGTCACCTTGAAACATGTTTTTCTCCCTTCCAAATCATAATGTTGTTAGCAATGAAATCAGACAATAAATGATCATTTTAGAATCTTTAAAATGTATTCTTGAGCATCATTTGAGATCTGATTAATCAGAAGTGTTAATATAATGAAAACTAAACATGTTGAATGTTTGATTGACCTATATTCTTGAAAATTTCATATGAATTGAGTACATCCTTATCACATTATATAAAGTTTTACAAAGATCAGTATCACCTTAAGATTATATGTTTTTCAAAAACATTCATACTCAAAAGTGTTTTTATAATAGCATACTCAAAAATAAAAGGTTAAAAATATCTTGGAGAAATTTGTAGAATGATATGTTATTATAAAAGCTATCTTCAGGACAAAGTAGATTGGTATATCATGTATTATCTTACTAAGTATAAATTACACTGGCTTTGGGGTCATTTTCAAAATAACGCTAGTTTCTACTTCTGTTTCCTCAGTTAACCTCCTTCCTTCAGTTGCCCATTAGCTCAGTCTCATTGCTCTCTCTTGGAGTTCTCACGTGGTGGAAATAATAATGAATAATGAATAATGGTCCCCAGACCCTGGGGGTTAGATTTCTAGTCCTTGGAATGTCTAAATGTTACATTACATGAGAAAACAATCTTGTCAGATATGGTTAAATCAAGGTATTCATGTACAGATATTTAGATACAACCACAAGTGCACATTTAGGAGGAGAGAAGAGGGAGATTTAACAGAAACAGAAGTCAATGTGCCCAAGGAAGCAGCCACAGCAGTGATTTGGCTGCAAGCACCAGAGATGCCAATAGCACCAGAAGCTCCACGGGGCAAGAAATGCATCATATCTTACAGCATCCAGAGAGAGGAGAGCTCTGCAGACACCTTTTCATTCAGTGATCCTAATTTAGACTGTTGGCCACGAGAACTATGAGAAATAAAGTTCTGTTGTTTTAAACCATCCAGCAGTGGTAATTTGTAACAGCAGACACAGGAAAAAAATAATACAAGCTCACGATTTTGCCTGTATTCCTTCACTTATGACTTTACTCAATTTTTTTTTGACCTAGTAAATTGTATTTTTTATGCAAGTATCATTCATCCTGGTTTCAACATCTGCCTTTAAACTTTTTCCTGTTTTACCAGTTCTCTCTCATCTCTTCATCCCTTCGTGTTTTAATACTTTTGTCACAAAAATTAGTCTTTAGTACATAATTTTATAATTATTGTTCAACTGATTTTTAATTATTTTATTAAGTATTACACTTGCCTTCAGCTTACAATATATCTATTATTTTTATAGAGTTCATATTCCCTGCAATGTTGATTATTGATAAAGTAAGTAATATATTACATGTCATTCAAAAGCTTTTTAACTTTTCCCTTTTTTTTTTTTTTTCATTCTTTTCTCTCCCGGTGTATTTTTTTCTTCATTCTCTTTTCTCCCGGTGTATTTTTTTCTACCCGTCATTGTGAATCTCTTTCTGATTATCCTCTAATCATCTGTTTAAATGGCAATTTTGTTTTTCATTTTTGACTAAAAATCATGTTGTGGGTTTTAAATCTCATGTTTGAATCCAAGTTCTCAATGCTGGCAAACTCTTCAGTGATGAAGAGTTTATGCATATTCAAGAGAACACAGATTTGAATGGGTACCCACTCTGTTTTGATTGCCAACATATAGCTGGCATTTAGGAGACTGTCTGAAGCTGTGGCCACATAACAATATCATTTGTAAATAAACTACAGATGTTATTCCCAGTTGGTTCTTTTGAATAAAAAGACAGACCTGGAGACAAAAGACTCTGTTTGAGCATGGCCTGCTACACATGCTCTCACTGATTAAACCTCAAAGGAATTAGGTATACTGACTCATTCAGTGCCTCAGTTTCTAAGATAAATAGATTGAAGGAAATTAAATGTGGGTGTTTGTGAAATATAATGATTCCAGATGAAGAAAACTAATGCTGTTCTAAGGGGGAAAACTACTAATTAACCAGATCTTTGAGATAGAACCTTTTGAATAAATTTAATAGTCAGAGAGAAGAAAAAAGTTAACTTAACAGATTGACCTCATTTTGACAAGAGACAGATTTGGTCTCTTAATATTATATAGCTAGCTTATCTGGCAGATTATCTCTGTGTCTTATTATTGAATAGCATATAGATATAATCATAGACTGAGCATACAAACATATGTGTACCTTCATATACGTGCTTTATCCACATATAATGTACACATGACAAAACATATAGATTGTAAAGAAATGATCAAATAACCAACAGAATGAAACATTAATTTCTCCACTGGCAGGGGAAAATAGTTTTATCTTTCTCTTCCATAAAAGCCCCCATTGTTCAATCTTGAGGAAAGCATTTATTAGCAGAGTAAAACTAAAAAGAAGAAATGGCTGTAAAACTTGCAGAAGAGTCAAGGACAGCGAGGAGACAGAGGTTCTTATTATGGGGGCACTTTGTGAAGCAAACAAAATTCTTGAGAGAAAGAGTCTCACTTGTTCACTTTGCATTTAGCGTAGAGAAAATGGTGCACCTGGCAACATCATGGTGAATGAAAAAAGTTAAAGATTTAGAGAAAAATATTTCAAACACCATAAGCGTGAATGATACATATACTGAAAAACAAATGTTTCTCTCCACAAACGTTGTTTTGATAGCTCCTTACCACATTTCTTCCACTCTATTTTTGTCAGGTTTTTATAATTTTTCATTTATTCTTCTCCATTTCTGAATCATTTACAATTTTCTGCTACAATAGCTTTATCCACAATGTTAAAAAGTAAAATACATTGACTAAAAATTTTATACATAAGTGTACACTAGAACTATTGATTTAAAATTCATTATGCAGCAACCAGAAAAGATAATTTAGCACAGCATGGTGTCCTGACTTCAGAAATAATTTTCCTCTGATTAGTCTATCTTTTTCCTGTTTGTTTTCATCATTGCTGTGAATGCATATAAACTTCTTGTTTATTTGGTTCAGAAGTTTGGTGGTTCCAGTTGTCAATAGCTGACCTGTCTCTTCCACTTTTGTAAATGAGCACTTCAGTCCCAAGCCTGCTCATTTCATCAACTATGCTTCATTGAACACACTGGTAAGTCTCACAGACCCTGGGTTCTTTCTTTCAGAAATAGGCAGCTTTTACTGAGCAATATATATGTTATCTCTCTTATTTCAAACACCTTGCTTCTGCACATCAAGGCATAGAATTCATCTCATCAGAAGAGCTGACAAAGAAGTGGAAAATGTATGGAAAATACAATTTTCATTTTTAAGTGAAACGCATGAGGCTGGCCTGACTGGTCATGGAAATTTAAACTCTCTCTTTGTGTGTTTTAGATATCCCCAAGGGAGATAACTCCAGTAAAATTTGGCATTCCTAAATAGGAAGAAAACTTGGAGTTTTATGTGAAGTGTAGAAGGTTATGATAATGACATGACACCTACCCTTTTCAATCACCATTTCATTTTCACAGAGTTTTAGGTGGTTAACTAAATCCATGAAAAAGAAAGAGCTTCAAGTTGTCACTAATTTTCTTTTGTTTTTGTGAACCTAGGGTGCCATTGAAAATCATCCTTTTTTATGGGCATTTGATCACTTTTCTAGCTTTATTTAAAAACTTTATACGTGAACAAAAATGAGTCTGAGGCCTGTAAGATTAAGATATTCAAGTACATCACCATATTGTTTACTCGGACAAAGATGTTCCTAAGCGTGTCTCATTTTCCTGTGAGAAACTCTGTTGTATAATTTTGAGGGTACAAGTATACATCAGAAATATTGTGTTTTCAGTTGCAGAACACTACAATAGAGCAAATTTTGAAATAAAGCAAGTCACATGAATTTTTTGGTTTCCTGAGGCATATAAAAATTATATTTCTACTTTGTACACGCTATTAAATGTACAATAGCATTATGTCTTAAAAAAAAACAATGTTCATTCCTTAATTAAAAATATTTTATGGCTAAAATATTGTTACCGCAATCTGAGCCCTCAGTAAATCATAGGATAACATCAAAGATCACTGACCTCAGGTCATGATAACAAACATAATAATGGAAAAGTCTGAAATACCAAAAATGGGAAACAGAGACACAAAAATGAATAAATGCTGCTGGGAAAATGCCACCGATATACTTGTTCAACAGAAGGTTACCACAAACTTTCACTTTATAGAATACATGACATCTGTGAAATACAAGAAAACAAAGTAAGCTTGCATTATGTTTATAAATTTTAGACAAGATGTACTTTGTTTACTCACCAAAAATAAAATATTACATGGGTTACTATTTTGTTTTCACTCGTCCACAACTCCTCCAACTTCCTCAGCAACACCACAACTCTCTTTACAACAGTGGAGAGAGAGAGTAAGGAGAAAGAAGAGCTGTCAGTAGGTTTCCCAGTAAATGTCAGACTCTCATCATACTCCTGGAGAGAAACCTGAGAAGAAAATTTCACTACCTGGGACTTCAACCTAAATTTCCTTATCAGATATCTCTTTCTGAGTTTCAATTCTCAGATGCTTATCTATCTGGATAGTCTTCTCAACCACCCTCCAGGTCACCTCTGTAAATGTCAGACTACATTCTATTAATAGGCTCCACTAAGTTTTTTTCTCTACATTCATTTGCAGTTATTTTTCTCTAGTTAGATATTTTTATTTTATCAATTGTTGGTTATCAATTTTGTCTATAATAAAGAAGAGTTGTGTGTTCATGACCTCTCCACCATCTAGATATTAAAATATATCATTCGCATTAATAGGGGTGTTGCTGTTGGTCACTAACTTTTGTCCTACTGTTTGTAACTCCATGGATTTCCAGGCTTCCCTATCCTTCACTATCTCTCAGATTTTACTCAATCTCTTGTCTATTGAGTCAGTGATGCTATCTAACCATTTTATCCTCTGTCGTCCCCTTCTCCTCCTGCCCTCAATCTTTCCCAGCATCAGGGTCTTTTCCAATAAGTTGGCTCTTCACATCAGGTGGCCAAAGTGCTGGAACTTCAGCTTCAGCATCAGTCCTTCCAATAAAGATTCAGGGTTGATTTCCTATAGGGTTGACTGGCTTGATCTCCTTGCTGTCCAAGAGACTCTCAAGAGTCTTCTCTAGCACCACAATTCAAAAGCATAGGGGTGTTACTTTGTTGTTATTCTTTTCACTGTTGTTTATCACTGTCAATAATAGTTGGTGAGAGAGAATGGAAATAGATCTAAAAAAAAACCTGATGTTTCCTTTAATGTGAGCTGGGGGGAAAAATGAATCAAGGTTCACTGAGACTTTAAGGTTTCATTCTTTCTGGTAGAAATCAAGTACCCAAGATGTATGAGAGAGAAGGTAGGAGGGAGAAGGTGATATAGGTAAAGTTATATAATGTGTGTATTGTGAGGGAAGTTGGCAAATCAGCCCTAGTGAATGTTGAGTTTTCCAGCTAAGCAGAACATTGCTACATATATTTTGTAAAGTAATTTGAAGTTTTTATCATTTAATTATTTAAAATATATGCATACCTCCAAGATTAGAAGGAATTGAAGTCTGAGACAGGTAAATTTGTGGCAATATTACTCAATGTGGAAAAAGTCATGCAGTAGAAGAAATAAATATGGAATAAACAAGTCTTTCCTAAGATAATACATAATACTAGCATTGGGCTTCACTGATGGCTTAGTGGTAAAGAATCTGCCTGCAATGCAGGAGATGCTGGTTACATTCCTGGGTTGGGAAGATACCCTGGAGAAGGAATGGCAACCCACTCCAGTATTCTTGCCTGAGAAATCCCATGGACGGAGGAGTCTGGTGAGCTACAGTCCATGAGGTCTCATGAATTGGACACGACTTAACGACTAAACCACCACCACCAAAGTTAGCCTTGGGTACTTTACTTTTCGAGAATTATGTAATCCTAAAGATTTCTTTCTCTTCATTGTAGTACAAAGAATCAAATATACATTTTCATTCTCTTTTCAAGTTAATAATTTAGTTTTACTCATTTAATATTCATGCTTATGAAACTGTTTTTAAATGCACTTTTCATATTCTTATCAGGAAACCCTAGTTTAGGGAACACTACGCTCAGGTCTAAGCTGGACTAAATGGAATTTAATTTGGACGTAACATGTTTCACTTATTGGATAATATTGTTGAAGATTCCACAAATTACTAAATTTAGTTTTTACTACTGAATGGCTGCAAAATACACTATTTGTAAATTACTTGACTATGCATCATACCTTATGAGTGTATGCACACACACAGAGCCAAGTGCATCTTCCATGTTCAGTAGCAATATGGAATAAGTTAGTAACATAATTTACAAGTATTTACATTTAAAAATCCCAAATGAGACATCTATTAGTCCAAAATATTTGAAATAATGTTCTTAAAAATGTTCTTTTAGTATTAGAATGAAAACAATCTCTAGATAAAAATGTAAAGAAAAAAATATGGGACTGAGATTCCCCAACTTTCATTTAAAGATATATAAAATGTTTCCCTAACGATATAGAGTTATTATTAATCCACTCCCAACTCTTTAAATTTTATGACAGCTTGAAGGGAAATTTTAAGAAATTCTTAATAATGATTTTGAAATTTTAATTCAACATGACTCATAGGGGAGCAGGGATCAAGATGGCAGAGTGGGAGAACATGGAGATTACCTCTCCCTATAAACACATCAAACATCTACCTGTGGAACAATTCTCAGAGAAAACGTAGCTGGAAACTGGCAGACAAACTCCTAGACAACCAAAGCTGTAAGAAAGATTTCCAAGTGATGTGGCAGATGAAGAAAGGCATAGGAACTCAGCCCCTAAGAGGGGTCTGAAAGGGAGAAAAAGTTTGTATGGGCAGACTTACTCTAAGAGTAATTGGGTCAGGCCACACAGGGAGTGTTCCAATCCTGGTGTCCTACATGGAGGAGACAAGCCCCCTTGGCTGTTAGGAGAACCACCTGATAAGACCAAAAGTGCAATAGAAGCTTATTCTACTTTTGAGGAGTGCTTGTGCCCTGGCTTGGCAACAATCAAAACAGGAAGAGCTTTTCAAAGGCAGCTGCCACCTTCCTGCATTCCCTAATTCAAATGGTGTGACTACCCTGGCCCTGCTCACTCTACACCACAGCCTGGCATAAGGTCTGAACAAATCTGGCCCTGGGAAGAGAATCAGTCTTTCTCTAAAGACCAGGGGCCCTGGGTTGTGACCCAGGTGGAATGGCTGTGAGCATCGTCAGTGCTCTCTGGGGTAGTACTACAGGATCACTGCCTTGCTTTATCTCCTGGTTCAGCAAGAGGGTTCCAGCACCACACTCCCACTTTGATAACCCAGTGAAATTTTCCATGATAAATGGAAGCTATTTATTAAAAATGGGCAAATTATAAGTGATGAGTATTTTAGATTCATGAAAATTCTGAACATGTCTTATGATTATAAAGGATAAGTTCTGAGAGCAATCTTTAATAAACATCTGCCTTATCCATTATATTTATGCACATTTAAAACATTAAGAATTTTTTAATGAACCAAATTTTACAATTTAAGGCATTCAAACTTTATCTTTGTTGTTTCATTTTATTTATTCAATCAGTCCTAATCAAACACTATTGCTTTGTGGTGGGAGGCAGCGGGTTATAGATGTTATAAGTATGTTTGTTTGTGAAATCGACTATGTATCTGGGAAAAAAGTCTGTTCTTTAATGTAGACTTCATGTGAATATAGAAATAAATAAATTTAAAATATTAATAGCATCTTTAGAATATATGAGTTATATACCAAAGAATAAGTCCCTGTCTTTTCCACTGTGTACTTTTATTACACACTTGATTATAAAATGAGGAAGGGGTTAGCTGTGTGTTATTTTGTGCTATTATCAATGGTATAC
Organism: Capra hircus; assembly: GCF_001704415.2. Classification (NCBI taxonomy): domain Eukaryota; kingdom Metazoa; phylum Chordata; class Mammalia; order Artiodactyla; family Bovidae; genus Capra; species Capra hircus. The sequence goes on from NC_030813.1 coordinate 75,485,418, forward strand.
TATCTCATGAATTCCAATTGAAAAAAAAATACAATCATTTTGTCACCTTACTATGTCTTTTAAGAAAAATCCACTTTGTAAATACATAATTAGATACCCTTCTATTAAACAGTAAGCAATTCTATTAATTAGCCTTTTAGCAACCTACTACATGATAATCACTGAAACAGGAAATGGTGGACAACACTGCCACAATCTCTGCCTGTAAATTTTTAACAGGGAAACTCAGATTTAAAAACTAATTATTATAATTATTGAAAGTTACTCATGTGCTTGTGCTCTAAAGGAATATGTACAGGATTTTATATAAACCTAAATTCAGAAAAACAAACTTACTCGGGGCATAAGAGTCAATGGAAAAGTATTCCTTAAGGAAATAATTTTTTAAGCTATATCTGAAAGATGAGAAAAGTTTATCAAGGTAAAGAGAGAGAAGACTAGCATTGGGTTGGGTCAAAAAGTTTGTCCAGGTTTTTAAATTCAGTCGGTTCAGTTGCTCAGTCGTGTCCAACTCTTTGTGACCCCATGAACCGCAGCACACCAGGCCTCCTTGTCCATCACCAACTTCCGGAGTTCACTCAAACTCATGTCCATCGAGTCGGTGATGTCATCCACCCATCTCATCCTCTGTCGTCCCCTTCTCCTCCTGCATGCCTCCCCCGCCGCCCCCAATCCCTCCCAGTATCATAGTCTTTTCCAATGAGTCAACTCTTCTCATGAGGTGGCCAAAGTATTGGAGTTTCAGCTTTAGCATTTTTCCATTACAGCATACGAAAAAAACTTGAACGAACTTCAGTTCAGTTCAGTTCAGTTCAGTTCAGTCACTCAGACGTGTCTGACTCTTTGCGATCCCATGAATTGCAGCACACCAGGCCGCCCTGTTCATCACCAACTCCCGGAGTTCACTCACACTCACATCCATCGAGTCGGTGATGCCATCCAGCCATCTCATCCTCTGTCGTCCCCTTTTCCTCTTGCCCCCAATCCCTCCCAGCATCGGTCTTTTCCAGTGAGTCACCTCTTCACCTGAGGTGTCCAAAGTACTGGAGTTTCAGCTTTAGCATCATTCCTTCCAAAAAATCCCCAGGACTGATATTGTTCAGCAAATATTTCAGATATATGAATACTCCAGGTAAGAGAAAGCATGATGGGTTTTAGACACTGAAGTCTCATATTTTAGGTGTTGTGAGAGGTCTAAAATTGGTTTGAGAACAGAATACAGAGGACCAGAACTAAGTAAGTTTGGAAATGTAAGCAGAACTCAGATCATGCTTGAATTCCTAGACTCTATTAAGTATTTTCACTTAAATCAACACTGGCTCTCTGCTGAAAAGTATTAAACTGAAACGTGGCAAGAAGAGGCTCACGTTTTAAGAAGTCCACATTGGATCGAGGTGGAGAAGTGAGTAGCTACATGAAGACCAATTGTAATATTACAACTATAGCCTGATCTAAAGTGGTATGGTCGTAGTGAACTTTCACAGAAATTCTTTAGCTGAGAAAATTCAATTTTTGCTCATTTCAAACTGAAGCAATATTTCTTCAAGAGCTAGTACACAGCTAAACAAATTTACGAGGTTCCTTGGCAGTTAGGTTGAGCCATATGACTGTGTGCCAGCTAAGGAAATATGTGTGGAAGTGATTGGCACCTATTCCAGCTTTGGCTCATAAAACCAGCCCACCTGTTTTCTTCTGTGTTTCTCCACAGGAGATGTAGGAAACAAACTGTTGAATGTGGCAGAGCTACATCAAGCTGGATCACTGCCAGCTTTTTCACCTGCCCAGTATTATCCTCTGAGCAAACATATAACACATTTGGGGCCTAGTTATTACATCAGTTAGGTAATGCTAACTAATATACAACTTAGAATTTAAGCTAAAACACAAAGCAATTTTGTACACAACTTTAAAATCAGTTAAAGACAGTTGGTCATGTGTCATCCAATCTTTTTTACTTTAAGTTAATAACTATCATTATCTAAGCATTTTTCTTTTTTTACTCATAATAGTGACATATCACTTCACCAGTGCTATTTGCATATATTGTTCACAATATGCCCTTATGCTATTTTCCAAAAGGAAGCTTTTACTGAGGTAAAATATACTATTTTAGTTTTCTAGGATTCTTATAACAAATGACTGCAAACAAGGTGGCTAATTGAAATTTATTAGCTCATAGTCCTGGAAGCTGGAAGCTTAAAATCAAGATGTCAGCAAGATTGGTTCCTTCTTGAGGTTTTAAAATAAATAAAAATTGTAGAGATTCTCTTCTATCTTCTTGCAATTACCAGCTATCTTTGACACTCCTTGGTTTACAGCTGTATCACTCCAGTCTCTGAGTGACATTCTCTCTGACTCTGTACCTCTGCCTTTACATGGCCTTTTATAAGGAAATTGGTCATTGGATTTAGACAAGACTTTAATATTTTATTTCATTTTAACTTGATTACTTCTGCGAATAAAGATCCTATCACCAAATAATGTCAAATTCACAGGTGCCAGGGGCTGGGACTTCAACATCTCATTTTGGTGAATACAGACCAACTGATGACAAATACATACAACAAAATTCGGCCATCATAAAAACATAATTTTATTATCTTTTTACTATAGAAATCATAGTATGTAAACACCATCATACTCATAATATAGAATACTTTCATCACCTCAACAGCTTCCTCCTGACACTTTGCCATTAATATTGCACATATGTCGGTACCTAGCAATTACTAATCTCCTTTCTCTCACTATGATTTTGCCTGTTCTCACTATACTTAGTTTCTATCACTCAGAACAATACCATTAAGGTTCATCTATACTGTTGTGTGTATCTGAAATGTGTGCTTTTTTTGTTGCTGTGTAGGTTTCTGTTCCAATCCCAAATAAAGCCAATGCTAAAGAATGTTCAAACTACCTCACAATTGTACTCTTTCATGCACTAGCAACATAATGCTCAAAATTCTCCTAGCCAGGCTTCAACAGTTTGTGAACCGAGAGCTTCCAGATGTTCAAGCTGGGTGTAGAAAAGGCAGAGGAACCAGAGATCAAATTGCAAGTATATGTTGGATCATAGAATAAGGAAGAGAATTCCAGGAAGACATCTACCTTTGCTTCATTGAATATCTAAAATCTTTGACTGTCTAGATCACAACAAACTGGAAAATTCTTACAGCATTGGCAATACCAGTCTACCTTACCTGTCTCCTGAGAAATCTGTATGCAAATCAAAAAGAATGAGTTAGAACCAGACATGGAACAATGGACTGGTTCTAAATTTGGACAGGAGGTATGTCAAGGCTGTATACTGTCACCCTGCTCATTTAACTTATATGCAGAGTGAAAGTGAAACTGAAAATGAAGTCGCTCAGTTGTGTTTGACTCTTTGTGACCCTGTGGACTAGCCCACCAGGCTCCTCTATCCATGGGATTCTCTAGACAAGAATACTGGAGTGGGTTGCCATTTCCTTCTCCAGGGGATCTTCCCAACCCAGGGATCAAACCTGGGTCTCCTACATTGCAGGCAGATGCTTTATCCTCTGAGCCACCAGGGAAGCCCCTTGTGGGAAAGTACATCATGTGAAATGCCAGGCTGGATGAAGCACAAGCTGGAGTCAAGATTGCTGGGAGAAATAGCAACAATCTCAGATATGCAGATGACACCACCCTTATGGCAAGTAGCAAAGAGGAGCTAAAGGGCCTCTTGATGAAAGTGAAAGAGGAGAGTGAAAAAGTTGGCTTAAAAGTCAACATTCAAAAAATGAAGATCATGGCATCTAGTCCCATCACTTCGTGGCAAATAGATGGGAAACAGTGGAAACAGTGAGAAAGTTCATTTTCTTGGGCTCCAAAATCACTGCAGATGGTGACTGCAGCCATGAAATTAAAAGACACTTGCTCCTTGCAAGAAAAACTATGACCAAAATAGACAGCATATTAAAAAGCAGAGACATTACTTTGCCAACAAAAGTCTGTCTAGTCAAGGCTATAGTTTTTTCAGTAGTCTTGCTTAGAGGGTAAAGCATCTGCTTGCGATGCAGGAGACTTGGGTTCAATCCCTGGGTTGGGAAGATCCCCTGGAGAAGGAAATGGCACCCCACTCCAGAACTCTTGCTTGGAAAATCCCATGGATGGAGGAGCCTGGTAGGTTACAGTCCATGGAGTCACAAAGAGTCGGACACAACTGAGTGATGACACCCATGTATGGATGTGAGAGTAAGACCATAAAAAAGGCTGAGCACTGAAGAATTGATGCTTTTGAACTGTGATGTGGGAAAAGACTCTTGAGAGTCCCTTGGACTGAAAAGAGATCAAACCAGTCAATCCTAAAGGAAATCAATCTTGAATATTCACTGGAAGGACGGATGCTGAAGCTGAAGCTCCAATACTTTGGACACCTGATGCAAAGAGCTGTCTCATTAGCAAAAACCCTGATGGTGGGAAAGACTGAAGGCAGAGGAGAAAGGGATGACATAGGATGAGATTGTTGGATGGTATCACTGACTCAGTGGACACGAGTTTGAGCAAGCTCTGCTAGATGGTGAAAGACAAGGAAGCCTGGTGTGCTATAGTTCATGTTGTGAAAAGTTGGACACAACTAAGTGACTGAACAACAATGAGGTTTTTTTTGCTTATGCTTATTCCAATCACTATTTCAAACTTGTATGCCACTGGATTAATTTTTAACCCCACTGTCCTTCTCATTCTATTTATTATATATAACTGATCTAATTTACATAAAGTGTTTTAATAAATATTATTTTATAAACATGTAGTTCAAATATCCTTCTTTAAATATGCATATCCTATCACTGAATATCCTATCACATTCTTAAGCATTCCCTCCTATTATATGATCCAAATGATCAGAACAAATGAACTATACCACAGTTTATTAAATTTTCCACATAGCATGTTTCTGATATTAAACATATAATCAAACACCACTTCCTTCCTTCACTCATTTAAAGGCTTTTCCATTGAACTTTCCTATTTATTAAATCCTTCAACTTCCATATCAGTAATTTCTATTCAATATGATGCTATTTTTCCAGCCACCTCTCACTACTGAAATAATATCAAAGGAATCATAGTAAGAGTAAGAAATTTAAAGGAGACTTTAGATAATTTGATAATAAATTGACAGACTTCTATCATTATTGAAGTGGAGAAGTGATAAAGAAGAGAGAATGAAGATGAGTAAGTTTGTTTGACATGATATAGATAATTATATTAGAAAATAATTTAACATTAGAAATTTGACATATAAGGAAAATCTGCTACTTCAGATCCTTTTAATCACCATTTTCTCATTTACCTCTCAGAATAAAACCAAATAGCAACTATCAATATCAGTCTTTCCCATCATTAGAAAACACATTTCTGAGGAGCTGAATTACTTAACTCTACACATAGGGTCATTTTGAGTAGGATAAACTTATTTGAAATAAACAGGAATAAACCAATGAGAATTTATCATTCAGCAGTAGCTTTATCATTTTTCATTACAAAATATAGCACAGAGAAAATACACAGAAAAAGTGTACAACCTAATGATCCAAAGAAAAAAGAATATTGCCACCTCCCCCAAAGATATTTCATTATCACTTTCATTTTATACATCTTCTGGCTTTCCCCGAGAGACATATATTATCTTGATATTGGGTAATAGCTTTCTTGCCCATCTCAGTACCATGCTAAAAGCTATAGTTTTATTTGGCCAGTATTTTGTACCTAATGTAAATGTAATCATTCAGCATGTACCATTTTCTATCTGGATTCTTTTGCTCACCAAATATGTATAAAATGTTACTGTTTATAATTCCTTTGTTTTCATTGCTCTATAGTATTCCATTGTATTTATTTTTAGCAATCTATCTAATTTACTCTTAGTAGGTATTTTAGTTGTTTTCTGGTCTATTTTAGCATTCTCATGACAGCTTTAAGAGTCTTGATGCACATACTCATGAATATCAATTGGGTATATATGTAGAAATGTAATTGCTGTCTCATACACTCTTTGCAGGTTCAATATTCAGTTCAGTTCAGTTCAGTTCAGTTCCTTTCAGTCTCTCAGTCATGTTCAACTCTTTGCAGCCCCATGAACTGCAGCACGCCAGGCCTCCCCATCCATCACCAACTCCCAGAGTTCACTTAAACTCATGTCCATCGCATCAGTGATGCCATCCAGCCATCTCATCCTCTGTCATTCCCTTCTCCTCCTGCCCCCAACCCCTCCCAGCATCAGAGTCTTTTCCAATGAGTCAACTCTTCGCATCAGGTGGCCAAAGTACTGGAGTTTCAGCTTTAGCATCATTCCTTCCAAAGAATACCCAGGACTGATCTCCTTTGGAATGGATTGGTTGGATCTCCTTGCAGTCCAAGGGACTTTCAAGAGTCTTCTCCAACACCACAGTTCAAAAGCAGAAATTATTCAGTGCTCAACTTTCTTCACATCCCAACTCTCACATCCATACATGACTACTGGAAAAACCATAGCCTTGACTAGACGGACCTTTGTTGGCAAAGTAATGTCTCTGCTTTTGAATATGCTGTCTAGGTTGATCATAACTTTCTTTCCTAGGAGTAATCATATTCTAATTTCATGGCTGCAATCACCATCTACAGTGATTTTGGAGCCCCTAAAAATAAAGTCTGACACTGTTTCCACTATTTCTCCATCTATTTCCCATGAAGTGAGGAGGCCAGATGCCATGATGTTAGTTTTCTGAATGTTGAGCTTTAAGCCAACTTTTTCACTCTCCTCTTTCACTTTCCTCAAGAAGCTCTTTAGTTCTTCTTCACTTTCTGCCATAAGGGTGGTGTCATCTGCATATCTGAGGTTACTGATATTTCTCCTGGCCTTCTTGACAATGTTCAATGTTAGCAACCTGCAAATGTTTGTCAATAATGCCAAATAATTTTCAAAAGGAAATTTTAACAATTTATATTCCTTCAAATATATGGGGGCTCCCACTGCTCTGCATTTCCACCGTCGGTTTGTCAGAGTTTTACTTTTCCTTCTTTTTTCTTAATATTGGTCATTCAGCTGAGTATACATTGGCATTTCTGTAATTACATAAGATTTTAATACCTTTTGTATTTATAAGCTAATTAAAATAATTTAACCATGAACTGATTCTTTATGTCTCACTTGTCATGCTTTGTCATGTCCAACTCTTTGTGACCCATGGATTGCAGCCCATCAGGCTCCTCTGTCCTTGGGATTTTTCAGGCAAGAACACTGGAGTGGGTTGTCATTCCCTTCTCCAGGGGATCTTCCCGACCCAGGGGTTGAACCCCATCTCCTATGTCTCCTGCATTGGCAGACAGATTCCTTACCACTGAGCCACTTGGGAAGAAAAGTTTATTACTTTTTTTTTTGGCCACACCGTGTGGCATGTGAGATCTCTGACCACAGATTGAACCTGGGTCCCCTGTAGTGGAAGCAGAGACTTAATCCTTGGACTGCCAAGGAATTCTTTCTTAGACTTCTTAAAATTAGGTTCTTGATTTTTTTTTATTGCTTAAGACTTCATATAAGTTAGATATAAGACTTTTATAGGTTATATGAGTTGAAAATGCCTTCTGCAATTGAGCAAATTGCATTTCACTCTCTTAACTATGTATATAGATGACAATTCTATGAAGTGAACTTATTCCTATTTTAAATGGTAGTGATTTTCTTTACTATCCTTTTTCATAAAAGAATAGTATATTTATAGTGATAATATACTCTAAGATTTTTGCATCTATATTCATGAATTATGTTCTTTTAAAATTTTACTTTCTTATAATATCCTTATCTGGTGTTTGTATCAAAGTTATTTAAGCCTCATAAAGTGAGTTGTGGAATGCTCTGACTTTTTTATTCCTTAGGAGATATTCATAGTTTAGTAGAATTTATCAATTTCAACATTTGTTAAAGTTTATGAGTGAAGCCACATAGATGTAGAAGTTTATTTGTGAAAAGATTTTAAAATTACAGACTCAGATTCTAAAATTGATACATAGCTATTCAAATACCTCTTCTATCATTTTTGTTCTGGCACTTTCCTAGGAATGTATCCATTTTACCAAGTATTTAAAATATATTGGCAAATAATTGTTCATAACCATCATTTTTACTTCTGGCCCTTGCATTCCATTACTCCTATAACCCTGTTCTTTAACCCCAGGTAACTACTTTCCTCCATTGCTACATTGAACCACCTTTATATTTTTTAGATTTGACCAGTTTTGCATCCCTGGATCTTGTACCCTCTTTGCTACTCTCAGTAGAACTTATTATCTCTAGTTTGGACTCGTACAGTACTGTCCTAACTTTTTTGTATTTTTGTTACCTTCAAATGCATCCTTCACGCTGCCACTGGAATGGTAAAAGCAGAACATATATATAATCACACTTTTGAAAAGGGTAAGGTTTTCCAACTTTCTACATTATAAATTCTAGTAAATATTTCATGGGATATTTTTTCACTGCATTTGCCAGTTTAATTCATATTTTATTTCAGTGCAGCCACACTAACCTTGCTGCTGCTGCTGCTGCTAAGTCGCTTCAGTCGTGTCTGACTCTGTGCGACCCCATAGACAGCAGCCCACTAGGCTCCTGGGTCCCTCGGATTCTCCAGGCAAGAATACTGGAGTGGTTTGCCGCTTCCTTCTCCAATGCATGAAAGTGAAAAGTGGAAGGGAAGTTGCTTAGTCGTGCCCGACTCTTAGGGACCCCATGGACTGCAGCCTACCAGGCTCCTCCGTCCATGGGATTTTCCAGGCAAGAGTACTGGAGTGGAGTGCCATTGCCTTCTCCAACAGTAACCTTAACCAAAGATAATTTGCTGATCAGTTATTTTACCAATAAATCAGGTTAATGTAAGGCTTTTTATGGCTTTATGTATTGATATGGATTTAAGCTATATCAATTCATTAATTGCATCTTATCATAAGTTTCTTGTAGGACCTGCTCCTATTTATCCACTTAATTCTTTAGATTCTCTTCATATCCTTGATTCCTAGCTCAGTAACTCGCATCACTAAAACATTCAAGAAATATTTATTAATGCAATAATTGAATAGGTGAACAAATAAAGTATTTAATTTAATCAAAATCATTCTGATAGTACAGTGGCTCATGGCAGGGCAAGGAATTTTGCTTAGCACTGGTCATACAAAAAGAATAACAGTGAAGGAATTAAAGTCAAGATGTTCCTGACTTCATTTTGATTACTTTGTAATGTCATTAGTATCATGCAATAGTTTAAAGCTAGTGAGCATGCCACGTATATTAAAAGTTTCTTGAGAAAAAAAGGCAAATATTAAGTGATTATGAAAACTATAAGATTTCTAAATGTTTAAAGTTAGGTTTGAAAATGTCTTATTCATCCTATTAATCATTGAAATATATTACGTATTGATGTCTCTTTTTCAGACAGTTAACAGAGGAGCAAACATGTATAGAACAGATTGGTAGCACTCTGGAAAGTTAATGTCCATTAGACATTTGTTGCTACAGCTATGCATTGAATAAGCTAAGTAAAGATTGTACATTATATTTAATTTAATTATTCTCTGTTATTTTATTTTGTGGGTAATATTTGTGTGTTTTCTTAGAAAAACTTTCTTCATATAAAGCACATGTGAATGAATTTCAAAGACTTTGGGAATTTTAATGTTTAGTAGTTGGATTATTTGCAAATTCTACTTACACCCAAATTTTTACCACTGCTTCTTAAATACTACAGTCATTTATAAGTCTAAAATGGATTTCGCCTTTCTTCATGTTATCATCTGCCTTGTTATCAAAGTGTATATCTCTTACTTCATTCTGTGCTTCTAAGAATTCAGTGCCTCTCCATCCCCTTCAAATTAAGAAGCAAACTCCTGAGGATAACACACAAACTCGGTTATATCTCAGCCCTTTTAAAACACTTCCAGGCTCATTGCTTTCATATCCTCTCTGATCTATACCATAGACATATTGGAGGCACCATATCCCGAGGACACTCATTGTTTCTTGCCTTCATGCCTTTGCACGTGCTTTTCTCTCTCCTTTGAAGGTTTTCCATTTTCTAACTCCAAGATATCCCTGAAAGGTTAAACTCCCAGTGGGATGAATACCTTTCCTAACCTGCTGATTGGCATCAAATGTTCTTCCCAAGGCTTCCCATGGCAATTCTGAATGCTACTTAGAGCATATAAATAATATCACAATGATCAGTATTCCTTTCAAAATTTTATTCAATTCTGTACTGCTAGAACCAAGCACAGCTCCAGGAAGTCCCAATCATTTTCTTAAATGCATAGGTGAATACATCAATTTTGTGAACATGCACTTACACAGGGCCCTTACTGTTCTGTAAATAACTATTTTCCCTGCTCTTTCTCTTCTCACTTTTCTCATTATACCACAGTTACCATTCTGTGGATACATGTTTCATTCATGTGCCTGTTGTCCCTAGTAGATTCCAGCAGTTCACCATCAGTGCTCCTTTGCATCTGTGAGCTTCCCTTCAGCTCTTCGTTTAAATAATGTTCCATATGCATTCCTCAAGGTTTATCGATTCTGCTTTCCAGAGAGTGTCCTATACTTCAAGTGAAGAATTTGAAAATATGGAGATCATTAAAACAAATTCCTGTGTTTTGGCCAAGTTCAGTCACAGTGTTGTAGTTGTTTGCAGATTTCAGCCTGGAAGCAAAGTTACATAATACAAGAAATTGAAAGAAAGCATCTAAACTACAGGTTAATAAAAGAATTTTCTAGGCCTTAATTTCAACCAGTTTAACTGCAACAGGAGAGTAGCATTTAAAGTCAAAGTTTAAAAACTCAAATACATATTAATGGAATTCATTATTACAAAGAACAGAGGTTATAAATAAAAGCTATATTGCAAGTAAAACAAATCCAAAATATGAAGAGACACTTGAAATCTCCCCAATATTGCGGTATAATTCAATTTAGTAGTTTCATAAATGCTCCTGACTTTGTATAAAGTATCCAATAAATTCCCAAAAGTTTATATATTATGTCTCAGAAACTTAGATAATTAATGTAAATATGCCTTCAAAATTTTTATCTCTGGCTCAGAACTTTATCCTAAGGATGAAATCCTTTTAAAAAATACATATATGTGTATATATATATATATATGTATATATATATATATATATATACACACACACACATATATATATGATTGTCTTATACATATGCCAAAAACTGAATTTGTGTCAGCACTCTTTGTATACTGTCTCCCCTTGCCACTTTAATTATCTTAATTATTGGAAATTTCCTCAACTGAGAACATCATGTATAAACTATCTCCCTCTCTGCTACACACATCACCCTTCTGTCATCAAATCTGATGAATTCTACAGTAAAACTTTAGTGTATCTCCAGCCTCACTCTTAGGGACTTTTGTGCTGCTCTCATTTTTCCCTGGGTAATTAAAATATACTTCCATTTTCCTTGTTTTTCAGGTTAAACTCTTAGAAATCACATTTTCCTCTATGATTCCCTCAATCCATAGCTAGTCCTTCAATGACTCCTATTAGACTCTACTTCCAAATGTATTCCTGTTTTGACCACATTTACTCATTGTTGTTGAAACTAGTCCTAGTCATTCTTCTCTTCCATTATGACTACTTCCAAAGCTTTCAAATTGACCATCTTATCTTTACATGTGTCCAGTCACTTTTGTATACCATTCTAGAACATTGTCTTAAAAGAAAAAAATCAATCATAATTGCTATTTCTTGCAATGTTTAGTCTCCTTACACAAATGTTGAAACACTTGATAAAATATGTATAAAAATCATTTTAAATATATAACAGATTTTAAGAAAGCTGAGTAAATATCCTAAGGTCAAAATATAAACAGCAAGCATGAAGCTAGACAAGTAAGCTTACATTGATATTCAGCTGTCCAGGGGAACATATCAATTCTTGTAACCAAGAAACTCACAGCAAAAAGTCTAGGAGAAAGGAGACCACAATATTCTTGCCTTGAGAACCCCATGAATAGTATGAAATTTAAAAAGATTCCATCTTTTGTGAGAAGTTATAGAATAGAATAAAACATCATTTATCGTGGCAAACAGAAAGGATACATCTGTGTTTGACCCACACTTTACATGAGAAACTAGTCACTCATGAAGGTCATCATCGCAAACAGTTCTTGTTTGGAATATAAATTTATGGTACAATGTCATAAAAAATGCAAGATCTGTAATTGCCAGAAGTGTCTAGAGTGCACATCAGAAAGAATGCAGATCACTACCAAGTGGGCATGCTTTCAAGATGAAACTGGAAATTGTGTCTACCAGTAAAACATTACCCAACACACTGCTGTTTAAAAAAAAAAAAAACACAACCATAGAAACAAAATAAAACAAATAATTAAAAGAAATAATGAACAGAAAGAACATCCAGGAGAAACATGCCCCCAAAGCTCTGTAAAACTAATAGAATAGCTCTTACTTGATGAGTGTGCACTGTGTTATAGAGTTCTTCGCATATGCTAACATTTAATTATCAAAGAATGTAAACAGATATTGGCATATTTTCATATGTTAGCATATTAAAAAATGAAATAGACAAGTTTAGCATATTTTTCTCTTTCACGTATGAAATAAGGGCTTCCCTGCTGGCTCAGATGGTTAAGAATCCATCTGCAATGCAGGAGACCTGGGTTCGATCCCTGGGTTAGAAAGGTTCCAAGGAGGAGGTCATTACAGTATTCTTGCCTGGAGAATCTCCATGGGCAGAGGAGTCTGGTGGGCTACAGTCCATGGGGTTACAAAGAATCAGACATGACTGAGCAACTAAGCACAGCAAAGCATGTGAAATAAAAGCTACATATTCAAATTCTGCCATTGGTACTTTTAATCACCTTGCTATATTGCTTTCTGTTATGTAAAATCTTAAAGATTGGGAGGCTAACGTCAGACTAGCTTCAGTTCCCTTATGTAAAACATTAAACACTTCCTTGAATATAAGGTTCCTAACACTCAACATCTATGAAACTTTAGGTTTCTTCATTAAAAAATCCACTGTAGAGTTGTTTACTGTACGATATCCATTACTTTATGTTTTCTGAAATGCAAGGTTCAAAATTACTGATTTGTAGTATCATAGTGATATGGAAAAATGTCGCAAAATGTTACAAGCTGCCTATCTTAAATGATGGAAATATGTTGTCTCATACATCTGGAGGCTGGAAGTCCAAGATCACTGTCTCATACATCTGGAGGCTAGAAGTCCAAGATCAAGGTGCCAATAGGGTTGGTTTCCTATAGGACCATATAGCTCCCCACCCAAGGTCAGGGTTGGCGACCGAGAGGAGCTACCCCATGCCCAAGGTAAGGGGTGGCGGCTGAGAGAAGCAACCCTACGTCCAAGGAGCAGTGATTGTGCAGATGCAGGAGGGCCGAGAGGACATACTCCATGTTCAAGGTCAGAAGGGGCGGCTGTGAGGAGATACCCCTTGTCCAAGGTAAGGAACAGTGGCTGTGCTTTGCTGGAGCAACAATGAAGAGATACCCCAAGTCGAAGGCAAGAGAAACCCAAGTAAGACAGTAGGTGATGTGAGAGGGCATCAGAGGGCAGACACACTGAAACTATAATCACAGAAAACTAGTCAGTCTAATCGCACGGACCACAGCCCTGTCTAACTCAATGAAACTAAGCCATGCCATGTGGATCCACTCAAGATAGGTGGGTCATGGTGGAGAGATCTGACAGAATGTGGTCCACTGGAGAAGGGGATGGCAAATCATTTCAGTATTCTTGCCTTGAGAACTCCATGAACAGTATGAAAAGACAAAATGATAGGATACTGAAAGAGGAACTCCCCAGGTCAGTAGGTGCCCAATATGTTACTGGAGATCAGTGGAGAAATAACTCCAGAAAGAATGAAGGAATGGAGCCAAAGCAAAAACAATACCCAGTTGTGAATGTGACTGGTGATAGAAGCAAGATCCAATGAGTAAAGAGCACTATTGCATAGGAACCTGGAATGTTAGGTCCATGAATCAAGGAAAATTGGAAGGGGTCAAACAGGAGGTGGCAAGAGTGAATGTCACCATTCTAGAAATCACTGAACTAAAATGAACTGGAATGGGTAAATTTAACTCAGATAACCATTATGTCTACTACTATGGGCAGGATTCCCTCAGAAGAAATGGAGTAGCCATCATGGTCAACAAAAGAGTCTGAAATGCAGTACTTGGATGCAATCTCAAAAATGACAGAATGATCTCTGTTCATTTCCAAGGCAAACCATTCAATAACACAGTAATCCAAGTCTATGCTATAACCAGTAATGCTGAAAAAACTGAAGTAGAAGGGTTCTATGAAGAACTACACTACCTTTTAGAATTAACACCCAAAAAAGATGTCCTTTTCATTACAGGGGACTGGAATGCAAAAGTAGGAAGTCAAGAAACACCTGGAGTAATAGGCAAATTTAGCCTTGGAATGCGGAATGAAGGCTAATATAGTTTTGCCAAGAGAACGCACTGTTCATAGCAAACACCCTTTAACCAAAACACAAGAGAAGACTCTACACATGGACATCACCAGATGATCAACCCTGAAATCAGACTGATTATATTCTTTGAAGCCAAAGATGGAGAAGCTCTATATAGTCAGCCAAAACAAGACCGAGAGCTGACTGTGGTTCAGATCATGAACTCCTTATTGTCAAATTCAGACTCAAATTGAAGAAAGTAGGGAAAACCACTAGACCATTCAGGTATGACCTAAATCAAATCCGTTATGAGTATACAGTGGAAGTGAGAAATAGATTTAAGGGCCTAGATCTGACAGATAGAGTGCCTGATGAACTATGGATTGAGGTTAGTGATATAGTACAGGAGACAGGGATCAAGACCATCCTCATGGAAAAGAAATGCAAAAAAGCAAAATGGTTGTCTGAGGAGGCCTTACAAATAGCTGTGAAAAGAAGAGAGACAACAAGCAAAGGAGAAAAGGAAAGATATAAGCATTTGAATGCAGAGTTCCAAAGAATAGCACGGAGAGATAAGAAAGCTTTTCTCAGTGACTAATGCAAAGAAATAGAGGAAAAAAACAGAATGGGAAAGACTAGAGATCTCTTCAAGAAAATTAGAGATACCAAAGGACTCTTTCATGCAAAGATGGGCTCGATAAAGGACAGAAATGGTATGGACCTAACACAAGCAGAACATATTAAGAAAAGGTGGCCAGAATACACAGAAAAAACTGTACAAAACAAAGCTTCACAACCCAGATAATCACAATGGTGTGATCACTCACCTAGAGCCAGACATCCTGGAATGTGAAGTTAAGTGGGCCTTAGATAGCATAACTATGAACAAAGCTAGTGGAGATGATGGAATTCCAGTGGAGCTATTTCAAATCCTGAACGATGATGCTGTGAAAGTGCTGCACTCAATATGCCAGCAAATTTGGAAAACTCAGTAGTGGCCACAGGACTGGAAAAGGTCAGTTTTCATTCCAATACCAAAGACAGGCAAAGGCAAAGAATCCTCAAACTACTGCACAATTGCATTCATCTCACACACTTGTAAAGTAATGCTCAAAATTCTCCAAGTCAGGCTTCAGCAATAGGTGAACGGTGAACTTCCAGATATTTAAGCTGGTTTCAGAAAAGGCAGAGGAATGAGAGATCAAGTTGCCAACATCTGCTGAATCATCTAAAAAGCAAGAGAGTTCAAGAAAAACACCTATTTCTGCTTTTTTGACTATACCAAAGCCTTTGATTGTGTGGATCACAATAAACTGTGGAAAATTCTGAAAGAGATGGGAATACCAGACAACTTACCTGCCTCTTGAGAATCCTATATTCAGGTCAGGAAGCAACAGTTAGAGCTGGACATGGAACAACAGACTGGTTCCAAATAGGAATAGGAGTACATCAAGGCTGTATATTGTCACCCTGCTTATTTAACCTATATGCAGAGTACATTATGAGAAACGCTGGGCTGGAAGAAGCACAAGCTGGAATCAAGACTGCCAGGAGAAATATCAATCACCTTAGATATGCAGATGACACCACCCTTATGGCAGAAAATGAAGAGGAACTACAAAGCCTCTTGATGAAAGTGAAAGAGGAGAGTGAAAAAATTGGCTGAAAGCTCAACATTCAAAAAATGAAGATCATGGCATCCCGTCCCATCACTTCTTGGGAAATAAATGGGGAAATAGTGGAAACAGTGTCAGACTTTATTTTTTTGCCCTCCAGAATCACTGCAGATGGTGATTTCAGCCATGAAATTAAAAGACTCTTTGGAAGGAAAGTTATGACCAACGTAGACAGCATGTTCAAAAGCAGAGACATTATTTTGCCCACAAAGTTCTGTCTAGTCAAGGCTATGATTTTTACAGTAGTCATGTATGGATGTGAGAGTTAGACTGTGAAGAAAGCTGAGCGCTGAAGAATTGATGCTTTTGAACTGTTGTGTTGGAGAAGATTCTTGAGAGTCCCTTGGACTGCAAGGACATCCAACCAGTCCATTCTAAAGGAGATCAGTCTTGGGTGTTCTTTGGAAGGAGTGGTACTAAAGCTGAAACTCCAGTACTTTGGCCACCTCATGGGAAGAGTTGACTCATTAGAAAAGACTCTGCTGGTGGGAGGGAAGGGGATGACAGAAGATGAGATAGCTGGATGGCATCACTGACACGATGGACATGAGTTTGAGTGAACTCCAGGATTGGTGATGGACAGGGAGACCTGGCCTGCTGCAGTTCATGGGGTCGCAAAGAGTCAGACACAACTGAGCGACGAACTGAACTGAGTGACAGAACTGAACTGAGTGACATGGCTTCTCTGGTGGCTCAGAAGCATAGAATCCACCTGCCAATGCAGGAGACTCAGGCTTAATCCCTGGGTCAGGAAGAGCCCCTCTAGAAGGAAATGATATCCCATTCCAGTTCTTGCCTGGGAAATTCCATTGACAGAGCAGCCTGGAGAGCTACAGTCTAGGCAGCTGAACACAATTTAGTGACTAAATAACAACAGCGGTAACATATTGCTTGAAAACATTTATACTATCAGTTCAGTTCAGTCACTCAGCTCAGTCGTGTCCTACTCTTTGTGACCCCACGAATCGCAGCACGCCAGGCCTCCCTGTCCATCACCAACTCCCAGGGTTCACTCAAACTCAGGTGCATACAATTGAGTTTGCTATGTGACTTTGTTGAGGTCATACATGTATTATCTACAAGCATTAGCAACTTTAAAATTTTAATCCTTCTTTTATTTATATTGCATTTAAAATTAAAATTCATTAGTAATATAAAGTTACATATTAGTCTCAATTTTATCTAGGATTAAAAATTGGTGTAGTGTAAAGTAAAAGGAAGTCTGGTATGCTGCAGTCCATGGGGTTGCAAAGAGTCAGGCATGATTGAGAGACTGAACATCAAGAAAAAAATTGACATTTAATACAATTAAATATTTTACATTATGAAAACATCTGTGCAACTCATGTGACTTTTCTTTTTGCTAGTATATAACAATTTCCAAACAGAAAGAGCATAAAGTATTAAAAATTAATCTATTATTTAGTTTGTAATGTTAGCAGGGCAAGTTATTTAATCCCTTACAAATATTTTAATGATATGCATAACTTACTTATTTCTTTTATACACATATATACATACTCATAAGAAACTAGGATTACAAAATTA
The DNA here is from genome assembly GCF_001704415.2 of Capra hircus. Taxonomy (NCBI): domain Eukaryota; kingdom Metazoa; phylum Chordata; class Mammalia; order Artiodactyla; family Bovidae; genus Capra; species Capra hircus. The sequence continues at coordinate 75,503,104 of NC_030813.1, forward strand.
AAATACAAAAAATTAAAATTTGCAGACAAAAATAAATTTATGGAAATTGTAGAAAAAGACTGCCTAATATATACATATGCCTTGAAGAATTGAGCAATATATTTTAAAAATGTCAATCGTTTGCAAAAATATTAAAATGGCAACAGCACCACATTGTAACAAGAAGGGTAAAATTTTACATGTTGATATCAGAAATATTTTATGGTCAATACTTACTGAGTCTTCAAAGATTAGTCTTAAAAGAACTGTGCAATATGGAAAATATAAGACTTTGTGGTTGTCTGAGATATCTATATCAGAAGAAGATCATATCTTTGGGAAAAGTATAGGCATTTTAGGATATGATATACAACGAGAGAGAGGGAAAGACCTATAAATCATATCAATGCAAAACTTGGGCATATATTCCATATGTATCAATAACTTGGATTTATATGGCTTCTCTGGAGACTGTTGGTGGTATGAGGACAATCTATTGAGCTTATGTTTATGGGCGGAGACCACTGGCCTATGCTCTTGGGGGATAGGGTCATTAACATAACAAAGAACACAGAACTGTCTTGCTCAAATGCCCCAGTTGAGGAAAACAGAAGATACTGGCTTTTATTTTGATATTCTGGATAGTAGTTTTCATACAACTTCAGGTGCTGAGATAACTCACCATGACACTTAAATTTTAATCTGCCTAGTCTCTGTTAATGAGCTTCATGACATAAACTTTCTGAATAAAAATTCAAGAAGGGTAACTCACTTAGAATGAGTTCTAGTGATGCTTAATATGACAATAAAACAATTTTTGAAAACTTTTCTATTCAATGTTGTAATTCATTCTTTATGAATTTTTATATTTATGGTATGGTATTATTTTATTGGCTTTGAGTTACATCTGGAACTCTTAATATTACATCAATAAATGAAGAAAATTGGGAGAATGCCTTAAATGCTTCTTGTTTGTAACATATTAACAGTATATTTAAAAACCTTTTGTAAAAATTTGTTCTCAATATAGTCTATGATATATTTCATGATAAAAGTACAGAGATGAATCTAGCTATATTACAAGGAATAATTTGGGGGGGGAATAATTTTAAAAATTCTATTTAAAAGTAGAAAAAGAATCTCAAAAGAATTTCCATTTAACAAGTATATTTAAGAATTCAGATACATCCTTTCAATTTTTTCTTCATGGGCACAGATACATGTCTGAAAAAAAAATCGATTTTTCTATCCTTCTTGTAAGGTAGACTTTAATATGTTAGTATAAATTACAAAGATGTGCTAATACTGAGGGTCTTGCCATGCTTGTATTTTATAATTTAAGTAGGAACCAGCTTGGGATTCTTTCAGCTTGTCTAAGCACTCAGGAAGCAACTAATATTCTGACCATTGCTACCAAGTAACATTCCCTTACTGTCTTTCTGCATTACACTGCTGAAGGCTTAATGTACTCATTAAAAGAACATTTTGATATGTATTCAAAACTCACTGGAGATTTTAATTTTTAAATGAATAAATTCACACAGATTTAGAAAGAGTCTTTTTAATTGCAAATATATATATATGAAAATGCTTGCAACTATGTAAAAATGTCTATGTACCATTGTAATGTGTCCATAATATCAGCAGTGAAAATCTTATATTGATTTATAAAATTTAATTTAAAACTTTTGATTTCTAATACTTGATTAAGTACTAATACCAAAATTTCATTAAATAAAAGGGAGGATTAATTTGATTAAGTTAATTTAACCTGTGAGTCAGTATTTATTTTATATACTTCTGTAGGTAAGAATTAGTAAGGGTAAATTTTGAGAAAATTTCAATATTAATGAAAACTACTCCAGTAAAGGGCTTCCCTAGTGGCTCAGAGGTTAAAGTGTCTGCCTTCAACAGGAAACCTGGGTTCAATCCCTGGGTTGGGAAAATCCCCTGGAGAAGGAAATGGCAACCCTCTCCAGTATTCTTGCCTGAAGAATCCCACGGACGGAGGAGCCTGATAGGCTACAGTCCACGGAGTCGCAAAGAATCGGACACGACTGAGCGACTTCACCTTCACCTTCACACCAGTAAAAGTCATAATATATTCTAGAATATAAAATCAATAAAAACATAGGTATTTTAATATATTTTATAAATATAATCAATAAAACATATAAATGCTAGGTAAATTATAGAAAATATTTTTAAACATTTTGTACTCACAAAAACAAGGAAATTATCTAAAAATAAGAAAACAATAAACAAAACAAGCTAAATCTAGGTTGTTATTGAATACGGAAGCCATAACTTTTTTCATTTCTTCATATTTGTTGGAACATAAGTGTGTAGAGAAGAATGACTGTACAGAACATAGAATTTTGGTTCTTGGACCCTTATAGAAGGCATCTCTCAACACAGATGTCCCATAATTCATTAAGGTTATGTGTGTGTGCTCAGTCATGTCCAACTCTTTGTGATCCATATTAAGTACCAATAAATCTGAGTTTATTGAAAAACATAGTACCAAGTGCCATGAGAAGACTACCATAAACATGAGTTAGCCAGGACAGTTCAAAACAAATTTATACCCAAATAATCCAGGATTGGAATTACTATATATAGATTATAAAATAATTATATGAAAGTGTGAAAGTGTTAGTCACTCAGTCATATCCAACTCTTTGTGACTCTATGGTCTGTCCATTGAATTCTCCATACAAGAATACTAGAGTGGATTGCCATTCCTTTCTCCAGGGGATCTTCCTGATCCAGGGATTGAACCTGGGTCTTCTGCACTGCCAGCAGATTCTTTACTGTCTGAGCTAACAGGGTAGCCCAAAATAATGATATAGGAGGTTTTAAAAAGAATGCATACAAAAATTGTAAATGAGTGAGAAAAAATATGACAGAATTTTAGAATATTACTGCATACTTAAAAATAAGCTAACTTAAACTTCTGGTAATTAAAGATATTGCCATAAAAGAAACACAAAACAAAATAAAAAATATCTTAGGAGAGCTTAAAGAGCAAATCAAAAGCAAGTGTAGAAATACTTACGGGATTGGTCTTAAATTATGATTCAGTGCAAAGAGAGAGAAAAGTTTGAAATTGAGAAAAGACGCAGTCAGTAACATAAAAAGGTGTACAAGACATCTCATCTGAGTTCCAGAAAAGAATAAAGAAGACAATGGGAAGGCTATACTTAAAAATACATTGAGAATTTTCCAAGACTGATGAAAAATGTAAGTCCTCCATCTCATGAAAGGCTTCACATTCTATGCATGACAAAGAAATTTATATCTAAAGAATATCAAAGACAAAGATCTAAAAGCAGCCTAATAGAAAAGACAGATTGCATACAAAGAATTGGTTATTAGACAGCATTGGTTTTAACAGCAAAGAAAAATATTACTTCATAAAATCAAAGTGACAAGAGAAAATATTTGTCAATATAAAATCATATACTAAGGAAAACTATAATACTAAAGGGAAAACAAACACATTTTCAGGTAAACTGAAACCATTTACTAGCAATGGATATTTTTAAAAAAAGACTTCTTAACAAATGTGTTCAGTCAAGAAGGTTCAATTTCAAATTTTTCATAATTGCTATTATGCCAATCCCTTCTACTACCCATAGACTATATAGCATCAAAAACGTTAGACACACAAAATAAAAAAATGTTCTGTGGCGAATTTTTAAAGTCTGAGCTTGATTTAATGTAGTAAACATTTCTTTCAATTTTGGGAATTCCCTGGACTATTAGCTCTATTATTACTTCAGTTCAGTTCAGTTCAGTTGCTCAGTCTTGTCCAACTCTTGGTGACCCCATGTATTACAGCACATCAAGCCTCCCTGTCCATCACTAACTCCCGAAGTTTACCCAAACTCATGTCCATCGAGTTGGTGATGCCATTCAGCCATCTCATTCTCTGTCATCTCCTTCTCCTCTTGCCCCGATCCCTCTCAGCATCAAAGTCTTTTCAAATGAGTCAACTCTTCGCATGAGGTGGCCAAAGTATTGGAGTTTCAGCTTTAGCATTAGTCCTTCCAATGAACATCCAGGACTGATCTCCTTTAGAAGGGACTGGTTGGATCTCCTTGCAGTCCAAGGAATTCTCAAGAGTCTTCTTCAACACCAAAGTTCAAAAGCATCAATTCTCTGGTGCTCAGCTTTCTTCACAGTCCAACTCTCACATCCATACATGACCACTGGAAAAACCATAGCCTTGACTAGATGGACATTTGTTGGCAAAGTAATGTCTCTGCTTTTGAATATGCTATCTAGGTTGGTCATAACTTTTCTTCCAAGGAGTAAGCGTCTTTTAATTTCATGGCTGCAGTCACCATGTGCAGTGATTTTGGAGCCCCCCAAAAATAAAGTCTTATACTGTTTCCACTGTTTGCCCATCTATTTACCATGAAGTGATGGGACCAGATGACATGATCTTCATTTTCTGAATGTTGAGCTTTAAGACAACTTTTTTACTCCCCTCTCTCACTTTCATCAAAGGCTTTTTAGTTCCTCTTCACTTTCTGCCATAAGCATGGTGTCATCTGCATATCTGAGGTTATCGATATTTTTCTCAGCAGTCTTGATTTCAGCTTGTACTTCTTCCACCCCAACATTTTTCATGATGTACTCTGCATATAAGTCAAATAAGCAGGGTGCCAATATACAGCCTTGACATACTCCTTTTCCTATTTGGAACCAGTCTTTCGTTCCATGTCCAGTTGTAACTGTTACTTCCTGACCTGCATAGAGGTTTCTCAAGAGGCAGGTCAGGTGGTCTGTTATTCCCATCTCTTTCAGAACACTCCACAGTTTATCGTGATCCACAGAGTCAATAATAGTTTAGAAACAGTATTAAAGCAACAGGTAACTGTTGAGAAGCAACAGAATTTTTGTAACCTAAGGAAATGATCTTGCCTTCCAGGTCATATTTCCTACCACAATTGTTTTCCTTAAAAACTATTAATTTACCAGTTTGTTTCTTACTTGAAATGTTTATATCCTTAGGGTTATGCAGCATAACCTACAACATCTAAATCCACAGAAAGGAATGTTGTGTCAATTGCTGTATTAATTTTTCTAGATTATGTTTGCATTAAAGGTATACTACGGAGTGAAATATAAATTATGCATGACATTAAAACAAAAACTACCACATGGAAAACATATTAAAGAGAAATTCAGTACATGGAATGAATATATCAACAAAGAAAATGGTTTAAAATTATGAAACTAGACAAAGAGCAACAAATTGAATCCACAGTAAACAGAGAAAAAAGAAATAATTGAGGAACAATCAACACATTTGAAAATGATGAATCAATAGAGAAAATCAAGAAATGCAAAAACTGTCAAGGCTGTATATTGTCACCCTGCTTATTTAACTTATATGCGGAGTACATCATGAGAAACTCTGGACTGGAAGAAACACAGGCTGGAATTAAGATTGCCGGGAGAAATATCAGTAACCTCAGATATCCAGATGACACCATGCTTATGGCAGAAAGTGAAGAGGAACTAAAAAGCCTCTTGATGAAAGTGAAAGAGGACAGTGACAAAGTTGGCTTAAAGCTTAACATTTAGAAAAGGAAGATCATGGCATCTGGTCCCATCACTTCATGGTAAATAGATGGGGAAACAGCGGAAACAGTATCAGACTTTATTTCTTTGAGCCCCAAAATCACTGCAGATGGTGATTGTAGCCATGAAATTAAAAGATGCTTACTCCTTGGAAGAAAAGTTATGACCAACTAGATAGCATATTCAAAAGCAGAGACATTAATTACTTTGCTGACTAAGGTCCGTCTAGTCAAGGCTATGGTTTTTCCAGTAGTCATGTATGGATGTGAGAATTGGACTGTGAAGAAGGCTGAGTGCCGAAGAATTGATGCTTTTGAACTGTGGTGTTGGAAAAGACTCTTGAGAGTCCCTTGGACTGCAAGGAGATCCAACCAGTCCATTCTGAAGGAGATCAGCCCTGGGATTTCTTTGGAAGGAATGATGCTAAAGCTAAAACTCCAGTACTTTGGCCACCTCATGCGAAGAGTTGACTCATTGGAAAAGACTCTGATGCTGGGAGGGATTGGGGGCAGGAGGAGAAGGGGATGACAGAGGATGAGATGGCTGGATGGCATCGCTGGCTCGATGGACGTGAGTCTGAGTGAACTCCGGGAGTTGGTGATGGACAGGGAAGCCTGGCATGCTGCAATTCATGGGGTCGCAAAGAGTCAGGCATGACTGAGCAACTTAGTCTAACTGAACTGAACTGAAATAGACATGTTTTCAAAGAAAACATACAGATGGCTTTCCTGGTGGCTCAGATGGTAAAGAATCTACCTGTATTGCAGAAGACCTGGGTTTGATCCTTGGCCAGAAGATCCCCTGAAGAAGGGGATGGCTACCCACTCTAGTATCTTTGCCTGGATAATGCTATGAACAGAGGAGAATGGTAAGCTACAGTCCTTGGGGTCACAAAAAGTCAGACACAACTGAGGCACTAATACTTTCTTTTTTCAAATAGACATTTTTCTAAAGAAGACATACAGAGGATAAACAGTTACATAAACTGCTGCTGCTAAGTCACTTCTGTCATGTCTGACTCTGTGCGACCCCTTAGATGGCAGCCCACCAGGCTCCCCTGTCCTTGGATTCTCCAGGCAAGAACACTGGAGTGGTTTGCTCTTTCTTTCTCCAATTAATGAAAGGGAAAAGTAAAAGTGAAGTCTCTCAGTTGTGTCCGACTCCTAGCGACCCCATGGACTGCGGCCTACCAGGCTCCTCTGTCCATGGGATTGTTCAGGCAAGAGTACTGGTGTGGGCTTGCCATTGCCCTCTCTGAAGTTACATAAAAAACCAGTGCAATATCACTAATCTTCAGAGAAATGCAACTTGAAACTATGGGATATCACCTCACACCTTTTAGAAAAACTATATTCAAAAAGACTAAGTAACAAATGTTGCCAAAGATGTAGAGAAAGGAAACTCTTGTTGGTGGGTTGTATGATTTCAGTTTGATGACATTCAGGAAAAGGCAAATTATGAAGAGATAGAAAGATTAGTGGTTTCTGGGATTTGGGAGGGAGTGGAATGAATAGGTGGAGCTCAGAGTGTTTTAGGATAATGAAAATACTCTGTATGATATTGTAATAATAAGTAAGTGTTAGTTGTTTCACTTCAGTTCACTTCAGTCGCTCAGTCATGTCCTACTCTTGGTGACTCCATGAATCACAGGACAACAGGCCTCCCCTGTCAATCACCAACTCCCGGAGTTCACTCAAACTCATGTCCATCGAGTCTGTTGTTCCATGCCCAGTTCTAACTGTTGCTTCTGGACCTGCATATAGGTTTCTCAAGAGGCTGGTCAGGTGGTCTGGTATTTCCATCTCTTTCAGAATTTTCCACAGTTTGTTGTGATCCACTCAGTCAAAGGCTTTGGCATAGTCAATAAACCAGAAATAGATGTTTTTTGGAACTCTCTTGCTTTTTTGATGATCCACCGGATGTTGGCAATTTGATCTCTGGTTCCTCTGCCTTTTCTAAAATCAGCTTGAACCTCTGAAAGTTCACAGTTCACATATTGCTGAAGTTGCTTAGTTGTGTCCACCTTTTAGCGACCCATGGACTGTAGCCCTCCAGGCTCCTCTGTCATTGTAATTCTCCAGGCAAGAACACGGAGTGGCTTGCCATTCCCTTCTAGAGGGTTTCTTCCCAACCCAGGGATTGAAGCTGGATCTTCTGCATTGCAGGCAGGTTCTTTATCACATGAACCACCAGGGAAGACCCATTGTAATAATGGCTACATGTTATTATATATTTATTCAAACTCATAGAATGTACAACACCAAGAGTAAAGTATAATATAAACTATAGACATTGAGTGGTTATGATCCTTCAATATAGGTTCATAAAATGTTGTAATGTTGTTGATGGGGGGAGCCATGCATGTGTGAGAGTAGGAAGTATATGGGAATTATTTGAATTTTCCTCTTAATTTTTCTGTGGAACCAAAATTAAAGTCTTTAAAAAATAAAATCCCATAAAATTTGGCATATCAAATGAATTTTTCACGTATGAGACTCTACTTCAAAGTGGGCATCCCTTCCCCTACCCCAGCTCAAGAGGTACAAATACTATCCAGAAACATTATGGAGGTTTCACATGATCACATAGGCCCAGTATGGTCAATTTAGGAAAAGTGTAATAATTCTTACTTTTAAATAAAACTTAATATTTCTCTTTTGATTACAAGTTTCAAAATGTAAATACAAGCTGAAGGTTCAATATAGTCAAACACAGTTTGAAGTCTAAAAACAAAATATTCATTCAAACTGCATTTTACAGACTATCCCCTCATTGTGTTTGGTATAAAATCTCCCCATAATCTTACATACACCCTACTGTTAGCAAGTTTACCCAAACTGAACATGTTTTGCAATTTCATATAATTCTAAACTGAAGCTCACAGTAAAAAGCTTATAATACAAAAAAAGTGTACATTCCCCAAAGACAGAGATATGGCCTAGTCTGTGATAGTCATCATTCCATATTGTCCCTAGTGACCATAAAATTACCTAGCATAGTAACTACTGAACATTTGTTTTATATATACATATAGTATACATAACATTCCATCATTTATTCCTAAATTATAGTCATACATATATATTTATGGGGTTTCCCTGGTGGCTCAGACAGTAAAGAGTCTGTCTGCAATGCAGGAGACCTGGGTTTGATCCCTGGGTAGAAAGATTCCTTGGAGATGAGAATGGCTACCTATTCCAGTATTCTTCCCTAGAGAATTTCACAGACAGAGGAGCCTGGCAGGCTACAGTCCATGGGGTTGCAAAGAGTCAGACAAGACTGAGTGACTAACACTCTTACTTTTCATATATATTCATATATATATAATTTATGAATAAGTGATGGAATGAAGTAAACCATGTCATACCTATAAACCCTGTAGTCCACATTCTATTTTCTGTCCTAATAATTTCATTGTCATAATGTTTCCCCCCAGCCTCTAATGGTAATAAATTAGGTTTTGCTAGAGTGTCCTTGATAAATTTCATATTACTGTGTAGCTGCTTTAGAAGGCTATTCAAATAACTGTAGTCTGAAATTAGGGACTGGAGCCATCTTCTTATCCACCCACACCATCAGAACTAACAAAAGGTTTAAAATGCAACTGGCTTTTTTTTTTTTTGCTTAATTATTAATTTTCTGTGTGATAGTATAAGGCCTGAAACAAGTATTTTCTCAATGTCCATAATATGATATTGACCCAGTGAAATTCAGCTAATTTTTATCTAATTATGTTATATTTTAGGATGAAAATAAATACTTTTATAATTTATGACAATAACCTTTTATAATCTGAAATCTGCTTTAATTTTAAAACTTCATTTTTCCCTCTGGCCATGCATCTTCTGTTCTGGTCCACTGTCTTTACCATTTGGCTGTCTGCAATGGTCTTCAACTGTTCCCTTTACTGGCTCCATGAATCTAAATTATCGCAAGCTCTGAGAAGGGTCATTTATATGTTAGGTTGTATGCTTACCTGCTTAAATTGCCCTTGAGACTTTTTGTTTCTTGAGGACTTGACTATGTCTTGTCCTCTAAAGTATTTATAGCCCTTACTCAACTGAGTGTCTCATTTTTGATGTCAATAAGTACGTGATAAAAGAGTGAATAATTGACTTTTACTGGACCCTGAAGGGGTGGCTGATTTAACCTTGGTTTTGAAATTTCAGTCCTTAGCATTGGGACATGTAGATATTTCCTTTACTTTTATTTCATTCAGTATTATAGTCATCAAAACTCTATTAGTCAGCATTTATTTAGAATTATGATAATGTGAATACCTCAATATTATCTTGCTCATTATCTATTAAATTCTTTTCAGCATGATTTTAATAATATTTTTAGCATGCTGTATTTGCTTAAAACTATGATAGGCACCATAGCATTGCTCTAAATGTTTGATTAACTATAATACCACATTTATTTGTCATTAGGCTAACAGATAATTTATTATTCTTGTTGTAATGATAATAATATCCTATCTGGATGAGTCTATTTAAGTCCAATACTAAACTCTCATTCTGGATGATTCATATACATCAATAATTTCTTCTGCTGATTTAATATGTTTTGATGTACTCTATTTTTCAAACTGCAAGACTATGTTTTTATGGATATATTTATGAAATGAAAATGATATGTGAAGAATCAGTAACCAATAATCATCTTCACTCTGCACATTTTCCTTGGGAGTTTATCATGTACATAATAGAACTTTAGAGTTTTCTGTGAGATATTTAGTATTATAGAGCCCTGAGGATGCATTTTAACAACAGCAAATATTTCCCTTTTGGGAGAAAGAGTGTTCCAGTGATATAGTGTGTAATAAGGCATTGTGCTTCTAATCTTTGAGGTTTATGGGTAATGAGGAGATAAAAACAAATAAAATAACTGGAAGCAGTTTGCTCCATGCTAAATAAAGAAGTAATCTGAACCCTGGCTAACGTGGAGACAAGCACGACTAGAGGACTTTCTAAGTTACAGACCATTCAGCCTTGACCACTGAATTAATAAGTAATCAGATACCAGCAGGTGGAAAGAGCCCATGATTAGTGCTTTGTTTCTTTCATTTCTTTAAGTAGTTGGTTCCTCTTAGTGAATTGTGAGCTGAAACTAACCTGCAAAGCAATATACAAACTTGAGCCAATCTACAGGCATAGCACTGCCACTATCAAAGCAAAGGGTGTAGATGGATAGCAAAATTCTGCTCTAAAATGCAATGTCTAATTATAATTGATGTTCTAGCTCTGTGATTCATGTTATAATAATAGACAAAAGATGAAATTCTAGTGCTTCAAGTGCTCCAGGACAAGATGGCCTTTTTTCAGAAGGTCAGGAAAATGTTATAGCTCCCAGTAATAGTAACACACCATTTCACCATTTATAACAGTATATACTCAACTTTGCAGTTGAAGGAACTTTTTAAAATTCAGAAAATGAAGACTTGTAAAGAGGCCATCATGATCTTATCAATGTATTTGTTCAAAAAGGAGCTTCAAGGTCTTTAAAATTTCTCCTCTTTTTCTTCTTAGCTTCACCTTTTTCTGCCTGTTATGGTGATTACTTATAATCCCTGAATTAATCATTTTGTTTAATTCTATTTAATTTCATAATCAGTCGCATTGTTCATAACACGAATTTGTGCATTTCAGCAGCGAAGGCAAGGCTATTGGGAGGAAATTTTAGCTCTGTTGCAATTACCACTGAAGTATCTGGACAGTAAGACTGAACAAAGATTTTGCTTGCAAGATGCTTGGTAAGGGGCCTTAATCCTAAACCTAGAATTTCCCAGTTCCTTTCTTTGCTTTAAAGTAATGCGAAAATGAGGGCCAAGTAGTGTAACCTTTACAATATTGATTTCCTTCAGAATAAACAAAACCAGTATAGAAGGCTGTGCAGTCAGATGTCAGCTGGAGGTTCTCCAAAGGGGCAAATAAACAAAACAGAGCTTGTAAGAGGCATCAGAGACTCTTCCAAAGAGCTTTAGGGATGTTTAACAACAACTCTAAGGAAGAGAGCTGTATAATGTTTTATGATTAAATGATGCAAACACAAGTTAGGAACAGTGATGACTTGTTAAACTTCAAAAACATTAAAGTGAATAATATTTAAAGAGGGATGATTATGTCCTTTACTAAGTATTTTATTCAAGTTTAGAAAATGAAAAATGTTAACTGGTTGTATGAATATTTGATTGATATACTTAAAGAGTAATTTGATATAAAAAACAAACTTATGATTACCAAAGTGGAAACGAGGGGGAGGGATACATTTGGAACTTCTGATTAACTACTATATATAAAATAGAGAAAGAAATGTGTACCTACTGTGTAGCATGCAGAACTTGACTCAATATTCTGCAATATATATTTATTTGGAGTGATTTCTGTGTCTGCCACATTTTATCACACCATTAGACTGAGGGATTAAAAAAAAATCTGTGTAAATGAGATTATGTAAGTTTCCTGTGTTATCCCATTACACTCTTTTCTGACTTTCCCATTCATATAATGACTTTGGTTCCCTCTCCCTCTTTTTAAGAGTCTATACTAAGACAAAATTCCTGCTAAGTTCACCTGTATAGGAAAAATCTGATTTCACCCCTCTCTTAATCAGGCACTTTTTGATACTTAAGAAACCAAAATGAGCCCATCTTAAGGCTAACGTGTTAAGCATGCACATACATATCTCATATTTTGCTTTACAAAATCCTGCTTTGAGCCATGACAATGATTATTGTGGCATTTGACCTGTCATTCTTTGTAGGGTCTCTTAGCTCCCCAAATACTTCATGATTATATGTTTAGTCCCAATAGCATAATTCTAACTCATTTTAGTTCAAATTAAAGAGAAAAGGCCTTATGTGTGATAAATATTATCAAAATAGTAATTTACATGGCTGTCCTATATAAATTATAATCAGCATATTTTACTATTAATTTTCTAAATTATGAAATAAAATAGATGTAAAATTTTTATCATATATTGGTTATAAAAGTACTATATATTGATATTAAAAAGTTTAACAAAATGACACTTTAGAAAATTAAAATTTTTCATCATTTCTCAGTTTAGAGATAACTACTATTTATCATCTGTGTTAATTTTCTAGGACTGCCATAATAAAATACCACAAAGTGTGGATTAAACAACACAAATCAACTGTCTCACAGTTCTAGAGACCTGAAACCTGAAAGCAAGGTGTAAGTTCTAAACTTTCTCCTAGCTTATAATATTTTGCTGCCAATATTGTTGTTCCTTTGCTGCTACTGCATTATCCAAAGCTCTACTTTCATTGTCATAGGATCCTATCCCTGTCTATGTGTTGGTCTCTGTCGGGAGCCACATTAGGCATTACTGACAAAATGGAGGCATGGCCCCAACCCCCTCTCCTCATCTCGCAGGCACGGCCCCGGGATGAAGGAGTTAGGCCTTGTGATTCTGACTTGTTCTTTCCTTTCTTTGGTTGAGTTGGCTGAAAAGAATGTTAAGGTGCTTGAGAGAAGCATGAGAAAGCACAAAGCCTTCCACAGTTGTGCCCAGAAAATAATCTATAAAATAACCACTGACATTTGTTCAAAGATCTTTACAAAGAATGTCCCAGGATGAGCATGTAGGCTGCAGCTTGAGGTCATGGGAAAGACTGTTATCTGAGACCTCTTTGTGAGGGACATATTTATGGCAAAAGAAGATTTCTGAGTTTAGGGTATAGGGATAATTAAGAATAGCTAGAAGTCTTTTTAGGAGATAATGATCTTAAGATGCTAGGGGCAAATAAGATTTAGAAAGATAAGAAATAAACTGAGGAATGTAGTATGAGCTACAATGTAATCACAAATTAAATACAGTAAATCTGGGTGGGGGAAACTAAAATCCTCAAACCTCTGACCTAATGCTTTTGTCAAAGTATAAAAGAGAACCTGAAGCTTGAAATAAACATGTAGTTCCTTATTATGAGTCAGAGACTACATCATCATCTGCCGACACCACTCACCCCTTCAGGGTGATTCCCTGGCTGCTGGTGCTGGACTCTGGCAGGTCTCTAAATTTCTCCTTTGAATAAGGACAGCAGTCATATTGGATTACAGATCCACTCTATTCCAGTATGACCTCATCTTAACCAGTTATATCTGCAATTACTTCATGTCCAAATGAAGTCACATTCTAAGATTCTGGGGGTTTAGATGTCAAATATGAATTTAGGAGGAATACAATTTAATTCATAACACAATCTCCTTATAGATCTTTTGTTTTTTCTGTGTTTATGTAGTTACAAAAATCACCATATTTTACTAAACTCGTGTCACTAGCTGTGCAAACCGATTCAATGATTTATCTCATTTTATATGATAATATACCTAAGAAATTATACTAACTTCACCTTTTTAATTTGGGGTTGGGGGGGAACTAGGCATAGAGAAAATAAGTAATTTTCCTAATATCACATAGCCAAATACAAATCCAGGCTACCTGAACCTTGCCAATTTGTAGGGGATTCAAGGCATACATTCTATTTTATAGCCTGAACCCAAAAAGATTTTCTGATGTTATATAGGCCATTTGTGATGTAAACATTGGAAACTCAGTATTGGATAGAAGATTGAAATGAATTCACATTTTAAAAAAATCAGTCTGTCCAGAACTATTTGACGAAAGTCACCAAAGAATTGTTTCCTATTTTCATTACCTATATTTTTAAGTTTGGATTTTCAGAGGCTAGGTCCATGACTTATTAGATGTGTCAGTTGTGAAAAAAATAAATCCTCTACCAACGAATGATCAGAGAATGCAATGGCACCCCACTCCAGTACTCTTGCCTGGAAAATCCCATGGACAGAGGAGCCTGGTAGGCTGCAGTCCATGGGGTCGCGAAGAGTTGGACACAACTGAGCGACTTCCCTTTCACTTTTCACTTTCATGCATTGGAGAAGGAAATGGCAACCCATTCCAGTGTTCTTGCCTGGAGAATCCCAGGGACAGGGGAGCCTGGTGGGCTGCCATCTATGGGGTCACACAGAGTCAGACACTACTGAAGTGACTTAGCAGCCAATGAATGATATAATTGTTTTGCTTCAATGCAACATTTCAAAAAAAGTCTAGATTTTTATGGCAAAAATTTTAATATTCTATTATACTTACCATTTTCTATTTTTTCAAAAACCAGCACCACTGGATGGAATCTCAAATAAAAAAAAATTGTACAAAATAATAAATGTAATTGAATTTACAATAATATTTAAGATATTCAACTACTGAACTGTAGAGAAGAGGATAGTGAAGCAAGAATACAACTATTAAATGTTTTATTTAATCTTCACAACAAGACTTTGAGATTGATAGTATTGTTTTCATTTAATAAATGAGGAAAATTGGGCACAGAAAGCATAATTTCAAGTTATTCAATATGGAGCCAGATTCAGGACATAAACATACACCTCCCTTAAATGAGACCCAGGGGTCTTATTCTAATCATTTTTATATATTGTGTTTAATAAGATTCTTCTTTCATACTTCAGTTTTTTGAGTTCTAGCTATCTTCCTTTTAAATACATAATAACCATTATGTCTTGCCCTCTTTCAGGAACATAACTACTTCAAAGTAACATCACTTATATTTAAGAGACTATTTATTCTTCATAATTTTTTCAATTAATCAATATGATATGATTCATATTTATTAAATCAGTTCAGTTCAGTTGCTCAGTGATGTCCAACACTTTGTGACCCCATGGACTGCAGCATGCCAGGCTTTCCTGTCCATCACCAGCTCCTGGAGATTACTCAAACTCATGTCCATCGAGTCAGTGATGCCATGCAACTATCTCATCCTATGCTGTCCCCTTCTCCTCAGTCCTTCAATCTTTCCCAGCATCAGTGTCTTTTCTAGTCAGTCAGTTCTCTGCATCAGTTGGCCAAATATTTGGATTTTCAGCTTCAGCATCAGTCCTTCCAATGAATATTCAGGACTGATTTCCTTTAGGATTGATTTATTGGATCTCTTTGCAGTTCAAGGGACTCTCAAGAGTCTTCTCCAACACCACAGTTCAAAAGATGTTGGCAGTTTCTTCAGTGCTCAGTTTCTTTACAGTTCAGCTCTCACATTCATACATGGCTACTAGAAAAACTATAGCTTTGACTAGATGGACTATTGTTGGCAAAGTAATGTCTCTGCTTTTAAATATTGTGTCTAGGTTGATCATAGCTTTTCTTCCATGGAGCAAGTGTCTTTTAATTTCATAGCTGTAATCATCATCTGCAGTGATTTTGGAGCCCCCCAAAATAAAGTCTGTCACTGTTTCCACTGTTTCCACATCTATTTGCCGTGAAGTGATGGGACCAGATGCCATGATCTTCGTTTTCTGAATGTTAAGTTTTAAGCCAACTTTTTCACTCTGTTCTTTCACTTTCATCAAAGGGCTCTTTAGTTCTTCTTCACTTTTTGCCATAAGGGTGGTGTAATTTGCATATCTGAGGTTATTATTGATATTTCTCCTGACAATCGATTCTAGCTTGTGCTTCATCCAGCCTGGCATTTCATATGATGTACTCTGCATATAAGTTAAATAAGCAGGGTGACAATATAGAGCCTTGATGTACTCCTTTTCCTAAATGGAACGAGTCTGTAGTTCCATATCCAGTTTTAACTGTTGCTTCTTAGCCTGCATACAGATTTCACAAGTGGCAGGTCAGGTGGTCTGGTATTCCCATCTCTTTAAGAATTTTCCATAGTTTGTTGTGATCCACATAGTCAAAGGCTTTGGCATAGTCAATAAAGCAGAAGTAGATGTTTTTATGGAATTCTCTTTCTTTTTCTATGATCCAACAGATGTTGGCAGTTTGATCTCTGGTTCCGCTGTCTTTACTAAATCCAGCTTGAACATCTGAAAGTTCACCACTCATGTAGCATTGAAGCCTGGATCACAGAATTTTGAGCATTACTTTGCCTCTGTGTGAGATTAGTGCAATTGTGCAGTAGTTTGAACACTCTTTGGCAATGTCTTTCTTTGGGACTGGAATGAAACCTGACCTTTTTCCCATTCTGTTGCCACTGCTGAGTTTTCCAACGTTCCTGGCTTCTTGAGTACAGCACTTTCAAGGCCTCATCTTTTGGATTTGAAATAGCTTAACTGGAATTCCATTACCTCTTCTCGTTTTGTTCGTAGTCATGTTTCCTAAGGCCTACTTGACTTCAGACTCCAGGATGTCTGGCTCTAGGTGAGTGATCACACCATCGTGATTATCTGGATCATGAAGATCTTTTTTATATAATTCTTCTGTGTATTCTTGCCACCTCTTCTAAACGTCTTCTGCTTCTCTTAGGCCCATACAATTTCTGTCCTTTACTGTTCCCAGCTTTGCATGACATGTTCCATTGGTATCTCTAATTTTCTTGAAGAGATCTCTAGTCTTTCCCATTCTATTGTTTTCCCCTATTTCTTTGCATTGATCAGTGAGGAAGGCTTTCTTTTCTCTCCTTGCTATTCCTTGGAACTCTGAATTAAAATGGGTATAGCTTCCTTTTCTGCTTTGCCTTTAGCTTCTCTTTTTTTCTCAGCTATTTGTAAGGCCTTCTCAGACAAACATTTTGCCTTTTTGCATTTCTTTTTCTTGGGGATGGTCTTGATCACTGCCTCCTGTACAACTTCACACATTTCTGTCCATAGTTTTTCAGGCACTTTGTCTATCAGATATAATTCCTTGATTCTATTGTCATTTCCACTTTATAACCATAAGGGATTTGATTTAGGTCATACCTGAACGGTCTAGCGGTTTTCCCTACTTTCTTCGATTTAAGTCTGAATTTTGCAATAAGGAGTTCATGATTTGAGCCACAGTCAGCTCCTGGTCTTGTTTTTGCTGGCTGCATAGATTCTACATCTGTGGTTGCAAAGGTGCATTTATTAGATACATAGAAATAAATGTAGATATATATATATTATTTCTATGGGTAATTAAATATTATAATTGTTATTATAAGAAACATCAAACCAATAATATATTTCAAAATATACTAATCTTTGTGGATATTTCTTTCTATACACATTAAAGGCACAATTAGAACTTAAAATGTGTATATAATTAAGCTAAATGTAGGAACAAATGAATTTTTGACTTACAGCAGAGCTATGAGGTATGAAATGAAACAATTTCAGAAAAGTGAAGAGACCTTTAGACCCATAACAATTTTCCTCATTACCAGTTTCAGAATTTAATGAAGAATGTCTTAGAATGCACCTCTGTTGGCAATAATGTTTTTTTTTGTTTTCTAATATTAAAATATAACTCAATTGAATGTGTTGTCTAATTATTTTCCTATATGGGATAATTAAATTTGTTACATCATGTGTAAAAGTCAAAAGTCACAAGCTCAAATACTCATAGATTAAGAAAATAAAAATCAAGATGGCAACTTTCTTCCTCTATTTTTGTCATTTTTGAGAGAGAAGTTTATAGTAGAATATTTCTGTATCTTAAGAAAAACAGTAGAGCAGATGTGATAATGTAATGCAACTTACCATTAGCTTTAGTTATTAAAGCTTCAGTACTGTCTGGTAACAACTGTAGAAAATCAGAAAGTCTTCGGCTTTGTGTAAAGGCAGACACTAACCAGCTCCTATTGTTAATACTGGGTCTAATGTTACCAGAGTGTCTGACATTTCCAGATAATCTGCAAAGCCATATTTTATATGGATACTTCCAATTTTTAAATGTTGGCTCCCAATAGTTATGTGCCAAACAAAATAAATCTATAGGATAAATCTGTCATTTAGATCACCAACACACAATTTCTGAAATATTGGCTTTGGTTTCAAACAGTCTGTCAGCTATTTTTTAGATTAGAGAAAGAAATTTTGAAGTGGCATCAGTCAAAATCCTATTTGTGACTTAGCTGTCAAAGCTAGTCATTTATTTGTTTAATCTTAGATGTAGGCTAAAGGATACAAACTTGCAGTTAAAGATAAATAAGTTCTAGGGATCTAATAAACAACAATATGACTATAGTTAATAACCTTATTACATGCTTAAAAGTTGCTAAGAAATTTTTAAAATTCTCACTACAAAAAAAGGAAAGATAATTATGAGACATAACAGAGGTATTAGCTGATTCTATGGTGATATCATATTGTAATAAATAAATGTAGCAAACCAACATGTTGTACACCCTAATCTTACATGAATTTATATGTCTATTTTAAAAATTTAGATACTCTGCTATGTTAGCTAAACCATCTTCAGCTTTGTCTGTTCTTCATAGGGAAGCAACAGTTATCTCATCTAGGTATAAGGCAGGCATTGTCAATCATCTGCCTAAAATAATGAATGGCTTTCTGTTTGTAGTAAAAGCCAAAAACTTGTAAATTCCCAGATTATTTTTTTCCCATTAACTATTTAATCAAGGATGAGGCCTCATATGACTTCCACCTCCATGGTGGCTCAGACGGTAAAGAGTCTGTCTACAATGTGGGCGACCCGGGTTCGATCCTTGTGTTGGGAAGATCCCCTGGAGAAAGAAATGGCAATCCACTCCAGGACTATTGCCTGGAAAATCCCATAGACAGAGGAGCCTGGTAGGCTACAGCCCATGCGGTTGCAAAGAGTCAGACACGACAGAGCGACTTCACTTTCCCTTCTCTTAAATTTATTTCTAATTCACTGGCTATCTCAAAGTTTCTCCATTTCAGGAAGGTGCTTTCTTGAGTGAATTTACTATTTTCTTCGCCTGGATTTCTCTTTTCATTTACATCTGCTTGACCATTCTCTTACTTTCCCAGATTTTTATTCAAATGTCACTCTTTTTTTTTTTTTTTTCAAATGTCACTCTTAAAAAAAGGCCTTTCATGGCCCTTCTACCTTAAATTTCAACCCCCTATCCATGGTTCATTACAGTATTCTTACCTGTTGTTGTATTTATTTTTCCCCCCTCCACAATCTAATCTATACACCTACATCATGAGATTGTGGTGTGCACCCACATCTTGGACTGCTCAAAATTTTAATTATAATTTTGCCAAAACCTCATAAATTCTATGCAAATGGGATATTTTTCTATATCATTAATAAAATTAAGAACACAGCACTATGTTCTGACGGAGAAGGCAATGGCACCCCACTCCAGTACTCCTGCCTGGGAAATCCCATGGGCGGAGGAGCCTGGTAGTCTGCAGTCCACAGGGTTGCAAAGAGTTGGACACGACTAAGCGACTTCACTTTCACTTTTCACTTTCATGCATTGGAGAAAGAAAGGGCAACCCACTCCAGTGTTCTTGCCTGGAGAATCCCAGGGATGGTTGGAGCCTGGTGGGCTACCATCTATGGGGTCGCAGAGTCGTACACAACTGAAGTGACTTAGCAGTGGCAGCACTACGTTCTGAATTAGAAAAAATCATTTCAGGGGATAGTACGAATCAATTAAAGGTTTGCTAGTG
Source organism: Capra hircus (assembly GCF_001704415.2). Lineage (NCBI taxonomy): Eukaryota > Metazoa > Chordata > Mammalia > Artiodactyla > Bovidae > Capra > Capra hircus. The sequence continues at coordinate 75,523,104 of NC_030813.1, forward strand.
ACTTATTAAAGTTATAGAAATTAGTGAACCAGAGATAATTGATATTTAAAATAGGATGTTTCTTGCAAACATTTAGTATTTAGGAAGTCTTGGTAATTGATTAAAATATGTTTTGAGTTATTGAAATGTTTGATTTAATAAAAAAGGTAAGTTAAATGTTGAACTTAAGTGGCCAAGGGAATATTTTTTTTTTATCATCTAACTATGAATACATTATCAACAAGTATGTTTAAATATTACTTATTGAGTAATATTTATTGAGCAGCCAATGTGATACTGATATAGCATAAGGCACATTATATCATCCTTCTCTTTCAAAATCTGCTAATGTCTTTTTGTAACACTTAGAATAAAACTAAAAGTTATTGCAATTGCAGGCTCAGTCACTTCCTTTAGATTGTTATTCATATATTACCTTTTGTTTTATACTCTCAGTGATACTATTTTAAGCTGTACTGTTTTCAACCTTCTATTCTCTTCATTATTTGATTTTGCTATATATTTGCTTATTTATTTATGTCTCTTCCCACTACAAATGTAAACTATACAAGGACAGAGATTTTCAGCCAAATTTTTTTACTAATTTATCCTTTGTGCCTATAGTATAACCAAAGAAATCAATTAATACAAGTATAAATTCCTATAAGCTATAGGCAATATAAGTTAACACACAGAGTCACTCTAAGTAACTATATGAAATAAATAGAAGTATAAAAAAACATAATTTTTAAATTGTCACTATTTTTCTCAATTTACAAGCATAATAATTTAAAATAAACATATTTAAAATTAAAATGTTCAACAACTCAATAAAAGGATCCTATACCATGACCAGGGTAGAATTAATTCCAAGAATTTAAGAATGGTTCAACATCTCCAAATCAATAAATGTTATATACCATATTAACAAAATGAATAATAAAAATCAGAAGATCATTTCAATAGATGCAGAAAATGCATTTTGCAAAATTCAGTACCCATTTATTATACAGATTCTCAACAAAGTGGGTGTAGAGGCACCTGCCTCAACAAAACAAAGGCCATAGGTGACAGGCCCACTAGTAACATTATATTCAATGGTGAAATCTGAAAGCATTTCCTCTAATATCAAGAACAAGACAAAGATTCCCACTCTCACCATTTTTATTCAACATAGTATTGGAAATCACAGCCAGAACAATTAGGCAAAAGTGAGAAATAGAAGCATCCAAATTGGAAAGGGAAAAGTAAACTGTCACTATTTGCAGATGACATTATACATAAAAGAGCCTAAAGACTCCATAAGAAAACTTTTAGAACTAATCAACAAATTCATTAAAGTTGCAAGATACCAATGTGCAACAATCTGTTGCATTTCTATATAGTGGTAATAAATTTTCATAAAGAGAAATTGAAATAGTCTTATTTACAATTCCATTAAAAATAATAAGATATCTAGAAATAAATTTAACCAATGAGGTGAAAGAGCTATATATAGAAAACTAGAGAACATTAATGAAAAAATTTAAAAGACACAGATGGAAATATATTCCATGTTTGTTGACTGTAAGAATCCATATTATTAAAATGGCCAAAGCTGACGGTGGCTCAGATCATGAACTCCTTATTACCAAATTCAGACTTAAATTGAAGAAAGTAGGGAAAACCACTAGACCATTCAGGTATGATCTAAATCAAATCCCTTATGGTTATACAGTCAAAATGAGAAATAGATTTAAGGGCCTAAATCTGATAACTAGAGTGCCTGATGAACTATGGAATGAGGTTTGTGACACTGTACAGGAAACAAGGATCAAGATCATCCCCATGGAAAAGAAATGCAAAAAAGCAAAAAGGCTGTCTGGGGAGGCCTTACAAATAGCTGCGAAAAGAAGAGAAGTGAAAAGCAAAGGAGATAAGGAAAGATATAAGCATCTGAATGCAGAGTATCAAAGAATAGCAAGAAGAGGTAAGAAAGCCTTCTTCAGTGATCAATGCAAAGAAATAGAGGAAAAGAACACAATGGGAAAGACTAGAGACCTCTTCAAGAAAATTAGAGATACCAAGGGAACAATTTCATGCAAAAAATGGGCTCGATAAAGGACAGAAATGGTATCGATCTAACAGAAGCAGAAGATATTAAGAAGAGGTGGCAAGAATACACAGAAGAACTGTACAAAAAAGATATTCATGACCCGAATAATCATAATGGTGTGATCACTCATCTAGAGCCAGACATCCTAGAATGTGAAGTCAAGTGGGCCTTAGAAAGCATCACTATGAACTAAGCTAGTGGAGGTGATGGAATTCCAGTGAAGCTATTTCAAATCCTGAAAGATGATGCTGTGAAAGTGCTGCACTCAATATGCCAGCAAATTTGGAAAACTCAGCAGTGGCCACAGGACTGGAAAAGGTCAGTTTTCATTCCAATCCCAAAGAAAGGCAATGCCAAAGAATGCTCAAACTACCACACATTGCATTCATCTCACATGCTAGTAAAGTAATGCTCAAAATTCTCCAAGCCAGGCTTTAGCAACACGTGAACCATGAATTTCCAGATGTTCAAGTTGGTTTTAGAAAAAGCAGAGGAACCAGAGATCAAATTGCCAACATCTGGATCCATGTATCATGGATTCTGTATCATGGAAAAAGCAAGAGAGTTCCAGAAAAACATCTATTTCTGCTTTACTGACTATGCCAAAGTGTGGATCACAATCAACTGTGGAAAATTGTGAGAGAGATTGGAATACCAGACCACATGACCTGCCTCTTGAGAAATTTGTATGCAGGTCAGGAATCAACAGTTAGAATTGGACATGGAACAACAGACTGGTTCCAAATAGGAAAAGGAGTGCATCAAGGCTGTATATTGTCACCCTGCTTATTTAACTTCTATGCAGAGTACATCATGAGAAATGCTGAACTGGAAGAAACACAAGATGGAATCAAGATTGCCGGGAGAAATATCAATAACCTCAGATATGCAGATGACACCACCCTTATGGCAGAAAGTGAAGAGGAGCTAAAAAGCCTCTTGATGAAAATGAAAGAGGAGAGTGAAAAAGTTGGCTTAAAGCTCAACATTCAGAAAACTAAGATCATGGCATCCAGTCCCATCATTTCATGGGAAATAGATGGGGAAACAGTGGAAACAGTGATTTTGGGCTCCAAAATCACTGCAGATGGTGATTGCAGCCATTAAATTAAAAGATGCTTACTCCTTGGAAGAAAAGTTATGACCAACCTAGACAGCATATTCAAAAGCAGAGACATTACTTTGCTGACTAAGGTCCATCTAGTCAAGGCTATGGTTTTTCTAGTAGTCATGTATGGATGTGAGAGTTGGACTGTGAAGAAGGCTGAGTGCCAAAGAATTGATGCTTTTGAACTGTGGTGTTAGAACTAATCAACAAATTCATTAAAGTTGCAAGATACCAATGTACAACAATCTGTTGCATTTCTATATAGTGGTAATAAATTTTCATAAAGAGAAATTGAAATAGTCTTAGAGAAGACTTTTGAGAGTCCCTTGGACTGCAAGGTGATCCAACCAGTCCATTCTGAAGGAGACCAGCCCTGGGTGTTCTTCGGAAGGAATGATGCTAAAGCTGAAACTCCAGTACTTTGGCCACCTCACGCAAAAAGTTGACTCATTGGAAATGACTCTGACGCTGGGAGGGATTGGAGGCAGGAGGAGAAGGGGACAACAGAGGATGAGATGCCTGGATGGCATCACTGACTCGATGGACGTGAGTCTGAGTGAACTTCGGGAGTTGGTGATGGACAGGGAGGCCTGGCGTGCTGCGATTCATGAGGTGGCAAAGTGTCCGACACGAGTGAGCAACTGAACTGACTGACTGACTGACTGACTTAAGCAATATAAAGATCAATTATAATCAAAATTCCAATGACATTTTTCACAGAAATAGAGTAAGTAGTACTAAATTAAATGGAACCATACAAGACTTTGAATAGCCAAATCATTCTAGAGAAATAAAATCAAAACTGAAAGCAGGATGCTCTCTAATTTAAAACTGTATCAAATTACTCTAGTAGTTAAAGCAATGTAGTACTGGCATAAAAACAAATACATAGATCAATGGACCGGAATAAATAGTTTAGAAATAAACCCACACATAAATGGTCAACTAATTTACAACAAAGAAGCCAAAAATATACAATGGAGAAAGGATAGTCTCTTAATAAATGGTGCTGAGAAAAGTGAAGAGGTACATGCAAAAGAATGAAACTGAGTCATTATATTACACCATACACAAAAATTAACTCAAAACAAATTAGGGATTGGAATATATGGCCTGAAACCATGAATATCCTAGAAGGAAACTCAAGTTGTAAACTTCTAGATACAGGTTTTGGCAATGACTTTTGGAATCTGACACCACAAGCAAAAGCAAAAATGAACAAGTGGGACTACATCAAAATAATTGACTTCTGCATAGCAAAGGAAGCCAGCAACACAATAAAAAGGAAATCTACTAAATGGGAGAAAATATTTGCAAATCATATACCTGATAAAGGACTAATATCTTAGATGCATAAAGAACTTATATGACTCAATAGCAAAGCAAATAATCTGATTAATAAATGGGCACAGTGTCTGAGGAATAGACATTTTTCGAAAAAAAGGCAAAAGTTGGCCAACAAGTTCATGAAAAGATGAACAGCATCACTAATCAGGTAAATGCAAATCAAAACCCCAAGAATATCTCATCTCACACTTGCTAGTATGACTATCAGAAAAAAGACAAGTAATAACAAATAGTGGCAAGGACATGGAGACAAGAGAATACTTGTGCATTGCTGTTGGAAATATAAGTTTGTGCAGCCACTAATGAAAATAGTATGAAAATCTGAACTTTCCTGGTGGTTCAGTGGCTAAGACTCCATGCTCGCAACACAGAGGGACAGGGTTCGATCTCTGATCAGGGAACTAGATCCTACAAGCCACAATTAAGTGGTCCAGTTTCTCAACAAAGATTTTGCATTCCACAATTAAAAGATTGCGCATGTCACAACAAAGAATGAAGATCCCATGTGTGGCACAACTAAAACCCAGTGCAGCTTATTTACCCAAGTAAATAAATAATAAAAATAAATGCTTTTCTAAACTCTGAAAATAGAAGTATCTTATGATCTGGCAGATCCACTTTGGGTATTTATTTGGAAAAATAAAATGGAAACAAGAATTTTAAAAGATATTTATGTTCATTCCAACAGTATTTACAGTGGTCAAAATATGGAAACAACCTAAGTGTCTTTAAATGGGTTCATAAAACAATTGCAGTATATATATATGTGTATAACAGAATATCATTCAGCAATGAAAAAAAAAAGAAATCGTATTCAGTCACAAAAAAGATAATGAATATTGCCATTTATGACAACATGGTTGGATATGAGGGCATTATGCTGTGAAATAAATCAAAGACAATTACTGCATAGCATCTCTTGTATGTGGAATTATGCATGTGTACCTGTGTGTGTATACACACACACACACACACACACACACGTGTGTGTGTCAAGCCCATATATTTATCAAGCCCATAAGACACAGAGAACAAATTAGTGGTTGCCAGAGATAGGGGGGTGGGGTGAAAAAATTGGTTGAATTTTTTCTTTAGCTTGAATAAATTTCTATAAAAGGAAAGAAGACACTGAGTGATCAGAGAAAAACTGAGTCCAATCTTGTAGGACAGGGGAGGTGAATCAAACAGAAGATAAGGCATAAGCAAATGTACACAGGCTGTAATGCAAAGAATGTGTGAGGAAGGGCTAAGAGGTGCTATTTGACTGAGGCACAGGATAAACAAAAGAGAATAAGGCCTCAAAAGTTTGGACATGTATTTTACGGTAAGTCTGCATTGCCAGGATTAAAATGTTAGGTATTAGATAGATATAGGATATGGCACTGAGAGGTGTTTTGTTTTGTTTTGTTTTGTTTTTCTTTTTAACATAATCATAGCCCTGAGAGTCTAACATAGGTCAGGCAGAACAGAGTGCTTTGCTTTGGGAGGCAAGACAGGTCTTTACCCTGTAGGATTTGCACTGCACCCTTGAGATTCTCTGCCTGATGATTTTGTTCTTTCCTAAAACATCCTAAACAAATAAACAACAACAACAAAAAAAAACCCTCAAACAAAAATACAACCAGAAATTTACTCCTGGTGATACTGGTATGCAACTGGAAAGAAGAAGAGATTTAACTTTTTCTAGATGTTTATCAATGTAGAGGTAACAGAGAAGTCCCAAGAAGAATGTCTTGTGAAACAGTAAATGTGTGACTAGACCATAAATCTGCAAACATCAGTGGTTTCAGAACCTCTGTCTTAGGCTCAGAGTGAAATTTGTTCTGGGATGCCACTGTTTTTCCTTGAGGTTACTTATTCTGAAGGCTTAAGCTAGTGCCATTCCCCTCTTTTCTATTAAGTGCCCATACTTCCAAGGAAGTGGAGTTCAGTTGTGTAACAGCACAGGGGACAGAGGCAGCCTATGTTTCCACTGTGAGCAACCTGTCTCTCAAAGAGGATCCAGCTGGTGACTTGTGCCTTGTGGTTCAGTTTGTTAGGAAAAATCAGCTTATAAATAAAATGCTTCCTTAATGTCAAAGGAGGATATTTCTAAAATTAAAAAAAACTATTTATAAATCCAATTCTCTCCCTTTGGTATATTGGCCCAACACATAATGAATATGCCCCGCTACTGAAGATTATTCTATAGATGCTATACTTAATGGTATGTTTGGTGTTGTTTATTCACCTAATCGTGTCTGACTCTTTGTGACTCCATGGACTGTAGCTCACCAGGCTCCTCTGTCCATGGGATTTCCCAGGCAAGGATACTGGAGCGGGTTGCCATTTCCTTCTTCAGGGAATCTTCCCCATACTGCCTGCATTACAGGCAGATTCTTCACCACTGAGCCACCAGGAAAGCCCAGTGGTTGGTTTCGTTACAATAAATATTTAAAGAGTTTTCTTTTCTTAATTTATCTGCTATATTAAAACTGTCATCTAACTAAATAGCTCCGATTCAAAAATAAGTAATTATAAAATATAAAATTTCGAAGTTTGAAAATAATTCTTAGCATATATGGCTCTGGAATAGTGTAGAAGTAATTGCACAAAATGCATTTTTAACAACAGTCTACACTTTGACAAATATATGTGTTTCTGAATCATTAGAAATAATTCTCAGCACAAATAAAGGTACCAATTAATGATATACAAATGAAACTCAGTTACAAATCACAGTTCTGAATTGTCTAGGAATTTTATAACATTACAGCCAAAAGTCATTCACGAATACAACTGTACATTGTATCAGTCAGGGAAAGTTAGTTGGTATTGTGGTTTTACAATACTCAAAATTCCCAGCTCCTGAACCTGTTTTTTAATTAATTTATTTTATTTTTTTTAATTTCTTCAGTTAATTGATTTTTAATTAATTTTTTCTTTTATTTGGCTGCATCACAGGTTGTAGGGTCTTAGTTGCCTGATCAGGGACGGAACTTATGCCCTCTGTAGTGGAAGCAAGAAGTTTTAAACACTGGACTGCCAAGGAATTCCCCAGTTGCTAAACATGTTAAAAATTATTTTTATTTATGCTGTGTATCTAGAACAATCCTGGAGGGGCAAAGAGTGTATTCTCATTGTAGTTCCTCTGGGTTAAGGAGTAAGAGAGGGTCCATTTCAATATATGCTTTCAAAATCAACTAGACAGAAGGAAGAGAAGATACGATTAATTTTTGCAGTTTCTGTGCAGGATAGATACCCTTGGCTCATTAAACATAAAAAGTAACAGGGACAGGTCTAACTTCAAAGGTGAGGGCATCTTATGCTTTGATGGAGGAGGATTAGGAGGAGGAAGGTGGATATATGTGAATATGTATGAATGACACAAATGACGTGATGCTAAAGCTTGGTAGTAGATATGCCAGTGAAAATACAGTTGTGAAGAATACATTAAAGAAGATGGTCGAACTTTCGAGAGATCATGGTTAAATCACACTGATCAAATGCCCCAAGAAACACGTTAGTAGACAGTAATAATAATGAAGATGTTTAGTAAGCTTGCTGCAGCAAGGGAGACATACCTCAGAGCAAGCATGGGGTATCACATATGGGAGAATGTGAGTTAGAAGGGCTTGCTGGCTTTTAACAGAATTTGTACTTGGGCTGGAATTGATGACAGTTTCCAAGGTAGTGGGGCAACTTCTTGATAGCACGCTGTCAGGAGAAGAGTTATCATGGCTGGGGGATCAGCAGTCAACCTTGTTAGCAGTATGGCAGTGTTGTGGCCTGGAGTTCAGTTCAGCTCACAGAATAGTCTAGCTGGATAATTTCTTGTATTCTGTAAGCATTATTGATATGTGGTTGAGAATGTGCTGCTGTTTGCCAGCAGAGCCATTTCTGCTTTTTACAGATTTAATAGCTGGGAGTTTATCATTTTTAATAAAACTCAGTCATCATTATAGCCAAAAAAAAAAAGGTTTATTTTAATGCAATTCTAATTGGTGGCAGTGGACAGATGTGACCTTGGGTTCAGTGCCTTCATTATTTCTTAGTTCACTTCTTAGCCTACTGATAAATAATGAAAAAATATATATTTGGACTAGACAATTGCAAGCTAGTAAAAATGTATAGACCTAAGAATCAAAGACAGTCATGGACCTAATACAAAGGAATTGCATCTATGTAGCATGAGTATTAACTCTTTCTTCAGTTCAGTTCAGTTCATTTCAGTCACGCAGTCTTGTCCGACTCTTTGCGACCCCATGAATCGCAGAACGCCAGGCCTCCCTGTCCATCACCAACTCCCAGAGTTCACTCAGACTCGAGTCCATCAAGTCAGTGATGCCATCCAGCCATCTCATCCTCTGTCGTCCCCTTCTCCTCCTGCCCCCAATCCCTCCTAACATCAGAGTCTTTTCCAATGAGTCAACTCTTCACATGAGGTGGCCAAAGTACTGGAGTTTCAGCTTTAGCATCATTCCTTCCAAAGAACACCCAGGACTGATCTCCTTCAGAGTGGGCTGGTTGGATCTCCTCACAGTCCAAGGGACTCTCAAGAGTCTTCTCCAATACCACAGTTCAAAAGCATCAATTCTTCAGTGCATTGCAAATCCTTAAGGTTGCTAATTAACTCTATGATATGTACTTAGAATCCAATAAGTATTACCACTAAAAAATACATACATTAAAAGTTATCTCCAAATGCAAGCTATTGATCTTTCATGCTTGCTCTACAGTCTCAGTGACTCAGCCCAGAAATTGTGATATTTAAGCTAAAAAGCTAGCATTATTAGTTATTATGTATTTAGCAATTCCAGGCCATGTCTCTCAAATAATATCAATAAAAACCTCTATGTCAGAAGTGTGCTTTTTACCTTTCGACCATTTCCATCCATTTCTACCATTCTATACCCCTACTTTTGGCAAACATCAGTCTGTTCTGTTCTCTGTGTCTATGAGTTTGTGGGATTTTTGCCCTTTCATAAAAAGGTGAAAATTTCCAATTATAAGATAATTAAATTTTGCATGTGTGATATACAGCATAATGATTATAGTTAATAATACTGTATTGTATATTTGAACCTGTTGAGAGTGTAGACCTTAAAAGTTCTCATGACAAGAAAAAAATGCTTAACTACGAGGTAATTGATGTTAACTTATTGTGGTGAATATTTCACAATTTATACTAATATTGTTTTTCACACCTTGGACTAATACAATGTCACATGTCAGTTATATCTCAATACAACTGGATTTTTTTTTTTTACAAAAAGAAGCGTATTCTTTTGTGATCAAAATTTATGACTTTTTTTTTTGTATTCTCATTGGTACAAGCTACATTTCTCCATTTCTAAACCCTTTTAAGTAGGCTAAAATTAAACACACACACAAATCTACACATTCATAATGTCATTATGGAGAAGGAAAAACTATTTACAAAGAAAATTAGATAATAAGAGTAAAAGATATTAATGATAAAATGTTTATAAAATTTGGCATGGGCTACTTACAGAAACTATCACATACAATAAGCATTATTTCTATATGAAATGAGATGATTTCTTTCATTTTTTATTAAATAAAATAGGTTTAAAACTTCTTTGAAATTATTTTATGTTAAAAAGTACATTTATAAGTAACATGAAGTGTGCATGGTTTAATATGGAAGAGAGTACTTTTAAGGAGAGATTTAAGGAAAGCTGATTGTTTCCCTCCAATTGACTAAAAACCCAAAGGATAGAGAATAAAAGCAGCTAACATTTGGGAGAAAGAAAGAGGACCAAAGGAAGGTGAATTCCAGAAGAAGTTATTTTAGTTAAAAGTAGATTAGAGATAGGATATACCACAGCATTGTAGTAGGCTAAAAAAAAAAAAAAAAAAAAAATTTCCCTACAGATATCCATCCTAAAGGAAATCAACCCTGAATATTCATTGCAAGGACTGATGCTGAAGCTGAAGCTCCAGTACTCTGGCCACCTGATGCGAAGAGCTGACTCATTGAAAAAGACCCTGATGCTGGGAAAAAATGAAGACAGGAGAGAAAGATGGCAACAGAGGATGGTTGGATGGCAACAGAGATGGTTGGATGGCATCATCAACTCAATGGATGTGAGCTTGAGCAAATTCTGTGGGGTGGTGAAGGACAGGGAATCCTGGCGTGCTGCAGTCCTTGGGGTCACAAGGAGTCTAACATGACTGAGCAACTGAACAACAGATATCAGGTCCTATTCCCTGGAACCTAAAAACATTACATAATAAATTAAAAGGTAATTGTGAATGTAATTAATAAGGATCTTGAGACATCCAGAATTACAAGGATGGATCCTAAATGTATTTACATGTATTTTAAGAAACAAGGAATTCCCACAAAACAAGGAATTTCAGCAGCCACCAAAGGCTAAAAGAGGCAAGGAATAGATTCTTGCCTACATTCTCCAGACGGAGCCCTGCTGGCTCCTTGATATTAGCCCAGAGATGATTTCAGGCTTCTGGCCTCCAGACTTCTGGCCTCCAGACTTCTGGACTTCCTTGGTGACTCAGATGATAAAGCGTCTGCTTACAATGCGGGAGACCCAGGTTCAATCCTTGGGTTGGGAAGATCTTCTGGAGAAGGAAATGGCAACCCACTCCAGTATTCTTGCCTGGAAAATCCCAAGGATGGAGAAGCCTAGCAGGCTACAGTCCATAGGGTCGCAAAGAGTCAAACACAACTGAGCGACTTCACTTTCTTTCCCTCTAAGAGGGAAATAAAGGGAGATTTTACACACACACGTACACAAACACACACACATTCAGCAGCCTCCAGAATTGTTAAAAATAAATAAAAAGTAAACCTCTGTTGTTTTAAGCCTTCAGTTTATCTAAACTTGTACCAATAACCAAAGGAAACTAGTATAAGCATCATATGAAAATAGGTTTTAGCATATTACAGATTCTCTGTTTTTTTTAAATAACATTTCTTTTTAAACAAGAAGTCTACTACTTTGATCTTGCCTCCTCCAATACAAGCTAAGAACCTCATAGTAACATTGCTGGAGCAGGCAAAAACAAACCAGTGTGAATCTTTTGGAGAGATGAGGTTTTGACTAACAGGGTTTATTTTTTATAAATTGATAATTTTATTAATTCTGAAAACATTAGAATAATGATTTATGGAAAACCTCATTAATTGTTTCCATTTTTAAAAAAATACTTTTTTCCTCAAAAGGAGTTACTTTGAGTGATAGCTGTCTTCATAATTATTAAAAGATAGTGCTTGTGGAAAAAAGGAAGAACAATTACAATATCCCATCCCTGAAAACAACATAATTTACCAAAAAGAGGTTAAAAGATCTTTATATATGCTAAAATGCTAGGAAATGATCATAATCTCATACTAAAAATGTAGAAGAGTATATTCCAGATAAACTACTGCTTAATCCCAATTAAAAGAGGATGCTTGACATTTGGGTTGACAAGGCTACCATTTAATGATATGGGTAGCTAGAGGGACAAGCAGTTTTAAAGCATAACAAAAAATCTATTTTTTCATAGTAATTTCTTAAGGATAATTAGACCTCAAAACTAACATCAAAATGGACAATTTAATATACAGCTGTGCAGTTCAGCCAAAATATAACTAGGATACTTTAGTACATAGTAATGATTTGTCCTAGAACTAGGAGTAGGATACAGATAGAGAAAGGGATCTCATGGGAAAACTAAGTGTTATGTCCAAATTTAATCATCCAAACAAAAGAAAAGGATACATGTAAATAAAATGCAGTAAACAGATATTATACAAAAATAAATAAATGAGGAATAATTGGAAACTAGATTTCCATTTATACTCTAAGCTATAAAAATAAGAAATCTACTGAAAGAAGAAAAAGATAAGATTGGGCCAGGTACACAAAGGCAATAAATTAAGGAGAAATAACTCAATTAGATACCATAGGGTGGAAATGAAGCAGAAAGGGAAGAATCGGTAATGTAGAAAGCTAAATCAGTTTCATGGAAGACAGGTTCACAAAAATCATATATAATGTGAAAGAAAAGGGCAGAGAGGGTCAGTTTCGTATAAAGAACACAATAAGTAGAGGACAGACAAAGGAGATCTGAAACAGTGGGATTCTAGTTTACCCCAAAAGAAAAACAAAGGCAATGAAGGAGGAAATATTCACATTCTTAAAAAAAAAAAGTAAATGTTCAGTGAAATAAAGGAAATCATGAATCATTAATGAAAATGTTTGCATTCATTACATGGAAAAATGTAAATAATTGACACAGTGCAACTTGGATTATTGATTCCAATTCCCCACTCCTCCTTGCATTCAAAATAGACTCTTTTCATATGACTTTGTAGTTCTTCCCTCTGGAGGTGAAATTTACTTCCCTGCCCCACTGATGAAGGACTTAACCATTAAACTTGCTTGACCACAGATATGTGAGGAAAGGCAACATATAACCACTGCTGCTGTTGCTGCTGCTGCTAAGTCACTTCAGTCATGTCTGACTCTGTGCGACTCCATAGAGGGCAGCCCACCAGGCTCTCATGTCCCTGGGATTTTCCAGGCAAGAATAGTGGAGTGGGTTGCCATTTCCTTCTCTAATGCATGAATGTGAAAAGTGAAAGTGAAGTTGCTCAGTCGTGCCTGACTTCTAACAACCCCATGGCCTGCAGGCTACTAGGCTCCTCCATCCATGGGATTGTCCAGGCAAGAGTACTGGAGCGGGATGCCATTGCCTTCTCCAAAAGCTTAGCCTTAAGAAACATTGCATATTTCCTCCTGTTTCTTTTGAGCTTCTTCCAACCCCATGAGAAGATCCTCTGTGCCCAAAGTGTCCATGCCTCTCACTGGTATAGTCCAATCCTCAGTTCACTCAATGGTCCAGAGAAAATAACAAACATGCAGGCAGACAAGGGCCCAAACTGCACTTTGGAGCCTATTCCAGCTAATCTCAGTCTGTATCAACCAGCCCTATGACTAATCTACTAGCACAGAATCACATATCAAGAATTGTTTTAAATCTGTGACTTTTTAAGTGATTTATTACATGGCGTTTTTCTGGCAATAGTTGACATTGACATTGACCATCAAGAAAATATTCCATTGATCCAACTTAATTAAACTTTAAAGACATAATATATTTTGGAGAAAAAATATTATAAACAAAAAACAAAGACTTTGGGGACAATGAATACTCCTGAAAAGAATCCATTTATCTAAAAAAAAATATAATAATTACTAAGAAAACTGATCTCAGGCTTCTAAGTAATATCCGGTGACTTCAAAGTCTATTTATAAGACAACAGCCACAGAAATTTGTAAAGTCATACATGGGATCACTTCAGTTCAGTTCAGTCGTTCAGTCGTGTTCAACTCTTTGCAACTCCATGGACTGCAGCTCACCAGGCTTCACTGTCCATCCTCAACTCCTAGAGCCTACGCAAACTCATATCCATCACATGTATTCATGATGCCATATAACTATCTCATCCTCTGTCATGCCCTTCTCCTCCAGATCACTTATTTCCCCCTGTTTAGAACACTGCAGTGATTTATATCATACTTATATTAAAATCTAAGCTACTTACATCTAAATGACCTGGCCCAAAGCTCAAGGACTTCCTTGGTGGCTCAGTTGGCAAAGAATCTGTCTGTACTGCAGGAGTGTGCCTGGAATCCAGGAGACCTGGGTTCGATCCCTGAGTCAGAAAGATCACCCCGAGAAGTAAATGGCAAGACACTCCTGAGAAATCTTTGGACAGAGGAGTCTGGAGTGTTACAGTCCATGGGGTCGCAAGAGTCTTAGACACGACTTTTCGACTAAACCACCACCAAAGTTCCAACCTCTTATGCAGTCTCTCCCATCATTAAATCCTCCAACAACCGCTGGCCTCCATATTATTCCTAGTAATGCAAGGATATTTAAAGGTTCAGAATCTCCATTTGATATTTTCTCTGCTTAGGTACTCTCCTTCCTAATTTTAGATTGCTTGCTCCCAAATGCCTATCCTAACAATGCTTTCAAAAACCGCCTTCATATTCTTCACGTAGTATACTGGATATTTCTGTATAACATGTATTTATTTGTTTTATCGTTTATTACATTCCCAATGCAATGGAATCTCTGTTAGGGTTAAGATTTTGACTGCTCATGCAGTGCTGTATACTCAGCACCTGATAATATGTTTGAAAGGAAAGAGTCACTAGATTATTAATAACTATTTTAATAAATAAGCACCAGATGTCAAACACCCAAATAGTTTTAATAAAAATAAAGTCCCCAACCATTCTGTGGAAGCATATAGTCTATATAATTTCCAAATAAAATCTTCATGTCACCCTCTAGATTACTGAACAATTAATGGAAATAAAAACTATAAAAATCAGAACGCAATAGTATTGAAGTAGTAATGGTAGAATTAAATCTAGCTATAAAAACAGAATTGTATTAACTTGATAATTATGGCTATTGATTTGTGTTACAACTTGTGAAAAATTCACTGTCAATTGCAAAAGTTACTACGATTTATCCTTAAAATATCTGAGGCAAAATCTCAGACATAAATGATTTGGGAATGGTGATAGAACAAGGCATAAGTAACTTTTTGTTTAGTTTTTATAAAGAGGGTCATGACCCTTAGCTTGGTTTCTGAGGTCTATAAATCAAGATATATAGATTAATGATGGATATAAACATATAAAGAAAATTATGCTAATATAGTGAAAAGCATTCTATAATTTCCAGATTATCAAAAGAAAACAGAATTGAAACAATAATACAGATCATAAAGTACATGCTAGAAAACAAAGGAAACTGCTAGTAAAACATTTTAAAAAAACAGAAAATCAAATACAATTACAAAATAAAACCAAAATTATATGCCAAGTCAATATATGTAAATATAATAACTTCCCACTCAAAGTTATAAAATTAAATCCAACTATATAGGGTTATAAAATTCAACTGTATATTGTGTACAAAGAGACTTGCCTAAACTCAATTGATTTGCAAGGCTTGACTGTAAAAGAATGGATGAGATCTAGAAAAAAATGCAAATAAAAAGAAAGCAGTTGCCATGATGTTAATGTTAGAAAGTAAATTAAATTCTAAATACATAATAAATAGTAGCAAAATATAAGAAACAAAAGTCCTTGTAACATAATAAGGGCAAAAAATGTGTTTGTCTCCTCTAATTGTTCAAGCAAAAAAGGTTACATAGAAGCTCTAAATAGACATCTTAAGCTAAATAAAGAACCCAGCATACCAGGGGGGAAAGATGAAGGGAGGGATTGGGGAATAAATTGGGAGATTAACATTCACACACTAGTATATGTATATACATATATATATATATATATATTTAAGACAATGAGATACATACATATATATATATTTAAGATAACTAGTGAGATATATATATATATATATTTAAGATAACTAATGAGAACCTCTGTATAGCACAGGGAACTCTACTCAATACTATGTAATGGCCTATATGGGCTGTTATAGGGCCTATATGAGCCTATATGGGCCGTATACTCTAAAAAAGAGTATATGTATGCATTTGTACAACTTATTCCTGCTATGTAACTATTTCCCTAGCGGCTCAGATGGTAGAGAATCTGCCTCCCAATACAAGAGACACAACTCCGGGAGTTGTTGATGGACAGGGAGGCCTGGCGTGCTGCGATTCATGGGGTTGCAAAGAGTCAGACACGACTGAGCGACTGAACTGAACTGTGTTCAGTTAAGTGTTTAACAAACTGTAAATAACCATTTAAACAAATTATCATACATATACCTAGTGGAATCATTCATATTTTAAGGAGAATAAAAGATTAAGAAACAAGATGTAAAACCAATACAGTATTGTAAAGTAAAAAAAAAAAAAAAAGAAATTAATTCAAAATAAGTAAATAAATAAATAAAAATCCTCCCTGTACCCACCCACCACCCCTCCCCTACAAAAAAAAAAAAACAAGGTGTTTCAAGCATTAGCCATATATTTGGGAAACAAAGTCACTCTAATGCTAAACAATCCAAGATTGAGTACACATGATCACTATAGTCCAAGACTGAGTTTTATTTGTACTCAAATGAAGGAGCGAGTACCTAAATGTACTGTTTAGCTTTAGTGAAAAAAAAAAAGAAAAAGAAAAGCTGAAATACTGGGCAGTCAGGAACACCAGGAAGTCTGTGCCAGTTGTCTGGAATCCATAATGGATTCATTAACATTCAATTAGGAAAAGTTTCAACAGGAACTTAATTTTGTTACAACACATTTACCACATCTAGAAGCCAGCCATTCTATGAAATCTGCCTCCTAGGCAAGGTCCCCACATTTGTTTTGACTGGAGAATCATACTCACCATATTTTTGACCTGAAACTACTATGTTGCTGAACCCTAGGCCACAGTGGGCGGAAATTAGGGGTGAGGTGAACTGGAATGGACCAAATTTCAGTTATGTCCTACTCAAAATGTTGTTTTCCTCTATTTTCAATTCTATAAGTTGTTCAGGAATAATCCTTATGGGCACAAGCAGTATCTGCATACCCACTTACTATAATACTCTCACCTTAAACTACACTGTAATATTTTCATAGAGTAATTCTCATTCTCGAGCTTGTGGACAAGTCTCTATATCCCTCCACAGAATCCTCTATGGCCCAGAACGCAGAATGGAATTTGATTCAGTGTACTTGGTCATGTCTACATAAGCCTCACTCTAACAATTTAAAGCTGGGAATTCCCCTGTGCTCCATAGAACAAGCAAGCTCAGATGCCTTGCATTTTAACTGCAATTGAAATTATTCTGCACATAAATGCTTAAAAAGACTGAAAATATCCATTTTCTTAAAATCGAATCTTCGCTTCAGCCAAACATTCCTAGGAGATACTGCACCTGTATTGCAAATTAGCAACAGCCTGTAGTTTTACACTACCTGAGCCTGTATACATGCCCTTGGAATTGTGACTCCTCTCTTGCCCACCTAGTGTTGGAAAGGTCACCCATCTGCTGTTCTTATAACTGAATTATCTCTGGATCTGTGCCCACCTATTTTGGTTTCTGTACCCGCAGTACATACGATTCTCTTCCAGCCCCCAAAGTAGCCACTCATCCCTTTTTCCTTTTGCATTTGCTTTTGCTCACATAAACTCATTTACCTTTACATGTTTGCATTCCCAACACCTTCCCCAAGATTTGTTTACATTTTCCTACTTCTTTGCTTTTCTAAACATAGCCATTGAATCATGAACAAATCTTCTTCCATAAACAGGACTCACCACCAAATTCAACATACCATAAAGCCCAAGGCTTAAAACTTGTCAGGATGCCACTAGAAATCATTAAAATCAAAGCTCTACCCAAATCCTATAAGGTCCAAAGACATATAGCTAGATTCCATAAAAAGTTACTTCTATATATTTTGTGTTTTCGTACTCTACGAAGTCTACAGTCATGCAAAAGATATTGGTGTCTCCAACAGGGCACCTCTTCCCTGTTGAGGTTCTAAAAATTAAAAAAAAAATATGACTAATTAGATAAGGAATAAAATATGACCACTATTTTTAATAGCAATTGGATTAGAGAATGCAGTTAGTATGGAATACAAATGGGCCTTATAACTGAATTCAAGGAATTACATCTATTGAATTACTAATAATATCAAGCCAAAGAATTGGTCTCCATATATGTAGTCTGGCTAGTTACATTTGTAATATGGAGAAGTAGAAGACAATCCATGATTTCTATTAGTGCAAAGATCATAAGAGGAAGAGGACAGACTGAGCTATCAATGCCCAGAATATTCTGCCCATAGAGTGAACTGGTTAATGGGAAAATAAATGACAAAGATCTTAAGCTCTTGGAGTTCTAAGCATGTGGAAGAATTTATCATGATTAGAGGTAATTCTTTCAAGTAGGTTTAAACAAGTTTATCTTGTAAAAACTTCTCTTGGAAACATAGATTTGTTACATCTTAGCTGCATTAGCAAATGTTCTGGGGAAACTGAAACATCAAAATTCTATTATATATTTGTTTTAAGAAGATCAAAATTAGGCTATTAGGTATTTTCAATTATAACCATATTTAAATTAAAAAGAATACACTTGAATCAGTTCTAATGAGATGGATGAAACTGGAGCCGATTATACAGAGTGAAGTAAGCCAGAAAGAAAAACACCAATACAGTATACTAACACATATATATGGAATTTAGAAAGATGGTAATGATGACCCTGTATGCGAGACAGCAAAAGAGACACAGATGTGTAGAGCGGACTTTTGGACTCTGAGGGAGAGGGAGAGGGTGGGATGATTTGGGAGAATGGCATTGAATCATGTATACTATCATGTAAGAAATGAATCGCCAGTCTATGTTCAATGCAGAATACAGGATGCTTAGGGCTGGTGCACAGGGATGATCCAGAGAGATGATATGGGGTGGGAGGTGGGAGGGGGGTTCATGTTTGGGAACTCATGTACACCCGTGGTGGATTCATGTCAATGTATGGCAAAACCAATACAGTATTGTAAAGTAAAATAAAGTAAAAATAAAAATTTAAATAAAAATAAAATAAAATAAAATTGAAAAAATAAAAATAAAAAATAAATAAAGATCTCATTTCCTTTTGGAATTAAAAAGCTGGAAGAAAAATCTCACTTGATAAATGAGAAATGGCTACAAAAAATATAAATTTGGAGAGATATATGTCTCTGAGGAGAGAGAAGGGATGTCAGGGACTGATTTACATGTGGGAGAACTTAAGAGGAAGACATGACTGATACTAAGTGAATAAGACTAAACAGAACTAATGTAAAGAACTGTGAAAAGAATGCATGTGATCTGCAGTGACAATAGAGGACCCCTTGTGAAAGTGAAAGTTGTTCAGTTGTGTCTGACTCTTTGTGACCCCCTGTACTACACAATCCATGGAATTCTTCAGGCCAGAATACTGGAGTGGGTAGCTGTTCCCTTCTCCAGGGGATCTTCCCAACTTAGGGATTGAACCCAGGTCTCCCACATTGTGGGCAGATTCTTTGCCAGTTGGGATACCAAGGAAGCCCAAGAATATTGGAGTAGGTAGCCTATCCCTTCTCCAGTGGATCTTGCAGACCCAGGAATTGAACCGGGGTCTCCAGCTTTGCAGGTGGATTCTTTACCAACTTTACCAGATCTTTACCAGCTGAGCTACCAGAGAATGGCGTGGAGCCCCAGAAAAGAGGGAACTCACAGTTAGTTGCTCGTTCCTTGTCACAGATCTTCATTAGCAGCTTATAAGAAAGAGTAGAGTAGTGAATGAACCCAAAGAGAATCTCTGTGCCTCAGTGCCAGCAGGGAGGAATTTACTGGTGCTGCTGGAAAGATTCTAAACTGTACTCTCTTGGTGCATTCATTTCTCATGCTGAGGAAAAGCCTTCACCAGAGAGAAGAGCAACAGATTCTGCTGTTGCCAGATGCAAGTGAAATTTGATGATGAATTGAAGAAGGGTGAAAGAAAACACCTTAAAAACTTAGGGGAGTATCAAGAAACATTCTACAGCTCAGGATCCTATATCAATATGATTAGAAATTTCTTCTTTCTAGGGGAACACACTTTTTCCCATGCAAAACTCACTACTACAGATTTAAAAATTGTGTCTCATGGGGAAGACAGGAGGAAACAGAAAATCCTACACATGAGGCAAGGATACTCTCTCCAAAATCATACTGGCAAGCACTAAGTAACAAAAAGCAACAGGTTAACACTGAGAGAGGTGAAAGTTAATGGAGAAGATACACTCTGTGGCACAAATTTATAGAGATGACAACATTGCTGTTCTGGCTGTGCTCAGTTATGTCTTAATCTTTGCTGCCCCATGGACTGTAGCCCACCAGGCTCCTCTTCGTATTGACAGCATGTCCCTCTGATACAAATCACCAAGAAAGAGCATATCAGTTTTGTGATATTCTTACCAAAAATGCATTAGCTCAAAATAAGCATAAGAAACATCAGACAAATTGAATTTAGGGATATTCTATAAAATAACTGACAAAGACACTTCAAATATGCCAAGGTCATGAAACACAAAGACTGAGAAGCTGCCATAGATGGGAGGAGATCAAGGAGACATGACAACTAAATGCCAAGTGAGACTATGGATTAGACCCTGGAGTCATAAAAGATATATTTAAATATAGATAACATTTTAGTTAGTAGTATTTTTCCAATGTCAGTTCCTCAGTTTTGATAACTATGCTGTGTGTGTACACAACTCAGATTGAGTGTCTGATTCTTTCCAACGTCATGGACTGTAGTCTGCCAGGCTCCTCCGTCCATGGAATTTTCCAGGTAAGAATGCTGGAGAGGTTAGCCATTTCCTGTGCAATGGTTATGTGAAATGTTAGCTTCAGGGGAAAATGGGTAAAGAATACACAGGAACTCTCTTGTGACACTTCTGTAAATCTACTATTACTTTAAAACATTAAAAAATAAAAATAAATTACCAATACTGGGAATAAAATTGGTCCATCAATAAAGATTTTGCAGATATTAAAGGAAAACTAAGGGGAGATTAAAAAGAAACATGCTAATATGTTTGACAATGTCTATGAATGTATGTTACTTGAATTATAGAAAGCATCAATAGAAATTTAAGAACAATCCAATTTCATTTTAAATGAATTAAATTTATATTTAAAAACTTTGCCACAAAGAAAGTTCTAGGCCTAAATAATCTTGCTCATTACTTCTATATAGTATTTAAGAAACAATCCCTTGACATTAGAGAAGGAGGTAGGAACACATGCCCAACTGATTTTTTCAAGGTAAGAATTATCCTGATTTCCAACCAAAGAAAGGAGTTATAATAAAACTACAGAATAACTTCCATGGACATAAATGCATAAACTTCCACAAAATATTAGTAAATATAGATAAATATAAATCTTTATGTATTTCTTCAACAAAGTTGTATTAAGGATATGCAGAGAAGTGCAAGGGAAAGCTGGTACTATATGTGATAAGGTGGAGTCTACTCTGTTAACTTAAGGTTGTTCAACATCTGAAAATCAATCAATGTAGCTCAAACCACAGACTGGAGATGAAAACAATACTATAATCACAACTGATTCATTTGACAAAATTCAGCATCAATTTCTCATTGAAATAATCTATAAGGGGGTAGGAATTAATGTGAACATTTTCAACCTGATAAATAGTATCCTTGAAGAATGTATAATGAACCTGACCTTTAGAATGAAACACTATGTTCCCCGTAATATTAATATTAGGAGCAGGATAATGATGTGACTCTTCATAAATATTGCACTGAAAGTTCTAGCCAGTGCAATAAGGTATGAAAATTTTAATAAAATATAGTTTAAAAAGTGAGAAGAAAATTATTTTTCTTCACAATTGACAGGATTTTCTATGCAACACATTCTAAATAAACTACAAAAAAATCTATTATCAAGTAGTATTATATTATCAAGGATACTAGATATAAGATTAATGTATATAATTAATTATATTAACAAAGAACAATAGAAAATTAGGATTTTTTAAATTACAGTAACATTGCAAAAAGTATGAAACACTAATCATACTTTTTACTGAGACTGTAAAATATTTATATGGCAAATTAAGCAGGAACTAAATAAGTAGAACAGTATTCTTTGTTCATGGATCAGATTGCTCAACATTATAAAGATGTCAATTTTCCTCTAACTAACCCATAAATTAAATGCAAAAATAATTCTATAATAAATGCAATTTCTATACAATATCAGCAGCTTTTAAACCTATAATCAACAATATTTTAGCAGAAACTGTCAATGTGAATCTAAACATTTTGTGAAGAATTAAAGGAACTAGAATAGTAAAAACAGTTTAAAAAAAGAAGAAAAGAGTTGAAATACATATAATTTAAGGAACTAAAAAATTATATAGTGAAGGTAGCATAATATTATTAAAATGATAAATTCATAGATCAATGGAAGAGAATAGAGACAGGAACAAGACCTACTTGTATATTGTCAGTTGATTTTCAAACATAATTCAAGTGTTGGAATAATGAGATTAGCACTCGTAAAAAGCATCAATCTTGATCCATATCTTCTTCAAAGCTACACTGAGTATATACAAGACACTTTGGTCAGGACCTTCGTCTACATAAGCAATTTGAAGCAGCCCAGATAAGAACTTCAGCAACACTCTGACAGATCATTCATAGTCAATAGTTTTCCAGGAAAAGAAAAAGGAGAAATATTCAAATTAAAAAAACTGAACAAAGAATGGTTGAAAACTTTCTAGATCTGTTAATGTTGATTAAGAAAATCTTTTGCTATCAGAAAATGAAAATATATACCTATCTGAATGCAAAGTTCCAAAGAATAACAAAGAGAGATAAGAAAGCCTTCCTCAGTGATCAATGCAAAGAAATAGAGGAAAACAATAGAATGGGAAAGACTAGAGATCTCTTCAAGAAAATTAGAGATACCAAGGGAACATTTCATGCAAAGATGGGCACAATAAAGGACAGAAATGGTATCGATTTAACAGAAGCAGACGAGATTAAAAAGAGGTGGCAAGAATACATGGAAGAACTGTACAGAAAAAGATCTTCACGACTCAGATAATCACCATGGGTTGGTCACTCAGCTAGAGCCAGACATCTTGGAATGTGAAGTCAAGTGGGCCTTAGAAAGCATCACTATGAACAAAGCTAGTGAAGGTGATGGAACTCCAGTTGAGCTATTTTAAATACCAAAAGTTGATGCTGTGAAAGCGCTGCACTCAATATGCCAGCAAATTTGGAAAACTCAGCAGTGGCCACAGGACTGGAAAAGGTCAGTTTTCACTCCAATCCTAAAGAAAGACAATGCCAAAGAATGAACAAACTACTGCACAATTGCACTCATCTCACACTCTAGTAAAGTAATCGTCAAAATTCTCCAAACCAGGATTCAACAGTCAGTTCAGTTCAGTTCAGTCGCACAGTCGTGTCCGACTCTGTGACCCCATGAATCGCAGCATGCCAGGCCTCCCTATCCATCACCAACTCCCGGAGTTCACTCAGACTCACGTCCATCGAGTCAGTGAAGCCATCCAGCCCACTCATCCTCTGTCGTCCCCTTCTCCTCCTGCCCCCAATCCCTCCCAGCATCAGAGTCTTTTCCAATGAGTCAACTCTTCTCATGCGGTGGCCAAAGTACTGGAGTTTCAGCTTTAGCATTATTCCTTCCAAACAAATCCCAGGGCTGATCTCTTTCAGAATGGACTGGTTGGACCTCCTTGCAGTCCAAGGAACTCTCAAGAGTCTTCTCCAACACCACAGTTCAAAAGCAGCAATACTTCAGCACTCAGCCTTCTTCACAGTCCAACTCTCACATCCATACATGACCGCAGGAAAAACCATAGCCTTGACTAGATGGACCTTAGTCAGCAAAGTAATGTCTCTGCTTTTGAATATGCTATCTAGGTTGGTCATAACTTTTCTTCCAAGGAGTAAGTGTCTTTTAATTTCATGGCTGCAGTCACCATCTGCAGTGATTTTGGAGCCCCCCAAAATAAAGTCTGACACTGTTTCCACTGTTTCCCCATCTATTTGCCATGAAGTGATGGGCCTGGATGCCATGATCTTCATTTTCTGAATGTTGAGCTTTAAGCCAACTTTTTCACTCTCCTCCTTCACTTTCATCAAGAGGCTTTTTAGTTCCTCTTCACTTTCTGCCATAAGGGTGGTGTCATCTACATATCTGAGGTTATCAGTCCTGAATAATCACTGGAAGGAGTGATGCTGAAGCTGAAACTTCAATATTCTGGCCGCCTTATGCGAAGAACTGACTCATTGGAAAAGTCTGTAATGCTGGGAAAGAGTGGAAGTGGAGGGTGATGGGGATGACAGAGGATGTGATGGTTGTATGGCATCCCCAACTAGATGGACATAAGTTTGGGTAAACTCTGGGAGTTGGTGTTTGACAGGGAGGCCTGGCGTGCTACAGTCCATGGGGTTGCAAAGAGTCAGACATGACTACGCACCTGAAATGAACTGAACTGAACTTGCTACCAGAATTGCTGTAAAATAACTTCTAATGGAATTTCTTTACTCATAATGGAAGTTTAAAAAGTGGGATATATAAATGTTTACTAATGACAAAACTTGATTTAATGACTTATCTTAATTAGATTGTATCAACTGTTTCTTGTTGAGCTATGAAACTATTAGCTATTAATTTATTCTCCAAACATTCTGGACTTCACCCAATCCATGAAATAAACAAATTTGTATTAAGTGTCTGGATATCTATAAATGCTATTAACTTTGTAAGCCACAGGATTAATTTCTACCTGTCCTTCAGGTCACAAATGAACAAATTTTCTCTGGTTAATTTCCTGAAGTCTCCAAGGTATTAATAATAGTTTATGTTTCTACATATGTTACTGCTACATGGCAATTCTCTTATTATAATACTTATCACTCTTTAAGTTACTGACTTATTATAAATTCCCCTAGGAAGGACTGTGACTATCTTTCAACCTTTTATTCCTTCATCTATCAGACTACTGGCCCATAATAAACACAGAAAATAATCAAATAATAAGTATGATATAATGGGTACTTTCTCACTATATCTTTTTTAAATACACAAATAAATTTAAGAAAGTATAAATGCTTTTTATTATCACACTAAATTGCAACTATTTAATTTTGCTCTTCTGAAATTCTGAAATCATCAATTTTAAATGGAAAGAAAGTAGAGTATCTATTGAGCACTTAATGTTATATAGATTATCTCATTGAACAATTTATGAAGTTGGCTCTATTACTTTTCTTACTTTTATAAGGGAGAAAATTGAACCACAGAGAGGTTAACTCACTCTCCTAAGTCATAATTGGTAAGTGACTGGGCAGGGTTTGAATAAATGGAATTTTAAGAGGTAGTTCAACAACTCATTATTTATAATTCCTAGTTTTTATTGCATTTAAAAGAGGAGATTGCTTCTAAAGAAAATTACTCCTCAGTTGACATTTTCATAATTGGTTATTTTTCATGTTGTCCATTTCTCCTAAGTAATATGTTGTGTTATTATAGATAAGTCAAGAATAGTGGTCAGGTATATGTGATGCTTCACCACATTTTTAAGTGTTAACAAAAATACACAATTATATGATGACATTCAAATGTACTTTTGGAAGTGCCACGATTAGACTGCAAGTGTGACCTTAAATAATCTTTACTATCAGCACAGAGTCAAGACATTGTATAAAGGTTGATTTTGAAAGAATCAAATGTATAAAAATAACATTTATTTCTCACTATGTATTACATACTTTTATGAGAAGTATATGTAATTAAATTAAACTTTTATCATCCCGGTATGTAAGATAATGTTTCCTTGTTTAGTAGAGGAAAAACTGAGTACCAGAGAAAAAACTTAACTTGTTCAACAACACAGGCAACTATTATCTGCGTAAATTTGTATGTTTGAAATGATTTACCAAATTCCCCAGAGCATACTCACAATTAAGTTTTATTTAAATGTTACAGAATGAGAGTATACAGACAAGCACTGAGAATGCATGAGACATCCAGGAAAAATCTCACTAAGGTCTTTATGAACACATGGGCATGATTTGTCTCTGCATTAAAACACCAGTTCTTTAGTATGTGTCCTGATTCCTGGCTTCAGAATAACTCAGGACACAAGTTCCCCAGAAATGGGGTCTTTTCATGCCCCTCTGATCAGTTAGTCAAGCCCGGCAGTCTAACCACAGAGGTCAGGTGAAAAATAGCAACAAACAAACCAGCTCTGCGTGCCACCGTGGGAGTTCTGCGCCTTATAAACAGCCCATTATAAATTCCATTACCCTGATATTAGCCAAAGGTCAAGATCAGATATGCAGGCATCCCCAGAGGTAAGGCTAGCATTTCTATGTCCAGTTGTAAGTGAACATTATTCTCCACCTAAATTTTAATCCCAGCATTCTGGTTCAAGAGACCATGCTCTTAAAACTACGTTACTGGGATAACAGGAGAAATTTACTGTTTCTTTGGCCTAATATTACTTATAAAAGGTGAAAAACCCAGTCTTGGAGAGGTAAATTGATGCACTATATTAATATATCATTTCATCATAATGCTAATAACTGACATTTACAATATTATAAAGTAGATAATTTATAAGTATTCCCATTTTACAGGCAAGGAAACTGAGGCTTATAGAAGGTATACAATGTTATATAGCTGTTCTTAGAAGATCTATCCATCTATCCATCCCCACTACTGCTTTCATGACAAGTTTACTAAAGCTAGGCTGCTTGGATAGTAGTCCTGGCTCAGCTGCTAACTGTTTGTGTTATTGACCACATTTCTTTACTGTTTTGTGCATTAGTGACCCTATTTCTAAGCAGGAATGATAATGGTACATATGCAATATTATCTTCATTGCAAGGATCAAATGAATTGATATACAGGTGACACATAAAACTGTGCCAGGCATACAATTAATGCTATATCAGCATTAGCTATTATTACATATTCAATATGTGCTTATAGAGTGTTTACAGGACCTGTTCTAGACATAGGGGATATAGTCATGAATAAAACAGACAATGTTAATGCTTTCAAAGAGTTTAGATTCTAGTGGGAGAAGATAGATAAGGTCTAAACTAGTGTATGTGTACAATATTAAGTGACAATAAGTACCATCAAGAAAATTAAGCAGATAAATGTTTTAGAGGGCAATGAATGAGCCTGCTGAGATATATATGTGTATGTGTGTGTACCCATATGAGGCCAAATCTAATAGAAACTAGGAGAGATGCAATCATCTGGGAAAGAAGATTCCTGGCAGAAAACAAACTGCAGAAGTGCTGAGGCAGGCTTGCGTTTGGATAGTACAAGGGTGCAAGGAATAGCAAAGGAGGACAGTGTGGCTGATACAGCAAGAGAGCGGGGCTGAAGGAGGGCAGATCATGTAGAACTTGTTCACCATGAGGACTTCAGGCTTCATTAAAAGTGTTTAAGCAAGATTAATAACAAAATCTGTTATATTTTAAAACAGTCTGTTGGTTCCTGTGTGTAAAACAGAGAGTATATGCAAACAGTGGCAAGGATGAGCGTGTATTCTTTGAGGAGGACGCACAATTGCTCAGGTAAGAATAGTAGATTAACATACAGGTAAGTAGTATAAAATTGAGTGTACTGAAATTGTCACACTCAGATTTAACCTGGGCCTGTTTAACTTCAAGTCCCGTGAGTCTAAGATCAGACACAGGAGAAATAGCTTTATCTCCTAACTCCCAAGATTCCATGGTTACAGCTAAACCATATCTGCTTCTCCAACTGAGGAAGGACTCTGTTGATGCTAAGCACTTTCCCTACAATGTGCTATACCCTATTCTCTCTCCCAGGGTCTCAAACCATTCTGTATTCTTTTTCTGGGAAAGTTCATTCCTATTCTCTTAATTATCATCTATACATGGATGCATTGCAAATCTATAACTCTGCCTGAAATTTAACATTCCCTAATAAACTGTGGAAAATTCTGAAAGAGATTGGAATAACAGATCACCTGACCCTCCTCTTGAGAAATCTGTATGCAGGTCAGGAAGCAACAGTTAGAACTGGATATGGAACAACAGACTGGTTCCAAATAGGAAAAGGAGTATGTCAAGGCTGTGTATTGTCACTCTGCTTATTTAACTTATATGCAGAGTACATCATGAGAAACGCTGGACTGGAAAACACAAGCTGGAATTAAGATTGCTGGGAGAAATATCAATAACCTCAGATATGCAGATGACACCACCTTGATGGCAGAAAGTGAAGAGGAACTAAAAAGCCTCTTGATGAAAGTGAAAGAGGAGAGTGAAAAAGTGGGCTTAAAGCTCAACATTTAAGAAATGAAGATCATGGCATCTGGTCCCATCACTTCATGGGAAATAGATGGGGAAACAGTGGAAACAGTGTCAGACTTTATTTATTTGGGCTCCAAAATCACTGCAGATGGTGATTGCAGCCATGAAATTAAAAGACGCTTACTCCTTGGAAGAAAAGTTATGACCAATCTAGATAGCATATTCAAAAGCAGAGACATTACTTTGCTGACTAAGGTC
This sequence comes from Capra hircus, assembly GCF_001704415.2. NCBI lineage: Eukaryota > Metazoa > Chordata > Mammalia > Artiodactyla > Bovidae > Capra > Capra hircus. The sequence goes on from NC_030813.1 coordinate 75,551,712, forward strand.
CATCTAGTCAAGGCTATGGTTTTTCCTGTGGTCATGTATGGATGTCAGAGTTGGACCGTGAAGAAGGCTGAGCACTGAAGAATTGATGTTTTTGAACTGTGGTTTTGGAGAAGACTCTTGAGAGTCCCTTGGACTGCAAGGAGATCCAACCAGTCCATTCTGAAGGAGATCAGCCCTGGTATTTCTTTGGAAGGAATGATGCTAAAGCTGAAACTCCAGTACTTTGGCCACCTGATGCGAAGAGTTGACTCATTGGAAAAGACTCTGATGCTGGGAGGGATTGAGGGCAAGAGGAGTAGGGGACGACAGAGGATGAGATGGCTGGATGGCATCACTGATTCGATGGATGTGAGTCTGAGTGAACTTCGGGAGTTGGTGATGGACAGGGAGGCCTGGGGTGCTGCAATTCATGGGGTTGCAAAGAGTCGGACACGACTGAGTGACTGAACTGAACTGAAGACTATTTATAATTTTCTATGGAAAACAACAACAACAAAACTTCAGACAAAACCAAACCACCTACTTCTTTGTCCTTCAGGCATAGCAAACTCAAAACCAAATTCAATATCTAACACTCTCTGCCTAACCTAAGTCTGCTTATTATCCAACAGGCAAACCTAAATTTATGCTTCTTCTATTTTGTTTGCTATTTCAGTGAATGTTAACAATGTTTCAATAACAGATACTGAGGCATATTGATGACTAGAGATGAAAAGAAGTTTAAGTTATATATCGGCTTTAAATAATCAGTAATAGCTGGCAGGATTAGACAATGAGAAAGCATAACAAAGTTTACATCTCATATCTCTTTAACACAAACATAATAGGAGTTCAGTGTAATTATTGCTTTATTATGCAAGGATTCCTTTAAGCAAACTGAAATTACATTGATGGTTGGAAGGGTGTCTGAGCATGTGATTTTTATTCTAATTTTTGAGTAAAATGACACATAGCATTTTATATTACAATACAGGGTAATATTTTCAAAAATTTGTAATATCATATATTTAATATTAGGATATCTGTTTAAGAGACAATAAAAGTTACTTGGGTCAGAATGGATCTTAAGGTCTCTAACTTGGAGGTTACAATTAAAAATATCTCGAACAATGTAGGACTCTACTCTAAAACAACCCTTGACAGACTTCTAGACTCTGCATGAGCATGTTCAACAATGTAGTAATGAAGAACTCTTGTGGTGGCTAATGGATTTTAAAAACTCTAATTATTAGACAGTTCTTTATTTCTTATTTAAAAGGAGTTATGGAGTTACTTGAGCAGAGAAACATAATGAAATCTGAAGTATTTAGTATGCTGTTCAAACATTTTTACTAACTAAATCCAAATAGCTGGTCTACCTGCTTCATTGTTTATCTTTTAAATGAACCTAGCATCCCTTCACAAGTGTAACCAGGGTAAATATCTCTAAGCCAATTTCACATTAGTTTTTCTGCTCTCTACCTGAATAAGAACAAGTTTTATCCTCACTATATCTAGTCTCCGTATCTTTAAACAAAAAGATTGGTTATAAAAAACTCCATCTCTTAAGTACATGGAGAGAATTAAATGAACTAATATACATAAAGTGCCTAGGACAATGTTTAGAACAAGTGATCAGTTTATGCTAGGCATTATTATTGTCATTGTTATTTTTTATTGATATTATAATTTCTTACTTTCTCTTATTCCTACTTTTAATTCTAGTCCATTCCTTTGACTCTTGTTGGCCATATATTCCCATGGATAGGACTCATCTTTGGCACTTGTCATCTGATTTGATTTTTGACATTCCAGACTGTGACTCCTGGTTTTGTCCTTGAGCTTCACCTGCAAAGTCCAAGTCTCATTCTACCAGGAGCTGGCAGTCAAAGTGAGAGAAGAACATTCCTGGAGTCAAAAATGCTCTAGGGCTTCCAACTGCTGCAGGTTCACATACAAAATCTGAGCTCACATTTATTTCTAACGAGAGAATGTTTTCACTTCTAAAACTCCTATCAGCTATCACTCTTTGGTACAGAATGCAAGCTGTGCATTTCTAACCTCCCAACTTCCATCTTCATGGGCTATTATCTGCACAATTCTTGCTTGGTAAGCTTTGTAGTGTTCTTTGAGACTGTCTGTTGCTTTTGTTAAAATAGCAAATAATGAAGACCTAAATTTTCAGGGCATTTTAAGAAATGCACATCTTTAATGTCTAGCAACAAAGCCAGTGCTTCCTTTCCTGACATCTTGATGCCTATTCTACATGGACTATTAGGGATCCAGAGTGGTAAGGTTCATCAAGAATTCTCTACCAATATCTTTTATGCCTTAGGGGCCAGTGTTTTGGTGATCCTCAAATCTACTGATGTTTTCCACTGCTTTCTCCAAACCCAAGTAAAGGTAATTGAATATTCTGAATTTGTTGCTGTATACCACTTTTGGCATTAATGGATAAGTATGAATCTCTCCTTGTAAATGTTGTACATGGCCATTTAGGAGAGAGCTCAGAGAACTTCCTGTGCAACTCAGCAGTTTCTTTAGATACTCATCACTTTAAGTTTTATTCAAAATAGCTTTTGAATATATTTTAAGATATTTATTTTCAAGCATAGATAACTATGCTTGAGTTATCTTCTTTGTATTTATTTGTAACAAATAATCAAGTACAACTCATACATCCATTCTTAGCTACGTTTCACAACTAAATCTATGCATGAACCACCATTAGCACTTCAATCCTATTGCAGTTCTTGAGTCAATTCTGTATTCAAGGGTCCTATCCAGATATGACTTTAAAATTATATAAATATATTCTGCATATAACTTTAAAAAAATTATGCCAAAGTCTAGGATATTGCTTCTAAAACCATCCATAAAGAAAAGCCAGATTTTCTTCATCCATGAAGAAAAGCCATGGATTAATTCTACTATAAGACACATATACAAGCAGAAAAAAACTAAGAACTAGAAAATGAAATGCAGAAAAGTATACACAAATTATAAACCCCAAATTTTACTGTTAAAGTTACATTTCAATAAATACAATTAAAGCTTATCATAAAAATTAAAAATAATCACAAAGGCATTAGAGAAAATGTTTGTATATTCACAACTGTTTGATCATCTGCAATGCCCCTGTGGCTGATTCATGTCTATGTACAGCAAAAATCATCACGATATTGCAAAGTAATTATTTTCCTATTAAAATAAATTAATTAAAAATGTCATAAGTGAATAGAAATTATCCATATTAAGGTATATTTACACATTTTGAACATTATACATATAAAGTGTTATGAGTTTGCTTGTTTGTCTAACCTAAGTTGGGTTGATGGCAATGATATAGTATCTGACACTCTACAGTGAAAGTTTCTATGTTTTATTTTATCGTCACTTATAGGAGAAATCAATCTAACTAAATATATAAATGAGAATAAAAGAAAAATTCTAAAGCAATTTCAGGAATCTCAGGATATTCTTTTTAAACTTTTGCTGAAAATGAAGCAAAAGTTGGGATGAATTTTTTTTCATTTTCCATTATTTATCAATATCTAGAACCAACAATTTATTTTATAAATTATAGCTAAATTAAATAATAATTTGATGAAAATAGTAAGTTATGGATTTTTATTACTTATTTTTTCTTCTGGATTAAGAAAATTGCCAAATGTTATATTCTTTTTACTAATTGCTCTCTTCTCTCAAAATATCAGGTTACTTTTTTGCTTGTCATATAACATAACTTAATCATGGAAGTGATATTCCATCATATTCAGAGGTTCTGCTTAAATAAAATAACAAGGATTATTCAATGGTTTTGGTCATTGGCAGTCATCCTAGAATTCTGCATTATTTTTTTCCTTTCCAAAGCCAATGCTTTAAACACATAGTTGGCAAGTAACATATACTCATAAAAGACATTTAAAAATAGACTATAAATATTACATTATTTTATGTAAGAAATAGCAGATTAATTTTGATGACAAAAAACATCAAAATTCATGCCTAAGCCTTAGTATGGTCATCAAAATACTGATGATCTGAATTCAGACTAGATGTTTCTAAACCGGTGGGCTTGATTTAATGAAGGGAGCTAATATTTGGCTTTAACAACAGCAGTTTAGCTTAAATACTAGGTATAATATAAGCTTTTATTTTAATGTAAGGAGTTTTAGTTTTTCCTTATCCATATTGGTGTACATGCTTTGCTTATTACTTTCTAAATGGTGTAAGTACCAGCTAAAAATTTTATATCTTAAAAATAAATGTAATCTATTTTAAAGAGATATATGAAAACACATTTGGAGAATTACCTGGTAATACTGTTACAGATTCACATGTTTCTTAGAAAGATTTCACACTCTATGGTAAACTTCAACTTTTTAAATCATTTATCAGCATCTTTATATTCATATACCGAATCCTGTCCCTGGGAATGAACTTTAATTTCTACCATCTGTTCCTTGGCTAGGAATGTCCATATTCCTTTAATGCATAAATACATTCCAGATATTTCTCATTCTGTTAGTAGGAGCTGTGAAGCACAGAAAATAAAGTTTCAAAGAGGAACCATGAGGGATCATTTATTGCTCCAGCACTTTGAAAAATCTATGAAATTCCTTTATGGCTTCTTCATTATATTTTCAACGGAACAATTAGCTTGAGTGGCTACAAACACTGAATTTTCATGACCACATTAGCCTTTGAAACCAAATTATTGAATGTACTATTCTCTATGCAAAATATAGTGGGATGTGGCAAGTTAGAGATTAAAAAGCATAAGTTGCCTCCAACCGGAAAACTAGTTGTGAGTTCATTTCCTAACAGCCTATCTGGTCACACTTAATAATCCACTCAGTTCACATAATTCATTTTTTTGTTCCAAGGATCCATTTTGCAAGTATTGAGAGTAGTAAATCTGGCCTTACAAAGAAAAAAAAATTATATATATATATATATATACATATATGTATATATATATGTAAAGTTCTTGCAATGAGCAATAACATCTCAAATACAAAAGTTGTCCCTTGAAAACTTTGGTTGCAATTTCTAAGGATAATAAGACATTCAAACACACACTATAATTACTGCAAAATTACGAAGAGCACAAATTTACCACCAATTGAAGTTATTCCCCATTATTCGACAGAGGGAAAGTATGATGAATATTATAGCTTTACTTTTCCTGGATTTTATCTGTTTCATATTAAAATTCTAGAATTTTGGGGTAACACATGGATGTTTTGATTCTAGACCAATGATTAGAATTTTCTATAGATAAAAATGTAGTAACCAGTTTAGATTTGAGGCCACCAAGTTTGCATGACAACTACTGGACTCTTCCTTTGTAGCATGAGAGCAGCTGTGCACGATGCTTAAGTGAATGGCTGTTCCAATAAACTTTATTTACAAAAAAGCTGGCCAGTGGAATTTGAACCCCAAGACCTACTTTGCTAAAGCTTGCTGAAATCAAAAGAATAAGACCCATGCCTCCCATTTTCTCAACCTAAAACTACTTTTCTGGTTGAATAGGCAGTCATATCAGGAAATAAATATATTGCTCTTTTTGGAAATACATTCTATATTCATTGCAGCAATTCTACTTCATTCAATGAACTTGTATCAACTTGACAACTCCACTGTGCTTGGATATATGGTCAATCACTGGTCTGGATGTTGCTAAGGAGGTAAACTTTTTGAATGACATTAACATTCAAATCGGTTTGAGTAAAGCAGATTATCCTCCATAAAGTAGTTGAGCTTCATCTAATTAGATAGTTAAGTCATCATCTCTGAACAAACTGTTGTGTCCATGTCTGCTCAGTTGTATCTGACCCTTTGGGATCTCACGGACTATAACTATGTGGACTTCCTAGGCAAGAATACTGGAGTGGGTTGCCATTTCCTTCCCCAGGGGACTGGCCTCATCAAGGGATCAAAGACACATTTCCTACACTGGCAGGTGTTTTCTTTACCAACTGAGCCACCTGGGCCGGGCCCTGTTCCCAAGTGCAATTATAGAAGTTAGATTCATATGTTTCTTTATGAAACATTACTTTTCACTTAAATAACTATTCTCCTGCAATAACCTTATTTATTTGAACATGTTGTAAGTGATGGATAGATGTTAATTGGTAGGCTTCATTACAGCAGCAGAAGTTTACACAGAACTAACAAATTATTAATATTATTTCTTCAAATAGAAAAGAAGCTGAATTAATTCCAACAATGGTTTAATTTTTCCAACTAATTCATGGAATCAAAAACCTTTTGGAATTTCACCCTGGTTAAACATGAAACATTTTGTGTCATTGGGATTATTAATATAAATTCAGTTGGAAAGCTCAAATTTCAGACAAATTATTTTTGTAATAACACAAATACAAGTTTTGGTATAGCACATGACCTTGATAAACAAATCACTTAGTAAATTAGAAAAATATGAATTAAATATATGCAATTATTAGGAACATAAAATAAAAAATTGCATCTAAACAAGTTGTAATATTAAAGTAAAAATTGTCAAAAGTTTAAAACGTTTCATATGCCTATTATACTTGTTATATAAAAATGTTGAGATAAAACATAAATATATGCATGTAAGAATATGTTTTCTATCTGCAGCCAGCTATAAATAAGACTTTGAAAATATTTGTACCTTTGAGGAACTACTTTATAAATTATTCTAGCTTCTATTTTAACATTACATTTTTTGTGCATATTCTAAATTTTGGTTGCAATTTGTTTCAGTTCAGTTCAGTTGCTCAGTTGTGTCCGACTCTTTGCGACCACATGAACCCCAGCACACGAGGCCTCCCTGTTCATCACCAACTCCCAGAGTTTACCCAAACTCAAATCCATTGAGTCAAAGATGCCATCCAACCATCTCATCCTCTGTCGTCCCCTTCTCCTGTCTTCAATCTTCCCTAGCATTAGAGTCTTTTCCAATGAGTCAGCTCTTCGCATGAGATGGCCAAAGTACTGGAGTTTCAGCTTTAAAATCAGTCCTTCCAATGAACACCCAGGACTAATCTCCTTTAGGATGGACTGGTTGGACCTCCTTGCAGTCCAAGGGACTCTCAAGAGTCTTCTCCAGCACCACAGCTCAAAAGCATCAATTCTTTGGTGCTCAGCTTTCTTTATAATCCAACTCTCATGTCCATAAGTGACTACTGGAGACACCATAGCCTTGAGTAGATGGACCTTTGTTGGCAAAGTAATGTCTCTGCTTTTTAATATGCTGTCTAGGTTGGTCATAACTTCCCTTCCAAGGAGTAAGCATTTTTTAATTTCATGGCTGCAATCACCATCTGCAGTAATTTTGGAGCCCTGAAAAATAAAGTCAGCCACTGTTTCCCCATCTATTTGCCATGAAGTGATGGGACCAGATGCCATGGTCTTATTTTTCTGAATGTTGGGCTTTAAGCCAACATTTTCACTCTCCTCTTTCACTTTCATCAAGTGGGTCTTTATTTCTTCACTTTCTGCCGTAAAGGTGATATCATTTGCATATCTGAGATTATAGATAGTTCTCCTGTCAATCTTGATTCCACCTTGTGCTTCATCCAACCCAGCGTTTCTCATGATGTACTCTGCATATAGTAAAATAAGCAGGGTGACAATATACAGCCTTGATGTACTCCTTTTCCTATTTGGAACCAGTCTGTTGTTCCATGTCCAGTTCTAACTGTTGCTTCCTGATCTGCATACAGAGTTCTCAAGAGGCAGGTCAGGTGGTCTGGTATTCCCATCTCTTTCATAATTTTCATTGTTTATTGTGACCCACACAATATGTTTTTCTGGAACTCTCTTGCAATTTGTTTAAAATTGTCAGAAGTTTACAGTCATCTCAGATAACAATGTAGTCAAATAACAAGATTTTTGTTAACTAAAATGGATGTAAATAGTGATCCCAAACAGATACAGATAATTCTACACAATAATGAAAGAAATAGTACAAGCTTAAAGAATGAGATTTTAAAATTCTATCTTTGTACTTTGTTCTATCTTAGCCTTAAGAGGAAAGTATAGTACATTTTCCTACCATGTTAAAAAAAAAAAAAAAGTGTGTACACTTTACTGGCATTAAGTACACTCACATTTTTTTAGCAAACTTCATCACCATTTCTTAAACATTCTTCATTTTCCAAAGCTGAAAATTTATGCCTATTAAACAATAGCTCCTTAGTCCTCCCCTCCGCTTCTAGGCAACAACTGAGATAAAAGTGTCTACAGGATCTTTGAGCTGTCATGTAGATACTGAATCCACTCTCCTCCTCCCATCCAGGTGAAGAAGTTAACTACATGATGACCAGACTATAACCATGATATAAGCTGCCACAATTCTGAGAACTGGCCTCAAAGAAAGGGAAAAAAACTGACCCTGGAACTGAAGATTAGCTGTGGTTAAAACAATCAATATGATGTTCATCAGATCACAACATGACCAATTTTAAGATGACTGTGAGAGCTGACTGTGCCATTTCTGCATGTAGCCCCTCCTTCTGCCTCTAAAATCTCTTGAATGCTGATTGTCAGTAGGGGGAGTCAGCCTTTGGACAGGAGAGACCCCCACATTCTGTTGCCAGCCTTTGAAATTAAGTTAAAGCAAACTTGCTTTGCTTTCCTTTCCTTTATTGACTTTAGAGCTGTGAGAAGCCAGACCCCACTTTTGGTAACACTATTTTTAAATATTAAAATAAAATTGAGAGATACTATGATACAAACTGTGGAAAATTCTTCAAGAGATGGGAATACCAGACCACCTGACCTGCCCTCTGATAAATTTATATGCAGGTCAAGAAACAACAGTTAGAACAGGACATGGAACAACAGACTAATTCCAAATAGAAAAAGGAGTACGTCAAGGGTGTATATTGTCACCCTGCTTATTTAACTTATATGAAGAGTACATCATACAAAATGTCAGGCTGGATAGAGCACAAGCTGGAATCAAGATTGCCAGGAGAAATATCAATAATCTCAGATATGCAGATGACACCACCCTTTCGGCAGAAAGTGAAGAACTAAAGAGCCTCTTGATGAAAGTGAAAGAGGAGAGTGAAAAAGTTGGCTTAAAACTCAACATTCAAAAAACTAAGATCATGGCATCCAGTCCCATCACTTCATGGCAAATAGATGGGAAAACAACGGAAACCGTGACAGACTTTATTTTCTTGGGCTCCAAAATCCCTGCACATTTTGACTGAAGCCATGAAATTAAAAGATGATTGCTGCTTAGAAGAAAAGTTATGACCAACCTAGACAGCATATTAAAAAGCAGAGATTACTTTCCCAACAAAGGTTTGTCTACTTAAAGCTATGCTTTTTCCAGTGTCATGCATGGATGTGAGTGTTGGACCATAAAGAAGGCTGAGGGCCAGAGAATTGATGCTTTTGAACTATGGTGTTGGAGAAGACTCTTGAGAGTCCCTTGCACTGCAAGGAGATCCAATAAGTCAATCCTAAAGGAAATCAGTCCTGAATATTCATTGAAAAGACTGATACTGAAGCTGAAACTCCAATACGTTGGCCACCTGATGCAAAGAACTGACTCATTTGAAAAGACCCTGATTCTGGGAAAGATTGAAGGCAGGAGGAAAAAGAGACAACAGAGGATGAGATGGTTGGATAGCATCACCGACTTGATGGATATGAGTTTGAGCGTGCCCTGGGAGTTGGTGCTAGACATGAAAGCTGGCCTGCTGCAGTCCATGAGGCTGCAAAGAGTCAGATGTCTGAGCGACTGAACTGACTGGTGATCTTTGATATTGTAGCATCTAAATTTGGCAAAATTCAAAAGAATTATAGAAACATCTTAAGTGCCACACTTTTTTCCAGCAAAAATATCCATGTATAATCTCTTTTGTTTAATTCTCTTTATATAGTTTAATCAACCAGAACTCCTACCTAAAATATAGCAATGCATGAAAGGGGGTTGAACGATGTACACTCCCTTTAGACTTTCATGTAAAAGGAAATAATGCTATAAACTATGCTTCATCTGAGATTCTTAAAAAATAATATTAATATATTGTGAAGTATAGAGCAAAGAAATACCTATCTTCAAGGTTTGAGGTAAGATCTCATACAAATCTAATTTTCTGTCTAAATAAGTCTATGTATCCATTTACTTATCATTAAAAATCATGCACAATGTGTTGTTTGAGACCCCAAGAACTGTAGCTCTTCAGGCTCCTCTGCCCATAGCATTTCCCAGGCAATAATATTGATTGTTATTGTTCAGTCACTCAGTCATGTCTGACTCTTTGTGACCCCATGGACTGAAGCATGCCAGGCTTCTCTGTTTTTCACCATCTCCCAGAGTTTGCTCAAACTCATGTCCATTGAGTTGGTGATGCCATCTAACCATCTCATCCACTGTCAAGCCCTTCTCCTCCAGCCTTCAATTTTTTCCAGCATCAGGTTCTTTTCTTTGAGTCAGTTCTTCTCACCAGGTGGCCAACATGATGGAGCTCTAGCATCAGTCCTTCTGATGAATATTGAGGATTGATTTCCTTTAGGATTGACTGGTTTGATCTACTCGCTGTCCAAGGGACTCTCAAGAGTTTTCTTCAACACCACAGTTGAAAAGCATTAATTCTTCAGTACCTAGTCTTCTTTATGGTCCAACTCTCACATCCATACATGACTACTGGAAAATAGCTTTGACTAGATATACCTTTGTTGGCAAAGAATACTAGCGTGGTTGCCATTTCCTTCTCCAGGGGATCTTCCTGGCCCAGGGATCAAACCTGTGTCTCCTGCTTGGTAGGTGGATTCTTTACCCTGAACTGCCTGGGAAACCCACGTGTAACAGCAGACACTACCTATAATATGAATTCCATTCCCTATTTTAGGGTAAATGAGAGACTTACAAGAGAAGTCTCTATTCCATGTTCACAGTGTCCCTTTTTCTCTGCTTCAAGTTCACAGGGACAATCCCAACAGAACAGTCCATAGACTCTTTAACAGATTCTTTAAAACTGAAAGAACAGAGTGTAGCAGAAAACAGTATAAACCAGCTGTTTTCATGGTCCCAGACATCAGGCTTGCTTTTCTACTTAGTTATATTTTAGGCATTTAGGAGATTCATCATATTTCTGTAAGAGAAATAATTGTGTTCAGACATAAAAAATTATAGACTGAAGATTTTGAGTATCCTCTGTAGTCAGACAGCTAGGCTTTGTGTAAACAAGTGGAATTAGGAAAAATTACTCACAGTAACAAGACAATAAACTTCAACAAAATGTTGACCATGAGTTAGGAATTTGCAAATCTCTGAGAACATTTAGCAGATTTTCAGCAATAAAAACACATTAGAAAACCTGTGGCCTTACTATGCCCCAGTGATATAAAATGAACTGTAAATCATTTATTGGAAATTATTAATGGAATTGAATATTACAGCTAATTGATTTATTCTTTAAGTTGTCCTATCTTCTTAAATTATTTCATTGAAATATATCTATTCATAAGTTCATACTAATAGAAATGTTAGAGATGAAGTAAAAAACTCTTGATTATCCAAGCTAATATGTTTTAAAGAAAAATCCCTTGATGTTAGATTATAATTCCCATTTTTGTATATGTACTGTCTTTTATCTTGTGTTTGTAGGTGTCTTATCTGACAATGTAAATCTAGTTACTATTGCTTTAGTAAATAAGATTAGTTGGTTTGACTTACCCTGCATTATAGTAGCAATGTTTATCTTATAATAATACATGAGCTGTATATTAAGCTTTATTTCTTCCTACTATTTACATGGTAATTGAATCCTTTGAGTCTTTAACTTTAAAACAGTCATTTTCTTGGTGATCAAAAAGGCAATAGTAAGAATATACTAACTGCATAACTGAACTCTGATTCAGTTCAGTTCAGTTCAGTTCAGTTGCCCAGTCCTGTCCAACTGTTTGTGACCCCATGAATTGCAGCACGCCAGGCCTCCCTGTCCATCACCAACTTCTGGAGTTCACTCAAACTCACGTCCATAGAGTTGGTAATGACACCAGCCATATCATTCTCTGTCATCCCCTTCTCCTCCTGACCCCAATCCCTCCCAGCATCAGAGTCTTTTCCAATGAGTAAACTCTTTGCATGAGGTGGCCAAAGTATTAGAGTTTCAGGTTTAGCATCATTTCTTCCAAAGAACACCCAGGACTGATCTCTTTTATTTTTTTTCTTTTTATTTTAATGTTATTTTTTAATACAAATTTATTTATTTTAAGTGGAGGTTACTTACTTTACAAGATTGTATTGGTTTTGCCATACATCAATATGAATCCACCACAGGTATACACGTGTTCCCCATGCTGAAACCCCCTCTCTCCTCCCTCTCCGTACCATCTTTAGAATAGACTGGTTGGATCTCCTTGCAGTCCAAGGGACTCTCAAGAGTCTTCTCCAACACCACAGTTCAAAAGCATCAATTCTTCGGTGCTCAGCTTTTTTCACAATCCAGCTCTCGCATCCATACATGACCACTGGAAAAAAAAAAAAAGCCTTCACTAGATGGACCTTTGTTGACAAAGTGATGTCTCTGCTTTTGAATATGTAATCTAGGTTGGTCATAACTTTCCTTCCAGGGAGTAAGCATCTTTTAATTTCATGGCTGCAATCACCATCTGCAGTGATTTTGGAGCCTGAAAAAATAAAGTCTGATACTGTTTCCACTGTTTACCCATCTATTTCCCATGAAGTGATGGGACCAGTTACCATGATTTTAGTTTTCTGAATGTTGAGCTTTAAGCTAACTTCTTCACTCTCCTCCTTCACCTTCATCAACAGGCTTTTTAGTTCCTCTTCACGTTCTGCCATCAGGGTGGTGTCGTCTGCATATCTGAGGTGATTGATATTTCTCCCGGCAATCTTGATTCCAGCTGGTGCTTCTTCCAACCCAATGTTTCTCATGATGAACTCTGCATGTGAGTTAAATAAACAGGGTGACAATATACAGCCTTGACGTACTCCTTTTTCTATTTGGAACCACTCAGTTGTTCCATGTCCAGTTCTAACTGTTGCTTCCTGACCTGCATACAGGTTTCTCAAGAGGCAGGTTAGGTGGTCTGGTATTCCCATCTCTTTCAGATTTTCCACAGTTTACTGTGATCATCCCAGTCAAGGCTTTGGCATAGTCAATAAAGCAGAAATGGATGTTTTTCCAGAACTCTCTTGCTTTTTCGATGATTCAGCAGATGTTGGCAGCAATGCAGAGTTACCACCTTGGATACAAAGTACAGTTGTTATTATTCTATATTTTTCTATGGAACATACGAAATGATTAATATGTAACACCAGTGTTCCCTTTCCTTTATTTTATGATGTGAAGTCACTTAGTCGTTTCCCACTCTTTATCACCCCATGGACTGTATTCCTTCTCCAGAGGATCTTCCCCACCCAGGGATCAAATCTGGGTCTCCCACAGTGTAGGCAGATGCTTTATTTTCTGAGCCAGGTGTATCTAATATCCTTTATTGTATAGGCGGTGTTTATAATCTGGGAACTTGGTATAGTTTCTCTACCTTCTCATATCCCAAACTCCAACATTTTGTTCACAGGAATACTGAACAAATTAAAATAATGAAAAAATTCTCTGAGATGAAAAAATAAAACCTCTCTCTTCTCCCTATTAAATAGAAGTAAAAGAGACAATGGATGAGTCATCTGAGAATTTAAAATTGCAATTGTTTCTTTAAAAGGAGCATTTTAAAGTGCTCCTTCTAAGAAGACACAACTACATTTGATAATTGCTTTCCTACTTGATCAATAATAATAATTTCAGAATCATAAAAATAAAACAAGCAGAAAGTACAAGCAACTACTAGAGAATATAAACTGCTGAGAACTTTCATTCTTTATAAGAGACAAATATCATTTATCAATCTTATATAACCTGTATATAACCTTATATAATGAGAGGAGCTACCCCACGTCCAAGGAGCAGAGGCTGCGCAGGTGCAGGAGGGCAGGGAGGAGTGTTTCTCATGATGTACACTGCATATTAGTTAAGTAGGCAGAATGACAATATACAGCCTTGATGTACTCCTTTTCCTATTCAGGTATGAATTAAATCAAATTCCTTATGATTATACACTGGAAGTGAGAAATAGATTTGAGGGAATAGATCTGATAGATAGAGTGCTTGATGAACTATGGACAGAAGTTTGTGACATTGTACAGAAGACAGGGATCAAGACCATTCCCAAGAAAATCAATGGAAAAACCAAAATGGCTGTCTGAGGAGGCCTTACAAATAGCTGTGAAAAGAAGAGAAGTGAAAAGCAAAGGAGAAAAGGAAAGATATAAGCATCTGAATACAGAGTTTCAAATAATAGCAAGGAGAGACAAGAAAGCCTTTCTCATTGATCAATGCAAAGAAATAGAGGAAAATAACCGAATGACTAGCGATCTCTTCAAGAAAATTAGAGATAAGAAGGGAACATTTCATGCCAAGATGAGCTCAATAAAGGACAGAAATGGTATGGACCTAACAGAAGCAGAAGATATTAAGAGGTGATAAGAATACTCAGAAGAACTATTCAAAAAACATCTTGATGACTCAGATAATCACGATGGTGTGATCACTCAGCTAGAGCCAGACATCATGGACTGTGAAGTCAAGTGGGCCTTAGAAAGCATCACTATGAACAAAGCTAGTGGAGGTGATGGAATTCCAGTTGAGCTGTTTCAAATCCTGAAAGGTGATGCTATGAAAGTGCTGCACTCAATATGTCGGCAAATTTGGAAATCTCAGCAGTGGCCACAGGACTGGAAAATGTCAGTTTTCATTCCAATCTCAAAGAAAGGCAATGCCAAAGAATGCTAAAACTACTGCAAAATTGCACTCATCTCACACGTTAGTAAATTAATGCTCGAAATTCTCCAAGTCAGGCTTCAGCAATACATCAACCATGAACTTCCAGATGTTCAAGCTGGTTTTAGAAAAGGCAGAGGAACCAGAGATCAAATTGCCAACATCTGCTGGGTCATGGAGAAAGCAAGAGAGTTCCAGAAAAACATCTATTTATGCTTTATTGACTATGCCAAAGCCTTTGACTGGGTTGATCACAGTATACTGTGAAATATTCTGAAAGAGATGGAAATACCAGACCACCTGACCTGCCTCTTGAGAGACCTGTATGCAGGTCAGGAAGCAACAGTTAGAACTGGACATGGAATAATAGAGTGGTTCCAAATAGAAAAAGGAGTACGTCAAGGCTGTATATTGTCACCCTGCTTATTTAACTCACATGCAGAGTACATCATGAGAAACATTGGGTTGGAAGAAGCACCAGCTGGAATCAAGATTGCTAGGAGAAATATCAATAACATCAGATATGCAGATGACACCACCCTGATGGCAGAAAGTGAAGAGGAACTAAAAAGCCTCTTGAAGAAAGTGAAAGTGTAGAGTGGAAAATTTGACTTACAGCTCAACATTCAGAACACTAAGATCATGGCATCTGATCCCATCACCCCATGGGAAATAGATAGGCAAACAGTGGAAACAGTGTCAGACTTTATTTTTTGGGCTCTAAAATCACTGCAGATAGTGATTTCATCCATAAAATTAAAAGATGCTTACTCCTTGGAAGGAAAGTTATGACAAACCAAGATAGCATATTCAAAAGCAGAGACATTACTTTGTCAACAAAGGTCTGTCTAGTCAAGGCTATGGTTTTTCCTATGGTCATGTATGGATCTGAGAGTTGGACTGTGAAGAAAGCTGAGTGCTGAAGAATTGGTACTTTTGATATGTGGTGTTGGAGAAGACTCTTGAGAGTCCTTTGGACTGCAAGGAAATCCAACGAGTCCATTCTAAAGGAAATCAGTCCTTGGTGTTCATTGGAAGGACTGATGCTAAAGCTAAATCTCCAGTACTTTAGACATCTCATGAGAAGAGTTGACTCATTAGAAAAAGCTCTGATGCTGGGAGGGATTTGGGGGCAGGAGGAGAAGCAGACAACAGAGTATGAGATGGCTGGATGACATCACTGAGTCGATGAACATGAGTTTGAGTAAACTCTGGGAATTGGCGATAGACAGGGAGGCCTGGGGCGCTGCGTTTCATGGGGTCACCTAGAGTTAGACACAACTGAGCTACTGAACTGAATTGATATAACCTGTGATAACCTGAAGTGACTTAACTTAGTAGTGATAACCTGAGGTGAGAGAAAAATCCCTGTTGCTAAGAGATAGAGAACTATTCTAAATTTCATTTTCAGGATTGCTAATTTTCAAATTCATATATTACAGAAGCCTGTGGAGAATAGTGGAAAACATTCTATAGAGACAGAAGAGGACTTTATTATCTGATATGGGTTAAAAGTGTAACATATAAGATGTACGATTTGGACCAATGATTTAAAATCTCTAGACATTTAAGTGAGTGAGTATATACATACTATTCATAGAACATTTACTCTGAGCCAGGCATTGTGGGTTGTATGCCTCCACATGATCCATAGGCATTTTATGTACCTTTTCTGAAAAATATCTTATGACAATATAATAAACTTGAGTAAAAACTAGCATTATCTTATAAATTGGGATTATTTTTGAGAAAGCATAGCAATTTTCTCCAAACAATATGCAAGTAGCAAAGCTAGGATATGAAAGCAATAGTAACAACTATGTTTCATTGTATTAATTTATCAAAAGTGATCTGTTTAAACATATTTATTTTTTCTGGAGTATAATTGCTTTACAATGTTGTGCTATTTTTTTGCTGTACAGCAAAGTGAATCAACTATACATATACATATATCCCTTCTTTATTGGATTTCCTTCCCATTTTGGTCATTACAGAGCATAAAACTACCCTTGGATTATGCTCAATACACTTTAAAAATTACTATGCAGTATTCCATAGTAATTGTTTCTAAGTATTCCAGTAATAACATATTCCATAGTAATATTATTCCAGTATTCAAAGGATCAAATTTCAACAACAGAGGTTCTCTAGAATTTAGTTAAAAACAACTTTTTTTTTTCCTCAGTGTGTTTCCTACCAGCTATCTTCTAATGTAATCCTTTAATGACAGATTACAACCATGAGAATATTTAATATAATAGGTGCAGGAAAGTTGCATTATCCTTTATACTAAGAATTATAATGTTAATTAAATAGAAGGAAGAACAAGTTCATGTTTCTGGTTATCTTACAAGAAATAGATAAACAAATGCAGGCTGCCTTGTGACCGTTACATAAAATAACAGAGATTACTTTAGAAAAAAACAAGTCCATAAGAACTTCCAAGATGGCAGAGGAATAAGACAGGGAGAGCGCATCCCTCCCCACAAATACATCTGAAATCCATCTGCATATGGAACAGCTCCTACAGAACATCTTTTGAACACAGGCAGAAGACCAAAGACTTCCAAAAAGGCAAGCCAATCTCTTTAGAATAAGAGCAGTTAGATCTTTCTTGGAGAGAACAGAATTTCCCACAACATGCTGATGGCCATGTTTCATCACTTCATTCATAAGGTGGTTAAGAAAAATGACAGTGTTCAACAGAAGGAATTCAGCCTTCACACTGCTGGGCTTTTTATCTTCTTGTTCTGGAAGTAGCAGACAGGGTAATTCAATCAAGTTTTCCACCCACTGCTGTTTGACAAATATGTTCAGATTCTAAAGAGGAGTGGGCTCAAGAATCCAGCTTGGATGAGAAAAGAAAAAAGAGCAACCAAAAACACTGAGGCCTGCAGGAAAGAGGTGATGAAGACAGATGAGGTTACTAAAGAAGAGGATGAAGAGACAAAGGCGATAAAGAGATTTTTTTTTCTTCTTCTTCTGAAGACCATTGTCAAATTCTAAATGCCATCTTTCATGTTTGAAGAGCTTTCAAGATTTCTTCCCAAGTTCTCCCTAAAAGAGAAGCCAAAGTGTATACATAATTGTGTAGAAAGTCTTTGTTGCATTAGCTAGTTTTGAACCAGTTCTTGATAAATTTCATGTTATGTAAGCTGGAAATCTCCATGAAGCAAAATATATACCAGAACTGGCCTATCATGGGTTGTGTTTGCTTTGCTTCCCTATTCACAGAGAAGGAAACAAGATTCTCAGATGTGTTTTCCATCAAATGTTCTACATTATATTAATGAAACAAGTGAGCAAATACTGCCATCACAGCCCCCTTGCCATCATGTCTCCAGTTGTCAGTAGTAGAAACCTGGTCATCCAGCTAGTAAGTTCTGGGTGAGCTAAAAGAAACCCTATATACATCCAGTCCTTTGAATTCTGCTACAACACATCTGTGGCAAGGTGTTCAATAAATCTAAATATCAAACCTATGACAATTGCACTCATCTCACACACTAGCAAAGTAATGCTCAAAATTCTCCAAGCAAGTCTTCAAAACTATGTGAAGTAAGAACTTCCAGATGTTCAAGCTGGATTTAGAAAAGACATAGAGACAAGAAATCAAATCACCAACATCCATTGGATCATCAAAAAAGCAAGAGAGTTCCAGAAAAATATCTACTTCTGCTTTACTAACTAGGCCAAAGCCTTTCACTGTGTGGATCACAACAAACTGTGAAAAATTCTTCAAGAGATGGGAATACCAGACCACCTGACCTGCCTCTTGAGAAATCTGTATGCAGGTCAAGAAGAAACAGTTAGAACTGGACATGGGACAACAGACAGGTTTCAAATTGGGAAAAGAGTACATCAAGGCTGTATATTGTCACTCTTCTTATTTAACTTCTATGTAGAGAATCTCATGCGAAATGCCAGGCTGGATGAAGGGCAAGTTGGAATCAAGATTGCAGGGAGAAATATCAATAATCTCAGATATGCAGATGACACCACCCTTGGGCAGAATGCAAAGAGGAACTAAAGAGCCTCTTGATGAAAGTGAAAAAGGAGAGTGAAAAAGCTGGTGTAAAACTCAACATTAAAAAAAAAAAAAAAACTAAGATCATGGCATCCAGTCCCATCACTTCATGGCAAATAGATGGGGAAACAATAGAAACAGTGATAGACTTTATTTTCTTGGGCTCCAAAATCACTGCAGATGGTGACTGCAACTATGAATTAAAAGACGTTTGCTCCTTGGAAGAAAAGCTAGACCAACCTAGACAGCATATTAAAAAGCAGTGACATTACATTGCCAACAAAGTTCTGTTTAGTCAAAGCTATGGTTTTTTCAGTAGTCATATATGGATGTAAGAGTTGGACTATAAAGAAAGCTGAGCACCAAAGAATTGACACTTTTGAACTGTGGTGTTGGAAGACTCCTAAGAGTCCCTTGGACTGCAAGGAGATCCAACCAGTCCATCCTAAAGGAAATCAGTCCTGAATATTCGTGGGAAGGACTAATGCTGAAGCTGAAACTCCAGTACTTTGGCCACCTGATGCAAAGAACTGATTCATTGGAAAAGACTCTGATGCTGGGAACAATTGAAGGCACGAGGAGAAGGGGATGACAGAGGATGAGATGGTTGGAATGCATCACTGACTTGATGGATGTGAGTTTGAGCATTCTCTGCATCTTGGTGATGGACAGGGAAGCCTGGCATGCTGTGGTCCACGGGATCACAAAGAGTCAGACATGATTGAGCAACTGAACTGAACTGAACTGAAACCTATGTGGCTCATTCTCTGGGCCAGCTGCTCAACAAGCTTCCTTGTGAGGAATATGCTTCTTTCATGGCCCAAATTTATGAATTAGCACCAGAGGACAAAGTCTCTTCCAGGTTTCACTCTAGATGTGGCCTTGGCTCTTCTGGAACTACCTGACAAGAGGTGGATGACCCACTTCCCCTGGAGCATGAGAAGTTCCTGAAGCATAAGTTCTTGGTTCAGGAAATCTTGTTTGCCTGTTGTACAGACAAGGACCCAATGGTCCACAGCAAGGCTGTGTCCAGTTTTTCACATGGCCTAGAGTCCTCTGCCACGTCCTCATTGGACAACATGCAGGCATTTCTGGATAACACTCCTGCAGTTTCAGGAGTAGAGAGCCACCAAAAGAGTGCTCAGAAAAATTCAACAGAAGAGGATTCCATGATGATGCTGAGGAACAGGGTTAGTGATGAAAAGATCAGCATCAGGAAATCTGCAGTCCAAGTCTTAGTGAACATCTTGAAATACTGTACCATCTTGTGTATGAGAGACAAGCTGCCTGTCCTGCATAATCAGTGTTTTGATATCACCTTGTCTGTCAGCAAGCAGGCTTTGCAATCTCTACTGAGCTGCTGATGGCCCAATCCTGGTGTGTCCATCTACAGAAGGCCTGGCTGGAGGGGATTATCCTGGATGTGATAGACAATGAGAGCTCCTGTCTATGTCCACCTCTAGCTCTCACACCAAGATGGGGACACTATTCTTGATGAAGTCCTCGGGCTGTAAGCACAGCTTTCTCAAGGTGATGATGGCTTGTCCTCTGATCACAGAGGGCATGACTCGCGTGAATCTGAAAGAGGGGCTAGAAGGTGGGCATGGGCAGGAATGTCCTTAACAACATTATCCTTTGTGACCTCTGTGTCTACTACACAGCCCCAACAAACAAGTACAACCCCAAAATCCGCACACATCTGAAGGACCTGAACCCTTTCTTCCAGACGCATACACTACTTTTGTTCACCTGACCCCTGCAGGAGAACTTCATGAAGTGAAAGTGTTGCCTGTTCCTCTGTTTCATCAGCACACCAGTAGACCTGAACCCAGAGGTCACCAGCACCAGGGCAGTCTGTCTGGCCCATTGCTCCTGAAGAGGAACCCAAACATATTTTTCCAGCACCTCATTGCATTCATTTTGCTCTTCAACAACTTTGAGAAACACAAAAGTTTCAATAGGTTCCCCCAGGTGGAGAGAGAGAAGTGGCTATTCTCCCCGAAAGGGAATATGGACAAGGAAAAGTAGATTAAAATCTACAAGTTTCTCCTGGAACACTACTTCACTGATGAGCAGGGGTTCAACATCACTTTGAGAGTCTTCAGCGACATCCTGGCATACTTCACTGACAGTGACCTCCTGTGGACACAGAAGACAGCAAATTCCTCTCAGACATGTTTGAGGTGCTCAGTTTGAAGGAGATCAGATTGTAGGTATTGAGGGCTAAACCAGACAAGGACCTGGCCCAAGCCAAAGTGTTCATGTAGGAAGTGCAGAAGGAGCTTGTTTTAAGTTCAAAGGAGGAATTTCCTAGAAAGTAATATTCCAATTATCATCTCCCTGAAGTCTGCCCTAGAGAATAACAAGATCCCAGCTCTTTGGGAACTCATGCACTACCTCAGAGAGCAATGTGGGATTACTGAGATGAAATCAAGGACTTTTTTACAGTTGACAAGCAGCTGGTCACAAAACTTGAGTAGGACACCAGGTGCTACTAAGAGCAGCTGACTTAGGAGTAGGAGCTGGGGGGGTAGGCAGCCACAGACAGGATGGTCTCAGGTTCCAAGGAGGCACAGGTCAGGTAGGTTGTTCCAAGTTTGGAAACAATGTCAAATCCTGCTGGCCAAGAAAGACTCCATGGTCACTGCTGCAGACCATCCGTCCACATCCAGGCCCCATGCTACCCACATGACTGCATTTCTCTTCCTGGTGCCCAAAGACAGGCTCATGTTAGTGAGCACCAACGTCATCCCGAGTTCCTTCAGGAAGTTTGGGGAGTCATGGAGCTGGTCTGGTGGCTAGAGAGTAGAGCTATATACCTTAGACATGTGTCCTGAGAGCCTGGGTAATCTGGTCAATGTGAGTCCTTAAAGGGCTTAGAGATGGAGTCCAGAGGAGCTATTGACCTGAAAAGGAAGTGAGGGATCAGGACCCCTGAGTGGACCATCCAGAATGTCATGTTCTGAGAGGAAATCAGCTATGTCTTTCACTGGGTTCATCTTTTTCCCCCAGAGGCCAGACCCTCCCAACCTGGTCCAGTAGGCTCACCCTGGGAAGTCAGAGGTAGACAAAACCTGGGGACAACATTCTGTGTCTGTCACTGCCTGACTTGCAGACCATGCAGCCATCCTAGACTTCTCAATGGAATGTGACAACCCCCAGGATGTTGTACTGTGAGGCCTGGAAGAAAAAGGCAACTGACCACCTCTCCCTGGAAGCTTCCATTAAGAGCATCAGGGCCACCTATCTGTTCACCTGTGTGGCTGGTCAATACCTAGTTTGGAACTGTAAGGTACTGTAAGATACTAGAGAAATGCCTCATGCATTTAACACAAATTTAAATATTTGAAAATATTTGGCTTATTCTATTAAGTTCTATTCTGGTCCTAATCCTGAGCTTTCTCTTCTGTAAATCCAGCTTTTTATAGCTGTACCTAGCTTTCTATATCTGATGTCAAAATCCTATACATAATATATTTCTGCATCTCCTGCATTGAAAGCAGATTCTTTATTCACTGACCCATCTGGGAAGTCCTAATATGTTTCTCATGTTATTTATATTTTGCAAACTTTTTGACGTTTGTTCAAATAAATAAAGGTGGTTGTTGTTTGGTCACTAAGTTGTGTCCAACTCTTTGAAACTCCATGAACTACAGCACTCCAGGTTTCCCTCTCCTTCACTATCTCTAGAGTTTGCTCAGATACATGTCCATTGAGTCAGTGATGCCATCCAATCATCTCATCTTCTACTGCCCAATGAGTGTGCTCTTTGCATCAGGTGGCCGAACTATTGGAGCTTCAGCTTCAGATGAAACTTCAGCATTAGTCCTTCCAATGAATATTTAGGGTTGATTTCTTTTAGGATTGACTGGTTTGATATCCTTGCTGTCCAAGGGATTCCCAAGAATCTTCCCCAGCACCACAATTCACAGCCATTAATTCTTTGAATTGATTAAGGTTAAGCGTGAAAAAAAAAAAAAAAAAGTCCAAAGTTTACATGGCAGAAAACTGATTTTCAGCTTTATTTGAATACACAAGCTAGATAGGTTTCTGTGGTTAAAATTCAACCCTGATTAATAAAATTTGATTACTCATCTTTATATTCTTCCTTCCTTCCCCATTCTTTCTTTGACTAATTAGATCATCCAAGAAGCCTAACAAATAGTCCAATAAATATTAATTCCTTTCAACTCCCATAACTCAGTATTTAGAAAAAAATTATATATAATTCATTTCACTACTTATATAATATCTTTTATAAATTTATCATTTTAATACATTATTTTACATTTGAATAATCATGTACCCCAAGTTATATTTCAAATCTTTCTTACTGACATTATTTACTTGTGTGTTCTTATCTTTATTTATTCAACCATTCACTATCCAGGCACTGGGATGTCTACAAAGAATAAGACATGGCTCGTGACCTAGAGGAACAGTATAATGGGAAGGGTGCCTGGCAAATGGACAACTATAATACTGAGAAAAAAAGCTAGCCCAGTTCTGTGGAATTGCAGAGAAAGGAGAATCTAACTGTGCAAGATGGATTACTACATAATGGATTACTTAGGATTTAGCCCTCAAATAGGGTTTGTTTTAGATTAATATATATTTCCTAATCATCTGTCTTTTCTGACATAACCAGATTTCAAATTGCCAGTTAAATGAATTGTTATTCAGCTGTAACAAAATAATTCTGGATTATATCTTGAAAAGTACTTTTTTTTCCTTTAAACTTTATGGGAAGTGAATTAGAGGTATTAACCAAATCCTGTTTAAAATGTCAAAAGCAGGGAGTATTAAAACAATGAAATTTTCATCTTCTCTTGCTTAGTTTTCAGACACTCTCTCCAGGAAGGCCTTGATCACATCTATGTAATAAAGACACTAAAAGTCTAAAAAGAGGAAGTGGATACCACATGTTTATCTAAGAAATCACAACATTAACAAAAACAAATGAAAAAACAAACAGTCTCATGATGAGTAAAGAGCTTGATGTTGATATGTTTTCTCCAATAGAATGCCACCTCTTATTTTACCACAAGCATTTCTGTAAAACATAGTAAAATTAAAAAAAAAAAAAAAGAAAGAAAAAAGAGTTCAAGTATTTCCATTTTGTGGCTGCAAAAGTCAGCTTACACAGCATATTATTTCATAGAGTCTATTTACTCCTTCAGTTTTAGGGGTCATTAAAGAGACATAAGATGATTTTAAATCTTGGATATTAAAAAAAATATGCATAAAGCTTTAAAATTTGTCTTCTTAAACAGACTCGAGTCTTCTTGATCCATCAGTTGAGAGTCTTACATGATAAAAGATTATTGCCATTTCTTTAAAGCAAAACAAAACGAATTCTCCCCTTGTTTGGGAAAGATGTTTTCCATGTTACTGACTTTTAATTTATTGTTAGACCCAGGAACTTATTGTGACATAATATAACTTGACATAAAAAATATGGTGTACACTAGCCAGATTTTTATTCAACATTTAAAAAAATATTTCTAATTTTTACAGTTCAGTCACATATACTTTTTACCAGCTTTAAATAAAATTTCCAGATATCTCTAATATTTTGTTTGATATAGAAAACTGATTTTTTAAAGTTGACAGTTATTAAATCAAGGCTTAAATCAATGAAGGTAGTCAGAAGCCTTTATCCTAAAGACCTAACTTTAATTAATCAGGTCACCTATCACCTTGACAAGTAAAAAGGGCTTTCAGAGTAAAGACCCAGACTTTATAATTTTATAGAGTGATTATGAGCATGATTTTAATCCAGTGACATTTACATGGGCTAAGTTACAAGATAAAGATCATCTTTCTAAGACTCTCTGGAGTTAATTTATGGGTTTAAAAGATGATTAATAATGCTGTGACAGGAAACAAGAAAAAGAGAAAATGTTTCCTGGAACTCCTTTCTCCTATTCTCCAAGACAGGGTCAAAGGTATGATTTGCCCAGGTGCAATCCTGCACAAATCAATTCTATTCTGTTTATGTCTCTCTTACCATCTGTTCCCTCTTTTGAGTTAACTACTCTTGTAGGGGAAGAAATGTTTTTGATAATGGTGAGACACACAACAAGGTCTTCTAAATGTGTCTCTACTCTCTGTGAAAAGACATGGTAATCTTTTAAATTGTTTCATTTTTAGGGAGTGAAAACACAATAAAGTGGAATCATACTAATGAGACAAAATGCACAAACATATTATTTTGTAAATATATATATAAATATATATATATATATATATAAAGAAGTTTTAGGGCAGTGAAATTACTCTTTGTGATATTATAATGATGGATATATATTATTATACGTTTGTCCAACCCCCAAACATACAACACTAAGGGTGATCCCTAACATAAGCAATGGGCTTTGATTGATAATATCAATATAAGGTCATCAATTGAAACAGAAGAATCGCTCAGGCAGGGAATTTTGACCATGGAGGAGGCTATGCATGAGGTGGAACAAGGAATGGACAGGAAATCTCTTCACTTTCTGCTCAATTTTGCTGTAAACCTAAGATTGCTCTAAAATGAAAATATTAATAGGTACTTAATAAAAGAATTGTTTACTATTATAATGTATTCTACATGATTTAATACATTTAATGTCATTATTTTCAAAGTATCAATGCATACCAAGCTTAATAAAACACTATATTTATAAAGAATAAAGTAAAACAAGACAAAATAAAATTAAAGTAAATACTGATTCTTGTGGGTAAAATAAATAAATGTATAACTGTGTCAATAAAAATAGACCATTTTTATTAACATATAATTTACATCTGGATAAAACTTATTTTGTTCAGATGTTAACCTGTGATTTATAAATACAATATATGAAACACATTATAGAGTTTTTAGTACGTAGATTATACAGTTCTTGAAGGTGTGTCATATTTATCCTTTGAATGAAATCCTCAACAATTTATAATGGTAAATATTTGTGTTTGTATTATTTTCAACAGTGCTATTGCTATTGTCATTCAGTTGCTAAGTTGTTTTAGACTCTTTGCAACCCCATTGACTGTAGCATGCCAGGCTTCCCTTTCCTCCACAATATCCTGGAATTTGCTCAAACTCATGCCCATTGTATTAGCGTTTAAACAAGGAGGTCATTAGGCTGAAGTGGCTCTAATTCCTTGGTAACCTACATAAGCAAACCAAAATCTAAGTTAGAGTCAATGCACTTGAATCCAAGAAAATGAAACAATGGCAATCAATAGTAAATAGTCAAGGAGACTCTGCAAAATAAGGGGGCAGCTTAAGCTATAGACAATCAAATAACTTTCCTTGCTTTGCTTTCATGTGTTTTCTATAAAAAATCTCTCCCCAAGCTCCTGTCACTGGAGTGATCCTACCACTTTTTATTTGGAACTGCTGGACTGAAATATATGCACATTCAAATAAACATTTGAAAAAATTACATTGTACCTAAATTTACCTTTTAACAGCTCATAAACTACTTATTCTGGTTCCAAATAGGAAAAGGAGTATGTTAAGGCTGTATATTGTCACCCTACTTGTTTAGCTTATATGCAGAGTACATCATGAGAAATGTTGGGTTGGAAGAAGTATATGCTGGATTCATGATAGCCAGAAGAAATATCACTAACCTCAGATATGCAGATGACACCAGCATTATGGCAGAAAGCCAAGAAGAACTAAGGAGCCTCTTGATGAAAGTGTAAGAGGAGAGTGAATAATTTGGCTTAAAGCTCAATATTCAGAAAACTAAGATCATGGCATCCGGTCCCATCACTTCATGGCAAATAGATGGGGAAACAGTGGAAATAGTGGCTGACTTTATTTTGGGGGGCACCAAAATCACTACAGATGATGATTGCAGTCAGGAAATTAAAAAACACCTACTCCTTGAAGGGAAATATATGACCAACCTAGACAGCATATTAAAAAGCAGAGATATTATTTTGTCCACAGAGGCATGTCTACTCAAGGCTCTGGTTTTTTCCAGTGGTCATGTAAAGATGTGAGAGTTGAACTATAAAGAAAGCTGAGCATGGAAGAATTGATGCTTTCAAACTGTGGCGTTGGAGAAGACTCTTGAGACTCCTTTGGACTGCAAGGAGATCCAACCAGTCCATCCTAAAGGAGATCAGTCCTGGTGTTCATTGAAAGAGCTGATGTTGAAGCTGAAACTCCAATACTTTGGCCACCTGATGCAAAGAGCTGACTCATTTGAAAAGACCTGATGCTGGGAAAGATTGAGGGTAGGAGGAGAAGGGGACGACAGAGGATGAGATGGTTGGATGGCATCATTGACTCGATGGACATGGGTTTGGGTGGACACCGGGATTTGGTGGTGGACAAGGAGGCCTGGTGTGCTGAGGTTCATGGGGTTGAGAAGAGTAGGACATGACTGAGCTACTGAACTGAACACTACTTATTCTGTACTTAGGAAAGAACGCCTGTTCTCCAAATGCTATGGAGCAAATCTGCGGTTTCTTGTTGTTTAGTTGCTAACTCATGTCTGACTCTTGCAATCCTATGGACTAGAGCCCACCAGGCTCCTCTGTCCATGGGATTTACCAGGCACGAATACTTGGGTAGGTTGTGATTTCTTTCTCCAGGGGATCTTCCCTACCCAGGAACTGAACCTGCATCTCCTGCATTGGCAGGCAGATTGTTTACCATTGAGTCAACTAAAAGTCTCAAATCTATGGTACACGTTTCAAATTCATCCTGGAGTTCTACAATATGTTAGACATGGTGGCATTTATTTTTTTGTGGTGTTGGAGAAGACTGTTGAGAATCCCTTGGACTGCAAGGAGATCCATTAGTCCATTCTAGAGGAGATCAGTCCTGGGTGTTCTTTGGAAACAATGATGCTAAAACTGAAACTCCAGTACTTTGGCCACCTCATGAAAAGAGTTGACTCATTGGAAAAGACCCTGATGCTGGGAGGGATTGGGGGCAGGAGGAGAAGGGGATGACAGAGGATGGGATTGCTGGATGGCATCACCGACTCTATGGACGTGAGTTTGAGTGAACTCCGGGAGTTGGTGATGGACAGGGAGGCCTGGCGTGCTGTAATTCATGGGGTCGCAAAGAGTTGGACACGATTGAGCGACTGAAGTGAACTGAACCAAAAGCTAAGAAAAATGTTCAAGTAAACGTAGTACTGTTTAAATACTCTTAAGTAACAATAAATATACACATTTAATTTCCATTCAATAGATTAGAAACACCAACTATGTGAATTAAGAGGACCCACTGAGTCTTTTGTTCTATGCATGATAAACTTTTTCCTGTAAGTACACAACTTCAGTACAGTTCAGTACAGTACAGTTCTTAGTCATGTCTGACTCTTTGCAACCCCATGGACTGCAGCACGACAGGCTTCCCTGTCCGTGACCAACTCCGAGAGTTTACCCCAAATCATCTCCATTGAGTCGGTGTGCTATCCAACCATTTCATGTCCATTGTCCCCTTCTCCTCTCACCTTTAATCTTTCTCAGCATCAGAGTCTTTTCCAATGAGTCAGCTTTCTACATCAGGTGACCAAAGTATTGGAGTTTCAGCTTCAGCATCAGTCCTTTCAATGAATATTCAGGAATGATTTCCTTTAGGATGGACTGGCTGGATCTCCTTGCAGTCCAAGGGACTCTCAAGAGTCTTTTCCAACACCACAGTTCAAAATCAGAAATTCTTTGGCATTCAGCTTTCTTTATAGTCCAACTCTCACATCCAAACATGACTGCTGGAAAAACCATAGCCTTGCTAGTCAGACTTTTATTGACAACATAATGTCTCTGCTTTTTAATATGCTGTCTAGGTTGTTCACAACTTTCCTTCCAAGGAGTAAGTGTCTTTTAATTTCATGGTTGCAGTCACCATCTGCAGTGATTTTGGATCCCCCCAAAATAAAGTCTGACACTGTTTCCTTTGTTTCCCCTTTTATTTCCCATGAAGTGATGGGACCTGATTCTATGATCTTCGTTTTCTGAATGTTGAGCTTTAAGCCAGCTTTTTCATTACCTCTTTCACTTTCAGCAAGAGGCTCTTTAGTTCCTCTTCACTTTCTGCCATAAGGGTGATATCACCTGCTTATCTTAGGTTATTGATATTTCTCCCAGCAATCTTGATTCCAACTTGTGTTTCATCCAGCCCAGGGTTTCTCATGATATACTCTGCATATAAGTTAAATAAGCAGGGTGACAATATACAGCCTTGACGTACTCCTTTTCCTATTTGGAACCACTCTGTTGTTCCATGTCCAGTTCTAACTGTTGATTCCTGACCTGCGTACATATTTTGCAAGAGGCAGGTCAGGCAGTCTGGTATTCCCATCTCTTTCAGAATTTTAAGCAGTTTACTGTGATCCACGGAGAAGGCAACAGTACCCCACTCCAGTACTCTTGCCTGGAAAATCCCATTGATGGAGAAGCCTGGTAGGCTGCAGTCCATGGGGTCGCTAGGAGTTGGACACGACTGAGAGACTTCACTTTCACTTTTCACTTTCATGCATTGGATAAGGAAATGGCAACCCACTCCAGTGTTCTTGCCTGGAGAATCCCAGGGACGGGGGAGGCTGGTGGGCTGCCATCTCTGGGGTCGCACAGAGTCGGACACGACTGAGGTGACTTAGCAGTAGCAGTACTGTGATCCACACAGTCAAGGGCTTTGGTGTAGTCAATAAAGCAGATGTAGATGTTTTTTTTCTGGAACTGTCTTGCTTTTTCAATGATCCAGCAGATGTTGGCAATTTGATCTCTCATTCCTCTGCCTTTTCTAAAAGCAGCTTGAACATCTGGAAGTTCACAGTTCACATACTGGTGAAGTCTGGCTTGGAAAATTTTGAGCATTACTTTGCTAGCATGTGAGATGAGTGCAATAGTGCTGTAGTTTGAGCATTCTTTGGCATTTCCTTTCTTTGGGTTTGAAATGAAAACTTACCTTTCCAGTTCTGTGGCCACTGCTGAGTTTTCCAAATTTGCTGGCATATTGAGGGCAGCACTTTCACAGCATCATCTTTTAGGATTTGAGATAGCTCAACTGGAATTCCATCACCTCTACTAGCTTTGTTTGTAATGATGCTTCCTAAGACCCACTTGACTTCACAGTCCAGGATGTCTGGCTCTATATG
The DNA here is from genome assembly GCF_001704415.2 of Capra hircus. Classification (NCBI taxonomy): domain Eukaryota; kingdom Metazoa; phylum Chordata; class Mammalia; order Artiodactyla; family Bovidae; genus Capra; species Capra hircus. The sequence continues at coordinate 75,581,654 of NC_030813.1, forward strand.
AGTGATCACACCATCGTGCTTATCTGAATTATGAAGAACTTTTTTGTACAGTTCTTCTGTATATCCTTGCCACCTCCTCTTAATATCTTCTGCTTATATTAGGTCCATACCATTTCTGTCCTTTATTGAGCCCATCTTTGCATGAAATGTTCCCTTGGTATCTCTAACTTTGTTGAAGAGATCTCTAGTCTTTCCCATTCTATTATTTCCCTCTATTTATTTGCACTGATCACTGAGAAAGGTTTTATTATCTCCTTGCTATTCTTGGGAACTCTGTATTCAAATGGGTATATCTTTCCTTTTCTCCTTTGCTTTTTGCCTCTCTTCTTTTCACAGCTATTTGTAAGACCTCCTCAGAGAGTCCTTTTCCTTCCTTGAATTTCTTTTTCTTGGGGATGGTCTTGATCCCTGTATCCTGTACAATGTCCTGAACCTCCATTCACAGTTTATCACGCACTGTGTGTATCAGTTCTAGGCCCTTAAATCTATTTCCCACTTCCACTGTATAATCGTAAGGGATTTCATTTAGGGCATATCTGAATAGTCTAGTGATTCTCCCTACTTTCTTCAATTTAAGTCTGAATTTGGTAATAAGGAGTTCATGATCTGAGCCACAGTCAGCTCCTGGTCTTGTTTTTGCAGACTGTGTAGAGCTTCTCCATCATTGGCTGAAAAAAAATATAATCAATCTAATTTTGGTGTTGACCGTCTGGTGATGCCCATGCGTAGAGTCTTCTCTTGTGTTGTTGGTAGAGGTTGTTTGATACGATCAGTGTGTTCCTTTGGCAAGACTCCATTAGCCTTTGCCCATTCTTCATTCTGTACTTCAAGGCCAAATATGCCTGTTACTCCAGGTGTTTCTTGACTTCCTACTTTTGGATTCCAGTCTCCTATAAGGAAAAGGATATCTTTTTCACATGTTAGTTCTAAAAGCTCTTGTAGGTCTCCATAGAACCATTCAACTTCAGCTTCTTCAGCATTACTGGCTGGGGCATAGACTTGGATTACCATGTTAAAAATACACAAGTTAAGTTAGTTAAATTGCTCAGTCGTGTCCGACTCTTTCCAACCCCATGGACTGTAGCCCACCAGGCTCCTCTGTCCATGGGATTCTCCAGGCAAGAATACTGGAATGGGTTGCCATTTCCTTCTCCAAGGGATCTTCCCGACCCAGGGACCAAACCCAGGTCTCATGCCTTAGAGGCAGACACTTTAACCTCTTAGCCACCAGGGAAGAGCAAAACACACAAGACACCAGTATTAATCTCACAAGAAGATCATTACCACCTAGTCATAACTACCTAAGAAAATTCTCAAAAAGAGAGGCATATTCTCCCTCATCTGGCCCCCCAGCAAAATTTCCCAAAACTTTACTACTTGTCTGTACCTGCCCACCACCTGGTTTCTCTAACTATAACTTGTCTGTCCCCAGAGACCAAGGTCTCCCCAGCAGAGCTTTTAGCAGTGACGTTTTTTCCTCACAACTTACATATCTCAACATTCAACAGGAGATGTTGTCACCCCTTTAGTCTTTGTTGCTACAATATCCAGAAAGCCAGCATGACCTTTCTCTTTCTTAGGAATACTAGTCCTCAAAGGTAGTGACCTCAGTATTCTTTACCATGATATGATGCTTGGTAGTGGTGGTTTAGTTGCTAAGTCATGTTGGACTCTTGTGACCCCATGGACTCTAGCTTGCCAGGCTCCTCTGTCCTTGGAATTTCCCAGGCAAGAATATGGAAGTGAGTTGCCATTTCCTTCTCTAGGGGATCTTCCTGGACTATGGATCAATCCCACATCTCCTGTATGGCAGGTGGATTCTTTTCTGCTGAGCCACCAGGGAATCCCTGATATGATGGTTAGATAACTAGAGTTTGCTTTCCTGTTTATATCAGGCGTTAGATTGCCTTCATTTTTCTGTCCTTAAAGGCTTTTGCTGATGTTAAATAACTTCTGTGCTGTGCTTCTTATCTACGATTCTGCTCTCAGTTGAGTCATTAGTTTCTTCAATTTTACCTGGGTGATTTAAGTATCCCAGTGATTTTGTATATGCATGTCTTAAGCTCTGGCTGTTATCTTAAAAAGTGTTATCTTAAAAAATCCAGGGATTGGGTAGCTTAAATAAAATATAAATTTATTTACTACAGTTCTGATTGCTAGAGCATCCTAGACCAAGATTCTGGCCAATTGGTGCTTGATGAGAGCTCTTTTTCTGGCTTGCACATGGCTGGCTTTTTGATGTAACTTGATAGAGAGCACAAGCTCTCTAGTCTCATTTTATAAGGAAACTCATTCTGTTACAAGAACTTCATTTTCATGACTTTACATAAATTGAATTGCTTCCTTAAAATTCCATCTCCAATTACCATCACATAAGGGCTTCAACTTATGAATTTCGGAAAGGACCAAGACATTCAGTCCATGCTGCTGCTGCTGCTGCTATGTCACTTCAGTCATGTCCGACTCTGTGTGACCCCATAGATGGCAGCCTACCAGGCTCCTCCATCCATGGGATTTTCCAGACAAGAGTACTGGAGTGGGGTGCCATTGCCTTTTCCGATTCAGTTCATAATCACTTATTAATCTATAACTTTACAAAGTTAATTTAAAGAGGCAGTCAACCGCCTTATATCTAGCAAATTCTAGCTTTAACCTACACTCTCCAGAAACACAAACCTGCTTATAATCCCTCTACTCAAAACTGGCTGTTTGTAGGTTGTATCCTTCATAATTTTGTTCCCGTCCCCCTGCAAATGCCAATCCTCATCACCTGACCTTTACATAGACATAGACAATATGTACATAGACCTTTACATAGACAATATCTACTCTGCTTTAAAACTCAGACCCTTCATACTGAAAACCTTTCATTTCTATTTATATCTTGTCTTCCAAACTAGGTAAGGTGAATATGCTACTATGATCTGTCTCATATAAAGATTTATATTTGCAGCGTCCAGCACCCAAACTCAATTGATGTTTAATAAAACAATGCATGAAAGCCCATGAGATAATTTTGTTGTTGTTGTTGATCCCAAGGTACAAAGAGAGCCAAGGAGGAAAAAACTAATGACAAAAATAATGGGCTAGGTAAGAATGGGCTAGGTAGTGCAGATTAGCTCCTCTTCAATATAAGCTGCCCACTTCTTCCTTGTCTCTTTTATTTCATTTGGGAGTGGCAATGTTCCATGTGCCAGGGTATGAAACATACTTGCTCTATGTCACTTGCCAGTAATTAGCCTATGAGTGAGCATATGACACATGCTTGGCATTTCATTATGGGAAGTGGATGCAGATCTTCCAGGCATGATTTTCTTCTCCAAGCAAAACAAATAAACAATCCTTTCCACCTTTCTGTTTCAGTAACTGAAACAAAGAAATGGTCCTCAGAGGCTACTGCAGTTTTCTTATAACCAAAATGAATAAATAAAAATAGACCAATGAAGTGAATATGGTGAACTTATTTGTTCAAGTGCTGTATAGGTCTGGAATTTCCTAGCATGGACTACTGGTAACATGGAAATGCAAATTTCTATTATTTGACATATTTCAAGTCAAGTATCTTTTCTTGTAATGAAATGGATCCTATGTGACTCAAATGGACCTTCACCTGATAAGAAGCACATCTGGACAGAGGAGCACATCTGGACAGAGACATTCCCTCCTGTTAGGTCCCCTCTCACCTGGCTTTCAGCAGCAACACTGGAATTGGAGGCCTTAGGTACAGATTTTCCAGGATGTTGCCTATTTTATTTAGGCTTTTATAGGGACTTCCAGCATATACTATCTTTTAATAATAATAATAAGCTTCTATTGCCAACCAAGGAATTTCTTCCCTTTGCCTTCCTACAACAGGAGTTCATTTCTCTGAGAAAGTGGTGCAGGGCAAGTCCTTGCACTCACTGATAAATGGTTACAGAGGCATGACCAATGAAATAGATAACACAATCAAACCGCTGTTTGATTAAGATACTATTAAGGACTATAGTACTTAAATAGCTTACTATTTCTCTTCAGAAGAGGTCAACTGTCCCACTACCTATGATAAAGGACAACTTTCTTCCTTTGAAGGAACTCTATTTTTTATTTAGCATCCAGCATTGATAGGAAGTACCTTTTCCCTCTCCTTTTGCTCACATTATTATGCCCTCATGTTCATAACAAATCCCCCTGCTAAAAAACCTCATCCCCTGCAAAGGGCAGGTTTTCTCATTATAGAGATAAATATTAATAATAAAAGGTAATATATAACATCTTTAAAATAAAACATGTATCAGTGAATATTGCTAAATATATTTCAGTGACAGAAGTGAGTTTTTGGATAGGACATATTTGCTTTTTTTTTTTTTTAGGGCACATTTTTTATTTTGAAAACAGACTACCTAAGACACCACTATTGATAACTTTTTTATATTTTTAGGTATTGCTTAATTACAACACAAAGAATACTGTTAGAAAATGCTACTGCTTTCAAAAATCTTTTTATATCTTATATGCTTTATCTCTGACTTTTGAGAATTTTAAAGACAGGATATGTGTTGTTAATTATTGTTTACTTAGGCAGAAAACCTGACTCTTCAGAGTGACTAGACAATATAGATTACAGAATGTACAGTGTTTCAAGATCTTTTAAAAGATATATTCAATATATAAATGTTTTTATTGCTTCTTTCCACTACTAGTGCTGCTATTTTAGTCACAAAGTCATGTCTGACTCTGTGGCCCCAGGAACTGAAGCTCACCAGACTCATCTGTCTATGGGATTTCCTAGGCAGGAATACTGGAGTAGGGAGCCATTTCCTTCTCCAGGGAGTCTTCCCCACTCAGGGATCAAACCTGTGTCTCCCGCATTGGCAGATGGATTCTTTACTTCTGAGCCAAAAGTAGAGCCCTCCTTCTACTATAGACAACTAATAGTTTAAAATAATTACATAACAATGCTCTAAAGAGCATTTATCAAAGATGAGAAGTATGCATTTAAAACAAATTTTGAATTTAAAAATAAAAAGGCAATATGCTTTACTAACATTTAATATTTTGACCAATAATGGTACATTTTCTAAGACCACATCTATCAGAAGGTCATGAATGATGTTCAGAATAGGATATATCCTTAAGGAAGTGTAAATTTCCAAGAGGTAGTAGGTGAAAATTGTACCCTCTATAGCTTCTTTTCTCTCATTGTGTTTTGACAAAGTACAGCATACATATGCCAGATTAACATGATTTATATGTTATAATGGCTAGCTTAAGCTAAATAAATCTTGAATAATGACCTAAGGATCTTAAAATATTCTTGTAAGGAAACAACTTATTAAAAATAACACCAGTGATTCAAACAAAATGAGAAAAAAGCAGATAGGACATTTAGTATATTCCAGTTAAAGCTTTTCATCTGCTATATCATGAGACAAAATGATGATTATTTTAATCGTATCTAATAAAAGATTGGCAACAGATGAAAAATATCAGATTATTGGAAAAAGGGATTTATATTTAAAAATAAACAGTGCCCTAACTTGTGGTTTAATTTCTGAGTTAAGAATGCGCTGAACTTCTTGTGATTAGAAATATATTTATAAAACTATTTCCTCTTAAAGACTTGTGAGTGTTCTGATAAAGTTTATAAAACATGTGCCATATGAGGATGGTGAAGTTGCTCAGTCATGTCCGACTCTTTATGACCCCATGGACTGTAGCCTACCAGGCTCCTTGGTCCATGGGATTTTCCAGGCAAGAGTACTGGAATGGGTTGCCATTTCCTTCTCCAGGGGATCTTCTTGACCCAGGGATTGAACCCGGGTCTCCCGCATTGCAGGCAGATGCTTTACTGTCTGAGCTACCAGGGAAGCTCTGCTGTATGAGGATAGTCACCCCATATACAATTTAACATATTTATATTTTAGAGTACTGGTTAATAACAATTTAGTAACTAATAATAGTAAAATAATAAAATAGAGCAAAATAGTAAAATAATAAAATATTTAGTAAAATAATTTACAAAAAATATTTAGTAAAAGGTTTGGAAATTTTTCTGAAATTAAAATACCATTACTCTAAGAGATGACACACTTAATTAAGGTTTTAGTGAGAATGTGAATTTAGTTTAATCTACTTCTAATTGAGTAATAAGGACTTCAATCCAAATCTAGTAAACAGTCTATAAATGTCACTATTTTTAAAGTAAAATATATTAATTATACAAACTGGAAACTTTTTTTTTTAATACTTATCACGTAATTCCCATGCAATTAGTATCTGACAAAACTGATTATAATCTGTTCAGTTCAGTTCAGTCACTTGGTCGTTTCCACCTCTTTGGGATCCCATGAACAGCAGCATGCCAGGCCTTCTTGTCCATCACCAACTTGCGGAGTTCATCCAAACTCATGTCCATTGAGTCGGTGATGCCATCCAACCATCTCATTCTCTGTCATCCCCTTCTCCTGCCCTCAATCTTTCCTGGCATTAGGGTCTTTTCCAATCAGTCAGCTCTTCTCATCCGGTGGCCTACGTATTAGACTCTCAGCTTCAACATCAGTCCTTCCAATGAACACCCAGGATTGATCTTTAGGATGGGCTGGTTGGACCTCCTTGCAGTCCAAGGACTCTCAAGAGTCTTCTCCAAGGCCACTGTCAAAAACAATGCTGTTCAAAAGCATCAATTCTTTGGCACTCATCTTTCTTTAAATTCCATATCTAACATCCATACATGACTACTGGAAAAACCATAGGGAATCCTCCTACGTTGTTGTTGGGAATGTAACTGGTACAGCCACTATGGAGAACAGTATGCGGCTGCTGCTGCTGCTGCTAAGTCACTTCAGTCATGTCCAACTCTGTGCGACCCCATAGACAGCAGCCCACCAGGCTCCCCCATCCCTGGGATTCTCCAGGCAAGAACACTGGAGTGGGTTGCCACTTCCTTCTCCAATGCATGAAAGTGAAAAGTGAAAGTGAAGTCACTCAGTCGTGTCCGACTCTGTGCGACCCCATAGATGGCAGCCCACCAGGCTCCTCTGTCCATGGGATTTTCCAGGCAAGAGTACTGGAGTGGGGTGCCATTGCCTTCTCCGATGAAGAACAGTATGAAGACTCCTTAAAAACTAAAAATAGAACTACCATAGGAACTAGCAACCCCACTCTTGGGCATACATCTGGAGAAAACTGAAATTTAAAAAGATGCATACACTCCAATGTTCACTGAAGCACTGTTTACAACAGCCACGACATAGAAGCAACCTAAATGTCCACCAATAGAGAAATGGCTAAAGAAACTGTAGATAAAGAAGATGTGGTACATATATGCATTGGAATATTAGGCATAAAAATGAACAAAATAATGCCACTTGCAGTGACATGGATGTATCTAGAGACTGTTGTACAGAATGAAGTCAGATGAAGGCATATATATAATATCTATCATTTGTAAGTCTTCCTTGGTGTTTCAGACCAGAAAGAATCTGCCTGCAATGTGGGAGACCCAGTTTTGATACCTAGGTGGGGAAGATCCCCTGTACAAGGAAATGGCAACCCACTTCAGCATTCTTGCTTGGAAAAATCCATGGACAGAGGAGCCATAAGGAAAGCTGAGTGACAAAGAATTGATGATTTTAAGCTATGGTGTTGGAGAAGATTCTTGAAAGTCCTTTGGACTGCCAGGAGATCTGATCAGTCAATCCTAAAGGAAATCAGTCCTGAATATTCACTGGAAGGATTGATGCTAGAGCTGAACCTCCAATACATCGGTCACCTCATGCCAAGAACTGACTCATTGGAAAAACCCTAATGGTGGAAAAGATTGAACACAGGAGGAGAAGAGGACGACAGAAGATGAGATGGTTGGATGGCATCATCAACTCAATGAACATGAGTTTGAGCAATTTCTGGGAGTTGATGATGAAAGGAAAGCCTAGTGTGCTGAAGTCTATGGGGTTGCAAAGAGTTGGACATGACTGAGCTACTGAACTAAACTCATATGTAAAATCTAGAAAAATGATACAGATGAACTTATTTGTGAAGCAAAAGTAGAGTCACAGATGTAGGAAAAAAAAGAATGGTTACCAAGGTGGGCGAGAAGGGCTTCCCTGATGGCTCAGGTGGTAAAGAATCCACCTGCAATGCAGGAAACCCCAGTTAAATTCCTGGGTTGGGAATATCCCCTGGAGAAGGGATAGGCTACCTGCTCCAGTGTTCTTGGGCTTCCCTTGTGGCTTAGCTGGTAGAGAAACCACCTGCGATGTGGGAGACATGGGTTCAGTCCCTGAGTTGGTAAGATCCCCTTGAGAAGGGGATAGGCTACCCTCTCCAGTATTCTGGCCTGGAGAACTCTATGGACTGTCACAAAGAATCAGACATGACTAAGTGACTTTCACTTTCACCAATGGGGGAAGGTGGGGTGAGATGAATTGGGAGATGGAGATGGACATATATATATATATACACACTATATCTATATAATAAAATAGATAACTAATGAGAATCTAGTGTATAGCATAGGGAACTCTACTCAATTCTCTATGGTGACCTAATGGGAAGGAAAATGAGAAAAAGAATGGATATATGTATAAATGCTTCACTTTGCTATATAGAAGAAACTAACAACATTATAAAGCAACTGTACTCCAATTAAAAAAATAATTTCAAAAAGAGTCTAAGTTACATTAAAAATACAGAGAAGCTGGAGAGAAGTAGATATATGTAAAATATGTTTTGGAAAAAACTGATATATGGATTAGAAGTCAATAAACAGAAAAATAGAGAAGTCAAGGATGACCTCTTGGATTTGACTTTAGCAACTGGGGAAGGGTGGTGCCCCTCTCCCAGGTGGTGCCAGCAGTAAAGAACCCACCTGCCAATGTAGGAGACATAAGAGACATGGGTTCCATCCCTAGGTCAGGAAGGTTTCCTGGAGGAGGGCATGGCAATCCACTCCAGTATTCTTGCCTGGAGAATCCCATGGATAAGCAGCCTGATGGGCTATAGTCCATAGGGTCACACAGAGTCTGATATGCCTGAAGCAACTTAACACACACATAAAACTGGGGAAGGGTGCTGCCCCTCTCCAAGATAGCAGACATATCTAGATATGTTTTAGATAAATATATTTAGAAATATGTTTATATAAGGAGAAGGAATTGAGATCAATTTTTAAAGTGTTTAAATTTAAATACTTAATAGATGTGAAGCAGCAGTTACAGTTGAATATCTATTATGTTTGGGAATATGGCTAATGCTTTGGTGTAATGAGAGCAGTGCCAAGTGACATCACTGAATGCATCAGACCAAGGGAGGAAAATACATATTCCCTGACTTAGCCTAATAATTCAACTCAAGGTATGCTGAACATTACCCTGGAAGTATCAAGCATAGCTTCATGAATGATCTGAGGTATTTGAGTTAGGGAAATGGAAAAAAAGACATTCCACAGAGGTGATTGTAAAGCCACAGCAGGTTGAGTTTTGCAACTGTTATTTTGGATTTTTTTTTCTTCTTTTAAGCTAGTTCAATGTCAAGCATGTTGTACGTTATTAGACAAGACAGATCCTTTAAGGGATTCAAGTAGAATGTGTATGTATGTCCCAATGTTGTAGTTAATCCTGAACATATATTACCTAGGAAAACGCAGCTATCCTATTTGTCTAGGAAGGATAAGCAGGGAGGCCAGGTTTACATTAAAACTAAAAAAAAAAAAAAAAATCACACATATAAAACTTTTATAAGTTAATACATATTTTCTAAAACTTCAATTTGTTTTATTTTTATCTTTATAAAGCTTCAAATTCTTTTGCTATAATGAACATTCATTACTTTGGGATTTTTTTGATAAAAAATTAAGGAAAACATTTAAGATTTTTTCACTTCTATAAGAATTTAAATTCCTGTTACTCTTTTGGAAATTGAGTTTGCCATGTAAATTTGCATTCAGCAGTTTCCTTGTATGAGGTCTATATGCAAACAAATTCAAACAATGATTTAGGTACAAAGATATTCATGACAACACTATGTACAAAAATCCCTAATATATGGGAAATTTAAAGGAAGATGCATCTCAATAGTAGACAATAATGGGATAACTAAAGTCAAGCTTATTGGGCATCTTATGAGCAAAGGACGTGTTTATCATGTTTGTTAATTGATTTACCAATATGCAAATTGTATTTTTGACATAATCACAAATGTTTAAAATAGTAATTAAGAACATATTATGCTATGACAGCGTATTAGCTAAAGTTATTCCTGAGTGTTGGAGTAAGCTATTGTATTCCTTCTATGTTATTCTTTTATATTTGAGTATGTTTATTATTTCTTACATTTTATTCTCAGTAAATTCCCAGCAATATATTTTAGCTCTGTAATTAGATAAAACCAACAAAAAAAAAAAAAAAAACAAGATTTTTGGGGAGAAATTTTTAGTTATGTTTTCAATATCTAGAATCCAAGACACACGTGAACTTAGAGAAATAATAAATAATATGTCTCTTCTACCTAAAGTTTGAACTAAATGAGAAACATAGCAAAAATAGGAACAGAACGTGGGAAGTCAAAATACATTGTTACAGATAAAGCTAGCATCTGCAAGTTAGTTGATTTAATAGTGAACTTCAAAATTCGATGTCCTCCCTCCCCAGTTACAGGCTTGCCGAGTTATTCAGCTGGTAAAGAATCTGCAGGCAATACAGGAGACCCCGATTCAGTTCCTGGGTTGGTAAGTTCTCTTGGAAAAGGGATAGGCTACTCATATTTGTATGTTGGGCTTCCCTTGTGCCGCAGACAATAAAGAAATAGCCTGCAATGTGGGAGACCTGGGTTCAATTCCTGGGTTGGAAAGATCAGTTGGAGAAGGGTATGGCAACCCACTCTAGTATTTTTGCCAGGAGAATCCCTATGAACAGAGAAGCCTGGTGGGTTGCAGTCCAAGGGGTTACTTTGCAACTCTTTACAGTCGCAAAGAGTCAGACATGACTGAGCAACTAAGCACAGAACAACAAAGACTCCCCAGTCACAGGTAGCGTTTGACCATTTCTAATACACCTGCTTTTGTGAAACTCATCACATGGAGTTAGAAGAGAATGGCTGTTTCTGTGGGAGTTTGGCTCCCACAAACAAAATAATAGCAAAGAAATAACAAGCCTTCATAAATGTCAAGTTTTGCTCTTAAACTCAATAGCTAAATAAGTCACTAATTTTTGGAAAAGGAATGAGTTGTGAGAGGTAGAGAGCAGAGGCTAGTTAATGTCGCACTTTTGAAACTCCCTCCATGTGGAAAAAATACACCAGAAGTTAGACAATATGCACATGAACAACATCAGATATAGGGACAAATTTATTGTTTATTAATTGAATTTATTTTGCTCTTTATGAATTTATACTTCTGTCAGGGGAGTTTGCAATTTTCTCAATTCTGTCTTGCCACAACAAAAATTTGAAGTGATGGATGGACCAGTGTTACAGCTCCCTGTTACAGCTCAGTTTTATTTAGTAAGTAAAGGAAAATATATCCTCGATGTGAGGGCAGGCTGACCCAAAAGACATGAAGAGAAGGGAAGCCCCCAGCTCAGTTTTGGCTCCTCTTTTTATATATTTTTTCTCCTCCCCCTGAGCCTGACCTATGTAAACTGGGCTAGCCAGGAGGGTTGTTTGTTTTACCTGAGGTCCTCACTCTGGTCCTCAGACCTTCCTTTATTCTATTTTCACAGGATTTTCCCTTCTTTGTCTTTTAGCCACTGCCATTTTGGACTCCTTTTTCCTTTTCTAACTACCTAACATTCTCCCCTCAAGAGATGAGAGGCCCAATTCTTTGGGAATAAGGGCATTGAGGTCTCTCTGGCTACTTCCTGCTGAACTAGCAAGCTAGTCTCAAGCATCAGAGTCCTTATAGTAATGTAAATCTAAGGTGAATGGTATTTTTCATGGCTGGGTGTAGTATTATATATCTGTGTTGAACGGGCACTCCATATTGTAGCTTGTTGGCTTGGGCAGAGAAAAAACAGGTTAGACGATTGATAATACATGGAGCAATCATAAGCAGAATCAATATGGTGATAACAAGGATTAGTAGGGGCATTAGGCAAGAGTGAACGGAGAGAGAGCCCTCGGGGGTAGGCAGGAGGATGGCATGGTTAAGAACCTCACAAAGGGTTATAGTTAGGTGTGGGTTTTCCATCAGCACTACTTGATATCTGAGGATTCTTTGATCAGACATCCATAAATGGCCTCTCCCATTTAGGAGTTGTTTCACTTGGTAGCTGGTAAAAATAGTTAGTTTGCCCCCAAAAGAGAGTTTTAAAGCATCTTCTATCAGGATGGCAATAGCTGCAAGAGTTTGAAGACAGGGAGAGATCTCTTCCCAATAAGGGAGTATCCAGGTACCACCAGAAAACTGGTGGGGAAATATTTGTCCATCCCAGCAACAAAGAAGTGGTCGGATGAATCATTTGTAATTGTTTTTCTTGTAGCACCCAAAATGGTACAGGTTTGGGAGGAGAAGTCTCTGAAATAGGAGGTCAGGACAGCATAGGTAGCTCCTGCGTCAACCAAGAAATTCTCGGACTTACCCTGCCACATCTAGTTGTACCCTTGGCTCCAGCCCCATGACATGATGGTCATGTGTGACAGGTGGACTGGCTGGGCCACTTCAGTCCTGTTGAACCATCCTGCGAGAAGGTGTGGCTCTTGACCTTGAGGCTCTTGTGTCCCAAGGGCAGAGTGCCACCCAATATCCCAATTGATGGCATTTGTAGCAAGTGCTTTTAGGAGACCTGTCTCTGTGTGGACACTCTTTGGCCTACTGTCCTGCCTGTCTGCAGATTAGGCATTTGTCTTGTCCTTCAAGGACTCCGGGTTTGTCAAAGGGCTTCCCTGGAGGGTAGCCAGCATCTGGGCATGCCTTATCTCTTTCCTTCTCTCCCTTTCCTGTGCCTTGGCCTCCTCCTCCTGTTCTCTGTTATAAATGGTACTGGGGGCTGTCTGGCCATCTCATCTAATGAGGCAGCAGAGTCCTGTTCCTGTAGCTGTTGTAACTTTATCTTGATGTCTGATGGACCTTGGGACAGGAATTTGTCCTTTAAAAATCACCTGTTCCTTGAAAAAGCCTAAGTACATATTGGTAAATTTGTAGAGGACTTCTTTTAGTGGGTTCACTGAGAAATGTTGTTGTTACACATGTTGTAGAAAACATGGAAGATGAAGGTCTGAATACCTAGACGAATTGGATATTATACAGTATTTCTCTCCAAAAGGCCAGCTATTTTCTGGTTGTCCTTCCAGAAGATTGTAAGGGAACATTGTGGGCCTGGAAGGGGCTCAGGAGAAGATCATGAAACAGGAGGGAAAGGAGCAGGGCACAACTTTTGAAAGAATGACAAATCCAAGGGCATAATATAAAGCAATTAATATCAAATAGGTCCAAGAAGACAAGTTAAATTCAACTAAACCTTGATCCTCAATCTGCAAGCTAAACGACACACCCAGATGCCCCAGGACAATCCTAGTTCAGTTCAGTTCAGTCGCTCAGTTGTGTCCGACTCTTTGAGACCCCATGAATCACAGCACGCCAGGCCTCCCTGTCCATCATCATCTCCCGGAGTTCACTCAGACTCACGTCCATCGAGTCAGTGATGCCATCCAGCCATGTCATCCTCGGTTGTCCCCTTCTCCTCCTGCCCCCAATCCCTCCCAGCATCAGAGTCTTTTCCAATGAGTCAACTCTTCGCATGAGGTGGCCAAAGTACTGGAGTTTCAGCTTTACCATCATTCCTTCCAAAGAAATCCCAGGGTTGATCTCTTTCAGAATGAACTGGTTGGATCTCCTTGCAGTCCAAGGGACTCTCAAGAGTTTTCTCCTACATCACAGTTCAAAAGCATCAATTCTTCAGTGCTCAGCCTTCTTCACAGTCCAACTCTCACATCCATACATGACCACAGGAAAAACCATAGCCTTGACTAGACAGACCTTAGTTGGCAAAGTAACGTCTCTGCTTTTGAATATGCTATCTAGGTTGGTCATAACTTTTTTTCCAAGGAGTAAGCATCTTTTAATTTCATGGCTGCAGTCACCATCTGCAGTGATTTTGGAGCCCAAAAAAATAAAGTCTGACACTGTTTCCACTGTTTCCCCATCTATTTCCCATGAAGTAATGGGACTGGAAGCCATGATCTTCGTTTTCTGAATGTTGAGCTTCAAGCCAACTTTTTCACTCTCCTCCTTCACTTTCATCAAGAGGCTTTTTAGCTCCTCTTCACTTTCTGCCATAAGAGTGGTGTCATCTGCATATCTGAGGTCACTGATATTTCTCCAATCTCAAAGAAAGGCAATGCCAAAGAAGGCTCAAGCTACCACACAATTGCACACATCTCACATGCTAGTAAAGTAATGCTCAAAATTCTCCAAGACGGGCTTCAGCAATACGTGAACCGTGAACTCCCTGATGTTCAAGCATGTTTTAGAAAAGGCAGAGGAACCAGAGATCAAATTGCCAACATCCGCTGGATCATGTAAAAAGCTGGAGAGTTCCAGAAAAACATCTATTTCTGCTTTACTAACTAGGCCAAAGCCTTTGACTGTGTGGATCACAATAAACTGTGGAAAATTCTGAAAGAGATGGGAATACCAGATCACCTGACCTGCCTCTTGAGAAATCTGTATGCAGGTCATGAAGCAACAGTTAGAACTGGACATGGAACAACAGACTTGTTCCAAATAGGAAAAGGAGTATGTCAAGGCTGTATATTGTCACCCTGCTTATTTAACTTATATGCAGAGTACATCATGAGAAACGCTGGACTGGAAGAAACACAAGCTGGAATCAAGATTTCAGGGACAATCCTAAGACACTATCAAAAGACCAAGGAGTGGGTGGTTCCCTAACTGTTGAAATGATCCTGCCACTTATTAGCATATGAAATCTTCCAGCTAGGGAAAACTAACCACATCACATTCCATGGCCTCTGCACTCACCCTCTGCTATGGCTCACTCCCTGTGGAGTATGCTTCTCTCTGAATCCAAACAAATACACCTGCTACCTATCTCTGTATCTCTCACTGAAATTTTGCAATGAGACATCAAGAGCCTGAGTTCATTATGTCCTAAAACCAGGCACCATGGGTTTTGGCCAGGCTCAAGTCCCAGGAAAGAGGAGCTGAAGGACAGGAGGAAAAAGCAGCAGGGAAAAATCATGCCAAGGAATCCCCTTCATAACCTGCCAGGAAATCTGCTAAATACCTGACCTGCACTCACATTTTTCATTGGCCTGATCATTGACACAAAGAAAATTAAGGCCAGAAAAAACCCCACCAGCTTGGGCAACAACTACTATGGCACGGCAGATGTAGAGCCTTCAGGACACCCTGGTACATCTACTACTGTTTACCTGTTCACAGGGGGTTCAAGGAATGAGAGATTATATAGGAATCAAGATTTTGTTAGCCATATGTCCTTCCAGTCATAGGGGTGAGGACTTTCTACCTCAACCAGAGTTTTCCTGGATTCTGACACTGAGCTGTGTGAGCTTTCTGCTGAGTTTGTTTTTGCTGTCCTGCTTTCCAGCATGCTGGGCTTCCTGTCACTTCCACTGAGCTGGGGTTTTTTGGGTTCAGCTTCCACTGTAGGAGCTTTCAGAGTTGGGCTTCTGCTGAGTTTGACCTCTGCCTCACTGGGGCCAAACTGAGGTTGTTTCAGCCAGTTTAAATCCAAGAAATGGCACCATATATGTTGGGGGAGTTTGTAATTTCCTCAGTTCTGTCTCGCCACAACAAAAATCTTAAGTGAGGGACAGACCCAGTGTCACAGCTCAGCTTTATTTGGTAAGCAAAGGAAAATACATCCTAGAGGTGTGAGGGTGGGCCAACACAAAAGACACAAAGAGAGCCAGAGGCTCAATTTTTTAAATATGCTTTTCCTCCTCCCCCTGAACCTGCCCTATGTAAACTGGGCTAGGCAGGAGGGATATTTGTTTCACCTGAGGTTCCCACTCCGGTCGTCAGACCTTTCCTTTGTTCCATTTTAGTGGGCTTTTCCTTTCTTTGTCTTTTAGCCCCTGCCATTTTGGCCTCCTTAATCCTATTCTAACTACCTAACATATCATATAAATTTATACTTCATATAATTCTTCTTGAGTAATCAAACCAAATTTAGAAAAAAATTTCAGAGTATTTACCAAAATCATTCTGAAACTGGTGATATATTAAAGTTTCTAAATACACCTATAGATCGGAGGGAAAGATGGCGGAGGAATAGGACGGCAAGACCACTTTCTCCCTCACAAATTCCTCAAAAGAACATTTCAACGCCGAGCAAACTTCACAAAACAACTTCTGTAGGCTGGCAGAGGACATCAGGCAACCAGAAAAGCAGATCATTGTCTTCAAAAACAGATTTTTAATCTTTGCTCTTAGGTTTTTGTGGTCAATTTTGTACATTTAAAAACCCAAACTTCACTATCCCAGTTTACCTGAGAGCGAGATTACTGGCTTGACCACTCTCTCCTCCTCTGGACTCTCCTTTTTCTCCACCAGGTGGCCTCTGTCTCTTTTCTCCCCCATCTCTCCTCTATCCAACTCTGTGAATCTCTGTGTGTTCCAGACAGTGGAGAACACCTAAGGAACAGGTTACTGGCAGGATTTGTCTCTCTCCTACTCATTCCTCTCTCTGATCCTCCTGGTCACCTCTGTCTACTTCCTCCCTCTCCTCTTCCCCGTATAACTCTGTAAATACCTCTGAGCGGTCCAGACTATAGAGCGCACATAAGGAAGTGACTACTGGCTAGCTTGTTCTCTTCTCTTTTGATCTCACTGCATCTCATTCCAGTTACCTCTAACTACCCCCTCCATCTTCTCTTCTCCTTATAACTCAGTGAACCCCTCTGAGTGTCCCTCAATGTGGAGAAACTTTTCATCTTTAACCTAGATGTTTTATCATCAGTGCTGTATAGATGGAGAAGTCTAGAGGCTACTGTAAAAATAAAACTGAAAACCAGAAGCAGGAGGCTTAAATCCAAAGCCTGAAAACATTAGAGAACTCTTGAATTCAGGGAACATTAAGCAACAGGAGCCCATCTAATGCCTTCATACCTACACCGAAACCAAGTTCCACCTAAGGGCCAACAAATTCCAAAACAAGACATACCACGCAAATTCTCCAGCAACACAGGAACACTGCCCTGAGCTTCAATATACAGGCAGCTCAAAATTATCCCAAAACCTTTGATGTCTCGTAACCCATTACGGGTCACTCCATTGCACTCCAGAGAGAAGAAACCCAGCTCCACCCACCAAAACTCCAACACAAGCCTCCCTAACCAGGAAACCTTGACAAGCCACTGATAGAACCCCACCCAAAGTGAGGAAGCTCCATAATAAAGAGAACTCCACAAATTCCCAGAATATAAAAAGGCCACCCCAAACGCAGCAATATAACCAAGATGAAGAGACAGAGGAATACACAGCAGGTAAAGGAACAGAAGAGTTGCCCACCAAACCAAACAAAAGTGGAAGAAGTAGGGAATCTACCGGAGAAGGAATTCCGAATATTGATAGTGAAAATGATCCAAAATCTTGAAATCAAAATGGAATCACAGATAAATAGGCTAGAGACAAGGATTGAGAAGATGCAAGAAAGGTTTAAAAAGGACCTAGAAGAAATAAAAAAGAGTCAAAATATAATGAATAATGCAATAAATGAGATCAAAAACACTCTGGAGGCAACAATTAGTAGAAAAACGGAGGCAGAAGATAGGATTAGTGAAATAGAAGATAGAATGGTAGAAATAAATGAATCAGAGAGGAAACAAGAACAACGAATTAAAAGAAATGAGGACAATCTCAGAGACCTCCAGGACAATATGAAATGCTCCAACATTCGAATTATAGGAGTCCCAGAAGAAGAAGACAGAAAGAAAGATCATGAGAAAATCCTTGAGGAGATAATAGTTGAAAACTTCCCTAAAATGGGGAAGGAAATAATCACCCAAGTCCAAGAAACACAGAGAGTTCCAAATAGGATAAACCCAAGGCGAAACACCCCAAGACACATATTAATCAAATTAACAAAGATCAAACACAAAGAACAAATATTAAAAGCAGCAAGGGAAAAACAACAAATAACACACAAGGGGATTCCTATTAGGATAACAGCTGATCTTTCAATAGAAACTCTTCAGGCCAGGAGGGAATGGCAAGACATACTTAAAGTGATGAAAGACAACAACCTACAGCCCAGAATACTGTACCCAGCAAGGATCTCATTCAAATACGAAGGAGAAATCAAAAGCTTTACAGACAAGCAAAAGCTGAGAGAATTCAGCACCACCAAACCAGCTCTCCAACAAATTCTAAAGGATATTCTCTAGACAGGAAACACGAAAAGGGTGTATAAACTCGAACCCAAAACAATAAAGTAAATGGTAACGGGATCACACTTATCAATAATTACCTTAAACGTAAATGGGTTGAACGCCCCAACCAAAAGACAGAGACTGGCCCAATGGATACAAAAACAAGACCCCTCTATATGCTGCTTACAAGAGACCCACCTCAAAACAAGGGACACATACAGACTGAAAGTGAAGGGCTGGAAAAAGATATACCACGCAAATAGAGACCAAAAGAAAGCAGGAGTGGCAATACTCATATCCGATAAAATAGACTTTAAAACAAAGGCTGTGAAAAGAGACAAAGAAGGCCACTACATAATGATCAAAGGAACAATCCAAGAAGAAGATATAACAATTATAAACATATATGCCCCCAATATAGGAGCCCCGCAATATGTAAGACAAATGCTAACAAGTATGAAAGGGGAAATCAACAATAACACAATAATAGTGGGAGACTTTAATACCCCACTCACACCTATGGACAGATCAACTAAACAGAAAATTAACAAAGAAACGCAAACTTTAAATGATACATTAGATCAGTTAGACCTAATTGATATCTATAGGACATTTCACCCCAAAACAATGAATTTCACTTTTTTTTCAAGTGCTCATGGAACCTTCTCCAGGATAGATCACATCCTGGGCCATAAATCTAAACTTGATAAATTCAAAAAAATCGAAATCATTCCAAGCATCTTTTCTGACCATAATGCATTAAGATTAGATCTCAATTACAGGAGAAAAACTATTAAAAATTCCAACATATGGAGGTTGAACAACACACTTCTGAATAACCAACAAATCACAGAAGAAATCAAAAAAGAAATCAAAATATGCATAGAAACTAATGAAAATGAAAACACAACAACCCAAAACCTGTGGGACACTATAAAAGCAGTGCTAAGAGGAAAGTTCATAGCAATACAGGCATACCTCAAGAAACAAGAAAAAAGTCAAATAAATAACCTAACTCTGCAACTAAAGCAACTAGAAAAGGAAGAGTTGGAGAACCCCAGAGTTAGTAGAAGGAAAGAAATCTTAAAAATTAGGGAAGAAATAAATGCAAAAGAAACAAAAGAGACCATAGCAAAAATTAACAAAGCCAAAAGCTGGTTCTTTGAAAGGATAAATAAAATTGACAAACCATTAGCCAGACTCATCAAGAAGCAAAGAGAGAAAAATCAAATCAATAAAATTAGAAATGAAAATGGAGAGATCACAACAGACAACACAGAAATACAAAGGATCATAAGAGACTACTATCAGCAGTTGTATGCCAATAAAATGGACAACGTGGAAGAAATGGACAAATTCTTAGAAAAGTACAATTTTCCAAAACTGAACCAGGAAGAAATAGAAAATCTTAACAGACCCATCACAAGCACAGAAATTGAAACGGTAATCAGAAATCTTCCAGCAAACAAAAGCCCAGGTCCAGACGGCTTCACAGCTGAATTCTACCAAAAATTTCGAGAAGAGCTAACACCTATCCTCCTCAAACTCTTCCAGAAAATTGCAGAGGAAGGTAAACTTCCAAACTCATTCTATGAGGCCACCATCACCCTAATACCAAAACCTGACAAAGATGTCACAAAAAAGGAAAACTACAGGCCAATATCACTGATGAACATAGATGCAAAAATCCTCAACAAAATTCTAGCAATCAGAATCCAACAACACATTAAAAAGATCATACACCATGACCAAGTGGGCTTTATCCCAGGGATGCAAGGATTCTTCAATATCCGCAAATCAATCAATGTAATTCACCACATTAACAAATTGAAAAATAAAAACCATATGATTATCTCAATAGATGCAGAGAAGGCCTTTGACAAAATTCAACATCCATTTATGATAAAAACTCTCCAGAAAGCAGGAATAGAAGGAACATACCTCAACATAATAAAAGCTATCTATGACAAACCCACAGCAAACATTATCCTCAATGGTGAAAAATTGAAAGCATTTCCCCTAAAGTCAGGAACAAGACAAGGGTGTCCACTTTCACCGCTACTATTCAACATAGTTCTGGAAGTTTTGGCCACAGCAATCAGAGCAGAAAAAGAAATCAAAGGAATCCAAATTGGAAAAGAAGAAGTAAAACTCTCACTGTTTGCAGATGACATGATCCTCTACATGGAAAACCCTAAAGACTCCACCAGAAAATTACTAGAGCTCATCAATGAATATAGTAAAGTTGCAGGATATAAAATCAACACACAGAAATCCCTTGCATTCCTATACACGAATAATGAGAAAGTAGAAAAAGAAATTAAGGAAACAATTCCATTCACCATTGCAACGAAAAGAATAAAATACTTAGGAATATATCTACCTAAAGAAACTAAAGACCTATATATAGAAAACTATAAAACACTGATGAAAGAAATCAAAGAGGACACTAATAGATGGAGAAATATACCATGTTCATGGATCGGAAGAATCAATATAGTGAAAATGAGTATACTACCCAAAGCAATTTACAAATTTAATGCAATCCCTGTCAAGCTACCAGCCACATTTTTCACAGAACTAGAACAAATAATTTCAAGATTTGTATGGAAACACAAAAAACCTCGAATAGCCAAAGCAATCTTGAGAAAGAAGAATGGAACTGGAGGAATCAACTTGCCTGACTTCAGGCTCTACTACAAAGCCACAGTCATCAAGACAGTATGGTACTGGCACAAAGACAGACATATAGATCAATGGAACAAAATAGAAAGCCCAGAGATAAATCCACACACATATGGACACCTTATCTTTGACAAAGGAGGCAAGAATATACAATGGAGTAAAGACAATCTCTTTAACAAGTGGTGCTGGGAAAACTGGTCAACCACTTGTAAAAGAATGAAACTAGATCACTTTCTAACACCGCACACAAAAATAAAGTCAAAATGGATTAAAGATCTAAATGTAAGATCAGAAACTATAAAACTCCTAGAGGAGAACATAGGCAAAACACTCTCAGACATAAATCACAGCAGGATCCTCTATAATCCACCTCCCAGAATTCTGGAAATAAAAGCAAAAATAAACAAATGGGATCTAATTAAAATTAAAAGCTTCTGTACAACAAAGGAAAATATAAGCAAGGTGAAAAGACAGCCTTCTGAATGGGAGAAAATAATAGCAAATGAAACAACTGACAAACAACTAATCTCAAAAATATACAAGCAGCTTCTGCAGCTCAATTCCAGAAAAATAAACGACCCAATCAAAAAATGGGCCAAAGAACTAAATAGACATTTCTCCAAAGAAGACATACGGATGGCTAACAAACACATGAAAAGATGCTCAACATCACTCATTATTAGAGAAATGCAAATCAAAACCACAATGAGGTACCACTTCACACCAGTCAGAATGGCTGCGATCCAAAAATCTGCAAGCAATAAATGCTGGAGAGGGTGTGGAGAAAAGGGAACCCTCCTACACTGTTGGTGGGAATGCAAACTAGTACAGCCACTATGGAGAACAGTGTGGAGATTCCTTAAAAAATTGCAAATAGAACTACCTTATGACCCAGCAATCCCACTTCTGGGCATACACACCGAGGAAACCAGAATTGAAAGAGACACATGTACCCCAATGTTCATCGCAGCACTGTTTATAATAGCCAGGACATGGAAACAACCTAGATGTCCATCAGCAGATGAATGGATAAGAAAGCTGTGGTACATATACACAATGGAGTATTACTCAGCCGTTAAAAAGAATTCATTTGAATCAGTTCTGATGAGATGGATGAAACTGGAGCCAATTATACAGAGTGAAGTAAGCCAGAAAGAAAAACACCAATACAGTATACTAACACATATATATGGAATTTAGGAAGATGGCAATGACGACCCTGTATGCAAGACAGGAAAAAAGACACAGATGTGTATAACGGACTTTTGGACTCAGAGGGAGAGGGAGAGGGTGGGATGATTTGGGAGAATGGGAATTCTAACATGTATACTGTCATGTAAGAATTGAATCGCCAGTCCATGTCTGACGTAGGGTGCAGCTTGCTTGGGGCAGGTGCATGGGGATGACCCAGAGAGATGTTGTGGGGAGGGAGGTGGTAGGGGGGTTCATGTTTGGCAACGCATGTAAGAATTAAAGATTTTAAAATTTAAAAAAACATAAAAAAATTAAAAAAAAAATACACCTATAATTCTGATATGTTCTAAAAGAGAAATATACTTTTTACGTTAAAGGTAAATCTATTCTTCCCCTAAGTGAAAAATTTTAAAAATGATTGTTAATTACTTCTTTTTTTTAAACAGAAATTAAATGATGTTCTATGGTTCTAATATATGTCACTTAATATATGTTGGACATCCCTCTGTTGCAGCATATAAAGAATGATTGATTTTTTATAAATGCAAAGCAGTCCATTAAATGGGCACGTTTTTATTTCTTTACCTAATTTTCCCTTGGTAAACAAATTGAGAGATATTAAAAATTCAGCAAATAAATATCTTTTTTCACTTATCAGATTACTTTCTAAACTCCTAATATCAAAATGTCTAGGTAAATAAATGCATAGCTAATATTCTAGAATTGGTACACATAAAAATCTTAATTGAAAAACATTTCCACCAAGAGCAATTATTATTTTGTACAGATTTCCAGCTCATTAAAATTATTGTGTACTTTATTTTCACTGCATTTGAATAAAAAAAAATATTGTATTAGACATGTTATTCTAGGTTTCTTTAGTCTAGTAAAACATGAGTATAATATAGAGTCCCTTGGACTACAAGGAGATCCAACTAGTTCATTCTGAAGGGATCAGCCCTGGGATTTCTTTGGAAGGAATGATGCTAAAGCTGAAGCTCCAGTACTTTGGCCACCTCACACGAAGAGTTGACTCATTGGAAAAGACTCTGATACTGGGAGAGATGGGGGGCAGGAGGAGAAGGGGACAACAGAGGATGAGATGGCTGGATGGCATCACTGACTCGATGGACGTGAGTCTGAGTGAACTCCGGGAGTTGGTGATAGACAGGGAGGCCTGGCACGCTGCGATTCATGGGGTCTCAAAGAGTCGGACACAACTGAGTGACTGAACTGAACTGAATTGTACAATATTTCAGGAGAAAATCAGTAAAACTTAATGATTTTATTTGTTACAAAATATAATTTTAATGTGTTTCCAATTAAGATATTTAATGAGTAAAAGAATAACTGACATGTTTTGTTTAGAAACATCTCTAATAATTTCTCCAACCAGAGCTTGAACAAAGGGAAATATTATCCTCCTTGACTATGCATTCCTAAACAGCAAACATTCTTTAAAAATATTTAGAAGCTTCATTATGTCCCAATTTCTAACCTACAATGTTTTTGGCAATATCTCATTCATTCATCCATCTATGAACAACATATACCTTCCAATGTTTCAATTACAGTGGTAAATACTAAGAACACATAGATGTGTCAGACATGACCTCTACCCTCTAGGATTTAATAGAAACTGATTCATTCTGTTAAAAAAGAGAGAGAGAAAAAAAAAGAAAAGATAGGTGTTGTAGAATCAGGCAACTTCAATAATACTTTCTACATACTTATATCACACAGGATTTATTCCTTGAATGAATGTGTGAATTGCACCATTCTCTGATTACTAACCTGAAACATGCAAATAATGAAGTATTCAAGTGTGTCTTCAGAAACCCTCCATTTTAGTGTTTAAAGTTTACTATTTGTGGTATATATTTTACCCATCCTCCTCTCTGCTTCCATAGAAAAGCAATATTTTCATGACCATCAGATTAACTGTTAATCTATATGTAGAAACATCAGTCTGTCATTGCCTTTTTCCTATCCAGGCTTCTATCATGAAAACACTGTCCATTACATATTTGGTACATCATAGTCTTACTCTTAACTAAGTAATTAATGACCTACTGAGAGGGATTAAACAAATAAACAAACAAAAAAAAACTTATTCAATTGTATAGGTGATGCTCATCTTATCTCAATGTATTTCGCCCACAATTTGTTATTAGCTATTTTATGGTAGTAAACACACACTATTTTCATATTATGCCCATTTGGACAGGTAGACATTTCTCTGTTTAAAATGGATAACTAACAATGACATCGACAAAAAAATCAGATTGATTATATTTGCAGCCAAAGGTGGAGAAGCTCTATACAGTCAGCAAAAAGAAGACTTGGAGCTGACTGCGGCTCAGATCATGAACTCCTTATTACCAAATTCAGACTTAAATTGAAGAAAGTGGAGAAAACCACTAAACCATTTGGATATGACCTAAATCAAATCCCTTATGACTATACAGTGGAAGTGAGAAATAGATTTAAGGGACTAGATCTGATGGACAGAGTGCCTGATGAACTATGGATGGAGGTTCGTGACATTATATAGGAGACAGGGATCAAGACCAACCCCAAGAAAAAGAAATGCAAAGAAGCAAAATGGCTGTCTGAGGAGGCCTTACAAATAGTTGTTAAAAGAAGGGAAGTGAAAACCAAAGGAGAAAAGGAAAGATGTACCCATTTGAAAGCAGAGTTCCAAAGAATAGCAAGGAGAGACAAGAAAGCCTTCCTCAGTGATCAGTGCAAAGAAATAGAGGAAAAGAACAGAATGGGAAAGACTAGAGATCTCTTCAAGAAAATTAGAGATACCAAGGGAACATTTCATACAAAGATGGGCTCAATAAAGGACAGAAATGGTATGGACATATCAGAAGCAGAAGATGTTAAGAAGAGGTGGCAAGAATACACAGAAGAACTGTACAAAAAAGATCTTCATGACCCAGATAATCATGATGGTGCGATCAATCACTTACAACCAGACACTCTGGAATGTGAAGTCAAGGGGGCCTTAGGAATCATCACTATGAACAAAGCTAGTGGAGGTGATGGAATTTCAGTTGTGCTATTTCAAATCCTGAAAGATGATGCTGTGAATCCTTTGGCCACCTGATGTGAAGAGCTGAATCATTTGAAAAGACCCTGATGCTGGGAGCGATTGGGGGCAGGAGGAGAAGAGGACAACAGAGGATGAGATGGTTGGATGGCATCACCAACTCGATGGACATAGGTTTAGGTCGACTCTGGGAGTAGGTGATAGACAGGGTGGCCTGGCATGCTATGGTTCATGGGGCGGCAGAGTCAGACACTATGGAGCGACTGAACTGAACTGATCAAGGACATATTATACAGCAAAGGGAACTCTGCTCAATGTTACCTGTCAGCCTAGATTGGAGGGGCTTTGGGAGAGAATGGATACAAATATACGAGGGGCTGAGTCCCTTTGCTGTCCACCTGAAACTACCACATACATTAACTTCCTAATTTGTGCTCTTATACAACTCAAATCCTGCCTTGTGGATTACATGTATGCCTCTTTGTAAGACATGCACCATGAAAACAAAAACCAGCTCAATGTTTTGGTAGCTTTAATCCATAGCACTGTGCCTCCACTACAAAAAAACAAAAAGTTTAAATAAATTAAAGCAAAATCAACAATAAACCTTCTCCACCAGAATGCTAAAAATATGCATAGTGATTTTCACTATTTCAACCAAATAAAAGTAAAAGTATTTTATTTATATATGGTGGGCAAGATGAGAATAAACTATATATGTACATACATTTGCCACTTGAACTGTGGAAACGAGACTCATTACCTGGGAATTTTCTTCAAATGGAAAATCTCCAGTCTCATTCTGAATATGTACTTCAAAAATCTTTGGGTGTCCATATTACTGGTATAATAAAAGTAGGAAATATGCCCTATAGAATTTTGTAGGGACTGAAAAAGAATGAGATAAAGTTACACAGAGAGATAAAGTGCTAAAAGGAATGGCAGGTGAAATGGGAGATATATTTGAACACTAGTGCTTCCATGGTAGCTCACTCGGTAAAGAATGTCTGCAGTCTGGGAGATCCAAGTTAGATCCCTGGGTTGGGAAGATCCCCTGGAGAAGAACATGGCAACAAACTCCAGTATTCTTGCCTGGAGAATCCCCATAGAAGAGCCTGGCAAGCTACAGTGCATGGGGTAACAAAGACAGGACTTAGCCACTAAGCACAACCCAGTGTAGTTCAACAGTCAGCATGGCAGTGGCAGAGAATGGATGGAAACTGTAGGCAGATGCGCTGATCTACTGCTCTCCTTTAGGATAGATAAGCAATAATCATGGATCTTTCGCAGATGCTCATGTTGGGCTCCTCAACTCAGGCAAAATAAAGTTATACATCCAGAAGCTTCAGTTCAGTTCAGTTGCTCAGTCATGCCTAACTCTTTGCTACCCCATGGACTGCAGCACGCCAGGCCCCCCGTTCATCACCAAATCACAGAGTTTACTCAAACACATGTCCATCGAGTTGGTGATACTATCCAACCATCTCATCCTCTGTTGTTACCTTCTCCTTCCACCTTCAATCTTTCCCAGCATCAGGGTCTTTTCCAACGAGTCAGTTCCTTGCATAAGGTGGCAAAGTATTGGAGGTTCAGCTTCAACATCAGTCCTTCCAATATATATTCAGGACTGATTTCCTTTAGGATGGATTGGTTGGATGTCCTTGCAGTCCAAGGGACTCTCAAGAGTCTTCTCCAACACCACAGTTCAAAAGCATCATTTCTTCAGCGCTCAGCTTTCTTTATAGTCCACCTGTAACATCCATACATGAGTACCGGAAAAACCATAGCCTTGATGAGACAGACCATTGTTGGCACAGTAATGCCTCTTCTTTTCAATAAACTGTTAAGGTTGGCCATAGATATTCTTCCAAAGAGAAAGCAACTTTTAATTTAATGGCTGCAGTCACCATCTGCAGTGATTTTGGAGCCCAAAGAAATAAAGTCTGACACTGTTTCCACTGTTGCCCCATCTATTTGCCATGAAGTGTTGGGGCCAGATCTCATGCTCTTAGTTTTCTGAATGTTGAGCTTTAAGTCAAATTTTCCACTCTTTTCTTTCACTTTCAGCAAGAGGCTCTTTAGTTCTTCTTCACTTTCTGCCATAAGGGTGGTCTCATCTGCATACTGAGGTTATTGATATTTATTCTGACAATCTTGATTCCACCTTGGGCTTCATCCAGCCCAGAATTTCTCATGATGTACTCTTCATATAAGTTAAATAAGCAGGGTGACAATATACAGCCTTGACATACTCCTTTCCCTATTTGGAATCAGTCTGTTGTTTTTGTGTCCAGTTCTAACTGTTGTTTCCTGACCTGCATACAAATTTCTCAGGAGGCAGGTCAAGTGGTCTGGTATTCCCATCTCTTTCAGAATTTTCTACTGTTTGTTGTGATCCACACAGTCAAAGGCTTTGGCATAATATGTAAAGAAAAAAGCAGATGTGTTTTCTGGAACTCCCTTACTTTTTTGATGATCCAGTGGATGTTGGCAATTTGGTCTCTGGTTCCTCTGCCTTTTCTAAAACCAGCTTGAACATCTAGAAGTTCACAATTCACAATTTTGTTGAAGCCTGGCTTGGAGAATTTTGATCATTACTTCACTGGTGTGTGACATGAGTACAATTGTGTGATAGTTTGAACATTCTTTGGCATTGCCCTTCTTTGGGGTTGGAAAGAAAACACCTTTTCCAGTCCTGCGGCCACTGCTGAGTGTTCCAAGTTTGCTGGCATATTCAGTGTACCAATTTCATGGCATCATCTTTTAGGATTTGAAATCGCTCAACTGGAATTCTATCACCTCCACTAGCTTTGTTCATAGTGGTGCTTCCTAAGGCCCACTTGACTTCACATTCCAGGATGTCTGGCTCCAGGTGAGTGATCACACCATTGTGATTTTCTGGGTGGTGAAGATCTTTTTTGCATAGTTCTACTATATATTCTTGCCACCTCTTCTTAATATTTTATGCTTCTGTTAAGTTCATACAATTTTAGTCCTTTATTGAGTCCATCTTTGCATGAAATGTTCCCTTGGTATCTCTGATTTTCTTGAAGAGATCTGTAGTTTTTCCCATTCTAATGTTTTCCTCTATTTCTTTGCACTGATCGCTGAGCAAGGCTTTCTTATCTCTCCTTGCTATTCTTTGGACCTCTGTATACAAATGAGTATATCTTTCCTTTTCTCCCCTGGTTTTTGCTTCTCTTCTATTCACAGCTATTTGTAAGGCCTCCTCATACAGCCATTTTGCTCTTTTGCATTTCTTTACCTTGGAGATGGTCTTCATCCCTTTCCCCTATACAATGTCACAAACTTCCGTCCATAGTTCATTAGGCAATCTATCAGATCTAGTCCCTTAAATCTATTTCCCACATCCACTGTATAAGTGCAAGGAATTTGACTTAGGTCATACCTTAATGGTCTAGTTGTTTTCCCTACTTTCTTCAGTTTAAGTCTGATTTTGGCAATAAGGTTTTCGTAATCTGAGCCACATTCAGCTCCCTGTCTTGTTTTTGCTGACTGTATAGACCTTTTCCATGTTTGGCTGCAAAGAATATAACCAATCTGATTTTGGTATTGACCATCTGTTGACGTCCATGTGTAGAGTCTTCTCTTGTGTTGTTGGAAGTGGATGTTTGCTATGACCAGTGTGTTCTCTTTGCAAAACTCTGTTAGCCTTTGCCCTGCTTCATTCCGCATTCCAAGGCCAAATTCGCCTGTTACTCCAGGTGTTTCTTGACCTCCTACTTTTGCATTCCAGCCCCCTATAATGAAAAGGACATCTTTTTTGGATATTAGCTCTAGAAGGTCTTGTAGGTCTTCATAGAACTGTTTAACTTCAGCTTCTTCAGCATTATTCATCCTAGAGCTACAAGTCACTTAACCTAAATGGTATCTTTAGTAAGTTGAATGTGTTAAGGTATTTTAGAATAATTATCAACTGCAATTTTTTTTTTCTGTTATATGTTCACAACAATGACTGTATGACAAAGCCACCAGGCAACTAAATCCTACCCTTTCATGAGCCTTAGAGAAGATCCTTAGTAAACACTTTAAGTGGACTCGTTAAATTATACTATTGTAGAACTCAACTCCTGCCTTGTGAATTTTATGTTTGTCTCTTTGTAAGACATGCTTCATGAAGGACCAACTCTGTTTCTATAACTTTAATCCATGGCCCTGTGCCTAGATACAGCATGTTCTCTGTACCTGCTTAATTAGGGACTGTTTGGTTAAACGACAGAGTGAATAATAGACTAAATGGTTTAAATAAGAGGGATTTTACTTGTCATCATGATCTAACAAAGAGAGAAGGAGGACCCATGTCCTCAGCAGTGGTATGAAGAGAATCATTAAGCTACAGGTGCCCATGCCTTGTTTTCTCAAGTAGCAGCTTCTCCATTCCCTCAGCAGGTAATGCCAGATACTCCATCACTGACAGCCCCAGGGAAGCCCACTTAAAGGGTAACTGCCACTTTAGAAGGGTCTCATTCATAGAGAGAGCAGGCTACCCAGTCTATTTTCTATACATTTACCATACAACTTCTGAACATAAACCAGTACTTGTAAAAAAAAATTGTATTGAATTGTATTGTCCTTTCTGCCACAGCCAGGGTTATTGGGTAGTATAGATGTACATTAGAGAGTTACAGGAGTTTGTCTGAAAATAGAAAAAAAAGAGAGATGCAAGGTAATGTAAGTAAAATCGTAAAACGGATTTTATGTATCATTAATTCTGATAACTGATTTTATTGCTTTGGAAAATTATTATGGCAGTCTGCTACAAAATATGTAACCTAATTTAAATTTCAGAACACAGTTTTTGGCAAATCACTAGAAGCAATATTTTTAATCAATGAAGTGGATCTAATTTGGATTTCAGATGCACAGAGAACAAAGTTTCCTAAGGTAAGCACTTTGTATTTCACAGCTGTGTTTTAAATGTTGTTTCAAGGAGCAAAATTAAATAATGGCTTTTAATTTATATACAGAAAACTCAC
Source organism: Capra hircus (assembly GCF_001704415.2). Lineage (NCBI taxonomy): Eukaryota > Metazoa > Chordata > Mammalia > Artiodactyla > Bovidae > Capra > Capra hircus. Next base: position 75,611,921 of record NC_030813.1, read on the forward strand.
AAAAGATCAAAGTCTAAATTATTTCCTTGTTGCAGATTTTAATTGATATTTTATACAGTCAGTATGGTTCCCAGAAATATTTTATGACCATTGAACCCAATAGTTTTGCCAAGAACCAGATGATGTTTAGGGGTTCTGTTAGAAAATCTAGTAAATATTGCTTTAGGAATTAGGATATTTAAATTGCTCTCACTTGGCTCAAACCAACAACCTAACTTTACAAGTTACTGATTCTCAAAATTTTAAAGCAGGAAAGACAGGACCACGTTGTTTTCTAAAGTTTTATTTTTTCTAGTCAGTTCATACTTTTTTGATGACATCACCTTTTTCAAAAGGTTTGGCTACACCAAACAGCAATGCTACAAATGTAGGTCTCATACAGTGGGAAAATAAAATCTCTGCTTTCCTATTTGCTCAACTACTAAGTGTTGCTACATGTGAGAAAGGCAATGCTCATATCAGTTGGTTGACTACCCACTGTGAGATGCAGACAGCATTCACAGAATCCTGGCTTTGTTTTATTATTCCTAGAGCAATCACCCTTGATACTAGCAGATAAAGCTATCCACTAGATGAGGTCAGTGGCTGTCAGCATGGAATGAGAGCTGGTAGTGTATAATCTGGCCCTTCCTTTGGTCATCTTTGAGGAAGGCAAACATCTTTTCAAAAATGATGTCTGTATGATGATGGGAGGAAGAGTTAATTGACTCTGCTTCTTGATGGGAGATGACAGGCTTTAAAATCACTGGGCCAAATTCTGTTTTTACTTATGTATCTGTTATTCCTGATGAAGTCAAGATGTACATAAATGAAAGCAGAAGGTGGCCCAACTCATTCTAGATACCAGCATGTTTTAGCTTAGTCTTAAAATGGCTTTATATTTTGAATGAAAAAGACATGTCCAGAATGCCAATTTTTAGGGCCTCTGATTTACAACCTGTTTTTCTATTGACATAACTTTCTTTACTGTCTGAGCCACCAGGAGCCTCCTGGTAAAGAATTTGCCTGTAATGTAGGAAACATGGGTTTGATCCCTAGGTTTGTAAGAAGCCTTGGAGAAGGGAATGACAACCCACTCCAGTATTCTTGCCTGAAAAATTTCATGGACAAGAGGAGCCTGACAGGCTATGGTCCATGGGTCACAAAGAGTTGAACAAGACTGAGTATCACTTTCACTTTCTTTATGGGCTTCCCTGGTGGCTCACTGGTAAAGAATCTACCTGCCATTGTAGGACATGTGGGTTCGAACTCTGGGTCAGCAAGACGCTCCTGAAAAAGGAAATAGCATCCTACTTCAGTATTCTTGTCTAGGAAATCCCATGGACAGAGAAGCCTGGCGGGCTATAGTCCACGAGGTTGCAGTGTAGGAGACCACTTAGTAACTTAACAGAACCTTTCTTTAGGATGTACAGAATTAGGTGAGAAGACTTAGCTCCCCTCAAATGACTTTAACATGACTTGGTGCAAAAAGTGCGATATTTTCAAAATGATGTCAGGAACCAATTTGCTAGGTAGTCCTCAGACAAAAAGCAGGTCACCTGAGTCTCCTGGGGAAGTTATTCCCTAAGGAAATGAAATGTCTGATCCTCTGAGCTGACTGAACACACTGGTAACTGAATAGAAGAACTTTTGAACAGAACATGAGAGCTGCATTTTTCACAATACAAGTTCAAAATGTTCAATCTTTGTCATGCAGAGCAATTCCAGGAAATTCAGTATGCCATCATCAAGGGAGAAGTAAGATTATCAGGAAATCGTAAGAGACTATTGATGGTTTAATCTTTTCCCTAATAGACCACTTTAGGAAAGGCACAAGTTTCATGCGATAGCAGCAGCTAGAGAGGATGATACTCTGACAAATACCCTATAATTAGGTGATATTATTTGAAAAACCGTAATATCCTCAAAGTATCAGAAGACATAGAAGAAATGCATTTGAGTTTCTTCAGAAGGTGGTGAAACAATATGGTTCATACAAAAGGATGGTTCATCCTTTTTTAAAGATAGTGGATCAAAATACACAGAATAATTCCACAATAATACATGAATACTGTATATACTCATATGCATTAAAGGAAAATAACCAGAAGGAAATAGAACAAAATACTGAATGTTTGTCATAGGAAAATTAAGAAAGATTGTCTTCATTATTGTGTTTTATATACATTATAATCAAATGAAATTCTTAAATATTAGAATGGAATATAATTAAAGAATTGTATTTTAAATATTTGTGCAGTGAAACTATAGTACATCTAAGCATCTAATTTATAGGTTAAAGAATGCCTTAAATGTAACAAAGTGAAATTTCTTATCACTTAATCAGGAAGATTATTTTTATACATGAGTGCACTTAAATGGAACATTCAGATCATTTCAGTATGTGCTTACCGTTTGCCAGTCCTATCCTGGATAATAGGATACCAAGAGTTTTTTGAACTCTATTAATAATTCACAGATTATGTTAAAATAAAGCACGCTATTTAATCTTTACAACTCTGTAAACTTTTCAGTTCAGTTGCCCAGTTCTGTCCAGCTCCTTACAACCCCATGGACTGCAGCACATCAGGCTACCCTGCCCATCACCAACTCCTGGAGCTTGCTCAAACTCATGTCCATCACATCAGTGATGCCATCCAACCATCTCATGCTCTGTCATCCCCTTCTCCTCTCACCTTCAATCTTTCCCAGCATCAGGATCTTTTCCAGTGAGTCAGTTCTTTCCATAAGGTGGCCAAAGTTTTGGAGTTTCAGTGTCAACATTGTCCTTCCAATGAATATTCAGGGCTGATTTCCTTTAGGATGTATTGGTTAGATATCCTTGCAGTCCAAGGGACTCTCAAGAGTCTTCTCCAATACCACACTTCAAAAGCATCAATTCTTCGGCACTCAGTTTTCTCTATAGTTCAACTCTCCCATTCATATGTGACTACTGGAAAAACCATAGCTTTGACTAGACGGACCTTTGTTGGCAAAGTAACATCTCTGCTTTTTATATGCTGTCTAAGTTGGCCAAAACTTTTCTTCTAAGGAGTGTCTTTTAGCTTCATAGCTGCAGTCACCATCTGCAGTGACTTTGGAACCTCAAAAAATAAACTTGTATTTTCAACAAATGTGCAATGGAAAAAAACAAAGGACTTGGTCACAGTTATGAAGAAGGAGAGGCAGAAATGAAAACCACAGTTTCCCCTGCAATTTTCTTTCTACTTTATAATTGCTTCCCAACAATTGAAATAAAAGTTTCAGTCTTTTTGATTCACTATAGCCTAAATGTATTATCCATGGAAATGTTGAGATAAAGTGACTAACCTAATTCCTTGTAGAACAGCAATGACCAGAGACAAATTGATTCCACAAAATGAGTATGCTTCCTGCACTGTATGAAGGTACCAAAGAAGCTGGAAAATGTTAACAGAACAGCGCATGGCACATTTTATAGTCACAGAAAGAAGACCAGTGCAAATGATGTAAAGGGAAGGAGAGACAAAGAAGAGTGAGATGTACTTAGAGAAACAGGCAGAAGCCCTCAGAATCAAATGAAGGCAATGTCAAGAACTTTAGTCTTCATCACACATGACTAGAAGTATCAATATGTTCAAGATAGATGAAGTAAAAGATTCTAATTAAAAAATATGACTATACTATGGAAAATTGTAAGAGATGTGTCAGAGAGGAAAGGAAATGATTAGTTTAAGAGTTTTCATAGTATACAAACTATATATAATGGTGCTGAATATGTGACTTATGATGATGGTCATGATTAGGCCTTAATTAAACCAGGGAGGGACAGCCTCTGATTAATCACAGGATGATTATCATCCCCATCCATTTATTAGCAAACCAAAATGTCCACACAAGTCACTTAGGAAACCCATTGGCCTCTTTTATACAATTATCCTCAAAGCTGGGCCATATTAGCTCATGACTATTCACTATCACTGACAGATTTCCCTAGTGGCTCAGATGGTAAAGTGTCTGCCTAAAATGCGGGAGACCTGGGTTCCACCCCGGGTAAGGAAGATCTCCTGGGGAAGGGAATGGCAACCCACTCCAGTATTCTTGACACTCCCCCCCCCCACCACCACCACCAAAAAAAAAAAAAAAAGCAGCTCAATGAAGACTTAAAAGACCTTTTAGAACTAAAACCCAAAAAAGATATCCTTTTCATTATAGGGGAGTGGAATGCAAAAGTAGGAAGTCAAGAAACACCTGGGGTAACAGGCAAATTTGACCTTGGAATATGGAATGAAGCAGGGTAAAGACTAATACAGTTTTGCCAAGAGAACAGACTGGTCATAGCAAACACCCTTTTCAAATAACACAAGAGAAGACTCTACACATGGACATCACCAGATGGTCAACATCGAAATCAGATTTATTATCTTCTTTGCAGCCAAGATGGAGAAGCTCTATACAGTCAGGAAAAACAAGACTGGGAGCTGACTGTGGCTTAGATCATGAAATCCTTATTGCCAAATTCAGACTTAAACTGAAGAAAGTAGGGAAAACCACTAGACCATTCAGGTATGACCTAAATCAAATCCCTTATGACTATACAGTGGAAGTGAGAAATAGATTAAGGGACTGGATCTGATAGATAGAGTGCCTGATGAACTATGGATGGAGGTTCGTGGCATTGTACAGGAGACAGGGATCAAGACCATCCCCGTAGAAAAGAAATGCAAAAAAAAAAGCAAAATGGCTGTCTGGGGAGGCCTTACAAATAATTGAGCAAAGAAGAGAAGTGAAAAGCAAAGGAGGAAATGAAAAATATAAGCATCTGAATTCAGAGTTCCAAAGAATAGCAAGTAGAGATAAGAAAGCCTTCCTCAGTGATCAGTGCAAAGAAATAGAGGAAAACAACAGAATGGGAAAGACTAGAGATGTCTTTAAGAAAATTAGAGATACCAAGGGAACATTTCATGCAATGATGGGCTCGATAATGGACAGAAATGGTATGGACCTAACAGAAGCAGAAGATATTAAGAAGAGGTGGCAAGAATACACAGGAGAATTGTACAAAAAAGATCTTCATGACCCAGATAATCATGATAGTGTGATCACTCACCTAGAGCCAGACATCCTAGAATGTGAAGTCAAGTGGGCCTTAGAAAGCATCACTACGAACAAAGCTAGTGGAGGTGATGGAATTCCAGTTGAGCGATTTCAAATCCTGAAAGATGATGCTGTGAAAGTGCTGCCCTCAATATGCCAGCAAATTTGGAAAACTCAGTAGTGGCCACAGGACTGGAAAAGGTCAGTTTTCATTCCAATCCCAAAGAAAGGCAATGCCAAAGAATGTTCAAACTACCGCACTATTGCACTCATCTCAGACGCTAGTAAAGTAATGCTCAAAATTCTCCAAGCCAGGCTTCAGCAGTACATGAATTGTGAACTTCCAGATGTTCAAGCTGGTTTTAGAAAAGGCAGAGGAACCAGAGACCAAATTGCCAACATCCGCTGGATCATGGAAAAAGCAAAAGAGTTCCAGAAACACATCTATTTCTGCTTTATTGACTATGCCAAAGCCTTTGACTGTGTGGGTCACAATAAACTGTGGAAAATTCTGAGAGAGATGGGAATACCAGACCACCTAACCTGCCTCTTGAGAAACCTATATGCAGGTCAGGAAGCAAGAGTTACAACTGGACATGGAACAACAGACTGGTTCCAAATAGGAAAAGGAGTACGTCAAGGCTGTATATTGTCCCTCTGCTCATTTAACTTATACTCAGAGTGCATCATGAGAAACGCTGGGCTGGAAGAAGCACAAGCTGGAATCAAGATTGCCGGGAGAAATATTAATCACTTCAGATATGCAGATGACACCACCCTTATGGCAGAAAGTGAAGAGGAACTAAAAAGCCTCTTGATGAAAGTGAAAAAGGAGAGTGATAAAGTTGGCTTAAAGCTCAACATTCAGAAAACTAAGATCATGGCATCTTTGGTCCCATCACTTCATAGGAAATAGTTGGGAAACAGTGGAAACAGTGTCAGACTTTATTTTTTAGGGCTCCAAAATCACTGGAGATGGTGACTGCAGACATGAAATTAAAAGATGCTTACTCCTTGGAAGGAAAGTTATGGCCTACCTACATAGCATATTAAAAAGCAGAGGCATTATGGATGTTTGAGTTGGACTGTGAAGAAAGCTGAGTCTGGAAGAATCGAGGCTTTTGAACTGTGGTGTTGGAGAAGATTCTTGAGAGTCCCTTGGACTGCAAGGAGATCCAGCCGGTCCATTCTGAAGGAGATCAGTCCTGTGTGTTCATTGGAAGGATTGATACTAAAGCTGAAACTCCAATACTTTGGCCACCTCATGTGAAGAGTTGACTCTTTGGAAAAGACTGATTCTGGGAGGGATTGAAGGCAGGAGGAGCAGGGGACGACAGAGGATGAGATGGCTGGATGGCAGCACCAACTCGATGGACATGAGTTTGAGTGAACTTCGGGAGTTGGAGATGGACGGGAAGGCCTGGCATGCTGTGATTCACGGGGTCCCAAAGGGCCGGACATGACTGAGCGACTGTACTGAACTGAACTGAACTGATCCACTATCACTATGGATTATAAAGTAAAATAAATATGATCCATTAACTTCAGAAATTTATATTTATTTTAATGGAAATATGTAGTTTTTTCTATAGCATATGTGATGTTTCTAAGAAAAAAATGTGTTTTCATATTAATTTCTGTGTTTATTCATTTAAATAAGTATCACTAAAAACTATTTAGTTATGTATGTGCCCAGTTACTGATTGAATCGTTTCGCTAAAGGACTTATGTGATTTTCTACTCAACAATAGGACATTTATAAAAATAAACGTTTTCTTACTATTTGTATATAGTCAAGAATAGGCTCTTTATCAAAATATTTGAAACAATTTAACTGATCAAACATGTCAAAAGCCCAACTCCACTTTACCATTGAGGCTTACTTAAATTACTATATAGCCATGACTCAATATGCTAATCTTGCTTTCTAAAGATCTGCTAAATTGCTGTACCTAAGAATGCTTAAGAGCTTATTATCAACTATGCATTGAAAGCATCTGAGGCATACTTGAAAATGCCCAACTTAGCTGAGGAATTTATCTGCTGTCGTTCTAGATTCCCACCACACTCACTGCCAGGCAATGCCTGTAGTGCAGTACTTGCAGCCAATGGGTGAGCACTCCGAGGGTGCAAATGAAAACCAATGCTTTGAGGATTCCCCTAGTGGTCCAGTGTTTCAGAATCTCCTCCCAAGGCAGAGCACAACTAAGACAGCACACCACATGCCACAACTACTGAGTCCATGTGCTCTGGAGCCCATGCTCTGCAATGAGAAGCCACTGCAGAGAGAAGCCCACACGCTGCAAATAAAGAGTAGATGTAGCTCACAGCAACTAGAGAAAGCCAACTAACAGCCATGAAGATCCAGTGCAACCAATTTAAAAAAGAATGGCTTTGCATTGCAGGACTTATCTGAAGAGTGACTTTGGCTCTAGGACTCCTAGCTGATCTTGACAAACTTTCTTGAATGTGCACTGCAAATTCTGAGACTATTTATCTTCAAACATCCTACTTATCCCTGTTATTTTTTAACATCTTTATAGTTATGGGCTCTCTGCACTTTTTTCATTTCTCTCCTTTTTAATTTTTAATCTGCATTCCCTGTAATCATTCCCTCATATGTCTAACTCTGTCTTTGCATATGTTTCTCAGAGGAACCCTACAAATAGAGGCATTGCCAATAGCAATCTGAGAAAACAGGCAGGATAACAAAAAGCTGGCAAGACCCCAACTAGTAACGTTCTAATTACTAAAAAGTTCACTGCCAGTGACCTGCAAAGATATTCCAGAATATCCAAGAATACCCAAGGGGAATTGCCTCCTAGGTAAAATGATGTCAGATTTTAAAGATATATGGGTAAATGGCTTCTGACCCCAGTTTCCAATGTGTGTGGATGTGGGGGAGTGGTTACCCCACACCACAAAACAATTCTACTCAATTCTGACACTATCTATCTAGAAATAGTATCAGATTCCACAGACTTACCTGATGGCTCAGTGGTGAAGAATCCCCAGGCAATGCAGGAGACACGGGTTTGTTTCTGTTTGGGAAGCTCACCTGGAGGAGGAAATGGTGACCCACTCCAGTGTTCTTGTTAGAAAAATCTCATGAAAGAGGGGCCTGGCAGACTACAGTCTATAGGGTCATAAAGAGTCGAACACACGACTGAATGAACGCACACCACAGGTTAAGGGCTCAGCACCACAATACCTCCTGCATACAAGTGGCAAATGCAAGTTTGTTTTTCTGGCCAATCAGCTATAAACTGGACTTCCCACTCCCTCGTTGGCTTGATTAAATTGCTAAAGCAAAGCAGCTCACAGAATACAGAGAAATATTTTACTTGCTAGATAACAGCCAGATGAAAGAGATGCAAAAGGCAGGGGATGGGAAAAGGCCTCAAAGCTTCCATGCTTTCTCTCTCCAAGTGCATGACTCTCCCCAAGTCTCCACATGTTCACCAACTCAGAAGTTCTACAAACCCCAGGCTTTTGGGTTTTTATGAAGGCTTAATTACATAGGCATGGTTAATTAAAAAATTGGCCACAGATTATCAAACTCAATTGCCAGCCCTTCTCTCCTGTTTGGAAGTCAAGGGGTTAGGACTGAAAGTTCCAATCGTCTAATCACATGGTTGCCTCCTCTGGCAAACAGTCTGCATCCTTAGGTGGGGTCCAAAGGTCACCTCATAACATAACAAAACATGGCTATCAGCACTTAGGGAATTCCAGAGGTTTTAGGAACTCAGCCAAGAACTGGGATGAAGACCAAATGTATATTTATTATTATTGATCACAATATCACAAGAAGGGGCGCAATGTCTATAACAATAGTAGTAATCTCAGGGTTAGAGCTGAGTTGTGATAACACATTGTGGAAAAATAATGAGAAACTGAGGGTTGTTATCAAGTAGGTAAAGGCTACCTATGAAAGTCATGGGGGATCTTTTATTATTTTACAAAGAGGCAATTTTCTCCTAGAATGGATGATTAGACACAGTTGAGCAGCAGACTGAGGTCCAGATAGAATAACAGAGCTTGTGCGACAATTTCCAGCTCAAGTAGCTCATTATGCTAAAATGAAGTCGCTCAGTTGTGTCCAACTCTTTGTGACCCCATGGACTGTAGCCTACTAGGCTCCTCCCTCCATAGTATTCTCCAGGCAAGAGTACTGGAGTGGGTTGCCATTTCCTTCTCCAGGGGATCTTTCCGACCCAGGAATCAAACCCAGGTCTCCCGCATTCCAGGCAGACGCTTTAACCTCTGCACCACCAGGGAAGCCCCCATTATGCTAAAGTCAGAAGTCAGACCCTTATTGTTAAAACCTGCACCCTAGTAATATGCGGATGAGATTTTCTAGAAGACAGACATCTTTAAACCTTCAGGCTCACAGACTTGCTTAACCCACTTCTTCCAGCATTACCCCCATCCTGGAAGATGCAAGGGAAGTCTGTCTCCAAGAGTCAATAGTATTCAGCTCAGTTGTCTCCATCTCCTCTCTTGGTTTCCAAGTGAGGAGAGTGCTAAGGTACTCTAAGTGCTTAGGTTAGAGTCCCTAAGTGCTAAGGTTAAATTGAAGGAAAAATCAGCTGTCGACTTTTCGGGCCTGATAAGCAAAGGAAGAAACTATATTCCAAAAGAGCTGCCAGGGACTAAATATTGAGTCAAGCGTATCCCTGTGACCAGGTTAGAATATACTTGATTACTTGGACCAGAATGTAAGACTGGGTTCCTAAGAAATCATTGATTGGAAAACACTTTTTTTCTTTGGATACCAGACTTCAGCAGATAAGATGCTGGGGAAAAGTTGCTGCTGGGGTAGCTCTTAAAAGTGGAGACAGTGATGATCAACACTGAATGGAGTATAAGCCCCTGAGTTGTCATGGCAAGTGGTATAGAGAAGTAAATACAGGACTGAAAGTAATAGAAATAGTGAGATATTAATAGATTATCATGTGAAGTCAGACTCACAGAGGATAATTTTTAACAGGAGATCCTAGAAGACAATCTGTTCATTAGGAATACAGTAATCCACTTATTAATGGAGTACTGTCAACATTAAGAAGGTCAACAGTGACTATGTAAGCTAATCCTGAGGTTATAAGAGTAGCCAGAGAACGATGATTATATGGATGGAGATGAATATAGCTGTGAAGTAAAAGAAACCAGGTGGCAAAATTCAGAGTTCTAAGTTGTCAAAAGCCAAAATTCTGTGTTAGCTTAAATATCAGCCTGGTAGAGGGATATTCAAGAAAGAAAGGTTGACACATGGTAAGTCATGAAACTGGAAAATAAAGCATGATGTCAGTGGGGAAAAAATAGATAGGCAGTCAACAACTGTGGTGCTAAATATCTATAACCAGAAAAAAAGTAAGAACAGAATATCAGGAGGATGAAGGCAGTTCTGTCAATGAAAAGACATGATCTGTTGTTCAGTACCAATTTTTATGTCAAAAACTCTGATTGAAGAAGTATCTGGGTCCTTAGAAGGAAAGTCCCTGCAACACAACGCAAGACCTTCTGTCTCCCTCAAAGGGACCTATGGTGATTTAACTAGGTGACTTTAAAGTGGGAAAATGAACATAGTCAGACACTAAGGGACAAAGAGGATAATACCTGAAGACCCACAGATCAAGTTATCTTCCTGTTGGAATGGCATATTAGCTAAATTTCTGCTCAAAGAGGAAAAAGGCCAATAGGTTTTGAGAGCCTATAATTTTTTACCTGCTAAGTCACTTCAATTGTGTCCGATTCTGTGACCCCATGGACCATAGTCCACTAGGCTCCTCTGTTCATGGGATTCTCCAGGCAAGAATAACAGAGTAAGTTGCCATTTCCTCCTCCAGGGGATCTTCCCCAACCAGGAACTGAACCCAAATCTTTTACATCCCCTGCATTGACAGACAGATTCTTTACCACTAGGGCTACCCCTGGTGGCTCAGATGGTAAAGAATCTGCCTGCAATGCAGGAGACCCAGGTTCCATCCCTGGGCTGGGAAGATCTCCTGGAGAAGGGAATGGCAATCCATTCCAATGTTCTTGCCTGGGAAATACCATGGACAGAAGAGCCTGGTGGGCTACAGGCCATGGAGTTGCAAAGAGTAGGACACAACTGAGCGACTAAGATGCACACAACTCATTTAATAATATTCTTAATTTTTAAATTTACATTTACTGTATTATTAGATGCATGATTGGCAGGTGCCTTGGCATGACATACAAAGCATGGTGTTTAGGCCCAATGCATCCAGGGGCCCATATAATGGATATTCTTCCAGTCTTTAGTGAATAATTGGAATTGATACACTTGGCAAGGTAGTAACCTCCACATTTTGTTCTTGACCTATGTGGTAAAAGCTATCATAGCAGGAAAGCCCATAGAGAAATTTTTGAACCTGTACTCCATCACACATTTACTGAGATAGCAAATCCAAAACCATGAAGTATTCTGGAAGGAGAAAGAGATATGATGGAGCTTAACACCATGATTCAAGATGTCAATGACACACAGTTACTGACACTTATCATACCTACATCTATTTTGCTCTTTAGGTTCTGTAGAAGTGGAAGGATCTGAAAAGTATAAACTACTGTAATGAGTAGTGTCCCACTATAAACAGCCAAAGGAGAGGGGAATGAACAAAGTTGATTTACAGATAGTTTAGCTTGCTATGTGGGTGCAAAAAAAAAAAAAAAAAAGTAATCTTGAAAGATAATGGAGAATGTCAACTTTCCCAATAGGTGGAGCTGCAAGCATTGCATTATTCATTTACTTTATGTTGAATAGGAATTAGTTCAATATGGGGACATGATAGATATACAGATGATATGAAAGTGAAAAGTGAAAGTTGCTCATTTGTGTCTGACTCTTTGCAACCCCATGGAATATACAGTTCATGGAATTCTCCCTGCCAGAATACTGGAGTGAGTAGCCATTCCATTCTCCAGGGGATCTTCCCAAACCAGGATCAAATCCAGGTTTCCCACACTGCAGATGGATTCTTTACCAGCTGACCTACCAGGGAAATCCACAGATGAAATAGATATAGATGAAGACAGAGATATACATTCTTGGGTAATGGTCAATGGCATGGTCATCATATCAGGGGCTGAAGGTAAAAAGCATGTAATATTGATAACAAGGATATTTGGAACTGAAGCATGTGGATGGACATTAGGATTGGGCACAAAGAGTAAGCATTTTACCATATATTGATGGCTACAAAGAATCACTCAGAAAACAAGAGGCATTTTGTTAAGCCAGCAAATGACTTGACCAGTAAATAGTAGTGAGCCATTACCATTTTTTGGTCTGGACTGACACAATGAGCACACGGACAAAGTGGTCATCGTGGCACAAAATAAAGCTATTATAGCACACATTCTATACCTGAAGGGCCAATAGTTCATATACAGAGGATGGACAACTATTTCATATATTGAATGCCTTTCTCTTTCTTGCCTACAGATCCTTAACCAGCAGCACTATTTGAGGTATTATGAGATGTCTGATCCACAGGAATGTAATGCACAGAACATAGCATCTGGTCAGATAATGCTTCATCTTGAGAAAGGTGAGTGCATCCATGACCATAGGGTCCTGGGGTCTACCAATAGAATAAAGTACTGTACCATCCAGAAAAGGTTGACTTTTTACAAAACTGGACTGTACAGCTAAAGTGCCAACTCAGAGACAACTTTCTGAAAGAATGGGATGATATTTTTTATTATGCAGTGTTATGTATCAACTTCAAGACCAATTTCAGTCACACTGTAGTAACTACTAAAGACCAAGTTGAGAGACTGGGAAATTAGCAAATGAGGTGGCTACAAATGGCAGCACTGTTAAATTTTGTTTACTACTGGAAATTATTTTGACAACCAGGACATCATCAATTTCTTCATTTTTATTGTTTTTTTTTCCTTTTAATAATATCACACAAATCCAATTTTAGAAAATAAGAAAGATAAAATTTTTCATCTAAGAGAAATAAAAGTACTGATATTCATTATTATTGTTTCCCTTTATTTCCATGTACAGGAAGGGTTGAACTTCCTCAACCTTTTGAATTTGGATGTGCCCACCAAAGTTATGACCATGAAGTGTGACTGGAAGTGAGGACATTTCCAGTTCTCACTTGAAGTTCTATACAGGAACCTAAAGCAGAATCAATATGACAGAACATTTTTTCCAGGATCCATGAGTACCTAGAGTTGAATTCTAAGCCATCTAGAAAGAGCAGCAAGAAACATTTGCTATTTTAAGCCACTGATATTTGAAGGTTATTCTTCCACACATTAAAATGTATTCAATCCAGACTCTTAAACTATGTTCACATGTATTCCTAGAGAAGTGTAGAACTTGTGCATAGGAGGGAGTATCTACATAAATATATTCTTTTAAATTCTTAGCTAAGTGCTTAACTGTTCAGTCATGTCTGACTCTCTGTGATCCCATGGACTGTAGCCAGCCAGACTCCTCTGTCCATGAAGTTTCTCTAGGCAAAAATACTAGAGTGGGTTGCCATGCCCTCTTCTAGGGTATCTTCCTGCATTGCAGGAGGGTTCTTTACTGGCTGAGCCACCAGGGAAGCCCAGCTAGGTAAAATGGAGGGCACACAACTATATGCATGCATGCTAAGCCTCTTCAATCATGTTTTACTCTTTGCAACCATATGGACTGTAACCCTCCAGGCTTCTCTGTCCATGGAATTCTCCAGGCAAGAATACTGAAGTGGGTTGCCATGCCCTTCTCCAGGAGATCTTCCAGACCCAGGTATGGAACTCATTTCTCTTGTGTTTCCTGCATTAGTAGGCAGTTTCTTCAACTCTTAAAGCTACCTGGGAAGCCCAAACAACTGTACGGAGCAGTAAATGCGTATACTATCTTCACAGCTATTTAGGTCCTAGATGCCATGTTTTACAGCTAAAAAAGTGAGTGACACTTAAAGTCATGAAACATATTTGCAAAGAAAGGGTTCTTAAATGTTTACTATGCAACTGAGTCTTTTTTTTTTTAGTCCTTTTTACGAGTGATTATTATGAAAATTGGGCTTCCTTGTGGTTCAGCTGGTAAAAAATCCACCTGCAATGCAGGAGACCTGGGTTTGATCCTTGGGTTGGGAAGATTCCTTGGAGAAGGAAAGCGCTACCCACTCCAGTATTCTGGCCTGGAGAATTCCACGGACTATGCAGTCCATGGGGATGCAAAGAGTCAGACATGACTGAGCAACTTCACTTTCACTTTCATTATGAAAATTAGCTGGAAAGCAATTAATATAAAACCTCATAAATGACCAGAACAAATATGACATCTGAAATTGAAAAAAAAAAGTATTAATATTTTATGTTTTCGGTAATAGTCCACTGTGATATTTCAGAAGCATGAAGATTGTTTGTGTATGTGTTTATTTTTATTCTACAACAACATAAATATGTAATATTTTACAAATGAAAAAAAAATACTGTGCTCTATATGCTCTTTCATTCCTTTAAAGTATAGTTTTAATGTTAATGCTTTTCACATAAAAGACTAAAGGTTATAAGAAAGATGGAATAAAATTTTAAACTATAACTGAAATAAATATTTTCGCATATATAGTTTTCCATAACAAATATACCAATATAATTAAAAATCTCAGCACCTTAATTTGTCTCCTCAACTTCCCTTTTGCTCAAAGAGCAGAAGTAAGAAAATGCATTTCTCTATTTCTCTTTTATCTTTCACACCTTGTTTTGATAGATTAGGTAATATAGGGAATACTACTTTTGTGGTGTTGAATACTGTCACAAGGTGAGTGTGGAAAGTTTAAAAAATATTGCTTCTTAAGGTTTGTTTAACTTCTGCAAACAACTCCTCAGGAAAGAAAATTTTTAGTCATTTTCTTGATTCTGAGAAAATAACATTTTTTTCTTTACAAAGTTGCATCAGTTCAGTTCAGTTCAGTCGCTCAGTCGTGTCCGACTCTTTGAGACCCCATAAATCCCAGCATGCCAGGCCTCCCTGTTCATCATCATCTCCCGCAGTTCACTCAGAATCACGTTCATCAAGTCAGTGATGCCATCCAGCCATCTCATCCTCGGTCGTCCCCTTCTCCTCCTGCCCCCAATCCCTCCCAGAATCAGAAACAAAAAAGAAAGAAATAATTCAAATGGTTATTAGATTCATATTTCTATATAAGGAAATACTATTTGGCAATGAAAATAAATGGAATAGTTGTATATACTGCTAATGGACAAAGGACAAACCCCTGAGATATAAGGTCAAAAAAAAAAAAAAAGAAATCAAACATGAAATAAATACACTGTATAATTAAATTTATGTGAAATGCATGGAAAAGACAAATCTAAAGACATAGATAGTAGTTGCCTAGAGTGAGGAGGCAAGGCATGGTTAATTATAAACAGCATTTGGGTTAATGGAGTGTTCTAAAACTGAAAGCTTTTGGAATATTTTGTTTGTGTGTGTGTGTGTGCTAAATTTATTAAAAAGTGTTGCTAAATTTAGTAAAAATCATTTAGTTGCACATTTAAAATGGGAAAATTTTATGGTATATAGTTTTCAAAGTTTATTTTTTAATTGAAGGATAATTGCTTTACAGAATTTTGTCGTTTTCTGTCAAACCTCAACATAAATCAGCTATAGATATACATATATCCCCTCCCTTTTGAACCTCGCTCCATCTCCCTCCCCATTCCACCCCTCTAGGTTGTTTGGGTTTCCTGAGACATACAGCAAATTCCCGTTGGCTATCTATTTGCATACGGTAATGTAAGTTTCCATGTTACCCTTTCCATACATTTCACCCTCTCCTCCCCTCTCCCCATGTCCATAATTCTATTCTCTGTGTCTGTTTCTCCACTGCTGCCCTGCAAATAAATTCTACAGTACCAGTTTTCTACATTTGTATATATGCATTATTATATGGCATTTATCTTTCTCTTTCTGACTTACTTCACTCTGTAAAATAGACTCTAGGTTTATCCATCTCATTAAAATCGACTCAAATGCATTCCTTTTTATGGCTGAGTAATATTCCATTGTGTATATGTACCACAACTTCTTGCTCTATTCATATGTTGATGGACATCTAGGTTGCTTCCATGTTCTAGCTATTGTAAATAGTGCTGCAATGAACAGTGGGATACATGTGTCTTTTTCAACTTTGGTTTCCTCAGGGTATATGCCTAGGAGTGGGATTGCTGGGTCATATGGTTCTTTTATTCCTAGTTTTTTAGGGAATCTTCATACTGTTTTCCATAGTGACTGAATCAATTTACACTGACTACACTGTTATACTACCAACAGTGCAAAAGCATTCCCTTTTCTCCACACCTCTCCAGCATTTATTTTTTGTAGACTTTTTGATAACAGCCATTCTGACTGGTGTGAGGTGATATCTCATTGCAGTTTTGATTTGCATTTCTCTAATAATGAGAGATGTTGAGCATTTTTTCATGTGTGTGTTGGCCATCTATATGTCTTCTTTGGAGAAATGTCTGTTTAGGTCTTTTTTCCACTTTTTGATAAGGCGGTATGCACACCAAGGAAACCAGAATTGAAAGAGACACGTGTACCCCAATGTTCATCACAGCACTGTTTATAATAGCCAGGACATGGAAGCAATCTAGATGTCCATCAGCAGATGAACGGATAAGAAAGCTGCGGTACATATACACAATAGAGTATTACTCAGCCATTAAAAAGAATACATTTGAATCAGTTCTAATGAGGTGGATGAAACTGGAGCCTACTATACAGAGAGAAGTAAGCCAGAAAGAAAAACACCAACACAGTATACTAACGCATATATATGGAATTTAGAAAGACTGTAATGATAACCCTGTATGCAAGACAGCAAAAGAGACATAGATATATAGAACAGTCTTTTGGACTCTGTCGGAGAGGAAGAGGGTGGGATGACTTGGGAGAATAGCATTGAAACATGTATAATATCATATATGAAACGAATTTTCAGTCCAGGTTCGATGCAGGATACAGGATGCTTGGGGCTGGTGCACTGGGACGATCCAGAGGGGTGGTACGGGGAGGGAGGAGGGAGAGGGGTTCAGGATGGGGAACACGTGTATACCTGTGGCAGATTCATGTTGATGTACGGCAAAACCAATACAATATTGTAAAATAATTAACCTCCAATTAAAATAAATAAATTTATATTAAAAATAATAAAATAAAATAACATTATTGAGGAAACTACATATGAAAGACTGTTAGACAAAAACAAAAACAATAGCTGGAACAATAGAGTCATATATATAAATATATATATGGGAAAGTAAAAGATCAAAGGTTGGCAGGGGTTAGGGGAAGGGAAGGGAGTCAGAACAATGAATTTTCAGGGAAGTTTTAAAACTTTTGTGTATGATGAGGGTGGATAGCATGTTATGGAAAAACCTAACTGAAACTTCTGGCCAACCTTATATATATATATATGTATAACTGAATCAGTGTGTAGTACAGAAGAAAAAAAATACAAGATTGCAAATCAACTATTAATAAAATAGATTTGAAAAATAATTACAATGTTAATCAGTTTTTCATATTAAAATTATAAATTTAAAATATATTAAAAGACAAAAAAGGACACATCAGTTCTGAATAATCTACCTGTCTTTCTTGTAAAATTTCCAACCTCTAATGGTACATACAATTTAGACTATGTTTCTTGTCTTCTCAAAGTTTTTATAGTGATATAGCTATATCTATTCCTGCATGTAGACATTCACACACATATATTGCAAAATGAATAAAACTTCTACATATAGAAGAGTTTCTGATCAAATATTAAAATTAACAATAAATCAATGATAAACCCAATTCTGCAGTTATATGAAACATACACAGATGTATTTTTTTTGTTTGTTTTGACACTTGAATGGGTAAAACTCTTTTAAAAAGTAGTGTTGCAATATATTTCAGGCTTCTTAAAAATGTTCTCTTTTTTTTTAATTTTTATTTTTACTTTATTTTACTTTACAATACTCTATCGGTTTTGCCATACATTGACGTGAATCCACCACGGGTGTTCTCACCATTTGACACAATAATTTTATTCTTAGGTAATAATATTAAGAAAAGTTAAAATATAGTATTATTTCAACAAGCACATTGTAAATAATAGCAATAATAAAATAAAATTGATGGTTAACAGTTAATGAGTTGTTTTTGTGTTTTTTTGTCTCTCACAGTATGGTTATCTAATTACATATAAAAATTGAATTTCAAGCTATGATTCACTGATGAAATAATTTGATAGTATTATACTGATAGAAATGTTACATCCCTTAAACCTAGGCATGAATATTAGGAGGAAATACAGAAAATGTTTATAATCTAATATTATTTAACAACTAAAAAACTTGCAATTGTCATACTATAAAAATTCCCCAGGATATAGTCAAGAACTGGAAAAGCATTAAAAATTAGAAATTTCCAATTTGTTGGGATATTGAAATTGTGGATATTCATGTGTTTTTTTCATTTCCTTTATTGTTAAAATTTTGTTTGTATATTAAATAGAACACTTAGTATTATAGTAGAGTATAATAATATCATAAAATTTCATAGTGTATTTTCCATTTTTCATAGATTTCTAAAACTTAGAAATAATTCTTCATATCTACCACTGTGATTAATCTATTTTTACAGATAAAGAATTGGAAACAAGAGGCATTTTAAGTAACTTCCGTAAGATCACACAACTAATGGCAGAGCCACTACCAATGAAATAACTCGGTCAGTACATGTACAATGAACTCATTTTATGAAATTATCAAATATATCTAGACTTCAAATTATACTACAGTGAGTATCTATAAGTGGAAGGGTTTTTTTTTATATATAACATATTTTAAAAATTTTGTCAGTACTACTATTATTAAGAAGTAAGCTTTAAACTATTCTATGGTAACTATTTAATCTTATTTGTAGAGATTCTCATAATAAAAGCTGATACTGATGGTAAATTCTCTGAGATTAGCAGAGTAGGACATATCAATTTTTGATAAGTTAAAAAAATAAGTAACCCTGAGGCTCAGGAAGGTTAAATACTTTTCATGGTCATATCTCTAGGAAGTAGGGAGGATGAAATCAGAACATTTCCTATGACAGTTTGCACTCTGGCCACTCTGCTTAACTGAGGTGTCTCCCAGATTTGCCTTTCACTCTGTATCCTCCATTGCGTTTCCTTATCTGAGCAATATCATGTTAAGGAAGTTAAGAGCTTAAGGAGCTTCAGTTCAGTTTGGTTCAGTTCAGTCACTCAGTCGTGTCCGACTCTTTGCGACCCCATAAATCGCAGCACGCCAGGCCTCCCTGTCATCACCAATTCCCAGAGTTCACCCTGATTCATGTCCATCGAGTCAGTGATGCCATCCAACCATGTCATCCTCTGTTGTCTCCTTCTTCTCCTGCCCCCAATCCCTCCCAAAATCAGAGTCTTTTCCAATGAGTCAACCCTTCGCATGAGGTGGCTAAAGTACTGGAGTTTCAGCTTTAGCATCATTCCTTCCAAACAAATCCCAGGGCTGATCTCCTTCAGAATGGACTAGTTGGATCTCCTTGCAGTCCAAGGGACTCTCAAGAGTCTTCTCCAACACCACAGTTCAAAAGCATCAATTCTTCGGCGCTCAGCCTTCTTCACAGTCCAACTCTCACATCCATACATGACCACAGGAAAAACCATAGCCTTGATGAGACGGACCTTTGTCGGCAAAGTAATGTCTCTGCTTTTGAATATATTATCTAGGTTGATCATAACTTTTTTTTCCAAGGAGTAAGCATCTTTTAATTTCATGGCTGCAGTCACCATCTGCAGTGATTTTGAAGCCCCCCCAAAAATAAAGTTTGACACTGTTTCCACTGTTTCCCCATCTATTTCCCATGAAGTTATGGGACTGGATGCCATGATCTTCATTTTCTGAATGTTGAGCTTTAAGCCAACTTTTTAACTCTCCTCTTTCACTTTCATCAAGAGGCTTTTTAGTTCATCTTCACTTTCTGCCATAAGTAGGTTACTTTTATTTTTTATCACACCAAACTCCCTGTAATTCAGGTATAAGAGATGTTCAGAATTGTTAGTTTCAAACTCAAGGATGAAATAAAGTTTTTCCTTTTTCCTCAGAAATGTAGCTCATTAGAAGAACTTTACTTTTTTCCCCCACAGAAGAGATAAGATTATTTCCTTCCTGCTGCTGCTAAGTCACTTCAGTCGTGTCCGACTCTGTGCGACCCCATAGACAGGAGCCCACTGTCCCTGGGATTCTCCAGGCAAGAACACTGGAGTGGGTTGCCATTTCCTTTTCCAATGCATGAAAGTGAAAAGCGAAAGTGAAGTTGCTCTGTCATGCCCAACTCTTCGTGACCCCATGGACTGCAGCCTACCAGGATCCTCCATCCATGGGATTTTCCAGGCAAGAGTACTGGAGTGGGGTGCCATTCCCATTGTTAACCACAATCTAGTGTTTTAAAACAGAAAATGGACACTCATGTTGCCACGCTGCCTAGATGTCTTTGTCAACTCAAATTCCTTTAAAGGACTTGACATTCTTGAAATCAGTGTCAGTTTCATGACATGACAATTTTACAAACCATATACTCTATGTTAATTCTAATTTAGACAACACATTTGATTACTTTTTAGCTACCCCAGTGGCTCAGACAGTAAAGAGTCTCCCTGCAGTGTAGGAGACCTGGGTTCAATCTCTGAGTTGGGAAGATTCCCTGGAGAAGGAAATGGTGACCCACTCCCCAGTATGCTTGCCTAGAGAATTCCATGGACAGAGGAGCCTGGTGGGTTATAATCCATGTGATCTCAGAAGTTGGATGTGACTGAGAGACTAACACATTCACATTCACATTTTTAGCTATACTAAGCTTCTTTTAATTGCTATTATTTTGTAAGTAACTAACTGAATAGACGTTTTAGACGTTAGTTTTAAAATATGCAATGTAAAGGAATAATTGCTACTTTTTAGTTTTGAGGCTTATTGAATGTTTGGTGTATACCTTTAAAATAATACATTTTAACCAAAAATCAGGTATAGGATATTGGAAGGAATCCCAGCAAATAAAGATCCTAGTGCTTAAGTTACATAAACTTCTTGGTAAATCAACTTTTACTGAGGTATAGTAAATGCTTTTCCAATAGACTTTATGTAAAATTCTTTTTGTATATTATTTCATTTTTTTCTTCATAGTGACCATGTGAGGTACATACTTTTATTAACCACAGTTGATGCACAAAGACACAGAGGCAGAGAAAAATTGAGATACTCTTAGCAAATGGTGGTGGAGAAGGAAATGGCAATCCACTCCAATATTCTTGCCTGGAGAATTCTGTGGACAGAGGAGCCTGGTGGGCTGCTGTCCATGGGGTTGCACAGGGTCAGACACGACTGAAGCGACTTAGCGTGCATGCATGCATTGGAGAAGGAAATGGCAACCCACTCCAGTGTTCTTGCCTGGAGAATTTCAGGGACAGTGGAGCCTGGTGGGCTGCCATCTATGGGGTCGCACAGAGTCGGACAAGGCTGAAACAACTTAGCAGCAGCAGCAGCAGTAAATGGTGGAGCTAGAATGGAACCTAGGAAAAGCGTTTCCTAGATTCCTTAAAATATTAATTATTCTGCTGCTGCTGCTGCTGCTAAGTCGCTTCAGTTGTGTCCGCCTCTGTGTGACCCCATAAACAGCAGCCCCCAGGCTCCCCTGTCCCTGAAATTCTCCAGGCAAGAACACTGGAGTGGGTTGCCATCTCCTTCTTCAATGCGTGAAAGTGAAAAGTGAAAGGGAAGTCGCTCAGTGTCTGACTCTCAGCGACCCCATGGACTGCAGCCTACCAGGCTCCTCTGTCCATGGGATTTTCCTGGCAAGAGTGCTACAGTCGTGTACCATTGCCTTCTCTGTGATTATTTTAAGGGATGATAAATAGAAACAGAACAGATGCACCATTTAGTTTATCAATAGTTATCAAAGTTTGTGAAATAGTTTATCAAAGGTTGTGAAAAGGATGCTAAGATCAGAAAAGTTAAGTGATTTACCCAAGGTTAGATAGCTAAGCTATTTGTCATAAAGTTAAAATGGAAATTTTAAGTGACATGTGATTTTTATCTCAGTTACTTTTCCTCTCAGTATGTCTACCAGGAGCAGATTTTAAAAGACAATGGCAAATCACCAGGACACTCAGCCATGTTGACTGTTTCATTTTAAAATGATTTTCTTTCCAGCAATTCCAAACTTAGCCATTTTATTTTTCACTCAGTCTTTATATATATCTTTTGATATTTCCAGTCACAGACATCTAGGCCATACAAAGTCATAATGTCAGGTTCCATTTGTTCTTCTGCCCATTTCAATTTTGTTTCTGCAGAGCTCTCAATTCTGCTTATTTTTATCCTAGCTTTCGAGTTGGTTACTTGCTTCCCTGTCTGTTTAATTTAGATAATTTCACTCTTGTCCCACTGTTAATTCAGTGACATATCATTTGAAACTGATTTGTCAGTTTTACAAATTTTCATTCAACATCATTCACATTTTGCTTATTTTTATAGAGACCCTATGCTATCTTTGACAAGAAAATATCTCACTGAGTTGAGGAAATATGTGATGTATATGAACAAGCATATAAACACAATCATTATTTCCATGGCTTACTTCAGTCCAGTCTTCCTATCCAAAACAAGTTTTATGTTATCAGGTAAATAGATGAAAATGAAACATGTACCTGACTGAATTTGTAATTTATAACTAACTCCTTGAAAAACATTAAAGCTACAGTATTTACTTTATTGGAAAAACAGAAAAGGTATTTAATATATTGTAAAACTTGATCCAGTACATTTTCAAATGATCAGAGGAAAAAAAATAAGCTATGATATACACTAAAATACTTTACCAATATGATATTGCCTGAAACACAAGAAATATCAACTACATCCGAGGAAACTGGGACTGTTGGTTTAACTGGTTAGGTTTTGTTCCCCTCCCAAAACATGTAGATAAAGAAGTAGCAGAAAACACTATAATTTTTAAGGAAATATTTAAAATTTGATAATATTGAATGTATTACAGTTTTGTAGAAGTTTTGAAAGTTAGATTAGAATGCATATATTATTGTTGGTTCAGACAGTAAAACTCTGCCTGCAGTGCAGGAAATCTGGGTTCAATTCTGGGTCGGGAAGATCCCCTAGAGAAGGGAACGGCAATCCACTCCAGTATTCATGAATGGAGAATTCCATGGACAGAGGTGCCTGTTGGGCTATAGTCCATGGACTTGCAAAGAGTGTGACATGACTGAGCAACAAACACTTCCACTTTCACTTTTCCTCATTGTCCAAAGTAAACATTAAAAGTTGGATCAGATCAGTACTTTAAAAATCACACTTTCTTTATACTCAGCGAAGTAAGTCAGAAACATACGGAGACATGTTATATGATATCCCTTGTATGTGGAATCTAAAAATAAATGATAGAAATGAACTTACTTACAAAATGAAAGAGATTCAAGGACTTAGAAAAAGAACTTATAGTTGCTGGAAGGGAAGGGATAGTAAGGGACTTCAGGAAGGTCATGAACACAATGCTATATTTTAAATGGTTAACCAACAGAGATCTATTGTGTAGCACATGAAACTGCCCAATGTTATGTACTAGCCTGGATGGGAGGGTGGCTTGGAGGAGAATCAATTCAGTTCAGTTCAGCTGCTCAGTCGTGTCTGACTCTTTGTGACCCCATGGACTGCAGCACACCAGGCTTCCCTGTCTATCACCAACTCCTGGACTTTTCTCAAACTCATGTCCATTGAGTTGGTGATGCTATTCAACCATCTCATCCTCTCTCATTTCCTTCTTCTGCCTTCAATCTTTCTTAGCATCAGGGTCTTTACTAATGAGTCAGTTCTTTGCATCAGGTGGCCAAAGTATTGGAGTTTCAGCTTCAGCATAAGACGTTCCAATGAATATTCAGTACTTCCTTTTGGATTGACTAGTTGGATCTCCTTGCTGTCCAAGGGACTCCCCAGATTCTTCTTCAACAGCACAGTTCAAAAGCATCAATTCTTTGGTACCAGCTTTCTTTATAGCCAGCTCTCACATCCATACATGACTACTAGAAAAAGCATAGCTTTGACTAGACAGACCTTTGTCAGCAAAATAATGTCTCTGCATTTCAGTATGCTGTCTAGTAATAGACAGGAGCAAGCGTTTTTTTTGTTTTTGTTTTTGTTTTGTTTTGTTTTGTTTTTTAATTTCATGGCTGCAATCACCATCTGCAGTGATTTTGGAGCCCCAAAAAATAAAAGTCTGTTACTGTTTCCATTGTTTCCCCATCTATTTTCCATGAAGAGATGGGACCAGATGCCTTGAACTTCATTTTTTGAATGTTGAATTTTAAGTCAGCTTTTTCACTCTCCTCTTTCACTTTCATCAAGAGGCTCTGTAGTTCTTCTTGGCTTTCTGCCATAAGGGTGGTGTCCTCTGTGTATCTGAGGTTATTGATATTTCTCCAAGTAATCTTGATTCCAGCTTGTGCTTCATCTAGCCTGGCATTTCACATGATGTACTCTGCATATAAGTTAAAAGAGCAGGGTGACAATATATACAGCTTTGATGTCCTCCTTTCTCCATTTGGAACCAGTCTATCATTCCATGTCCAATTCTAGCTGTTGCTTCCTGGCCTACATTCAGATTTCTCAGGAAGCAGGTCAGGTGGTCTGGTATAGCCAACTTTTGAAGAATTTTCCACAGTTTGTTGTGATCAACACAGTCAAAAGCTTTGACATAGTCAATAAACAGAAGTAGATGTTTTTCTGGAACTCTCTTGCTTTTTCGATGATCCTATGGATGTTGTCAATTTAATCTCTGGTTCCTCTGCCTTTCTAAATCCAACTTGAACATCTGGAACTTCATGTACTATAGAAGCCTGTTCATGTACTATAGAAGCCTGGCTTGGAGAATTTTCAGCATTACTTCACTAGCGTCTGAGATGAGTGCAGTTGTGCAGTAGTTTGAGTATTCTTTGGAATTGCATTTCTTAAGGATTGGAATGAAAACTGACCTTTTCCAGTCTTGTCCACTATAGTACTATAGAAGTCTGGCTTGTACTATAGAAGCCTGTCTTGGAGAATGTACTATAGAAGCCTGGCTTGGAGAATTTTCAGCATTACGTTACTAGCGTCTGAGATGAGTGCAATTGTGCAGTAGTTTGAGTATTCTTTGGCATTGCATTTCTTAAGGATTGGAATGAAAACTGACCTTTTCCAGTCTTGTCCACTGCTGAGTTTTCCAAATTTGCTGGCATATTGAGTGCAGCACTTTCACAGCATCATCTTTTAGGATTTGAAATAGCTCCCCTGGAATTCCATCACCTCCACTAGCTTTGTTCATACTGATGCTTCCTAAGGCCCACTTGACCTCACATTCCAGGATGTCTGGCTCTAGATGAGTGATCACACCATTGTGGTTATCTTGTTTTCAGGAGAAGAATAGATATATGTATATATATGGCTAAGCACCTTCACTCTTCACCTGAAACTACCACAACATTGTTGATCAACTATACCCCAATATAAAATTGATTTTGTGGTTAAAAATAGGGAAAATAAAAACAACACTTTCTTTTATGTGAAATCTAAGAATATCTGATGTTCAAAGTAGATACACTGAACCTGTTCCATTCAAAACATGATTAGACATTTGAGATCCCTACTTACTCCTGTCACTTCCACTCTCCTCCATGGCCTCAGAAAGGGTGTCTGAGACCCTATAGGTTCTGTGCAGTATAGTAAAAAAATCTTGGCTTCAAATGTGTTTTCAAATTTATGGAATTGTAAAAGTCTTTTGACACGTTCTTGTCCTTTCAGGTCCTATCTCCTCCACTTGTGGAAAAAGGTTCTCTGTAAGACAAAGTAAGTCAGTACACACTTTTTAGTGATGGGTCACTAGCATTCTGCTATGAATGGGAAAATGTTTTGCACTCGACATCCAGTAAGATTTTTCTGTGAAGCTTGTGTTAACTGTGGATTTAAAAATTCCTGACATGCATGACAAGTTATGAAAGCTTTCACCTCTATTTACTTGTGCTCAAAGGCAAGGGATTGAGAGGGCAAGAGGCTTTTACACTTGCTTGGTGTGGGAGTAGGCAATAATAACCAGAATTTCTCCTTCAGAGTAAAATTTAAGTGCTATAGGAACCCTGAAAGCATGCAAGGATTCTCAGCAGTAACACAAATTACAACATTCATGATGGCAATCAGCACAGCAATGTCAATTAATCACAAAAACGTGATTCAGTTTTCTCATCTGGCACATTCAATGAGAAAGTGATTGAAAGGAAAGCCAGAGAAATGAATCGTAGTGAATAATGTGTAAACATATTCAGATAGTGGCCTCAATTATAGTTATTTTGTTGAATACAGTATTGTTATTAAAACAGATCTATACAAACTTTGGCACTTGGCATAAGACAACTGATACATGGAAAACTTTCTTCTCAATCCTCATTAGTAGAGGTGATTGAAAGCAGTGTGCAGTTATCCAGTGAGGAAAGTAGTATAATAAATGTCTATGTTAACTCTTCTACTATCTGTAATTATATGGTCCTGAACATCTTGTCATCCAGCAGAACATTATGGTGACCCATTATATTAATGAATAATACCAACTGGACTTGAGCAGAAAGTGGCAAATTCAGTAGACTTCATAGAAAGACACAGGTAGGACAGGAGGTATAAGAAAAAAAAATGTAGGAAAAAAGAGAGAGAAAGGCCTGTAAACTTTTTTGGAATCTATTGGTTTAGAACAGACTACCTTATTCTCTTTAAGGTACACGATTAGTGCCTGAACCTCACATCTCCTGCCACTAAGAAAGAGGCACAGCCCCTGGAATTTTATTATACTCTTCTACATCGTTTATTCGGTGACTTCAACAGTTGTCCAGTTTCAAGTGAGACCCAATACAAAACAACTCTTAAGAATGTTCTGGCTGCAGGGAAGCTACTATCTTATTTGGGACTTAAGAATCAGGGCTCCCCTGGTTTCTCAGTGATAAAGAATCTGCCTGCCAATGCAGGAGACATGGGTCTGACTCCTTATCTGGGAAGATCCCACATGCCACGGAGTAACTAAGCCTGGGCACCACAACTATTGAGTCTGTGCTCTAGAGCCTTAGAGCCACACTACTGTAGCCCACACACCCTAGAGTCCATGCTCTGCAACAAGAAAAGCCACCACAATGAGAAGCTTGCACACCAAAGCTAGAGAGTAGCCCCACTCACCACAGCTAGAGAAAAGCCTGTGCCACAATGAAGACCAGCACAGCCAAAAAATATGCAAATAAAATTATACAAAAAAAAAAAAAAAAAAGATTCAGTAGATTCACTCCTGCTAGCTGTATCCATGGTGAATAAAGATGTCTGTGGAGTTAGGAATGCTGCTGAATAGACCCCTGGGCTTCTGAAACAAGGTGATATCCTCCTCAGAAGAGAGTTCTTTTCTACAAAGAGCGATTGGTATCCATGTAGAGAACAAGCCTTTGATAATAATACGCTAATTGACTAGATGGCCATGGCTAGCCATCAGGAGCTATGTGTCATTCAGTTTCCCAATGCATAATGTTAGGCAGTCATAGCAGAAATGTGTTGCTTAATGGTAGTAGTACAAGAAGAAACTAGCCTGATCAGGGGCACAAGACACAAAAAGTCAGTTGTCTCATAAACATAAATTGCTCACATTCATAGTTCTTGTATCACCAATGTCTTTTGCAACAATACCACACATACAGCTTCATGGCAAGATCCCAACAATCAACTGATGTGAGAAGAAAGGGTATGACTCTTTATGAAGAGATTCATATGAAATGTGGAAGTAAGCTGGACAAAAATACTTGCTACATTCCGTTTCTACATAAGTTCATCATGAAAACAGAGCTGAAGGTAAATACTTCCAATCACCAGATCTGCTAGTAGAACATTTGTTCCCATAACATGAAGGGAGAAGAAAGCTAATGATGGCATGATGCCGGGGAGATGAGGAACAACTTGGCTGGTTCATCTGAGGTCAGGCACTTGGGCAAGAATTATGTGAATGGACCTATGGAACTGGACATGTGTGGATCTCTATGTTTCTCCTATAATGCCAATCAGGGATCATGTAATGCATAAGAGGCTCTCAGCAACCAAATGGGCAGGATGATTCAACCTGGGGGTGTTGTCAGCTTCTCTCTTCAACTTACTGTAGTGGGCATGGACCCATAAGGCAGAGTGGAAATGGTGACAAAGATAGGGCCATGATTGTCATCAATGGCACAGGTTATCTCACCACAGCTCTTGATATTGTCAATATGCTAGTAGTAGAAACTGATGTTAAGCTTGACTTTATGACAACATTATATTTTGGAGAGACTAGCCAGGCACTGATAGTACTCAGTTAAAATTTCATACTTTTTACTTATGAAAAAAGTTAATCTATTCTTAATAGAATCAACATGTAACCTGGATATCAGGATATATTATCTGTCCACAGTGATTTTACCAATGTCTTTTCTCAATGAAGTTCAGAATTCCTGATCGCAGTGGCATTCTACATATGACTTTTGTCTTACATATGAACCAAAAGACACATTTACAACATAGGGGTGGGTTAATGGGCTCAAAACTATAGGATTGTATCATATAACAGGTAACTTTTAATCTGGAAGCAGCTGGATTAGTAGAGTAATGGAAGGTTTACTAAAGGCTAGACTCAGCTGAAAGAGGAGGGTGAAGAAGTTGGCTTAAAGCTCAGTATTCAGAAAACTAAGATCAGGGCATCTGGTCCCATCACTTCATGGGAAATAGATGGGGAAACAGTTTCAGACATTATTTTGGGGGGGCTCTAAAATCACTGCAGATGGTGATTGCAGCCATGAAATTAAAAGACACTTACTCCTTAGAAGGAAAGTTATGACCAACCTAGATAGCATATTCAAAAGCAGAGACCTTACATTGCCAACTAAAGTCGGTCTAGTCAAGGCTATGGTTTTTCCTGCGGTCATGTATGGATGTGAAAGTTAGACTGTGAAGAAAGCTGAGCGCCAAACAATTGATGCTTTTGAACTGTGGTGTTGGAGAAGACTCTTGAGAGTCCCTTGGACTGCAAGGAGATCCAACCAGTCCATTCTGAAGGAGATCAGCCCTGGGATTTCTTTGGAAGGAATGATGCTAAAGCTGAAGCTCCAGTACTTTGGCCACCTCGTGTGAAGAGTTGACTCATTGGAAAAGACTCTGATGCTGGGAGGGATTGTGGGCAGGAGGAGAAGGGGACAATAGAGGAGGAGAAGGAGACGACAGAGGATGAGATGGCTGGGTTGCATCACCAACTCGATGGACGTGAGTTTGAGTGAACTCCAGTAGTTGGTAATGGACAGGGAGGCCTGGAGTGCTGCAGTTCATGGGGTTGCAAAGAGTCAGACACAACTGAGTGACTGAACTGAACTGAGATTCAGCTGAATCTGCAGTTTGGACAGATCACTTTGAAGGGTTAGGATAGTGTCAAAATGGACAATATAGCAAAGTATCTGTCTTATAATGAGAACTTACAGGCCTAGGAATCAAAGGATGAAATAGGATGGATTTTTTATTACTATTACTCTTACTATTTACCTATTTGCAGTATTTGCACTTCCCATCTCTGCAGAAGCATACTCTGTTAGATAATGAAGTTGACGTTACAAAGAGTTTAACACTTCGATCAGAGTATACTATAATGCTTTCACTGAACTGGTGGCTGACTGTATTTGCCACCTGCCCATTTTGGACTCCTCATGCTAACAGGCCAGGTGGCAGAAAAGTAACTTCTCTATCGGATGCTTTAATCAACCCTCATAACTATGAAACGATATGGTTGTGAACACATAATGGAGACAGGGAAGTATGCTTGCAACATATTATCACATAGAATGTCTCTGCCCAGTGATAATTGCAAATGGACAACTGCAGCATCATGCACAAGGCAAAGAAGTGCCTATGTATCTCATGATGAAGGTCTGGGTCACCCTCATAAAATCTACAATGAATGTTGCAGGTGTTTGATGATGAATGTTAAGTATTATCCTAAGACCAGCTGCAGAAGCAGTGATTGTAATGTGTTTGGTAAACCTCTCTAAGTTTTTAAAGCAATTACAATTGATCATATCTTGACTGTTTAGACTGCCTCAGAGGTCAAACCAAAGCTTAGGACAGAACTGCATTACACCTATTATAGCAGGAGCCACACCAACTTCAACATGCAGGTCAGATACCATGAGAAAATAAAGATTGTGGCTTTCCCAGATGTAAGCCACATCCTGATTGTGTGGTTGAGTAAATGCTCTGCTGGGTGATCTATGATCATTGAAAGGGAAAATCAAGAAGTAAGCATGTAAATTGGTTGCTTTTTCTTCCCCACATAGACTTTTCTGAAAAATGTATTTACTTTATCTGAAGATATCCAGCAGGACTGAGTGACCAACTATTTTTCCATGACCATAAAGTCAGTTTGATAAGACACCAATTTATATTTTCTTTCTCCCTTCTCTTTCTCATGTTCCTTCTTTTCTGCCCAGGATTTTTAGAGATGGCCAACCATGAACTTCCAGATGTTCAAGCTGGTTTTAGAAAAGGCAGAAGAGCCAGAGATCAAATTGCCAACATCTGTTGGATCATCAAAAAAGCAAGAGAGTTCCAGAAAAACATCTATTTCTGCTTTGTTGACTATACCAAAGCCTTTGACTATGTGGATCACACTGTGATTTTCACACTGTGGAAAATTCTGAAAGAGATGGGAATATCAGACCATCTGACCTGCCTCTTGAGAAATCTATAGTCAGGTCAGGGAAAAAAAAACAGTTAGAACTGGATATGGAAAAGACTGGTTCCAAATAGGAAAAGGAGTATGTCAAGGCTGCATATTGTCACCCTGCTTATTTAACTTATATGCAGAGTACATCATGAGAAACACTGGACTGGAAGAAACACAAGCTGGAATCAAGATTACTGAGAGAAATATCAATAACCTCAGATATGCAGATGACACCACCCTTATGGCAGAAAGTGAAGAAGAACTAAAGAGTCTTTGATGAAAGTGAAAGAGGGGAGTGAAAAAGCTGGTTTAAAGCTCAACATTGAGAAAACTAAGATCATGGCATTCAGTCCCATCACTTCATGGCAAATAGATGGGCAAACAGTAGAAACAGTGGCAGACTTTATTTTGGGGGGCTCCAAAATCACTGCAGATGAAATTAAAAGATACTTACTCCTGGGAAGGAAAGTTGTGATCAACCTAGACAGCATATTAAAAAGCAGAGACATTGTCAAAAAAGGTCCGTCAAGTCAAGGCTATGGTTTTTCCAGTGGTCATGTATGGATGTGAGAGTTGGACTATAAATTAAACTGAGCACTGAAGAATTGATGCTTTTGAACTGTGGTGTTGGAGAAGACTCTTGAGAGTCCCTTGGACTGCAAGGAGATCCAACCAGTTCATTCTAAAGGAGATCAGTCCTGGGTGTTCCTTGCAAGGACTGATGTTGAAGCTGAAACCCCAATACTTTGGCCACCTGATGTGAAGAGCTGACTCATTGGAAAAGATTCTGATGCTGGGAGGGATTGGGGGCAGGAGGAGAAGGGGACGACAGAGGATGAGATGGTTGGATGGCAATACTGACTCAATGGACAGGAAGTTTGGGTAAACCCCAGGAATTGGTGATGGACAACGGAGGCCTGTAGTGCTGCGGTTTATGGGGTCGCAAAGAGTCGAACACAACTGAGCTGAACCGAACTGAACTGAACTGAACATTAACTAAAGCTTCCCTTATAGCTCAGTTGGTAAAGAATCCACCTGCAATGCAGGAGACCCCAGTTTGATTCCTGGGTGGGGAAGATCCACTGGAGAAGGGATAAACTACCCACTCCAATATTCTTGGTGTTCCCTGGTGGCTCAGCTAGTAAAGAAATCACCTGCAATGTGGAAGACCTGGGTTCAATCTCTGAGTTGTGACGATCCCCTGGAGAAGGGAAAGGTTATCCACTCCATTATTCTGGCCTGGAGAATTCCATGAACTGTATAGTCCATTGGGTCCCAAAGAGTCAGACACAATTCAATGACTTTCACCTTCACTTTCAACCTTAACTAAGTGTAACATGTCAGCTTAGTCTCAGCATCTGTTTTCTAACAACCTCAGGTTAAATGTGAGCCACAGTGAAAGAAAAAGAGTCCTCTTTTGATACAGTGCTTTACTTCCCAGGGTGGATGGCTGCTACAAAACTGTGGTTCTTCATCCCAACACTCAGTAGCTAATTTTGAATATCTTGCACAGATTATCCTTCTCCTAAGCTGATTTTCTCTCAAAAGTTCCTCTTTAATGTCTTACTATAGTATATTCTCTAACAAGCTACCCTATCTGTTATCAATACATTTACAGATCTCAAGTAAAGTTGTTGACCTGATCCAGGTCCTCCCAATTTTATATATAGGTCCAAATATATGAGACCTTTTTTATGATGTAGAACATGACTGTTTAGGAAATACTTGTGTTTTTGCATGAGAAAAATTTTTGTTTAATATCTTGACGGTGTGTT
The DNA here is from genome assembly GCF_001704415.2 of Capra hircus. NCBI lineage: Eukaryota > Metazoa > Chordata > Mammalia > Artiodactyla > Bovidae > Capra > Capra hircus. The sequence continues at coordinate 75,644,582 of NC_030813.1, forward strand.
GATGATGTGTATATACTCAGCCATGTTCAATTCTTTGCAACCCCATGGACTATAGCCCACCAAGCTTCTCTGTCCATGGGATTTTCCAGGAAAGAATACTGGAGTGGAATGCCATTTCCTACTCCAGGGGATCTTCCTCACCCAAGCATCAAACCCCCAACTCCTGTATTGGCAGAAGCCAAATATCTTGATACTTGATACTTGTTTCAAAAGTTTAGCAAACACAGTCATGGACTAAACTAAGTGGTTTCCTTGAAAAAGGTATGCACTTAAACCTGAATCACTTAATCACAATTAACCACTTAATCCTTGGTTCTTCTGAAAATATTAATAAAAATTTTCATCTCCAATTTGTAGTTTCATATTTATCATTCTAAAATTCACTTAAAGTCCTCTAAGAATAATGTGAAAATAAATAAAGGAAAATGACAAGACATTTGGAGGTTCTCTGCCACTGCTGAATCCATGACAGTGACATTCTTGTTTTTTTCCGGATCAGGTCACTATGGTAACCAACTGAAAAGGATTCTATCACTGCCAGACTGCCTCATTCTCTCTAAAAAGGTGGCACGTGTTTATATTTCTTTTTTAAAACATCCTTTAACATTTATATGAGATGAATACCTGGAGCCTTCTCTAACTCAGTCCTGTCTGTTTGTAATCAAAATTTAATTAGCCTTGTTCTAGGACTCCAATATTCTGGGACATAAGACATGAATGTTCTTTCAAATGGAAGTACATATTTATAAAAGTAATGAGCTCAATAACTTTTCTAGCCAATAAAATTTACACTTTTGAAAATATACATATATATGTATGAATAATACATGTAACTAAGTATAAATATATATGCTTATTACATATTTGAATATACAAATCAATGTATACATAAAAAAGTGTGTGTGCTAGTATATGTGAGTGTATGTATGTGTAAGGAATGAGGGAGTAAATGTCAACAGAGAGAATGTTAACATTCCAACAAATTACAGAGATTTTCTCATAGTATCCAATAATGCAACCTATGCATACCATACGTAGACATTGACATACATAGATTTTGACTGATTATATCTGTGTATAAGATTATCTGGTTGACATTGATTGGTTATAAATTCCTAAGTTTGGACATCTTCCTTTTATTGGTAATCTGAATAATGGGAACTAACTCCTGGAGCAAAGAAATACGAGAAAGTGTCATATCAGATATTGTATAACATAGACCCACTTCTATATTTTTATATGTCTATATTAACTTGTAAACCAAGCAATCAATGGTTATGAGATGTCTGGAAAATAGTAGTCATTCAATATAAAATAGTGAACTTGATTTTCTATACAAACAAAAATCTTATATTTTGTTTAATGTCTAATATAGTTTATAGCTAACTTCACTGTTGTCTCTGCTTCCTATAGTAAGTGCTGAAAGGATTGTACTATCTTCTAGGAAGAAGACAAATATATGTAACCAGTATCTTTTTAAATGTCAGTTTTTAGAAAAGTGTTAAATCTGCTCCAAATAAAGACACAGCAGTTACCATATTTAGAAACTGTAGGTTTGGACATTAACTTAGTACAAGTATTGCACCCTGGAGACTAGACACAAGGCATCAGAGAACTCACCAATAAAAGCAGAAAAGGAGATTTAAATGTTTGAATAAAACAAGTATGGCTCTAAGTTATATTTTCTACCTACTTCCTAAATGACTAATGTATATTTCACTGCACTACCTCCACCCATATAACTGTGGATTTTATGAGTATATACATCTAGTGATAGTATTTAATTGATTATGATAAAAGTAGTTAGCACTACTGTCCTTCAGTTCAGCTCAGTTAAGTCACACAGTTGTCTCTGACTCTGTGACCCCATCAACTGTAGCATACCAGGCTTCCCTGTCCATCACCAACTCCAGGACCTTACTCAAACTCATGTCCATCAAGTCAGTGATGCCATCCAACCATCTCATCCTCTGTCGTCCCCTTCTCCTGCCTCCAATCTTTCCCAAGAACAGGGTCTTTTCCAGTGAGTCAGTTCTTTGCATCATGTGGCCAAAGTATTGGAGCTTCAGCTTCAGCATTAGTCCTTCCAATGAATGCTCAGGACTGATATCCTTTTTGATTGACTGGTTGGATCTACTTGCAGTCTGAGGGACTCAAGAGTCTTCTCCAACACCACAGTTCAAAAGCATCAATTCTTCAGTGCTCAGCTTTCTTTGTACTCCAACTCTTTCATATATACATGACTATTGGAAAAATCATAGCTTTAGCTAGACAGATCTTTGTCAGCAAAGTAAAGTCTCTGCTTTTTAATATGCTGTGTAGGTTGGGCATAGCTATTCTTCCAAGGAGTGAGTATCTTTTAATTTCATGGCTACAGTCTCTCTGTCTAGCAGATCTAGACCCTTGAATCTATTTGTCACTTTGACTGTATAATTGTAAGGGATTTGATTTAGGTCATACTTGAATGGTCTAGTGATTTTCTCCACTTTCTTCAATTTCAGTGTGAATTTTGCAATAAAGAGTTCATGATCTAAGCCACAGTCAGCTCCTGGTCTTGTTTTTGCTGATTGTATAGTGCTTCTCTGTCTTTGGCTGGATAGAATATAATCAATCTGAGTTCAGTATTGTCCATCTGGTGATGTCCATGTGTAGAGTCTTCTCTTGTGGTGTTGGAATATGGTGTTTGCTATGACCAGTGAATTCTCTTGGCAAAACTCTGTTAGCGTTTTGACCTGCTTAGTTTTGTACTCCAAGGTCAAATTTGCCCATTACTTCAGGTATCTCTCGACTTCCTACTTTTGCATTTCAGTCCCCTATAATGTAAGGGACAATTTTTTTTTTGTCATACTAAGTATTACAAAATTATTTCATTATTCTCTATCCACTGTCCTTAGATACAAAATAAAAGAAAGGAAAAAATACATTTCTAGTACTTATTTATCTTAAAACTGAAAGTTTGTACCTTTTGTCACTTGTATCCTATTCCTCTGGTAAACATAATTCTGGTCTCATTTCCTGTGAGTTTGATTTTTTGTTTGTTTGTTTGTTCTCTGAAATATAACTGATATACAGCACTATATACAACACTACATTGATTCCTGGTGCACATAGTGTTACTGATCTTACTATGCATAGTGATCTTACTATACATAGTGTACTCACTATACAATACAAAATGATTCTGTCACATTATGATAATAAAATAACTATCATTTATTGATGATTTACTATGTACCCACATTGACTTATATGCGTTGCCTCTAATTGTCTTTGGGGTAGATATTACTATTTAAATTTTATAAAAGAGGATACAGGAGCTCATAAAATATCAAATCTTTTACATATACTCACTTAGCTAGTGAGTGGTAAAGTCAAGATCTAAACTTTTTAACTCCAAATGTCACATCTGCCATAATTCCATTTTAACCTAGCTGTTGCTACAAGACATTTCTTTGCCCATAGAGAATCTTTTACCTGTGTGTACAAGATTTCTTAATGTTTGGTTACCATCATTCTGCTTCTGGAAGAAAAGGAAGGATAGCAATTGTGAGCTCAATTGCTCATATGGGATGTGGGAAGATAATCAGACTTTTAAAAATGATTTACTTAATGCTAAAGAAATAAAAGTATTCATCATTAAACATTATTTGCCTGGAAATATATTGCTTTAAGTAAATATATCAAAGATAAAATTGTATGAGACTAAATCATAGGTCGGAGAAGGCAATGGCACCCCACTCCAGTACTGTTGCCTGGAGAATTCCATGGATGGAGGAGCCTGGTAAGCTGCAGTCCATGGGGTCACTAACAGTCAGGCACGACTGAGCAACTTCACTTTCACTTTTCACTTTCATGCATTGGAGAAGGAAATGGAAACCCACTCCAGTATTCTTGTCTGGAGAATCCCAGGGACAGAGGAGCCTGGTGGGCTGCCATCTATAGGGTCACACCGAGTCGGACATGACTAAAATGACTCAGCAGCAGATCGTAGGTATATTTTAGATTCTAGGTGAGCTAGCACAGCTGTGACAGTAATAGTCACCCCTTTCCTTGAATAAGTAACCCATTCCGATAGACCAATGAAGAGCAAGCTGCTCTGTTCACATTGGGGAGAAATGAGTGCAGTAGAGCCTCTGCTTTTGTAGATGGTGGAGAAAAGAGAATGCTATCAAAGGACTGAGATATAGCTTGGCACATCCTTTCCCTGATACCCTATTTTTTATCTGCATGCATTTTGACAAAACAATGGGTGTGATCCAAAATTCTTATATTTCAAGGGGAATCACTAATATACAGAGAGCTGTGAACCACTTTTACATGCACAGGTAATATCCATGGGCTTTTAAACAGGCTGGGAGAAGTGAACAAGAATAGTTGGTAAACATTTTTTTTGTTGTTTTTGGCCTACTACATACAATTAACTTTCTTGATAGCAGTAAGGAATACGCCTGCAATGCAGGAGACCCTGGTTGATTTCTGGCCTGAGAAGATCTGCTGGAGAAGGGATAGGCTACCCACTCCAATAATCGTGGGGTTCCCTTGTGGCTCAGCTGGTAAAGAAACCATGTGCAATGAGGGAGACCTAGGTTCCATCTCTGGATTGAGAATAGCCCCTGGGGAAGGGAAAGGTTACCCACTTCAGTATTCTTGCCTGGATAATTCCATGGATAAAGGAGCCTGGCAGGCTACAGTCCAAGGGGTGTAGTCCATATACGTAGTCCATATATAGTCCATATATATAGTCCATGGGGTCACAAAGAGTCGGATATGACTGAGTGACTTTCACTTTCACTTTTCACATACAATTAACAAATCTGTCTTCTTTATGGAAGGGGGTTGGCTTGATTGTTCTATTTGCAGGTAAAAATTTGTCTTAAACTCAGAAATCCAACATTTAATTACTTAAATTGGAAGTTTCCCCTGGTGGCTGAGATGGTAAAGAATCTGCCTGCAATGCAGGAGACCAGGGTTCAATTCCTGGGTCAGGAAGATCCCCTGGAGAAGGAAATGACAACCCGTTCCAGTATTTTCACCTGAATAATTCCATAGATAGAGGAGCCTGGCAGGCTACAGTCAAAGGGGTCTCAAAGAGTCAGACATGACTGAGGGATTAACACTATAATATATAGGGTATTTATTATGTGGTGGTCTTGCTATTTATATTTTCTGTGTTGCTACTGTGTTCACAATCATAATTTTAATGGCTTCACACAATCAAAATTATATTTATATAATTACCTCAATGAAAAATACGTAATTGCTGCTGTTGTCTCCCTTTCTTAGACATCGTTAAATATTCATTATATGGAAATCAGACAGGACGTTCATCCTTTTCCTTGTGTCAGTTAATATCCTCAGAGAGATTCAGAGAAGAAAGAATGTTGGCTGTGTGCTTACCATTTAAAGTGTTCAAAAGGTAGTGTGCCACAAAGCAAGAGGCATTTTGTCCCCTTGATGGCCACTTTTCTACATATAATTTTAGAAATATATACCCTATTCTATCATAATTTTCTGGGGCTTGACATGAAGGAGAGTACAACACATTTTTTATTTTTTTCTGAAAAACTACAGCTAAAAATAAAATTTTTGCCTTGATTTAGAAAGCTACAAAAAAAAAGTTCATTAAAACTGTCAACACAAATTTTTAGATAAATTCTTTTTGCTTAGCTTTATATTGTCATATTTTTAAAGCTATATCTTCAGTATTAAAAGTATAGAAATTAAAAGTATTGAAGTCTAGAAATTAAAAGTATAGTAATATTCAGATAGGAAACTGGAAATCCTATTTTTCAGGTATTTCTGACAAAACTATTTTTGATGCAATTCATGTGACTGTTTTAATTGTTGCCTATGCACATGTGTACCTGGATCATAATTAAAGTTGCAGTCATTCAGGGCTTTATTTATTTTGTTGGTTGTATATGAAGCAGTATTTCAAATGATGTTTGATCCCAAATATTAGTGTTTAGTATCAATATCCACACAGAATATAAATGGCTGATTTCATATATTTTTGTATTTGCAATTTCCTAACCTAGATTATTTTGAATCCAGTAAGAAGCTCAATTAGCAATTTATATACCCCAAAGCAATTTTGTATAATTAAATATTAGCAGACATGTAAAACCATTTCATATTTGTTTCTTAAAATATATTTCAATGTTAAGCTCAACATTCAGAAAACTAAGATCATGGCATCTGGTCCCATCACTTCATGGGAAATAGATGGGGAAACTGTGGAGACAGTGTCAGACTTTATTTTGGGGGGGCTCCAGAATCACTGAAGATGGTGATTGCAGCCATGAAATTAAAAGATGCTTGCTCCTTGGAAGGAAAGTTACGACCAACATAGATAGCATAGTCAAAAGCAGAGACATTACTTTGCCAACAAAGGTCTGTCTAGTCAAGGCTGTGGTTTTTCCAGCGGTCATGTATGGATGTGAGAGTTGGACTGGGAAGAAAGCTGAGCGCCAAAGAATTGATGCTTTTGAACTGTGGTGTCGGAGAAGACTCTTGAGAGTCCCTTGGACTGCAAGGAGATCCAACCAATCCATTCTGAAGGAGATCAGTCCTGGATGTTCATTGGAAAGACTAATGCTAAAGAGGAAACTCCAGTACTTTGGCCACCTCATGAAAAGAGTTGACTCATTGGAAAAGACTCTGATTCTGGGAGGGAATGAGGGCAGGAGGAGAAGGGGATGACAGAGGATGAGATGGCTGGATGACATCACTGACTCCATGTAGATGAATTTGAGTGAACTCTGGGAGTTGGTGATGGACAGGGAGGCCTGGAGTGCTGTAATTCATGAGGTTGCAAAGAGTCGGACACGACTGAGGGCCTGAAATGAACTGAACTGAACCTATTTATGTACTATATTTTCTAGCTTTATTGGAATATAATTGACTCTCTTAGCAATTGACATATAATATTGTATCATTTTAAGGTATATAGCATGATACTTTGATAGATGTATGCATTGCAAAATGACTACAGCAGTAAGGTTATTTAACATATTCCTTACCTCATGTAATTATTTTTTTATGGTAAGCATATTTAAGGTTTACTCTTAACAATTTTGGAGTATATAAAATAGTATTGTTAACCTACAGTCATTGCTGAAAATCAGATGTCTAAAACCTATTTATTTTATAACTGGAAGTTTGTCACCTTTGGCTAACATCTGTCTATTTTCTCTGTCTTCCAGCCCCTGAATACCACCATTCTACCCTATTTCTATGAGTTTGGATTTTTTACAGATTCCACATATAAGTGAGATCATGCAGTATTTGCCTTTCTCTGTCTGACTTATTTCACTTAACCTAATTGTTTAGCTATGTTTATTTACATAATATGCAGTAGTATGTAAAAAAAAATCAATGTAGTAGCAACTAAAATTAATCAATTTTATATGAGTGCTTTTCCTTGGTCAGAAGCAAGAGCAAGCTACCAAAGGAGTACAGGACATTTTGTCTATTATTTTGCCTGTAAAATTAGGTAAGCATCATCTAAATAATATTTGTAAAATTAATAAATTGATTAAATCACAGAATCACTCACAACATGTTAACTGATAGCAAGAATCATCATGTACTTTTGTTTTTACTTTCCAATTCAATGTTAGAGACTGTATGTGATATAAAACACCAATTATGGTGTCATAAATCTATAATTGAATCAATACACAGATATGTTTTATATTTATGAAAGAGTTTCTTGAATTACATTACTGAAAGTAAATTACTATATATAAAAACGATTACAGCTTGCAGGTTTCTGCGACCCTTGTTTCTATGTGCAGTTGCATACCGGGGATGATACTAGACAGGATATGGTAGGGGAATGATGTTGGCCAGGACACCGTGCTTACAGTGCTTGGTGACATCTACCACAGTTCAAGATTTGGAGATTACATGTCACTCTTGATACACTGAGACCTTATGGTAGTCAAAGTTCCATGAAATTTAAAAGAAGTCATCCATGTAATGACACTATCCTGGTGTTATTAATATTACACATTTTAGGATGAAATTTTCCACTCAAGCATTTTGAACTAGAATCCATCTGATGCCACTGTGACCTCTATCAGACATCTCTGATTCAAGTTAGGTATATGTTTCTAAGACTGTTCACTTGTTCATCTTTCACCTGGGACAGCATAAGACGGTGAATCATGCTTACACTTGCCAGGAAGCGTTCCTCCATCACAATTTTTCTAAGAGTGTGAGTTCTTTGAAGTTGCAATATTGAAAAGAACTTATTCCAGATTTGATTAGAAGTCAGCAGGATCTTGCCCTCAATGATCAACACTGTGACTCTTAGTTATCATTATCTGGAACAGCTGGGTAGTTCTTTCCTGTTTACTAAGGGTAATTATTAATAGTCTTGCTTCCACTGTTACATACTACACTGGATGATAAGTTATATAATCACATTACTTAGAAGACCTCTTGAAATTTCATCTCACTATTCCATGGCCTGATATGAAGGTTTCTAGTTACCTGCCTAAGGGAATTTTAGTCAGTGACCTCTCTTTCATGAGTACTTAGTAAATTTAAGGCATTGTTTAAGATTTTAGGAACTTCTTGCATAGAAAGGAATTTAATTTTAATACCTTAATCACATGATAAAGTTGGAAAAAATCTTTGATCATTACAATGGAAAATAAACATTTACATTTCAGCTTTTATACTAGTAGCTGCTATAAACTTTGTCTCACAAAATATTTTAATTTCCTAAGCAAATATATAATTCATTATTTGTAACCTTGCTTTTCTTATTATGCCATGTTTTGTAAGAAGTCAAGTGGTTTTTAAAATTGCTAGTTTTGCACTATATATCTTAATCTGGAAACAATATTTTCAAAAGTTGGTGCTCAATAAATATTTATTAAATGAAAAGAAGTAATACTTTGGCCCATCAGTTTCCAATGATGAGAAGGAAACGTGATAATATGTATAAGTTTGGGGGAATGTAATAGGCTCTAAATCACTTTAAGTCTTTCTCCTTCTAAAGCACTTACTGATAGTGTTCAGTATCTTTTATCTTAGAAAAAAAAAAAAAAAACTACCAAAACTTTTTTGGTCTTTGTGATATACATTTTGCTAAATTTAACTATTCCTTTTGTCAACTACAAATTGGCACTTGCCGAGGGCTTTTGCCATCTGCCTCTAAGAAGAATGAATCCTGTGCTGCTGCAGCTATTGGCCTTCAACACACCCTGAAGGGGAGCTGGGATGGAGAACGAGGCACTTGGAGCTCCAGGGAAATTGGTGGGACAGGTCTTTAGATAGATATTTTTAAGGAACTAATTGCATTACCCCAATCCTTGTTTTTGTTCAGTCAGCAAGTTGTGTCCAACTCTTTTGCCACGCCCATGGATTGCAGTATGTCAGGCTTCTCTGCCTTTCTCTATTTCCTGGAGTTTGCTCCTTACATCTCCTCATATCTAGAAAAGCACTAAATCCTTTTATGGTGACATCAGCTCCTTGTGACTAGTAGAAATCCTTTTGTAAAATAGCTGCTTGATTGCACTGAACTCACCCTTCACCAAAATCTTATACCTTGATCTTCCCCCACTACCTGTTTGGAGCAGTCTCTCAGAGCTATCTGAGGTGCTGTCTCCCAGACTGCAGTTCTCATTTTGCCCTAAATAAAACTTAACTTGCAACTCTCATGTTGTGTATCTTTTTAATTGACACTTTTTATTATTTCATTCACTCTTATTATTTTACCTAAACTGTTTAAACTTTGGTCTTCCCTATAGCTCAAATGGTAAAGAATCTGTCTGCAGTGCAGGAGACCCGGGTTCAATCCCTGGGCTGGGAAGATTCCTTGGAGAAGGAAATGGCAACCCACTCCAGTATTCTTGCCTTGGAAATCTCATGAACAGAGGAGCCTGGCAGGTTATAGTCCATGGGATTGCTAAGATTCGGACATGACTGAGTGACTAACACTTCTAAGTTGTTTAAACTTTAAAAATGTTTAATTTGAGGCCATTAAAATATGGAGACTGAAGCTGCATCCCCCAAAACTGAGTCTCCTTGTATCTATGAATAACCTCTCCATCTGAAACTTTATTCCCTTTCCTGTCCTGCCCTTGTTCCCCACAGGACTGAGGTGACAAAAGGGAGGATTGAGACTGAACAGGAACCTATGTAGTCCTCTTAGGTAAAAAAAAAAAAAAAGACAAAAAACTCTTCTCTGTTCTCCCATTTATTTTTTGTAGAAAAGGTTTTCATCTTCTAGGAGTTCCCTGACTTCCAAAGAGCAGATTCAAGGAGTTATTAATTAGAGAAGTGATGAAAAGCAGAAACAAAGGAAAAGCTGTTAAGCAAGATAGCCAAAACAATAAACCACAACCATATGACTCAGACTGGTTGAAACCAAGAACTGATGATTAAGATTTCTGAAACATCATCCTGTTACTTCACCATTAACCAATCAGAAAAATCCATAAGCTTCAAGTAAAGTAATGTGAAGTCGCTCAGTCGTCTCCGACTCTTTGTGATCCCACGGACTGTAGCCTACAAGTTTCCTCCATCCATGGGATTTTCCAGGCAAGAATACTGGAGTGGGTTGCCATTTCCTTCTCCAGGAGATCTTCCCAACCCAGGGATTGAACCCGGGTCTCCCACATTGTAGGCAGATGCCTTACCATCTGAGCCACCAGGGAAGCTCTATAAGCTTCAACACTCACCCTAAATGTTGCTTCTAAAAACTTTTCCCTGAAAGTCATCAGGGAGTGCTGGTCTTTTAAGCATGAGCTTCCTGTTCTATTTACTTGGTTTTCTTCAATAAACACTGTTTTTTTTTGTTTGTTTGTTTGTTTGTTTTTTGCTACCACTGGTGTCATTAGATTGACTTTGCATGCAGTAGGCAAGCAGGTCCAAGTTCTGTTTAGTACCAAGACTGTAGACCATTTTCTATTTTCTATACTTTAAAGAAAGAGTACATCTATGAGATGCTTATGGCATTTCCAAACAGATGCTCAAAATGATATAGATGATATACTGTGCTAAAATATTGCCTCCTAGACAAATTTTTCAGTCTTAGAGTTTATCTATAAGCAAAAAAAAAAAAAAAAGTAATTCAGATTAACATGCAACTTTTGCTCCCCACAATGTTAGCAAGGCTGATTCCCAAAAGTGGTTAAGGATTATAATTTATAAAGTGTTTTTTAATCTCCAGGGCCATAAATATATGAAAACATTTTGGATTATTTATTATACTGATTTCTGGCATTGCTTAATCTTCCAGCTAGTCTGTTCCACTTACGCTGAAAAGTTTTTGGGTATAAAGTGCTTCCCAGGGAGTTTTCATCAGTATAAATTTTCTGAATGCTAAATTATATTGTAAAAAGTCAAAAGACAAACAACAAACTAGAAAAAATACTGAACACACATAGTACATTGCCAATTTTCTTAATTTTTAAAAAGAGTACAACTCATTCAAACAGAAAGGTGAAAAAAAAAAAAAAAAGCAACAGCAGGAAAACAAACACAATGTGCCATATAGAACAATAGGCAGAGTATATGAAGAGAGCAGGGGCTTCCCTTCTAGCCCAGTTGGTAAAGAATCTTCCTGCAATGCAGGAGACCCAGGTTTGATTCCTGGGTTGGGAAAATCCCCTGGAGAAGGAAATGGCAATCCACTCCAGTATTCTTGCCTGGAGAATCCATGGACAGAGGAGCCTGATAGGCTATAGTCCATAAGATCACAAGAGTCAGACACAACTTAGCAAATAAACCACCACCATGATGAGAGTAAGATCCAACAACAAAAAAAAAAAATAAAGCTATTAATATCTATTAAGCAAATGAGCAGATGGTCAACTCTGTGAATAGCTAAACAAGAATGAAATGAAACAAGAAATAATTTTCACCTATATAGTTTAAAATATATGAAAATGTTACTGCTACTAAATATTGTTTAGAGTGTGGGAAAATGAAGGTAAGTTAAATACACTCCTGGACTTCTGATGGTAATCTAACTATGCACACCTTTTTGATGATTATTTGCAGTAATTTAAAGTGGGGGACTACTTGACCTAATATTCCAATGTTTCTCGCCCACCTGAAAGAATCACTTACATAATGTGCATAAGGCAGCTTGTGAAAAAATTCCCATTTTCACATTACTTATACTCCCCACAAATTGAAAACTTATTAGATATTATGCACTAAGTGCTTGACAAAATATAATGAAACACCAACTATCCAATCAAAAGAATAGGATGGTTGTGCATTCACTGATATGCAAACATCTGCAACCTACATTATTAAAGGAAAGTGCACAATATTAATACATTCTATATCTCAGAGTCTTTCACAAAAATTTTTAAAGTACCCCCACAACAATCCTGTGAACTAGGTACTAGTATTTATTTCAGTAAGTGAAAGAAAGCCAATTCGCTCAGTCGTGTCCGACTCTTTGCCACCCCATGGACTGTAGCCTACCACACTTCTCTGTTCATGGGATTTTCTAGGCAAGAGTGCCGGAGTGGGTTGCCATTTCCTTCCCCAGAGGATCTTCCCAACCCAGGGGTTGAACCTGGGTCTCCCACATTGCAGGCAGATGCTTTACCATCTGAGCCACAAGGGAAGTCAGAAGAGGAAGCTAAAATTTTTTTTTTCTTTCTTTCTTTCTTTTTCTTTGATATAGGGAGGTCACACACATGCAGAGTGATCAGCTAATAATTTATATTCAGCCATTATAACACACTTGCTTAAAGTATCTGTTTCTGTATCCTAGTCTGTTCCATAAATTGAATTCTGCTTTTAGGTAATAACATTACACTGGCACTGACATTACACTGTCATAGCTATTACACAAAGAATTTTGATGTATGAGTCACTTGACATTTAATGTTCCGCATTTAAGTCTTAGAATAAGAAATCAATTGAAATTTTAATGGAATTGCTGTACACGTGTAGATTAGTGTTTGGAGAGTTATTATTTATATACTTGTTGAGTCTTTTTGTACAGGTATGGTTCCATTTATAATATTCAAATCTTTCTAATTGTTGATGTCATTCTGTTTGTTTACATGGATTTTGCACATTTACTGTAAAGTTGATATCACATTAAATTACACTGATGATTTTATTCTATTAGAATTTCACTTCTGTGATAGCAAATATATTTTTAAAAACTGTGTTGCTGTTTTATTTATTTGAGCACACATACAGTAATTATAAAGATTTCCCTCTGATCACTGATTACTTCTATCTCTGCAAGCTCTCTTTTCTACTAAGGTCTTCAACTGCAGATTTTCCTACTGTGAGCATTCTCAGAGTCCAATGACCAAGGTTGAAGAAGTATTGATTATCTTCTCATTATTGTATTATTCACCTGAAAGTCATTTTTTTGTCTTTATTGATGAATACTTGACAAATAAAATTATGTATATTTAAGATGTACAAATTTATGTTTTGATACATGCATACACTATGAAATAATTACTACAATAAAGCTAATTAATATATCTATCACTTACATAGCTTTCATCTTCTTTCTATTTTTCTTTGTGATGAGAATACTTAAGAAGGCATCCCTTTTGTTGTTCTGTCAAGAAGTCCTGTCTGGCTCTATGTGACCTCATGAACTGTAGAACACCAGGCTTCTCTGTCCTTCACTATCTTCCACAGTTTGTTCAAACTCATGTCCATTGAGTTGGTGTTGTCATCCAACCATCTCATCCTCTGCTACCCACTTCTCCTTTTGCCCTCAATCTTTCCCAGCATCAGGGTCTTTTCCAATGAGTTTGACACTTCACATCAGGTGGCCAAAGTGCTGGAGCTCAAGCTTCAACATCAGTCCTTCCAATGAATATTTCCTTTAGGATTGACTGATTTGATCTCCTTCTTGTCCAAGGGACTCTCAAGACTCTAATCCAGCACCACAGTTTAAAAGCATCACTTCTTCAGTGCTCAACATTCTTCATGGTCCATCTCTCACATCTGTGCATGACTACTGGAAAATCCATAGCTTTGAATTTATAGACCTTTGCAAGCAAACTGATGCCTTTGCTTTTTAATATGCTGTCTAAGTTTGTCATACTTTTTCTTCAAAGGAGCAGGCATCTTTTAATTTCATGACTGCAATCACCATCTGCAGTGATTTGGAATCCTAAGAAAATAAAACGTGTCACTCTTTCAGACTGGATGTCATGATCTTAGTTTTTTGAATGTTTAGTTTTAAGCCAGCTTTTTCACTCTCTTCTTTCACCTTCATCAAGAGGCTCTTTAGTTCCTCTTTGCGTCTGCGATTAGAGTGATATCATCTGGATATCTGAGGTTGTTGATATTTCTCACAGCAGTCTTGATTCAAGCTTATAAGTTATCCAACCCAGCCTTTTACATAAAGTACTCTGCATAGAATTTAAATAAGCAGGGTAACAATGTACAATCTTGATGTACTCCTTTCTTAATTTTGAACCAGTCTATTGTTCCATGTCTGGTTATAATTGTTTGTTATCGTGGAAACAGGTTTCTCAGGTACCCTTTTACCAAATATTTACATATATATAAATGTAAATATACATATATATTTACATATATATATATATATATACACATACACACACACATATCCCCCTCTCCAAATTTCAGGTATACAATTTAGTATCATCAACTATTATTGCATTGCTGTATGTTAGATTTTTCATATTGCTTAACTGGAAATTTATATTCCTTGATCACCATCTCCCAGTTTCCCTCTCCCTCTGTTCCTGGAAGTCACTATTCTACTTCTTGTCCCTATGACTATTATTGATTCTGCATGTAAGTGATATCATGCAGTACATGTCTTTGTGTCAGTAATGCCTAATGTGGCTCCCCAGCAGCATTAGGCATTACTGACATCATTGTATGTTTAACTTATCCTAATGATCATGCTCTAAGTTTATCCATGTTATCACAAATGGCAGTATTTCATTTTTTAAAATTGAATAATATTTTATTGTTTATATAAAATATTTTCTTCATTCATTAAACTACTGATGGACATTTAGGTGGTTTCAGATCTTGGTTATCATGGATAATGCTGCAATGAACACAGGAGTGAAGATATCTCTTTGAAATCCTGATTTCACTTCCTAGGATATATTCCCAGAATTGGGAATCAGTTCAGTTGCTCAGTTGTGTCCGACGTTTGCACCTTCATGAATCACAGCATGCCAGGCCTCCCTGTCCATCACCAACTCCGGAAGTCCACCCAAACCGATGTCCTTTGAGTCAGTGATGCCATCCAACCATCTCATCCTCTGTTGTCCCCTCCTTCCGACCTCAATCTTTCCCAGCATCAGGGTCTTTTCCAATGAGTCAGCTCTTTCCAACAGGTGGCCAAAGTATTGGAGTATCAGCTCAACATCAGTCTTTCCAATGAACACCCAGGACTGATCTCTTTAGGATGGACTGGTTGGATCTCCTTGCAGTCCAAGGGACTCTCAAGAGTCTTCTCCAATACCACAGTTCACAAGCATCAATTCTTCGTTGCTCAGCTTTCTTCCCAGTCCAACTCTCACATCCATACATGTCCACTGGAAAAACCATAGCCTTGACTAGACAGACCTTTGTTGGCAAAGTAATGTCTCTGCTTTTTAATATGCTGCCTAGGTGGATCATAACTTTTCACCCAAGGAGTAAGTGTCTTTTAATTTAATGGCTGCAATCACCATAAGCAGTGATTTTGGAGCCCCAAAAATAAAGTCACCCACCGTTTCCACTGTTTCCCCATCTATTTGCCATGAAGTGATGGGACAAGATGACATGATCTTAGTTTTCTGAATGTTCAGCTTTAAGCCAACTTTTTCACTCTCCTCTTTCACTTTCATCAAGAGGCTTTTTAGTTCCTCTTCACTTTCTGCCATAAGGGTGGTGTCATCTGCATATCTGAGGTGATTGATATTTCTCCCAGCAATCTTGATTCCAGCTTGTGCTTCCTCCTGCCCAGCATTTCTCATGATGTACTCTGCATATAAATTAAATAAGCAGGGTGACAATATACAGCTTTGACGTACTCTTTTTCCTATTTGGAACCAGTCTGTTGTTCCATGTCCAGTTCTAACAGTTGCTTCCTGACCTGTATAGAAGATTCTAAAGAGGTAGGTCAGGTGGTCTGGTATTCCCATCTCTTTCAGGATTTTCCACAGTATATTGTGATCCACACAGTCAAAGGCTTTGGCATAGTCAATAAAGCAAATGTAGATTTTTTAAAATTTATTTTAGTTGGAGATTAATTACTTTACAATATTGTATTGGTTTTGCCATACATCAACATGAATCCGCCACAGGTATACACGTGTTCCCCATCCTGAACCCCCCTCCCTCCTCCCTCCCCGTACCATCCCTCTGGGTCGTCCTAGTGCACCAGCCCCAAGCATCCAGTATCATGCATCAAACATGTCTTTTAAGTCATTTGGTCTATATTGTTCAAGTCAGCTGTTTCTTGAGTGTCCGTCTGGATGTTTTATGTATTGTTATAATGAGATATTAAATTCTTCTAGTATTGTCATATTGCTATCAATTTCTCCCTTCAGAGCTGTTAATATTTGCTATATCTGTCTACCTATCTATCTATTAGGTTCTCTGATATTGGGTGTGTATACATTTATAATTTTTTGTATCTTCCTTTTTTAATTGAACGTTTTATCATTATATTATTTCTTTTTTGTCTCCTGTGTCAGTTTTTGAGTTAAAGTCTACTTTATCTAAGTTTTGCTACCTTTGCTGTATTCTGGTTGCCACTTACATAGAATATCTTCCTCCATCCCTTTACTTTCAGCCTATGCATGTCACTGAATCTAAGTTGAGTTTATTATAGACAGCATATCTCTAGATCTTGTTTTTTATTTATTTTTCTTTTTTTGTTTGCATTTATCTATTCAACCACTCTAGACTTTTTCATTGGAAGGATTCATGAATTTACATTTAAAGTAACTATTCATAGATGAGGACTTATTATTAAGTTTTGCTATTTTGTTAAATTTCTTTCTCTCTGTCCTTCTCTTCATACATTCCTTTGATATTTGATCCTTTTTTAGTAGTGATATACTTTTATCTTTTTCTCTATATCTTTTGTGTATCTATACAAGGTTTTACTTTGTGTTTAACTCAAGGCTTATATAAAATATCTTGCAGTCATAACCATGTTTTACCTAACATACTAAGTTCCAACCATGTGTCTCAAAAGGTTTGTCTAGGTTTGTAGAATTTCCTGGGAACCTGATAGGAATACAGCTTTTCAGTTAGAAAACAACATTTACTGAATCAGAATAAGGGGCTTGTGAGGTCTTGGCATTTATGTTTGAATAAGCCCTCCCAGGTGGTTACTATGCACATTACAGTTTGAGACTTATTGCACTTAGCTCTAGTTATTCTAATTTAATATACAATGCTGCTTTACCTGGGTGACTTTTGTATTTCACATTTGCTCTGTCTGCTTACAGTTTCTTTCCTACTTATTACCTCTTTTATTCTTCTCCCAACTCCTCTAGGTTAAAGCCTATTCATCTTTTAAGATGAAAATCTTGCTATACTTATACTTTCTGGTCTCTCCCAAGTATATTTTGACACTTCTTACTTTTCAGACCCTTTCACCAATTAATTAAGTGTCTTATAAAGCTACTAAACTTTATTGTGCCATTTGTTCATTTATCTTTCCTGAAAAGACATTGTCTCATTCTTTGTTGTTCAGCCACTAAGTCGTGTCCGACTTTTAGACCCCATGGACTGTAGCATGCCAGGCTTCCCTTGTTTTGCACCATCTCCCATAGTTTGCTCAAACTCATTTCCGCTGAGTTGTCCAAGGAGTCACCAAGAGTCGAACATGACTGACCATGTATTTAGACAGTAAATTAAAAAATTATTTGTTTGTTTCTATTCAGTACTCCAATCATCCAAAAAGAAACTGAACTGAAATATTAATATATTTATGTTTATGAGATAATCTCTGAAGTGTTGCAATTTGTGGCATCATGGTAGTGTAGCTACAATTGGTTGGTGTTGGTGTTCAGTTGTTCAGTAGCCCAGCAGGCTTTTCTATGGACTGGACTATAGTCTGCCAACCTCCTCTGTCCATGGAATTTTTTAGGCAAGAATACCGAAGTGGGTTGCCATTTCCTACTTCAGGGGACCTTCATGGCCCAGGGCTCAAACCCGTATCTCCTGCATCTCTTGAATTGGCAGGCAGATTATTTACCACTGTGCCACCTGGGACAATGGTAAGTGGAATTACAAGTAAATATGGAAGCAATTTTTAATAGACAGATATTTAAGGTTCACTCAAGTCTCCATGTGAGTCCACAAAGCAGCTCATGCCCATCTGCTGTCTTCTTTTTTATTCAATTGTTATCAATGGATTTCAAGGAGGAGTTACTACTTCTATACAAGTCTTAGCACAAAGGCTTTAGATAATTAAAAATGATAGAATTGGGACAGACTGCTAAACATAAACAGAAGGATAAAAAGACATCTGGCATAACTAGCAGTGAATAAACCAGATTTAACTAACCTGAATACAAAGCACACTGAAACATCATGAAAAACTGAAAAACTTCAATTGAAAGGCAATTCTGCTGATATATAACTTAGAATATTTTTCAATTGAATTTTTATTAATTGGGATATTTCCATAAAATGGGATATTTGGTTTTTAGATTTATTCTGCTCCTGCTGTTTGTTTCTCAGTTGAAGGCATAATCCTTTGTTTGTGGCACTGAAATTGGCTTATGTAGAGATGATTATGATGTACATTCAGAGAATTGTGACTTCAGGTGAGAAATAAGCAGCAGGAACAGATGAACTCTTAGCAACAGAGAAACTATTTTCATGCAAATATCCCCACAGTGACAGAAAGATGAGAAAACAGAATTACAGAGCACAGAAGGCTTATAAAAATATTATTTCATAATATTGAATCATTTTCTATTTTTTATGTAGAAGAATCAATCAGAGCATTTTTTTTTAGAAATATATTTGTAAGTTTATAAATATCATTAAACTAGTCCTCCAAGAGAAATTATGTTCACTTGTTCCTATTACTAAATCAAATTCATGATCAGCAGACATGCCCATTCAGGTATTTTTGAAAGTCAGAACCATAAGCATTTCTATAATTTAAGCATTTAGAATCCAGGAAGCTAATTCATTCAGTAAAATGAGAACTTGATATGTGGATTGATGATATGTGTTTGGGTTTGGCTGTTTTGTAAAACAATCTGTCTTTAAACAGGAAAAAGGATTGGAAGGCAGACTCATCTGGTCTAGATATAACTGCATACATACTATCCAAATGACAACAAATTAAGATAATCAAAAGCCTATGCAGACTAAACCTCAATATTGCCCTGGAATTTCCTTTAATCCTTGCCATTTGTCAATTCTTAAGTAAGGATATGATATGAAAGACAGGTTGTAGTAATACCCAACATATGTTATTTTTTATACTATTTGGACAAACATCCAGAAAGTATGGCAGATTATGCTGCCAAAGAAAAGACAATTTTCAATCATGCAGTACTTTGTAACTTTTTCTTCATGAATGTAAGTCATTGACCTATATAACAAATAGGAGTTTCAATTTTATAAAGAAAAGTGGAATAATATTACTCACACCTGCCCATACCCAATTTCTTTCAATTAAGACTACATATTGACTATGCTAAAGCCTTTGACTGTGTGGATCACAGCAAAATGTGGAAAATTCTTAGAGATAGGAATATCAAACCACCTTACCTGCCTCTGTGAAACCTGTATGTGTGTCAAGAAGCAACAGTAGAACTGAACATGGAACAACGGACAGATTCAAAATTGGGAAAGGAGTTTGTCAAGGCTGTATATTGTCACCCTGCTTATTTAATTTATATGCAGAGTACATCATGAAAAATGCCAGGATGGAAGAAACACAATCTGGAATCAAGACTTCAGGGAGAAATATCAATAAGCTCAGATATGCAGATGACACCACCCTTATGGAAAAAAAGTGAAGAGGAACTAAAGAGCCTCTTGATGAAGATGAAAGAAGAGAGTGAAAAAGCTGGCTTAGAAATCAACATTCAAAAAACAAAGACCATCACATCCAGTCCCATCACTCCATGGCAAATAAATAGGGTAACAATGGAAACAGTGACAGATTTTATCTTCTTGGTCTCCAAAAACACTGCAGATGGTGACTGCAGCCATGAAATTAAAAGACATTTACTCCTTGGAAGAAAAACTATAACCAGCCTAGAGAGAATATTGCAAAGCAGAGACATTACTATTCCTACAAAGATCCATTTAGTCAAAGCTATGGTTTTTTCAATAGTCATGTATAGATGTGAGAGTTGGACCATAAAGAAGGCTGAGTGCTGAAGAATTGATGCTTTTGAACTGTGGTGTTGGAGAAGACTCTTGAGAGTCTCTTGGACTGCAAGAAGATCCATCCAGTCCATCCTAAAGGAAATCAGTCCTGAATATTCATTAGAAAGACTGATTATGAAGCTGAAGCTCCAATACTTTGGGCACCTTATACGAAGAGCCAAGTCATTAGAAAAGACCCTGATGCTGGGAAAGATTGATGGCAGGAGGAGAAGGGGATAACACTGGATGAGACTGTTGTATGGCATCACTGATTCAAGGGACATGAGTTTGATCAAGCTCCAGGAGATGGCAAAGAACAGGGAAGCCTGGTGTGCTTCAGTCCCTGGGATCACAAAGAGTCAAACACAACTGAGAGCCTGAACAACAACAAAGACTAAATATAAGACTCAGGTTTACTACCATGTAAGAAACGAATCACCAGTCTATGTTCAACGCAGGATACAGGATGCTTGGGGCTGGTGCATGGGGATGATCCAGAGAGATAATATGGTGTGGGAGGTGGGAGAGGGGTTCAGGATTGGGAACTCATGTACACCCGTGGCAGATTCATGTCAATGTATGGCAAAATCAATACAGTATTGTAAAGTAAAATAAAGTAAAAATAAAAATTAAAAAAAAAAAAGACTTAGCTACTAAATATAGATCAAATGGCACAATGGCAGAAAATGATTAAAAGCGAGAATCTAGAGATGCAGGTCTAAAGCAAAGTCTGGGCTCTGCCACCAGATGAAGACAGTTTCATCACTAGTCCCATCAGGTATTCTGTGCTCTCAGTAGGAGTGAAATGGGGAAGTCATCTCTCCCTTTTCGTTTCCCTCACTCTTATTCTCTCTTTGTTTATCTCTCTCTTCTTTATAGATACACTCCTTTACCTGAGGTAAACAAAGAGAGGTAGATTCTTACACCAGCACTAGTTTATCTCTACATTTCTGATTACTGTCCCTGTTGACTGCAAAAATTCTCATATCTCTAAGGTGATAGATGTGCTACTATCAATGGATGCTAGAAAAGAGTTTTACACTTTGTTCCTATGGATAATTTTGAGCATCACTTCAGTAGTCACATCCTTGAAAGCATGTAATCGCATCCCTACATTTAGTATATCAAAAACTTCCTGCCACCAAAAACGTAGTCAGTGTATTACATTTCGTCTCTTTATTAATCACTATAATTGCTTATCAAACTTTTAACTTTCCTTTCATTTTGTTTGAGTGCTTCAGTGTTCCTGGTTCTTTCCATTTTGTGTCAATTGGTAGTTCAGTAGTTTACTGAGTATCTATAGTTGATTAGACACTAGATCAGACTCTACATATTCAGTAGTGAACAACAGAGGCATAATGCGTGCCTTCACAATACCTACAGGTCAGTGGGGGAAAGAGAAATTCAAACATGTAACCATCATAAGATTTGTGAAGTGCCATTGAGCAAAAATTAGCAGATATTAAAAGAAAGCAATGGAAATGCATTTGAGTAGTAAGGAACTCTCTCTCTGTGAAAGTGCTGAGTAGACACTGGAAAGAGTGTCAGATGTGAGGTTTTACAGAAGAGTATCTCACAAAGAGAAAGCATGTATAAAAATCCTAGGTAGAAAAGATCTTGACCTTTTTTGTCTCTTTGATTTTTGAATTTTATAAAGTGAGGTCAATATTTTTGGATACTAATGGTCAAGAGGTATGTCAGAAAACATGAAGTTAAAAAGAAATGCAGGATCCAAATAGAAATAGACTTTGTAATCTATGCTATGAATGGGCAATTGAGAGCCTTAGAATTGGATTAGGGGAAGAAGGAAGCAAAAGGAGTTTAACTGGCTTTAGATCAAAGGAAGGAACATTGGGAAGGTACTCTTTAAGGAGATTTCACTTACACTGGATTCAGTGTTCACCAGGGATTTCTTTAAGAAATCATCTTACATGAGTGCAATATTGCTTTATTATTATCATAATTGTGATGTCACTGTCAAAACTATATCTTAACTCTTAGGAAACATGTGTTTGGCCCTGGAAATGCTTAGGAAACACTACAGAGACCCAATCAAACAGTTTATGTTCCATGACAACCAGATTCTCTTAAGCCTCTTCAGGAAAAACTTCATTTCCTTACATGATTTCAGCTTAGGCAGGATGCCTTACCCTTGTTATTTGTAACAGTGCTGTCCTTTGTTAAATCTTACCTGGGTTCAAGCTTTAAAAAGAGAAGCTTATACATAAAATAGCATAAATTTGGAAGAGATTACCAGAACATTTCTCACATTTCTAAGTCAAGTTTTTTTCTGAAAGGATTGAATATCAACTAATAAATTCTATTTTATTTCCATATGGTTTAAAAGTCATATAAATTCAAATAAATAGAATTGGTGTTTTAGTAACTAGGAAATAAACTGACTGTGATAAAGAGATTGCAAAACATAGAGCAAAAATATACAGAAGTGGGTTTTTTAAATTGTTTTTCTCCTCATATCAAAAGTCACAGGGAACTATTCAAGGCTGAGCATCAGCTCTATTCTGTGAGTTTACCCAGGGACTCAGGGTCCTTCTATGCTTCACCATCCCCTAGGGTGTTTTGTTCATCCTGTTAAGGGATCAGACCTGAGCCATGACAAGCTCAACAAGCTATACTAGGCCTAAGATTCAGATTCTTGTAAAACCTGAGTCATGATCCAGGAAACCACATCCTGGGAAAGTCCCCGCTGGTGCCAAACCTGAGCCAATCTGGTTGGGAATTCGGATTTGAAAATCGTGTGTGCGTGTATGGCTCAGCCAATCATTACCCACCAGCTGTACTAAGAACCGCCTGTGTAAAAGCAGCTGTGATTCAGAGCTCGGGGCTCTCATCAAGACTCCACTGCGCTGGATGAGACAGGGGCCCTAGCTAGAGCTAGCAATAAAACCCCTTTATGCTTTTGCATTGCTGTGGAGGTCTTATTCTCTCAGTTTTGGGGACTCAGATTTTGGGCATAACAGTCCATAGCATAACAGGTTTGTAGGGTCATATCCACATACAGCCCGTTAGGAAGAGCAGGGAAAACAAATAACACACTATTTTAAAGACAAAAGTCAGAAGTTGTATATACTAATGGTAGAACTACTTAGATGGTCATGGAAAGCTACAGTGCAGGTTTGGAAATGTAGCTTTAGCTGGGCAGTTATGAGCCCATCTAACTCTCAGGTTGGAGGAAGTGGTCCAGGTCACCAAAAGGAAAAAGGAATGAATGGATATTGAGAAAAAAAGTCTCTGATACTAGGAATATTTTTAAAACACATAATCACTGCCATGTTCTATTTCATAACTGATTTCAAAATATCACCTATTCTTTAATGTGGCAGATATAATCATTGTCTTTCATATAGATGTTACTCCTCTAACTGAAGCATTCTTAATGCTTTTCTTGAACTTTCATTTATCAACTTTTCCAGAAAATTTTTCCTGAAGAAATTTATTCTCTAATTGTTCCTCCACACAACACAAAACCATACTCATGTTAGACACAATCAGACACAAATGAGATTCAAACTATCCTGAAAGGGGTAATCTTTCCCTCCCCTACTTGGACACTGGTAATCAGACCCTAATAATCCTCTTCTAGTCAAGGCCTACCACTGAGTTTGCAGCCTTATCATGACCAAATGAGATAAAACCACCAGCACTGGTATACCAAGACGTAAAAATCAGACAGGGTTCATTATGCCATATTTGTAATAAATTGGCATTGTGGGTTTCGCTCCCTGTGACTTCTTAGGGGTATGTGCCTCTGCACAAGAAGAACCGTTATAAAACCTGAATCTGTCAATCAATTTGTCAATCAAATGATGCAGGACCACAGGGAGGAACCACTATTCTAAAAAAAAACAAACCCAACCTTCATCCATTGTGGGTCTACTTCTGGTTTCTACACAGCCCACTCTCATTTTTTCCTCAAGAGCATACTTCCACTTTTGCTAATAAAACTATTGCTACTTAAAATTGCTCTGTCTCTCAACTGAACTATTTTCCTGGAATAGGCAATAACCAAGGAAACCACCATTTTGCTGGTGACACAAGCACAATTTAAAGTTGTGCTAATTTATAGATTTTTATTCAACTAATATTTAATAGGCATTTACTCTGCACTACACACACACACACACACACACACACACACACGCACACACATACATATTATAAATCACACTGGTGTTCGAAATACACATGGTCTCTCTTTCCATGAAGCCTGTATAGATCAGTGGATAAAATAGATATTCAAAATATTCAAATAAGGTAAAACTTGTTATAAGCAAGTGAGGGAAGTAAATAGTGCTATGTGGCACACAATAGAAAGGTTTTCTGTAATCAAAGTGCTGTAGGGAGGATTTACTAAAGGACTTTCGGTTAAAGGGAGATCTGCTGAAGAAAGCCAGAGTTACATAAACCAAAGAGATAGATAAGAGTGCTTCTGCAAGAAGCAACAGCAGGCTCTAGGGCCCTACTGTGGGAGTATGCCTGAGACTGGTGTGGAGAAACAGAGGAAGATTAGTGAGAGTAGGGAAGGGCAAGGAAGTGAGATGAGCTCAAGAGCCAAGCAGGGAGTTGTTAGCTTAAGCCTTCAGACCTTGTTAAGGGTTTCAGTGTTTATCATTAGAGCATTTGATTGCTGTTGAGATGATTAAGTAGGAGAGAGAAATAATCAAATTTCAAAAGATTCTTCACTTCAAAAGATTCTTCTAAGTACAGTATAGAGAATGGTCTGTTGAGGATAAAACAGTCAGCATGGAGATTTGTTATTTTCTAGAAACCCAGGTAAGAGTTGACTATTAGTGGATATATCATTCTCCAAGTACTATTTTACATCTTTGAAAGTTTTATCATATTTTTGAAGAAAAAGAACAGATTTGCTATATATTTTATAACAAACCAATTCTAAAAAGAACCTGAACCAATATAGTATGTAAAATGGTATTTCTCAGTCATTAGACATTTAAGATAATTTTCTAATGTCTTCATGAAGTAAGACATATAATAGATCTAAATTTGAAGGTTGGTATTTAACTAAAGAAAATTTTTTTTAAATCAATGACATTATTTAAATTGAAAACAAAGGAAGATTCAAATGGAAATTATGTATGACTACTTTGCATGTATAGATGAATATGAGAATTAAAATAAATATGAATGCTTTATTAATCCAACTGCATGTTAGAAGCCTCAGCTATGATTAAACTATATTTTTAGATATGGATAAAAGAAACCAAAAGGAAAGCATTAAAGAGTTTAAATTTGTTTTAACCAAAAACCACCCACCATATCTCATAAATTCAAATATATATTTAGGCTTGACATAAAAAATGAAAGTCCCTTTGCTTAACTTTTATCTGATTTAACTCTTTAAGCCATATTTTTTGCTGGTGTTTTGTTTTCTAAATGGATTGTTGAACATTAAAGTATTTTACTTCAGGATACATTTTCAAAGATGTAAGCTTTCTGATAACTGTTTAGCAGGGAACAAAGGAACATTTAGATGTAGCAGAATTTAGGGAGAGAATCTAACCTCTCATAGGGAGATAGGTGGCTCCAGTGAGAATTTGTTATGTCAAAAGGTTTAAGGAGGAATGAATGGGAGATTCAGAGTGTGTTATTTTTCCTCAAGACACAATTTTCCCTTTAAAGTGTACATTTCATGATTTCTTATATTTGATTCTAATAAAACAATTTTCTCTGAATGTAGTTGAAATTAATTAGACCTCATCTAAAATGTTTAAAATGTTAATAAAAGTGAGGAAAGAATAGTAGGTTTAACTCTGCCTTCAATAATGAATATTTTATCTATTTATTTCAATCAAAATATAACTTTAAAACTGATTATAATCACTTTGACTTGGGTAGTCTCGGTAGCAAATAATTTTCATTAATTATCAAGAGACAAACCAAAATGGTTATATCACATGGAGGTTCTAATTCAGCTTAGAATAATAAATAATAGTATGTAAAATGAAGGGAGAAAAAAAAGTTTTCTTATTTCATGCATTCAATCAAAAGTATTGCTCTTCCTCTATATGTAGAATATTTTGCTTGTCAGCAAGTTGAATGAAAATCCTAAGCCTTTCTGGAGAAGCAGACTTGGCTCTGAAAACGTGTCTGTGTGATGGTTAATTTTATGTGTGAACTTGGCTAGGCCATAGCACTTTACTATTTGGTCAAACACCAGACCAGATGTTGCTATGAAGGTAACTTTTTCAGAGGAGATTAACATTCACATTAGTAGCCTTTGGGTAAAGTAGTTTATTCTCTATTGTGTGCATAGGCCTCATTCTTAAGAATGACTTCAGTTGAATGCCTTAAGAAAGGTCACCTAAGGAAAAGGTAATTATGCTTTCTGATGACAGAACATCAACTGTTGCTTCAGTTTTGGGCTTGCTAGCTTCACAATTATGTTAGCCAATTTCTTAAGTCTTTCTCACTCTAATCTATAAGTAGACGGATAGATAGAGATAGATACATATATACCCATAATTTAAATATCATATTGGTTCTCTTTCTATGGAGAATCTTAACTAGGGGAACAGTATTTATGCCATGTGGTCCATAATTGGTTTTCAACAATGTGTGTTACTTGTGATGACAGTCATGATGATAATGATGACAATGACTATGCTGAGATGAAATAAAATTAGAATAAAATGGCTTAAAATCTGTTACTGTTATATTATTTGAAAATTTTGCTGCTAATGGCGTTTTTTTTTTTTCATATATGTTTGTAGCCAAGGAGGTTTACACCACTTCAAAAATTTCTAGATCAATTTAACACTAAAAGATTGTTTTGTTTTAATTTTGAGATGAGAACTGTGTCATTCATAAGTGTCATTAAGTTGTCATCCATGGTATTGTGATAAACAAATCTCTAAATGACCTCAGTGATGGAGAGACTATTAAGTCCAGGGGTCTTGCCATGACTCAGAGTGGCAATGGTAGAATAATGTTAGGAAATTTGTCCTAAAAGTGAAGGAGCATTCCCTTTACCCATTCACCCATCGATGGACATTTAGCTTGTCTCTACATGCAATGGAATATGATTCAGCATTAAAAAAGAAGAAAATCTTGCCATATGGGACAATACGGATGAACCTACAGGACTCTAAGTGAAATAAGCCACAGAGGAACAAATACTATATTATTTGATTTATATGAAGAATCTAAAATAATCAAATGCTTAGAAACAGAGAGACTAGTGGTTGCCAGGGATGAGGCAAAGGGAGAGATGAAGAATTGTTCCTTGATATGTATAACATTTTAGTTATACAAATAAGTTCTAGAGATCTGCTGTACCACATAGTGCTTATAATTAACAATTTAGTATTGTACATTCAAAAATTTGTTGAGTAGGTCTCGTGTTAAATGTTCTTACAACAAAAACAAACAAAAAAGGCCAAGGGGAAACTTTTGGACATGACAGAAATGTTTATCACCTTGATTTTAGTGATAGTTTCATGGAAATAGGTATATCTCCAAACTCATCAAACTGTATACATTAAATACATCTTGCTTTTTATTTCCCCCATAAATACCTCAATAAAGCTGTTTTATTCAATCCCTGGTCCAGGATGATTCCACATGCTATGGAGCAACTAAGCCTGCTTGTCACAACCACTGAACCCATGCTCTAGATTTCATGAGCAGCAACAAGCTGGTATGCTACAGTTACTGAATGTTCAGCAACAAGAGAAGCCACCACAATGAAAAGCCCACCCACTGCAACAAAGGGTAGCCCACGTTCACAGCAACTAGAGAATGCCTCTGTGAGGCAATGAAGATCCAGCATAACCGAAAATAAATAAATAAATAAAATTTAAATCGTGAAGGAGAAAACAACCTTCTTGAAAAATAGACTCATAGGCCAATATGCATTAAATCATGATAAAAGTGGAAAAGCTGAAAAGGGAGACCACAGTCCACCACCATGAATGCAGTTAGAAAGCAAATTTGATGGTAGCCCAAGAAAATCAATACCTTTGCTACCTACTAGTAGCTTGACCTGAGAAAGGCACCCACTCCTGCCCTACTTACTTAACTTACTTCTCTTATCTACACATACAAAAATAATAATAATAATACCAATCGTACAAAGCTGTTGTATCTATTAAACATAAAGATACATCAGTTCAGTTCAGTTCAGTTCAGTCGCTCAGTCATGTCCGACTCTTTGCAACCTCACGAATTGCAGCACGCCAGGCCTCCCTGTCCATCACTAACCCCTGGAGTTCACTCAGACTCACATCCATCAAGTCAGTGATGCCAACCAGCCATCTCATCCTCTGTCATCCCCTTCTCCTCCTGTCCCCAATCCCTCCCAGCATCAGAGTCTTTTCCAATGAGTCAACTCTTCACATGAGGTGGCCAAAGTACTGGAGTTTCAGCTTTAGCACCATTCCTTCCAAAGAAACCCCAGGGCTTGCTTGGGGCTGGTGCACTGGGATGACCCAGAGGGATGGTATGGGGAGGAAGGTGGGAGGGGGGTTCAGAATTGGGAACACGTGTACACCCATGGCAGATTCATGTTGATATATGGCAAAACCAAAACAATAATGTAAAGTCAAAAAAAAAAAAAGAATGGACTGGTTGGATCTCCTTGCAGTCCAAAGTACTCTCAAGAGTCTTCTCCAACACCACAGTTCAAAAGCAGCAATTCTTCGGATCTCAGCTTTCTTCACAGTCCAACTCTCACATCCATACATGACCACTGGGAAAACCATAGCCTTGACTAGATAAACATTAAGGAGCAATTCTCCAATGTTAATTATAAATAGAAAGGCTTCATCTATATTGTTCACCTCCATATTTTGAGAGATTAGAACTATAAGTCTCAATGTGATTTATTACTAATTAATGAAATCAAAGGTCAAGCATAGTGACTACCTTATGGTAGGTGATAAGGTTGTGGTAGCTGTTCTTTCTACACCTGATAGTTCCAATGAACATGAATAAGGGTAGAGAGAGTAAAAATTTTTGTTTAAGTCAGGTTACCCTGGGAACAGTTCTAGCTGGTGTTATTTGTTAAATAATAAATCAGTAGTTAACACACTAAAGCGCTGTGCAGAAGAAAAAAAAATCAATGGGATGTAGAATAAACGGAAAGGACATTGTACAAACGAGGAGGCTGCTTAAGATCTTCATGTATGAACATCATTTGGAGACAGGAAGCTATTTAGCACAACATTTTTATTGTTCACTGTAAAAGAAGAATCATAAATGCATTCTCTTCAAATTGGCAAACTATAGTAATTGCTAAACACCTTGTTAATTAATCTCACCTAAAACAACCTTCATTGACATTCTCGTTCTTTAGCATAAGTGTCACCCATGAAATTGCCTTATGGGAAAATGACTGCTACTGGCAGCAAGCATAAACAATTCAAATTGGTTAAAACATTATTCTCAATCACTTTTAGGTATCTGTGAGAAACTGAAAGAGTCTTAGTGAATGGGTCAGATGTACAGTAATTTTATTGATATCCTGACAGGCTGTCATGCTTTCCGTGTGTATGTGTGTGTGTTATTAGCTCAGTCATGTCCAGCTCTGAGACTCCATGAACTGTAGCCTACCGAGGCTCCCTGTTCATGGAATTCTCCAGGCAGGAATACGGGGAGTGGGTTGCCATTCCCTTCTCCAGGGGATCGACCCAGGGATCAAACCCAGGTCTCCTAAATTGCAGACAGATTCTTTACCATCTGAGCCACCGGGAGAGGTATTTGTGTTAGTAATATGATACCACTTCTTTGAACTACAGGCAAAACAAATAGATTACTTGTGCTTTCAACTGTTCAAATTAGCTGTTTTTCATTCCCTAAAATTTCTTTAAAACTTGAAGTATTGGAACTTTGCCATTCTTACTGGTACATCTTTATGGGGAATATAGAAAGGGATAATTTATTTCTGTAAATGTAAAAAAAAAAAGGTCTAATTCCTAAATTTACTTATCATGTGAGTGATTATATGCAGTTTAAAAGAATCCTGTTTTAATCTGTTGATACCTGCATGTGATCCTTTAGTTCCTCTCCTAATAGGACTGTTGAAAGTATTAAGCTAAATCCTAACATGACTTTCTAGTTCTAATCTTTTAGAACAAAAATCTTATGAGTCTCTTTCTGATTTTTTTTCCCCCAAATATATTAGTATTAGCTAGGACAAATGAAATATTACATTATCATTCACAAATAATGTCTGGCTTTTCTGAAGTACTATAAATGCTTTCCTGGAGAAGGCAATGGCACCCCACTCCAGTACTCTTGCCTGGAAAATCCCATGGACAGAGGAGCCTGATAGGCTGCAGTCCATGGGGTCACTAAGAATCGGACACGACTGAGCGACTTCCCTTTCACTTTTCACTTTCATGCATTGGAGAAGGAAATGGCAACCCACTCCAGTGTTCTTGCCTGGAGAATCCCAGGGATGGGGGAGTCTGGTGGGCTTCCGTCTATGGGATCACACAGTCGGACACGACTGAAGCGACTTAGCAGCAGAGCAGATAAATGCTTTCCACCTGTTAGGTTTGCACTTATGACTTGATTTGGCCAATGAAATGTGGCACAAAACTGTAAGTGCTGGCATTGTTCTCCTCTGCCTTATCAGTTAGCAATTTTCCAGGACAAAAGTTCTTCCATTAGCCTAATTTCCAAAATAGTCAATGCAAAAGATATCTATGGTCAACCCATGGTAGTTACGCAGAAGTGTGAGAGATGAATTTTTCTTGTTGTAAATCATTGAGATTTGGGATGAACTTTTCTTGTTGTATATCACTGAGATTTGTAGTGCATGTGGTACATTATCATGATGCATGAACCTAGGTTCTTCATCACGGTTTCACTCATTCATGTCATAAATATTTTGAATGCTACATCGAATCAAGTACTGAGGTTCTAATGGTGAGCAAAGGCAAATATTTTCTTGCAATCCTGGACCTCATTTTGGAATGAGTCTCTGTCATGATGCTATTTTGCTACTGCTTCCTCTCTCTCTTCTTTTAAAATGTATGTTCCACATGCTTACTATCACAGACTCAAATTTTAAAATAGAAGTATCTGCACATTAAGGATAAAAGGAATATTAAAAAAAAAATGGGAGAGCAGCAAAAGGACAAGGAAGGGAGAGAAGGTAATATTTTAGTCCATAGGAAAGTGCTCAGATGTGTCTCTGTGAGGACTGATCAAAGCAGATGAAGTTGGAGACCTGTTTATCTTCCTTTTCTCTTCCTCTCTATAGGAAGATTCAAATTATCCTTTGGGTAATTTTATTTTATGTGGTACCTGAGGCTTAGCACTGAACTTCCTTATTGCTAGGTTTAGGATTAACAGTATTTGGTACTAAGTCGCTTCATTCATGTCTGACTTTGCGACTCCATGGACTGTAGCCAGCCAGGCCCCTCTGTCCATGGAATTCTGCTGGCAAGAATACTGGAGTGGGTTGCCATGCCCTCCTCCAGAGGATCTTCCCAACCCAGGGATTGAACCCACATCTCTTGCATCTCCTGAACTGGCAGGTAGATTCTTTACCACTAGTGCCACCTGGGAAGCTCTTGATAATTGTCAATAAGTCTAAAACAAATCTGTGTAAGTTCAGATGTTCAGTTGTGAAGCAAATTATTGTCTTGGAAACTTCTGCACTATTACAATAAATCTCATTGCAGCTGCAAATATCTCACTTGTAGGTTGACTCATACATATATAGAGAGGATTAGTTGTTATATTATTATACATAATCTATTATCTATCTTATGTATGCAATGTTGTTGCTTAGTTGCTAAGTCATGTCCAACTCTCTGCCACCCCATGGACTGTAGCCCGCCAGACTCCTCTTCCCATGGGATTTCCCAAACAAGAACACTGGAGCAGGTTGTCATTTTCTTCTCCAGGGGATCTTCCCAACCCAGAGATTGAACCCGTGTCTCCTTCATTGGCAGGCAGATTCTTTACCACTGAGCCACCTGGGAAGCCCTATCTATACAATACCTCTCTATATTATAAAGATATATACCTTATTATATGTTCAGTTCAGTTCAGTCAATTCAGTCACTCAGTCGTGTCCAACTCTTTGCGACCCCATGAATCGCAGCACGCCAGGCCTCCCTGTCCGTTACTGTCTCCCGGAGTTCAATCAAACTCGTGTCCATGGAGACGGTGATGCCGTCCAGCCGTCTCATCCTCTGTCGTCCCGTTCTCCTCCTGCCCCCAATCCCTCCCAGCATCAGTCTTTTCCCATGAATCAACACTTCACATGAGGTGGCCAGAGTACTAGAGTTTCAGTTTTAGCATCATTCCTTCCAAAGAACATCCAAGACTGATCTCCTTTAGAATGGACTGGTTGGATCTCCTTACTTATCTATTATATCTATATATCTATATCTATCTATTTACAGTATTAATAGTTATGGCCTAAAATATTCAAACAGATTTATTTCCAACTTCGATTTTCCCAAGAATTTTGAAATCCTGACAAATTCATAGCTTTGAGAAAGATAAAGTGTGGGCTAAATTTTTTCTGTATTTTTCCAACATAATGAGTAAGTGAAAATTAACCCTGCTTAGAAGCAGATCCTTAGAACATAAACATTGTTTCTCACAGGCCACAGCCAAGGCCATTATGTAGCTGCAAATATAACTAACTCCCTCCTTCAGAACAATGACTGCTTTTACTTTATTAACAATGCCACCTTTCCTCTGACTTGATCATCCTTTTTCCTGGATAAAAATGATTAAAACATCAAATCAACACATCTGCCCACATTTTGAAAGCATTCAATCTAGATCTTGCCCCTACTTCTCTAATTTCTTCATAAAATTACTGAATGTCACCCAACCCTTAGAAGTCTTCTGAACTCCTTCTTGCTAGTTCCGGTTTAGTTCAGTTCAGTTGCTCAGTCATGTCCGACTCTTTGCGACCCCATGAATCGCAGCACGCCAGGCCTCCCTGTCCATCACCAACTCCCGGAGTACACTCAGACTCACATCCATCGAGTCAGTGATGCCATCCAGCCATCTCATCCTCTGTTGCCCACTTCTCCTCCTGTCCCCAGTCCCTCCCAGCATCAGAGTCTTTTCCAGTGAGTCAACTCTTTGCATGAGGTGGCCAGAGTACTGGAGTTTCAGCTTTAGCATCCTTCTTGCTAAGGTGACCTCAATTTCCCCCGGTGTATGTTCTCCCTTGCTGCAGACAGATAAACAAACTGACTTTGCCTGAGTGCAAAAGTGTCACTTTTTTTTTGTTTTACGAGTGTCACTTTTGATCTTTGCTTGGTGGATCTGAACAATGATAGAAGTGCTCAAAGGAATTTTTTACTTAGTGGTTAAACACACACACACACACACACACACACACACACACACACAGATATGGTTCCCTAAATGTCAATAAATCTGTGCACCACAGGGAAAAGTATTTGTGCATTTTATGTAGGAAAGTGAGTTTTTCTGAGAAAAAAAGCATTTTAGTGACATTCAAATTTCAAATGAATGAAAAATGTTCCTTTGTGCATGTTTCAAAACCTCTGAAAAGAATCCATTCTCTTTTTGGCTGCCTTACAGGATTGGTCATGTTAGGTGCTGAGCCATTTTTAAATGGTGCTCAGAATACAACTCAGTGGGCACAGAGAGGACTGAGACGATCAATCATATTGCATTTACTGCAAAACCCAATATTTTTGTTGTTTATTCTTGTTATTTCAACCCCATGCTTCCCTGGCAGAAACAATGAACTGAATGAGACAGATTCTGAGAATTTTACTAGCAACAACTATATGTGAGACATTATTCACCCAAAGTATATATTCCAATGAAGAAATAAATAGGATTTATACATTTTCCCTGAGAAAGAATGAAAATGTCTCAGTGTTTAGTTTCCTAGTCAGAATGCTGTGAATGTTTTCTGCTATAGTCACAACTTGAGATTTGTTACTTTAAGGATATAAAGGAAGACCATAAAAAAGATTCATAACCTCAAATTACATTAACCATACATTAAGGGAGATGCACAAATCCCAAGAAATAATGAAATGTCAGGGTTAGAATCATCCCTTTTCAGGTTTAGTGCTCAATCTCCTATGATCTTGCATAAAATGCTATTGCTGTTCACCTTACTATTAGGAAGTGCAATTGATTTGCTTGCAATATTTATTAGTGCATTAGTCATGTACATTAGCACCAAACTGGAAACAAATAATGCTTTACTTCCCCAAGTCTGTGGCAAACCAATGCAAGTAAAAACATAGGTGCCAATATAAATAAAACTGTGACTCATGCTCCTGAAATATCCTTTCTCTGCCAAGATTTACCAGAAAAAGTTAGAGAGATAAACATACTTCAACTGTTTCAATCTCTGAGAAGTTAGAACAGTTCACATTAGTCAGGCGATTTTTGGTTCTTTCAGCTTGCTGTCCTTTTGACAAATTATCCATAGAGGTCACAAAGATAAACCAAACTGAAAGGAATCTTTTGCCTAATATTAGTAAATAGTGATAGTGAAGTCACTCAGTCGTGTCCGACTCTTTGCGACCCCATGAATTGTAGCCTACCAGGCTTCTCCATCCATGGGATTCTCCAGGCAAGAATACTGGAGTGGGTTACCATTATATTAATAAATAGGATAAACTAAAACTTGATGCTGTTATTTTGCCAGATATTTATCTCAGCTCAGATTGTCTTCCTAAATCTTGCATTAGACTTGGTTGTTTGTTTTAAAGATGAATGAAAACTATATCTTCAATCAAATAAAGTTGTTTGAAACCCTTGTCTCTCATGACAATTGACCCCATCATTGCCACCCCCACCAGTACCATCCCATCTGTGTCTAGACCTATTTTAGCCCATTCCATGACTGCCTACTTCAATTCCTGTCTCTGGTCACTGGCATGTAGTTTTTTGTTGTTGTTTTGTTTTGTTTTTTTACATTTCCCAAAAGACTTTGGATATCCTGATGTCTTGGTTCTCATCATTCTGAGTTCTCTCCAATATAAATCTTGCCGTTTGCAATGGTACCCTGTCTCCCGACCCTTCCTTGACTTCCCATGCAGGTGAACCTCAGGACTGCCCACTCCCCTGCTCTCTTGGGAAGATCGGAACAGTATTAACACAAGCCATTTATAAGAACAGTTCTAAACATTAATGAGGGTTTATGTATTTTATACTAAAATCATATTATTTGCCTTTTCACTTTGATTTAGTATGAGAGTCAAATCACGCTATTTTTCCAATGGTCCTAATTCTAATATTACTATTTGAGACTTTATAATCCAAACTGAGCTATTCAATATAATGAACTGCCATCATTAATTGGGTGCCTGATGTGTTTCAGTCCCTGATACATCTTTTAAATGGCATAAAACCTTCATAAAATAAATATCATTATCCTAGGTAACATACTGCAATTCTTAACAACAGGCAGAACCATACCTCCTGTTGGACATGCTTTCTGCAATATGACTTTTCCACTCCTCATCAAATTGTCTAGTCTATTCCCCACCACCTTAATTCTGGTGGGGCTCTGTGAGTTCTTTAATAAAGAACACAGCAGGAGTGGCACTGTACCATTTCTTGCTGTAGACATTTACTGGCCTGGCAGCTTCTACTTCCTGCCTCTCAGAAATCAGTCACCATGTAAGATGTTGTGACATCCCTAAGCAGACCATACTGTGAAAAGCTCGATTAAAAAGAAAGATTTAGAAGGAAGAGATGCTACATAGAGAAAGAGAGGCCAAGAGCACTGAGATGGCAGCCGTGGTCAGGGAGAAATCCCATCAGAACTCAATGGAGAGGCAGAGTGCAGGCCCCAGATATTGTGAATCAGATACCACAGTCTCCTTCGCTAGGACCAAATTCCTTTGTCTTAGAACTGTGAGCATATGAACGTGGTTGTTTAACCTCTAAGCCTGGGGTGGCTCATTACACAGAGTTGGAGAGCCAAAACATCAGTTTTGAAGAGGCAACAAAGTTCAGAAAAAATAAGAAATTTATCCGGGTCCACACAGATTTAAGGTGGCTGAGTCAGTATTTGAACCATATTTTCCTGCAAGTATATGCTGTGATCTTAACCATTATATAATACAGGACCTCAAAATATATATATTTTTGGAGGTTGTTTTTCTAAGGAGACTCAAATTGTAAGTAGTACTATACATACATTACTTAAGAGAATAATCTTAGTTTATGGGCTATAGCATATGTGTGTTTATAAGTAAACAGATGCTACTAATTACAAATTTATTTTATCTGTTTATTGAAACAAGTTTACAGTCTATACTTGGAAGCACTTTGCTTTTAAATATATATTTTAAACAAATAGAATTGCATAATTTTCTTTCTTTAAAAAATACATTCAGTTAGATCATCACTAATTGCCTCTAAATTTCCAGAAGTATTTTTAGTGATATTCCAGACCAAATTTACTTAAATTATGCTTTTCCGTAAGTCATTTATTTATTGCTCATTTTAGAACGCATGTCAAAAGACAGGTTTTAGCTTACATTTTCCAATATTTAAAATCCCGGTAAACTAACAGTAAGAAAAAAATCTGTGAGAAACTGGAAGGACTCAAACCCAAAGCTTTTCCTTTTACTTATGTATGCCTGCTTTATACAATGTCTCCAAGGTTTGAAAACAAAACCTATGATCAAATTTGACAAATTTCAAGTCTGCCCGCCCACCCCACCCCCACCCCTGCCCACAACAATTACAACAGAAAAATTCTCCTGACAAATTTTTCATCAGTCTTGATGGAGGGTTTGAGAAACACAAAACATGCAACTTTGCTCCCAGAATACTTATTCTTCAAAGTTTTCTTCATCTACCCAGAGTTTTCTCTGTATTTTTTGCTCATATAGAGTGCAGTTTTACAAAACTCTCTGGCTTCAATTTTTGTTTAGTTTCCCCTTCCTACCCATTTTTAACTTTTCCTCCATAAACAAACTAAAGTAATGATCCCCCCTTTTTTTTTTTCCTTTTTTTCTTTTTAAAGCACTGATCTTTTACCCCTTCATGGATCACAGCCTTGTCATGGTGAAGGGGCTTGTGTAACTCAGTGAAGCTATGAGCCATGCCATCCAGGGCCACCCAAGACTCATGGGTCACAGTAAGAGTTCTGACAAAATGTGATCTGCTTGGGGAGGAAATGGCAAACCACTCCAGTATGCTTGCTGTGAGAACCCCAGAACAGTATGAAAAGGCAAAAAGATATGGCACTGGAAGATGAATACCACCAATCTGAAGGTATCTAATATGCTACTAGAAGAGCATAGGGCAATTATTAATCGCTCAAGAAAGAATGAAGTTGCTGAGCCAAAGTGGAAAGAATACTTAGTTGTGGATATGTTTGGTTGTGAAAGTAAAGTTTAATGCTGTGAGAAACAATATAGCATAGGAACTTGGAATGTTAGGTCCATAAATCTAGGTAAATTGACATGGTCAAGCAGCAGATGGCAGAATTGAACACTAACATCTCAGGAAGCAGTGAACTAAAATGAAAGGAATGGGTGAATTTAATTCAAATAACTGTTATATCTACTGCAGTGGGCAAGAATCCCTTAGAAGAAATAGAGTAGCCCTCAGAGTCAACAAGAGTCCAAAATGTGATACTTGGATGCAACTTCAGACATGAACAAAATAATTTCAGTTTGTTCCCAAGGCAGTGGCAATCCACTCCAGTACTTTTGCCTGGAAAATCCAATGGACGAAGGAGCATGGTTAGGCTACAGTCCATGGGGTCACAAAGAGTTGGACACGACTGAACGACTTTGCTTTCACTTTCCTTTTTCTAAGGCAAACAATTCAACATCACAGTAATCCAAGTCAATGCTCTAACCAATAATGCTGAAAAAAATTGAAGTTGAAGGGTTCTATGAAGAACTCTAAGACCTTCTAGAACTAACACCAAAAAAGCTGTCCTTTTCATCATAGGGGACCAGAATGCAAACGTTGGAAGTCAAGAGATACCCAGATTAATAAGCAAGTTTGGCTTTGCAATATAAAATGAAGCAGGGCAAAGGCTAATAGAATTTTGCCAAGAGAACACACTGCCAAGAGAACATTCTCTTTCAACAACACAAGAGATGCTCTGCACAGGGGACATCACCAGATAGTCAAGACCAAAATCAGATTGACTATATTCTTTGCAGCCTAAGATGGAGAAGTTCTATACAGTCAGGAAAAACAAGACCTGGAGCTGATTATGGCTCCAGATCATGAACTCCTTATTGCAAGTGTAAGTAAGTGAAAGTCATTCAATCCTGACTGACTCTTTAAGACCCCATGGACTATATAGTCCATGGAATTCAT
Source organism: Capra hircus (assembly GCF_001704415.2). Lineage (NCBI taxonomy): Eukaryota > Metazoa > Chordata > Mammalia > Artiodactyla > Bovidae > Capra > Capra hircus. The sequence goes on from NC_030813.1 coordinate 75,683,228, forward strand.
CAGGCCAGAATACCGGAGTGAGTAGCCTTTCCCTTGTCCAGGGGATCTTCCCAACCCAGATATCAAACCCAGGTCTCCTGCGTTGCTGGCAGATTCTTTACCAGCTGAGCCACAAAGGAAGCCCAAGAACTAAAGTGGGTAGCTTATCCTTTCTCCAGTGGATCTTCCTGCACTTACTGCAAAGTTGAGGCTAAAAATTTAAAAATGTAGGGGAAACCACTAGGCCATTCAGGTACGACCTAAATAAAATTCCTTATGATTTTATAGTGGAGGTGATGAATGCATTCAAGGGCTTAGATCTGGTAGATAAAATGCCTGAAGAACTATTTTGAAAATTATACAGGATAGCAACCAAATGATGATGCTGTTAAAGCACTACACTCAATATGCCAGCAAATTTGGAAAACTCAACAGTGACCAGAGGACTGGAAAAGGTCAGCTTTCATTCCAATTCCAAAGAAAAGCAATGCCAAAAATGTTCAGACTACCATGTTACTGCGTACATCTCACACGCTAGCAATGTAATGCTCAAAATTCTCCAAGCTAAGCTTCAACAGTACGTGAACTGAAAACTTTGAGATGATCAAGCTTAGAAAAGGCAGAGGATTTAGAAAAGGCAGAGGAACCAGTGATCAAATTGCCAACATCTATTGGAACATTGGAAAACCAAGAGATTTCCAGAGAAACATCTACTTTTGCTTCATTGATTATGCTAAAGCCTTTGACTATGTGGATCACAACAAACTGGGGGAAATTCTTCAAGAGATGAAAATGACAGAGCACCTTACCTGCCTCCTGAAAAATCTGTATGCAGGTCAAGAAGCAACTGTTAGAACCAGACATGGAACAAGGTAGCAAGAATATTCAGAAGAACTATACAAAAATGTCTTAAGGATAACCATGAAGGTGGGGTCATTCACCTAGAGCCTGACATCCTGGAGTGTGAAGTCAAGTGGTCCTTAGGAAGCATTACTTCAAGCTAAGCTAGCGGAGGTCATGGAATTCCAGTTGAGCTATTTCAAATTCTAGAAGATGATGCTGTTAAGGTGCTGCATTCAACATGCCAGCAAATTTGGAAAACACACCATTGGCCTCAGGACCGGGAAAGGTGAGTTTTCATTCAATACCAAAGAAAGGTAATGCCAAAGAATGTTCAAACTACCATACAACAGATTCTATTTTCTTGGCTCTAAAATCACTGAGGATGGTGACTACAGTCATGAAACAAACCTAGACAGCATATTAAAAAGCAGAGACATAATTTTGTTGACAAAGATCCATCTTGTTAAAGCTATGCTTTTCCCAATAATCATGTGCAGATGTGAGAGTTGGACCATAAGGAAGCATGAATGTCAAAAAGTTGATACTTTTGAATTGTAGTGCTGGAGAAGGCAATGGCACCCCACTCCAGTACTCTTGCCTGGAAAATCCCATGGACGGGGGAGCCTGGCAGGCTGCAGTCCATGGGGTCGCGAACAGTTGGACATGACTGAGCGACTTCACTTTCACTTTTCACTTTCCACTTTCACGCATTGAAGAAGGAAATGGCAACCCACTCCAGTGTTCTTGCCTGGAGAATCCCAGGGATAGGGGAGCCTGGTGGGCTGCCGTCTATGGGGTCACACAGAGTCGGACACAACTGAAGTGATGCAGCAGCAGCAGCAGCAGCAGCTGGAGAAGACTATTGAGAGTCCCATGGACAGCAAGGAGATCAAACTAGTCAATCCTAAAGGAAATCAACCGTGAACATTCATTGGAATGTCTAATGCCGAAGCTGAAACTCCAGTACTTTTGCAACCTGACGTAAAAAGCCAACACACTGGAAAAGATCCTGAAGATCCTTAAATATTTAAGGCAAAAGGAAAAGGAGGTGGCAGAGGATGAGAGGTTAGATTGTATCACCCACTCAATGGACATGAATTTGACTAAACTAGGTGACAGTGAAGGACAGAGGAGACTGTCCTATAGATTTGCAGGGTTGGACACGACTTTGTAATAACATTAATCTTTTAAGTGTTTTTTCTTTTGTGTTTGGAGTTCCTGCTGTCACATATTCCAAAAGCTTATGTTTTCTGTTTTATCTTTAAAATTATTTTCCTTAATAAAATTTCCTTTTAATGGAATTTTGGTGCTATCAGTGAAAAAAGTACTGTATTTGCCACTTCTGTCTTGGTTCTGACCACTCACTCGAGCTCTAAAATTTTTTTGGAAGTTACTTAACAGAGCTTTAGTGTTCATGAAATAAATATTTAAGAACATAAACTCAAAATCTTGCAAAGAAAATTAAGTGGAATAAGGAATATTAAGCCTAATGCAATGTAGAAATTAATAAAATTCTTTCCTTCATGTAAATCCTCTACCACTTTTCCTCATGCCTGGCTCCTAGCTATTAAAATCAATCTAGAGTGTCTCTTCATCTTTGAAATAAATGTTACAGAATACCACCAGGATTCCTGTGATTTCTCAAAAAAATTTCTTATCCTTATATTGTCTATTAGCTTTCACTCTGGACTGTGGATATGCATGGTTTCACACAAAGTGTAACCTATTCTCTAGGTAAAAAAATATAAAAGTAGGGAAACCTTGTTCATTCTATTTATATTCTGCATTCCTAAACCCATGGAAAAATAATCATACCCTCAGAGAATTATTTTAGGTTACTATGTTAAATGAACCATGCACAGCAATCATGTTGATAGCATTCACAAAGACTATGGTATTTTATGGTTTTCACAAACAAAAATTGTACTTTAGAAAGGTATAAGAAAATTTCTTTGATAACAGTTCAGTTCAGTTCAGTCTCTCAGTTGTATCCAACATTTTGCAACCCCATTAATCACAGCATGCCAGGCCTCCCTGTCCATCACCAATTCCCGGAGTTTATCCAGACTATGGCCATCGAGTCAGTGATGCCATCCAGCCATCTCATCGTCTGTCGTCCCCTTCTCCTCCAAACCCTAATCCCTCCCAGCATCAGGGTCTTTTCCAATGAGTCAACGGGTTCAATCCCTGGGTTGGGAAGATATTGGGTGACATAAAAATTTCTAATACGGTGAGCCTTTGTAATTTCAAATAAGTTATCTTTAACCCTCTTGCATATATGTGTGACTACCAAGACATTCAGTATTCCATATCTATGTTCTAGTTCTTAGTAGCCTAGCACGATGAAAATCTTTGAAAGAGTTATATGGTCAAAGTTCATAACAATAAATTTGGACAATTCAAGACATAGTCCAAGTGAAAACCAAAATTCTCCTGAGGTAGAGCATTTCCAAAGGTGGTTGGAAAAAGAAAAATTTATCTCCAAAAGAAAAAATATTAATTTCATGGGCTAGGAACTATATTATTTCACTTTGGAATAACTGAATGCCAAATGTCAGTGGCAGGAAAAATTTTAGTAGTAAAAATATCAATTCTAATACAATTGTTACTTATGATACTCTCTAACATCTTCACTCTTGCACTTATTCTATTGGAGAATTAAATGGAAATGCCATCGTTATTACTCCATCTTTCAAGTTTTTGATGGCAATTTAATTTCTGGAGTTTCCAAGAAATCTATATTGTACTTTGTTATTGAGAAAAAAAATTACACAGGATAAAATGCACAGATCTTATGCATATAACTGATGAGTTTTTGCCAGTGGATGCACCCATGCAATCATCACCCCAAATAAGATATAAAACTCTTCTATCTGCCATGAAATTTCCTTCATGTTTCCTTCCAATTATTTTTTGAGTTACTATCTAACATCCTGTTTCACAGTGCAGCAAAATTTCTCTAGATAGGAGAAACCAAGTTTGTTTGTTTTTTTTTTTAAATGCCAGGATGTTGTGAATTTTAACCCATTTCCTCAAATCTCCCCCACGTTCCCTTTCATTCACACCCCAATCCACATTCACTTAGGGATACTCTGTCATGCTTTATTATTTTAAATAATAAGTAATAGTGCTTCTACTTGAAGAGGGAAATAGTGCAACAATGTGTAGCTTTCAGGAAATATCTCATTGTAAATCATAAACACACAATCTTCCAGTCCTGCTCAGAAATCTGGTTATTTGGATATATGAGTCAATATTTCTAGGCCTTGGAAAGCCATTACAATCTATTGATCAGAACAAGCCTCATAGTAATCAGATGGTAAATGAAATCTGACCTTCATTTAACTCTAAGTAAGGCCAAAACTATGGTAAAGAAAGCTACGGTAACAATCTGTCTATGAAACAGACATTTGAAATAAATAACTGTTCACAGAGGCTGAGTAAAATAAAAGATTAGATCCACATGAGACAAATTTCTAAAAGAGATTATTATCATGTAAAAGCAATATGTATCTATTCATCATCTTCCTTTTAACAAATTATTCAGACATGTAATAACTATTTGTTGGTGAAAGCTAATTTCAATTAATTCAGGATTTGGGGACACTTTTTTTGCAATGAAGAACATATTGGAGGAAATTTCAGTATACTAATGAAATAGCATTATAAATAAAATTGCTGCAAAATGAATGAACACTGGTGTTATTTATTCAATTCAACAATTATGCCTTGATTCACTATTTAAATATGTGGTTGTTTAACTCTCACCTCACATATGGTGACACACAAAAATATAATTGACATCTTGATTAAGCATAATAGGTGATGTAGATAGATATTGCTTATTTGGAATACTTCTTATATCTCCTGTTCGGTTCAGTACAGTCACTCAGTCATGTCCAACTCTTTGTGACCCCATGGACTGCAGTACGCAAGGGTTCTCTGCCCATCACTGAGGAAGCACTCTCAGTGCTTACTCAAGCTCATGTTCATTGAGTCAGGGGTGCCATACAACTATCTCATTCTCTCTTGTCCCTTTCTCCTCCTGTCTTCAATCTTTCCCAGCATTAGAGTCTTTTCCAGTGATACAGTTCTTCTCATCAAGTAGCCAAATTATTAGAGTTTCAGCATCCATCCTTCCAATGAATATTCAGGACTGATTTCCTTTAGGATTGACTGGTTTGATCTCCTTGCAGTCCAAGCGATTCTCAAGAGTCTTCTCCAATGCCATAGTTCAAAAGTATCAATTCTTCAGTGCTTGGCTTTCTTTATGGTCCAATTCTCACATCTATATATGACTACTGGAAAAACCATAGCTTTGACTGATGGACCTTTGTTGGTAAAGTAATGTCTCTGCTTTTTAATGTACTGTCTGTGTTGATCATAGCTTTTCTTCTAAGGAGCAAGCATCTTTTAATTTCATGGCTGCAGTCACCATCTGCAGTGATTTTGGAGCCCCCCAAAATAAAATATGTCGCTGTTTTCATTGTTTCCCCATCTATTTGCCATGAAGTAATGGGACTGGATGCCATGATTTTAGTTTTCTGAATGTTGAATTTTAAGCCATCTTTTTCTTTCTTTTTTTTTATTTTTTTATTTTTTAAATTTTAAAATCTTTAATTCTTACATGTGTTCCCAAACATGAACCCCCCTCCCACATCTTTTTCACTGTTCATTTTCACTTTCATCAAGAATCTTTTTAATTATTCTTCTCTTTCTGCCATAAGAGTGGTGCCATCTGCATATCTGAGGTTATTGATATTTCTTCTAGCAATTTTGATTCCAGTTTGCCAGGGTCCAGCCCTGGTGGATCAAGGGAATTCGAAGGTGGGGATGGCGTCAGCGTCTTTGGAAAAATACATATTTAATTACAGATATATAGAGAGATTAGAAATGGATAGTGTAGTAGGAGATAGCATAGTGGAGAAAAGGAGGCTGAATCCAGATGGGAATTCAGCCAGAGAAACAGGAGCAAGAAAGGAGCGACATCGGGGAATCAGTCTTTCTGGAAACTGATCCATTTTCTTTATTTTTAGGTTTGCTTATATACCTTTTGTTACACATAGGGATGAATACAGAGTCACACAGGGGTCAGCAGTCCTGACCTTTATCAAAATCAGGTGCTTCACATAAAAAGGTCTTAGGGATTTTATGATCCTTTCTTTCTGATAACCAAAAAACTTATTTTTTTCCAAGGGTGTTTTTTCTTAAACCAGGCACCACCCTCCAAATAAAGTTACATTCCTATAGGGTGAGGGTGTAGTGAGTTACAATCAAGAAAGGAATTTATTTAACCCAAGGTTAACATGATTAATCTTAAAGGTTAATACTTATTTCTCCTATATGCTTAAAGGTTAATACTTATTTCTCCTATATGTTAGTTATATTCATTATAAGGGCAGGGAATATGGAGATTTAGCAGCAAACATCAGCCCAACAAATGAAAATCCTTTCACCAACGCTCCTGTTAAGATCTATTTAGTCTTAAGATAGTGATAAAGTTACATTTTTACATAGCAAGGACACAGTGATTTATAACAAAGCACAGTGATCTATTACAAAAGAGGAAATCCATTAACTCAAAAAGTCTAGTATTGCTAACCTTAAGAACTACTATGTTTCCTTTTCTATAGTCCAAATACATTGATTAATATATTCCCAGGTGCCTAAGGATATGGAAGCCTGGCGGCAATCATTGACTCAACAAGAAGAAAAAGCCCTATGCTAATTAAGACTTTCAAAATACTCCAAAACTCTCTGTGCTGTTTATGGTTGAGAGGTAGTAAACAATCACGTGCTAGTGGCAGGAGTATGGATAATCCTGTCACACAAGCTAGTCTGTCAGCAGAGACGTTTGACCTGAGACATCCTTGTCCCACCCAGAGCAGGGAATTAGCAGCAATTATTGACACAACAAATGAAAAACCCTTCACCAATATAATTCCTAACTAACCCACTATACTAATAATTTCTAACACCCCAAAAGAATTTTTCTTTAGTAAGTCTAAAACATCTCGTGCCTCTCAGGTTGGGAGGCTGTAAACAATCACATGTGGCCAGACAAACCTATACAGTTGGGCTAGATAACCTTTAAAGGAGTCCGTAAGCTGAAACACTCTTGTCACACCCAGGAATTTTTATTGCTTTGGAGCTGCAAGTTAACTCCTTCTCCGAGAGAAACGGTTATGGGGGAGAGCCCCCCGTAAAGTCAGAGGTGTAGGTGAGAGCATAAAACAGACTCTGGTTTTGGGGTAGATGCTCAGGAACAGGGGGTTTCCTGAGGCTTGATCACGCCTTTGCGTATGCCAAGCCTCCTTCCTCGTGACCTTTGCCATGGGCGGAATTCCTCACGCTGGCCCCGGCACCAGTTTGTGCTTCATCCAGCCTGGCATTTTGTATGATATACTCTGCGTAAAAGTTAAATAAGCAGGGTGACAATATACAGCCTTGATGTGCTCCTTTTCCAATTTGGAACCAGTCTGTTGTTCCATGTCCAGTTCCAACTGTTGCTTCCCAATCTGCATACAGATTCTCAGGAGGCAGGTCAGGTGGTCTGGTATTCCCATCTCTTGAAGTATTTTCCACAGTTTATTGTGACCCACCCAGTCAAGGGCTTTGGCATAGTCAATAAAGCAGAAATAAAGGCTTTAGTATAGTCAATAAAGCAGAATTTTTTTTTTTCTGGAACTTTCTTGCTTTTTCGAAAGCAAAAGATCCAACAGATCTCTTTCGATCCAACAGATGTTAGCAATTTGTTCTCTGGTTCCTCTGCCTTTTCTAAAATCCAGCTTGAATATCTGGAAGCTCATGGTTCACATATTGTTGAAGCCTGGCTTGGAGAATTTTGAGTGATACTCAGCACGTGAGATGAGTATAATTGTGCAGTAGTTTGAACATTATTTGGCATTGCCTTTCTTTGGGATTGGAATGAAAACTCACCTTTTCCAACCTGTGGTCACTGTTGAGCTTTCCAAATTTGCTGGCATATTGAGTGCAGCACTTTCACAACATCATCTTTTAGGATTTGAACTAGCTTTGTTCATAGTTATGCTTCCTAAGGCCCACTTGACTTCACATTCCAGGATCTGGCTCTAGGTGAATGATCATGCCATTGTCATTATCTGGATCATGAAGACCTTTTTTGTGTATAGTTCTGTGTATTCTTACCTCCTCTTCTTAATATCTTAATCTTTTCTGCTTCTGTTATCTCCTGTAGAAGAGCAATAATCTCACCAAACATACCATCTATTTCTTATTTTATAGAATATATACTATATCCTCTCTGTAGAAAATGTGTATATTATAAAATATATAGTCTACATACATTCCAGGCCAATAATTAGGAGGGCCAAATAACTACTCTACCATTGAGCTGTGCTTCTAAATGACTTGTTTTGTTTTTTACTAAAAACATGTTAAAGTTAGTATATAAAACACTCCAGTTCTCCCTTCCCCTGAGTATGCAACTCTTTTATAATAAATGATCCATGATATATATGATCTATGTTATATGAGGTACACATAACACATACTGGTTCAACTTCTCTTTATGGTCTTACAGTTGAGAGCAATTCTTAAAAAAAAAAAAAAAAATCCTACATGAACATCTCTGTCACAGAATCTGTTTTCAAAGGTATTAACTAGGACCATGAATTTCTTCACTGATTGCACCATTCTAGCCGTCAAACACAGTATCCAACAGCTTCAGTCTTTTGAAGATTCAATCTCTAAGACTCATCTTTTTTTTTTTTTTTTTTTGCCACAGTCTTTGTTCTTCATATAGCTGAGGCATTCTTAGCTTTCAATAATACTTCTTTTCAGAGAGCTTTCCTGATCATCATACACTTACTTAAAAATTCTTAACAACATTAATTTTTTGGAAGAGTTTTATAATGAATAACAAGCTGATAATTTATTTAAACATTTTTAACACAGCAAAATTTTAATAAATAGCATACATTAAAACAAAACAGCCATACTTACTAATCAAGCATTAAAAATAATGTAAAGTGTTAGTTGCTCAGTAGTGTCTGATTCTTTGTGACCTCATAGACTGTAGCCTGCCAGGGTCTTCTGTCCATAGAATTCTCCAGTCAAGAATATTGAAGTGGATCACCATTCCCTTCTCCAGGGGATCTTCCTGACACAGAGATCAAACCCAGGTTTCTTGCATTGCAGGTGGATTCTTTTCTATCTGAAAGACCAGGGCAAGTAGTATAAATAAATAAATAAATAAATAAATAAATAAATAAATAAAGGGTTATAATAATTTTGGTACATAGTCATTACTAAACTCCTTAGTATCTATTCCTAATACTTATCTGGTGGCTCAGTGGTAAAGTATCCACGTGCCAATGCAAGATATTCAGGTTCAATCCCTGGATTGGAAAAATCACCTAGTGAAGAAAATGGCAACTCACTCCAGTATTCTTGCTTGGGAAACCCCATGGACTGAAGAGCCTGGCAGGCTATAGTCCATGGGGTAGTAAAGAGTCGGGTACAGCTTAGTGACTAACAACAACAACAATACTATTTCACAGGTACCATATTATTTATTTTCAGAGTGCATTTTCAAATATATTTACATTTGTTTCATATCATTGCTTGCAATATTATTCAAAGTTGAATTTTATGGTTACTAAATTTGGCATTATAGACATCATTCATTAAATGTTCTCTACTGGCAATAATAGTTTTAACTAATAGATACTCTCTATTGTTGAAATACTTAGAAATCTCAGCATATTCTGTAAAATTAAAAAGATATGCTTAATTCTAATATTCTTGCATTTACATGTGTAACTATTTCAGTCCACTGATTTATTTTCATAGATATTCACATTTGGCCTGCATTCAAAGTGCCTTTTTTTAAATAAACATTCTTGTAAGACAAATCTCCTAATTTTTTTCCTCTATGACTATACATATTTTGCCTAATTTAGATGCAGAAAATGATAAACTTTCTCAGTTTCATTCAGTCCCACCACAGAATATAAATTCATCCATTTAGAAATATAAATTTCAGCAAAAATATTTTTACCAGAAATTGAGACATTACAAATTGCAACTCTGTAATTTTAAGTTAAATCTGGTATACTTCCTGAGCTCTCTATTGCATTTGTTTAACTCCATTGCTTTTTATAGATACATTACAATGTGTGCCTGTTTGCTAGACTATCAATAATTCCATTTCTCTAAAAGCTTTGAAAGTTGAATTGTCCTTGAGCAACTGAATACCTTAATTAAAGATTTCCAAACAAAGTTTAACCAATGTTCAGAGGATTCATTTACAAGATTCAATGCCATTGTTTTACACTTAGGTTGATTTATAAAATAGTTCCTCGAGTTGTGAGGAATCTATTTCATGAAGTAATTATTCAGTTACTATACCTCCTTAGTCTTCCTCAATCTGTGATTGCTCCCAGTTGTTCCTTGCCTTTCATGACCCTTAAATTTTTGAAGGGGACTACTAAATTATTTGTGAAGTGTCTTTCAGTTTGGATTTGTCTCGTTTATTTATTTTTTTATTAGATTTAAATTCTGCACTTTTGACACAAATACAGCTAAAGTGACGGTATATACTTTTCAGTGAAATGCATCAGATGGTCCAGGTCTATGATCTTGACACATTTATTACGGGTGATGATAACTTTCAAGATTGTTTTAAGTAGTTGTCTGCCTGGTTTTTCCATTTTTTCCATTGTAATGTTGCTATATTCCTTTTGTAATTAAAAATGCCTCAGGAGATATGAATTAAAACTATGCAGATACCCTACTGCTAAATTTTGCTTACTGATTTTATCATCCCTGGATGGTGCTTGGCTCCAATAATTATTAATCTGATACTTTGATTAACAGTGATTTTATATTTGCCTAATTACTTTTATATTTTTAATTTGAGTTTTTTCCTAATAGAGAGCTATCTCTTCTCTTCCATATTTATTATTATTATATAAGCATGAACTCACAGATATTTACTTTATTTTGTTGGTTATAATTTGATACTACCATTATTTATTTTTTTGCTGAAATTATTCCAGTTGGGCCATCAGGATGTTTCTTTAGTTGAGCTTCATTTTTCTTTTGGCATGATCTCATTCTTTTTGGAAGAATTCTGGATTTCTGGCACCACAAGGTATTCTTACCTTTTGTATTTTCTCTAAAACTTCTCTGGAACCACGTACTAATTTAACTAGTTCTGTTTATTTTTAATTGGCAAATGGTAGTTAGAAACCATGACCTGGACACTAGCTGTGCTCACTGCTACTGAAGTATCATTGTTCTTACACCTTTGGACTGGATTAAATATAGAAACACATGTACGTGCATTTGTGTTTATGTATATATACATATCAATTTAGTTGCTCAGTCGTGTCCGATTCTTTGTGACCCCATGAATTGCAGCACGCCAGGCCTCCCTGTCCATCAACAACTCCCGGAGTTCACTCAGACTCACGTCCATTGAGTCAGTGATGCCATCCAGCGATATCATCCTCTGTCATCCCCTTCTCCTCCTGCACCCAATCCCTTCCAGCATCAGAGTCTTTTCCAATGAGTCAACTCTTTGCATGAGGTGGTCAAAGTACTAGAGTTTCAGCTTCAGCATCATTCCTTCCAAAGAAATCCCAGGGCTGATCTCCTTCAGAATGGACTGGTTGGATCTCCTTGCAGTCCAAGGGACTCTCAAGAGTCTTCTCAAACACCACAGTTCAAAAACATCAATTCTTCAGTGCTCAGCTTTCTTCACAGTCCAACTTTCACAACCATACATGATTACTGGAAAAACCATAGCCTTGACTAGACGGACCTTAGTCGGCAAAGTAATGTCTCTGCTTTTGAATATGCTATCTAGGTTGGTCATAACTTTTCTTCCAAGGAGTAAGCGTCTTTTAATTTCATGGCTGCAGTCACCATCTGCAGTGATTTTGGAGTCCCCCAAAATAAAGTCTGATACTGTTTCCACTGTGTTTCCCAATCTATTTCCCATGAAGTGATGGGACCAGATGCCTTGATCTTCGTTTTCTGAATGTTGAGCTTTAAGCCAACTTTTCACTCTCCACTTTCACTTTCATCAAGAGACTTTTTAGTTCCTCTTCACTTTCTGCCATAAGTGTGGTGTCTCTGCATACCTGAGGTTATTGATATTTCTCCCGGCAATCTTGATTCCAGCTTGTGCTTCTTCCAGTCCAGCGTTTCTCTGATGTACTCTGCATAGAAGTTAAATAAGCAGGGTGACAATATACAGACTTGATGTACTCATTTTCCTATTTGGAGCCAGTCTGTTGTTCCATGTCAAGTTCTAACTGTTGCTTACTGACATGCATATAGGTTTCTCAAGAGGCAGATCAGGTGGTCTGGTATTCCCATCTCTTTCAGAATTTTCCACAGTTTTTTGTTATCCACACAGTCAAGGGCTTTGGCATAGTCAAATAAAGCAGATATAGATGTGTTTCTGGAACTCTCTTGCTTTCTCGATGATACAGCGGATGTTGGCAATTTGATCTCTGGTTCCTCTGCCTTTCCTAAAACCAGCTTGAACATCTGGAAGTTCATGGTTCACGTATTGCTGAAGCCTGGCTTGGAGAATTTTGAACATTACTTTACTAGTGTTTGAGATGAGTGCAATTGTGCAGTAGTTGGAACATTCTGCGGCATTGCCTTTCTTTGAGATTTGAATGAAAACTGACCTTTTCCAGTCCTGCGGCCACTTCTGAGTTTTCCAAATTTGCTGGCATATTGAGTGCAGCACTTTCACAGCATCATCTTTCAGGATTTGAAATAGCTCTACTGGAATTCCATCACCTCCACTAGCTTTGTTCGTAGTGATGCTTTCTAAGGCCCACTTGACTTCACATTCCAGGATGTCTGGCTCTAGGTGGGTGCTCACACCATCGTGATTATCTTGGTCATGAAGATCTTTTTTGTATAGTTCTTCTGTGTATTTCTGCCACTTGTTCTTAATATCTTCTGCTTCAGTTAGGTCCATACCATTTCTGTCCTTTATCGAGACCATCTTTGCATGAAATGTTCCTTTGGTATCTCTAATTTTATTGAGGAAATCTCTAGTCTTTCCCATCCTGTTGTTTTCCTCTATTTCTTTGCATTGATTGCTGAGGAAGGCTTTCTTATCTCTCCTTGCTATTCTTTGGAACTCTGCATTCAGATGCTTATATTTTTCCTTTCCTCCTTTGCTTTTCACTTCTCTTCTTTTCACAGCTATTTGTAATGCCTTCTCAGACAGCAATTTTGCTTTTTTGCATTTCTTTTCCATGTGGATGTTCTTGATCCCTGTCTCCTGTACAATGTCATGAACCTCCGTTCATAGTTCATCAGGCACTCTATCTATCAGATCTAGATATGTGTGAAGTGAAGTGAAGTCGCTCAGTTGTGCCTGACTCTTTGCTACCCCGTGGACTGTAGCCTACCAGGCTCCTCCCTCCATGGGATTCTCCTGGCAAGAGTACTAGAGTGGGTTGCCATTTCCTTCTCCAGGGGAGCTTCCCGACCCAGGGATCGAACCCAGGTCTCCCGCATTCCAGGCAGACGCCTTAACCTCTGAGCCACCAGGGAAGCCCAGATATATGTGACCTATATATATATCAGATATATATATGTGAAGTGAGTAAAGTTACTCAGTCATGTCCGACTCTGCGACCCCATAGACTGTAGCCTAGCAGGCTCCTTCGTCCTTGGGATTTTCCAGGCAGGAATACTGGAGTGGGTTGTCATTTCCTTCTCCAGTGTATCTTCCTGACCCAGGGATCAAACTCAGGTCCTCCACATTGTAGGCATACGCTTTACCATCTGAGCTACAGAGCCCTATATATATACACAAAATACTGTACATGCACATATTCATACTAATTTCTATGTCTATGAATCTATATAATATTATTTCTATATATTTACATATTAAAATATACGTATCTATATATCTGTCAATCTGATACTTCTAATTCAGCATCACAAGAATTATGCTAGCCTCCTTCTTTTCATTTACTTACATTATAAATTTAGAAAGTTTATAATACTTATGACTTCTTTCTCCAACAATGAAAAATATTTCTTAATATATGTTTATAATATACACAAATATAATTATCTGAAAACATTTATATATTTGCTCCTTCTTGTACACACTTAGAAATACTTTCAGAATAGCTATTGCATACCCTCTTCCAACAACAAGAGATGACTATATACATGGACATCACCAGATGGTCAAGACCAAAATCAGATTGATTATATTCTTTACAACCAAAGATGGAGAAGCTCTATTCAATCAGCAAAAAGAAGACTTGGAGCTGACTATGGGTCAGATCATCTGCTCTTTTTTTTCAAAATTCAGGCTCAAAATGAAAAAGTAGGGAAAACCACTAGACCATTCATGTATGACATAAATCAAATCCCTATGATAATATACTGGAGGTGAGAAATAAACTCAAGGGACTAGGTCTTGTAGATAGAGTGCCTGAAGAACTATGGACAAAGGTTTGTAACAATATTTGGAGTTGGTGACAAAAACCATCCCCAAGAAAAAGAAATGCAAGAAGGCAAAGTTGCTGTCTGATGTGACCTTACAAATAGCTGATAAAAGAGAAGTGAAAGCAAAGAAGAAAGAGAAAGCTACACTCAACTGAATGCAGAGTTCCAAAGAATAGCAAGGAGAGATAAGAAAGTCTTCTTAAGTAAAGGATGCAAAGAAATAGAGAAAACAACAGAATGGGAAAGACAAGAGATCTGTTAAAGAAAATTGGAGATACCAATGGAACATCTCATGCAAAGATAGGTACAATAAAGAACAAAAGTTGCAAGAACCTAACAGAAGCAAAAGAGGTGAAGAAGAGGTGGTAAGAACTATACAAAAAAGTTCTGTACAACAAAGCTCTTAATGACCCAGATAATCACAATTGTGTGATAACTCACCTAGAGCTAGAGATCCTGGAGTAAAAGTCCAGTGGGCATTAATAAGCATTAACAAGAACAAAGCTAGCGGAAGTGATGGGATTCCAGGTGAGCTACTGCAAATCCTAAAAGATGATGCTGTTAAAGTGCCGCATTCAATATTCCAGCAAATTTGGAAAGCTCAGTGGTGCCAACAGGACTGGAAAAAAATGAGTTTTCATTCCAATCCCAAAGAAAGGTAAAGTCAAAGAAAGTTCAAATTACTGTACAACTGTGCTCATTTCACATGCTAGCAAGATTATGCTCAAATTCTTCAAGCTAGGCTTCAGCACTATGTGAACCAAGAACTTCCAGATATACAAGCTGGATTTAGAAAAGGCAGAGTAACCAGAGATCAAATTGTCAACATCCACTGAATCATAGAAAAAGCAAGGCGATTTCAAAAAAATCTACGTTTGCTTCATTGACTACATGGAAGCCTTTGAGTGTGAATCACGACAAGCTGTGGACTATTCTTAAAGAGATGGGAGTACCAGACCACTTTACCTGCCTCTTGAAAAACCTGTTTGTGAGACAAGAAGCAACAGTTAGAACTGCAAGTTGACGATGGACTTGTTCCAAATTGGGAAAGGAGTACGTCAAGTCTGTATATTGTGACCCTGCTTATTTAAGGTCTATGCAGAACACATCATACAAAATGCTGGGCTGGATGACTCACAAGTTGAAATCAAGATTTCTGGAAGAAATATCCACAACCTCATATATGCAGATGATATCATTTTAATGATAGAAAGTGAAGAGGAACTAAAGAGTCTCAATGAAGGTGAAAGAGGAGTGAAACAGCTGGCTTAAGACTGTATATTAAAAGAAAAAAAAAAAGATCATGGCATCTGGTCCCATCAGCTCATGGCAAATACATGGGGAAAAAGTTGAGACAGTGATTTCATTTTCCTGGGCTCCAAAATCAATGGCAGATGGTGATTGCAGCCATGGAATAGAAAGACACTTGCTTCTTGGAAGAAAAGCTATGACAAATTTAGCCAGTGTGTTAAAAAGCAGAGACATCACTTTGCTGAAAAATGTCTGTACAGTCAAAGCTATGTTTTTTCATTATTCATGTATGGATGTGAGAAGGCAGAGGGCCAAAGAATTGATGCTTTTTAACTGTGGTGCTGGAGAAGACTCTTGAGAGTCCCTTGGACAACAAGGAAATCAAACCAGTCAATCCTAAAGGAACTCAACCCTGAATATTCATTGGAATGACTAGTGCTGAAACCAATGCACCAATATTTTGGCCCCCTGATACAAAGAGCCAACTCATTGGAAAAGACACTGATGCTGGGAAAGATTGAAGGCAGGAAGAGAAGGGGGTGACAGAGGATGAGACACTTGTATGGCATCACTGATTCAATGGACATGAGTTTGAGCAAACTCAGGGACATAGTGAAGGACAGGAAAGCCTGGCATGGTGCAGTTCAGGGGGTTGCTAAAAGTCAGGCACAATTTAGCAAGTAAACATCAACAATTCCATACCCTGCAGAAGACAAATTTACTAACTAGAGTATGGAATATACTCAAATGAATTTTATTATATGTATATATTTAGTGAGATTATGAATTCTTAAACACATTTTGCTACCAAGAGTAAAGAATGAAATGGCATGAAAGGTAGACAGCTTGATGAATTTCTATATTTTACCATAGCTTTAAGGTGCTATTTTAGAAAATATCTAGTATATATTCAATGACTCTCCTAAGAATACACAAAAGTCTTCACTTGCCTGAGCTATAAAGTTGAAATCTACCTTCAAAATTGAATTTTCTATAAGTGAAAAAATATATCCATCATATTGAATGTGCATACATTTAGTTTATACTTACTATTTCAAAATTATATTTTAATTAATTCAAGTTAAGAGAAAAGTAATACTACTGGGTTATATTATTCACAAATGAGAACAGTAAATAGCAAGTCAGTTCAGTTCAGTCACTCAGTTGTGTTCGACTCTTTGCGACCCCATGAATTGCAGCACGTCAGGCCTCCCTGTCCATCACCAACTCCCGGAGTTCACTCAAACTCACGTCCATAGTCAGTGATGCCATCCAGCCATCTCATCCTCGGTCATCCCCTTCTCCTCCTGCCCCCAATCCCTCCCAGCATCAGAGTCTTTTCCAATGAGTCAACTCTTTGCATGAAGTGGTCAAAGTACTGGAGTTTCAGCTTTAGCATTATTCCTTCCAAAGAAATCCCAGGGCTGATCTCCAGCAAATCACTATTGTTTCTGTTGGCTCATTATACTAACGTTAGTCATGGTGAAATATTTTGATATTATCAGTAAAGGTGTTAAGATATAATATTACCAATATGAAGAATTAATCATTTCTCCAGCAGTTCAATATCTTATAAATACTTCTGTTATAACTTTTGAAATCATCATTATTCATGACATGAACATGCAATAAGAGGAGAGAAATTAACATTTAATTCAATTGTTTAATAGAATATTGTAAATGTATTACATTCTCCAAATAATGAAGATGGATTATTGAAGACAATGTCAGCCCTTCTTTTATCCTTCAGGTTTATCTTTTCTTCCATAAAGTATTCAATAGTTTGTTTTTAAAATCTGTTTTTATTTAATACCAAATTTTCACAAGGTAGACATAGAAAATACCTATCATATATTTGGAATTATATTTTAACTGGTGTGTTGTTTCAGATAAGAAATAAATCTCATGATATTCCTAATAGTAAATATTGAAAAATAAAAGTATATTTATTTGTTCCATATAAAGTATATATGTTCCAAAATATAAGCATCAACACATTATATACATCTATGTATCGCAGTGTTAAAATACATCTTTCAGTCTCTTGCTATATTTAAATTTTGAGTTTTATAAGCAAAGAAAGTTATGCCCAAATAAACATTCAGGAGTGGAAGCAATAGAAGAAATATTTGATTAACTGTTTTTTTTTTAAACAAGTTTGGAAATTAATATATATCTTTTTTTGAAAGAGCTTGTAGATTAGTCAGTATTCTAAATGGACAATTTATCTTCCAAGAAAAAGAAAATATGTTTTTAAATAATTTTCTACTTCAGGATCTTATTTCAAGATAATAGAATTATCCTAATACTTCATCGGTAGTGGTTTGTAAGGCTCACTTAATTTACAAATATTGTGGTGGAAATTCAGATTATAAACCTCCCCTTTGAAACTGAAGAAGCGAATTTGTCTAGAACACTGCCTTGATGATAGCAATTTAAACTATTTTTTGTTTACAAACAAAATCAGTTACATTAATTGGACAACAGGGAGACTGAATGACATGGTGAACTCTACTTAAAACTCTATAATGACATATATGGGAATAGAATCTACACCCGTGGCGGATTCATGTTTATGTATGGCAAAATCAATACAATATTGTAAAGTGAAAATAATAATAATAACAAAATTTTAAAAATAATAAAAATAAAAATTAAAAAATAGAAATAAATAGAAATAAATAAATAAAAATTTAAAAAGAGTAAATATATGCTTATGTATAACTGATTCACTTTTCTGTACAGCAGAAACTAACACAACATTGTAAATGAACTATGCTCCAGTATTCACCAAAATATAAAACCTACAGATTTATTTTAATAAAATAAATTGGAGGTTCATGCATGTTTTCTAAAATCAACTTCCTAGTAATTTTGGGTTTGTGGTAAGAGATCCAACCAGTCCATTCTGAAGGAGATCAGCCCTGGGATTTCTTTGGAAGGAATGATGCTAAAGCTGAAACTCCAGTACTTTGGCCACTTCATGCGAAGAGTTGACTCATTGGAAAAGACTCTGATGCTGGGAGGGATTGGGGGCAGGAGGAGAAGGGGACGACAGAGGATGAGATGGCTGGATGGCATCATGGACTCGATGGACGTGAGTCTGAGTGAACTCTGGGAGTTGGTGATGGACTGGGAGGCCTGGCGTGCTGCAGTTCATGGGGTCACAAAGAGTCGGACATGACTGAGCAACTGAACTGAACTCCATTTGTTCTAGATGTTCACAATATTTTACTGTGCCATAATTCATTTGTAGGTTTTTATTATCTATCCTATATATAGTCAGTTCAATCAGTTCAATTCAGTCTCTCAGTTGTGTCTGACTCTTTGCAACCCCATGGACAGCAGCATGCCAGTAGTGTGTACATATCAATCCCAATTTATTCTTTTCAGTCTCTCTTTGCCCCTTAGTAATGATGTTGGCTTTCTACACCTGTGATTCAATTTTCTATTTTGTAAATAAGTTCATTTATACCATTTTTCTTTTTTAGATTACACATATAAGTGATATGATATTTGTCTTTCTCTGTCTTACTTCACAGAGTATGACAATCTGTAGGTCCATCCATGTCACTGCAAACAGCATTATTTTGTTATTTTTTTATGGCTGAACAATATTCCATTATATATATTTATATATATATGTATATATACACAACATCTCCTCTATCTACTAAGGAAACCATAAACAAAACAAAAAGACAGCTCACAGAATAGGAGAAAATATTTGCAAATGGAGGGACTGACAAGGGATTAAATTCCAAAATGTAAAACTAATTCATGTAGCTCAATAGCCTCCAATTAAAATAAATAAATTTATATTAAAAAAACCAATCAATCCTATCAAAAATATGAAAATCTAAATAAACAGTTCTATAAAGAAGATACAGAGATGGCACATGAAAAGACACTCAACAACACTAATTATCAGAGAAATTCAACTCAAAACTACAATGAGGTATTAGCTCACACTGGTTAGAATGGCTATCATTAAAAATCTATAAACAAATTCTGGAGAGAATGTGAAGAAAAGAGGACCCTCCTTACATTCTTGGAATGTAAATTAGTATAGCCACCTTGGAGAACAGTATGGAGGTTCCTTGAAAAACTAAAAATAGAGCTACCAAATGATCCCTCAATCTTACTCCCTGGCATATATCTATAGAAAACTTTAATTCAAAAAGATACATGCACTCTGAAGTTCATTGGAACACTATTTATGATAGCCAGCACATGGAAGCAACTTAAATGTCCATCAATGGAGAAATGGATTTAGTCTTCAATTTAAAGTAATAGTATAACTCAAAATATTCTCAGCCTTCTGTTACTGAACTAAATTTGGGTCCACTTGGCTGTGTTGCAGCCAAGTTGATATACCTGCACTTGGTTGTGAAGGAGGAAGGTACAGCGTTATTGCAGAGCCAAGAAAGGAGAAAGGGCAGCTCATGCTCATAATATCCAAACTTGTCCAAGGTTTTCAGGAAATGGTTTTCAAAGAGAAAGTGAGGGAGAGAGTGGAGGGTATATGATCAGCTCATGCACAATTTTCTGATTAGTGGTAGTGAGGTAACCAGGTGAGGTCACTGGAGTCAACATTATCAATAATCAGACTCCAGCCAGTCTGAAGCCTATGTGCTAATGGTCATCATGCAGCTAGCATCTTCCATCTGGTGTGTGTTTTAGTATCTATAAAACACCACCAGGATATGGCTCAGGATAGTATCGGTAGCATTTGAGGAAAAAGAAATGTCCTTGACTTTATTTTATGACTAAATTATTTTTATTTTGTTGTGTTTGACTGTTTTCCTTTGCTTCTGCATTTTCTCATTTCTCTGATTATTTTCTCTTTGGTAATCAGGGAAATTCTAAGATACTAAAGCTTTTCTACCGACAAGATGTATGGCAAATAGGGAGGGGGAAATGCCCATCCTTGGAAATTCCCCACAAGATTCTGCTCAGTTTCACTTCTACTCTATATTTTAGTGGTCACTGTACTTTAATTTCCCAAAAAGTAATTGGTTGGCCCAAACTCAAAAAAGATTTGTGAAAATGACATTAACAACTTTATATAAAATTTTGTGTAATATTTATGTAGCAGATACTTTTTGACTTACAACTATTGGTGTTTAAGCCACTTCTTAAAATCTTAGTTTACTGTCATAATTTGTCAAGAAAAATAGCAAATGACTATTTAAATAACAGGGTTTTTTTTTTTTTTTTCTATTTCTTTCTCTCTCTCCTTTTCTTTTAATACACAGGTCTAATGAGGTGCAAAGGGTATTGCATTTTGTGAAGCTTATCTAAAGCACACAATCTTCATCTCTGCTTCATGCCACAGCGAATTAAGTAGATAAACATGTCATAGGAAATTAAGATGGATGATAAGCTTGTTGGCACCATCTTGAAGACATAAGACATCATCACCCTCTCCACAGGTATTTGGCTAAAATACCCTGCCCTCACATTGTCAAACAGCACCTTGAAGAAATATACACACTGTTGAAAGCAAGAGGAAGTCAAAGAAAATATGACTCATAGTTTACTTATTGCATACATAATACAGTCTTGACATGAACTTGAAAAGATTGAATAAAGTTATGCACAATGCTTAACACTTATTTACAGACATTAATTCAAGCAACTTCCTAATGGATTAGAAAATATTTTTCCTTTATTTTGTAGATAAGGTCACAGAAGAAAAGGAGAGATAAGTTAGTTGCCTTCACTTTCATAAGATCTAAGTGTATTTTACTGTCTCTATTTTTCTATATGAAAGAATATTTAAAATATTAATATAAAACCAAAGCTGAATTTTTTTTTATTTTTTCATGAAATCCAAATCATTTAGAAAGAAGGCACAGTATAGTTTAGACAACTGTTTTTTTTTTTTTTTTTCTTTTCATGGCAAAGCCAGATATACTTAGAGAAAACTGAATGTTAGAATAATCCTCATATTATTTCAAAGACTAATTTGAGAATAACTTCTTCATTAAGAGATATAAAAAGAAACAGCCAAAATTAAAACAAACAAAAAGATCTGCTAATATTTGCTGGAGATATACTTCACCATTTTTTTCTTTTCCTGAGGATATTTACATAATTGTAAATGTTGACTGTAAATGAGACATATAATGCTAATGAAATGACAACTTGGAGAAACATAAACAAAGTTGCTTGAACAGGAATTCAAACAGGACTTCCATGGTTGTCCATTGGTTAAGAATCCACCTGCCACAGCAGGGGACACAGGTTCGATCTCTAGTCCAGGAAGATTCAACATGCCTCAGGCAACTAAGTCCCTTCACCACACACTCCACAAATACTGAGCCTAGATTTTCTAGAGATCATATTCCTCAACAAGAGAAGTCACCAAAATGAGAAGCCCACTCACCTCAACCAGAGAGTAGCCCTTGTTCAACCACAGAGAGAAGTCTGCGTGCAGCAATAAAGAGCCAGCCAGCCAAAAATGAATAAATAAATAAATGACTTTTAAAAAGAAATATTCAAACAAATATTAATTTAGCAAGTTAGAGACACTAATACAGAACTTGTCTTACCTTCCTTCATTCTTTGCTTCCTTCATTCCACCCTTCTGTCACCATTTGAGTTTCAGCTTCAGCATCAGTCCTTCCAGTTAATATTCAGTACTGATTTCATTTAGGATGGACTGGTTGGATCTCCTTGCAGTCCAAGGGACTCTCAACAGTCTTCTCCAACATCACAGTTCAAAAGCATCAATTCTTCAGCACTCAGTTTTCTTTATAGTCCATCTCTCACACCCTTATATGACTATTGGAAAATCCATAGTTTTGACTAGATGACCTTTGTTGGCAAAGCAATGCCTGTTTTTAAATATGCTGTCAAGGTTGGTCATAACTTTTCTTCCAAGGAGCAAGCATCTTTTAATATCATGACTGCAGTCACCATCCACAGTGATTTTGGAGTGTAAAAAAATAAAAAGTCTGTTACTGTTTCCACTGTTTCTCCATCTATTTGCCATGAAGTGATCAGACCAGATGCCGTGATCATAGTTTTCTGAATGCTGAGTTTTAAGCCAACTATTTCACTCTCCTCTTTCACATTCATCAAGAGGCTCTTTAGTACCTATTTAGTTCCTCAGAAAGTGATCACACTTTCTGACATAAGGGTGGTGTCATCTGCCTATCTGAGGGTATGGTGTCATCTGCCTATCTGAGGGTATTGCTATTTCTCTCGGCAATCTTGATTCCAGCTTGTGCATCATCCAGTTCACCATTTCTCATTATGTACTCTGCATAATTTAAATAAGCAGAGTGACAATATACAGCCTTGACACACTCTGTCCCCAATTTGGAACAAGTCTGTTGTTCCATCTCCAGTTCTAACTGTTGTTTCCTGACCTGCATACAGATTTCTCAGGAGAGGCAAGTCAGGTATTCTGGTATTCCCATCTCTTGAAGACACTTCGCAGTTTGTTGCGGTCCACACAAACGCTTTGGCATAATCAATAAAGCAGAAGTAGATGCTTTTCTGGAACTCTCTCCTTTTTCTGATGCTCCAGCAGATGATGGCAATTTAATCTCTGGTTCCTGTTCCTTTTATAAATTTAACTTGAAGATCTGGAAATTCACAGTTCACATACTGTTGAAGCCTGGCTTGGAGAATTTTCAGCATTACTTTACTAGCATGTGAGTGAGATAAGAGCAATTCTGTAGTAGTTTGAACATTCTTTGGCATTGCCTTTCTTTGGGATTGGAATGAAAAATGACCTTTTCTAGTCCTGTAGCCACTGCTGAGTTTTCCAAATTTGCTGGCATATTGAGTGCAACACTTTCACACCATCATTTTTCAGGATTTGAAACAGCTCAACTGGAATTCCATCACCTTCACTAGCTTCATTCATAGTGATGCTTCCTAAGGCCCATTTGACTTCACATTCCAGCGGTCTGGCTCTAGTTGAGTGATCAGTTCAGTTCAGTTGCTCAGTTGTGTCCGATTCTTTGTGACCCCATGAATTGCAGCATGTCAGGCCTCCCTGTCCATCACCAGTTCCCGGAGTTCACTCAAACTCACATCCATCGAGTCGGTGATGCCATCCAGCCGTATCATCCTCTGTCGTCCCCTTCTCCTCCTGCCCCCAACTCCTCCCAGCATCAAAGTCTTTTCCAATGAGTCAACTCTTTCCATCAGATGGCCAAAGTATTGGAGTTTCAGCTTTAGCATTATTTCTTCCAAAGAACACCGAGGACTGATATCCTTTACAATGGACTGGTTGGATCTCCTTGCAGTCCAAGGGACTCTCAAAAGTCTTCTCCAACACCACAGTTCAAAACCATCTATTCTTCAGCGTTCAGCTTTCTTCACAGTCCAACTCTCACATCCATATATGAATACTTGAAAAACCATATCCTTGACTAGACGGATCTTTGCACACCATCGTAATTATCTGGGTCCTGAAGATCCTTTTTTGTGTAGTTCTTCTGTGTATTCTTGCCACCTTGTCTTAATATCTTCTGCTTTTGTTCGGTCCCTAACATTTCTGTGCTTTATTGAGCCCATCTTTGCAGGAAATGTTCCCTTGATATCTCTAATTTTCTTGAAGAGATCTCTAGTCTTTCCCATTCTGTTGTTTTCCTCTATTTCTCTGCATTTGTCACTGAGAAAGGCTTTCTTATCTCTCCTTGTTATTCTTTGGAACTATGAATTCAAATGGGTGTATCTTTCCTTTGCTCTTTTGCCTTTAGCTTCTCTTCTTTTCACAGCTATTTGTAAGGCCTTCTCAGACAACAATTTTGCCTTTTTCCATTTCTTTTTCTTGAGTATGGTCTTGATCACTGCCTCCTGTACAATTTCAGGAACTTCCATTCGTAGTTCTTCAGGAACTCTGTCTATCAGATCTAATCCCTTGAATTTATATGTCACTTCCACTGTATAATCATAAGGGATTTGATTTAGGTCATACATGAATGGTCTAGTGGTTTTCCCTACTTTCTTCAATTTAAGTCCAAATTTTGCAATAAGGAGTTCATGATCTGAGCCACAGTCATCTTCCAGTCTTGTTTCTGCTGACCTTATAGAGCTTCTCTATCTTTGGCTGCAAAGAATATAATCAGTCTGATTTTGGTATTGGCCATCTGGTGATATCCATGTATAGAGTCTTCTCTCCTGTTGTTGGAAGAGGCTGTTTGCTATGACCAGTGCATTCTTTTGGTAAAACTCTGTTAGCCTTTGACCTGCTTTGTTTTGTACCCCATGGCCAAATTTGCTTACTACTGCAGATGTTTCTTGATTTCCTACTTTTGCATTCCAGTCCCCTATAAAGAAAAGGACATCTTTTTTGGGTGTGAGTTCTAGAAGGTCTTGTAGGTCTTCATAGAACCATTCAACTTCAACTTCTCCCACATTATTGTTCCAAAATAGATTTAGATAACTGTAATATTGAATGGTTTGTCTTGGAAATGAACAGAGATCATTCTCTCATTTTTGAAATTGTACCCAAATACTGCCTTTTGGACTCCTTTGTTGAGTATGATGCCTACTCCATTTCTTCTAAGGGATTTGTGCTCACAGTAATAGATATAATGGTCATCTGAGTTAAATTCACCCCTTCCAGTCCATTTTAGTTCACTTACTTCTAAAATGTCAATGTTCAGCCTTGCCATCTTCTGTTTGACCATTTCTAATTTGCCTTGATTCATGGAACTAGCATTCCATTTTCCAATGCAGTATTGTTCTGTACTGCATCAGACTTTATTTCCATAACCAGTCGCATCCACAACTGGGTGGTGTTTCTACTTTGGTCCATTCCTTCATTCTTTCTGGGGTTATTTCTCCACTACTATCCAGCACCATATTAGGCACTTACCAATCTGAGGATTTCATCTTTCAGTGTTCTATCTTTTTGCCTTTTCATGCTGTTCATGGGGCCCTCAAGGCAAGAGTATTGAAGTGATAAGCCATTCCCTTCTCCAGTGTGCCACGATTTGTCAGAACACTCCACCATGTCCTGTGTGTTTCAGGTGGCCTACATAGCTCATAGTTTCACTGAGTTAGGCAAGGCTATAGTCCATGTGATCAGATTGGTTAGTTTTCTGTGACTGTGGTTTCCATTCTGTCTGCCCTCTGATGGAGAAGGATAAGACGCCAATGGAGGCTTGCTGATGGGAGAGACTGACTGAGGGGAAAATTGGGTATTGTTCTGATGGGCAGGGCCATGCTCAGTAAATCTTTAATCCAATTTTCTGTTGATAGGCAGGGCTGTGTTCCCTCCCTGTTGTTTGACCTGAATCCAAACTATTGTGGAGGTAATAAAGATAATGGTGACCTCCTCAAAAGTTCCCATGCAAGCACTGCTGCGCACTGCAGTGACCCCAACCCAAAGCAGGCCACTGTCAACCCACGACTTCGCCGAAGACTCCTGGACTCTCACTGGCAAGTCTGGGTCAGTCACTTATGGGGTCACTGCTCCTTTCTCCTGGGTCCTGGTGCACACAAGATTTTTTTTTTTTTTTTTTAACCCAGATGAAACTTTTTAGTCAACTGAATATATACCTGCATTTATATTCTCATATGTAGCATATAATAGCCACTCTAATACTCTTGCCTAGAAAATTCCATGGATGGAGGAGCCTGGTGGGCTACAGTCCATGGGCTCAGAAGGAGTCAGACACGACTGAGTGAATTCACTTCACTTCACGCATATACACATAAACATGAAGAAACTACTGTGAACTGCTTGCTTTTTCACTTTCTCTTCTGTGAACTCCTGTTAACTCATGTTCTTTTCGATCTAAGAAATGCATATCAACTATCTTACATTACTATCATTGAGATATAAATTTGACTTGTCAAATGTTTGTGTTTTGAGCCTCCAAATCAAATGCTGGATTTCAAAGAGTGGACTGTGCCAAGAACACTATATTTATAACTTGGGGGAATACTTTCCACATGGAATAAATTAAATATTATTAATGAAGTGATTTTTTTTTGGAAGGATGAAACTACTCAAATTGATTATGTTCACCCTATCCCCTACCCTCTATAATGATATCATGAAGACAGGAAATATAAAATGAATAACTACTAACAAAATATCTTTTAATAGGGTAAGCTGCCTAGGAAGTAGACTAATCTGATCGTGCTTTGCATAGAATGTACCACAGAATCTGAGATGTACTTGAAACCTTTGATGTGAAATTTACCTTTGAATTTCTATTATGCTAACTTTAAAAGAGTAGTTGGCTCTCTTTGTATTTCACATGAAAATTCTTCACCCTGGCAACTTTGAAAATACAAGCATAATTTTATGAAGACAAATTCAGTCAAGTACCATTAAAACAAAAAACAGTGTTGGCCTAAACCTGTTGCTTAGCAATCACATGTATATTGTCTAGAGTAATTTGTGCTGTTAGACTATAGTATTCACAATGTCTTTCAAGATTTTAAAGATTACAAGCAAATGTTTATGGCCATCAGTTGCAGAGCTTTGCAATTAATACTGATATAATTTTTCGCCATAACCTTATATAGGACTGGAAAGTGAGAACATCTGAATATATTAAATACTAGCATCTGAAGAAACATATTATCAGATTGTTTATTAAAAATGTGTTTCTGTCTAGTTTAGTATCAGTTCAGTTCAGTAAAATCACTCAGTCGTGTCCTACTTTTAGAGACCACATTGACTGCAGCACGCCAGGCCTCCCTGTCCATCACCAACTCCTGGAGTTAGTTCAAACTCCTGTCCATTGAGTTGGTGATGCCATCCAACTGTCTCATCCTCTGTCATCCCCTTCTTCTCCCGCCTTCAATCTTTCCCACCATCAGAGTCTTTTCAAATGACTCTGTTCTTCACATCAGGTAGGCAAAGTATTGGAGTTTCTGCTTCAGCATCAGTCCTTCCAATGAATATTCAGGACTGATTTCCTTTAGGATGGACTGGTTGGATCTCCTTGCAGTCCAAGGGACTCTCAAGAGTCTTCTCCAACACCACAGTTCAAAAGCATCAATTCTTCTGAGCTCAGCTTTTTTATAGTCCAACTTTCACATCTATACATCACTACTGGAAAAACCATAGTTTTTGCAAGACAGCCCTTTGTTGGCAAAGTCATGTCTCTGTTTATAAATATGCTATCAAGGTTGGTCATAACTTTTCTTCCAAGGAACAAGTGTCTTTTAATTTCATGGCTGCAGTCACCATCCGCAGTGATTTTGGAGCACAAAAATATAAACTTTGTCACTGTTTCCACTGTTTCCCCATCTATTTGCCATGAAGTGATGGGACTGGATGCCATGATTTTAGTTTTCTGAATGTTGAGCCTTAAGCCAGATTTTTCCCTCTCCTCTTTCACTTCCATCAAGAGCCTCTTTAGTTCTTCTTTGTTTTCTGCCATAAGGGTGGTATCATCTGCATATCTGAGGTTATTGATATTTCTCCCAGCAATCTTGAAACCAGCTTGTGCTTCATCCAGCCCAGCGTTTCTCATGATGTACTTAGCATTTAAATTAAATAAGCAGGGTGACAAGATACAGCCTTGACATACTCCTTTCCCTATGTGGAACCAGTCTGTTGTTCCATCTCCAGTTCTAACTGTTGCTTCCTGACCTGCATACAGATTTCTCAACAGACAGCTATGGTGGACTGGTATTCCCATGTCTTGAAGAATATTCCACAGTTTGTTGTGGTCCACACAGCCAAAGGTTTGTCATAGTCAATAAAGCAGAAGGAGATTTTTTTGGAACTCTCTTGCTTTTTTGATGATCCAACGAATGTTTGCAATTTGATCTCTGGTTCCACTGCCTTTTCTAAATCCAGCTTGAATATCTGGAAGTTTGTGACTCATGTATTATTAAAGCCTGGCTTAGAGAATTCTCGGCATTACTTTACTAACGTATGAGATGATTGCAATAGTGTGGCAGTTTGAACATTCTTTGATATTGCCTTTCTTTGGGGTTGGAATGAAAAATGACCTTTTCCAGTCCTGTGGCCACTGCTGAGTTTTCCATATTTGTTGGCATATTGAGTGCAGCACTTTCACTGGAATTCCATCACCTCCACTAGTTTTATTCATAGTGATGTTTCCTAAGGCCCACTTGACTTTGCATTACAGAATGTCTGGTTATAGGTGAGTGACCACACCATCGCAATTATATGGTTCCTAAAGATCTTTTTCATATAGTTCTTCTGTGTATTCTTGCTGCCTAGTCTTAGTATCTTTAGCTTCTGTTAGGTCCATACCATTTCTACCCTTTACTGTGCCCATCTTTGCATGAAATGTTCCCTTGGTATCTTTAATTTTCTTGAAGAGATCTCTAGACTTTTCCATTCTATTGTTTTCCTCTATTTCTTTGCATTGACCACTGAGGAAGGCTTTCTTATCTCTCCTTGTTATTCTTTGGAACTTTGCATTCAAATGGATGTATCTTTCCTTTTATCCTTTGCCTTTGGCTTCTCTTCTATTCACAACTATTTGTAAGACCTTCTCAGACAACCATTTTGCCTTT
The DNA here is from genome assembly GCF_001704415.2 of Capra hircus. Classification (NCBI taxonomy): domain Eukaryota; kingdom Metazoa; phylum Chordata; class Mammalia; order Artiodactyla; family Bovidae; genus Capra; species Capra hircus. The sequence continues at coordinate 75,712,268 of NC_030813.1, forward strand.
TTCCATTTCTTTCTCTTGGGAATGGTCTTGATCCCTGCCTCCTGTACAATGTCATGAACCTCCGTCCATTGTTCTTTAGGCACTCTGTCTATCAGATCTATTCCCTTGAATCTATTTGTCACTTTCACTGTATAATCATGAGTTTTGATTTAGGTCATACCTGAATGGTCTAGTGATTTTCCCTACTTTCTTCAATTTAAGTCTGAGTTTGGCAGTAAGGAGTTCATGGCCTCTGCCACAGTCATCTCCCAGTCTTGTTTTTGCTGACTGTATAGAGCTTCTTCATCTTTGGCTGCAAAAATAATAATCAGTGTGATTTTAGTATTGACCATCTGGTGATGTCCATGTGTAGAGTCTTCTGTTGTGTTGCTGGAAGAGGATGTTTGCTATTACCAGTGCTTTCTCTTGGCAAAACTCTATTACCCTTTACCCTGCTTCATTCTGTACTCCAAGGCCAAATTTCTCTGTTACTCCAGGTATTTCTTGACTTCCTACTTTTGCTTGCCAGTTCCCTATAATTAAAAGGGCATTTTTTTTAATGTTATATATACCCTACCATTATTCTACATACTTTCATATAGGTCTATAACATCTATAAATATTTCACTTTTTGGAACCAATTAATTCATAGACCAGTGGTTAAAGTGTGCTGTGCCATGTGCTTAGTCAGTCAGTCATGTCCATCTCTTTGCCACCCCAGGGACGGTAGCATGCCAGACTCTGCTGTCCGTGGAGATTCTCCGGGCAATAATACTCGTATGGCTTGCCATGCCCTCCTCCAGGTGATCTTCCCAACCCAGGGATTGAAGCTAGGTCTCCCACATTGCAGGTGTATTCTTTACCATCTGAGCCACATAGGAATATAGTGTGATTCGCCACATAGGTAATTTGCAGTCAGAAGACATGTTTCAAGTCACAGTTATGTCTTTTACTAATTCCATACCGTATTTTAGTGACCATAGTGATTTTAAATGTAAAACAAAACAGAACCAAAAATATAGGAATACCAATAATAGTAGCAGCAGTATTAACAGTAAGTCATTATGTAATATTTATATACCACTTATTATAGTTAGGATGTCAACTTGAAGATTGATATAAAGATATAGATATTATAGAAAATGTTAGATAATAGAAAACACTTTTAAATACCAATATCTATAAATTATATATAAAATAATAAATATATTTTGTGGATACATTTTCTTCCAGGTACTGCTCCAAATGCTTCAAATACACCATTAATATAACAATTCTTATTATACTCTCCATTTTACAACTGAGAAATAGCTTCAATAACTTGTCCAAAGACACAAATCTTACAGCCTCACACTCTTAAGTCTGATTCTAGAGCCTTTGTTTTATGACACTTAAAAGTGCAGTTTGTCAATGACATAACAGTTATTCAGAAACATTAAAAATCATCAAAATACTGATACCAGGATTCAATGGAACTAGTAATATAGAATTTGCTATCTTCACAAAAGTGAGTATGTAAATCTAAAAACTATCATTGAAAAATTTAATGTGAAATATAATTTATCTCATAGATGTTGACCAACTTAATGTTACATAGGGAATGTCAGCATTGTTAACCATCTTTAACAACAAGCCAAGTATTTTATGTATGTCACATTTCAACATTTATTTCCTTGGAGTAGTTAGATGCAGTAAGAATGAAGAATTTTGTGAAATACAATAAAAAGTACAAAAAATCAAATGCAAATGATTTGAGAACTAGATAGATATTTTGATACTCTTAATAGTTAACATGCCATTAATTTATTACATTGCTAAAATCATGTTTTGTCCCTTTTTATGTGTCAATCATTTATTTAAAATATATTTAAGTATTGTTAGTAAATATACTTTTAATTATTCAGTATTTTTTCATATCAGTTTACCCTAACTTCACTATTTTAGACTGCTTAATCTACCCAATGATTTACTATTATGATTAATAACAAAGAAAATATCACTAAGCATTAAATATACCCCATTTAAGATATACTGTGTCCTTAGGATAGAGTCTTAGAAGCAGGCTCATTAACAAATACACTTTGAAAAATAACTTTATTGAGGAATGCTGCTGCTAAGTCACTTCAGTCCTGTCCGACTCTGTGCGACCCCATAGACGGCAGCCCACCAAACTCCCCCATCCCTGGGATTCTCCAGGCAAGAACACTGGAGTGGGTTGTCATTTCCTTCTCCAATGCATGAAAGTGAAAAGTGAAAGTGAAGTCACTCAGTCGTGTCCTACTCTTACTGACCCCATGGACTGCAGCTTACCAGGCTCCTCCATCCATGGGATTTTCCAGGCAAGAGTACTGGAGTGGGTTGCCATTGCCTTCTCCGTTTTGCAGGCTACATTTCATTATAGGTTATTACAATATACTGCATAAATTCCATATGTTAGAGACTATATCTTTGTTTGCTAGTCTATTTTATTTATTTATTTTTTAATTTTTATTTTTACTTTATTTTACTTTACAATAATGTATTGGTTTTGCCATACATTGACATGAATCCACTACGGGTGTACATGCGTTTCCAAACATGAACCCCCCTCCCACCTCCCTCCCCATAACATCTCCCTGGGTCATCCCCGTGCACCAGCCCCAAGCATGCTGTATCCTGCATCAGACATAGACTGGCGATTCATTTCCTACATGATAGTATACATGTTTCAATGCCATTCTCCCAAATCATCCCACCCTCTCTTTCTCTCTTTGAGTCCAAAGTCCACTCTACACATCTGTGCCTCTTTTGCTGTCTTGCATACAGGGTCATCATTGCCATCTTTCTAAATTTCATATATATGTGTTAGTATACTGTATTGGTGTTTTTCTTTCTGGCTTACTTCACTCTGTATAATCAGCTCCAGTTTCATCCACCTCATTAGAACTGATTCAAATGTATTCTTTTTAATGGCTGAATAATACTCCATTGTGAATCCCTATCAAGCTACCAGAGATATTTTTTACAGAACTAGAAAAAATAATTTCAAGATTTATATGGAAATACAACAAACCTCGAATAGCCAAAGCAATCTTGAGAAAGAAGAATGGAACTGGAGGAATCAACTTGCCTGACTTCAGGCTCTACTACAAAGCCACAGTCATCAAGACAGCATGGTACTGGCACAAAGACAGAAATATAGATCAATGGAACAAAATAGAAAGCCCAGAGATAAATCTACACACATATGGACACCTTATCTTTGACAAAGGAGGCAAGAATATATAATGGAGTAAAGACAATCTCTTTAACAAGCAGTGCTGGGAAAACTGGTCAACCACTTGTAAAAGAATGAAACTAGAACACTTTCTAATACCACACACAAAAATAAACTCATAAAATGGATTAAAGATCTAAATGTAAGACCAGAAACTATAAAACTCCTAGAGGAGAACATAGGCAAAACACTCTCTGACATAAATCACAGCAGGATCCTCTATGATCCACCCCCCAGAATTCTGGAAATAAAAGCAAAAATAAACAAATGGGATCTAATTAAAATTAAAAGCTTCTGCACAACAAAAGAAACTATAAGCAAGGTGAAAAGACAGCCTTCAGAATGGGAGAAAATAATAGCAAATGAAGCAACTGACAAACAACTAATCTCAAAAATATACAAGCAATTTATGCCGCTCAATTCCAGAAAAATATACAACCCAATCAAAAAATGGGCCAAAGAACTAAATAGACATTTCTCCAAAGAAGACATGTGGATGGCTAACAAACACATGAAAAGATGCTCAACATCACTCATTATTAGAGAAATGCAAATCAAAACCACAATGAGGTACCACTTCAAACCAGTCAGAATGTCTGCAATTCAAAAGTCTGCAAGCAATAAATGCTGGAGAGGGTGTAGAAAAAAGGGAACCCTCCTACACTGTTGGTGGGAATGCAAACTAGTACAGCCACTGTGGGGAACAGTGTGGAGATTCCTTAAAAAATTGCTAATCTATTTTATACATAATAGTTTGTATCTGTTAATCCCATTACCTATTATGATCATTTACATTTTAGGAATCAGTGAACTAAAATGGATCAGAATGGGTAAATTTAGTTCAGATGATCATTATATCTACAACTGAGGACAAGAATCCCTTAAAAAAAAAAGGAATAGCCCTCATAGACAATAAAAGAGTCCAAAATGCAGTACTTGGGTGCAATTTCAAAAATAACAGAAAGATCTCTGTTCATTTGGAAGGCAAAGCGTTCAATGTCAGAGTAATCCAAGTCTATGCCCCAATCACTAATGACAAAAAAGCTGAAGCTGAACACTTCTATGAAGATCTACAAGACCTTTAGAACTAACATGAGAAAGATATATATATATATAGGTATATATAGATGATATAGATATAGATATAGATATCCTTTTTATCATAGGGAACTGGAATGCAAATGTAGGATGGCAAGAGATACCTGGAGTAACAGGTAAGTTTAGCCTTGGAGAACAAAATGAAACAGGGCAAAGGTGAACAGAGTTTTGCCAAGAAAACATACTAGTCATAGCGAACAGCCACTTTCAACAGCACAAGATATGACTCTAAATATGGATTTCACCAGATGGTCAATACTAAAATCAATTTTATTATGTTCTTTGTAGCCAAAGATGGAGAAGCTCTGCACAGTCAGCAAAAACAATACAGGAGCAAACTGTGGTTCAGAGGAACCAGATATCAAATTGCCAACATCTGCTGGATCATAGAAAAAGCAAGAAAATTCCAGAAAAACATCTACTTTTGCTTCATTGACTAAGCCAAAACCTTTGACGCTGGATCACAACAAACTAAGGAAAATTCTAAAAGAGATGGGAATAGCAGATCACCTTACCTGCCTCTTGAGAAATCTGTATGCAGGTCAAGAAGCAACAGTCAGAAGAAGACAGAACAACAGACTGGTTCCAAATTGGGAAAGGAGTATATCAAGGCTGTATGTTGTCATCTTACTTATTTAAATTCTATCCGGTGTACAACATGTAAAATGCTGGTCCAGATGAAGCACAAGCTGAAATCAATTTCGCTTATGGAAATATCAATAACCTGAGATATGCAATTGATATCACCCTTATGGCAGAAAATGAAGAGGAACTTATGCTTCCTCCATCCCAGCGTTTCTCATGATGTACTCTGCATATAAGTTAATTAAGCAGGGTGACATGAACACTATGAAAGGGAAAAATGATAGGATACTGAAAGAGGAACTCCCCGGGTCAGTAGATGCCCAACACGCTACTGGAGATCAGTGGAGAAATAACTCCAGAGAGAATGAAGGGATGGAGCCAAGGCAAAAACAATACCCAGCTGTGGATGTGACTGGTGATAGAAGCAAGGTCCGATGCTGTAAAGAGCAATATTGCATAGGAACCTGGAATGTCAGGTCCATGAATCAAGGCAAATTGGAAGTGGTCAAACAAGAGATGGCAAGAGTGAATGTCGACTTTCTAGGAATCAGCGAACTTAAATGGACTGGAATGGGTGAATTTATAAGTGATGACCATTATATCTACTACCGTGGGCAGGAATCCCTCAGAAGAAATGGAGTAGCCATCATGGTCAACAAAAGAGTCTGAAATGCAGTACTTGGATGCAGTCTCAAAAATGACAGAATGATCTCTGATCGTTTCCAAGGCAAACCATTCAGTATCACAGTAACCCAAGTCTATGCCCCAACCAGTAATGCTGAAGAAACTGCAGCTGAATGGTTCTATGAAGACCTACAAGACCTTTTAGAACTAACACCCAAAAAAGATGTCCTTTTCATTATAGGGGACTCGAATGCAAAAGTAGGAAGTCAAGAAACACCTGGAGTAACAGGCAAATTTGGCCTTGGAATGCAGAATGAAGCAGGGCAAATACTAATAGAGTTTTGCCAAGAAAATTCACTGGTCATAGCAAACACCCTCTTCCAACAACACAACAGAAGACTCTACACATGGACATTGCCAGATGGTCAACACCAAAATCAGATTGATTATATTCTTTGCAGCTAATGATGGAGAAGCTCTATAGTCAACAAAAACAAGACCAGGAGCTGACTGTGGCTCAGATCATGAGCTCTTTATTACCAAAGTCAGACCTAAATTGAAGAAAGTAGGGAAAACCGCTAGACCATTCAGGTATGATCAAAATCAAAGTCCTTATGATTATACAGTGGAAGTGAGAAATATATTTAAGGGCCTATATCTGATAGATAGAGTGTCTGACGAACTATGGATGGAGTTTCGTGACATTGTACAGGAGATAGGGATCAAGACCATCCCCATGGAAAAGAAATGCAAAAAAACCAAAATGGCTGTCTGGGGAGGTTTACAAATAGCTGTGAAAAGAATAGAGGTGAAAAGCAAAGGAGAAAAGGAAAGACATAAGCATCTGAATGCAGAGTTCCAAAGAGTAGCAAGAAGAGATAAGAAAGATTTCTTCAGCGATCAATGCAAAGAAATAGAGGAAAAGAATAGAATGACAAAGACTAGAGATATCTTCAAGAAAATTAGAGATACCAAGGGAACATTCCATGCAAAGCTGGGCTCGATAAAGGACGGAAATGGTATGGACCTAACAGAAGCAGAAGATATTAAGAAGAGGTGGCAAGAAAACACAGAAGAACTGTACAAAAAAGATCTTCATGACCCAGATAATCACGATGGTGTGATCACCCACCTAGAGCCAGACATCCTGGAATGTGAAGTCAAGTGGGCCTTAGAAAGTATCACTACGAACAAAGCTAGTGGAGGTGATGGAATTCCAGTGGAGCTATTTTAAATCCTGAAGGATGATGCTGTGAAAGTGCTGCACTCAATATGCCAGTAAATTTGGAAAACTCAGCAATGGCCACAGGACTGGAAAATGTCAGTTTTCATTCCAATTCCAAAGAAAGGTAATGCCAAAAAATGCTCAAACTACCACACAATTGCACTCATCTCACATGCTAGTAAAGTAATGCTCAAAATTCTCCAATATTGCTGTATTATCTTCAGCAATACATGCACTGTGAACTTCCTGATGTTCAAGCTGGTTTTAGAAAAGGCAGAGGAACCAGAGATCAAATTGCCAGCATTTGCTGGATCATGGAAAAAGCAAGAGAGTTCCAGAAAAACATCTATTTCTGCTTTATTGACTATGCCAAAGCCTTTGACTGTGTGGATCCCTATAAACTGTGGAAAATTCTGACAGAGATGGAAATACCAGACCACCTGACCTGCTTCTTGAGAAATCTCTATGCAGGTCAGGAAGCAACAGTTAGAACTGGACATAGAATGACAGACTGGTTCCAAATAGGAAAAGGAGTACGTCAAGGCTGTATATTGTCACCCTGCTTATTTATCTTATATGCAGAGTACATCATTAGAAACGCTGGACTGGAAGAAACAAAAGCTGGAATCAAGATTGCCAGGAGAAATATCCATAACCTCTGATATGCAGATGACACCACCCTTATGGCAGAAAGTGAAGAGGATCTAAAAAGCCTCTTGATGAAAGTGAAAGTGGAGAGCGAAAAATTTTGCTTAAATCTCAACATTCAGAAAACTAAAATCATGACATCCATTCCCATCACTTCATGGGAAATAGATGGGGAAACAGTGGAAACAGTGTCAGACTATTTTTTTAGGCTCCAAAATCACTGCAGATGGTGATTGCAGCCATGAAATTAAAACATGCTTACTACTTGGAAGAAGAGTTATGACCAACCTAGATAGCATATTCAAAAGCAGAGACATTACCTTGCCGACTAAGGTCCGTATAATCAAGGCTATGGTTTTTCCTGTAGTCATATATGGATGTGAAGAAGGACTGTGAAGAAGGCTGAGCGCCAAAGAATTGATGCTTTTGTACTGTCGTGTTGGAGAAGACTCTTGAGAGTCCCTTGGACTGCAAGGAGATCCAACCAGTCCATTCTGAAGGAGACTAGCCCTGGGATTTCTTTGGATGGAATGATGCTAAAGCTGAAACTCCAGTACTTTGGCCATCTGCTGCAAAAGTTGACTCATTGGAAAAGACTCTGCTGCTGGGAGGGATTGGGGGAAGGAGGAGAAGGGGATGACAGAGGATGAGATGGCTGGATGGCATCACTGACTCGATGGACATGAGTCTGAGTGAACTCTGGGAGTTGTTGATGGACAGGGAGGCCTGGCATGCTGTGATTCATGGGGTCACAAAGAATCAGACATGACTGAGTGACTGAACTGAACTGAGCTGAAGCAGGGTGACAATATATAGCTTTGACTTACTCCTTTTCTTATTTGGAACCAGTCTTTTGTTCCATGTCCAGTTCTAACTGTTGCTTCCTGACCTGCATATAGGTTCCTCAAGAGTCAGGTCAATGGTCTGGTATTTCCATCTCTTTCAGAATTTTCCACATCTTGTTGTGATACACACAGTCAAAGTCTTTGGCATAGTCAATAAAGCAGAAACAGATGTTTTTCTGGAACTCTCTTGCTTTTTCCATGATCCAGCGGATTTGGCAATTTGATCTCTGGTTCCTCTGCCTTTTCTAAAACCAGCTTGAACATCTGCAGTTTCACAGTTCACATACTGCTTAAGCCTGGCTTGGAGAATTTTGAGCATTACTTTACTAGCATGTGAGATGAATGCAATTGTGCAGTAGTTTGAACATTCTTTGGTATTGCCTTTCTTTGGGATTTGAATGAAAACTGACCTTGTCCAGTCCTGTGGCCACTGCTTAGTTTTCCATATTTGTTGGCATATAGAGTCCAGCACTTTTACAGTGTCTTCTTTCAGGATTTGAGATAACTCAACTGGAATTCCATCACCTCCACTAGCTTTATTCATAGTGATGCTTTCTAAGGCCCACTTGACTTCACATTCCAGGATGTCTGGCTCTAGGTGAGGATCACACCATTGTGATTATCTGGGTCATGAAGATCTTTTTTGTACAATTCTGTGTATTCTTGCCACCTCTTCTTAATATATTCTGCTTCTGTTAGGTCCCTACCATTTTTGTCCTTTGTTGATCCCATCTTTGCTTGAAATGTTCCCTTGGTATCTCTAATTTTCTTGAAGAGATCTGTAGTCTTTCCCATTCTGTTGTTTTCCTCCATTTCTTTGCATTGATCACTGAGGAAGGCTTTCTTACCTCTTCTTGCTATTCTTTGGAACTCTGCATTCAGATGTTCATGTCTCTCCTTTTCTCCTTTGGTTTTGCTTCCCTTCTTTTCACAGCTATTTGTAAGGCCTCCTCAGACAGCCATTTTGCTTTTTTGCATTTCTTTTTCTTGGGTATGGTCTTGATTCCTGTCTCCTGTACAATGTCATGAACCTCCATCCGTAGTTCATCAGGCACTCTATCTATCCGACCTAGTCCCTGAAATTGATTTCTCACTTCCACTGTATAATCATAAGGTATTTGATTTAGGTCATTCTTGAATGGTCTAGTGGCTTTTCTCAACTTTCTTCAATTTCAATCTGACTTTGGCAATAAGGAGTTCATGATCTGAGCCACAGTCAGCTCCTGGTCTTGGTTTTCTGACTGTATAGATCTTCTCCATCTTTGGCTGCAAAGAAGAAATCAATCTAATTTTGGTGTTGACCATCTGGTGGTATCCATGTAGTATTTAAATATTTATTTTACTTATTGAAATGTGTCCGTACAAAAAGGTTATATTGAAATCCTTACCCTCTTTAACTTACCAACTCTATCTGCAAAAAGGGTAGTTGCAGTTTCATTAGTCATGATGTAGTCATATTAGAGCAGGGTGGGCCTCTGACACAATGTAGTTTGTGCCCTTGTGAGAAGTTGGCCATATGAAGACAAAAACACATGGAGAGAATGCCCTGTGAAGACAGAGTATTGGAGTGATGCATCTATAAGCTACAGGACACCAAAGGTTGCTAGCAAACCATCTGAAGCTAAGGAAAGCAAGGAGTGATTCTACTATAGGTTTCACAGAGAGCATGGCTTTGCTGACACCTTCATTTCAGCTTTTTACCTTCCAGAAGTGTGAGAAAATAAATTTCTGGTGATTTAATATATGTAATTCCTGATACCTTTATTATGGCCGTCTTAGGAAACTAATACAATTCATGAGACTCATCCTAGAATATAATGTTTTCATATTTGATCAACATAGTGTTATTCACAGGGAACAACTAACCCTATAAAATCACATAATAAGTGGAAAACATAAATTAAAAGTCATGTTTTATTATTGTAAGCTCAGTCCTCTTTGAACCAACAATATAAAATATTGCAAAATGACATAGGGTTCTTGTCTAAGAATCTACAGGCACCCAATGGGCCATGATCCACAGGGTCAGAAAGAGTTGGACATGACTTAATAACTAAACAGTAACAGCACATACCTATACCAAAATTTGTATAGGCAATTTCCTTTGAATTCAGAACTATTGTCTTAGAATTATTTTTAAAATAACTAGTTTGGAACTCTTGGATTTCCCATGTCTTGGTCCTTGGTTTCAGGTCCACAGAATACACAAAAAAATAAAAAACCCAAACAAAATCAACTCATAGGTAAACAAGCTAATGCTTACCTTTCCTTCTTATTTACTGTAAAATACAAAAAATGTTTGGAAAAATACTAAAGTAAGGCTTAATATCACCTTTCTAGTTTCTGTTGGTGCTTAAAACAATGACTGGCACAGATGAGATGAAATTTTTAATGAACATCTGTTAAATGAATCAGTGTTCTATACTGTGACCCCTGCACCTATACTTACACTGGCTTAGGAAAAGCAAAATGAACTCTCTCTAAAAGCTTTGAAAATAGAGTAAATACAATTCAAAAGAAAAAGAGCAAGCACAGGATGAATATATGGCAAGTCTATGTATTTTTTGGGGGGAATAGCACATTTTAAAAATGGAATATAAAATCTCTTCTGCTATATATCAGTGGGTTCTAGTTATATGGATGAAAATAAAATAAAAAGAGTACTACAAGAGGAAATAGACACACTTTTATGTGGGAGTTTATGTTTTGCACTTTGTGTCTATAGCTGTTGTCATATCTCTTTATAAAGCAAGTCAGTTTTATCCACATTTACCTGCATGTCATTTAACATACAAAGCCATAGGCACATGTCAGGAAGTATGCCTATTTTCCAAAGCTGCTGTTATACAAAACACACAAAAAAGGTCAAACCCTTCTCTGGGTCATGGAGTTATAACCCAGAATAACCACTGTGTCTGGTCATCACCAGTTAGGAAAACTTTTATATTAAGATTTCTAGCACATATTCAATATCTGGAATTAGGGCATTCTTGAGTGCTCAGTTGAAAGTAGTTATTTCAAGTAGATCTTCAATTAAGCATATTTACAAGAGGGGTAAATCAAAAGGACATTTGAAGAAAAGTTTCAGTTGCCCTTTTCTCTTCTTCAGTAAGTTTGTTTTACTTCATGGCCCTGGTATTACAAAAAATAACTGAGCAGAACATTGACTGTAAGACACTGCCAGGACGTTTCCTATGTGCAGTGGCTAGACAGGAAATTTTCATTTCATACACCATTTGAGCCTAGCTGCAGTGATTTCACAAAAGTCAGCAGGGTTTGAAAAGTTAATGATGAAGTAAAGCATTTGTTTTTGTTATTTTGAGAAAGTACTTGAGTGTTTAAAACTAGAACCTATGGAGGGTGGTTAGCCATGGGAAAGTGCAAAATTTATTTCACTTTATTTGTCGCTGCTTACATTTATATCACATTTAGAAGAAAAACATACCATGGAAATAACAATATCACAATGAAAATTGCAGCAAGAATCATGGTAATAATCAAAGTATGAAATATGAGTGAATAAGCACACAATATGTAATAATACATATACTACTGAAGAAAGCAAATCAAATGTTTTCCATTTATAGTCACTACAATAGCCATTTATTTTCTTCACTTAAATACATAAATTTGCTGTAAGTTTATTTATTTATCTACTCATTCATCCCAAAGATATTTGTTAATATATTTTTAACAGTAGGAAATATGTGAACAATAAAAAGACAACTATAACTGTGATTTGTAAAGTTACATCAGATAAAGGGTAACAACATTGGAGATTGTTTCTATATCATCCTGAAGAAAAAACTTTTGAAGTTAATTAGAAGGTTATAGAACTATGAGATAAGTTTTTATATGCTAACCTTGACTTTCATAGTAAAACTGATGATTATGCATTGCTAATTTTATCTCCTGAATGGATCTCCTAACAATGAACTGTATGTGCTTCTGCCTTGATCAGACCAAAACCACTCATCCTCTTGACTCTTGTTACAGCCTTCTGATGTGAAGAGCTTACTCACTGGAAAAGACTCTGATGCTGGGAAAGACGAAGGGCTGGAGGAGAAGGGGTTACAGAGAATGAGACTGGTTGGATGGCATCAATGATTTGATGGATATGAGTTTGAGCAAACTACAAGAGATAGTGAAGGACAGAGAAGTCTGGCATGTTGGAGTCCATGGGGTCACAAAGAGCTGGACACAACTTAGTGACTGAACAATAATTTCAGCTTTCTGACCCATGTTCCTGTCTCCACTTAACTCTTTTCTCCTGACCTTTCCAGCACTCCAAGATTTCAGAGGCATTGTGTATGTTAGTTGTTGAGTTGTGTCAGATTCTCTGACCCCATGCACTGTAGCCCTCTGTCCATGAGACTCTCTAGGCAAGAATACTGGATTGGTTTGCCATTTCTTCCTCCAGGCGATCTTGGAATGCGTAGTCATTTCCCTTCTCCAGGGGAATCTTCCTGACCCAGGGCTTGAACCCATGTCTCCTGCATTGCAGGCAGATTTGTTACTGTCTGAGCCACCAGGGAAACCCTGGTTACAGTGAGCTAAAGAATTCTTGCGTGGGTCCATGCTAAGTCATTCTGTTGTGTCCAACTCTTTGCGGATTCCATGTACTGTACCTCTCCAGGCTCCTCTGTCCATGGAATTCTTCAGGCAAGAATACAGGAGTGGGTTGCCTTGCCTTCCTCCAGGGTTCAAATGCATTACACCTTAAAGAAAAATAAAATGCCCTTTCCAACCGAGGACTTGTATTAGCTCTATGTTTCCTAGAGAATGACTTTGCACTTCCTTACTTGTTCTATGTTTTCGTAGCCAAGCCATCGGGCTTTGTCTTCTGACATTCTTACACTGTATACCCTAAATTACACTCACCAAATCCTTTAGATTCTCTACACAAACCCATAAAAGTCCTCAACATGCTATATCTCTTTACATCATTCCTATACACATGCTTTTTCTTGTCTTTAAAACTCTACCCCATTTTTTTCTGGAAAGTCCCAATACATTATATAAGACCCAGTTTAAATCTAAGGTCCTCTGAAAAATACTCTCAAACTTCCCAGTAGGGAGGCATTCCCCTTTCTGCTTAAAGTTTTTCATCTATTTCTAAAATATCCTTGATCACACCATGCTACATTTCACTTTATGTCATTTTTTTTTCTTTTAGTGGTACTGTCCTATTTTTAGTTTGTATCTACATACAACAAGTAAAATGGAACTCAGAGTGTTCACTTTGGCAGAAAATATATTAAAATCAAAGAAATACAGAGCCAGAACCCCCCAAAAGGTTCTCTTTATCTCACTAAATAACTTTGTTCTATATGTAATGAACTATCAAAATCCATTGCATTAATAAGATATATTGTTGAACATACAGTTCATAGTTAATCTTTTGTTCTCCAATGTCAATTCAATTACATAATAATTACACATATTTTATATGATACAGTTGATGTTTCTGAATATGTAACTCTATTTCTAATGGATGCATATTAAACTGGTTTTCCCACTAAACAACTTGAACAATTTGGCAATGACATACCTTTTCTTCTTTCATGTGAAAGATTGTCATGATTTTAATATTTACAGATTATCACCTCTAATATAGGGGAAAACAAAAACAGAAACAAAATAATAGGGAATTCTGATCTTCCAAGAAGAAATGATTGTTGTAAGCAATACTTTTAAAATAGAATAGGCCAAAAGGAATATTCCAACTTTTTATCTCCCTAGTAACATTTGCTTCAAAAAACTTTTCACTGTAAAATCATAAATTAAGTCATTTTCTGCCTATCACTTAAACTGCAAAAATGTAAAATAAAAAAGGGAAATAATTCCTCCACTCAGAAGTTACTGCCTTTTTGATATCTTGTAAAACACACAGTATATAGCAGAGTTATTTGCAAATCCTATTTAAAAAATATTTCAGTAATTCCTGATTATTTCTAGAATAAGTTAGCATTTCACTGTGAATGCAAAGATGAATAAAACAATAATTACTCATGGCATACTATGTGTTAGGCTTGATGAGAAGTGTGAAGCATACAGCTCAATGGAAAGTGATGAAGTGCCTTTGTTCCTCACGTGAGGCTGGACATGAATGAGGGCAACGGATATCAATAAAAACAAGCCAACAGTCACATAGATGTAAATCTCAGAAGGTTAAGTACAGTGAAGGAAATTGGCATGGATCTGAGGAGATGGGTTTGGCATATGCAAATCTAACTAGATTTGGTAACTAAGAGAAGGCCACACCAAAAAGATGAGCTTCAAATCAATAACCCAGAAAGACATAAAGTGAATGTAAGATGTTTACTCCAAGAATTTTCAGATTTCAGGAAGAGTAAGCCAAAAACAAAGATCATGGCATCCGGTCCCAACACTTCATGAGAAATAGATGGGGAAACAGTGGAAACAGTGTCAGACTTTATTTTGGGGGGCTCCAAAATCACTGCAGATGGTGAGTGCAGCCATGAAATTAAAAGATGCTTGAAAGAAAAGCATCCTTGGAAGAAAAGTTATGACCAACTTAGATAGCATATTCAAAAGCAGAGACATTACTTTGCCAACAAAGGTCCATCTAGTCAAGGTTATGGTTTTTCCAGTGGTCATGTATGGATATGAGAGTTGGACTGTGAAGACAGCTGAGCACCGAAGAATTGATGCTTTTGAACTGTGGTATTGGAGAAGGCTCTTGAGAGTCCCTTGGACTGCAAGGAGACCCAACCAGTCCATACTAAAGGAGATCAGCCCTGAGTGTTCTTTGGAAGGAATGATGGTAAAGCTGAAATTCCAATACTTTAGCCACCTCATGCAAAGAGTTGACTCATTAGAAAAAACTCTGATGCTGGGAGGGATTGGGGGCAGGAGTTAAAGGGGACAACAGAGGATGAGATGGCTGGATGGCATCACCAACTCGATGGACGTGAGTCCGAGTGAACTCCGGGAATTGGTGATGGACAGGGAGGCCTGGCGTGCTGTGATTCATGGGGTCGCGAAGAGTCAGACACGACTGAGTGACTGAACTGAACTGAACTGAAGCCAAAAAAATACACCTTGGTGAATAAACAAATTAGTATATGATTTTATATATTTTCTGTGTAACCGTTTTCTTGAAGTCTGATAATATGAATATTGGACCTTCTAAAATAGTTCTGTATGTCTCTTCTTCCTGTCTTATAATGTCTTCTCTTTCCACTCTTCTCTTTTCTTTCTCATTCTTTCTCTGTTCTATTTTTGTTATCTTCCCAGTCTTTTTGGATTATTTTTATTTAACCATTGCATTTATAAGTTATAAGTTGTGCTTTTTATGTTTATGTATGTAGTACCTTCCATTTTCTTTGCATATAATCAATTCAACTCGAAACTCTTTAGTCATTCTTCAGAATCAAGGCAGATTATCTTATCTTTTTGTACATTTCTTTTCTCTGCTTCTTTTCAAGCATTTTTACCTTCTACTTTTTTTCCCTACAGATATATCTCCATTTGTTCAATATCATGTATAGTTCAAAACTGCATTCTTGATATGACAACTCCAGCCTTAAAACACATATCACTTTACAGGATGAGCATTCATGGATAATAACTAATTTTATACTATTTGAGGAAGAAAATTTGATCCACTTGAGATAATGTTTTTATCCAACTGACTATGGGGAGTTAGTTTCACATTGCACACTTAGCAGAATATGTGGAAGGAGAATCTCAGATGAGGACCATCAGCAAATGGATTATGGAGTGTCCTTGAAGAGTCACTGTACAAGTTACAAGTACAAAACTAATGAACTGTTGCTCAGCTATGTTGACAGAAGTTGTTCCTAACACAGCACACAGTAGGGTAGAAAATCAACATAATTTGTAGCATAAATTATTTCAGAAACTGCCATCAAGGAAATATTTTGTTATGCTGGCATCAACAAACTCTTCCTTGAAGGGCCAGATAGTAAAATTAAAGGTTTTGTGGATCAAAAGATGTCTATTGCAACCACACTTTGACTATACTAGGAAAGCAGCCATACACAATAGGTAAGTGAATAGGCATGTCTTTGTTTTAATAAAATTCTATTTACACAGATAAAAGGGCCTGCTGGCCATAGTTGACTGATCTTGTACAACTGGAGCTTAGGAATATGTATTTTGGAGGATTTGTTACAATTGTGTGGGTCTCTGTATGCACATTTAAAGGGAGCCATATCTAATACAATACAAACAAACACGTTTTGGCTGAAGACAATTAAATATTTAATTAATTTATACACAATCAAATTTTTCGGAAATAAGCAATTTTTTTGACATCACTTTGCAATTTTAGATTGTAATAGAAATAACTTTTTCCTCACTCATAATATAGTGCAAATGCATTCTAAGTTTTTTAAAGCTATTTTTCAAAAAGATAATTATGTGCTGAAGCACTAAAATTGTGATAAGTGCTTAGGTGGGAAGTGTTCCTATATGGAGAAAGAGAAGTACTAATGGAGCTAGAGTTGAGAATGCTAAAGTGGGAAAGACAGAAGCCATACTGGCGGAAATTTCTCTTTCAGATAATTAACGTATGCCAAGAACTACAGAAATTAAACAGCTAGCTTTTATAAATGCAAAAGCTGATATTACCACCTTCCGTCTCTCAACTCCTACACACTAAGTTGGGAGATGAGAGACATGGAATTGGGAGTTTAAATCAAAAACTTCTTCTGGAAATGGTCATCATCAATATAAATCTATTAATAAATATGGTTCATTGGAGGTCTGCTAACATACTGAGAAAGAGTATAGTGGGGTCCTTATGGAGGAGTAAGGGGAATAAGTACAAGTCTTTCTTGTAGAAAATGCAATCATTTTTCTATTCACACAGGTGTCTCTGGAATAATGTAGATATATATGATATGAAAATTGATGGTGAACTAAATATTTCAAGGACCCAAAGGAGCTCTTGAAATGCAGGAAAGGACTCATTCTTCTCAAAAGGTTGAACATTTTTATTGTCAATCAGGAAATGATTTATAATTTTAATGTCACCGAATAAATTCATCCAAAAAATTGTGTTGGATTTGAAATGTTATGTATACATGAGAACCAAGTATTCATGATTGTAAGGCACCATGAAGTCTGTGATGTAGCTTTATCATATTAGCCACAAACTGGTAAAATTTCCCCAGTTGATAGTTGTTTTTGTTTGTTTTGGTTTTATTTTTAATTTGCAGTTATTTTGAACAGAGTTTGCCATGAAGCACAAGACTATTGATAAACATCACACTGTGCAACAAATTTATGGATCAATCTAGATCAAAAACTAAGGAAGTAGAAAATGGAATTATTTTGAAAATTATATCCATAGGAAGACAATACTAAGACTGGAAACGGTGAATTGCTACAGCTCCCCCAAAATTAATATTTTTCTTGTGTGCTCAATTGCTTTAGTTGTGTCCAACTCTTTGTGACCCTGTGGACTGTAGCCCACATGACCATGGGATTCTCCAGGCAATTATACTCGAGTGGATTGCCTCCAGGGGATCTTTCCAACCCAGGGACTGAACCCACATCTCTTAAGTCTCCTGCAGTGCAGGCAGGTTTTTTTTTTTTTTTTTTTTTTTTTTTTTTAACCACTAGAGCCACTGAGATCCAAATTTGTCCTTAGACTTGGACACTGGTAATCTCCATTTTAACTGCTGATTATTCTCAACCCAAAATATTAATTCTACTGCCACATGTTCTAAAAGCATCATTTCTACTTTGTTTTTAAGGACTTGAGTATTCTTGGAAAATAAAAGACTTGTTTTTGTTTCATTTTATGCTTAATGTTTACCTGAGAGAAACATAGTGATGCAGTTAAATTCAATCATGGATCAAATATTCCTATCAGAAGTTCAAAGATTATATATTTGGATTTCAAATCTGAATGAAAACTAGTTTGCATGAAAGGGAAGTATTATTTTTATAATATATTCTGATTTAATTACATTTTATAATGTATTCCATTTTGTTCCATACAAATTTTTTCATAGAGAATAAATACTCTTTATCTCATTGAGAATAAATACACTTCATATTTGCTCTATATGGTTATGATAATATGCTACAATTTTAGGAAGATAATTTGTTTTTGCAATTTCTGGTTTCACAGTTTTTCCACGTAAAAATCACAGTAGTTTAACTTCTACTTTTAAAAATATTAAGTTTATCATTTTAAAAATAAGTTTATGCACTGTGCTTAATATTTAGAATGACTTACTTTTGCTTTATTTCAGCCATATACAAATGTCATTAAACACAAGTGTCATTTTGCACTTCTCTCTTAAAAATTTGGTCCCAGTTCTATGACTTCAACAGGTATTTAATAAGAATTAATAAATAATATGCAAGGGAACTTTCAGAAAAACATGAATTCATGATGATATGGCTGGTCTATTGAAGGGTAAAATTATGCTGAGATTTAACAATGCAGTTTAACATAAAGAGAAGTATTTATGTAGTTCAAAGGATAAAATTTTGTGTTGGAAGACACAGTCCAATATTGTTGATGATGATGAAAATAGTGTTTTAAGTATTCAGTATGCGGGGCATGCGTGATGACTCATTAGGCAGAGAAAATTATTACTGCCCATTAAAGAATTAGCTTTCACACAAATGGAAAAGTTGATTACTGAACCTCAGAGTGGCTGATTTCTAAAATTATATAATTAATGAATGTATGAAATATTTAATTTCACACATAAATATCTGTGAAGAAAAATTAATTGTTTCACACAAGAAAAGTAATTCATTTTACATGCGGGATCAAATATTAAATCTGAAATCATAAAATAGTTAGTCATAGTATTTGTTGATGCCAGTTTTGTAGCAAAGTTAACACTTCTATATTTTCAGAAATTATATAAGTGGAAAATTTCATAATATAGATGGCACTGCTAATATAATTAAAACCAAACAGTTTGTGTATATTAACTGTACAATAAAAATGTTTCTGAGGTCCACAGGCTCAGAGAGTTTGGATTAGGTATCCTAAATTTATATTGTAGAATTATTTTATGAGAAAGATAATGAAACAAGCTGGTTAGATTTAGCTACCTTGTATTAGGTGATAGCCAAATTTCTAAATATTTTATAAGATAAATTCAGTAAGCCACATATATTTTATCCATTGTGTATCATAGCATACATTATAAAGCAATACTTATCAGAATGCAAGACCTTCAGTCTTAAAAATTATAACAAACAAACTTAATGTAATAAGTTATCATGTAAAACTTTCTTATTTTTTATAGCAAAGTCCAAGATTCAGATTTTGTCATAGCATTTCTACTAGTACAAATTACATACTTTCAAAATGATGCTGAAATGTTGAAACTATTATCAGTTATAAAGTTCAAATTTATGTTTTAAAAAATTAAAGTGACAAGTCCCTTCTTTAAAATATAAATAAAAATTCTCATATCATAGAGGTGATTTTAATTAAGTAGCTTGAAGTGATGCTTAAGAATATATATAATAATCTATCCATCTATCTATAAATCCCTCTCTCTATATATATATACATATGTATAGTATCTATTAAAATACATACAATATGAACATACTATATATATGAAATATAAAAAAATATATGTAGCAGTATTTATACTATATGTAGATATATATGCGTGTCTGTTTATATAATAACATTAATAAGAATACTTATTATGATTATTGTAATTCTCTTCTTGCCATTCCAATGTCAAAAGTTCTACCTGGCTAAAAGTTTCCTATATCCCCATCAGATCATTTTGAGATAATTGGTCATTTTTCCTGAGTCCTATTCTCATTAGATCAGCCTGTGGACCTTAGCTGATTAAGCTGCAAATCCTTCTGCAAACTGATGACTGAATGAATTTGTGCAGTCTGATTCTATCCCATTATGTTACCTTGCAAACTTAACCGCTTTCTATGCACTCATTAATTATGAGCAGTTATAGTATAAAACAATGGAGTCCATGGAAGCAGTATAGATTAAGATCATTGTTTATGTACTGTATAAAACAAAAAGAACAAAAACCTAAAGAACTTTTCTAACAAGCTTAATCAAATTTTAAATCATGGAAGAATTCTCAATTAGAGCATGTTGGCAATACAAATGAATCTGAAATTCAAAATTCTGGCCAGAAAGCTTTCACTAACATTCTATTTGCTTTTCAATGGATAGAGCAAATCTTAATGGGTCAGTGTTCTCACTTATGTGTGATAATGGGGAGAGGGATCGAATGATCATCAGAAAGTGAGAGACATTCTTTATGCAAAACATTAAATATAGAATGCAGTCAAAATGATATGTCAACTTTCACTCAGTGAAAACAAGGAAAAATAACTTCTTTTAAAAAATTCAGGAAAGTTGACTTTTTTTTGGAAATCTTTTGTCTGTTTGTCATTCTTAAAGTCCATAGGGATTCTCCAGGTAGAAATACTGGAAAGGATTACTATGTCCTCCTCCATGGGATCTTCCCAACCCAGGGATCAAACCCAGGTCTCCTGCATTGCAGACAGATTCTTTACCATCTGAGCCTCCAGAAAAGTCCATACACACACAGAGGATAATAAAAGGGAAGAGTTACTCCCTAGCTGACTTAATTTTCTGAATGGAACATAGTGAAAAAAAAATAATATATACACTGAAGTTTTTATTCCTAAATAAAAAGTAAAACTTTTTTGATGTGAATATAAAAATTTATTATTTGACGTGATAGATCTTATTTGATGTGAATATAAAAATAGAATCCATCTTTCTTAAAAAGGTGTTGTCTATGACATAGACAAATGCTCAAAACTAACCATTGCATAAAATTGGTGGATAATAACTATTTATCTATCATGTAAACACTATTTTTCATAATTTGAAAGAATGTACTACAACAAAAAGAAAGAACAAAAGATTTAAGACACAGTGATGCATATTTTGGACAAGTATTCCAGATTTAAATGTTAGCAGAGATTACTTTTTTCTTTGGTAAATATGCTACTCACAGGCCATATATGCTTTCTCAGAGTGGATGGCTTTGGACTCATTTTTGAGAAGGAATTACCATTCCCTTCTGTGAGTTTTAAGTAATCTGAATAATGCTTGGAATGATCAAAAGAATATGAATACAAACAAAGCTGACTAGTGTAAGATGCTCATACCCAAAGACTCAGTGGTGAAATTCCATACTTATTTCCATCAAACATCAGATTTATCATAGGCAATATTCAAGAAAGCAAATTAAAGAGATCTTTATATATTATATACATAATTTCTTGACCAAAGTTGCCTCTATTAATTTTAACCTTTTATTTCTCTTTCTTCTGTTCATAGGATTATTGTAGAATGAAGTTCTATGTCATTCTGTATTAAAGTTTGAAATGAATAAGAAAAGAAAAAGAAAGAAGGAGGAAAAGAGGGGAGGAGAAAGAAAAAGGGAGAGACAACAAAGGAAAATGGAAAAGCAACATTTCTTCATCACAATATGTTACATTACTCTGAAAAGTGAAAGTGAAGTTGCTCAGTCCTGTCCAACTCTTTACGACCCTATGGACTGTAGTCCACCATTCTCCTCTGTCCATGGGATTTTCCAGAAAAGAATGCTGAAGTGGGTCACTGTGTCCTTCTCCAGGGTATCTTCCCAACCCAGGGATCGAACCCAGATCTGCCACATTGCAGGCAGACTTCACTCTCTGAGCCACCAGGGAATACTCTTATTTTACTTAATAAACTTTTTTGCTTGCTTGCTACATAATGCAATATCAATTTTTGGATAAATGCATCAAACAAAATGTCCTAAGATGGCAATAGTTAAATGACACTATGTTGTGAAATTTGGCATGAACATAATATCATATGTCCACTATCATACTTCAATTTACCAAAAAAGAATGGTACCAGGGAAATATACCAGAAGTCCACATCAAACAGCCCCCTTTTACGTACCCCTCAAGAGTGAATTGCATATTCAACTTGAGGGAAAAACCCTAAATAATTCCAAAGAATTATTGTGCTTACTCTATAAATTTCTGTTTTAATACAATGTTCAGCAGAATGTATTTCTTTTCCCTGTGTTCACATATCATATTGACTGTAACATCTAATGAGGTGGGGGTGAGGTTTTCCTCAACTGCTAACTTTTCACAAAACTTTCTAATGATCAGGCAGAATAGCATTTCCCACTTATTTAAAACTTTTTAATGATCATTTTTTCCCCCAATGCCTAGCAAAGCAGCTGTTTTTCCCTCAGACTGAGGTTTATGCCAAGTTTAAAATGTTAATGTTTTTGAGCCATGTGCTTAAGAATTAAGTATCTCCAATTTCCAAACTGGAAGATCTTGGCAGCTTTCACTCACTAAATAAACTCAGTTAGAAAGAGACTTCTAACATAGAGGAAAGGAAAGGAATCCAGGCACTTCTCTTCATCAACTTTGTGACCTTCCTAAATGGCCAACAGTATTAAGGTTCCTTTTAATGATCTACAATTAGTGGAATATGATTTTAGTGGTTGGCCTAGGTGGTTAGTTTTTAAATTAACAAAATTAGATTACTGAGCAGGATAAGAAGAATAGGATAATTATAAATAAGACTGTGTTACACCAAGATACTTGATATTATAAAAGCAAATGGTTTTAAATAAGTTCAAGGTTCTTAATTTTGATAAATTTGTGTAAACCATAAGATGGCCTTTCAAATTTAAAAGAATACTATAAAATTCTATTTGTTCTAAGGAATAAAATACCCCAGACTCTGTGAAAGTTATCTAACATTTGTTTTGTCTTCAAGTCTTATTTTAATAATTACATTTTAAAATTTACTTTTTTGGCATACATCTCTGTGAATTATAAATGTGTAGATTCATGTAACCAACTAGAACAATAAGCATATATAACAGTTCCCTCACTCCCCAAAACCTCCTTTGTGCTATACCTTTAAAATAATATTTCTCTATCTCTGTCGCTGCTGCTGCTGCTGCTGCTGCTAAGTCACTTCAGTTGCGTCCAACTCTGTGTGACCCCGTAGATGACAGCCCACCAGGCTCCTCTGTCCCTGGGATTTTCCAGGCAAGAATACTGGAGAAGGTTGCCATTTCCTTCACTATCTCTAAAATCAGACAAAGAATGATGATTTTATCATTTTGAGAATACCATATGTGTGTTACTCGCTCAGTCATGTCCAACTCAGTGAACCCATGAACTGTAGCTTGCCAGGCTCCTCTATCCATGAATTTCTCCAGGCAAGAACACTGGACCGAGTGGCCATTCCCTTCTCTAGGCCATCTTCCTGATCCAGGGATTGAACCCACGTCTCCTGCACTGCAGGCAGATTTTTTACCTTCTGAGCCACCAGGGAAGCCTGAGAACACCATATAATGTCATAGAATATGTAACTTTATATGACTGGCTTCTTTCACTGAGTATAATATCTTGAAGGTGAATTCAAGTTGCTACATTTATAAATAACATTCTTTTTTTGATGAATGTTATTCCACTATATGGATTTATTGGAGATTATCATTTGTTGAAAAACATTTGAGTTCTTTCTAGGTTTTGGTGATTGCAAGTAGATTTACTATAGAGATCCAAGGGCAGGTTTTCCTGTTTGTATACATTTATGTTTCTCTAAAGTAAATAACAGAAGTGGAAATATGTCACATGGTTAAGAGGAAAAAAAAAAGCTACTGGGTAATCCCAAGAGCAGAATGAAAATGTCAGAAAAATAGCTGAGAAAAACTGGGAATAAAATTACCTACATCAGAGGATTCTAGTGAAGAATTATAACATTTGAGATGTCATAGCCCCTGATGTGGTTCTGAAAAAAATCTTTGTTTCCACTAATACATGACAAATGCAAAATACCACTGTTAAAAAAAGCTCTTAAAATTAATGATTCCCTAATTCTCTCTGGTCTAAAAAATATCAAAATGTCTCTAAATAATTTTTTAAAATATTAATATTACTGATACATTCAGTGGTCACTATGTGTAGTTTTAACTTTTTATTGTGTTTCAGGTAAATGAGGGCTTCTGGTGATCATTATTCTTAGATTGTTTAAGGTTATTTAGATACAAAATGTGAGATTGCATGTTATATAAATTTTATATTTATCAATGTGAATTTTGGCAAATAAATATTAGATATCTATATTTGAAAGCAGTACAGCCATTTTTATTAGTAAAATTTATGTTTAGCATTTTTTCCTGTTGTAATTTAGTGGAGTTCTAAAATTCTTACATATATTTCACATCTTTCCTTCTGTTTCAGCAAAGGCAAAGTGTTATCCTGGTAGATTTTCTGACAATGTCCCTGCATATATAATGAGTCTGGAAAATCTTTGTTGGTGTGTGCTCATCTTACAAAATGGAGAATTTTTCATTATAACTACTCTTTTGAAATAAATGTTACCAGTGTTTTGAATGGTAGTGAGAAACTTGGATCCAGGGCTGTTGAGATCAACAATAGCACTGAATGAAGTATCTGGTTGGAAAGAGAAACCAATCCTGGGTCGCTTTGCATCAGCATCCTTTGAGAAGGCTTTCTCACCACTAACATTTGCATGATAAATTTATGGACTCTGGCTCTACCAGCTTGATTGAACACATTGCATTTTGCTAAGAACAGCATGTCAACTAGCACAGTCAGCATCCATATACATCTGGGAAAACTGCAACTGTTAGAATTGTGCCATGGGACTGAAGACAAGAAAAGCTTTGTCAGCTGTCAGTTAGACGTTTTGCTCACTATCTATTGATGGATGAAAATGTTGCTAATATTCAATGTGGTGTTTCATATATTACTCTTTGGATTCTGACAGCTCCAGAGGTAAAGAGAAAGGTCAAGTAAAGGCACAGGAACAAGAGAAATACCCAGCCTTAGTCTTAATACTTCAGGAGATGAGGAACAAAAGAAAATTACAAGCACAAAAAGTAGGTCTGAGAAAGCAGCTGGAGGTGGTTGGCAGAGAGTAACGCTACAGGGCAATGATTCACTTTAGAAAATATCATTAGTTCCTCTGTCATGTGCAAAAAGCAGGCAAGATTTTATGTAATAATGAATTTCTTGCGTTATCTGAAATAGCTGCATAATGTTACCCAGTTCTGAAGACCGCAGGGGTTTGTCTACAGACCATTCTGCTTGAGAGTTAATTTTATATTATCTGCATAATTTAAGCAGAATTTTTTAAAATGATTAAAATACCTATTTGACCTTTCAATTTAATTTTGCATGGTATAAATTGCATTGAAACTAGGTTTTTAAAAATCTGAGATCAATGGTCACAATGAATAGATATAAGAATATAAATTTTGGATCTTCCTTCATAGCTCAGCGGGTAAAGAATCTGCCTAAAAGACAGGTGACTGGGTTCGATTCCTGGATTAGGAAGATCCCCTGGAGAAGGAAATGGCAACCCACTCCAGTGTTCTTGCCTGGAGAATCCCATGGACAGAGGAGTCTGGCAGGCTACAGTCCATGGGATCACAAGAGTCGGACATGACTTAGCAACTAAACCACCACCACAAAAACAAATTAAAGAAAAATAAAATGAGAACATCAGCAAAGACTTTTTTTTAAATCTATTCCAGAAAAGGATAAGTTATCTTGCTAGTAGTAAACAGGGATATAGTCTTACTGCAGCATAGGATAAGTAATTTTAAATGGCTATATGAAGGTTTGATATAATACAACAAATTTTGTTCTTGGACATCTAAAAGTAGCCAACAAAGGAAATTAGTACATTTTGCATCTTTAGTACCAATCATCAGTCATACTACCTTATAATGAAACAGGACATGAGGATGGGAATAAGGTTCAGGAATGGGTGGAGACTGAGATGTAGTAGGATTGAGAAATCATGAGGCTCAGTGCTGACATGGAATTTCAAGTTCAGGTGAGATTCAAGGTTGTAGTTGTGTCAGAAATTTTAGATGTAAGTTTGGTTATAAATAAAATAAGAATTTTGAATCTAAGACATTGTTCTTTTAAATAGGCCTCCCAGATCACTTGCTCTGTATACTCTTTATGTTGTAGAATGACAGCAAATTGACAAGTGTATGTGTTTCCCCCATGTGCTCATGAATGTTGTTGGAAAGGAATTTATCTTCTAATTCTTAGACCAGCTTGCTTATGTTTTTATTCTCTTAGAATAAAGGTATCGTTTAAACCTGTTGAAATATCACCCGCTGCAGATTCATTAAAAAAAAAATAATAATTGTAAACTTAGAGGGGACGTACCATGCCAATTTGTCAAGGTCAGCATTAGAATATGCTTGCATGTTCAGTTGCTTCAGTTGTGTCTGACTCTGCAACCCTATGGACTGTAGCCCACCAGGCTCCTCTGTCCATGGGATTCTCCAGGCAAGAATACTGGAGTGGGTCTCCATGCCCTTCTCCAGGGGATCTTCCCAACCCAGGGATCAAACTCATATCTCACATCTCTCCTTCTTTACCATTATCATCACTTCGGAAGCATTAGAGTACAGTTCCATTGAAATCATGGTCAAAAAAGAAAAAAGGAAATTTTTAGAAAGCCAAGCCATTGAGTACATTAATGAAGTATAATCAAGAGTTGATACTTGAAGAAAAAAAAAAAAAGTAAAATGTACATAGAACTGAAGACAAAGCAGAAAGAAAAGGAAGGCTTCTGACCTGAGTATTCAGATATCAAACTATAAAAGAAGAGCACAGACATCTTTCAGATAGAATCCGAAGGTGAATTCTGTGACACTTATTACCAGGACATGTATTTTTTACAAGCCTATATGCCTATCCCAAGGTTTTCTCTTGCTATATGTTGCAGTAAATAGATTGCTGGCTTGGAGACATGCATGTGATCCATGCCTTCATAGGGAAAGCATATTTGTATAATATTAGAGATCTTTCTAAAGATGCTTTCTCCTTGGAAGAAAAGTTATGACCAAACTAGATAACATATTCAAAAGCAGAGACATTACTTTGCCGACTAAGGTCCGTCTAATCAAGGCTATGGTTTTTCCTGTGGTCATGTATGGATGTGAGAGTTGGACTGTGAAGAAGGCTGAGCGCTGAAGAATTGATGCTTTTGAACTGTGGTGTTAGAGAAGACTCTTGAGAGTCCCTTGGACTGCAAGGAGATCCATCCAGTCCATTCGGAAGGAGATCAACCCTGGGTGTTCTTTGGAAGGAATGATGCTAAAGCTGAAACTCCAGTACTTTGGCCACCTCATGCGAAGAGTTGACTCGGAAAAGGCTCTGATGCTGGGAGGGATTGGGTGCAGGAGCAGAAGGTGATGACTGAGGATGAGATGGCTGGATGGCATCAGTGACTCGATGGACGTGAATCTGAGTGAACTCCGGGAGTTGTTGATGGACAGGGAGGCCTGGCGTGCTGCTATTCATGGGGTCGCAGAGTCGGACACAACTGTGAGACTGAACTGAGAGATCTTTCTCTACTGTTTTCATAAAGGAAGTGCCTAGTAACCAAAATATTTTTCCAAACTCTTAAAATAAAGTAATTGTGAGGCATTACAGGTGAATTCTATACTCGAGGAAAGGAAATAACAGTAAATATTAAAGCTTTTAAATATTTTTATTCCACTTCTCTCTCCATTCCTCATTTGCTGCCCCCCTTCTCTTTTTCTCCCTCTTTCTTTTAAATTCATAACTCAGTTTAACCTTCCTTTAAGGTATATGATCTCTCAGACACTACTTTTGGAGTGATTTGTTAGTGGTTCCTGTTCTGTTATGGGAGTAACCCTACTTTTAAAGCCTTCCAGGAATGGGATGCAAAAAAGAAAGAAGTTGTTTCTAATTTAGTTACAGTAGAGTAAGCCTTCAAGGCTCACATAAACTCCAGCTCAGTATACTGGGGTAGCATACCATACAGAAGTTTGAAAGGAAAGCATTCACTGGCAGTAAGAATAGTTTCATGGAATACCTCTTGAGATATATAGTTAATCATTAAAATAGTAGGCATCATATATTTTTCTGTAATAGGAATATTGTTATCATTATTCCAGCATATGTCAAGGCTGTGTATTGTCATCCTGCTTATTTGACTTATACACAGAGTACATTGTGTGAAATGCCAGGTTGGATGAAGCACAAGCTGGAATCAAGATTGCCAGGATAAATATCAATAATCTCAGATATGCAGATGACATCACCCATATGGTAGAAAGCAAAGAGGAACTAAAGAGCCTCTTGATGAAAGGAAAAGAGGAGAGTGAAAAAGCTGGCTTAAAACTCCACATCCCAAAAACTTAAGATTGTGGCATCAAGTCCCATCACTCCATGACAAATAAATGGGGAAACAATGGAAACAGTGAGAGACTATTTTCCTGGGCTCCAAAATCACTGCAGAAGATGATTGCAGCCATAAAATTAAAAGACGCCTGTTTCTTGGAAGAAAAGCTATGATGAACCTAGACAGCATATTGAAAAGCAGAGAAATTACTTTGCCAACAAAGGTCCATTTAGTCAGTTATTTTTTTTCCAGTGGTCATGTATGGATGTGAGAGTTGAACCAAAAAGAAAGCTGAGGGGATGACAGAGAATGAGATGGTTGGATGGTATCACTGACAGGATGGACCTGGGTTTGAGCAAGCTCTGGGAGTTGGTGATAGACAGGGAAGCCTGGCAGGCTGCAATCCATGGGGTTACAAAGAGTTGGACATGACTGAGAGATTGAACTGAACTAAATAGATGTTAGCTATTGAGTCATACAGATATTAATGAGCACAAAATTACAGGTAACACCTGTTGTTAGCAACAGGGTTAGAATCAGGCTCTACGTTCCCAAGTCCATTCTCTTAACCTCTGTGCTCCACTGCCTAACTGCCATTTAATAGCGAATGTCTCACATTGTTCTCATATTGTTTTAATATATTCTATGAATATGTTTTAATATGCTTAATATGTTTAATAGTTTCTAATTGTTTTAATATGTATTAACACTTTAAATCTTCACAGAACCTAGGAAATAAGGCCTATTATTTTTCCATTTTGTAGATAAGCAAACTAAGATACTTATCCAATATGCAATAGATATGGATTATAAATGAAGAGAGTTTAGCTCCAGAGTCTTGATAACCTTAATTTGTAGGAAGCTAGTAGTTAAGAGTGAAATTTAATTCTTGAATAAATGAAAGCATATCTAAGAGGTAATTGGCATGGAAAATTAAAATAAAGTCATATAGTTCCTGTCTTTAAGGAGTCAGAGCCTAGTAAAAACAAAAATTATAGAGAAAAATCAGTCTTGAAAGTTATATACACACTCTACAAGGGATTTTTGAGTATAGAATTTTGTTAGAATTTTGCAGCTGGGAAAATATCTTTGCCAACTTGTGCCCTTTTAAATTTAAAAATAAAGTATTGTGTCTCAAATATCTTTAATTCTATTCTAAAATTCTTTGCTTTAAGCAAACTAAAAGAAAAAAAAACTTCTGAGTATTAGTACCTTTTGTTTGACACAAGTGCTTTGAGAATTGAAAACTTTGGATTATTACTGATATATAGCCTGGTGATTATATTTAACTACTGTTTATTGAAATGGGCTAAGAATAAATCTTAACAGTTATCACAAGAGAAAAAAAATAAAAGAAAGGTGAAGCAAAATGTGAATAATATTTAGAAACTTTGTTACTTTTATACTTATTCCATGTCTTATTTTTAACAGATTTGAGCTTATATCTAAACTATTTACTAAAGAGTCAAACATCTTTCCTATTCTATTAAAATAATGGTTCCATATCTCCAAGGTTTATTGCTGATCTCCTCAAGGTTACCAATGCTTATAGTAGGTGATTTCATTTGTTAGAGTGCTATTTTTACTTAAAGTTTTTCATGTAAATATTTGTCTTCACAGTTTAAGAAATAATTTAGTCAGCTGACTGTAACTTCATGAATCGAGTTTTAATCAACTAAAAAAATTTCCTTAAAATCAGATGCATACCTGAAATTAATATCTTTCCTTGTTAAAAATGAGTAAAATAAAAAGAACTCCAGAATCACAAACAGGCAATTTTCAATGAAACTTTCTGTTGGAAGCTGTCATTGTTGACTTAACCTCAATGTTTTAGGGCTGAAAAGCACTGAAAAATTAACCAGATACAGGCTACTGATGTATTAGCTCATACAATGATAATCAGTTGGAACTTGTATATCTGATAAAGACCTTCTCACTGAGTGATACAAATTCCAGTGATTTCCAAAGTCATTACAGCTTCCTAGGTGGCACTAGTGATAAAGGAACCTACCTGCCAATGCAGGAGACATGAGACTTGGGTTCCATCCCTGGGTTGGGAAGATGCCCCTGGAGGAGAGCATGGCAACTCACTCCAGTATTCTTGCCTGAAGAATTCCGCGAACAGAGGGCCCTGGTGGGCTACAGTCCATGGGGTGGCAAAGGGTTTGACATGACAGAAGTGACTTAGAACACAAGGCATTATTTGTTCCTCTGAGGACATTAAAGTGAAAGATACCATTTCTGCATACAGGACTTACTTCCTAAAGGACGTAGCTAAATTAATTACATGTATTTCTGATTATTAGTGGGGTTTAATGACAGTATATATTTATGCATTTACTATCTTAAAATGTTTACACACAATCTCCTTAGTAAACATAATGTTTCTGAGGACCAATGATAAAAAGCTAATAAATATTTAAGGTCTTTGCTATTCTAGGTGAGTTGGATATATTACTTCTAATTTTCAAATAAACAAGCTTGGTGAGAAACCTGAGAAGTAAAGAAGTAAAGTAGCCAGAGTCACTGGAGTTTTAATCCAACTGTCCATGATTTTTAAGCTTGTACATGATATCTTATTGCTGCTCATAAAAGGAGAACTAATTTGCTCATCTCTGGTTTCAACTGAAGTTATTAGAAAATAGATTAATTCCATAAAGCTGATTTTCAGATTTCATAAAAAATGTGAGCATATTAAGATGGAGAGAATTTAAACACACACATATTCACCTTTCAGGTTTAATTCAGTTCTGGAAAAAATGCAAATTTTATCAAATAAAAAAATATAAAAAGGTATACTAAATATTATAATAAATTCGCATGAGTCCTAAAATATATCTCTATATAAATAGAAATTGATTGCTCAAACTAAAATTGAAAGCTAAAAGGATATTGACATGTGAATTATTCTGATGCTGGTATATTGAAGTATTAAGCTATATTCTAATAAATTCTGAATATTAATAAAATACCTAATTTTTAGTCCTGCTTTTACCAAAAATTATGTGATTAGACAAGTCCTTTAATTTCCCTGGACCTCAAGCTCAGCACCTATAAAATGAAGCACTAAATTTGAAGCCCATTTTTATCTTGAAAATCTCTGATTTCATTCGAATACTCCTAGAGAGTGAAGTTATTTAGAAAATGTATACACACTGATTTCTGATTCCTCTGCCTTTCCTAAACCCAGCTTTTGCAGCTGTAAGTTCTCAGTTCATGTATTGCTGAAGACTAGCTTGAAGAATTTTGAGCATCACTTTGCTCGCATGTGAAATGAGTGCAATTGTGAGGTAGTTTGAACATTCACTGGCATTACATGAAATACATGCTGCATGAAGATATTATATATAAAGTTTAAAATCTTATGCCAGTGAAACAAATTTGATCTATCACCTTAATATTCCTAAAGATTTTTTTGTGTGTTTTAATTCCAACACTTTCTTTATATGGAACTCTAAACTTGAGAACTTTCTGAATTGAAAGGAAGATTTGCCTTTAGCCTTCCAGTGCTTAGGCATTGTGAAAACTGTCTACTTAACCTCTTTTCCCCAGACCTATAGCATTGTCTCTATGAATTTTACCACTAAGGTAAGTAATAAGACAGAAAAATGGTGGGGAAGGAGGAAGGGAAGAAGTAGGAAGTGGAGGGAGAGGAGAGGGAGAGAGTAGAAAATGATACTAAGATACAGAGAAGAAACAGAGGAAATATTTGTCTTCCCAAGTTTGCATAAGACATGTATAGCTATATATATA
Organism: Capra hircus; assembly: GCF_001704415.2. NCBI lineage: Eukaryota > Metazoa > Chordata > Mammalia > Artiodactyla > Bovidae > Capra > Capra hircus. Next base: position 75,744,496 of record NC_030813.1, read on the forward strand.
TATTTTTTCCATTAAATATTCATCCTGTCACCTCAAGGCTTATTGATAGTCATAATTTTTAATCTTCATCATGTCAGTAAATCTGGTCTATATTCTGTCTTAAATATTGAAAGTCTGACTGCTTTGAGCAATGGAATAGGGTAGAAGCTATGTTGTGCCAGTTTCTGGTTCCAGGTCTTCTGACTGGCATCTTTCATTTTCTGTCTCTAAGAGTACTTCCTTTTAGGACTCAGCCTCTATTACTATGAGCTCTCCATATAGATTAGAGTAAGTTTCTATAGCTGAATTTCTATATTGTCTTTCTCCTTCTTCCTCTGCTCCCCCTCCATCTCTTTTTCTCCTCCTTCTTCTACATTTAAATTGGCTGTATGTGATTATTTTTTAGCTGTAATTGAATCTCTCTCTATATATATGCCCCCAGACTATTAGTTTCTGTACACTTTAAGAAACTACCTAGTAGATGGAAAGCCCTCGGGATTTGAAATCCTTTTGATCTGGGGCTTGATGTTGTCTGTGTCATTTATTATCTTTAAGCAGTTGTCAGTTCCTTAACATTTACCCAAATCAATTTTATGTTTTTTACATTTGCTAAAAATTTCATCAGTAATTTACAGTGAGGATTAGATAAATGAAATTTACTTGTTGATAATAATGTTCCTTGCAAAACTGAGGTGAAATTAAAGAATATATTTAAATGTCCCAGTGTCAGACAGTGAATAATGGTAACTTCTATTACTCTTATTGTTTTTGTTAATAGAAAATATTTTCTCCATGTGAGTAATGGTTAAACATGGGACAAAAAGGTACCATCTTTCAAGATTTATTTTTATGGTGGTATTTCTTGTTTTAGAATGAATGGTAATATAAATTAGTGAATCAGACAACAAATAATTGAATATAAATAACAAGTAGAATGGTAGATTTATTTGGATCTGTTGTTCAGAAGACAGAATAACTGATATGAAATACTTATAAACCTTAATTTCAAATTGATGTTCTACAAGGCAGAAAGGACTTGGTAGACAAATTATCATACAATTTTATGAATATTCAATACACTGGCAAGAGATCCAAACCTAAGTTCTCATTTTAGAGTGGGCTTCCTGAGGCTACTCCAAGCATAATGGTATTACATGAGTTTCCTGGAACAGATCATGAAATGCGTGATAGAAAGTAGAAGCTTTGTTGTGGAGTACTCTTACAATATACACCAATAAAGAAATGAGAAATTAGATTGAGAGGGAGAAGATGACAAATACAAATGAGAATGATGACAATAGCGGACTCAGCTGACTCTGTGAGGAGCTCTGGAGTTGGGATGGGGCTTCATCATTGTTCCAAATTGAGGCACAGAAGTTAGACATTTGTACCCCATCCCCATCATTGGCCAGCAACTGACCTCAGGCTGTGTTCTAGAAAGGACACCCTCTGAGCTATCATTTCCCAATGAGTGAAGGCTGTTCCCAGTTGAGTGATACAGCTGTGAATGCTCTCAGACCTCCTATTGCCATACAATGAGATAATGGTTGCCTAGGAAGTCTCATAGAGTAAATGTGGACACTTTCGCAATATCCACTACAATACCCTGGGTCCAAACTACTTTTACGAGATTTATAAGGATTAGTAATTTCTTTCTAAAACATGTTTTCAAAAATTATAAAATAAATATCTTTGATAACACGGGAAAATGCTTAAAATCAAAATTAGGAAACATAATCTGTTCCTTATATAATTACAACTGTATTTGAAGTGGCCAGAAATGTAATACAGATCTCTAAAACATTTTTTTTTTTCTCAAACAAGGGTCCCAGTGATGTACTACATTGTAATTAACTCTGAAATTCTGGGAATTACTTTGTCATTTCCAGGCAGTATGGTTCCAAAGCTGGGAAGTGAACATTGTACATGAAATGATTGATTTCCCATGGATTCCAATGGGCTGAAGTTCCTTCATTATGCAAATTAATAAAATTCAAACTATACAAAACATATATTAGTCATTGATGATTAATTCATCCACATCTAGGTACTGAGAGTCTGGGCTACTTAAGCCACACAGATTTTTTAACCTCTTCCATTTAATATTTTGTATATATATATTCTCCTTCATAGTTATAATTCTAGACTGGTAAAAAGTGTAAGGAAATTCTAAAACTATCATATAGTATGAAAATAATTCAGTATTTATGGATAATTTTTGATGTCTTGAATAATTAATTAGAAGGAACTCAAATGGAGATGATGTTATTCTATTTTGGGGGACAGCATAAAATAAACATTTAAAAAGTACTCATATAAAATGATAATTTTTGTATGCATATAAAATTAAAAAGCTAATAAGTAATAGGAGATTCTACTCTGTAAAAAGTGCTGATCAAACATTTACAATTAATACCTGTGATGGTAAAGGGAAAGAAACATACTTCAGCAATATCTATATATCACAGTTCAAAGTGGCCACCAGCCAAGCATTACTTTGAAATGCCCTGCTGTGATGGTGTACCTGGGGGCCCCCCTTTCTCCTTCAGACTTAGTTTAATATAAAGCAAATGCCACCACAGCTGTCTTCAAACTCTCTAGTAACATGACCCTGCAGGAAGATGATCTTTGATGTTAACCCCCATCAGAATGACAGTTCCCCAAACTGAGAAGTCAATTCCCAGGAAAAACGATAGAAAATGTGTTTGGAGGTGAATAGAATACTGAAGTTTTAAATATTTAATACTAGTGACCGATTGAACAACATTTTAATTATTTTATGTAACAAATTCATTTTTCAGGATAGCTGTAATTTATGACTATTAGCAGAGTTTAATGCTCTCGTTCCCTATATTTACTTCAAGGAACTAGAGTTTTTCCTGTGTTGTTTACACACATAAAACAAGCAATCATCCACTCTTTGTGCTTAATACATCATGGACTGAAATATCTTTGAAGAGGCTATATTTTTATCTACCTCTTTCTATGTCTATATTTTTATGTCAGTGTTTAAATACTAGCAGCTTATGAGATGTGATATTGATACTAGCACATCAATAGAACTGAAGTTTGGGGAATTTGAGATAAAAAAACAGAACTATGTTAGATTTAGCTCAGAATATATGCTCATATAAGGTTGCCTGAATTATATTAAAAATGAGAATTGTAATAACACTTTCCTAGGATGTTATTTTATCCACTTGGCACATCCCAACTGCCACATAGCAGAAAGGTCTTAATAAATTGGGTTAGGAAAATAAAATAGAAGATTGAAGAGATTATTAAGATCATTTGATCTAAAAGAAAACATTATTGTCTCAATCCTTTGGCATTTCTAGTATAATCAATATTCCTCGTGCCTATTTCAGTAATTATTATTGCTTTTATTTCCTCCTCATTTTTATTTTCTGAATTTCTATATGTGTGTGTTTGCATGCATATGTATGTATGTATGTGTGTGTGTATATATATATATATATATATATATATATATCAGTTCAGTTCAGTCGCTCAGTTATGTCTGACTCCTTGCTACCCCATGGACCACAGCCCACCAGGCTCCCCCATCCCTGGGATTCTCCAGGCAAGAACACTGGAGTGGGTTGCCATTTCCTTCTCCAATGCATGAAAGTGAAAAGTGAAAGTGAAGTCGCTCAGTCGTGTCCGACTCTTAGCTACCCCATGGACTGCAGCCCACCAGGCTCCTCCATCCATGGTATTTTCCAGACAATAGTACTGGAGTGGGTTGCCATTACCTTCTCCTTTTTAAAGAATACTTACTTCAAATATTTACTTTTCCAATTGTCTTTCTATTCCCCTTGGCTCTCAAAATGTACTTATTGCTTATTGTCCAATTCAAGTCCATATTCTTATTATATTTCTGACTCAGTCTCTGTAGGCCTATTCTGTTATTTTTGCACTTATTTTCTGTATCAGACATCTGTATATTTCATGTTGTGTGTAAATTTAAATTGTTAGTGTTTATCCCTATGTGCCCATGCACAACAAATATCCCAGAAAATAAGAGACATATTCCACACTATTTTTAAATCACTAATTTGAGTACAGAGCAATGTGCACATAAGATATTCACTAAATTTCTACTAAATGAGTAAATTGAACAGGAAACAAAAAAAAAAGATTGATCACAAAATTACATCTGGAAGGAACAGCATGCCCGGAAATCATCTAATGACTGCACACATAATTTTTGCTAGCATTATGATGAAGGAAACAAGTATATTACAAAAACATGAAACATAGCAGATGGTTGGTTTACACTTCATATCACTCACTTGATATCTTGGTGTGGAGAAATTATTTGATGATATTTAATAATACTTTTTCATCTTTCATTTGATCTTTAATGAATTTAATTGTAGGAATTATACAGAGGTATTTACGTATCTTCCTTATATATTATACGTGTGTGTATGTTAGTCGCTCAGTCATGTCCAACTCACTGTGACCCCGTGGACTGTAGCCCGCTATGCTCCTTTGTCCATGGAATTCTCCAGGTAAGAATACTGGAGTGAGTAGCCATTCCCTTCTCCAGGGGAACTTCCAGATCCTGGAATTGAATCCAGTTCCCACATTGCAGCCGGATTCTTTACCATATGAAAGATGGTAGGGCTACCAGGGAAGCCCTATGGCTCAGATGGTAAAGATGTAATACAAATGTTGTTTTATTAAAAATATTTACCTACATTAAATGTATAATGATATAGCGAGAAAATGAAAGACTTGTTAGGACAACATAGAAATACAATTTAACAAATATTCAATAAAAAAAAAAATGAAATCTAAATTTTTCAAGTCCTTTTTAGAATTATGTAGTCTAAAATCATCAAAATTGATGCCAGAAGAAATCAATACTGAAAGAGTAATGATACAAATGAGATAATAAAAATGAGAAATTTATCAAAAACTTAGCTCTAATAATGGCTCTGGACAGAATTTTATTTCAAAAAGAGAATGAACAATTTCCTTATTATATAAATTGATCCAAAACAAAGAAAAATAGGAGAAAACTAAAATTTAAGTTTTACAAAACTAACATAAACTATAAAAATGTGCATCCCTGAGTATATTTATATACATATATGACAGATATATGCATGTATTGGCTCACACACACACATACATCCCAGAATAATCTCACTTAAAAATATGAGCATAGAAAATCTAGTGACAAAATTGCAGCAGAAATTAAATTTAAAAAAATGTCAAGAAAGATTTTCACTATCAGGAAAACATACATTATATCAAATGGCTCAATAAAGATGGACAATAATTCTAAAGAAAATTGTGATTATGTTACTGAGGACACAAACACAAACGGTTAAATTTTTGACATAATATTTACATGCAACTTACACACATATAATCAGATAATATGGATACATTGAAATATAATCAGATAATGATTCATTGACTTGAAAGACCAAATTTAAGAAATGATAATAAAAATATTTAGTCTTACTTGTCTCTTCCACAACTTAATTTTTCTAATCCAGAATTAAATAGTTTGGTTTGTATTAACATTATTATCACATATTTAGGCAAATATTACATGCTTAGTAAAAATAGAGAAGTTTGGCAAAACCATACTCACTTTAAAAGTTTCTTTGCAATTCTTACTCTTATTCTGTCTAATTTTACAGGTAAGCTTTAGAAATAGGTTATCTGGTTCTAAAGAATGTTTCAGAATTTACTTACTGATACTACTTTAAATTAATAGCACAGACTGGAAAGAGTTGAGGTATTTAAATAGTTTTGTCATGCATTATAAGTTATTCTTTGGATTTTTGTCTCTTCTATATAAGCTAGTAAATATCAGTACAATATTCCCATAAATCTCTTGTTAGGTTTATCCCTAGGTGGATTTCCCAGGTGGCACAGCACTAAAGAATCCTCCTACCAATACAAGAGACTTGGGTTCAACCCCTGTGTTGGGAAGATCTTTTGGAATGAGAAATGGCAACCCACTCTAGTACTCTTGCTTGGAATATTCCATGGCACAAAGAGTTGGACAGGACTGAGCAGATAGGTAATATGTATAAACACATATATTTCCTAGTATGAACTAAATTTCTTATATAACTTTATTTTGATAACATAGAAGAAAGTTGTTATTTATTTTATGTGGATCTGTAAATAGCCATGTTTTATACTTTCTTATTAGGAGAAGGCGATGGCACCCTACTCCAGTACTCTTGCTGGAAAATCCCATGGATGGAGGAGTCTGGTGGGCTGCAGCCCATGGGGTTGCGAAGAGTCAGACACGACTGAGTGACTTCACTTTCACTTTTCACTGTCCTGCATTGGAGAAGGAAATGGCAACCCACTCCAGTGTTCTTGCCTGGAGAATCCCAGGGACGGAGGAGCCTGGTGGGCTGCCGTCTATGGGGTCACGCAGAGTCGGACACGACTGAAGTGACTTAGCAGCATGCAGCATCAGTTCAGCTCAGTTCAGTTCAGTTGCTCAGTCCTGTCCGACTCTTTGAGACCCCATGAATTGCAGCATGCCAGGCCTCCCTGTCCATCACCATCTCCCTGAGTTCACTCAAACTCACATCCATCGAGGCGATGATGCCATCCAGCCATCTCATCCTCTGTTGTCCCCTTCTGCTCCTGCACCCAATCCCTCCCAGCATCAGAGGCTTTTCCAATGAGTCAGCTCTTCTCATGAGGTGGCCAAAGTACTGGAGCTTCAGCTTTAGCATCATTCCTTCCAAAGAAATCCCAGGGCTGATCTCCTTCAGAATGGACTGGTTGGATCTCCTTGCAGTCCAAGGGACTCTCAAGAGTCTTCTCCAACACCACAGTTCAAAAGCATCAATTGTTTGGCGCTCAGCTTTCTTCACAGTCTAACTTTCACATCCATACATGACTACTGGGAAAACCATAGCCTTGACTAGATGAGCCTTTGTTGGCAAGGTTATGTCTCTGATTTTGAATATGCTATCTAGGTTGGTCATAACTTTCCTTTCAAGGAGTAAGTGTCTTTTAATTTCATGGCTGCAATTACCATCTGCAGTGATTTTGGAGTCCCCAAAAATGAAGTCTGACACTGTTTCCATTGTTTCTCCATCTGTTTGCCATGAAGTGATGGGACCAGATGCCATGATCTTCATTTTCTGAATGTTGAGCTTTAAGCCAACTTTTTCACTCTCCTCTTTCACTTTCATCAAGAGGCTTTTTAGCTCCTCTTCACTTTTTGCCATAAGGTTGTTGTCATCTGGATATCTGAGGTTACTGATATTTCTCCCGGCAATCTTGATTCCAGCTAATGCTTCTTGTAGCCCAGAGTTTCTCATGATGTACTCTTCATATAAGTTAAATAAGCAGGGTGACAATATATAGCCGTGATGTACTCCTTTTCCTATTTGGAACCAGTGTGCTGTTCCATGTCCTGTTCTAACTCTCTCTTCCTGACCTGCATATAGGTTTCTCAAGAGGCAGGTCAGGTGGTCTGGTATTCCCATCTCTTTCAGAAGTTTCCACAGTTTATTGTGATCCACATAGTCAAAGGCTTTGGCATATCAATAAAGCAATAGTAGATATTTTTTCTGAAACTCTCTTGCTTTTTTGATGATCCAGCGGATGTTGGCAATTTGAGCTCTGGTTCCTCTGCCTTTTCTATAATCAACTTGAACATCTGGAAGTTCATGGTTCAAGTATTGCTGAAGCCTGGCTTGGAGAATTTTGAGGGTTAGTTTGCTAGCATGTGATATGAGTAAAATTGTACCATAGTTTGAACATTCTTTGGCATTGCCTTTCTTTGGGATTGGAATGAATACTTACATTTTCCAGTCCTGTTGCCACTGCTGAGTTTTCCAAATTTGCTTAGTTCTTATTGAATAATTCTTATAATTTCTGATAATGTAAAGAATCTTCATTTCGTTTATTTCCACACTTTAATTTATTTTCTAGTTTTATTGCTTTTAATTAATTGTTAATTATCTCAGATTTTACATTCAAGAGTAGTTATGGTAATGGGTATCCTCAAATCTAGTTTCTGAATTCAAGGGTATCCTTCTACTGATAATATTTTGTATAAATGAGAAATATGGTATATTTATCATAAATGTGCTTTACCAAAACAAGGACTTTATTTCTATTCTATGCTTGTTAATAATTCTTATTGAAATTTATTTGAAATAAATATTTAATTTTAATATATGTAAACTATGGAAATAATGATGCATTTATTCTCACTTAATTATTTAGTATATTGAAATGCACTTACAGATTCCTTAATGTTGAACCATCTTTATCTTCCAGCAACAAATATTTTTGTTATTGACTAATAGCTCTATTTTCTTTAAATGTTCATTTTGGCCTAAGTTCAAATGTATGGAAAAAACATAATAGTTGTAATAATTACTACAAACTATAAATTCCCTATATTATCTTTATTATTGTCTCTTTCCTTCAAATAAGATGAAGACATGTTGTCCCTATATCCCTAAATACTTATCAGTGGATCTTTCCTAACAGGGCAGTATCTCACACTTTTTCAATATCTACAAATTAAAAAAAAGAAGCACACAAAATTAGAAAATATTTTCAACAGAATAATAATAATACTAAAGCATATCAGAGCTTATGGAATGCAAACATCTGTGCTTAAAGAGAAATCTGTAGTTTTGCATGCTTATAGTTAAAAAAAGAGAGAAGTGCGAAATCTGTAATTGAAGCACTCACAAGAAACTACAAAGACAAGAAATCTTTGTAGAGGACTAAAGTGAGAATAAGAATGTCAACCCATAAAGATAAAAGTAGAAATTAAAGAAAGAGAAATAGAAACAATTACAGTTCTTTTCTTGAACTCATTAGTATATATGCTTCAAACATAGTAAGACTGAAAATCACAAAAGAAAACAGAATACCAAGATCAGAATTTTGAATGGCATTTCTGCAGACTTGCAGAAATGTACTGCTTATTTTCCAAAGAGCTGCTTATTTTCCAAACAGCTGCTGTTTTTCTAGAATTTTTTTAAAAATTCTATTAATTTCTATGATCAAACATAATCTTATACACCTGGGCTGCTTCAATTCTCTACACAGTCTCTCATCCTCCAACAGATTACTTAGGTTCTTTCATATGATGACCTTAGAGATTCAGACTTACTAAAAGAGTGAGCCTCAGTGTGCAAGCATTTTTGCAGACTGCTTAAATCGTTTTGCCTAATGTTGCATTGGCTAAAGCCAATCATGTGACTAAAAACCAATAGGAGAGGTAAGTAAATAGACTCCACTTCTTGTTGGGGCCGTGAACCTTCAGATTACAGGAATATGGCTGAAAGGAGTGGGGATTTGTGACTTTTTTTCCCCCACAATGAACTGCACAAAGATATTACTATAAGGATATATCGCCATTTTTAGGAATAAAGTAAAATCATTCAATGTTGTCAAATATATATTGTGAATTAAACTTCAGTAACTTTTGAACATTTTTATTATAGCATCTGACTTTTTATCTTATAATTTTCTAATCTTTTAGATAGCGAGTTCTCTGAAAAAAAAAGAAATGTTGTATTTGCCTTGATTTCTAAATAATAGCTCAAAATCTGCATGGGGTAATTACTCAAATGTTTATAGAAAGAATTAATTATCTCTCAAAAATTTAAGCACAGAATTAACTTATGACCCAGAATAAATGAAGATATAATGAAATAAAAATAAATATGTGATCCAGAAATTCAATTCCTAAGTATGTACCCAAAGAAAGTGAAAGTAAGTATCCCAAGTTTGCTTGGGCTACCATAACAAAATACCGTGGACTGTATGGCTTAAACAGCAGAAGTTTACTCACAGTTGGGAGGCTAGAAGTCAAGATCAAAGTGATTTCTGTTGAGGCCCCTCTCTTTTGTTTATAGAAGCCATGTTCTCCTTCTGTTTTCACATGGTCTTCCCTCTGTGTCTCTGTGTCCTAATTTTCTCCTCTTAACACCAATCACAATGGATTAGGGCCCCACCGTAATGATCTCACAAACCTTAACTACCTCATTAGAGGCCTTATCTCCAGACACATTCATATTCTGAGGTATTAGGATTAAGGACTTCATCGTGAATTTTGAGGAAACACAATATAGTCCCTAACAGTATAATTCAAATATATATTCTTAAATCAATGTTTATTATAGTTTTATTCACAATAGACAAAAAGGTGAAAATTCTAAAATGTTCATCAAATTAATGAATAAACAAAATGTAGTATAAAACATGGATGTTTTAAATTGTATCATTTAAAATATTTCAAAAATGGAAATGGTATCAATAACCAGAAACAAAGGAAAAATGAAACTATAGTACATCAAATCCAAAAAATATTATAGTCTTTAAGAATATAAATAGAATACAGGTCATCTTATATTTTTATGATAAAATCAATATGCATGTAGAGAATATAAAAATTAAAACTACATACAAAATATAAAGGAAAAAATCCAGGGTTGTTCTTTTTCATCTTACAGTACTCTTAAAATTTTTACTGTTTTCTGTATTAGCTAATTAAATGTGCCCAAGCTGGTACAACTGTAATTCACACTGTGTACAACTGACATCAATAACTTAAATTTACTAGTCTGTAGATTGATTTTACTTTTATTTTGACCTATGGAAAACTCCCCAACTACAAAACTGGAAAGCAAACAAAGCACACTAAAAAAGAACTTTATTGAATTGAACTGATTATGTAATGGTAAGGTAAAGGATTTTAAGTTCTCAGGGAGTATTACCACATTATGTGACATATAGCTATCCAGTGTTATTGTCTCTAAGGAAAAATACAGGAGAGGATTTAAAAGATCAAAAATCTCAAGACTCACTTTTTTTATGGCTAAGATTATTAAATTTTCAGTTTCACTGGATGAATAAATCTTAGCAAGTCATATGCAATGCAGCAAGATGTACCTTGTAAAGACTAAGTCAGAGTGAAAAGATATAGTACATTGAACAACTAGTGACTTATTCAACATACAAATTATTTGGAAAAACTTTGCTGAAATACCTAAGATCTGTTAAGTCAAACTAAAGAAAGAGCAAACAGAGAAAGCTAGAAATAATAATATCAACTTCTATAGAGTAAAACCAGGAATTACAAATCACATGAATACACAATTCTTTATAATGACAGAATTTACTGTTACAGCCAATATTAAAAGCAAACCTGGACTTTCTTTTCCCCCTTTATGCACATTATTTTACCACCATTGTAAATTTTTATTTTAAAGTACAAGATCTTTTGTGAAGATACTGATTCAATTTGGAAGTTTAAAAATTATATATATCCAAACCAAAAATTCTCTATTTAAGTTTCACTGTCTAGATATTTTAATCTACTGCTTTTTCTTTTTTTGTCCTTTTATTCTACCAGTCATTTTTATAAGATAAAGAATTACCCAGTTCTTGCAGCACTTTTCTGAGGTTAACATCATTTTATATTCACTGGACCAACAGGTCAAGTGAGACACAGAAAGGTTAAAAGGTGTCTATGGTTTCAGGTTTTCTACCAACAGAGTTATGGGTCAAGATTGAAACTTGGTCCCTGGGTATCTTTTGCTCTGATCAACTGAGTAGATAAGCATTTTTAACTATGTTTTCATGATGACGTGAGACAACAGTTTTGTTACTCACATTCATATCATAATTTCTGACAGAATAGTCACAGCCTATTTAATGTCATTGTGAGATATTATTAATAGCATTTCCATTCATAACTTGTACATATAAATATAGCAAGGCTAATTTCACTAGTCTTGTGACTTATCTAAAGGAAGATTGAACCAGTTTTTCAATCTTTCTGAGTTTCATAAAGTTCTAGAGACAGAGCTCTTGAAGCATCCTCTCTAATGCACTTCTAAATATAAATGCTTCAGGCTCCAATCTTGCTACCTCTTCTCTTCTCTATCCACAATCCCCATCTGCACTCTTTTATCTAACCCCATGACTTTAAAATGCTGTTCTTGGTTCCAAATTCATTTCTTCAATTTCTACTTTTACCACTAAACTTTTATACTCAAATTATAATTATAATTACGCTTAAATATCTAATTATTTTTTCAAAAGTAACATATATTAAGTGGAACTCTTGACTTTCACAGTTTCATCTTATATCAGGAGTCAGGCACTGTAGTTAATGATCATTTCAACAGAAACAGAATATAGCCATGGCAATATTGGAGTGATTATTAGGCATTCAGTTCAGTAAAGTACCTTAAAGTAAGAATAGAGATTACACTAAGAAATCTGAAGGATGCTACTATTCCATGGGATTGTGTAAGCTTAACTGGGTACATTCAGGAGGAGATAGAGAAGAAACTTCTCCAGTAGCACATGATGTAAGAGATCTTAATTGACTGACCCAATCAAACAAAGCAAATGGAAAAAAAAAAAAGGCAAAAAATAATGTTCTGAAAAAATTGCCATTGGGAAGAAAGTAGTCTCAGACAAAGCAAATAAAATAGAAAATGAGCAGAACACATATACACATACAGCACCCCCACGCACACACCACATTAACATTAAAAGGAAAGAAAATATTTTTTGTCCTGATTTTCATAAAAATGTAGCCCCTTGTCTCCACTTGAAAGGATACAGACTGACTGTTTTAAATATTTAGATATTAGGTTCTTACACACTCAAGTACAGAAACTGAATTTTCTAAAGATAGGTTTTTGACCAAAAATTTTAGCAAAGTAAGATTATGCATATGAGGAAAATAAAAATTATTCAGTGTGTACTTGTTCGTACATAATAGACATACATACAATGTATTCTGAAAAATAATTGATGATAGAATAAAATATTTTCAAATTTTCTTCTTAGTAATATCCAAGATATATGACAGCTGTATTTAGTAAGTTGCTAAAATTTTCTTCTTGTAAATGTCTTATTTTCTGAAAAGGGTAAAAATAATAGTTATATCTCCCAACTTCTGAATTTAACATATATTTAGTTGTTTAAAAAATAGTAATCTTTTGTTAAAGCATCCCTCCCAGTTGTAAATAATGCTTGGATTTACCTTTCACAGCCAAAAATCTGATAAGCAAAATTAAGCATCTGTATGATTGACTTTGTGCCATCATTTTAAAATATGGCTCACTTAAAAGCTTTCATTTTTTTCTACATATTCCCTATCAGAGTGTGTGATTAGTCTATTGAAATAGCATCTCTGAATGCAAAATCTGGGGTTACATTATTTGAAAGCTTAAATCTCTGTAAAATATAATTGAAATAGTTCTCTGTGAAGCTATTGCAGTTTTTGAAGGATTCTCCACAACCCTCACCTGCTTCTTTGGCTTTGTTTTAAATAAGATTCAATGTTTGCTCTGCAGTGATTTTTAACAATGAAATTCTGCTTGAACAAATACAGATATAAAGTATGGTTAGTAGTCTCTTGGGATATAGGAGGCATTGGTTCCAGAACCACCCCCTCTCCATGGATACCAAAATCCACACATGCTCAAGTCTCTATAAAATGGCATAGTATTGTATATAACCTAAGAACATCTTTCCACATATACTTTAAATCATCTCTGGATTACTTACATAATCTAATACAATGCAAAGACTATGTAAATAATTGCCTGTGTCCATAAAATTCAAATTTTGCTTTGAGGAACTTTCTGAAATTTTTTTTCAAACATTTAAAATATGTGATTGCTTAGCTCTATGGATGCAAAACCCTGTGAATACAGAGAGCCCACTGTATTATGTGAAACTCTATAAAAAGTTCCTGGCAAATGGTAACAGAATAAAATAAATGAAAGTAAAATCAGTAACTGTCCCTACCTCATGACTGCGACATGGCCTTCAAAAGTAGGTTACACAGAGCCATGACTGAGCAGCCAGGTTTGGTGGAACTTTGTCATGCCCTTTAAGTACAGAGAGAAACATTTGCTGAAAAAGTTTAATTTAGATAGCCTCAAGGCTGAAAAAAAATCATAGAAATCATCCTTGTTTGGGTCTTCCTAATACTTGAAAAAACATGAAATGAAAGAAAGGAAAAATGTCTGACATTTGGTCAGAATCAATCTCAAATTTGTATATAAACTCCAAATAAGAGAGACAAATTAAAATGACACTGGAACTTATAATTCATTTTTCTTTATATTGAGATTTTCCAAAGTGGCACTATCAACATTTTGGATTGGATAATTCTTTATTACAGGGCTGCTGTACTATACATTGTAAATGCTTACCAGTGTTCATGGTCTCAGTGGCTCACTGCATGCTAGTAGCATACTCCAAGAACTAGTGGTAACAATCAAAACTGACTACAGATATCACTAAGTGTCATTTGGACCAAAATACCCTCCTTTGAGAACCACTGGTCTGTAAAGTCCATTACATGGATTTATTTTTTTCTTTTTACAGCATAGTTCGAATGTAATCTAAGGATTGTAGCTATATATTTAGATAAGTAATTGGGAATTTTCTGGTTTCATCAAGAAAACTTTCTACAGGTCTACTCTGCGCTGAATGCTTGTGTCCTCCAAACTCCTGTGTCAAAGCCTTGATCCTTCCAATGGGATTTGGACGTGGGATCTTTGGGAAGGTTTAGATGATGTCATGTGGGTGAAGCCTCCATAATGGAAATAATGGACCCCTTACAAGTGACACTTTGATCTTTAACTTCCCTGCCTCCAGAATTGTGAGAAAAAGATGTTTGTTGTTTAAGCTATCCAGTCTATAGTATCTTGTTACAGCAGCCCAAAATGGGTAAGATATGTTTTATTCCTTAAAATGTACCAAAAAAGAAAAAAAAGTCACAGCTATAGGCTTTATTTCAAAGTGACACTACAGTTCATGATCAATGATGGAGATGGTAGTATAGCAACATGTCAGTCAAGTTAATGATTTTGACGTATTGATTAAACAGTCAATAAAATTTCTACATCTAAATCAGATATGCACTAATTAATATTGATGATAAAGTTGGTGCATAGTATTGACCATGCTTTTCTATTCTATTGTAAATCATATAAAGACACAATAAGATAGCAAAAAATTTTTTTCTACCATGAAAGCATTAAAATTTTAGATCTTAAATGTATATATTACTAACTTTCTCATGAATTTCTGCCTCATTAGAGATAGAAATATTTCTGTAGCATATAAATAAATGCATCTCAAATCAACAGCAAATATCTAATTTACTATGAAACAGTAAAATCATTATCATTACATTAAAGAGAATAAAATTGCTTCATTGTACATATTCACACACTTTTCCTTCAAAAGTCTGAATAGTAAAATAAGATACATGAAATTAAAGTAACAAGGATAGATAAAAAATAGTGGAAATTTAGAACAACTAAAAATAAAGACCAGGAAGTAATTTTAGAAAGGAAGTAGTAAGTTTAGAGAGGAAGATGTCTACAACATAAATATATGACGATCAATCTATTTTCTTTATATTAACATTAATCAACTTGAACACATAATAAAGTCCTATATTCATGAATAATTGTAAATATAATGTAAACTAAACAGAAATAAAGATAAAAGTAATATATTAGTCTTTAAGAAAATACAAAATAAAACTGCTGTGTTTATAGAAGAAAATATAATTTCAAAGAAAAGAAAGATTGTCTTCATGGATGGGAAAACTAATAATGCAAGAATTATATTACAATAGTATCTAGTGCCTATTGGATGCCTGAAACGTGGTACATATTATAAATATTTTATATAAAATATCCCAATACCATTCAAAAGTATTCTATGAAGTTGTTACTATGATGGAATCTAAGTGGGGATAATTATACCTCTATAATCACTAGATAAAGAAACCAATCTATGAAATTAAGTGAAATCTGAGCTCTTAGCCACTCCTTTATTGCTTTTCTATTAGATATTTGAAAAGAAGTGGTTTTACTAATCCTGTCATAATAAGGTACATTTATTTTCACTTAATCTAAAAATGATTATAATTCTATAATCAATATATACTGAATGTCTAATATGGCAGGAACTGTTCTGAGCTTTGGAGATATTGAAAAAATGGTGTTCTGCTTTTTTTTTGACCATATAACGGTTGTTTCAGGACAATATATAAATATATATAATATATATATATTAATAACTAAATATATATAATTTAATTAATCATAAGCCCAATATAATTGAGATAGCAAGGTGATTTAAAAGTAAATATCTGTTAGTGTGTATAACATAGCATGAGCTGAACACTTCATTTATATATTTCAGCTTTTAAAAAATACTTTAGTTTCTCTTATTTGATGTTATCTCAGCTATAATATATATCCATACCATTTAGATGTTTCTGTCACTAATTCTTTTTTTTTATTTTACTTTATTTTACTTTACAATACTGTATTGGTTTTGCCATACATCACTAATTCTTAAAAAATTGTATATTCTTTGCTGTGATTCATAGGGTCTCAAAGAGTCGGACACGACTGAGCGACTGAACTGAACTGAACTGCCATTACAACTGTTTTTCTAAACTGAAAGATTAAATGGAAAAATAGAAATGAAACAAAACTTGTGGCAAAAGCTTGAATGATCTATAGTGATAGGTAAGACCAAAATCATCACTTTATATTTATCCTTATACTTAATATGCTTCTTCCCACAACATGTTCATAATATATACTAGCAAGTAGGGTATTTAAAATAATAATTATTATTTGAGAAAACATGAGGAAAAAATAAGAAATAAAATGTATTCTTCAAACAATATTGATTTTCACTTTAATTTGAGGACTGTCTGAGATACAGGTGAAAGCTGGTTTTTTTTCCCCTAATAAAGTGGTTCTGAGAAACAGTCTGCTAAATTCAAATATAACATCATTTGTGTCATTGTTGCTACAAATGGGTTAAAAGAACATTCCTTTAACTAATTTGGAAGATATGTCTCTAAACTGAAATCAATATTTCACATAATTAAAATAACAATATGGTAATACATCTACTATTATAATGATTGAAAATTTAATCTTAACACTTCAAATGTATGCAAAGTAAAGTTTCATAAGTGGTGGCCTATCAATCAGGAATTTTAAAGTTTCAGTAATTTTTTACTAAAATGATAATTAAAAAGTTAATCAAAATTATTTTAGAGCCCAAATGACAATAGGAATAGAACTTGCTTTCCTTTGTCACTTTTATTGTCTACAATTGATATCAGTCCAGATCCCAGTAGAATGCATGCTGATAAACAATTCAAAGGGGCACTATTGCCATTTTGAACCCACTAAATACAAGATGAGAACAGGAAGACATAATAATATGAGCCCTGGTATTTAAAGTGAGGTTTACTTCTTATAATTCAATCTAATGGCACTCTTCCTTGGATGATCAAAGCAAATTCTAGAATTCTTCCTCTAGAAGTTCACCTGCCTCTCAGTGGGAAATAATAAGGGAACTTCAGCAATAGAAACAGGTAATGGGCTCTCTCTTGTGATGTCAGTTCTTTCAATTACGGTCGCTGAGTGATACTGCCATGAGACACCAATTGTTACATTTTTCTCTTTGTATTGTTGTTTCCCATCAAATGGGAAAAACTTTTCAAATGTCTTGGTATAAATCATATCATGATATTTCTCTATTGTAACTCCCAAGAAAATTTATTTGACTATATTTTTTATAAATCTGCAAGAAATAGCTTCAAGCTTGGTGTTAAATAAAAACATCCCAAACTGAAGGGAAGAAACTAGAGACAGAGACAAAAGAGAGACAGAGAGAAAGAAAGAGGTTGAATAAAAAAATTCAATTTCGAGAAAATAGATTTTCCTTCTTTCTATATTTTTGTATAAGGCCATTGGCAAAAAAAAAAAAAAAAATGTAATGAATTAACCAAAAATAGTTGATTCATGCTAAGCAACAGAAGTGAACAATTTAATTTAATTATGTTGGTAATTATGAAAATATATGCCATTAAATTCTTTGGAATTCATTATTCTTTGGAAGGACTGATGCTGAAGCTGAAACTCCAATACTTTGGCCACCTGATGCAAAGACGACTCACTGAAAAATACCCTGATGCTGGGAAAGATTAGAGGCAGTAGGAGAAGGGGACAACAAAGGATGATATGGTTAGATGGCATCACGGACATAATGGACATGAGTTTGAGTAGGCTCCAGGAGTTGGTGATGGACAGAGAAGTCTGGCATGCTGCAGTCCGTGGTGTTGCAAAGAGTCAGACACAACTGAGCAATTGAACTGAACTGATGCAGTTAAAATTTATTTTCGACTTGAGTGTGGAATAGCTATATAACTGACAATATTTTAGAACTGGTTTTAATTCTAGAGATATTTGAATACAGCATTTGTCTCCTACATCAAAGGTTGCTTGAGGAACAAGCCAAATCCATGACAGATTTGACTCTAATAAATCATTTTTATATGTAGATTCCCAAGATTTGTAAGGGAAAGAGTACTAGAAATATTTCTGATTTTTTTTTTTAAGTCTGACTAAGAGCAGACAGATCAGGAAGTATCAAACAACAAATTTTGATTTACCTGATTCTAAATTAGACAAAGTTAATTTCTGTAACAAAATTACTATTATTCTTATTTTACCTATGTGGAATGCAAAGCAGACCGAAATTATGTAATTTCACTATGGCTGCACAACTAGTAGGAAATGGGTTTGATTTAAACAAAATCAGTCTGGCATAGCATTCTATGCCCTGGCCTTTACACTATGCTGTCCTACATTTTGAAAGTAGGGTTCTGAGACCTGAGAAATCAAATTACTTATCAAAGTAAGAACGTGACTTATTTAGTGCAAATGTAAGCAATTCCAATTCCCCATTATACATTCATATGTACCAATCATAGTCAATTATTACTATTTCAGTACTGTATATGCATCATATACATGCTGTCTCTCATCCAACATGTCTTTCTCATAGTGATTTTGATGATAATGAAGAAATATTTTTAACAATAATTTGTTTATTTAGCACATTCTTTATGAGGTATGGAAAGCTGACAGAAAAACAGACATCGATCTTATTTCATGTACTTAGCAACTTTGAGAGCAGCTTAGGTTTCTGAAAATAGCTGACAAGTTACCCGGGAGAACTTAGGTTCAAATCATACTGATATGTCAGTTGAAACTGGAAATGTCACCAGAAAATGGTTTTTCTTTCACCTACTTGACAAGAGATTAGATTTGGTTTTACCTTATCAAATTTGTAAATTGCCAAATTAAACAATGTAATTTTGTTCTCCTAATGTAATTAAACTCTTCCCTTCCCCTAATGTCTTTATGGTGCTTTTCGTCTCAGGGAATTGAGGGATGGGGGTTGGTGGGGAAAAGAAATGATAGCTAGTTTAAGAGAGTTTTATTTTTAGTAACCATCACTTTTAGTCTAAATACTATAGTAAACACCATTGATAAATTCATTGCACTCTGTGATTATTCCTATTCCCAAATGACAAATGTAATTTTAAAAAAGAGGTGATGGAGCAACATTTATAAAGTCTATACATCCCCCTGATCTAGTGTACCCCCCAAATGATTCCATAAGCTGAGCCCAAATCATTCTCTTTTTACTTTCACCTGCCTGTCAATTGTCAGTTTAAAAGAGTCAGCTATATATATATATATATATATATATATATATATATAATTATTTTATCCTATTCTTCCTATGAAAAATGATGGAAATTTTCACATGACAGTTAGTAACTGAAGATGTTCCACAGGAACTAATATTCAGTGTGCTAGTTGAAGCAAGAATGTCTGGATACAATTATTGAAGTCATTTCCCATTGCACTGCAGGTATCCTCTAAAGATGAGGGGTGAATTGATTTATTTATTGCTCTCCTCCAAAACTTCAATTTGATGAATAAACCAGTTTGCATCCAGGTGAAGCTCTCTTGCACATTAGATTCAGCCTCTGCCTACTTCATTGTCTAAACACAAAAAAGAAATTCTCATTCCCCTTTCCTTAATCTGGACAGAAAGTTCTGTCATAGTGTAAGTTTTCCATCAGAAGCATATTCATTATTTGATGTAGTAAAAGAACTTTTTTTAATACTAATTTTCTTGAATAATATAATTAAAAATCAGAGATTCACCAGAAATCAAAGTTCATAGGAAAAGGAGAAACTTGACAAACGGAGATTTTCAGTCACGGTCTGACGTCAGTTAGCTCAAGCTGTAGATTTGGGAGAGAAGAGTACAAACAAACATACCATGTTGTGATTCTGTTTCATTCCTTTAGGTAAACAAGGATTTCAAATATGCTAAATGTCTTCCTCGGGATTTCAAGTCCTCTTATGAATTTCAAAACAGACTGAAAATGAAATATATGCTGTAGTAACCAAATGGACTAACAACAAAAATAAGACAAAGATATTTTAACCCAGGGCGTAACTTATGACACAAGTTAGAGTACAGAAACTAATTAAGCAATGGAACAGAATTAGCATGCATTTAAAACTATACATTATGTGTTATTCTTGATTCATTTACTTTAAATGTAATGAGGAAATAATTTACTTTCCCTCACTTCCTTCTGGATCATTTCCTCCTAAAAATAGCTAAATGTGCCTAGAATTCACAAAATATAAAACACAGTCAGATGTTTTTATTAAAAACTGATGTAGATTACAACCGTCTCCAATTTAGTTTAGCACTGGACCCTGAGATTAGCTTAGTGGATTCTACTGTATGAGGATTCAGAGTTCCAAAGCTCCAAAAAGGATGAAAAAATAAATTTTCTATTTCTGCTCTATCAATTGTGTAAGCTTTGAAGTAATCTCAAATCTGATTTCATCAGTTTCTTACCGTTTTTCCCTACCCCTGATGGTTACTTTTATTATTTCCACCATTACTTTTGCTGAGGTCATTTATTTTCCTAGTTGTTGGTTTTGTTAGAAGGTAGATCTGTATCAGTGTTAGGGGCGAGTATAGTGTCTAGGAGAGTGCCGACTGATAGTAAAAATATCTGGCTTTTAATCATGGCACTGGTCCCTCAAACTGTTTTTAGAACTCTATATAGTACACCTGCTTTATCCAAGCATCTGACATCAATCACTAAACATAGTAACTTCTCAACAAATCTTTAAAGGGAAAAAGAAAGCAGTTGGATCTTAGAAAGTAATTTAATCCTTTCACAAATTCATTTTAGTTGAGAATAAAAGGAATGACAAAAAATACATAGACAAGTAAGCTAAGAGTTAACTGCTATATGGTTGTTAATAATCACTATTGCTTATAGCGTACCCACTGGGAGACAGGCAATGTTAGATGCTTTACATCAGCAGTTCTCAAAGTCTTTGGTCTTGTCACTCTTTTACATTTCTGAATACTTTTGAGGACCCAAAAGAGATTTTGTTGGATAAACTATTGATATTTACCAAATTAAGTGTTAAAGTTGAGAAAATTTAAAAATGATTAGTTATTCATTTCAAAATAACAACATTGCACCTATCACATTAACATAAATAACAATTATCCCACAAAGTGAGAAAATGGTCTTGTTTTAACTTTTACAAATTTATGTCTACCTTAATAGAAAAAGTTTAGCTTCTCATATATGCTTCTGGGGCTTCCCAGGTGGCATCAGTGGTAAAGAATCCACTGCTAATTCAGGAGATGTAAGGGATGTGGGTTCAACCCCTGGATCAGGAAGATCCCCCTGGAGAAGGACATGGAAACCCACTCCAGTATTTTTTGCCTGGAAAACTTCATAGTCATTAGGAATGTGGTGGGCTACAGTCCATGGGTCACAGAAAGTTGGACATGATGGAGCATGCACACACACACACACACACACACATACACAGACAAGTTAAGAGTAAATATAATATGTACTAAGAAACCAAATAAGGAAGGAATTAAGGCATACTTAATATGACATGACATGTAAGTAACATGCCCCATGAATTATTATATATTTCAAATGTCAATAAGACCCTCAGACCATCCAAGACTGAACTCCTAGTCTCTCTCATGCTACTCAAACATGGCCTTTCTCCCATTTTAGCCATCTTAGGAAATGGCTCTCTCACTCATACATTTATGATAACTAGAAACTAAGAAGTCATCATTGCCTTCTCACTCACTTTCAACTAACATAGGCAGTCTCTTACAAAGTACTAATGATTTTGCTTTCTATTATCTCTCAATATTCATTTCCTTAAATCTCCACGTTTACTACTACCTATACCACCATTTCAGAAATTCATCTACTTCAAAAAAACTGTTTTTTTGAATCCACTTTTGTCCTCTTCTAATACATCACCCTCATAGCAGCCAAGCATTTTTGAAGGTAAATTCAATGATATCAGCTTCCTATCTTAGAACTTGCAGGGCTTTCTCATTCTTCCTCCTATAAAGAAAATGAATCTGTTTATGATGCCACTGTAAAGAATCATCATTCTACTCTCTGCTTCTAGTATCTTAAGTGGAATCATGTGGTTTTTATCCTTCTGGGGTTGGCTAATAGTGGCCATCAGAAGGTGAGTCTCTTATACAGATGGCTAATAAACACATGAAAAGATGTTCAACATTGCTCATTATTAGAGAAATACAAATCAAAACTACATGAGATATCCTTACACACCAGTCAGAATGACCATCATCAAAAAGTCTACAAACAATAAATGCTGGAGAAAGTGTAAAGAAAATGGAACCCTCTTGCATCGCTGACAAAAATGTAAATTGACACAGCCACTAAGGAAGAGAGTATGGAGATTCTTTAAAAAACTAGGAATAAAACCACCACATGACCCAGCAATCCCACTACTAGGCATAATCCTGAGGAAACCAAAACTGAAAAAGATGCATGTACCCCAGTGTTCATTGCAGCTCTGTTTACAATAGCTAGGACATGGAAAAAACCTAGATGTCCATTGACAGATGAATGAATAAAGAAGTTGTGGTACATATATACAATGGGATATTATTCAGCCATAAAAAGGAAACATTAGCCATCAGTTCTAACAAGGTGGATGAACCTTGAACCTATTATACAGAGTGAAGTAAGTCAGAAAGAGAAAAACAAATTTGTAACATGTATATATGGAACCTAGAAAGATGATATTGATTAAATTTTTTGCAGGACAGCAATGGAGACACAGACAGAGAACAGACTTACAGACATGGTGGGGAGGAAGGAAAGGAGGGTGGGGTGTATGGAGAGAGTAACATGGAAACATACATTAGTACATGTAAAATAGCCAATGGGAATTTGCTGTATGATTCAGGGAACTCAAACCGGGGCTCTATAACAACCTAGAGGGGTGGGATGGGGAATGAGGTGGGAGGGAGGTTCAAGAGGGAGGGGACATATGTACACCTATGGCTGATTCATGTTGATGTTTGGGAGAAACCAACACAATACTGTAAAGCAGTTATTCTTCTATTAAAAAAAGATAAATTAAAAAATAATATGAAATAATTAATATCAAAAAAGAAGGTGAGTCTCTTAACAAAGCTGACTTCTGTAGATATTAAGCTCTTGGGCTTCTCAGGGAAAGATGTGTGTCCATCCTATTTGTTCAGCTCATTTGGTGCCCACACATATTCCAGAGCATTTCCACTTTGGAAGATAGGGTGACAATGTATGAA
Source organism: Capra hircus (assembly GCF_001704415.2). NCBI lineage: Eukaryota > Metazoa > Chordata > Mammalia > Artiodactyla > Bovidae > Capra > Capra hircus. The sequence goes on from NC_030813.1 coordinate 75,768,043, forward strand.
AATCTCTAGCCCAGAAGCTAGTGAAAGAAAGTGAAGTCGCTCAGTCGTGTCCAACTTTTTGTGGCCCCGTGGACTGTAGCCTACCAGCCTCCTCCGTTCATGGGATTCTCCAGGCAAGAATACTGGGTTGGGTTGCCATTTTCTCCTCCAGGGGATCTTCCCAATCCAGGGATTGAACCCCGGTCTCCCGCATTGCACGCAGACGCTTAAACCTCTGAGCCACCAGGGTAACACTTCTTTTTAAATACTTCTTTTTAAAGTTGGCAATTAAAAAAGAAACAAAAACTTAAGTCATTTAAAAATTTAGAATAATTTTAAGGCTTAGTTTGTTTTCAAGAAAAGTAAGAGTCTTGGTTGAATTTGATCCATATATTCCTAAAAATGGTTACCTAACATAGTGTGATATCCAGGGTATAGACAGGCCTAAACTGAGATATATATGGCCATATATTTTAAAAAAAAGAAGGATAAGAAAGCTGAAGGAAGCAATGTAATAGTCTATCAGGATGGAATGGATATCATGATTAAAATTCTCAGTGTCCACATCCCACACACTTACATGGACAAACAAAACACAATATAAATATTTATATAATAATTTTAACTTTAAAAAGTGTTAGGAGTATATGTAAGTCACTTGAGAAGAGGTAGTATAGCTCCTCTTTTCTGATGCTCAAAAGTTGTCAATGGTATGAATGGAAATATATTTGTTTCTATACATGGATACACAGAAAACACTTTTTCTTCGTTGTTAAAATGAAGAACCTTATTTTAAAATAGTTACATGTAAATTTCAGATCCCAGTGTGCTAAAATACTTATCGAAATGAAATACGTAGATAATTTCATTTAGGTAGAATTGTTTCTATTTTTATTCAGCTGGCTTATATGCTGCAACTAGCCGTTTTTCCTAGCTGTAGAAACCATAACTTGAAACTATTTAGGACCTTAGAAATTTTTTCTTAGATAAAAATCAATCAACTTAGAGAATGTGAACTGGTATTCTAATTATTATTACTTAAGCAATTTATCATTTGTATTATATTTCAAATTTCCTAAGGATTAGATGTAGCATTGTACAGATTTTATTTAAATCAAACAATCATAGAAGTTCAGCAAAAGGTTAGCCAAATCTAGCAATTAGCAATAAGAAACACAGAAAAGTCTCAGAAAAGTTAGAAAGTATGTACATTAAGTAAAAAGGATCGATAATGAGAGCTTTAAGTCCTTCAGGAGAATTTTAAATGTTGTTAATAGAAAGGAAAGGAAAGAAAATGGTTTTCATATTAGAATATTGAGACAACTTTGGGAAATTTTCTATTCCTAAGGCAATTTTCATAGAACATTAGATGGTACCCTTGACAAAGATTGACATCTAAAATGAGAAAGTTAGAGCAAGTAGAGTAATTCAAGCCCAATAAATCACCAGAACCATATGGTATATATCCAAGATTTCTGAAGGAAAAAAGTGTGAACTAGCATAAATACAGAGGAAAATGATAGCGTGAAACATAGCCTTAACAGTAGCATCTGTTTTTATAGACTGGAAGATTATTTATTATGTAGAAAGTAAAGGGAATTTTTTAAATGTTAAGTAAAAAATTATGTTCTGCCTGTGTTAACCAGTAATATTGGATAATCTTGAATATTTCTGTACTATTCTTTACCTTTTCTGGATTTTGTTTATCATCAAGCTTTTCTGGCATCTCTCTTTCTTATCTAGCCTATTCTTCTGACCATACATTGTGTTTGTGTTGTCCAGGGTGAAAGCAGGTTTGTTAGTGTGCTATCACATTGATCCTCTTTCATAAAACTGTTTTTGTTTTTCCTCCTGTAATTGTCTTGTTGTCTTTTTTTGAGTGATAGTAAATTAGAATATACTTGATTTCAAACAGAGTTGGTATGGCTTCATTTGTTTTTCAATCATTAGCTCATTTCTGTTACATGGTTTTGGAATTCAGTTAGGATCCAAAGCATCTACCAATTTGCAATTGGAGAAAGTGAAAACTCAAAGGACATTGTTTACTTTTTATTGACATATTAGATACTTATAGAAAAGTGCACTAATCATAAATGTAGGAGCTCAGTAAAATTTTACACATGCATACACTACTGTAGTGTTAGCCACTTAGTTGTGTCTGCCTATTTGCAACCCCATGGGCTAGAGCCCACCAAGCTCCTCTGCCCATGCAATTCTCAAGGAAAGGATACTGGAGTGGGTTGCCATGCCCTTCTTAAGGGGATCTTCCCGACCCATAGATTGAACCCGGGTCTCCTGCATTGCGGGCAGACTCTCTACCATCTGTGCCACCAGGGAAGCCCTAATGTAACCTATAGCTAAATCATCATTAAGCATACTGCAGTCCTTTAAGAAGCTTCCTTTTACCCTTACCAATCAGTATTACCCCGAAGGTAATCACTATTCTGAATTCTAATACCATCAGTTAGTATTGCCTGTTCTAAACTTCAAATACATGAAATCACACCAAGTATTTTCTGGCTTATTTTGCTCCAAATAATGTCTCTGAGGTTCATCAATGCTGTAGTATCTATCCATAAACTAATTTTATTTTTATTTCTAGATAAAATTTCATCTTATGATATATCATATCTTATTTATCCACTATTCTATTGATAGAATTTTGAGCTAATTCCATTTCTGTCTCTTAAATGTAAAGTTTCAATAAGTACTCTTGTACTCATGTGTTTTGCAGAATGTATGCACTGTTTTCACTTGATTCTAAACTTAAGAGTGAAACTGTTAGTCATAGAGTAAGCCTGTAATCGAATGTAGTGTTGCATTTAACACTCAAATAAAAGTATTTATGAGAATCTGATGGTTTCACATATCATCAACATTTGGTATCATCAGTCTTTTCACTTTAGCTATTGGATGAGTGGGTAAAGGATGCTCATTGTGATATTAATTCACATTTCACTGAGGAGTAATGATGTTAACGCAGTTTATGATGTTTATTGGCTATTTGAATATCCTCTTTTTCAAGGTACCTATTGATGTTTTTCTCATTAAAATATCGGGTCTTTAATCTTTCTCTGATTCTAGGAGATATATTTTCTGGTCTTGAGTCCTTTGTTAATCTATCATCTATCTACCTATTTATCTATACATGGATGTTATAAATTTTCCTGAAGCTCAGTGAGACTTATTTTGTGCTCTTAGAATACTGTTTTAAAAATATTTTCCTACCTCAAAATCATGTCAAAATGTTCCTATAATTCGTCTAAATGCTTTATTGTTTTACATTTTACACTTAGATATATGGTTCTTCTTGAAATATTTTTGATGTACAATATGAGGAAAAGGGTCAATGTTTATGTTTTTCCAAAGCAAAGTCTGATGGTTCTTGCACTATTCATTGAAAATACCATTTTTTTCCTCACTGAATTTCACTGGTATCTTTGTCTTAATTCAAATTAAATAGAATTTTCTATAATATTCTATTATTCAATCACCTGTCTTTGCCACTGAAAGGAATATAAGTCCATAGCCCATAATCTTCTAATATTCCACTGGAGTTTCCAAAGATTACTTGGAAAACAAAACACATATACACAGAATGGGAGAAACAGGAAAGGGGAAAACTCACTTCTGTCATAGGAATGCATTTGCTAGATTATATTAACCATACTGAAAAAATGTAAAAATATGCCATCCATATTGCACTCAGAATCATCTTTAAAAGCATGTATCACATACTATAGTTCTGATTGAACATCTCCTGTGCTTCCTAGTGTACTTGGCCCAACATGTTATCATATTGTGGTCTATGATATACTCTCCAATCTCATCTCAAACCACTTTCCTATGGCTATCATGCTGGATTCAGCTAGCTTGTTTTTCCTTAAACAAGGCAAGTTTTCCTCATTCACATTTCACCTGGAATGCTGATGCCCAAGTTTGTGCTCTGCCGAATCAGTTTTTTTATTCTCGTTTCAAGTTACATTTCCAAATCACATTTTCCTATTTTATTTTATTAAAGTTGTCAACTCCTGACAGAATCTGTACGTATCCATTGCATCAGTATATATATTTTTATTATTGTCTAGTTGTTTTCTATTCATTTATAAATTTGTATAAATTAATTATATTTTAGTATTTGTAGTATATTTAGATGTTATAACATTTCTTATAGCTCATATTTATTTATAATTTATGTCTTTATTCAGGCACAAGAAAATACAATTGTAGACAATAACACATTGAATATTCTTAGACTGATCTTTTAATATAAAAAAGTGTTTTTTTAATTCTAATAAACACTGAGAGATTAAAAATAAATCAAATATAGCTCAGGTTTAGGTTGACTATGTAGACACCTTTGGACTCTTACCTAGACACTAGCTACTTTTAAATTAAAAAGAAAAGCATTAATCCAGAATGATTAAATCTTATACAAATGGCAAAGAACTATACGATAGCTTAGGATTTTTATTTGTTTACTGTTTAAAGGATATGTGTTCAAATGAGTGCCTGTGTCTGTGAGCATATTTCCCTTTAGAATTTGCATCCTTTGAACAATTATAGGTTACAAAAACTGTCAAATTATTTTCCTCCCTTCCAGGCCCATTCTGTTTATTTCTACCATGAAAGAAATCATAAGCTAATTTTTCAATAATTTTTGGAGATCTCAATGAAGTTCATTTTAATTCTCAACATTAGACATGTTCAAATATTCCATCCCTTCTTAAAAATATGTGGTAAAAATCTTACAGGCCTATGTATGATGAAATTATTTATTAACAGGATGAATAAGATGAAACTTACCCTTATCTATTAAAACAGAATATTAGACCTTCTCTTTCCAGTCAATTCGTTTTTTAACATTCTATAATTTTTATGCATTTAAAATGAAAAAACAAGCTACTTACTGATATACTTCATGACTAAGTTGAACTCTATCAATTAGCAGAAGCAATCCTGGTGGCTTCAAATCTCCTTAGCAAGAAGTCTGACATTCCTCCAAAAGTGGCCGCTGTTTCTGCCTGGGATACAAATATACAGCAGTGAACAAATGTAGATGTTCACTTGACTAAAGTTCCAGCAATGTGTTCCAGAGTCAGTGACAACAAAGAAACATTTTCAGCAGTTCTGGAAATCCCTGAAAGTGACTGAAATGAGTCACTTAGGTCCTTAGTAATTTCTGCTCAGGGAAGCTGAGGTGCCTCTGGCAAAAACAGAAGATATTGTTGCCAGCCAGGAAGTGAGATCTTACAAGACTGTGCAGGAGAAAACAGAGCAAGATAAGCCATATCTGTCAGTACAAAAAACGTGAGACTGATAACAAGGAGAATGAAGCATAAGTGACTTCTAAAATGTGTAAAAAGAAAATGTATACTCCATTCATGTCCCAAATGTATGAACTGTAAGAGAAATGGATATCATCAAGGAAATGTACTCCGGATATACTGAGAAAGAAATGTCTCCTAGGGCAAAAGGCCACAGTAGACACAAGGGTTGTTATATTTTCCATCCGCATTTTTTTAATAACAAAGAGGTAAGCTGTTTGGGTAACAGCATCTTAAAAATTGGGAAACTGTCTTTTAAATGGAATAACTGAATTTATCTTATCAAGTAGTAGGCATGCTATTGAGAAACTGTAAATTTGAATATGACATTTTAACTCAAGAATGTTGAATACTATATTTTTTGTGTTTTACTAGCAAGTGATTATTTCCTTGATGCTATAATAGAGAGTTTTACAAGTAAGTTTAAGAAATGCCTTGGTAAAACAAGTGGTATATAGATAACTCATCTCAATCCTTTCCTATATATTAAACAAAGTTTCCGATTATGTTGATAAAGAAAAAGACTAAGGTAGCTCCAGGTCCCATTCAGACAGAAATCTCTAAATTAAGATTGTCCCACTAAAAGCTAAAACTTTCTCCTAAACTTTAGCAATTTGGTCAATGCCTCTTTTTGGAGGCGATATTGTTCCTTTTGTAGATTCTGCAGTTTAGGAAATAATTTACGTAAAGGAAGGAAGAGTATATTATTTGCAAAAGGTTGGATATCACAAGTGAGTCTGATATAGGGAATCCCTAGGCTGTTTAAATGTTTATCAAGAAATTTGTTTTTAAAATGTGATTGGTGGAGCTGACCCTGAAAATGACTAGTTCTAGAAAGTGAAAAGAATAATAAAAAATGTGTTATAATCTTGCTTAGTTTTTTTTTCCTTTTAATCTGCAACTGAAAAAATCAAATATTCTTAAGCTAAATATTTTGAAAAGTCTATATTGAAAGTTCTTCCTTTAAATATGTCATTTTTTCTCTCTAAATGTATATCTAAAGGGACATTTTCCCTTGTTACTAATGAAAGTCAGTATAATTTAATAGAAAGAATATTATTTGGGCTTATGTCCTTGAACTATATAGAGCAAAATAGATTATCTCTGATCACCCAATTCTTTGTCAATACACATGAAAGACTAATTCTGAACTTAGATGAAACTAAATATTTGTAGAGATTTGGTATTATGGAAGTCAAAAAGTAGATAATATTTTTTTTCTTTTACTTTTCTTCCCTTTGTATTTTCTAATGCAATAACTGTATCAGCATTTTTAGAAGTAGAAATGTTTATTAACACTATTAATACATCAAGAAACTTTAGGAAACTAGAAAAAAGGAAAATTAAATTCAAAATAAGCACTAGAAACTAAGACTCAGAAGAGAAGTCAGTGAAATTGGAAATAGGAAACCAACAGAGAAAATCAACAAAACCAAAGCCTGATTCTGTCAATATGCCTTTAACCACAATAACTGTGAAAGAGTACCACAAAAATTTTTTCTAGAAAATATAGGATTCATGATTTTAGATTAGACAAAGGTTTCTTAGATACGACATCTGAAGCATAAAGATACAACAGAAAAAACAGGAAAATTTTACTTTTCAAATTAAAAAAAAAAAAAAACTGTTTTAAAGGACATCATTAAAAGAGTGAAAGGCAATCCAAAGAATAGAAGAAAATATTTGTAAATCATATACCTGATAACAAACTTGAACCAAAAACACAGAAGACAAAAAACTTACAACACAATGAGTGAAAAGACAAATAAACGTGATTTAAAAATGTATGATGGATCTGAATAAATATTTCTTAATGGAAGATTTATAAATGACTAATAAGCACATTGAAAGATTCCCTAACTCATTAGCCATCAGAGAAATGCAAATCATAACATCATGAAATATCACTTCATACCCATTATGAGGAGAATAATAAAAATGTCAGAGAGCTACTACCATTTTTGGTTGGAGTGTGGAGAAATTGGTACATTCATACTCTGCTGGAGAGAATGTAAAATGGTTACACCATTTTGGAAAACATTCTGCCAGTTTCTCAAACAATTAAGCATAGCTGTACTGTATGAGCCAGCAGTTTCATGTCTAGGTTTATACCCAAAAGAAATAAAAATATATAGCAACACAAAACATATATATAAATGTTTATATTGTCTAATAGCCCACACCTGGAAACAACCCAAATTCCATGAATTGATGAATGGATAAACAAACTGTGGTATATCCATACAATGGGCTGTTATTCAGCCACAAAGAGAAATGAAATACTGATGCTTGTTGATATAGGGACCTTGAAAATATGCTAAGTAAAAGAAATTGATTACAAAAGACCATATGTGATATGATTTCTTTTATATGAAATGTACCAAACAAAGAAATCTATGGAGACAAAAGGTAGATTAGAGGTTGTTTAGCAATGGGAGGAGATTAATAGGATAGAGGATAGCTGATGACAGGCAGAGTTTCTGTTTGATGTAGTAAAAATGGTCTAAATTTGACTGTGGTAATGGTTGCACAGACCTATGAATATAGTAAAAATAATGAATTTTATACTTTAAAAGAATGAACTGTACGGTTTGTAAACTGTAACTCATACAGCTATTTTTAAAGTAAAAAAAAAAAAAAAAAAAGTCATTTTGAGCTGCTGTAACCAAAAGAAAAAGCAAAAGAAAATAAAGCCCTCCCCCCAACCACCACCACCACAAATATATAGTGCTGCTTTCTACATGCTGTTTTTCCTCATCTGCATGGTTAAATGCGCTTGTCTGCACTTATCAATCCAGGCCATGAGAAGAGGGAAAGAAGATTAAAGCAAAGAGCTTAAAGAAGATGATCTGAAAATTTCACATATCACTTTTCCTTAAAACCATTGGCTCAAGCTTCCATGTCCAAAGCTAAACCCATAGAAGGTTGGGAAATTTCAGTGTTTATGCACTCAAGTAAAACATGGAAGTTATGTTTTCAAAAGAAAAGAAATAAGGTCAAACAGAAAGAGACAGAGAGAGATTGAGCAGGAAGGAGAAAATATTGATAAATTTGGTTGCCTCTATTATAATTTTAGGTTCATCTCATCTCTTAGGATGGAAATTAATTTTTCATTATAATTACAATAAAATATAAACTCTAACCATAGACCATAAGGCTTTATATTTTCTGACCTTCCTCATTTCTGATCTTACCTCTGACTGCTATCCTCTTTGCTAATTAGACCAACAAAAACTAACTTTCTCTCCAGTCCCTTCTATTTCTATACCAAGCTTTTTTTAAATTAGGATTTTTGTATATTGTCAATATCTATTCCTTTAATTGGAAAACACTCTCTTTCACAATATCCCGTGGTTGGGCCTTTCTCCCTATTCAGTTTTTAGCCCTTTAGAGATATTTTCCATGGCCATCCAAAATAAATTATACCAGTTGCTACTGCTCTCTTTACTCTGCACTTTTCCCTCCAATAGTAATAACCTCTAACTGTAATTACTGCTTGTGGAAAAGTCATATTTATTCCTTTGTTTAATAACTATAATTAGTCCCTTGAACATGTTCTCATTTATTTATTTATATACTTAATATCAATATTTTTACAATGATAAAAATAGACTGTATTTTTCAACAGACCTGCATGACACATAATAGTAATCATTTATAGAATGAGTGAATAAAAATAAAACTGGATGTGATGGTAGGAGTAGTTGTTGTTTAGTCTCTAAGTTGAGTCCAGTTCTTCTGTGACCCAGTGGACTGTAGCCCACTAGGCTCCTCTATCCATGGAATTTTCCAGGCACCTATACTGGAGTGGGTTGACATTTCCTTCTCCTTGGGGTCTTCCCCATCAAGGTATCAAACCTGTATCTCCTGCACTGACAGATAGATTCCTTACTACTAGGAGCCTCCAGGGAAGCCCTCTCGGGTAGTTGTTGTTCAGTTGCTATGTCATGTCCAATTCTTTGCAACCCCATGAACTGCAGCATGCCAAGCTTCCTTGTCCTTCACTACCTCTCTGAGTTTTCTCAAAATCATGCTTATTGAGCCAGTGATGCCATTCAACCATCTCACCCTCTACCCCCTCTCCTCTTTCCCTCAATCTTTCCTGGTATCAGGATCTGTCCCATTGAGTCAGCTATTTGCATCAGGTGATCAAACTATTGGAGCTTCAGCATCAGTCCTTCCAATGAATATTCAGGATTGATTTCCTTTAGGATTGACTGATTTGATCTTCTTGCTGTCCGAGGGACCCTGAAGAGTCTTCTCCAGTACAACAGTTCAAAAGCATCAATTCTTCAGTGCTCAGCTCAGCTTCAGCACTCAATTCTTTATTGGTCAAACTCTCACATCCACACATGACTCCTGGAAAACCCATAGCTTTGACTATACTGACCTTTAACAGCAAAGTGATGTCTCTAGTTTTTAACACATTCTCTAGGTTTGTCATAGCTTTTCTTCCAAGGAGCAAACATCTTTTAATTTCATGGCTGCAGTCACAGTCTGCAGTTATTTTGGAGCCAAGAAAATAAAATTTGTCACCATTTCCACTTTCCCCCTATCTATTTGACGTGAAGTGATGGACCAGATGCCATGATCTCCTTTATTTCAATGTTGAGTTTTAAGCCAGCTTTTTACTGTCCTCTTTTACTTTGACCGTGAGGCTTTTAGTTCCTCTTTGCTTTCTGTTATTAAAGTAGTATCATCTGCATATCTGAGGTTGATATTTCTCCCTGCAATCTTGATTCCGGTTCATGCTTCATCCAACCTTGTATTTCGTGTGATATACTCTTCATAGAAGCTAAATAAGCAGGGTGACAAAACGAGTATTTGATGTACTCTTACCCAGTTTTGAACCAGTCCATTGTTCTATGTCCTATCCTAACTGTTGCTTCTTGACCAGCATATAGTTTCTTAGGATTCAGGTAAAGTGGTCTGGTATTCCCATCTCTTGAAGAATTTTCCACAGTTTATTGTGGTCCCCACAGTCAAAGGCTTTAGCATAGTCAATGAAGCAGATTTTTTTTTTTCAATTCCCTTGCTTTTTCTATGATCTATTTGATGTTGGCAATTTGATCTCTTATTCCCCTGCCTTTTCTAAATCCAGATTGTACATCTGAAAGTTCTCAGTTCACATACTGCTGAAGCCAAGCTTGAGGGTTTTGAGCACAATCTTGCTAGCTTGTGAAATGATTGCAATTGTACTGTAACTTGAATATTGTTTGCCATTGCCTTTCTTTGAGACTGGAATGAAAACAGACTTTTTCCAGCCCTGTGGCCACTGCTGAGTTTTCCAAATTTACTAGTATATTGAGTGCAATACTTTCACAGCATCATTTTTTTAGGATTTGAAATAGCTCAGCTGGAATGGGAGCTGACTGTGACTGAGATTATCAGCTTCTTAGTGCAAAATTCTGGCTTAAAGTCGAAGAAAGAAGGGAAAACTGCTACTCACCTCAGCTCACCTCCACCAGCTTGGTTTGTACTGATGCTTCCTACTTCACACTCCAGGATGTCTGATTCTAGGTGAATGACTACACCCTCATGGTTTTCTTGGTCATTAAGACCTTTATTGTACAGTTCTGTGTATTCTTGTTATCTCTTAATCTCTGCCACTTCTGTGAGGTCCTTACTGTTTCTGTCCTTTATTGTGTTCATCTTTGCATAAAATGTTCCCGTGGCATCTCCAATTTTCTTGAAGAGATCTCTAGTCTTTCCCATTCTATTGTTTTCCTCTATTTCTTTGCACTGCTCCCTTAAGAAGGCTTTATCTCTCCTTGCTATTCTCTGGAACACTGCATTCAGCTGGGTAAGTTTTTCGCTTTCTCTTCCTTTTTCAGCTATTTTTAAGGCCTTCTCAAAAAACCACTTTCTTCTTGCATTTCTTTTCCTTGAGGATGATTTTAATCACTGCCTCCAGTACAGTGTTACAAACCACTGTCCATAGTTCTTCAGGCACTCTGTCTACCAGATCTAATCCCTTAACCTATTCATCACCTCCACTGTATAATCGTAAGAGATTTGACAAGGACGTACTTGAATGGCTCAGCAGTTTTCCCTACTTTCTTCAATTTTAAGCCTGAATTTTGCACTAAGAACCTAATAATCTCAGCCACAGTCAGCTCCAAGTCTTGTTTTTTGCTAACTGTATAGAGTTTTTCTATTTTGCTTCAAAGCAATAGTACATGGAACAAAAACAACAACAACAACAACAACAAAAAAAAAAAAAAAAAGAAAAAACACACACACAGGAAAGGAATACCTTTTCTAGCGTTGGATTAGAAGAGGATTGATTTCCTAGAAGAAATGTCCAGACACCTACAGTAACATTTTAATGTGGCCAGATAAAGGAAAGATTGAAAGTTTTTTTTTTTTCCTCTTTATGTATTACTATTATTATTATTATTTTACTTTACAATACTGTATTGGTTTTGCCATACATTGACATAAATCCACCACGGGTGTACATGAGTTACCAATCCTGAACCCCCTTCCCATCAGCCTCCTCATACCATCTCTCTGGGTCATCCCAGTGCACCAGCCCCAAGCATCCTGTATCCTGCATCAAACCTAGACTGGTGATTCATGTCTTACATGAAAGTATACATGTTTCAGTGCCATTCTCGCAAATCATCCCACCCTCTCCCTCTCCCACAGAGTCCAAAAGTCTGTTCTATACATCTGTGTCTCTTTTGCTATCTCACATACAGGGTTATCATACCATCTTTCTAAATTCTATATATATGTGTATACTGTATTGGTGTTTTTCTTTCTGGCTTACTTTACTCTGTATAATCGGCTCCGATTTCATCCGCCTCATTAAAACTGATTCAAATGTATTCTTTTTAATGGCTGAGTAATACTCCATTGTGTATATGTAGCACAGCTTTCTTATCCATTCGTCTGCTGATGGGTTGAAAGTTTTAAAAGCTTACTTTTCTTGTTAAATAAAAAGTATAGCAATTCAAGGATCTTAACAAATTATACTGGGGTCACATTATGCACTACAAGAATAGGATGATAAAAATCAAGACTGGGGAGGTTGTCAGGTCAAGTTTAAAACTGAATTATTTACAGAGTGGTTTTTACTATGTAAAATAAATCCACCCATGTCACATGGCATATTCCTCATTGTTCAGGTCATTAAAGTGTTTAAAATGTTTAAAAACTGTCTCACAAATGTAAAAATTCACCTCACACAATTTTAACCTACAGATAACATTGCTTCATAGCATCTTGTGAGTTTATTATTGTCTTGTTTCATCAACTAGTAGTATCCTCCATGTAGTCACAGCATAAAAATCTTAGAAAATTCCATATGAAACTTTATGAGGGGAAAAGTTTCAGCATTTTATGTCCAAAGACAATCATTTAGGGCCTATGTATAAAATGTCCAATGTAATAGGTGAGAGAAAATGTCTCCTAAAACATACATGAAGGAAACAGAATCCTTGTAATCTCAAACTTTCCATGGCAGACATTTAATTTGCTTTTTCAACACTAGCTTAATCCTTTAATACCTATGTTTCTTTAACAATGCATAAAACTTCCAAAGCTGGGGCTGAATGGTATCTTTGTAAAGCTTCCTATGGAGAACTACTCCTAATAGCCCAGTAGTGATGGAGGGTTTCTTTCAGTTCCTTGGAGCTGTAGGCTTGAATGTTGACAGGAGGAGCTCACCTTTTATCCTTCTGATGGGCCAGAGCCACAGACAGGCTTTGCACTGATCTTCTGAATGAGATGAAAAGGCTTCATCTCTATTCTGTATCCACATTTTAACTTTTATTAATGCTATGGTAGATTATATTAGAGAGCATATTTTGAGACATATCAGGTTAGGATGGAGGCTCCAAAATAAAAAGGTACAACCATCTCTCTGTTAAAACCTAAATTATTTACCATCTTTATTGCACTATTTTTAATTGGAAAGAGACTTAAACATTTTAAACTCCAAATACAACTTCTCATCTCCTTTTTATTTAGGAGAAACACATCTTAGAGAGCTCCTCAGTCACTTCTGACATGATCCCATGGTATGGCCCCCAGAGTGTCAGTACTGCTTTAGACTCCTTATCGCCTGACATGTTCATCCAGAATAGATATCTATGCTTCTGGCAGGGACAGTCCTGCCCTCATGAGAATGTCTACAGCAGTATTTGTGTAGGTGTGAGACAGGTACTTCTCTTTAATCTCACCCAGCAGAGCCAAGATGCCCCAGGAACTAACAATGAGATTGTATTGTAAGTTCAGGAGCAACAAAAGGGAACTATCACACAGAAAGGATCTTAGAGCTACTTCACAGGCACCCAGCACTCGTAGGATTGTCTCTCATGCTGGATACTCTTTAGTTTCAGGGTCATGAAATCCTTATCACAGCCCTGGGTATGCTTCAGTGTCTTCTACTTTCTAGGGTAGGCCAAAAGGTCTCCAAATTCAAAATTAGGAATATATTTTTCTTATCTTCACTTTAAAGCTTCAGTTTTCTTGGCCCATTGCTGATGACTTTCCAGAGTAATTAAGAATAAGAAAGTATTTTACCTTCCAGAAAACCTGTTCTCCCAAAACTAGAAATATTCTCTAGATCTATGACTCCAGCTGAATATAGTCTAATATTAATTATTCTAGCAAACTCTGACTAATCCAGGTTTAAGTAAACCTTATGGAAGACATCAGAAGCCTGTTTAACTGTGGCTGCATCAAGGGCAGTTCAGTTTCTTTTTTCTTTCTTTTTACCTGCTCATTAAGAATTTTATAATGTAGTACTTCACTTGAAAAATGGAAAAGAAAGCCGAATACATAAGAGAGAGGAAGAGAGAATGATATAAAATATATAAAGAAGTAATTTCACTTGTTTTGGAGATAAAATCTCAATACTAAGTAACAACAGTTAAATGACTCATTAAAAATGCTCAAAAGTAAAAATTTACATTTTATATTTTTCCAAAATTTCTTCAGATTTTCACATATGAACTAGAGAATATACTCATGTTAAGTCACCTCAGTCGTGTCCGACTTTGTGCAACCCCATAGACAGCAGCCCACCAGGCTGCCCTATCCCTGGGATTCTCCAGGCAAGAACAATGAAGTGGGTTGCCATTTCCTTCTCCAATGTGTGAAAGTGAAAAATGAAAGTGAAGTCACTCAGTCGTGTCCGACTCATAGCAACCCCATGGACTGCAGCCTACCAGGCTCCTCCATCCATGGGATTTTCGGGCAAGAGTACTGGAGTGGGGTGCCATTGCCTTCTCCAATATGCTCATATGATTGTATAAATCAAATAGCATCTCATTCTTTTCGGAATTGGAGACTTCTGATACAAAGGGTGTCATTATGACTTTTGGATTCTGGGATTCTGCTTAGACAGACAGCACAAATTGCCACTGAAAATCAAGGCATTTTGAGAGTGATTGGAGCACTGTCCATTATTACACCAAGGCAAACCAGGAATACACTTGGTATATCCTCTAGGGATAACCTACACTGTTCCTGAAAACAAGTCAGCTATTTTCATCCTGTTTCTACTGTTTCTTATACCAGCCACCATTTTAGCCTAATGTTCTTGGAAATGAAAGTGAAAGTGTGAGTTACTCAGTCATGTCCATTCTCTGTGACCCCACAGACATTAGCCCAGCAGGCTCCTCTGTCCATGGAATTCTCCAAGGAAGAATACTGGAGTGGGTTGCCATTCCCTTTTCTAGGGGATCGTCCTTACCCAGGGATCTAGCCCAGGTCTCCTGAATTGTAGGCAGATCCTTCACCAACTGAACCACTAGGGATATTCTCTGAGTTATCTTAGTGACTCACATTTTCACAAGTGCCTACCTCTTAAATTAAATAATATCTCACATGAAATGCCTGCCACTCATAGTAAAGTTAATAGCTCTCCAACATCCATTCAGCAAACAATACAATTACTGCTTATTCTTCCTTAAATTTTGGAGTTACCTATCTTGTTTTCTGGAAAAGAAAGAAGTCAAAGATTCCTTAGGCTTCATAGCACAAAATATATGGAAGAGAATCTTAATTGGAAGCTCCATCTTTACAATAGTAATATAAATATGTCATACAATACTTATCAATTAAAAGATTCTTCATTGTTAATAAAAAGTATTAGAGAAAATTTAAATAAGTAAAATACTATGGGAATAGCTCTCAATATATAGAGAAAGCTGAGTGATATTCCAGTCAGAGGAAAAGTAAACAAAGGATATGATCCAGGGAAACTTGCTTAAGATGGGAGTTGATCTTGAATATAGCATAGGGAAAAGAGATAGGAAAAAGACGTTTCCATCCTAATGGAAAACACATTGCACAGAAAATGCAGTGGTTAGATTGTGCACATTCTTCAATGTCAGTAACAGAAGTTAGAGTTTTATACTGCAGGCAAAAAAATGTGTCATAGGCTATTTTAGATGGAGCAGGAGAGTGACATGATCAGCTCTGAAACTTTGGAAGATTGTGCTGACAACATTATATTGGCTGATTTTAGAAGAGGAAATTCTAGAGAAAGAGCTTCAGGGTCATGTGGCTGACAGAGAGGAATAAAGCACTGTTGTGAAGGAGCTGCATCTGGAGGAGATAAAATAGAACAATGTGATAATGTCTTCTGCTTAATTCAGAAAGTTCCCAATTACATGTTCCTGCCATTTATTTTTATTTAATATGATGACAAAACATATTAAAGATCATGACAAGAGTTATGCCTGTGAAAACTGATATATAAAAGCATGAAATAGAATTTACTTAGAGTTTACTGCTCAGTTATTAATAAATAAAAATGAGGAATCAGAGGCTTCTCAATAAAATGGATACGACTTAATAAAAACCAGCTTGGGCACCATAAAAAATAATATGTTTTTGTATGTACAACTTGAATGTTATAAATGATGGTATTATTGTAAACCGTTCCAGTGTCCATGTGATGTAGTTTGAAATATCATTTCAAATGAAAATTTCTTGTCAGAAACCTCTGATGAAACTTTGCTTTAGGAATAATTTTTTAAAAGCATTTTGAAAAGTCCATTGCAATTCACTTAACTTTATTATAATTATGACACTCTTAATGTGATGTTAAGCGCATTTAAAAAGTTACAATAGTACAAAGTCTAGAATTAGATTTTAAACTAGGGCACTGGTAATGGAATAAAAAACATGTGTAGGTGGATATGAAAACCCTAATAGAGGTAGAACAGTTAAAATGTCAAATGACTTGCTTACATTTAGGGAATTATCATGATGATGAATTTCTGGTAGATGAGGGTTATATTTATTCAGTTATATATTACATATAATGACCCTATATGTGTATGCTACTTGGAATGAAAAAGTCTCTACACTTTAAAAGAGGAAAGATCAAATGAAATTGAGAAGAATTTAAAAGTTTTTGTAACATGCATAGAGTGTACAAAATTTATACTGTCAACCTTATAGCACGCACTAAAATGAAAAAGTGCATAAATAGAACGATAGTATATATAATAAAGTTATAAGGAAATAAACTTGAATTTTAAAACATTTACAACAACCACTAAAATAAATAAGTAAATACAAACATACATAAATAGAAAGATAGTACATCTAATAAACTCGCAAAGGATATAAAATTAAATTCTAAAACTTTCTCAAATAGTCCACTCTCTGCTAATTATTATCCAGTTTCTATCAGCAAGTCAAACATGCAGATATCTGTTTATTTGTTGTCAAATTCTCAATATTAAGAGTCTGCTGATCATGAATGTTTCTTAATTATAACAATTGCTTATAGATCTGAACCTACCTGTAGTATTAGAAACTTTTCAGGGTGTGTGTGTGTTTGCCTGCTAATTTGCTCAGTTGTGTCCAACTCTTTGTGACCCCAGGAACTGTAGCCTGCCAGGCTCTTTTGTCCATGGGATTTCCCAGGCAACAGTACTGGAATGGGTTGCCATTTCCCTCTCCAGGGGATCTTCCCCACTGAGGGATTCAACTCATGTCTCTTGCATTGACAGGCAGATTCTTTACTCCTGTGCCACCTGAGAAGCCCAAATTTTCAATGCCATAGGTAATTTTCTGACTGTAGAAAAGGCAATAATACTCTGGTGGCCCAATTCTGCAGCAGTACTCTATAAGTCAATCCTGATAGCTGAATCTACTGTGTCCTTATTAAGAGTTATTTGTGATTATTCTGGACTTTCTTTTTTAACATTTAATATACAAGGGCTTCCTTGGTGGCTCAGATGGTAAAGAATCTGCCTGCAATGCAGGAGACCCAGATTTGATCCTTGTTTGAGAAGAAACCCTGGAGGAGGAAATGGCACTCCATTACAGTATTCTTGCCTGGAGAATTCCATGGATAGAGGAGCTTGGGAAGCTATAATCCATGGGGCCACAAATAGTCGGATATGACTGAGCAACTAACACACACACAAGCTACCCTAAAAATGAATAAAAAGTATTTCAATGGCTCAAACAAGATCTTTCTCTCTCTCTGTCCCCTAACAATCTAGAAATATGAAAACAGTAGTACAAATTATCCAAAAAATCTGTTCTAAGTGGTCAACCAGAACCCCTATTTCCTTCTTTTCTGTTGTTCTGTTCTCCTCTAAGGTACATACCTCATCTGCATGGTTAAAGTGGTTCATGAAGACTCCATCAGTATTCTAGCCCATAAGATTAGGAAAAGTAAAAGTGGAGATCAAGTAACTGTCTTGTCCAGAAGACATAAAGAAAGTACAGTTCCCAGTTATATTTAATACATTTGATAATCACCTAATTATAAAGCCTTAATCATCTAGCCAAGGCTATGGTTTTTCCTGTGGTCATGTATGGATGTGAGAGTTGGACTGTGAAGAAGGCTAAGTGCCGAAGAACTGATGCTTTTGAACTGTGGTGTTGGAGAAGACTCTTGAGAGTCCCTTGGACTGCAAGGAGATCCAACCAGTCCATTCTGAAAGAGATCAGCCCTGGGATTACTTTGGAGGGACTGATGCTGAAGCTGAAACTCCAGCACTTTGGCCACCTCATGCCAAGAGTTGACTCACTGAAAAAGACTCTGATGCTGGGAGGGATTGGGGGCAGGAGGAAAAGGGGATGACAGAGGATGAGATGGCTGGATGGCATCACTGACTTGATGGACGCAACTCTGAGTGAACTCCGGGAGTTGGTGATGGACAGGGAGGCCTGGTGTGCTGCGATTCATGGGGTCATGAAGAGTCGGACACGACTGAGCGACTGAACTGAACTGAACTGCTGAAAGCTAAATTAGGGAGTAATGTCACATGAGTATTGTGTACTATGTAAAAACTTGAGGGATTTCTGTAACCACAAGGAAGTATAGGAGAATAGGTATAGGGGGACAACTGCAATGTCTGTCACAGTAAGTTGGGATAAATTATTTTCTCAGTAGTGGAACATGAGCTGAATTGCCATAATTTATACAATAGTGTACTCTGTAAGAATATAATCCATTTATTCCTTCAGTAAGTACATATTGGTGCCTACCATATTCTCGTCCCTACTCACAGAATGCTTAGAGAATAGTGCTATAGGCAGGCAAGTGGACAGTAAATATAATGAAATAATATAACTAACATTTTGAACCCATATTTGTGGGTCATGCCGTATAATTTTTACATGCTTCTAATTCTGTAACCTTTGCAATTAACTACTCAAAAAAGTGCTTATTATATTCCTTTTAAGGTTAAGAACTCTGAGACACAGACAGCTTATATTACTTGTCTAGGAACACAGAGGTACCTAAATTAAAGATCCTGGATTAAAATTCATATACTCATTCCAGATTAATGCAATTACCTGTTATATCATATTGGCTTTCATAATGTGTTACAAAGCATGAAAGCACAGAGATGAAGCAATTAAAGAATGCAGAAGATACATGTAGGAGGAAAAACTAAACCAAAGTGATGATTAAGTTTTATTTTTATTATTATTTTTTGTGTGTGGTTGTGATGTAAAGGTGGAGAGTATGGTACATTCATACAGTGGAATATTTCTTAGAGACAAAAAGAACAAATTATAGATACTTTTAAAATCAGGTATGAATCTCAAAAACATAAAAGCATACTATGATTCTAGATGAATGAAGAACCAAAAGGAGTAATATAAGCTTAGTGTATGAAACAAAATAGCAGGCCATCTATAGCCTTTAAGAGTGGGGCTGACACACTGAGAAGGGGCAAAAGAGATGTCTAGGGATGATGGAAATGTGTATATGTGAGAACAGATTGTTAAATTTAGTTTTATTTTACAATTAAAATTTCACCTTTTACTTAGTGTCTATTTTATTTCTAATTACTAGGTTTTATACTTTAATAGTCATGAGGATAAGACATTTTGTAATACTTACTTGTATAGAATATATATACAAGTATTTTGTAATACAAAATACTTACTTGTATAGAATACATATACATTCTTATTATGTATTCTATATTTCTTCTAGGAAGAAATATATTAAGGTTAAAAATCATTAAGGTGGAAAATCAACAACAGTTGTTTCTTCAGCAGATGTAGATGTTGTTTCCTCAGCAACAGAGAAATGGGAGAAGATGGAAAAAAAATCAAGAATCACTGCCTGATTTTTGGCTCAATCAAGTAGAAAATGTCTGTTTACAAGGTGCTGTTTACAAAGATGAGCAAAGGGAGAAAGAGGTAAGGAAATGATTTCAGAGCAGCATTGATGAGTATTGAATCTAAGGGAGTGGATGAGATCTCCCAGGTGTAGGGTAGAAATTAAGAAGACCAAGGGAATCTTTTGGAGTACTGATATTTGTGGAAAAATATGCTACAGAAAGAAATTACAACCAGTCAAATGAAATGATTTCTTTTTTTTTTTTTTTTTGCATTATACTGTATCTATTCTCAAACTTAACCATGTCTCAGCATCACCTACCTAGAAGGGTTTTTAAAATATAGATTTTCATAGATTATTGTATCCTACCTAGAGTCTCAGACTCAGCACATCTAAGATAAGTGGAGTTAGCATTTGATTCTAAAATAATCTTATATTTGTTGTTGCTGATAGTTTATTTATTTATTTATTTTAAATCTTTATTTTTACTTTATTTTACTTTACAATATTGTTGCTGATAGTTTACAGCCCAGGTTCAGAATAACTATATTCTACAGAAGATATTATAAAAATGCTCCATTTTTGATGCATCAATTATCATTATTAATTATCACAAGTAAGCAGAAAGAAGAGTTTACCATAGTAAACTTGGAAGCATACATGAAATGAATTTAAAAAATTATAACACACATATATATGTATTATGCATATAAATATATACATAGATAATTACACATGCAATTACATGTATTTTGTTGAATGAGTAATCACTAAGCATTACCATAAAGATATGGTATAACAATGTATGCTTGAATCATTTCCCTCTATTTAAACCATCTTAACATTATCCCACCAAAAATAATTGCCTATAATTATAAATATTATTGTATCATATTTGTAACCATTTCTTTTCCTAGCTATTGGCAAAAAATTTTAGCAAGACTAGAAAAAGAATTAACAACAGTTAGTAACTTAGAATGGAGAAGGCAATGGCACCCCACTCCAGCACTCTTGCCTGGAAAATCCCATGGATGAAGAAGCCTGGTGGGCAGTCGGACATGACTGAGTAACTTCACTTTCACTTTTCACTTTAATGCATTGGAGGAGGAAATGGCAACCTACTCCAGTGTTCTTGCCTGGAGAACCCCAGGGACGGGGGAGCCTGGTGGGCTGCCGTCTATGGGGTCGCACAGAGTCGGACACCAGTGAGGCGACTTAGCAGCAGTAACAGCAGCAGTAACTTAGAAAGCAAGGATTTTGGAAATGAAGAGAGAGATAAAATTCTTTTTCAAAGAATGGGTCATGGAATTATTACTAGACAAGGATGTCTGTTAATTTTATCAGATAGGCTTCCCACATCTTGATTAGAGTATTTCTCTTTTTTTCTTTGTATTACTTTACAGAGATTACAATAGAAAGTTTATCAATTTTGAATATTTTCCAAAACTTTTAGAAAAACAAGGAATAAAAATTAGTTGTAAATCTACTTAAGGATTCATTAAAAAAAAAAGAGAATTAGAAACATGAAGAATCTAAGTAAATACCGATGAAAGGGAAAAATGACTCAAATAAATAGCATAACAATAAAGCATAGACATTCCTTCTTAGAAAAAGTCATGCAAGAGTATCTTTTGCAAAGCTCATATGCAATGCTGATGTGTGGAATTTATTATTATGTATTTAATTATACATGCATGTATATATATACATTTATATATAAAGAATTTGATTCCTATTTCTCAGTACTAGTGAGGATCTTTTCCAAGGCATACCATTCAATATCACAGTAATCCAAGTCTATGCCCTAGTAATGCTGAAGAAGCTGAAGTTGAACGGTTCTATGAAGAAAAGTTATGATCAACCTAGGTAGCATATTAAAAAGCCAGAGACATTACTTTGTTGACTAAGGTCCGTCTAGTCAAGGCTATGGTTTTTCCAGTAGTCATGTATGGATGTGAGAGTTGGACTGTGAAGAAGGCTGAGTGCTGAAGAATTGATGCTTTTGAACTTTGGTGTTGGAGAAGACTCTTGAGAGTCCCCTGGACTGCAAGGAGATCCAACCAGTCCGTTCTGAAGGAGATCAGCCCTGGGATTTCTTTGGAAGGAATGATGCTAAAGCTAAAACTCCAGTACCTTGGCCACCTCATGTCAAGAGCTGACTCATTGGAAAAGACTCTGATGCTGGGAGGGATTGGGGGCAGGAGGAGAAGGGGATGACAGAGGATGAGATGGCTGGATGGCATCACTGACTCGATGGACATGAGTCTGAGTGAACGCCAGGAATTGGTGATGGACAGGGAGGCCTGGCATGCTGCAATTCATGGGGTCGTGAAGAGTCGGACATGACTGAGCGACTGAACTGAAAATGGCAGATTTTAAGTTTTATGTACCTATGGGAAAACTCGTTACACTGAAGAAACAGAGAGAGAGCGGGGAAAGAAGTACTGGAGCAATATCTTTGATTAGATGGGAGGAAATATTGCATAACTAGAGAGGTGACAGTATCTAGAAGCACAGCCATTCATGTTAATAAGAGAAGGGGAAAGGCAAGTGAGAGAAAAGTTATAAAATAATCATCTGAGGAAGCATCAGACTGAAAGGATTTGCAAAATATAATAGACTTCCTAGGCAACTCAAAGGATCCGCTTAAGGTTAATAGTCATGATTATAATGTGATGTCATCAATCATAAATTATTTTGCTAGTCAACTATGTTCAGCTGCACAAGTCCTGCTAGAAGTTTGCATTTGTCTTTGAAGTTTTGCCAGCTGCATTTGACCATATACTTGGTTTGATGGTGCTTACAAGACTTTGATTAAAATGAGAAATCATGAGTCATCAAGAAAATGAGGATATGATGTATGTTATAATGAAATATTTGATTTGGCCAATGAGCTAGATATCATTACAATCATGTCACTAGAAGAAATAAAATAGAAACAAGTTAAGGACTGGAGAATTGGATATTTGAATTTGAGGGGATGGAAAGGATATGCTTACTGGACATAAGATTCAGGGAAGTGCTATCCAATAAAGATTTATGTGATGATTAGACTGTTCAAATAATCACAGTAACCATTAGCAAATATGACTATCGAATCCTTGATATGTGGCTAGTATAACTAAGGAACTATTGATAATTTATTGTAATTAACTTAAACTTAAATCCTACATATAGCTCTTGGCTAATTTATCGGACAATTACTAGTCAATGGGATGAATAGAAGAATGAGTGGCTGAGGAAGAGTGGAATAATAGCACAACCACAGCTGGAGAAAGGGAAAGTGATCTAGATATGAGGGGCTGCGGTGGACAAGGTGAAAATAGATGATTAGTCCTTACACTAATAGATGGATGATTTAGTCTGAGGATGTGTGGCTCAGATCTGGTACATTTTAGAAAAGAAAGAGAATACTCAGGACTCCAGTACCTAGAGTGACAATGAGGTCCAGTAGAATAAGATGTGTGAGAATGAAAATATCCATTCCCAGAGTGGTATACATCAGAAGCTGTGATCTTAAAGGAGAGTCACATTTCAGTCAGGGCAATAAGGTGAAGGAAACCTTCAGGCAAGAGACTGAATATATATAAGATACTTTGCTGAAAATAAGCAGGTTAAAGGTGGCATGGTAGAATGATTCTTTAAATTTTTAAGAAGTGTGAGTTAGGTTAAAATATTAATAAGCAGTATTTTATTGGGATGAAAATATCGGGAATGAGGAATGATCTGGGGATCCTAGACATCTTATGAGAACTGCTATAATTAGGGGTAAAGAGCATAAAGAGTTTTTCTATACAGTCTTGGGAAGTTTAGTATAACATATTTTCATTCAATAAATGCTAGTTAACAAATGATCATGTGTGAGATATGAAAATATCCTAGAAATAATTGGACAGTGCATAAAATAGACATAGTTCCCACTTGTATTATCTGCAAAAAATACCTCTTAGAGTAATAAATTCCAAAGATTTATTTTTTGGTCTGTAAGTGAATAATTTTTGTGTGGTGTATTATTTTCTTTTCAGACACGACTGACATGTCAATTGTCAGCCTTCATTAAAAAAGAATTGGTGTACCCTTTAACTCTCTTAAATAAACAGTCTTGATTTTATCCACTGAGATTGCAAATTATTTTAGTTGTCCTTTACAAGCCATTCTCTAGCTGCGCTATGATTTTTAAAACTCCTCTTGATATACAAGGGAAACATGGAGAGTAGCTATCAGGACTACTTGATACAGAAGAAGAATGAGGACAAATGTATAATAAATTGAACTATTATTCCAAAGGTTTTTAAATATAAATTTATTTATTTTAATTGGAGGTTAATTACTTTACAATATTGTATTGGTGTTGTAAAGTGCCATCATAAGAAAAACTTTATTCTAAATGCTAATCCATCAGTTTTAAAAAATTATTAGAGAGTGTTTTCTGTTTTATTTTTAATCACAAAATTCTGTTGTCTATTTTGAACACAGAAATAAACCGTGCTTTTTTTCACAGAAAAACCACAGTGGTGATTAACATCCTGTGTTGGAAAGTAACTATAACATAGAGAGACTTTTAATATTTCCAAACCTAAATTTTCAGTGCTAATAACTAATTGATGAATGCAATAGACTTTTCCGTCCATTGTTTTCTTACTTCTCTCTCAACTTGAAGCCGTTGATCTTTCCTCTCTAAAACTATTTCTTTGGACTTTTATGTCACCATTCTCCCTTGGTTTACTCACCATTTTTTCTCTGTATTTATCTCAATGCTTTCTCCTAAAACTTAGTGTTCATAGATTCTGTCTTCTCCATCTCATTCCCAAGTATTCATGTTCTCTCCGCTCTATCAAGTTGATGACTCCAGAATGAACACTTATGATTGGATCTCTGTCTCGAATTTCAAATCTGCCTTGAATGATCTAGCGTAAGATCACCATTTTCAAACATGGATTCATTTCCCCCTTCCAAATATGTATGTTCTCCTATGTTTGGTATTGTCTATAATAAATGTTATAATCCTAGCCATTCTATCTTCAGACCAGAAACCTGGAGTCTTCAGATTTCTATTGTTACCCTTTCCAGATACTTTTTTTTCCCTCTAGATATGTACATTTTTTTACAGAGGACTTCCTTCTTTCAGTTTCCAGTGAGTGATGTCTAATAAGGCTTAAAAAAGTCTGCCAAGTTGTGTTTAATGACTGAAACACTTAATATCAATGTTTTGTGTGACATTTCTTCATTCTACTCTGATTTGTCAATGGTTTACAAAACATTTTCATTTCACAGTTTTGTTTTCATTTTTTAAATGTATTTTTCAGACTACCTTTTTGTTTCAGCTTTTAACCTTTATAATAAATGAAGCTTAAAATTATAGCATAATACTAAACTAAATTCACAGATGGAAAATTGTTTACCAAAATAATATGATCTACTTTGGCCAATTCACCTATCTCTTACATAAATTTCTTTATTAAAGTATAACCAGATGACTGGAAGTTTCTTGACAAAAAGAAAAAAGTAGAACTTAATTAGAAAGAAAAAGTACTTGAAACATAATAATAAATTAGTGATTATAGCCTTTTTTCATGTTCTCAACATAATAGTTATGTTAAAAAGTAAGTGATGTTTCAAATATATATTTCAAACTTAGTTGAAGTTTGTCAAAATCTAAACAATGTTTAGACAATAAATAATTCACTTTAGACAATAAACTTAAACAATAATTAAGTTTAGAATTATTTGTCCTTATGCTAAATACCTACCCTTTCTCTTCTGAATAGTATGAAGGTTAATTAATTTGTGTTGATCTTTGTATACTTAAAGTATACACTTAAAAATTTCAGCCTGATGTCATTTTTTTCCTATCTAGAAAATTAATTAAACAAAATTTGACCCCGTCTCGATTTCCATAGCAAATTTAACCTCATGTGAGATAATATTGCACTAACCCCTCTCCTCTATTTACTGAATTTAAACCTAGTAGTTTTTAGGGAAAGAATATAATTTTCCTTGTTGCATTTTTTTTCCCCTAGTAAAAACGTGATTTTTAGATGACACTAAACTATTAAAAAAAACAACCTCTGGAAAATTCACTATTTTCTTTTCTTTCCTCCACTTTGGATTGCCATGAGAAAGTGATTCTGGCTACATGTTTTAACTCTACTGATGTAAGGTTTTGTTTGGGTCTTTCGGTCCAGCTAGTCAAGGCTATGGTTTTCCCTGTGGTCATGTATGGATGTGAGAGTTGGACTGTGAAGAAGGCTGAGTGCTGAAGAATTAATGCGTTTGAACTGTGGTGTTGGAGAAGACTCTTGAGGGTCCCTTGGACTGCAAGGAGATCCAACCAATCCATTCTGAAGGAGATCAACCCTGGGATTTCTTTGGAAGGAATGGTGCTAAAGCTGAAGCTCCAGTACTTTGGCCACCTCAGGCAAAGAGTTGACTCATTGGAAAAGACTCTGATGCTGGGAGAGATTGGGGGCAGGAGGAGAAAGGAACGACCCAGGATGAGATGGCTGGATGGCATCATGGACTCGATGGACATGAGTCTGAGTGAGCTCTGGGAGACGGTGATGGACAGGGAGGCCTGGAGTGCTGCAATTCATGGGGTCGCAAAAAGTCGGACATGACTGAGCGACTGAACTGAACTAAGTCTAGTATAAGGTAAGGCATGAGAAACAGTAGTGGTAGCCAGCCCTTTTGACCACAAAATAAATCTTTATTCTTTAAGGAGGTTATCAAAATGACAATTGACAGTTTATCATCATTTCTGTGTCCCCCATGTCTTATTTAACATTTGGTTAAAAACACAGAAAGAAGGAAACAATTTGCTGTTGTTGTAGTGGTTCAGTTCCTAAGTGCTATCCAAGTCTGCAACCCCGTGGACTGTAGCCCACCAGGCTCCTTTGTCCATGGGGATTTGCAGATTAGAATACTGGAGTGGATTGCCACTTTCTTCTCCAGGGGATCTTCCCGGATCAGGGATCAAAGGCACATATCCTCCATTGGTAAGCAGATTCTTCACCACTTAGCCACCAAGGAAGCCCAATACTTTGTACTGAATTTCTACAATTATTATAGTATCTTAGTGATATAATGGAATTTTGAGAAGAAGAAAAAGAAAGAAAAGGAAAACATTCTTCTTGGCTTTCGTCCAATGCCCAGGTGCCCATTAAAAAGGATTCAAGATAGCTTTGATGATGACAATTTGCTTTCAAACAAATATCCTCTGTACAAGTTAGACAGTTATTTAAATAAACAGAAAATGTAAGCTTTTCTTTACCCAGTATTTTTTTTATTTTTATTTTATTTATTTATTTATTTATTTAATTTTTATTTTTACTTTATTTTACTTTACAATACTGTATTGGTTTTGCCATACATTGACATGAATCCACCACGGGTGTACATGCATACAGCATTTCTTTGGCCATTTATAAATTCAAAGTAAATCGTGTTTTCCTTCTTTTTCTACAATTTCAGATCTAACATGAGTAAAATGGTTATAATGACAGTTGGCATTTCCAAAATATGTCTCCAAAATTTCTCCATAAACAATTATCATTTATGTTTCTGTGAATAACTGTACATTAAAAGGAAGAAAACATAATTGAACTGAAATAACAATGTTTCATACAACACCAGTCTATCTTATAAAACTTTTTTTTTAATAAATGCTTTTTCAAGGAAACTTTGTTGTTGCATGACCCATGCAGTGCATCCAACATGATAATTATATTGACTATACAATAAAACTAAGCACTCTAGACAGAATAGAAAAGACTTACTGTTAAATTTATTATATTACCATTCATCATTCTTATATCTTGGAATGTACTTGATTACCTATAGCAGAATAATAAGACAGTTAAGAGAAAGGATTTTGAAATAAGCCTGCCTGCATAGCAATCCAATTTCTAAACATATCTAGCTGTATAACACTGGTTGATCTGTTTAAACTCCTAAATTCTCAGATATTTAATCTATAAATTGGAAAGAACAACATTACTTATGGAGTTATTGTTAAAAAAAACAAACAACTAGACAATTAAGTTGAAGTCAGATACAAAATAAGTACTTAGCAATCTTTGCTATTATTTTAAATATCAGCTTGGAGGATAAGGGATCACAAATTATTCATTTTTCCTGGATTAAAAGTGGTTCAGCAGAAACTAATCTTGGATTTCCCTGGCAGTCCAGCCATGAAGACTCTATGACAGCAGGGGGTCCAAGTTTGATCCCTGGTCAGGGAAATAAGGTCTCACATGCCACACGCTGTGAAAAAATAAATAAGCAGTGCTAGAAACATGACAAAATTAGATCACTTGAAAATTAATGTCCACACATTGTTTTGACAAACTACAAACTGAATTATCATTTAGTGCTGCCACGTAAGTCAAATAACTGAATCATTTGGCTTCTAGACAGGCAGACATGTACACAGTTATACTAGGAAAATCAGTTCCTACTTATCCAACTACAGTAGAATTTTAAATTTTAAACTAGTTTCAAAAGTAATGTTCTAATTAATGGAACGATTATAGACATTTGTAATAGGAGAAAACTGAAATAGTATTTCAGTGTCCTAAAAACACCAAGGAACAAGAATGTCAGAAAAATCGGTATAGATTAGTACCAAAGATAACTTGATAGGAGTCACAAAATGAATGCTCCTGAGAAGTGCAAGAGAGGCTGCACTGCACAGAAACAAAAAAAAAAAAATTGCAATAAAATTCATGTGACTGCTGTGCTAGAAATCAGTCTGAACCTCCATTCATAAGGTTTTCATATACATAGAAATGTGGCACTGCATGTTTTGGAACACATAAATAATAAATTGAAATATGTTAGGCATTATTTTTCAATTTAAAAAATTATATTTACATTAAAATTGTACATTTGGTGGATAATTCATACTTGATGTAAGTGTTGCTGCTGCTAAGTCACTTCAGTCGTGTCCGACTCTGTGCAACCCCAGAGATTCCAGCCCATCAGGCTCCTCTGTCCCTGGGATTCTCCAGGCAAGAACACTGGAGTGGGTTGCCATTTCCTTCTCCAATGCATGAAAGTGAAAACTGAAAGTGAAGTCACTCAGTCGTCACTCAGTCGTGTCCGACTTAGTGACCCCATGGACTGCAGCCTACCAGGCTCCTCCATCTGCAGGATTTTCCAGGCAAGAGTACTGGAGTGGGGTGCCATTGTATTTTGCTCAAATAAAAAGAGATTTAGGTTTATAGAGTAGGGTCCTAGACTAGGTAACTACTGCATATGTAGCAAATTTATAGCATTTTTGAGATAGATAGGTTGGTAGAGTTCACTAGAACTTTATTTAGATAAAATGGGAAAATAGGAAGAATTGTTCCAATACACTAATACATCTACCTATAACAATCATTTTCATTACTCTGTTTGAACAACAAAATATTAAACTGATTATTGGAAATGTGATCATGTTTTTTGCATGTAATAATTCTAGTGGTTATAAATTTTCCTCAGAATATTATCATAAATTATACCAAGTAGAGCAATGGTGTCAGTTGGACTCTTTAGGAAAGAATCATGCAGATAAGACCTTGAGTGATATAGATTGATACTAACCAAATGAATCAATTTTAACTGCAATTTGCATAATTTGTAGATAGATAAACCGTAAATAACAAATAAGAACAGAAATCCAGGCTGATTTAAGTTTGGAATCCATTTACATTCACTCTTGAATGAAACTATAAGACTATATATGAATTACCTTAAAGTATTTGAACTTGGAAGAATTAGAGCTGAATTTCAATCTTATTTCTGTCAACTTCTAGCTTCATCTTTGAATGAACTGTTTTTTTTTTTTTTTCTTAATCACTATTTTCAATGAAATAGTGATATGTATAATGGAAATGTTTATTGAGAACTCTCTACCTGCCAGATACTATTAAAAAGCACATTTTTAATACATGTTCTGTCATTAATTTTGTGTCCTCAAACTCCCACAAGCTAAGGGAGCAATTCAGAAATTTCCATCCCTGGCCCATTAAAGGAGTCAGAAAACTGAGCAGCAGTCAAATTACACATTTAGACAGAAGGAAAATGGGAACTGAAATCAGACAGTTAAATATTCAATGGAATCTGAAATTTTTTCTTTAATGTCTGATAGGCCCATGGAAAAATACTGAGTTTTTAGAATTAATAAATTAAAAGTGATAAAATGAAAGAAGGAAGTACCATTACAAAACAGACTTAGGTCCCTTATTTTTACTAGTTTTAATTATTTATGATAATATTTCATAATATAGCAATTAATGTTCCATAGTAAAATATATAAAATTAATGACAGAATATCAGACTTCTAACTTACGCAAATCTATAAGTCTTTTAAGAAAAGAATGAAAGAGTTTAACTTCTTGAAATACAGAATTTGGGTCTTGGAGATTGGTGAAATTAAAATAATTGAGTTCAATAATATTTTAACTAAAATATTGCTTGTATTTATTATGAATTTACTTAAAATTTTTTATGTAAAGAACTTAACATATATAAACATAATAATATGAGAGCTAATTTACAGTAGATGAAAGAAAGGCATCAGAAAACAGTATATAAGAAGTTACAAAGGAATTGTAAAGGCAAATAGATCCAAGAAAATTAAGATTATAAGATTGTCTTTATACATTGCCCTTTATTTTCAGCTGGTTTAAGAAAATAAAAGCTAAAAATTTTACATAAATTTACTTGAAACAGAAGGTGTATTTGTAGGTGCTATAGTATATACAATGCCAAAAATAACTTTGTTTTCCTCACTCATTCCCATTAAACTGTATTATGAGTGGCATCAACTCATCTCTCTGCTGAAAATATCTTTATTATAAAATATTTATGAGATTGAATATGGAAAATCATCCAATGAATAGGTGATACAGAAGATACAAGATAAGTAGGTTAGAGATGAAAGATAATTCCTCAATGGTGGGCAGATGATAAATGATAAAGATTAAGAAAGAATCACAAACACAATGTATCAAACTGTTGAATGTTGTAAGAGAAATAACAAAATATATTGATAATATTAACTAGGAAAGAATGGGAGATAACCATAATGTTAAAATGGTTTCATGCTTTGGAGAAAGCTTTGCAGTACAATTTGAGCTAAAATAAAATGTTGCCTTACCTCCTAGGCCATTCTTTTGGAGCTTCTAGGAAAATAATTAGGAATACTCTGGAAGGATGTTACATGCAATGTAAGTGGTAGAGGAATGCTACTGTGAAAGTGGAGGAATGGGATTTATTGGAGCTAATTTCACAAATTCACAGTGAATTGAAGTCTCCAGATGGCACAGTGCAACAGAATAAGAATTAGAGAAATAGTGCAAGGAAAGTATAGGCAAGAACAAACGCATATCTTATAAGAGGATGCTAAATAAAGGACTTCCATTTTAAAGTTGTAGGCTAAGATGGCAGGTGTGGCATGGCCTAACATTGGAAATGTCTATCATGAAAAGAAGAAATTTCAGATCATGTTATAAACGCCCCTTGAATATAAAAGTCATTAGTCTGATGAACTTGGGCAGCATGTTTTCAGAAGAAGAAGCACCAGAGGCAGAGGATTATGAATGATTTTCTTGTTAATGGGTGTTCAGAGCATTAAATGAAACAATAAGTAAATGCTTTATGAATCAGAACAAAAATGTGTTTTTTCCAGAAGGAAGGATAAGTGGAAAGAGCAAGAGTTCTGTAGTCAGACAGTGAGGGCTATGGGTACTCAACCTCCACATACCATTAAAGTACCTGCAATTTTAGGAAGGTTACATAATATTTCTGTAGTTCAGTTATTTCGTTCTAAAATGTGAACAAAAATCCATGTGTTTCTGAGACAACTAATGAGCTAGCAATAACAAAACACAATAGGTTCCCTCTAAGCATGAATTCTTTCGCTTTGTGCCTTGGTCCTTTTTTATGTTTCTTGTGATACTGCCATATGTCCCTTCTTCCTGAGAAAAATATCTTTGCCTTTTTCATTCTGTCAGTATGATCAACTCCTACTCTGTATCTTTTTTTAAATAACAGCCTTTGGGGTGGGGGCGGGGAAC
Source organism: Capra hircus (assembly GCF_001704415.2). Taxonomy (NCBI): domain Eukaryota; kingdom Metazoa; phylum Chordata; class Mammalia; order Artiodactyla; family Bovidae; genus Capra; species Capra hircus. The sequence continues at coordinate 75,799,974 of NC_030813.1, forward strand.
ACAAACATTTTTTGAGGATAGTTTTATTTTATTCTGCTTTATTTTTTATTGACTTAGAATTAGTACAATATTAATTTCAGGTTAATTAATATTAATTTCATCACTGAATCATAACAATGATTTAATACTTTTGCAGATTATACTTCTTTGAAATTTAATAAAAATTTAAAAATGCCTGTACTTCCCTGTGCTACACAAGTAGTTCAGCACATGTTGAGTGATCTGACAGATAAGTTATGCTTGAGAAAAAGTCACACTTAATAGTGTTAAAACTATTGTTACTGGTTCTAATAAATATTTAAAATCGTATCATGACCAAATTAATCTCAAACTTTTAAGGAAAGACAACCAAAAACTCATCAGTTTTGTGATTAATGATAAACATTTACTACTACTTAACCAGTTATGTACCCATTTTAAACTCATCTTCAAGAAAAATATATTTTTGTACTAAATAATGTATATGTTATTGAAAGAAGTAGGAAAAATAGAATTTGCCTTGTAGAGACTAACTGAAAAGAATAAAGCAGTTAATCTAGAAAACAATGAGTATCATAATTGAGTGAAAAAAATGAGTATATAAGAATACATCCAGCAATATACTTTACATGTAGAAAATATACCGATTTCACCAAAGGAATCACTTCACTAAGAATTGCATTTTATTTATTCAGTGGTATGCCAGAACCCTGATGATTGGGGATACCTGACTGAACTGAACTGCATTTGCCTAGTTACAAACAGCATGTACAAATGACAAGACACCTTCATTTGTTTTAGCTTATGTTAGCACAATGTTTGTAAATATTGAATGAGGAAAAGTTGTGCTTAGGTGTAAGATTTGGGGTGAATTTTTATGTGCCTCCTGAGGCTCTATCTTTGTCCAAACTGTAATGAAAAGGGGACAGTTTCAAATATCTATATTTTAAGCCCACAATGTCTCAGTGGCGAATTAAAGAAAACTGGTGAATGAATGTCTCTAAAACCTGTTTGAGGAACAAAGTTTTCTCAGCAAGAAGCAAGAAATGTAGAAACCATTTATTTCATGAAAGCAGCCCTATTGTATTAATATGATCTTGCTGTTCCAGCATTATGATAAATGTTTTCCTTGGAATTTCCAGACAATTTTTGGAATGTAACTTTTGGAATTACATTTTCAGTAGAAAACAGTAGATGTAATGTTACTGTTAGGCAAACATGCCATGTGTATTCCCCCATTTCATAATCTTTACTCTTGTTGGGCTTCAATCATGTTTCTAATTTGGAGCAAATAGAAAGCAAACATGTCACTGTCTGGAAGGGACAGATACAAACTGTGACATCTTTTCTACTCTTTTCAGTTAATGCTTATACAATGTATGTTGATATTGGGCATTACAAAACAAAGAGAGCCTCGGCTCTCCAAATCACTGAATGGAGATCTCTGATCAGATCTTAACTCCTATTTTCTTCCAGAAGAAGTAATTCTTTATATTTTAAGTCAATTTTTAATTTTTTTTTAATTGTAGCATCTCAGTTTACCCTATATCTAAGGATAGCCCTATATCTAGGTGGGTAGGAATAATGAAAGATGGGGTCACATAACAAATAATTTGGGCTTCCCTGGTGGCTTAGATGGTAAAGAATCCAGCTGCAATGCAGGAGACCTGAGTTCAGTCCCTGGGTTGGGAAGATCCCTAGAGAAGGGCATGGCAACCCATTCCAGTATTCTGGCCTGGATTATTCCATGGGGTCACAAAGAGTTGAACAAGACTGAGAGACTTTCACTTTCATTTTCACCAATTAATTTGTGGAGCTGTTTCATGAAAGTTTGTCATCAGAATTTAAATCCCATACTATTTTTTCTCTCTTCTTGAAGTGATCATAAAGTTAGTAGGAGAAATATAGCTGTATTTGTCATCTTGGAGATACTAATGATTCAAGAAAGCTGAGATAACTGTTGAAAGTGGTTCCAGGGAATTTGGCAAGGGATAAAAAAGGGAGGAATATTAAAAGATTTGGATTTATTAAAAGAAACACATTTTTAACCCATACACAAATTAAAAGAAGGAATGGATGAAGACACATACATACTGTAGTATAAGGCCCAAAATTTCAAGTGTTGCCTTGAAATCTTTGAGCCCCAAAGGACCCCCAAGACCTAAGCATGAGTTCCCATATTCTTACAAGATGTAAGCCTGTCTCTCTTAGCACCTGCTGGTTCACTCTGATCTTGAGTGCAACACCACTGTGGCTGTGTGTGATGTGCTTCCTTGAGGCTATGGATGTATGTGACCAATAAACTGTGGTCAATCTCATCTGTCCAGTGTAGGGTGTTGTGTATTTGGACATCTCCTACTACTTAGAGTAGGAAATTCCTCCTATATCAACATGGTGTGTCAGAACACACACATACACACATACACACACAGGCGCACATTGGATTAAGCTTTTACGCCAGTCTATGTCTGATGCAGGATACAGCATGCTTGGAGCTGGTGCATGGGGATGACCCAGAGAGATGTTATGGGGAGGGAGGTGGGAGGGGGGTTCATGTTTGGGAACGCAAAGATTTTAAAATTAAAAAAAAAAAATTAAAAAAAAAAAAAAAGAATTCAACTAACATCTTTAACAAGTGACAGGTACCAAACCTAGGAATTAAAAAGAAAAAATAAGAAAACAAAAAGGAAGAGATATATGCTATAGGAAAGGCAACCAGATTTAAATAAAAGTAATCAGAAAAAAATGCCTAGCATCTTTTAGAAAGATGGGACTATACCTGATTTTAATAAATATAAAATTATTTTGGAAAAAAAAATTCATGATATTCTCATCAATATTCAAAAATGAGAGGCAAAATGAAACGTGAGATATATTCATAGTTGACAAGTATTGAAATAGTTATAATAGGACATTCAAGAATAAAAAAAAACTCTTAAACTTACATTTTGCACATGGTAACAAACATTCTGAAATGTGTCATCAATCTGAATCATAGATAACAGAAAAATTTAAATACAGGGAGCTATTATCATTCACTAAGTAATCTACAACCTGCCTTTTGTATTTAAAAAGATAAACATTAACTCACTATACATTTTGCATACCTTTTTTAATGTAATCCCAAACATGTGTGTGTGTGTTTTTTTTTTTTTATAATATCCAATGTGAGTTTTGTCCCATGGACTGTCTCTTAAATATGATTCCGCATAGTAATAGAGTTGAGTATACTTACACAGGTAAGACTAATTAATACTGAAGTTGTAAAGGATGTAAAGTTATGATCATGTCTACGACCAATAAATAATATAGAAAAGAAAAAATACTTATTTTTAAATGTGAGGACAATATCATAACGAATCATCACAGTTTTCATATGCATCGCTACAAGAGATTAAATCATGCCATTCATTTGATCCAGCTGATTGAGATTCTCAGCACAACTTTTTGTCTGGGAAATAGCTTAAAAAATCCTTAAGTAATTTTTGTGGTTGCTATACTTGTTTAAGCATACTCAAATCATTCTAAGGTTATAATTTACATATTCAACTCTTTTGTGCTACCAACACAGAAATTATAAATAAGCAATATTTATTTATGAGCAATATTAAAAAAGTGAGCTTATGTCATGTCTCTGTCTGAAAATCAGTGAATTAATTCAGCCTTTTGGTTTATATGTATTTGTATGGTAATAAAAGAATGGGAAAGCTTAAAAAGTAAAATAAGTAGGAGGCATGTTTTAACCAGATGATGGATTAGCATGTTGCCACTAAGGCCTCTGTACTATTCCTATATTCAAATATCTAAAACATATAACTATCTATCACTTCAGAATGGCAAGAATCATCTTAAATATAGAAGACTCTAGGAAGTAGAAGTGCACTAGGATTTATCAATAGATGTACCATGGGAACTTATGGTAGTATATTGAGGACATAGACTCTTTAATAAATTTCTGGTATCCCTGTAATATTCTGGAATTACATGGTGTATTATACTAATGAAATGTTAAAACTATATTCATCTATATTTGAAACAGTTCCAGTGTCTATAAGATGCTTGTGCACCATGTGCAAGTGCTTTTATGGGTAGGAAGGTTATTATAATGTGTGTTATGAGTTCTCACAGGAGATTCTATAGGTATTTATAAAGAACCTACAGTTCTTGTGATGTCATTTACTTAATGACCTTTGGTTAAAGTTTTTAAAAAGTTCAGTTCAGTTCAGTTCAGTTCAGTCGCTCAGTCGTGTCCGACTCTTTGAGACCCCATGAATCGCAGCACGCACCAACTCCCGGAGTTCACTCAGACTCATGTCCATCGAGTCCGTGATGCCATCCAGCCATCTCATTCTCTGCCAGCCCCTTCTCTTACTGCCCCCAATCCCTCCCAGCATCAGAGTCTTTTCCAATGAGTTAGCTCTTTGCATGAGGTGGCCAAAGTATTGGATTTTCAGCTTTAGCATCAGTCCCTCCAAAGAAATTCCAGGTCTGATCTCCTTCAGAATGGACTGGTTGGATCTCCTTGCAGTCCAAGGGACTCCCAAGAGTCTTCTCCAACACCACAGTTCAAAAGCATCAATTCTTTGGCGCTCAGCCTTCTTCACAGTCCAACTCTCACATCCATACATGACCACAGGAAAAACCATAGCCTTGATTAGATGTACCTTTGTTGGCAAAGTAATGTCTCTGCTTTTGAATATGCTATCTAGGTTGGTCATAACTTTTCTTCCAAGGAGCAACTGTCTTTTAATTTCATGGCTTCAGTCACCATCTGCAGTGATTTTGGAGCCCAAAAAAATTAAGTCTGACATTGTTTCCACTGTTTCCCCATCTATTTCCCATGAAGTGATGGGCCCGGATGCCATGATCTTCATTTTTTTGAATGTTGAGCTTTAAGACAACTTTTTCACTCTCCTCTTTCACTTTCATCAAGAGGCCTTTCCGTTCCTCTTAACTTTCTGCCATGAGGGTGGTGTCATCTGTATATCTGAGGTGATTGATATTTCTCCCAGCAATCTTGATTTCAGCTGCTGCTTCCTCCAGCCCAGTGTTTCTCATGATGTACTCTGCATATAAGTTAAATAAGCAGGGTGACAATATACAGCCTTGACGTACTCCTTTTCCTATTTGGAACCAGTCTGTTGTTCCATATCCAGTTCTAACTGTTGCTTCCTGACCTGTATACAGATTTCTCAAGAGGCAGGTAAGGTCATCTGGTATTCCCATCTCTTTCAGAACTGTCCACAGTTTATTGTGATCCACACAGTCAAAGGCTTTGGCATAGTCAATAAAGCAAAAATAGATGTTTTTCTGGAACTCTCTTGTTTTTTCTATGATCCAGCATATGTTAAAAAGTTAAAATAAATGCTAATACAGGAAAGAATACTTACTCAAAGCCCCTTGACTCTACTTCTGTGCAAGCTGATATGAAAACCCACACACACTTCTCTTGGTGTGAACAAACAATGCCAATGTAAGCCCATTCACTAGATCCATTTCCCAAATGAAATGAGACAAGCTAGTTTTCCCTCTCTTCTTTCTCAAGCTATTTTCAACCTCTTGAAATTCTGCTCTACTTTCTCCAGGAAGCCTCATTTTGTGAGCAATAAGCTTTTCCACACTCTCTTGATGCATGTGTGGTATCATCAGTCTTGACACTCAACCAACATTTTGAAAGTGAGGCTTATTCTGATTCTGTAGAATGACTATACAATGAATGAATGAATAATAATTGAAGCAATTTCACACTAAGAAAAAAGCATTATTAAAATAAATTAAATAAATAAAATTAATTATGACACTGTTCACTCTCTATTGTCAATACTGTTTTTGTCATTTATTTCTCTAAGCCAAAGCCAAATATAGCTGTTTATATATTTGCTTCTGCTTAGGATGTAGACATTTCAAGAATATCATGCCTACCCAGAAAATAAGAAAAAAATGGTTAGACTTCTCCAAAGAAAGGGGCAAAATGATCCATTGCTTCTGGGTGATGGGTAAAACTGAAAACATTTTTTTAATTGAAGGACAGCTAAGAAAATCTCTTGAACTCAGAACAGTGAATCAGTAGAGACAGATAACCTACCTCTACAACTGGTAATTGTAATCATCAATTTTCCTGCATCATCAAAGAATCCTCTATGCATAATCTCTAATTATTGTTATTTATTGAGAGTTTTGTCAATATTTATAATACTATATAATAGTATATTTCAATAATAAAATGCTATTATTATGTCCTTTAGATTTTATTCTTTTTAACCTCCTTAATCGAATAAGGATCATAATAGGTGCATTTAAATATATTAGTAATGTGTTTCTATTTTTCTCTGCATTAATGTCTTATTTTTAAATGAAATCTAATTCTTTAAATTGTATTGCATAGATATCCAAGACTAGTTCACCTCATTGCAAATTCCTCCTCTGATATTTTATAAAATATCATTTTAAATATATTTAATATTTTTGCCTAACAAAATAAATAATGACTTTTTTTGTTTTCTGGTTTTCACTTTTACATTTGCCTGCTATACTTTCCCCAACTCTTATGTTTTCAATATTTTCTAAAGCATTACTTTAAGAAAGTCTTACAATGAGAGATTGACATTTTGCTTTGAGATACAATGTGAAACTTATTTTCTTGAGTTTATGTGTAAGACTGAAGGTGGGAGGAGAAGGGACAACAGAGGATGAGATGGTTGGATGGCATCAGCTACTCAAAGGACATGAGTTTGAGTAAACTCTGGGAGTTGGTGATGGACAGGGAGGCAAAGTGTGCTGTGTAGTTCATGGGATTGCAGAGTTGGACCAGTGGGACACGACTGAGCGACTGAACTGACTGAACTGAAGAACTGGACTGAACTGATGTGTGTGTTTACATTTATTTTGGTTGATTGTTTGGTTTACTGTTCATTGTTCTAGGTATGTCTGACTAAGTCATGTCTGACTCTTTTGCACTCCAGTGGAATATAGTGTGCCAGGTTACTCTGTCCATAGGATTTTCCCGGCAAGAACATTGAACTGGCATTGCCATTTTCTCTTCCCGGAGATCTTCCTGACCCAGGGACTGAAGCTATGTCTCCTTCGCTGGCAGACAGATTGTTTACCATTGAGCCACCAAGGAAGCCCTTGCTGTTCTAAAAGTTAGCTTCTTAAACCTAAATTTAAATGTTACCTTTCAATCCTTTATTTCTTTTGACAATATCCATAAACTCTTACATGAGCACAATTAGGATATTTCCTTTTAAGTTTCCTTCCTCTGCAAAAATAAAGACTTAGTTATAGTGACTATCAATATTTTACCTTTTTTGAGTTGATTTACACTATAGGGAAATTACCTTAATTTCTACTAATTTAATTGCAAAAACCATCATACTTGTACTATCTCATGCTTTCGTCTTTCTCCTCTAAATCCTTTATAGCTAATAGTTTATTCTCTAATTTAGGTATTATACTATTAACTTGTTACTATATAATGACATTATTAGTATTTTAGTCTTATTTAAATTCTTACTCAATACTCTAAATTGATTTAGGGTACCTCCAAAATCTTTGCCATTGTTTCTTTTAATAAATTAGTTGCTTAAAGTTTGAAATTTAGATATATCTTTAAGAACATATGAGAACACTGAACCCTCAACTGCTGCTGCTGCTAAGTCACTTCAGTCGTGTCCGACTCTGTGCGACCCCATAGACGGCAGCCCACCAGGCTCCCCCGTCCCTGGGATTCTCCAGGCAGAAACAGTGGAGTGGGTTGCCATTTCCTTCTCCAAAGCATGAAAGTGAAAAGTGAAAGTGAAGTCGCTTAGTCCTGTCCGACTCTTAGCGACCCCATGAACTGCAGCCTACTAGGCTCCTCTATCCATGGGATTTTCCAGGCAAGAGTGCTGGAGTGGGGTGCCAGTGCCTTCTCCGAAACGCTCAACTACTGCTTATCAAAAATGCATAGCTATCACCTTTAAAATGAAAAGTAGTTTGAATTATACACAGTTTTGGGGTCATTTTCTTTCCTTAAGGCCTCTCTGGTTTTTAAGGCATTGCTGTGAAAAAACCTAGGTTTAGCCTAAATTCTTATTTTATCTTGGCTTCTTCATAATAATTTAAGGTATTTCTCATTATCTTTAAATTCCAAGAGTTTTTAAGACAATGTCTTTGTGATAATTATTTACTTTCAAATTTTTATTCTCCTAAACTCTCGTTTTCAATCTTTTCTGAAGCATTTTAAAGGACCCAGATAAATCCAATTCCTATTGGCTAACAAAGGAATGTTTTGATCATCAATTAGTTTTGCAAATAGGGCTATAGTGCATCAAAGGCTTGCCTGGTGGCTCAAAGGGTAATGAATCCGCCTGCAATACAAGAGACCCAGGTTCAATCCATAGGTCAGGAAGAGCCCCTGGAGAAGGAAATGGCAACCCAATCAGTATTCTTGCCTAGAGAATTCTATGGACAGAGGAGGCTGGCAGGCTATAGTCTATGGGATCACAAACATTTGGACACAACTGAGAGACTAACTTTTTTTTCATACTGCCTGAAACATCATAATGATACTAAAAACAAATAGTTATTCCTCGTTCATTTTGTAATTTACAAGGAAACCAATTCATTATTTTTTTTTTAAAGGTAAACAATTAGAAATAATGATCCATTTTTACTGCCTCTCCTGTAGGGTAACATAATAGTTGAAGAGAGAAAGTTTCTCTTCCTAGAAATACTCCAGCTCCTAACTGAAGAAAGACTTGTACCATATAATGAATTAATTAATCTAAGCAAGGATCATCAAAAGATTCTAAGAATGCACACGCAAGAATTATACATTTCACATCTTCTGATGGAAATATATAGCACCTTCTAGGACCCTGACAAGTTACAGTCCATGGGATCACAATAGTAGGACACAGCTTAGCAACTAAACACCCAAACCACAGCCATGAAGCAGTTTTCCCAAAATTTTAAACTCAATAGTCATTTTTCTGATTTTAGTGTCAATTTTTAAGAGATACATCACAAGAAAAGCATATTAAGCCATAGATAGGAAGCAAATCCAAATCATGAGAAACTTTAAAAGGAAAATTATCTGGTGTTTCAAAAAAAAAAAAACAACAATAAAAATTGCAAGGGGAAAAAAAGGAAAGGAGTGCAAGGGACTAAAACAGACTCTGAGACATAACTAATTCTAACATACAGAAAACAAGTAATAGAACAATTTGAGTAATTAGAATATTGGTGATATTAAGATACTGTTATTGCTGATTTGGGATATGATTAACAATAGCATTGAATCAAGTTTAAAAATTAGAATCCTGGTCATTTATAAATACATAAAAGCCAATTTATCGATGAAATTATATAATTATCTTGAAATTTGCTTCACAATAATACAAAGAGGCTTGAGCTGGTAGTAGAGGAAAAGGCATATTATTTATGAGTTTGCAAGTTTTGAAGTTTTGTAAAGGGCATATGAACTTACTTTACTATTCTTTTTCCTTTTGTGCAAGTGTTTACAATTTGCTTTTAGAAAAAGCAAAAAGCATAATTCCTCATTAACACATTTGCTCTTATTTTGAGAGTCAGAAGGCACAACCAAGAAAAATGTGCTCTACATTTTCAAGAAACAATTTTTGGGTCCACATCTACAGCTGTGACTATGTGTTATAGAGTAGGATATATAGTAATTATATGCTGTAGAGTAGAACATGAAGTCAACTTAAATGAAATAAATGAGCAAAGTTGATATCTACCATTGCATATTAAAAGATTTTTCTGTTATGGGTAAGTGCTTGTGTCCCTAATATTATTTTGACATCTTACTGAAAAATTTTCAAGGGTAATTGATAAGGATAATCTATATATGTTATAAACATCTACTTCAGTTCAGTTCAGTTCAGTCACTCAGTCATGTCTGACTCTTTGCGACCCCATGAACCTCAGCACGCCAGAAAGAAGACTTTTGAGACTATCTTGTCCTTTCAATATTATGACATGCTTGGGTAATTAAGAGACTGTTTATTTTTTTAATTTATTACAAGTCACAGAAGGCATATTTCAAAGGATGCAATTATATTTTATATAAACAAAAGACAAATTTAAATGTATCCAAAAATCATAAAAAAAATCTATAAGAAGTAATCAGAAGTGTTTATTGAATCACTTATTTTTCACAGAAAGTCATCCTAGAAAGGCAAGTTATTTTTATCTGATGTAAATTAAGTGAGAAAATAAAGTATACAATCTGTGAGGATTAGTAGCATGAATGATATCTCATTAAAATCCTTCCCTTTCCTAAAATGTTGTAATGCTTTTTTCTTTTCTTACATATAGGTATTGTAATTACAATTAAATGCTTCCTGACATTTGTGGAGGTCATGCTGATATTAAAATAATTTTATTATGGCCCTCTTATGTAAGAAGAACTCATCATTATTACATGGCATTAAAAGATCTTAGTAGTGTTACATGATGATAAAATAACAGATTAAATAATAATGAGAATTTGAATAGGAGATCAAAATACACAAAACAAATGTAAATTTCCAAGATGTAAATTTTTGACACTATGATTATTTTAATCCTCAATACTCGGGTCATTATTTTAAAATTAATGACCATTTACTTATGTGGGCTATGTGTGTGTATCTGTTTTTACAATGGGAGAGGGAAGAAAGAGAAAGAACAAAGAGTCGAAGTGAAAATATATTGGTGGGTAATTTAGGAGCTTTCTTACATTTCAATATCAATCAGCTATTACATGTAATTATTTTTTAAGATATGCCATGTAATTCTGTTTCAAGAGGAATCAAACTGTCAAATGTTTCAGAGAGCTATTTTAATTATCTAGGTAATTATTTCTTTACCAGTTCTTTATGACTACTACAGGCAAAAAGTTGTCTCCTTTTTTATTTATAGACAGAATCAATTCTTCAGAAGTTATCTTTGAGGCAAGCTTCAATAAATAGCTCTCAAAATAAATACTAAAGTTTGTCCAAACTAAATTTATATAAAGCTTCTGCAGCATCATGTTCTGTGTACTTTTTAAAAAAAATCATTGTTACATAATATTTTGAATGTGTATTTAAGAAATTTCAGGCAAAAAATAAAAAAAGAAACTTTTACTTTCTTTAAGCATGCCTTCATGATTGGGTTTGATTTTTCAGTGATCACTCTTTGTCAAATTTAATCCAACACAGCACAGAACTGAAAGAGAATGCAACAAGACAAAGTAACTTCTCTACAGAGGACAAAAGTTTTCAAATGAGAGAGTAACATTCATGTATAAAAATACATATATGACTCAAGGAAGTATTGAGAATCCAGTAATACAAGATGATACTATTTGTCTTGATGAATCTAATCATTGTCTTACATTAATCTAACTAAAGTGGTAACATTTTAGGTGGCATTTATGTTGTTGTCTCTTGGACAATAACTTAAGACAGAACCCATTGTCTTAAATCATCATGTACCTATTTTTCATTTTTATACATTTCTTCTGGTATTTTCTGAAAATAAAAGTGTGAAGAGTAAAGAAAATATCTTCAGCAGACTGGAAATGGTTTGAACATAAGATGCATTTCCATTTTCCTTGCTTATGCCAGAAGCATCAATGAGCAAAACCTTTACAGGATAAATCACATGAGCAATCCCTGGTGTGGAGATGGTAACAGTTTTTCACTTCGGATTGTCAGTGTGTTTGCTTTGGGGAATGCAGTGAAAAGATCAAGCTACCTAAGCTCCCCAGTGTGCTGCACTGAAATCAGTGCATTCCCTTGAGCAAGCAGAATATTTGTTTTGATATCAGCCTTGTTGGGCTTCTTATTTAAGTGGGTAAATTCCAACTAGATACAACTGTATCATCTTTATTATTCTGAATGCAAATGCTCCCCAGAATGTTGTAAAATAAATAGCTGTTATATGAAGATATTAAAACAGTAAACTAATGAGACTTTTTAAAGCATCTACTTATATGTTTAAGCAAATTAATCAAAGTACAATAAAGTAAATAGGGTAGAAAAATGAACTACATGAAAAATAAGGAATAGGAAGAGAACCACAAGCAATACTGCAATATGGTTAGAAACACAGTGGTTGTGTATAAAGTACATAGAAATGGTCATTGAGATCTTTGATTAGCTTTTCCCAATTGCTTGGGTGGTTGAGCAGAGAAATTTGACTACTGATTGGGTTATCCAATCTGGTTGCTAGGATGACCTTATAGCTAGACCAATCATTTACAGTCCAGTTATTTTGATTACCTCTGTGACTCAAATTGCCCATTTCATAAATTTACCCAGTGCTCAGATCACAATTTGTAAGTGACTGAGATGATCAGTCACACAGAAATAATCAGAGCTCTAAATTTTAGAACAGAATTGGTGAATGAAATAAAGAAATGGGAAGAACTCATTCTAAAACCCTAAAAACTAACATAAGGAAGTGTTTTCCTCATAATATAAATATCTCGTGTTGTTCTTATTTAAAATTTGAAGAAAATTTTTGAAAATTCTTTTAGCTGACCAAAACCAGATTATTGAGAGAAGTCAGGAAAAATCAGTTTCTTTCTGTGCATATCAATGGAAAGCACTGTGTTATTTATGATAGTTGAATGGCACTATTTAACTGATTATAATTATACTACAAATTAAGCATTTGTTTAATTGAAATGTGCCCAAGGAAACATTTCGCAAATTTCTTACAAATCTGGTTACTGATAAACTTCAGTTGTCATGAAATATAAAATATCTTGCTAAATATTGTAGGTACCATCACTTCTCTTTGCTACTAGCAGCTTAAGAATTTAAAATATTTTATTTATTTGTTTATTTTTTTCAAAATGACATTGAGGGCAAGAAGGGTATTGTCCATAAAGACTGATCCTTATAAATTGTGCAGACACAAGTCTACCTCGGATATGTTTTTATCAGCATTTTAAAAGTTCAGTTAATGCTATTTCCTTGTATGTATTCATATTTAAATTTATAGATCTTCCTCCTCTTCCCCCACCTCCAGTCCTGATTTTGGCAGCTTTTCTCACATAGCAACAAACCTCTAGATACCAGCATTTTGCCAGATATACTAATACACTTTCCTTAGTCTTTCAGCTAGATGTTTTCTTGAGAGAATTTTTGGAAAATAATTTCACCTTAAACATCAAATATATTCAAATTCATCTGGTAAGGCAATGTTAGAAGTGAAAAAAAAAAAAAGATCCTCTGTTGAGAATTATATAGGGTTTTTACATCATTTAGGCTTTTGTGTTTAATGTTAAAAAGTAGATATTTTATTTATGTTGCTTTTGTGCAAAAAGTCAGCCAAGAAGTTGAGGCACAGAAAATAAGAAATCTAGGGTTTTGTTAAAGAAAAAAAAAAAAAAAGCATTCTGTGCCATCTCCCTGGAGTTTCTTCATCTATTTTTTGTGATCCAATGACAAGAGGATACTTGTGGTCTCGGACAAGCACAAAATTTACTTTCTCAATATTTTTATCCTTTGCAGAGAACAGAAAACAACCTGCAGACCAAAATCCTACAATGAACAAGCCCTTGGGGACCCTGGGAGAGAGAAATTGAAGACTGGAAAGGACAGGAGTGGCTGCAAAGACTCTGAGTTATTGGTTTTCTTTTATGAAATATTCTATGCCCACTGCCTTGACACACAGGTTGTTACTCAAAATTACAGCTAATTTGGGTACTAGCTCAAATTTAGAGTTTAGACCTTTCTCTTAGAGCTTATACAGAGATGCTTACAAATAATTAGTACAAATTTAAGTAAACTTTCACTCTATAATCTTTATTGAATCTTCAAGCTTGATCCCTGAGTCAGGAAGATCCCCTGGAGGAGGGCACACAATTCACTCCAATATTCTTTCCTGGAGAATCTTATGGACAGAGTAGCCTGGCGGATTACAGTCCATAGGGTCACAAAGAATCTGACACGACTGAAGCAACTTAGTACTTAACACTTCACTAAAGTACTAATACAATTTGGATTCCTCAAGAAGCAAAATGTATCTAGAAATGCTCTCAGAAGCAATGCCTGAAGAATAAGAAAAGGAAGCAAAAGTGGACAGAAGGAAGTTGGGCTGCAATGTAGTCACAATGTCTCTGGTGACCTGCAGGAATCTGTGAACCTAGGGTAGCCCTTCAGAGTTATACTCTGTTTGTGAAAGGGCCAAGTCTATATACTCTCATAGAATTATTTTAAGTGGGCCACTCTAAGAAGAGAGAATGACCTTAGAAAGTGGCTTTGTGTAGTCAAAGGAAATTTCCAGAGGGCTACTCCTGAGGCTTATAGTCAAAACCATTCTCAGAGGCTAGGAAGATATTCCTTTAGACCTGAGAGGGCATGTGGGTTTAGCAAAATACCATTTTCTACAATAAAAATCCATGTCCACAAACACAAGTTCATTTATGCCTAACTGAAGGTGAAACTGTTATAAGGCAGTATAGGATACAAAGGAGTGTGCTATTCAACATGTGGGGGTGGGTTGGGGATTGTAGAGTAAATGAGAAAATATTGAATTGATTTAAATCCATTTCTAATCCATAAGACTTTGAAATAAACAGCTAATTCTTTTGAGAAGTGAAGGTAATTATCAAAAGTTTTGAAAATAAGCATTAAGATTTTAAGATTCAAGAAAATTCCATATTCCTGATTGGATAACAAAAAATGAATTTTCAAGCATCAGCTGTAATAAAGATAGCTCTCAGTTATTTGGAGCACACAGTTTGAGTTGTTTTGATGCAGGCACAGTGGTAGGTACTTTACATGTGTTAATGTAGTGATATCCATACATTTTCTTAAAGCTACAGAGCAATTTAAAAAAAGTAAACTTGAAAAGAAAACCTTTTGATGGTAAGAGGTAGCAAAGCAGCTAGCTGTCCAAAGAATTAAAAAGAGATTAGTAAATCAGTTTTCTCTTTCTTCAAGCCATCTAACAAGTATTTCTGGGTTTCCCCAGAGTTCCAAGGAAAGTTCTGTTAAATCTATCTAAAACATATTCAAAATGTATTTAAATTGCTCATATGAAGAATATTATTGTCTCCGTTAGAATATATTTTTAGAAAGCCTTTCACTGCCTCCTTTTCTAATTCTTGACATTACAAAATTCACTTTCCATAACTTTGGCAAGGGAATCCTTTAAAATATGAATTAGATGTTATGATTTTTCCACCTAGTTTCACTTATTAATATGTCCATGACTTTTAGAATGAAGTATACCATATAATAAATGCTTAATAAATAATTGTTGATGCCACTGACCCCCAAAGATGTCTTACAATACTAAATATGTCACCATATGATCCGCAACATCACTCCTGGGCATATATCTGGAAAAACCTATAATTTGAAAAGATACATACATGGCAATGTTCATCTTAGCACTACTTACAATAGCCAAAATGTGGAAGCAACTTAAATGTCCATTGATAGATGAAAGGATAATGAAGTCCTGGTACATATGTACAATAGAATATTTTCCAATCATAAAAAAAGAATGAAATAATGCCATTTGTAGCAACATAGATAGACCTAAAGATGATCATACTAAGTGAAATAGGCCCCAAAGAGAAAGACAAATATGATATGATGTCACTTATATGTGGAATCTAAAGAAAAGATACAATGGATTTACTTATAAAAAGAGAAATATACCCACAGACCTAGAAAATAAACCTATGGTTATGAAAGTGAAGTGAAGTCACTCAGTCGTGTCTGACTCTTTGTGATATGGACTGTAGTCTACCAGGCTTCTCTGTCCATGGGAATTTCCAGGCAAGAGTACTAGAGTGGGTTGTCATTTCCTTCTCCAGGGGATCGTCCTGACCCAAGGATTGAACCCAGGTCTCCTGCATTGCAGGCAGGCGCTTTACCCTCTGAGCCACCAGGGAAGGGGAAGAGGTAAATTAGAAGTTTGGATTAATATATACACACTATTCTATATAAAATAGGTAAACTAAAGGACTTCTTTAGTGTAGCTCAGTCGGTAAAGAATCTGCCTGCAGTGCAGGAAACCTGGGTTCGATCCCTGGGTCGGGAAGGTGCTCTGGAGAAAGAAATGGCAACCCACTCCAGTATTCTCACCTGGGAAATCTCATGGACAGAAGAGCCTGGTGGGCTGCAGTCCATAGCATCACAAAGAACTGGGCATGACTGGGTGACTAACACTTACTTACTTACTTCTTGTGTAGCACAGAGAACTCACTATTTTGTAATAGTTTATAAAGGAAAAGAATCTGAAAAAAATACTGCGCTGTACAGATGAAACTAACAAGACATTGTAAATCAACTATATTTAAACAAAATGAAATTTAAAAAATGTAATTTCAAAAAAAATGTTGAATAAGAAGATATTGCTCTGCAGTGTCAAGTTATCTCAGTTGTGTCCACCTCTCTGTGACCCTATGAACTGTAGCCTTCCTGGCTCCTCTGGCTGTAGGATTATCCAGGTAAGAATACTGGAGTGGATTGCCATGCCCACCTCCAGAAGATCTTCCCAGCTCAGGGATTGAACCTCATCTTCTGCATTGCAGGCAGATTCTTTACCACTGAGCCACCAAGGAAGCCCAAGAAGATATTATTCAATATCAATACAAAGAATCTTGAATGGTTTTCTATCACATTTAGGCTAAAATATAACCTGCTATTACCCTCAAAGTGAAAGTCCCTCATCGTGTCCAACTCTTTGCAACCACATGCGCTATACAGTCCATATTCTCCAGGGCAGAATTCTAGAGTGGGTAGTCTTTCCCTTCTCCAGGGGATCTTCCCAACCCAAGATCGAACCCAGGTCTCCCACATTGCAGGCGGATTCTTTACCAGCTAAGCCACAAGGGAAGTCCCGGAGGTACATCATATGGTCTATTTCTATCTCTTCAGACTTATCTTATACCATATCTATTTTACTCACTTTATTCATTCTAATATTAAGTCTTAAATATCATAGAATGTTCCCTCTTCACAGAACATAATGTTCCTTTTTCACAGGATATATTGTCCCCCTTTTCCTATGCAACCATACAGACTTTTGTATACCTGATTTCTCTACTATTTTGTTTCATACTAAAAATCACCTCCTCACGGAAATTTTCCCTTGCCATTCAAAATAAATTAGACCTTAAATAAATTTATACCATCCAATTTTTTTCCTTGATGGAACTTGTAATGCTCTTATTATATATGGATAGATATAGATATAGATAGTTGAATAATGTAAACTCTAAAAGAGCAAAATATATACCCATCTTCCTTTTTATGCATACCCAATTTCTCACAGATTTGCATTTGTGCATATGAATATGTATGAGGAGGCATGCACATGTAGACACAAACACACTACATGTGATTTCATGGCATCATGATTTAGTTGAAAGTCAGGACTAAGTTGGCAGCACAGACTATGAGAATGTGTAAATGACTTCATTTTTCTTTAGCTTCCCCAAAGGTAAGTGAACAGAATGAAGTTTGTCTAGTTCATATGAACACTGTTGAAAATAAGTTAAATTATATCAGTGAAAACAATCTCATGATATAGAAGGAAAGTGTTTTAGTTCTGGTTGCTGAGGCAAATTACCATAGACTAAGCGGTTTAAACCATAAACATTTATTTCTCATAATCTGAGACTGCAAGAGATCAGGGTATCAAAATGGCTAGGTTATAGGGAGAAACCTTTCCCAGGTTTTCTCATATGGTGAAGAAAGAATGAGAGGAAGCAGGCTGTAGTGTCTCCTTTTATAAGGGCACTATTCTTACTCACAAGGACTTCACCCTCATCACCTAGTTACCACTCAAATGCCTCACCTCCAAATACAATCACATGTTGGGGGTAGTTAATATCCCAACATATGAACTACACAAACACTTGGTTCATAACAGAAAGCATACTAAGATACCAACAACATCATGTCCCTTAGAGGACTGGATTAAGTAGATATCATTCTCAATTCAGTTCAGTTCACTTCAGTTGCTCAGCCGTGTCCAACTTTTTGTGACCCCGTGAACAGCAGGATGCCAGGACTCCCTGTCCATCACAAACTCCCGGAGTTCACTCAAATTCATGTCCATTGAGTCAGTGATGCCATCCAGCCGTCTCATCCTCTGTCATCCCCTTCTCCTCCTGCCCCCAATCCCTTCAGCATCAGGGTCTTTTCCAATGAGTCAACTCTTCACATCAGGTGGCCAAAGTACTGGAGTTTCAGCTTCAAAATCAGTCCTGCCATTGAACACCCAGGACTGGTCTCCTTTATGATGGACTGGTTGGATCTCCTTGCAGTCCAAGGCACTCCCAATAGACTTCTCCAACACCACAGTTCAAAGCATCAATTCTTTGGCAGTCAGCTTTTTTCACAGTCCAACTCTCACATCCATACATGACCACTGGAAAAACCATACCTTTGACTAGACGGACCTTTGTTGGCAAAGTAATGTCTCTGCTTTTGAATATGCTATCTAGGTTGGTCATAACCCTCCTTCCAAGGAGTAAGCGTCTTTAAATTTCATGGCTGCAATCACCATCTGCAGTGATTTTGGAGCCCCGAAAAATAAAGTCTGACACTGTTTCCACTGTTTCCCCATCTATTTCCCATGAAGTGATGGGCCCGGATGCCATGATCTTTGTTTTCTGAATGTTGAGCTTTAAGCCAACTTTTTCACTCTCCTCTTTCACTTTCATCAAGAGGATTTTCAGTTCCTCTTCACTTTCTGCCATAAGGGTGGTGTCATCTGCATATATGAAATTATTGATATTTCTCCCAGCAATCTTGATTCCAGCTTGTCCTTCTTCCAGCCCAGCAATTCTCATGATGTACTCTGCATATTAGTTAAATAAGCAGGGGACAACATACAACCTTGATGTACTCCTTTTCCTATTTGTGACCAGTCTGTTGTTCCATGTCCAGTTCTAACTCTTGCTTCCTGACCTGCATATAGGTTTCTCAAGAGGCAGGTCAAATGATCTAGTATTCCCATCTCTTTCAGAATTTTCCACAGTTTATTTTGATCCACGCAGTCAAAAGCTTTGGCATAGTCAATAAAGCAGAAATAGATGTTTTTCTGGAACTGTCTTGCTTTTTGCATGATCCAGCGGATGTTGGCATTTTAATCTCCATTTCCTCTGCCTTTTCTAAAACCAACTTGAACATCAGGAAGTTCACAGTTCACTTATTGCTGAAGCCTGGCTTGGAGAATTTTGAGCATTACTTTACTAACGTGTGAGATGAATGCAATTGTGCGGTAGTTTGAGCATTCTTTGGCATTGCCTTTCTTTAGGATTGGAATAAAAATTGACCTTTTCCAGTCCTGTGGCCACTGCTGAGTTTTCCAAATTTGCTGGCATATTGAGTGAAGTACTTTCATAGCATCATCTTTCAGTATTTGAAATTGCTCAACTGGAATTCTATCACCTCCACTAGCTTTGTTCATAGTGATACTTCCTAAGGCCCATTTGACTTCACATTCCAGGATGTCTGGTTCAAGGTGAGTGATCACACCATAGTGATTATCTGGTTCGTGAAGATCTTTTTTGTACAGTTTTTTGTGTATTCTTTCATGTATTCTTTCCACTTCATCTTAATATCTTCTGCTCTGTTAGGTCCATACCATTTCTGTCCTTTATTGAGCCCATCTTTGCATGAAATATTCCCTTGGTATCCCTAATTTTCTTGAAGAGATTTCTAGTCTTTCCAATTCTGTTGCTTTCTTCTATTTCATTCTGCTGTTTTCCTCTATTTCTTTGCACTGATCACTGAGGAAGGCTTTATCTCCTTGCTGTTCTTCGGATCTCTGCATTCAGATGCTTATATCTTTCCTTTTCTCCTTTGCTTTTCACTTCTCTTCTTTTCACATCTATTTGTAAGGCCTCCTCAGACAGTCATTTTGCTTTTTTGCATTTCTTTTCCATGGGGATGGTCTTGATCCCTGTCTCCTGTACAATGTCACGAAACTCCATCCATAGTTCATCAGGCACTCTGTCTATCAGATCTAGTCCCTTAAACCTATTTCTCACTTCCACTGTATAATCATAAGGGATTTGATTTAGGTCATATCTAAATGGTCTAATGGTTTTCCCTACTTTCTTCAATTTAAGTCTGAATTTGGCAATGACGGCTTCATGATCTCAGCCACAGTCATCTCCTGGTCTTGTTTTTGCTGACTGTATAGAGCTTCTCCATCCCTAATAGGGCATGCTCTGAGAATCTGATCTCCATTTTGTTTGCATAATTGTAAGAACATGAATTTTTTAAACAAGAGAGATACAGTAGAACAGATACTAGAGTACTTTGGCCACCTCATGAGCAGAGTTGACTCATTGGAAAAGACTCTGATGGGAGGGATTGGAGGCAGGAGGAGAAGGGGACGACAGAGGATGAGATGGCTGAATGGCATCACTGAGTCTGAGTGAACTAAGGGAGTTGGTGATGGACAGGGAGGCCTGGCATGCTGCAATTCATGGGGTCGCAAAGAGTCGGACACAACTGAGCGACTGAACTGAACTGAACTGAGATTGTTTCTAATTTTAACATCTTATTTTATAAATGAGTAAAATATCTGAAAGATGAAAAAATTGGTTATGGATCTCATGGGTAAAAACAGCTGTGTTCGCAATAGAATTCAGGTCCCTTGATGTCCCATCTGTTGCTCTTTGCCCTAGACTGCATCAGAATAGGATGTGTGAACAACATGTTTTCACAGCTCACAGATCAAGAGCCATCCAATTTATGACAATTGGCATCTTGTTAATCCAGTACAATGAACATTAAATAAAATAACTAGGTGATGTCTAGAAATAGCATCACTTCTGAAAATTTTTTTTAAAAAATATAACCTTAAAACTATTTTGGCAGATCACTATTCACTTCCATGACCACTTCTATATGATACAAATATTCTTAAGGTAGTAAATGATCATTTTTTAACTGTTAACCATGTAGCAAGACAAATTTAGCAGTATTTAGTGAGTTGATGCTTTTGAACTCATTTGGAGAAAACTGTTTAGAGTCCCTTGGACTGTAAGGAGATTGTAAACAGTCCATCCTAGAGGAAATCAGTCCTGAATAGTCACTGGAAGGACTGATGCTGAATCTGAAACTCCAACCCTTTGTCCACCTGAATTGAAGAGTTGACTCATATGAAAAATCCCTGATGCTGGGAAAGATTGAATGCAGGAGGAGAAGGGGACGACAGAGGATGAGATGGTTAGATGGCATCACTGATTCAATGGACATGAGTTTGAGTAAACTCAGGAAGTTGGCCATGGACAGGGAGGCCTGGCATGCTGCAATTCATGGGAAAGCAAAGTCAGACACGAATGAGTGACTGAATGGAACTGAACTGAATGGGCTTTATTTTTTAACCAAACACATTTCTTCTTACTTAAACTATTGCCTGTTTGTAGATCTCAATGCACCTCAACAGAAGAATTAAAGTTTGTCTTATTCTGTCCAATGGAGCTTCCTTATCACTTCAACTCAAAATTATTTTGATAATTTGAGATTGGTATTAAATCACTATGGTTAAAACACTTTACCTCTTATTTCCTAGACTATCTTTCCTATATTAAACAATTCAACACAGAAGCTGTGGTTTAAAAAACAGCATTAGAAACAAAAAAGCAAATTAAAATTGATTCTTTGTTGTTAATTTACGAGATATAAAATAATCTCAAGTAACTTAATTAAACTTAAAAGCCTTTGCACAGTAAAGAAGTCATCAACAAAACAAAAAGATAATCTCCTGAATGGAAGATATTTACAAGGTATATGCCTGATATGGGGTTAATATCAAAAACATAAATAGAGCTCATATAGGTCTTCCCTGGTGGTTCAATGGTGAAGAATTCACCTACTGAAACAGAAGACACTGATTTGATCCCTGATCGGGGAAGATCTCACATGCTGTGGAGCAACTAAACCCGTGCATATCAATTATTGAACCTCTGCTTTAGACGATACGAGTCACAACCAATGAGCCTATGTGCTGTAACTACTGAAGACCATGTGCCCTAAGCCAATGCTCCACATCAAGAGAGGCCACTGCAATGTAAATCCACTCACTATAACTAGAAAGCAGCCCCACTCCCACAGCTACCCCCACACAACAACAAAGACCCAGCACAGCCAAAAATAAATAAATAAGTTTAAAAAATAAAGAGCTCATACAATGCAATATTAAAAAGAATCACCCCAATTTAAAAATGCACAGAAGACCTGAATAAACATTTTTCCAAATAAGATATACAGATGACCAACAGGCATATGAAAATATTCTCATCATCACTAATAAATAGAGAAATATAAATCAAAACCAGGAGTTATCATCTCACACCTTTCAGAATGGCATTCATCAAAAATTCAATGAATAATAAATGTTGGTGAGGGTGTGGAGAAGAGAGAACACTGTGGTGGGAATGTAAACTAGTGTAGCCAAAATGGAAAACAGTACAGCAAGGCCTCAAAAGATTAAAAATACAACTACCAAACAATCTAGCAATTGCATTTCTGGTTATATATCCAAATTTGAAAAGGTACATGAACCCCCATGTTCACAGTTCAGTTCACTTCAGTCACTTAGTTGTGTCCACCTGTTTGCAACCCCATGGATTACAGCGTGCCAGACCTACCTCTCCATAGCTAACTCAGTTTACTCAAACTGATGTCCATTGAGTTGGTCATGCCATCCAGTCATCTCATCCTCTGTCGTCCACTTCTCCTCCTGCATTCAATCTTTCCCAGCATCAGGGTCTTTTCCAATGAGTCAGCTCTTCACATCAGGTGGCCAAAGACTGGAGTTTCAGCTTCAACATCAGTCCTTCCAATGAATAGTCAGGACTGATTTCCTTTAGGATGGACTGGTTGGATCTCTTGCAGTCCAAGAGACTCTCATAAGTCTTCTCCAACACCACAGTTCAAAAGCATCAATTTTTAGCTCTCAGCTTTATTTATTGTCCAACTCTTACAGCTATACATGACTACTGGAAAAAAACATAGCTTTGACTAGACAGAGTTTTGATGGCAAAGTAATGTCTCTGCTTTTTAATATGCTGTCTAAGTTGGCCATAACTTTTGTTACAAGGAGGAAGTGTCTTAATTTCAAGGCTAGAGTCACCATCTGCAGTGATTTTGGACACCCGACCCCCAAAAGTATGTCACTGTTTCCACCATTTCCCCATCTATTTGCCATGAAGTGATGGGACCACATGCCATGGTCTTTGTTTTCTGAATGTTGGGCTTTAAGCCAACTTTTTCATTCTCTTTCACTTTCATCAAGAGGCTTTATAGTTCTTCTTCAATTACTGCCATAAGGGTGGTGTCATCTGCATATCTGTGGTTATTGATGCTTATGCATATGCTTCATCCAGACCAACGTTTCTCATGATGTACTCTGTATTTAAGTTAAATAAGCAGGGTGACAATACACAGCCTTGACGTACTCCTTTTCCTATTTGGAACCAGTCTGTTTTTCCATGTCCAGTTCTAACTGTTGCTTCTTAACCTGCATACAGATTTCTCAAGAGACAGGTCAGGTGATCTGGTATTCCCATCTCTTGAAGAATTTTCCAGTTTGTTGTGGTCCACACAGTCAAAGGCTTTGGCATAGTCAACAAAACAGAAGTTGATGTTTTGCTGAAACTCTCTTACTTTTTTGATGATCCAGTGGATATTGGCAATTTGATCTCTGGTTCCTCTGCCTTTTCTAAATCCAGGTTTAACATCTGAAACTTCATGGTTCACTAACTGTGGAAGCCTGGCTTGGGGAATTTTGAGCCTTACTTTACTAGCGTGTGAGATGAGTGCAGCTGTGTGGCAGTTTAAACCTTCTTTGTCATTGCCTTTCTTTAGGACTGGAATGAAAACTGACCTTTTCCAGTTCTGTGGCCACTGCTGAGTTTTCCAAATTAGCTGGCATGTTGAGTTTAGCAGTTTCACAGCATCATATTTTAGTATTTAAAATAGCTCAACTGGAATTCTGTCACCTCCACTAGCTTTGTTCGTAGTGATACTTCCAAGGTTGGTGATCACACCATCGTGATTATCTGTGTCGTGAATATCTTTTTTTATAGTTCTTCTGTGTATTCTTGCCGCTTCTTCTTAACATCTTCTGCTTCTTTTAGGTCCATATCTTTTCTGTCCTATATTGAGCCCATCTTTGAATCAATTGTTTCCTTGGTATCTCTAATTTTCTTGAAAAAATCTCTAGACTTACCCATTCTACTATTTTTCTATTTATTTTCATTGATCACTGAGGAAGGCTTACTTATCTCTCCTTGCTATTCTTTGGAACTCTGCATTCAAATGGGTATATTTTTTTTCCTTTTCTCCCTTGCCTTTAGCTTCTCTTCTATTCACAGCTTTTGTAAGGCCTCCTCAAACGCCTATTTTGCCTTTTTGTATTTCTTTCTCTTGGGCATGGTCTTGATCCCTGCCTCCTGTACAATGTCAAGATGCTCTGTCCATAGTTCTTCAGGCACTCTGTCTATCAGATATAATCTCTTGAATCTGTCACTTCTACTGTATAATCGTAAGGGATTTGATTTAGGTCATACCTGAATGGTCTAGTGGTTTCTCCTACTTTCTTCAATTTAAGTCTGAATTTGGCAATAAGGATTTCATGGTCTGTGCCACAGTTAGTTCCTGGTCCTGCTTTTGCTGGCTGTATTGAAATTCCCCATCTTTGGCTGCAAATAATATAATCAATCTGATTTTTGTATTGACATCTGGTGATGCCCATATGTAGAGTCTTCTTTTGTGTTGTTGGAAGAGGGTGTTTGTTATAATGATACAGAGAACACTTAGCTATTCCCAGTGGGGAGAGAAGAAAGGGAGGAAGAGAAGGATATGAGAAAGGAATTAAGAGATATAAAAGTACTAAAAATAAAATAAATAAGATATGATGATATTGTGTACCTGCAACTAACATTGTAAATCAACAAACTTCAATAGCAAAATTAAATATTATTTATATTTTAAAATGTTTTGAGATAATATCAAACATAAAAATTTGTAAAGTAATATGTTATATAAGAACACAATTATTATGTGATTATATTAAGCTATTTCTAGATTCCTCAATTCAATTTTTCACACACATATTTTTGCATATATATATAAACCATAAATCACAAATACATGTATATCTGTATGTGTGTGTTCATATCCACACATTTTTATACATTCATGTACCTTCCTGGGGGTTATTTGTCAGAGTACATTATTATTAGAGATTATTATTTAACTATTATTAGAGTACATATAGTATAATGTCTTTATATGCCATAATGTTTCACGACTGTTAAGAAAAGTATTATTGTATTAGTTAGGGCTCTCCAGATGAACAGAACCAGTAGGAGACTTCTAGTATTAAAAAGGAGAGCCATTACTTTGCCAACAAAGGTCTGTATAGTCAGAGCTATGTTTTTTTCAGTAGTCATATATGGATGTGAGAGTTGGGCCATAAAAAGGGCTGAGTGCTAAAGAACAGATGCTTTTGAGCTGTGGTTTTCAAGAAGTTTCTTGACAGTCCCTTGGACTGCAAGGAGATCAAACCAAGAAATCCTAAAGGAAATCAATCCTGAATATTCACTGGAAAGACTGATGCTGAAGCTGAATTTCCAAACATTTTGGCTACCTAATGCAGAAAACCAAGTCATTTGAGAAGACTCTGAGTCTTGGATAGATCAAAGCAGGAGGAAAAGGGGATGAAAAAGGATGAGATGGTTGGATGTCATAACTGACTCAAACGACCTGAGTTTGAGCAAGCTCTGGGAGATAATGAAGGACAGGGAAGCCTGGCATGTTGCAGTCCCTGATGTCTCAAAGAATTGGACACTTCTGAGTGAATAACAGTGACAAATAATAGACGGTATTTATTATAAGAAAGTGGGACACAGGATTATGGAGATGAGAATTCCCATAATCGGCCCTCTGAAAGCTGGAGACCCAGGAAAGCTGGATAATTCTAAGAATCACAGAACTGACGGTGTAAATCACAGTAAGGAACAGATGAACATGTTCAGGCAGACACAGAAAATTCTCCCTCCCTCTGCACTTTTGTTTTACACATGCCTTCAAAGAACTGGATGTTGTTTACCAAAACTGGTGAGAGCAATTTGATTTGTATAGTCCACTAAATAAAATGCTAATTTCGGCCAGAAATATCTTCCCAGATACACCCAGAAATTGGGGTCACCTCCTATCCCAGTAAAGCTGATGTACAAAGTAATTATTAGAAATCTCAGTTCAGTTCACTTCAGTTCAGTCGTTCAGTTGTGTCTGACTCTTTGCGACCCCGTGAATCGCAGCACGCCAGGCCTTCCTGTCCATCACCAACTCCTGGATGTCACTCAGACCCATGTCCATCGAGTCAGTGATGCCATCCAGCCATCTCAACCTCTTTTGTCCCCTTCTCCTCCTGTGCCTAATCCCACCCAGCATCAGAGTCTTTTCCAATGAGTCAACTCTTCGCATGAGGTGGCCAACGTACTGGAGTTTCCACTTTAGCATCATTATTTCCAAAGAAATCCCAGGGCTGACCTTCTTTAGAGTGGACTGGTTGGATAGCCTTGCAGTCCAAGGGACTCTCAAGATCTTCTTCAACACCATAGTTCAAAAGCATCAATTCTTTGGCACTCAGCTTTCCTCACAGTCCAACTCTCACATCCATACATGACCACTGGAAAAAACATAGCCTTGATAGACGGACCTTTGTTGGAAAAGTAATGTCTTTACTTTTCAACATGCTGTCTAGGTTGGTCATAACTTTCTTCCAAGCAGTAGGCGTCTTTTAGTTTCATAGCTGAAATCATCATCTGCAGTGATTTTGGAACCCAAAAAAATAAAGTCTGACACTGTTTCCCCATCTATTGGCCATGAAGTGATGGGACCAGATGCCATGATCATTTTCTGAATGTTGAGCTTTAAGCCAACTTTTTCACTCTCCACTTTCGCTTTCGTCAAGAGGCTTCTTCGTTCCTCTTCACTTTCTGCATAAGGGTGGTGTAATCTGCATACCTGAGGTTATTGATATTTCTCCTGGAAATCTTGATTCCAGCTTGTGCTTCCTCTGGCCCAGCGTTTCTCATGATGTACTCTGTATAAGTTAAATAAGCAGGGTGACAATATACAGCTTTGATGTACTCCTTTTACTATTTGGAACCAGCCTGTTGTTCAATGTCCAGTTCTAACTCTTTTATCCTGACCTGCATATAGGTTTCTCAACAGGCAGGTCAGGTGGTTTGGTATTCCCATCTCTTTCAGAATTTTCCACAGTTTATTGTGATCCATGCAGTCAAAGGCTTTGGCATAGTCAGTAAAGCAGAAATAGATTTTTTTTTTTCCCCTGGAACTCTCTTGCTTTTTCTCATGGCCCAGCAGATGTTGGCAATTTGATCTCTGTTTCCTCTGCCTTTTCTAAAACCAGCTTGAACATCGGGAGTTTCACAGTTCACATATTCCTGAAGCCTGGCTTGGATAATTTTGAGCATTACTTTGCTAGCGTGTGAGATGAGTGTAATTGTGCGACAGTTTGAGCATTCTTTGGCATTGCCTTTCTTTGGGAGTGGAATGAAAACTGACCTTTTCCAGTCCTGTGGCCACTGCTGAGTTTTCCAAATTTGCTGGCACATTGACTGTGGCACTTTCACAGCATCATATTTCAGGATTTGAAATCGCTCAACTGGAATTCTATCACCTCCACTAGCTTTGTTCATAGTGATGCTTTCTAAGGCCCACTTGACTTCATATTCCAGGATGTCTGGCTCTAGGTGAGTGATCACACCATCGTGATTATCTGGATCATGAAGATCTTTTTTGTACAGTTCTTCTGTGTATTCCTGCCACCATTTCTTAATATCTTCTGCTTCTGTTAGGTCCATACCATTTCTGTCCTTTATCGAGCCCATCTTCTCATGAAATGTTCCCTTAGTATCTCTAATTTTCTTGAAGAGATTTCTAGTCTTTCCCATTTTTTTGTTTTCCTCTATTTCATTGTCTTGTTTTCCTCTATTTCTTTGCATAGATCGCTGAGGAAGGCTTTCTTATCTCTTCTTGCTATTCTTTGGAACTCTGCATTCAGATGCTTATATCTTTCCTTTTCTCCTTTGCTTTTCGTCTCTGTTATTTTCACAGCTATTTGTAAGGCCTCCTTGGATAGCCATTTTGCTTTCTTGCATTTCTTTTCCCTGAGGATAGTCTTGATCCCTGTCTCCTGTACAATGTCACGAACCTCTGTCTATAGTTCATCCAGCACTCTATCTATGAGATCTAGTCCCTTAAATCTATTTCTCACTTCCATTGTATAATCGTAAGGGATTTGATTTAGGTCATACCTGAATGGTCTAGTGGTTTTTCCTACTTTCTTCAATTTAAGTCTGAATTTGGCAAAAGGAGCTCATGATCTGAGCCACAATCAGCTCCTGGTCTTGTTTTTGTTGACTGTATAGAGCTTCTCCATCTTTGGCTGCAAAGAATATAATCAATCTGATTTCGGTGTTGACCATCTGGTGATGTCCGTGTGTAGAGTCTTCTCTTGTGTTGTTGGAAGAAGGTGTTTGCTATGATTTCAAATCCTGAAAGATGATGCTGTGAAAGTGCTGCAAACAAATGCCAGTGCATTTTCTTGGCAAAACTTTATTAGTCTTTGCCCTGCTCCATATCGCATTCCAAGGCCACATTTGCTTGTTACTCCAGGTGTTTCTTGACTTCCTGCTTTTGCACTCCAGGCCCCTATAATGAAAAGGACATTTTTTTTGGGTGTTAGTTCTAAAAGGTCCTGTAGGTCTTCATATAACTGTTCAACTTCAGCTTCTTCAGCATTACTGGTTGGGTCATAGGCTTGGATTATTGTGATATTGAATGGTTTGCTTGGAAATGATCAGAGATCATTCTGCCGTTTTTGAGATTACATCCAGGTCCTGCACTTCAAACTCTTTTGTTGACCATGATGGCTACTCCATTTCTTCTAAGGGATTCCTGCCCGCAATAGTAGATATAATTGTCATCTGAGTTAAATTCACTCATTCCAGTTCATTTTAGTTTGCTAATTCTGGGAATGTCCATGTCACTCTTGCCATCTCCTATTTGACCACTTCCAGTTTGCCTTGATTCATGGACCTAACATTCCAGGTTCCTATGCAATATTGCTCTTTACACCATCAGACCTTGCTTCTATCACAAGTCACATCCACAACTGGGTGTTGTTTTTGCTTTGGCTCCATCCCTTCATTCTTTCTGGAGTCATTCCTCCACTGATCTCCAGTAGCATATTGGGCACCTACTGACCTGGGGAGTTCCTCTTTTAGTATCCTATCATTTTGCCTTTTCATACTGTTCATGGGGTTCTCAAGGCAAGAATACTGAAGTGGTTTGCCATTCCCTTCTCCAGTGGACCACATTCTGACAGACCTCTCCACCATGACCCACCCATCTTGAGTGGCCCCACAGGCATGGCTTAGTTTCATTGAGTTAGACAAGGCTGTAGTCCCAGTGTGATTAGATTAACTAGTTTTCTGTGAGTATGGTTTCAGTGTATCTGCCCTCTGATGCCCTCTTGCAACACCTACCATCTTACTTGGGTTTCTCTTACCTTGGACGTGGGGTATCTCTTCATGGCTGCTCCAGCAAAGCGCAGCCGCTGCTCCTTACCTTGGATGAGGGGTATCTCCTCACTGCCGCCCCTCCTGACCTTGAACGTGGAAATCTACTCCTTGTCAACTTTGCACTCATCCACATCTCTCTACACCATACTTAATTCCAAATAAAGACAAAACAAGGAAGAGGTGGCAAGAATACAAAGACGAATTGTACAAAAAAATTCTTCATGACCCAGATAATCATGATGGTGTGATCACTCACCTAGAACCAGATATTCTTGAATGTGAAGTCAAGTGGGCCTTAGAAAGCATCACTATGATCAAAGCTCGTGGAGGTGATGGAATTCCAGTTGAGCTATTTCAAATCCTGAAAGGCGATGCTGTCAAAGTGTTACACTCAATATGCTAGCGTATTTGGAAAACTCAGCAGTGGCCACAGGACTGGAAAAGGTCAGTTTTCATCTCAATCCCAAAGAAAGGCAATGCCAAAGAATGCTCAAGTTACCACACAATTGCACTTATCTCACATGTTAGTAAAATAATGCTTAAAATTCTCCAAGCCAGGTTTCAGTAATGCATGAATGTGAACATCCAGACGTTCAAGCTGGTTTTAGAAAAGGCAGAGGAATGAGAGATCAAATTGCCAACATCCACTGGATTATTCAAAAAGCAAGAGAGTTCCCCCCAAAAAAACATCTATTTCTGCTTTATTGACTATGCCAAAGCCTTTGACTGTGTGGATCACAATATACTGTGGAAAATTCTGAAAGAGATGGGAATACCAGACCACCTGTTCTGCCTCTTGAGAATCCTTTATGCAGGTCAGGAAGCAACAGTTGGAACTGGACATGGAACAACAGTCTGATTCCAAATAGGAAAAGGAGTACATCAAGGCTGTATACTGTCACCCTGCTTATTCAACTTATATGCGGAGTACATCATGAAAAATGCTGGGCTGGAGGAAGCACAAGCTGGAATTAAGATTGCTGGGAGAAATATCAATAACCTCAGATATGCAGATGACACACTCTAATGGCAGAAAGAGAGGAAGAACTAAAGAGCCTCTTGATGAAAGTGAATGAGGAGAGTGAAAAAGTTGGCTTAAAGCTCAACATTCAGAACACTAAGGTCATGGCATCTGATCCCATCACTTCATGGCAAATAGATGGGGAACCAGTGGAAACAGTGTCAGACTTTATATTTTGGGGCTCCAAAATCACTGCAGATGATGATTACAGCCATGGAATTAGAAGATATTTACTCCTTGGAAGGAACATTTTAAGCAACCTAGACAGCATATTGAAAAGCAGGGACATTACTTTGTCAACAAAGATCGTCTAGTCAAGGCTATGGTTTTTCCAACGGTCATGTACGGATATGAGAGTTGGAGTATAAAGAAAGCTGAGTGCCGAAGAATTGATGCTTCTGAACTGTGATGTTGGAGAAGACTCATGAGAGTCCCTTGGACTGCAAGGAGATCCAACCAGTCCATCCTAAAGGAAATCAGTCTTGAATATTCATTGGAAGCACTGATGCTGAAGCTGAACCTCCAATACTTTGGCCACCTGATGTGAAGAGCTGACTCGTTTGAAAATACCCTGATGCTTGGAAAGATTGAGGGCAGGAGGATAAGGGGACGACAGAGGATAAGATGGTTAGATGGCATCACCGACTCAATGGACATGGGTTTGGATGAACTCTGGGAGCTGGTGATGAACAGGGAAGCCTGGCGTGCTGCTGTTCATGGGGTTGCAAAGGGTGGGACATGACTGAGTCACTGAATTGAACTGAAGGTCGTAGTTCTGCCTAATATTATACATCTCTTCTAGTTGTTGGTATTCAGTCCCTAAGTTGTCTCTGACTCTTTGCAACCCATGGACCACAGCATGCCAGGCTTCCTTGTGCTTCACTATTTCCCAAATAAGAGCTTTCTGACTCTTTGCAACCCATGGACCACAGCATGCCAGGCTTCCCTGTACTTCACTGTTTCCCATATAGGAGCTTCAGCTTTAGTATCAGTACTTCCATCTCTCCTGTCTACATCTGAAAACTAACTCTTTCTGTGGAAGAGGAAATAAATTTACCTTGATATAATGTAATTTAAATACTATGATGTAAAATTAGTAAAACATAAGTGGTTGTTGCTGTTGTTCAGTCACTGAATTTTGTCTCACTCTGCAACCCCATGGACTGGACACCAGTTTCCTCTGTCCTCCACCGGGAATATAAACATGTAAAACATAAATGCTGTTGAAATCAATACATCTTATGTTACACAACAGGATAAGAAGAGAAAATAAAGCAATTAAATATATAAATAATGCATGTATATATATATAAATGTATATAGATGCAATATGTACACACATAAAGATGTATTAATAAGAACAAAATAGGGAGAAAATATTCATAAGCATAGTCCTTGTCTCTGTAATTGGTCATATAGTTGTAGCAAATATTTGTAACTACTTTCCTTCACTAAACTTTTTGTATTCCTTTCAGCTCAGTTTGTCATGGTTCTTTTCCTGGTTGGGGTAATCAAACGTTCATTCGTGAAGAGTCTTTGCAATTAGTAGTGCTGCCTGTATTGAGATGCTGTAAATTTCCTTGGGTATGGTGATGCTAAGAAGTGTCCTAAGGGCTCACCTGTATTCCAGACATACTCTTCCTTATCTCCATTGTGGAACAGTATTTCAGTTTCCTTCAACATTCAGAAAACGAAGATCATGGCATCCAGCCCCATCACTTCATGGGAAATAGATGGGGAAACAGTGGAAACAGTGTCAGACTTGTATTTTGGGGGGCTCCAAAATCACTGCAGATGGTGATTGCAGCCATGAAGTTAAAAGACACTTACTCCTTGGAAGAAAAGTTATGACCAACCTAGATAGCATATTCTAAAGCAGAGACATTACTTTACCGACTAAGGTCCGTCTAGTCAAGGCTATGGTTTTTCCTGTGGTCATGTATGGATGTGAGAGTTGGACTGTGAAGAAGGCTGAGCACCGAAGAATTGATGCTTTTGAACTGTGGTGTTGGAGAAGACTCTTGAGAGTCCCTTGAACTGCATGGAGATCCAACCAGTCCATTCTGAAGGAGATAACCCTGGGATTTCTTTGGAAGGAATGATGCTGAAGCTGAAACTCCAGTACTTTGGCCACCTCATGTGAAGAGTTGACTCATTGGAGAAGACTTTGATGCTGGGAGGGACTGAGGGCAGGAGGAGAAGGGGATGACCGAGAATGAGATGGCTGGATGGCATCATTGACTCGATGGACGCAACTCTGAGTGAATTCCGGGAGCTGGTGATGGACAGGGAGGCCTGGTGTGCTGCAATTCATGGGGTCGCAAAGAGTCGGACACAACTGAGGGACCGAACTGAACTGAACTGAACTGTGCTTATCAGGATCAAACATTCTATCCTACCTAATTCCCCCCTTCACTGCCTGTTGATTATTTTGAGGCATCCCCAGGGGCCAGGTGGCAATCTTTACTTTCAGCTCAATAGAATTATTATTGTGTCTCCTAATAGAACTATTTCTCCCTTGGGAACAAAGACCTCTAGGTAGGCAGAGGATAAGATCATGGCAACAGGAAGCAAAAAATGTTACTTGTGGCTTACTAAGAATAATAGCAAGTAGTGCCACTTTCATTTCTACCCTTTGGCTCCTGGACACGTGACTCCTGTCTATAGAAGAAACAGAACTGTATATTGGATTTTGATTGTAAACATACACAGTCTTCTAAAGAACCTTGCCTAACCCTGAAATGTATTCCTACTTAACAAGCACTGTAATTAAATCTTTAAAAGGCCATTTCACTCCTCTACCAAACCAACTGCTTCAGAAGTTAAGCCACATGGTAAGACCAGTAACTTCCTTGAGCATGGGCCCATTGTTGCACTTCTTTTGTGGTAAAGCGAGTTCATTGATCAGAAGCAATGCCATGTGGAATACCATGATGGTGGATAAGGCATTCTTTAAGAACACAAATGGTAGTTTTGGGTGAAGTAGTTTTGTGCTGGTAAGGAAAATCCATCTTCAGAGTAGGTCTTTACTGAGTAAGAACAAAATGATACCCTTTCCACGATGGAAACTGTCCAGTGTAATCAATTTGCCAACAGGTAACTGACTGATCGCTTCAGGGAATTTTGCCACACTAGGGTGAGCATTGGTCTCTGTTGGCAGATTAGGCACTCAGCAGTAGTCGTAACCAGGTCAGCCTTAGTGAGTGGAAATCTATGTTGCAGAGCCCATGTATAACTTTTATCCTTGCCACTATTGCCACTTTTGTTTGAGAACCCACTAGGCAATCACTGGGGTAGCTAGGGAAAGAGGTTGGCTGGTATTCATAGAACAGGTTATTATAGTCTCTTGATTATAAAATTCTGCTATGCTGAAATCTCTCTTTGGTGAACACTCACAGACAAAAATATCTCCTTTTTCTTTTTTTGTCATCTGCTTATTTTATTTGATGCTGCTGCTGCTGCTAAGTCACTTCAATCGTGTGCAACCCTGTGCAACCCCATAGACGGCAGCCCACCAGGCTCCCCTGTCCCTGGGATTCTCCAGGCAAGAACACTGGAGTGGGTTGCCATTTCCTTCTCCATTGCATGAAAGTGAAAAGTGAAAGTGAAGTTGCTCAGTCCTATCCGACTCTTCGCAACTGCATGGACTGCAGCCCACCAGGCTCCTCCATCCATGGGGTTCTCCAGGCAAGAGTACTGGAGTGGGGGTGCCATTGCCTTCTTCTTTGATGAGGTGCCTGCTAAGTTGCTTCAGTTGTTTCTGACTCTGCAACCCTATGGACTGTAGCCTGCCAGGTTCCTCTGACCGTGGGATTCTCCAGGCAAGAATACTGGAGTGGATTGCCATTTTTTCCTTCATTGGATGAGGTATCTATTGATATCTCTTGATCACTTTTAATTGGAGTGTTTTCCTATTGTTGTGATGTTAAGCTTTCTTATGTATTTTGGATAAAATTTCTTTTCTTTAACATATAAATTTTTGGAGATACCTTCTCCCAGTGGGAGGCTTGCTTGTGTTCCCTTAGTATTTTTCACATAGGAGTTGTTTTTAATTTTACCTCAACTCATCTTTTTTTTGTTTGTTTGTTTTTGTTTCTGTTTTTTGGTCTCTGGATCATGCTTTTGGTGCCATGTCTAAAAACTCATTGTAAAACTCAACGTCACATAGATTTTTCTGCCATAAAGTTTTAATTTTGTTTTTTCACATTTAAGTCTGTATCTATTCTTTTGCACTTGAATTTTCAACTATTCTAGCATTTGTTGAAAATTTATACTTTTACCTTTAGATTGTTTTCGCTTTGTTTTTTCCTTTGTCAAAGTCCAGTTGACTATATTTGTGTAGGTCCTTATGGGCTCTCTATTCTGTTTTATTAATCTGTATGTGTTCACCAAACCTATACTTCTTCTTTTTTTTTTTTAATGATGTGTGTGTGTGTGTGTGTGTGTGTGTGTGTGTGTGTGTGTTAGTTGCTCAGTTGCTTTGCAACCCCTTGGGCTGTAGCCTGCCAGGTTCCTCTGCCCATGGAGTTCTTGAGGCAAGAATCCTGGAGTTGCCATTCCCTTTTCCAGGGGATCTTTCTGGCCTAGGATTTGAATCTGGGTCTCCTGCACTGCAAGCAGACTCTACCATGTGAGCCACTAGGGAAGCCCAGTAATTCTTGAAGTTGTGGATGTGTAATGCCTCTTTTTTTTTTTTTTTTTTTTTTTTTAATTCTTCAGTATTTTGTTGGCTATGCTGGGTCTTTTGCTTTTCCATATAAATGCTATAATCAGTTTTTCCATATACATGAAACAGCTTGATGAGATTTTTGTAGTTATTGTGTTGAATTTATATGCTGTTTGCAATAATTCACATTTTAAAAATATTAGAGTCCTTTAGTTCATAAATGTGGAATAGCTCCCTATGTGTTTAGATCTTCATTGATTTCTTTCATCAGTTTTACAGTTTTTCTTGTATATATTCTGTACATATTTTGCTAGATTAACTCCTAATATTTTACTTTTGGGGACTATCATAAATGGTAATTGAAAAAAATTCAAATTCCATTTTTTTTCTTGCCAGTATGTAAGAAATAAGTCAATCAATATAAAATCATGGAATTTTATATATTAACTTAGTATTCCATGAACTTTTCATACTCATTTACTAGTTCTAAGAATTTCTGTTTGTTTGTTTCTTGATAAGTATTTGGGATATTTTACATAGACTGTAATGCTATCTCTAAATAAAAAGATATATATATATATTTTTTTTCTTCCTAATTTGCATGGCTTTCATTTCCTTTTCTAGTCTAACTACACTAATTGGGCCTTCCAGTACAATGTTGATAGGAATACTAAGACAGGATATCCTTGACTTGCCCTCAATCTTAAAGGATAAGCATTTTGTTTCTCACCATTAAGTGGGATGTTAATTATAAATAGTTACAGATGTTCTTTATCAAGTTGAGGAAGTTATTTGGATCTGAGATACTGTTTATATGTTAGTCAACTAATTTTAATATTTTATGCTCCTTTTCCCATCAACTTGGGATAGCTCCTCTAGGCCCTCCTGCGCCTGCTCAGCCATCAACTCCTCGGGTTGCTCATCCGGCCCCCGGCCCTGCCCTCGGGCGGAGGGTCTAGAGGAGCTATCCCACATTGAAGGTCAGGAACAGCGGTGGTAAGGAGATACCCCTTGTCCAAGGTAAGGAGCAACAGCTGTGCTTTGCTGGAGCAGCTGTGAAGAGCTACTCCACGCCCAAGGTAAGAGAAACCCAGGTAAGATGGTAGGTATTGCAAGAGGGCATCAGAGGGCAGACACACTGAAACCATACTCACAGAAAACTAGTCAATCTAGTCACACTAGGACCATGGCCTCGTCTAACTCAATAAAACCAAGCCATGCCTGAGGGGCAACCCAAGTTGGGTGGGTCATGGTGGAGAGGTCTGACAGAATGTGGTCCACTGGAGAAGGGAATGGCAAACCACTTCAGTATTCTTGCCTTGAGAACCCCATGAACAGTATGAAAAGGCAAAATGATAAGATACCGAAAGAGGAACTCCCCAGGTTAGTAGGTGCCCAATATGCTACTGGAGATCAGTGGAGAAATAACTCCAGAAAGAATGAAGGGATGGAGCCAAAGCAAAAACAATACCCAGTTGTGGATATGACTTGTGATAGAAGTAAGTTCTGATGCTCTAGAGATATTGCATAGGAACCAGGAATGTCAGGTCCATGAATCAAGGCAAATTGGAAGTGGTCAAAGAAGAGATGGCAAGGGTGAACGTCGGCATTCTAGGAATCAGTGAACTAAAATGGACTGGAATGGGTGAATTTAACTCAGATGACCATTATATTTACTACTGTGTGCAGGAATCCCTCAGAAGAAATGGAGTAGCCATCATGGTCAACAAAAGAGTCCAAAATGTAGTACTTGGATGCAATCTCAAAAACAACAGAATGATCTCTGTTCGTCTCCAAGGCAAACCATTCAATATCACAGTAATCCAAGTCTATGCCCAACCAGTAACACTGAAGAAGCTGAAGTTGAACAGTTATATGAAGACCTACAGGACCTTTTAGAACTAACACTCAAAAAAGATGTCCTTTTCATTATAGGGGCCTGGAGTACAAAAGTAGGAAGTCAAGAAACACCTGGAGTAACAGGCAAATTTGGCCTTGGAATGTGGAATGAAGCAGGGCAAAGACTAATAAAGTTTTGCCAAAAAAATGCACTGGTCATAGCAAACACCCTCTTCCAACAACACACGAGAAGACTCTACACATGGACATCACCAGATGGTCAACACCAAAATCAGATTGATTATATGCTTTGCAGCCAAAGATGGAGAAGCTCTATACAGTCAACAAAAACAAGACCAGGAGCTGACTGTGGCTCAGATCATGAACTCCTTATTCCCAAATTCAGACAGAAATTGAAGAAAGTAGGGAAACCGCTAGGCCATTCAGGTATGACCTAAATCAAATCCCTTATGATTATACAGTGGAAGTGAGAAATAGATTTAAGGGTCTAGATCTGATAGATAGAGTGCCTGATGAACTAAGGAATGAGGTTCATGACATTGTACAGGAGACAGGGATCAAGACCATTCCCATGGAAAAGAAATGAAAAAAAGCAAAATGGCTGTCTGGGGCAGCCTTACAAATAGCTGTGAAAAGAAGAGAGACAACAAGCAAAGGAGAAAAGGAAAGATATAAGCATTTGAATGCAGAGTTCCAAAGAATAGCAAGAAGAGATAAGAAAGCCTCCTTCAACGGTCAATGCAAAGGGAGAAATAGATTTAAGGGAGAAATAGATTTAAGGGAGTAGATCTCATAGATAGAGTGCCGGATGAACTATAGACAGAGGTTCATGACATTGTACAGGAGACTGGGATCATATCCTCATGGAAAAGAAATGCAAGAAAGCAAAATGGCTGTCCGAGGAGGCCTTACAAATAGCTGTGAAAATAACAAAGATGAAAAGCAAAGGAGAAAAGGAAAGATATAAGCATCTGAATGCAGAGTTCCAAAGAATAGCAAGAAGAGATAAGAAAGCCTTCTTCAATGGTCAATGCAAAAGAATAGAGGAAAAGAACTGAATGGGAAAGACTAGAGATTTCTTGAAGAAAATTAGAGATACCAAGGGAACATTTCATGCAAAGATGGGCTTGATAAAGGACAGAAATGTTTTGTCCTAATGGAAGCAGAAGATATTAAGAAGACGTGGCAAGAATACATGGAAGAACTGTACAAAAAAGATCTTCACGACCCAATAATCATAATGATGTGATCACTAATCTAGAGCCAGACATCTTGGAATGTGAACTCAAGTGGGCCTTAGAAAGCATCACTACGAACAAAGCTAGTGGAAGTGATGGAATTCCAGTGGAGCTGTTTCAAATCCTGAAAGATGATGCTGTGACAGTGCTGCACACAATATACCAGCAAATTTGAAAAATTCAGCAGTGACCACAGGATTGGAAATGGTCAGTTTTCATTCCAATTCCAAAGAAAGGCAATGCCAAAGAATGCTCAAACTACTGCACAATTGGAGTCATCTCACACGCTAGTAAAGTAATGGTCAAAATTCTCCAACCCAGGCTTCAGCAATACGTGAACCATGAACTCCCTGATGTTCAAGCTGGTTTTAGAAAAGGCAGAGGAAACGGAGATCAAATTGCCAACATCCGCTGGATCATGGAAAAAGCAAGAGAGTTCCAGAAAAACATACATTTCTTCTTTATTGACTATGCCAAAGCCTTTGACTGTGTGGATCACAATAAACTCTGGAAAATTCTGAAAAAGATGGGAATCCCAGACCACCTAAACTGCCTCTTGAGAAATCTGTATGCAGGTCAGGAAGCAACAGTTAGAACTGGACATGGAATGACAGACTTGTTCCAAATAGGAAAAGGAGTACATCAAGGCTGTATATTGTCACCCTGCTTATTTAACTTCTATGCAGAGTACATCATGAGAATCGCTGGACTGGAAGAAACACACGCTGGAATCAAGATTGCCAGGAGAAATATCCATAACCTCAGATATGCAGATGACACTACCCTTATGGCAGAAAGTTAAGAGGAACTAAAAAGCCTCTTGATGAAAGTGAAAGAGGAGAGTGAAAAAGTTCGCTTAAAGTTCAACATTCAGAAAACGAAAATCATGGCATCTGGTCCCATCACTTCATGGGAAATAGATGGGGAAACAGTGGAAACAGTGTCAGACTTTATTTTTGGGGGCTCAAAAATCACTGCAGATGGTGACTGCAGCCATGAAATTGAAAGACGCTTACTCCTTGGAAGAAAAGTTATGACCAACCTAGGTAGTATATTCAAGAGCAGAGACATTAGTTTGCCGACTAAGGTCCGTCTAGTCAAGGCTATGGTTTTTCCTGTGGTCATGTATGGATGTGAGAGTTGGACTGTGAAGAAGGCAGAGCGCCCAAGAATTGTTGCTTTTGAACTGTGGTGTTGGAGAACACTCTTGATAGTCTCTTGGCCTGCAAGGAGATCCAACCAGTCCATTCTGAAGGAGATCAACCCTGGGATTTCTTTGGAAGTAATGATGCTAAAGCTAAAGCTCCAGTACTTTGGCAATTGTTGACTCATTGGAAAAGACTTTAATGCTGGGAGGGATTGGGGGCAGGAGGAGAAGTGGACGACAGGGGATGAGATGGCTGGATGGCATCACAGACTCGATGGACTTGAGTCTGAGTGAACTCTAGGAGATGGTGATGGACAGGGAGGCCTGGTGTGCTGCGATTCATGGGGTCACGAAAAGTCGGACATGACTGAGCGACTGAACTGAACTTCCCATCAAACCTTGGAAGGTTTCTTGGTTTTCTTGAAAGAGACTGCATGAGAAGTCTTGCTGAAGGTCTTCTTGTCTTTCATATTCCACTATTTGAATGTCATATAACTAGGTGTATGTGTATGTTGTGTGTGTGTGTGCTGTATAGCCTTTATTATATTGATATATCTTACTTCTGTGCCCACTTTCTGGAGAGTTTAAACCATAATCTGGTGTTCAATTTTATCAAAAGCTTTTCTGCTTTGATTGAGAATACCATATGGTTTTTATTCTTCAATTTATTAATGTGATGTATCACACTTATTGATTTGTGGATACTGAAAAATCCTTGCATTCCCTGGTATAAATCCCACTTGATCATGGTGTATGGTCTTTCTAATGTATTGAATTTGGACTGATAATATTTTATCCATCTGGTTTAATGTGTCATTTAAAGCCTGTGCTTTCTTACTGATTTTCTGTCTATATAATATGTCCACTGATGAAAATGGGGTTTTAAAGTACTCCACTATTATTATGTTACTGCTAATTTCTCCTTTTATGGCTGTTCAGTCCAGTTCAGTTCACTTCAGTCGCTCAGTCGTGTCTGACTCTTTGCGACCCCATGAATTGCAGCATGCCAGGCCTCCCTGTCCATCACCAACTCCCGGAGTTCACTCAGACTCGCGTCCATCAAGTCCATGATGCCATCCAGCCAGCTCATCCTCGGTCGTCCCCTTCTTCTCCTGCCCTCAATCCCTCCCAGCATCAAAGTCTTTTCCAATGAGTCAACTTTTCGCATGAGGTGGCCAAAGTACTGGAGTTTCAGCTTCAGCATCATTCCTTCCAAAGAAATCCCAGGGTTATCTCCTTCAGAATGGACTGGTTGGATCTCCTTGCAGTCC
Organism: Capra hircus; assembly: GCF_001704415.2. Classification (NCBI taxonomy): domain Eukaryota; kingdom Metazoa; phylum Chordata; class Mammalia; order Artiodactyla; family Bovidae; genus Capra; species Capra hircus. Next base: position 75,840,740 of record NC_030813.1, read on the forward strand.
AAGGGACTCTCAAAAGTCTTCTCCAACACCACAGTTCAAAAGCATCAATTCTTCGGCGCTCAGCCTTCTTCACAGTCCAACTCTCACATCCATTCATGACTACTGGAAAAACCATAGCCTTGACTAGACGGACTGTTAGTATTTGCCTTACATATTGAGGTGTTCCAATGTCAGGTGCATAAATATCTACAATTGTTATATCTTCTTCTTGGATTGATCTCTTGATCATCATGTAGTGTCCTTCCTTGTCCTTGTCCTTCTCTTGTAATAGCCTTTATTTTAAAGTTTACTTTGTCTGATATGAGTGTTGCTACTCCAGCTTTCCTTTGATTTCCACCTGAATGAAACATGATTTTCTACACCCTCACCCAGTTCTCTTACATTCTTGAATATTCTGTGCCCCCCACTTCTTGTTTTTCTTATCATTTCAGTTTGGAAAGTTTTTATGGAAATATTTTCAAGCTCACTGATTCTTTTCTGGGATAAATTCCATCTACTAGTAAGTCTATCAAAGGCATTTTCCATTTTTTTTTATTACAGTGGTTTAGACTTCATACACTTATTTTTTTATCTTTTCTTTGAGTTTCCATCTCTCTTATTATATTATTTATCGGTTCTTTCATGTTGTCTACTTTTTCTATTAGAGCCCTTAAAATATTAATCATAATTACTATATTTCCTTTTGGGCAATTCCAACATCTGTGTCATAACTGATTTTGATGTTGTTTTTTACTCTTTTGACTCTGTTTTTTCTTCTCCTTTCATTATGACTCATCAGGTTTTTGAAGCTGACCATGATGTAATAGGAACATAGTTTTGTTGTGAGGCTTCATGCTAATATACCTAGGGTTATAATATACCTAGGGTTAACCATGTCTAATGTTTATTGTGGAGAAGGCAATGACACCCCACTCCAGTACTCTTGACTGCAAAATTCCATGGACTGAGAAGCCTGGTGGACTACAGTCCATGGGGTCGCAAAGAGTCAGACATGACTGAGCGACTTCACTTTCACTTTTCACTTTTATCCATTGAAGAAGGAAATGGCAACCCACTCCAGTGTTCTTGCCTGGAGAATCCCAGGGACAGGGGAGCCTGGTGGGCTGCCGTCTATGGGTCTACAGAGTCGGACATGACTGAAATGACTTAGTAGCAATGTTTATTGTGGGGCTTCACTGGTGGCTCAGATGGTAAAGAGTCTGCCTGCAATGCAGGAGGCCTGGGTTTAATCCATGCATTGGGAAGATCCTCTAGAGAAGAGAATGACAACTCACACCAGGATTCTTGCCTGGAGAATCCCAAGAACATAGGAGCCTGGAAGGCTATAGTCCAAGGGGTCACAAAGAGATAGCATGATTGAGTGACCAGTTGTAGGTGCCAGAGGCTTCTCAAGTTCCTCAAGTGACTGTTTTGACCCTTCTGTTGAATTTATGCTTACTCTTTATAGGAGTATATAGGCCATTGTTATTTTACTTGATCCCTATTAATTTGGTAAAATTTGTGGAAAGGGAAGCATACCAGAATCCTAAAGTGTTCTAAAAGCACTCATGATTTAAACTCAGGTGTTTAGTGGTCCTGTACCACTAGGCTGTGACCATGACCATTGTCTCTTACCTTATCCCCCAGTTCCAATTTAGGGGAGATAGGTAAGATAGAGCTGTTTAGATTGAAGAAGTGCCTTTCCTGAACATGGGACAAAGCTCTGGTAAAATTTTTTCCCTTGAAATGATGGTCATTGTTATAAACAACACTTTGTAATTATTGAACAATATTTATTTCTCCCAAAACCATCAGCACTGCCAAAGGCAGGAGGGTATCTGTCTTAGGTCTCAAACATGTGCTCCTTACAAGGTTCATGAAAATTCTTGAAAGCATGAGGGCCCACAAATACTGAAGCTCTAGTAGTTTCTCTCTTTCGTTATTATATATACTCAGCCTTCAGCAGTTCATCAAAATTACCATTAAAATGTTGCTACCAGCTTAGGGTTCCATTAAATTCTGCTCCAAATAAGCAAGTTTTGGCTATAAGTTCTGGATTCAGCTGTCTTTCCATTTTTTCCAATAGTGGTTTTCCTTGGGTGGGTCCAAGAAAAGTTAATGACTTTCAATTTGTTCAAGTTTTTCTTATTGTAAGAACAAGATAATTCCTAGCTCTTTACATGGCATGTGTGTGTGCGCTTCATCGCTCAGTCATGTCCAACACTTGCAGCCCCATAGACTGTAGCCTGCCACGTTCTTCTGTCCATGGGATTCTCCAGGCAAGAATATTGGAGTGGGTTGCCATTTCCTTCTTCATTACATGGTATAATTCTATTCAATTAACTTTTGAATTTCTCCTAATCTGCTAAAGGTTACTGTAGCATGCAATTTACAATATTTCTGTGAGGAAAACTATTAATTGCTAACATTTATGGATCACTTACTATGTGTCGACGAAGTATGGCTTTAAGTATTTGACACAAATTGATTTAGTCTTTGCAACAACCTATAGGATAGTGGTGACTCATATTATCTTATTACACACATAAAAGTTGTGACCAGAAAGATTAAATAACATCATATATTATAAGTGGTGTGCAATTGAGATTTACACGTAGAAGACCATGTGAAATTAATGTGCTATAGAAATATATACTTACTATTTGTGATGTTTAATTTTATGAAATTTAATTTTGTTAAGTGCCAAGACATTTGAAAAAAAAAAAAATTCTGGGTCTCTGTAAGGGTGTTTCTAGATGAGCTTAACATATTGAATCTATAGAGTGAATAAAGCAGATTGATCTCCTGAGTACAAGTGGACCTCACCTATTTACTTTAAGAAATGAAAAGAACAAAAATGTTAAGACAGAACTCTTCTTGCCTGACTGTTTAAGATTTCATGAGCCTTTTCTAGACTTTGGACTTGAACTGAAACATGGGTTCCCCTTGGCAAGTCTATCAGCTTTTAGACTGGAACTTACATCAATTTCTTATAATCGATTTCTCTGTGTATTTCTGTCTCTCTCTCTCTCTCTCTCTCTCTCTCTCTCTCTCTATCTATTGTAGCTTTTAATCCACAGAAATCTAATACACCATTCTTATCCAATCCATGATTATTTAATTCATCCACTCATTTAGTTATCTATTCATTTGTATGATAAGACCTAATTAGAACCCTATCTCAAAAACCTTAAAGGACAATATTGATAAAATTGAGCATATCAAATTAACTTTCCAAAAAGCAAAAATAACATAATTTATGTCAGAAGAAAAATAATTCACTGTATGAGAAAATTATTTGCATGATAGAAGTTTTGAATTCCACAACTCCCAGAAGTAAGTGTTAGTCACTCAGTTGTGCCTGACTCTTTGCAACCCCATGGACTGCAGCCCATCAGGCTCCTCTATCCATGAGATATTCCAGGCAGGAATACTAGAGTGGGTTGCCATTTCCTTTTCCAGGGAATCTTCCTGACCAAGGGATTGAACTGGGGTCTCCTGCACTGCAGGCAGATTCTTTACTGACTGAGCTACGAGGTAAACAACTTACAGAAGTTTTTAAAAATCAATAAGAAACAAACACCACACAAGAGAATACTGAAGAGTAAAAGCAGTATGCTTAGAATAAGGAAGTATAAATTTTGAATAGACATAAAAAAAGTTGCTCTAAGATTGTCTCACATAATAATTATAAGATTTTCTATTTTAAAGAGAAACTATAGTTTGAAATATAGTGTGTATTCATGCAAACTCCTTTTTGGGAGAGAGAAATTTGCTAATATGCATACATATGCAGACATACACAATCTCCCACAGCAATTTTATGACCATAACTGTAATATAAAAATTTACTGCTATTAAATTTGCTATAGATCTCACATAAATAAGACAAAATAATCTTGCTAGCAATTTAATTTTTAAAAAGGAATCAGAAATTAAAATTCCTTTTTATGCATAACATCTACATTATGCACATTAACTTTAACTGAAGAGAGTATGTCTGTTGTTTGTGTAAGCTTTAAATTATTATATGACCCACACTAAGAAAGACATTAGATACAAAAAAAGGAGCATATTTCCTGTCATCAAGAATTTTAGAGTTTAATGAGGTCCAAATGGAAATCATAGACAGAATTTTTTAAAAATGAAAACCCTCCAGTGAACAGAAAAATTGATATACAGCCTCATACTTTTGGCTGTCAAACATACTGGAATAAGGCTTGTGCATGGGGACACATAAGAGAGTCTTGAGAGATGCAGCTGAAATGACAGATGTGGTTCAGATCATAAAGTTTTGTGTGTGTGTGTGTGTTTGTGTGTGTGTGTGTGTGTGTGTGTGTGTGTAATATTTGACTTGTACTCTAGAGCATAGAGAAATCCTTGATGGATTTTAAGCATGGAAGTGAAATTCTTAACTTTAATTTTTTTAAAAAGACTGATATTTGTATGCAAAAGACTAGAAAATGTAGATTCTGCAATGCATTCATATAAAAATCCAGTGATATAAACAGTGGTTTAAATGGCAATGACCATGAACAAGAAAAGGACACAGAGAAGGAATTTCAAGGAACAAATGGTCAACTCTTTCACATATTACTGAAAAAATAAGAAGGATAATAGTTATGGTTTCTTGTTTCAGGAACAGAATTATTGGAGATGTTGGTAAGAACAATTCCATTAATGAAATAGAACCATTGATAAGATTCACATTGAGAAGTTATAGAAGGAGAAAAGTATAATCCCTAAGTCTAGATTCCTTTTTCAAGAAGTATATCTGAAGAGAGGAATATTTTTGTGATATTGAGAGGGGACAAAGTGACAAATTAATATTCTTATGTTTGGAGAGGCTGGTGAAGGTTATTCATGGAGAAGAAGGCCTCAGGGATCAAGGAGAGGCTGGGAAAATAAGGAACAAATATCTTCCACTGAGATGAGGGAAAATTGAGAACACCTTGTGTGTACATTGAAGATTAATGGTCAGTGTTTGGCAATTAAAGAATTTTATGCCCTATGTTCATTCTTTTATCTCTGAGGCACAAAGCAATTTTTTTTTAAAATGGAAGTAGGAGGGAAGGCAGGGTTAACTTGGTGTTCTCTGAAAATAGAGATTCGGTACATTATTCACATATTTTACTTAAAGCATAAACTCTATGAAGAATGTGAGTTGATTCTCTGTAGCACTCATATTTGGCCTTATAAGCATAGCAAGACATTGAGAAAGGTAGCTGATACATTTCCTCAATCATTCCAATCATTTAGAATTTAAAAACAATACATCAGCATTGTCCATTCATATCACAACAGAAGCTCCTTATATTCCAAGAAAAATATATCAGCCCAGGTTCAATGCACGATACTGGATGCTTGGGTCTGGTGCACTGGGATGACCCAGAGGGGTGGATGGTACCGGGAGGGAAGAGGAAGGGGGGGTTCAGGATGGGGAACATGTGTATACCTGTGGTGGATACATGGTCATGTATGAGAAAACCAATACAATATTGTAAAGTAATTAACCTCCAATTAAATAAATTTATTAAAAAATAAAAACATATGGAAAATTATTGAAATTATGGTGGAAAGATCCTTAAGGAGTGTTTAAGCCCACCAAATATCCTGACAACCCAACATCCACTTGATATGCCGAGAAAAATCTATTACAGTAAGAAGTACTGCCAAGCATTAGGCTCAATTTTTCCTATTTAAAAATCAATAAAACATTCACATTGCAGGAAATGTGATAAATATATTTATGAAAGAATAAAACTTTTTCATATGAAAATAGCATAGGTTCTCTAAAATCTATAGCTATATTGATAAATAGATGAATCCATTGTAAATGTAAAATATTATCTGTTTAAGTCAATGGCTATAATTAATTTGCTAAGGCTATTTTAACTTTTCTTATTTTGATCATTTTTGTTCTTTAGGTTTCACCAGTAAAGCAAGGATATCTTGTCCTCTATTGTAGCTCATATAGAAAAATGTTATTTCTATGTTTCCTGAAGCAAAGAGAGAACAATAACAGCAGAACAGAAAGGGGGGAAAAGAGCGAATATAGTATACATTGGCCTCTAATCAAAAGGGAAAGAAGAATAAGTAATTTTTACCACTGCTGCTGCTGCTAAGTCACTTCAGTCATGTCCGACTCTGTGCAACCCCATGGGCAGCAGCCCACCAGGCTCCCCTCTCCCTGGGATTCTCCAGGCAAGAACACTGGATTAGGTTACCATTTTCTTCTCCAATGCATGAAAGTGAAAAGTGAAAGTGAAGTCACTCAGTTGTGTCCAACTCTTCGTGACCCCATGGACTGCAGCCCACCAGGCTCCTCCATCCATGGGATTTTTACCACAGATAGCTTTAAATTCCTTTTCCTGTGCAAAGTCTTCCTAAAACTCTGAACTGCATGTGGACATGTTTGTTTAATTTTATGAAGTACCAGAGTACATATCCTGGTAGAGTACCTTGCTATAGCCTTTTATTTTGTGTATATTTCATTTTTATAGACTAAAAGAAAGGCCAGAATTTACTTTTATTCCTTGTAAGATTTTAGTTATACCAATTATACTTATTGAGCATTTTGTTGAGAGCTTCCAGGAGCAGCAATAATACATATTTGTAGTTTTTGGATTTCAATCAAAGACATAGTAGTATAAATAGTTTATATTCATCAGTATTATTCCTGGCTCTATTGGTCAGGGTTCCATCATAAACAAAACCATACTGTGAGAAGTAGCTCACACAATTTTGGAGGCTAAGAAGCTTTACAGTCTGCTATCTGTTAGCTAGAAGTTTAAGAAAGACAGGGGTGTTATTTAATCTAAGTCCAAACACCAGAAAACCAGGGGAATCAATGTGGGCCCAGAAGATGGGTGCAAAGAGAGTAAATTTTCCCTCTCTCTATCTTTTAATTTTGTTTAGACCCACAACAGACTGGATGATGCCAACCCTCACTGATCTTCTTTACTTGATCTACAGATACAAATGCTAATCTACTCCAGTAACACCTTCATGGATACACCCAGAAATAATCTTTTACTAGTCATCCAGGCTGGAGAAGACAATGGCACCCCACTCCAGTACTCTTGCCTGGAAAATCCCATGGATGGAGGAGCCAGGTAGGCTGCAGTCCATGGGGTTGGGAAGAGTCGGACACGACTGAGCAACTTCACTTTCATTTTTTACTTTCATGCTTTGGAGAAGGAAATGGAAACCCACTCCATGTTCTTGCCTGGAGAATCCCAGGGATGGGGGAGCCTGGTGGGCTGCCGTCTATGGGGTTGCACAGAGTCGGACATGACTGAAGCGACTTAGCAGCAGCAGCAGTCATCCAGGCATCCCTCATGCCAGCCAAGTTGACACAAAAGATTTACCATCACATCAGCCAATAGGAACGAACAAAAGTGGTTCCTTTTTTCCTGGGCTGACATACCTACCCACTTTAAGTATCCAAGACTGATAGGAACCACTTCATCACAGTTTTCTGAAATCTAATCAAACTTAAACCCATACACAAGCACATACTATACTGTAGTCCCTGGGCCAGATATTTCATGTAAAATCTTTACTTCTCATAAATTAGAACAATATAAGGAAGTAGTCTTGTCATCCCAACTTACAAAACAACAATCCTAGACTTAAAGATATAAATATTAAGTAACTTGACCAAGGTTACATCATTGTTAAATGGCTGAGCTCAAATTTATGTTCATATTTGTCCAACTACAGAAATCTATGTTAAATTTATTACAAACACAATGAATATATGTGTTGCTTTGAATACAAGAGTTAATTCCAATGCTGAAGAGAATTTGGTCATTAAACATATTACTGACTCATATCCAGAAGATAAGATAGACTGACCAACCAGTGGCCTCACACACAGAGAGCAAGATTGCTGAGGAACAGATACCACATGGTGAATCAATAAAAGTTCTGAAGATATGAACTTAAAATTTCCTCCATAAAAGGCACTTACCAACCACTGAATTATTAATACATTTAGGTGAAAGTGAACAAATTAGCTGTCACTGTTTCAATTTAAAAATTAGAGGGTAATAGTAGACCATCGGAGTAAAATTAGACAAGATCTAAAATAAATTTCAGGTCTATGAATAAAATGTAAGAAGAATCTACCAAAAGCTTGGAGAAAAATTGAAAGTTTGCGGGTAGTGGGGGCAGTGGAGAGGGAAAGAGAGATTCCTGTAATTGGTGCCAAGATACCAACACACACAAAGTTATGCCCTGAAATGTCATATTTGTGGGAATTAACATTGCTCTGATTATTTTCAAATTAGCCTGAAATAGACTTGAGAGAAAGTTGGTAAATTTACATATATGTATTTAAAGGATTGGATTTTTTTTCATTTGTCTGATTTTTATAATTTAATTTAGCATTTAATTCCAGAAAAAAAATAAATCTCATTTAAGACTTGTTTTACAAAAGAACATTTGAAATAACCCAAAGTACTTATACCTTAACATTTTAATGTCAATGCCTTAAGTTGCAAATTAATCAATGGTAAATTTTTCCAATCTCTCACATACTCTTTTTTTGTCTAGTTAGTTTTAGTCAAGATAAAAAGGTCAAAGCTTTGTCTCTGTAGACAATATGTCTCTCTCTTTGAGTTTCACTTTGAAATAATTATAGTTTCACAGGAGGTTACAAATAAATATATAAGGAGGTCCCATGTATTTTTACCCAGCTTTTCCCAGTGATAGGTATGGCAGAACTACATGACAGTATCAAAACCAGGAAATTGACACTGGTATTATCCACAGAGTTTATTCAGTTTTCGTGTGCATATTTTTCATACACTTTTGTGTGTGTATATGTGTGTTGGTCTACAAAATTTTATCACTTGGATAGTTTTGTGTGACTGCCACTATAATCATGAAACTTAACTGTCTGTCACCAGAGTCTTCCTCATGCTACTTATAAATGAATACATTTTCTATGTTTACATCTTTTAATGTTATTGTTTCCATTAATACTTCAAGTGAAGTATTATCAAACAGTTTGTCACTATAAGAACTGTGAATCTTTAGTATAACTTTACAAAGAGGAAGTATGTATTCATTCCTTGCTAAATAACTGTATCTTTTATGATAATGCAACTATGTGGCTTTCTGAAATTGATTTCACCGGAAGTATAAGTAAACTTCTTGGGTGTTTCCAAGTGTATTTTGAACTTCATCTGATTTCTCTTCACTTAACTGTGTCAATGTCATGTATTGTACTGCATTATGACTGTATTTGTGAACTAAGCAAGAACATAATGGAGGGAATTGTATCATTGAGATCCTCTCAGTTTAAGAATGGTAGACACATTGCAAAGGATGGGTTATTCTATCATCATGTGTTATAAGCTATTTTGCATCATTAATTTCTTTGTGTAGTCATCAAAAGGAGCTAGAAAATAATTATCTTTTTAAAAGGTTATGTCTTTATAATTTCATCTCAAATTAAAAAGATTTCTGCTGCATCATTCAAATGCTTAAGAGGTGTGACTTCAGTAAATGTTGCTATTTCTCAGATATGAAGCTATTTTGAATTCAACTGAATTCATGACTGGACAATAAGCTTTTCTCTTCTCTATTCTAAGAATCAATGCTTTAAAATAGCATTTTACTATTGAACATTTTATTTATTTAAAAAAATTCAAATTGTAGAAGGACCATGGATATTTTTACTGTGAACAATTCTGTCCTTTTTCAGACAATGGTGTCCAGTGGCTAAAAGAAAACAAAATAACTCTACAACCTTTAGAAAATCTAACAGTATGGCATGCAAGCAGATATAAATCTCAGGCTACAGTAGAAAACAAAACAAAACAAAACAAAACAAAAACTGAACTCTAAATACTGACTTGTCAGTATCTAGGAAATCAGAAATCAATTCAATCAATATTTAATGGAAGGAGCTCCCATTCCGTTTCATACTTGCAGATTTGTGGAGGTTTTTTCCAAAAAAATTTATTTATAGATTTGTTAAAGATATAAAACATAGAGACACTTAGTCAATTTTCCTTTCTATTGTAATTTCCAGTAATATAAGGCAAAATGCTGACTTTGAGTGATAAAGGAAATTTAGCTGTTCTGCTACTGAGTAGTCTTCTATGTCCATATAGCAGGACTTAGCATTCCCACAAAGGCACACTCATACAATAGTCTAAGAACTTCTGAGTTTAAAGAAATAAAAAATAATTTTATATTTTTGTGACTTTCAGCTAGCTCAGTGGTGTGACTGAATCTAGCCATTACTATCAGTTATACTAAAAGCTTTCCTTAAGTACTTCTAGTGTTATTATTAATATCACACATATATAAAATACTTTCATCTTCCCTTGTGGCTCAGCTGGTAAAGAATCCACCTACAATGCCAGAGACCTGGATTTGATTCCTAGACTGGGAAGATCCCCTGGAGAAGGGAAAGGCTACCCACTCCAGTGTTCTGGCCTGGAGAATTCCATGAGGTTGCAAAGAGTCAGACACAACTGAGTGACTTTCACTGCAAGTACTTTTAGTGTTATTATTAATATCACACATATATAAAATACTTTAATCTCCTTCTGCAGATTTAGATAACATGTCAAATGGTGTCTTTCTGAGGAAAATATAATATCCCACATTTTCTCTATCACTGATTTAAGGTTTTTTTTTTTTTCTTCAATCCTTGGTTTTCCCATATTTTGACTTCTCTTTTCATTCCCTTTCAGACCACCCTTTTCTTTCAAGATACTATTTCATAAATGCAACATCACTTGTCTTGACACATTATTGCCTCGTCATATCAAGCTTTCAGTATGTTCTTCAACTCTGACTCCAGTTCTAAGAAAACTCCTTTTGTCTCTAATAGAATGTTACCTTATCATCATTTTAGTCATTTTACACTATTTTTTCTTTAGTCTCTTCCACATAATGGTTAATTCCAAAAACTAAAGCAGAAAAAGGTGATTGCAATGCTACAAGTGTTTACTAAGATTCCACTTAGTCTTCAGACCTTGCTAAGCTCTGTGGACTTAAACAGAGAAACATAGGAAAGATTTTCTGATGCTGATCCATGCTACTGTAAATAGTACTGAAACCACAATATTCAATGTCCATTAGTCCCCTGTCACGTAATTACCACCTGCTTTGTACAGCACTATACTAAATATTTTGAAGTGATAATATGAGTATATGGGTTTATAATGACAATACAGTCAGATGAAGCCAGATAACATCATCGAGTGAACAATCTAATGTACAAATATAATCAGAAAATGATTAACAAGATATAGACCATATCAATCACTTGCTTTGTGCCTGAGACTTTGAAAATATCATCTCACTTAATCCTCACAGCAGTCTAAATTTACTATCATTACAATCCATCTTTACAAATGAAAGGAACCACACTGTGGATTATTCATCTTTACTCATTATACTTCTGGAGGAGAAAATGGCAACACACTCCAGTGTTCTTGCCTGGCAAATACCATGGACAGGGGAGTATGAAGGGTTACAGTCATTGGGGTCACAAAGAATTGGACATGACTGAGTAACTGAGCACATGCATTATGCGGGGCTTGAAACCAATCCATCTTTACCTTTTGATAACATCTATGTGCATAATCAATGTATTTTTCCTGTTTCAAGGTGCAAGGATCCAAAATATGCCAATTTGCCAATTAATGGAAATATTTCTGTGACATAATATGCTATACAATAATAAGATAGATTTTAGATGGCACAAATGACAACTAGGGATATTTTACAATCACGACTTGCATTTCATTCCTATTTGAGAGTCATTTAGCCTTTCCTTCAATACTCTCAATAGAAGAGACCTAACTTCCTTGCATTGCTGATTATTTCATTATTGGTCATTCATGTCCGTTAATTTGTTCATTGATTCAACATTAATTTTGGAAGAACTTTTATGTGAAGGGCAGCCTGCCAAGCACTAAAGGAGACATAAGCATACATTCAGACACAGATCTACATTCAAGGAGTTATAATTTATTACAGGTTTTTAATTTTTCCTATTTTCTGAATAAAAATTTGCTTCTTAATTATTTTCATATGGCAATCTTATAATGCTTTTGAGAGCAAAGGAGAATGACTTCTACATGGCAGCCCTCCAGATAAATGAAAAAAAAAAGTAATCTCTCCTTAGTCTCACACTTCTATAAGCTAATCATTTTTGAATCCATCAAATTAACCCACTACCATCCATATTGGTATCATTTTTATATAGTATAAATGGAATTTCAAACTAAAAACAGTATTCTAGATGTATGTTGATTGGTACTAACTATAATGAGAACTATATTTCTCATTATTTTAATATTAAACTATTAATGTAACTTAAATATATATTTCATTTGTAACATATCACTCTCATGTTTCATGTTAATCAGCTCAGTTGCTCAGTAGTGTCTGACTCTTTGTGACCACATGGACTCCAGCATTTCAGACTGCCCTGTCCATCATCAGCTCCCAGCTTGCTCAAACTCATGTCCATCAAGTTGGTGATGCCATTCAACCATCTTGTCTTCTGTCGTCCCCTTCTCCTTCTGCCTTCTATCTTTCTGAGCATCAGGGTCTTTTCCAAGCAGTCAGTTCTTCCCATCAGGTGGCCAAAGTACTGGAGTTTCAGCTTTAGCATCATTTCTTCCAATAAATATTCAGGACTGATCTCCTTCAGAATGGACTGTTTGGATCTCCTTGCAGACCAAGGGACTCTCAAGAGTCTTCTCCAACACCATAGGTCAAAAGCATCAATTCTTTTGTGCTCAGCTTTCATTATAGTCCAGCTCTCACATCCATACATGGTTACTGGAAAAACCATAAGTTTGACTAGATGGGCCTTTGTCAGCAAAGTAATGTCTCTGATTTTTAATATGCTGTCTAGGTTGGTCATAACTTTTCTTCCAAGGAGTAAGCGTCTTTTAATTTCATGGCTGCAGTCACCATCTGCAGTGATTTTGGAACCCAAGAAAATAAAGTCTGACACTGTTTCCATGGTTACCCCATATCTTTGCCATGACGTCCCATGACGTCCTATGACGGGACTGGATGCCATGATCTTAGTGTTTTGAATGTTGAGCTTTAAGTCAGCTTTTTCACTCTCTTCTTTCACTTTCATCAAGAGGCTCCTCAGTTCCTATTCACTTTCTGCCATCTGGGTGGTGTCACCTGCGTATCTGAGGATATTGATATTTCTCCTGGCAATCTTGATTCCAGCTTATGCCAAATATAAACACAGATTTTCTTCACCTGGATTATTCCTAAGTGACCACCTGAAAATTAAGTAAAATTTAGGAACATATTTATAGTTTTATATTATCAATTTGTTTAAAATTGTGTGTGATATATTTATTAGTATATTTGTTGTTGTTCAGTCACTAAGTCATGTCTGACTCTTTGCAACCACATGAACTGCAGCACACCAGGCTTTCCTGTCCTTCATGATCTAGAGTTTGCTCAAACAACAAAGCATGGTCCATTGGAGAAGGGAATGGCAAACCACTTCAGTGTTCTTGCCTTGAGAATCCCATGAACAGTACAAAATTAGTATATTAGGTAATTTTGAGAATTTATTTAATGTGCTTCAGCGATTTTCAAACTTGTTTTGGACCTCATCAGTAACCTTATTTATATGAACATTTATACCCATGAGCAAATGCAAAATAATTTAGAATTATCTATTTAATTTTATAATAATATTAGAGAAATGTGGAATAAAGAAATAATGAGAAGGAGTTGAAGTTTTCTGGACATGTTTCTTCTTCTAAGAAAATCTTGCAGTGATGCTCTTTGCTATTTTTTATGGATAAATAAACTTGTTTGAGTAACAAAGGTAGTATTTTAATAAAACAAATGAAGTAAAAAACTGCGGTTGGAGAATCAAACTGATTCTCCAAAATAATATATCTTTTTACTTTTATGATTCTCAAAGTATTACTTAATCAACATTTCTAGCTCAGGGTTAAAATAATATAAAACAGAAAAACTATGCTTTTCCTTCTCCTAATCCTCCACTACATTTTGTGATCAGGTTTCATGCACAAACAGACCCCCAATACGTAAATGTAAAAGGTTCATTTATATACATTTCTCTGTATTTTTTTTTCAGCAGTTTCAGTGTAGTCATATTCTCTCAGTAATATCTCTGTGGTTCAATGTTCTCAAATTGAATTCTGTGCATCAATTTCAAAACTTCTGCAAAAATATGTGCACTAATAATAGAATGTAGAAAAGAAAAAAAAAAAAAGAAAAGAAACATCTTCACAGTTCTTTTTCTTATAGGAGATTCCCATATCATGTTTTATTGAATGGTCTCCCAAGATAGTTCTTCATTAAACTGTAGCAAAGTCTAACATATATAATTAATTTTAAATTATTTTATTCTTCAGCACGTGGTATTTATTTTGGATTTCTGAAAGATGATGCTGAAGATGGAGAACCAAGCCTGTGTCCTTCATCTGTCTCTTCCCCAGCTACAATATGGAGATCTTAATAAGAGAAAAGTTTAGAGTCACGCAAAGAGCACAAACCTGAGCAAATATTTTTAAAAGGGTCAATCCCCATAGGAAGACTCAGCCTAATTACTAACAGCTGTTGTTGTTGTTGTTCAGTCACTCAGTCAGGTCTGACTCTTTGCAACCCCATGGCCTCTCACAGTTCATGCTTCCCTGTCCTTCACCATCTCCCAGAGCTTGCTTAAACTCATGTCCATTGAGTCAGATACACCATCCAACTATCTTATCCTCTGTCATCCCCTTCTCTTTCAGCCTTCAATCTTTCCCACAATCAGGGTCTTTTCCAATGAGTCAGCTCTTCACATCAGGTGGACAATGTGCTGGAGTTTCAGTTCCAGCATCAATCCCTCCAGTGAATATTGAAGATTGATTTCCCTGAGGATTGACTGGTTTGATCTCCTTGCAGTCCAAGGGACTCTCAAGAGGCTTTTCCAACATCACAGTTTAAAAGCATCAGTTCTCTGGTGTTCAGACTTCTTTATGGTCCAACACTTACATTCATACATGACTAATGGAAAAACTATAGGTTTGACTATATGGACCTTTGCTGCCAAAGAAATGTCTTTGCTTTTTAAGAATTCATTTGAATCAGTTCTGATGAGATGGACGAAACTGGAGCCAATTATACAGAGTGAAGTAAGCCAGAAAGAAAAACACCAATACAGTATACTAACACATATATATGGAATTTAGGAAGATGGCAATGACGACCCTGTATGCAAGACAGGAAAAAAGACACAGATGTGTATAACGGACTTTTGGACTCAGAGGGAGAGGGAGACGGTGGGATGATTTGGGAGAATGGGAATTCTAACATGTATACTGTCATGTAAGAATTAAATCGCCAGTCCATGTCTGACGTAGGGTGCAGCATGCTTGGGGCTGGTGCATGGGGATGACCCAGAGAGATGTTGTGGGGAGGGAGGTGGGAGGGTGGTTCATGTTTGGGAATGCATCTAAGAATTAAAGATTTTAAAATTTAAAAAGAAAAAAAAAAAAGAATTTCCAATCAAAAAAAAAAAAAAAAAAAAAGAAATGTCTTTGCTTTTTAATACACTGTCAAGGTTTGTCATAACGTTATTTCCAAGGATCAAGCGTCTTCAAATTTCACGTCCGCAGTCACCATCTGCAGTGATTTTGGAGCCCAAGGAAAAAAAAAAAAAGTCACTGTTTCTATTGTTTCCCTATCTATTTGCCATGAAATAATGGGACTGGATGCCATGATCCTCAGTTTTTGAATGTTGAATTTTAAGTCAGCTTTTTCACTCTCCTCTTTCATCAAGAGGCTCTTTAGTTCCTCTTTGCTTTCTACCATTAGGGTGATGTCATCTGCATGTCTGAAGTTATTGATATTTCTCCCAGAAATCTTGATTCCAGTTTGTACTCCATCCAACCCGACATTTCACCTGTGCACATAAGTAAGCAGAGTGACAATATACAGCCTTGAAATACTCTTTTCCAGTTTTGAACCAGTCTGTTGTTCCATGTCCAGTAGGAACTGGTGCCTTTTGACTTACATACAGGTTTTGCAGGAAGCAAGTAAGGTCATCTGGTATTTCCATCTCTTTAAGAATTTTCCACAGTTTGTTGTGATCCACACAGTCAAAGGCTTTCGGATAGTCAATGAAGCAGAAGTAGATCTTTTTTTTTTTTTAATTCTCTTGCTTTTTCTATGATCCAATGGATGCTGGAAATTTGATCTCTGGTTCCTCTGCCTTTTCTAAATCCAGATTGAACATTTGGAAATTCTCAATTCATATACTGTTTAAGCCTACTTGGAGAATTTTGAGCATTACTTTGCAAGCATTTGGAATGAATGCAATTGTACAGTAGTTTGAACATTATTGACAGTGCCTTTCTTTGAGATAGGAATAAAAACTGACCTTTTCCAGTCTTGTGGCCACTGCTGAGTTTTTCAAATTTGCTGGCATATTGAGTGCAACACTTTCACAGCATCATCAGAATTTGAAATAGCTCAACTGGAACTCCATCACCTCCACTAGCTTTGTTCATAATGATGCTTCCTAAAGCCCATTTGACTTTGCAGTCGAAGATGTCTGGCACTGAATGATCAAACCATTATGGTTATCTGGGTCATTAAGATCTTTTTAGTATAGTTCTTCTGTGTATTTTTGCCACCTCTTATTAATATCTTCTGCTTCTATTAGGTTCCTACTGGTTTGTGTCTTTTATTGTGTCCATCTTCACATGAAGCGTTCCCTTGGTATCTCTAATTTTCTTAAAGAGATTTCTAGTCATTCCCATTCTGTTGTTTTCTTCTATTTCTTTGCATTGTTCATAGAAAGGCTTTCCTACCTTCCCTTGCTATTCTTTGGAACTCTGAATTCAGGTAGGTGTACCTTTCCTTTTCTCCTTTTTCTTTCACTTCTCTTCTTCTCTCAGCTATTTGTAAGTCCTCCTCAGACAACTATTTTGCCATTTTGCATTTCTTTTCCTTGGGGATGATTTTGATCACTGCTTCCTATAAAATGTTATGAAATTCCATCCATAGTTCTTCAGGCACTCTATCAGATCTAACTTCTTGAATCTATTTGTCACTTCCAGTGTATATTTGTAAGGAATTTGATTTATATCATACCTGAATGGCCTAGTGGTTTTCCCTATTTTCTTCAATTTATCTCCCTTATAAATTAGAGATAAGATTCTTGAGGGAAGAGCCCCTGAAGGAGGGCATGGCAAACTACTCCAGTATTCTTCCATGGAGAATCCCATGTACAGAGGAGACTGGTGGGCTATAGTTCATGGAGTGGCAAAGAGTCTGACATCACTGAGCAACTAACATTTTCACTTTCTCTTTTCATGTTTAATAAACATTTATATTTTATTCATATGTCAACTAGACATTTACTTTTACAAAGGACCATATGTGGCAAGCAATCTTCTAGGCATGAAGTTAACCCTACCAATAGAAAAAGATATGAACCTGGCCTTATACAGTTGCCAATCTAATGAAAATAAATGTAAGTAAAATAATTATGTAATTATGTATTTTGCTAAGTGATTGAGGGGAAATGAAAGAGTGCTGAGTGATAATTATGGTGAGGGAAGTCTTCACTGAAGAGCTTATATTTAAGAAAACACATGAAGGATTAATAGGAATTAAACAGGTCATGAGTAAAGCAAAACAATACTCTAGACACATGGAATAATGAGAATTAAATTCATGAAACAAGAAATGATTTTGAAACATTAGAGTGACTGAATTATTATTGCTATAATTTAAAATTAATTTATTATTTATATATTTGAAATTATTGAAACTATTTATTTGGAAAGTAAAAATGAGTTATAACACTATTTAAATAATGATTTGGTTTCTTCCTATGTACATCTTTTTGCACACCTGGCTATCTAATTTTGCAGCAATAATTTCACAGATGCAATGATTAATTAGACTTAACAAGGCCAAAAGAGAAGAATCTTCTTAAACCAGGCAGTAAGTTTGATAAAGCAATTCTCATATGTAACTCACTATTTTCTGTCCTTTCCTGGGTCTCGGGCTTTGGAAGGAATTAAGTGACTTTATTTGGTTTATGTTCCCCACAAGAGTTTCTAGCCTCAAACCCCATTAGATTCTATGAAGTGTTTAACCAAAATTGTCTCTTAAGCAGTTGATTACCTAAGTTTCTTCTTTCAGAGATGGCAGTTTTCATCAGCAACTTTATTCACTTCTAGCAAATATGTTAGTTGTTCTCTGTGACTATTGCCAATGTCTCTTACTGGTTCTTTCTGTTACTCCTGACAGTTCCCAGCAGCTGTCAGTAGCATTGCTCCCTGGGGGTCACAGATCTCAGAAGCTCTTACCAGAAGTTCTTCAGCAGCTCCTCCTGAGAGTCTCAACAGGGTCTCAGAAACAACCTCTAATGGTAACTATCTGCAGCATGATTCTTTAAAAACACACATCTGAAGGAGCTGCTTCAAACTGCTTTACACTTGCATTAGGGAAACAGCTCTCTGGGTCCCCAGCTGTTCCTCTTCTCATAGAGCTTTTAGGGAAATTTTTGCATTTTGAAAATCCTTGACATGTAAAATAGGATATGGCATATCTATAAACTACCTGCTGATCAGACATTCAGTAAATTTGCTAATCTTATTTATGAAGAGAGGGTATAGCTAGAAAGCCAGCCAGTTTACCAACTGAATTGGAAAAACAGACTGGGTGGGGCTAAATAATAAGTGGGAGAACAATTCATGTTCTCTGACTTCTTATGTGATTCCACCGATAGATTCACAATCTGCTTAACTGCTTCAAGTTAAAATCAAGATTCATCAGTGTATACAAAACAGGCTGCATAGAGCACTATGAAGCTGCCAGCGGAAAACTGTTACCCTTTCTCTTTTCTTTAAAAATAAACCCCTAACACCAGATGCAGTTAATATTGGCAGAAACAAAGGGAGAACTGACTTTGAGGTTTGCCTTTTGTGAATTTTAAGTGCTAATCAGGCAAAACAGAATAAAATATAAAGTGATGGTAGGACATCTCTAGTATACACCAAGGGGCTCTATAATCTCACTCATATGATTTCAATTTCTAGGCTTTGAGGGTTTTTCAGATAGAGTGATGATAAGCCAGACTTTCTCAGTGTCTAACTACCCAAAACATTCCTTTTAAGCAAGTTTGAAAGCTGCATTAACTCTTTCAGTGGAGTAATTTCCCCAATGGTACCCTGGTGACCTGAAATGCAATATAGCTTTCCTACATGTCTCACTTTCCTCAATTTCAAGGCACAAGTCCAATCAGCCTTTTAGCTGCTGGAAAATGTGCTTATATGAAATTATTCCAGATGTTTTTTGAGTTTATTGCAGTTTTATGAAGGGTCTAAGATCTATAAGAACATATTATCCAGCATAATTAGTAATCAAGAGTGGATAAGATACTCCTTAAATATCTGAATCCCAATTTATATTTTTGAAGATTTCACATTAACATAAAGCCTAAACTTCTTAACAGGTTGTGTGACCATTTGTCTAGTTTGTTAAAGACTGTCTTAAGTTCATTATGACAGCATTATCATTAATGGTGCCCCTATTGACTCTTAAGATGCGTCCTTGTTTAGATGAAATTATATGACCACCATTATGATTGTGCCATAAAAGCCCTGTGATGAATTGGCCTTGTCTAAAGCTGCAGACCCACTCTGTATCACTCCCCCTTGTCTTTAGTAATCCAGCTTTACTGAACTTCTTGTGATTGCCTGAATATGAATTGCTCTCTCAACTTTGTGCTTTTACTTGTGGATGGATCACTATGCATAAAACTCCCCTTATTACTTGAGTTTTATTCATTTTTCAAGGGGAAATTTCCCTGCCATGTAGCCTTAAGCTTTTGTCTATTCCCTTGGTCAGCACCAACATCTCTGATAGGCTCTCCTTACACATTATCCATGGCCCTGCTCTTTCTCAGCGCATATATCTGCTCTCTCTGTCTGTTTACTGACCTGTCTCCCCAAGACATAACAAACTTTCAGAGGGCAGGGATATTTTGCATCATTGTACCTTCAGTTCAGTTCAGTTCAGTTTAGTCGCTCAGTTGTGTCTGACTTTTTGCGACCCCATGAATCGCAGCACGCCAGGCCTCCCTGTCCATCACCATCTCCCGGAGTTCACTCAGACTCCCGTCCATCGAGTCCGTGATGCCATCCAGCCATCTCATCCTCTGTCGTCCCCTTCTCCTCCTGCCCCCAATCCCTCCCAGCATCAGAGTCTTTTCCAATGAGTCAACTCTTCGCATGAGGTCCTAAAAAGTGGTAGTTGCTCAGTCTTGTCTGACTCTGCGATCTCACAGAACATAACCCTCCAGGCTCCTCTGTCCATGGAATTCTTCAGGCAAGAATACTGGAATGGGTAGCCATTCTATTCTCCAGGGGATATTCCTGATCCAGGGATCAAACCTGGGTCTCACTATGGCTTGCATATATTTAAAGATTATCAAGTTTTATACATGAATAAGAAATGAAAGAAAAGAATGGACAATTGTTTTAGTTCATAACTATATTATGCCTTAATAGTAAAAAGAATAACCTGGTTATTATCTAATTCTATCTAATCTCCTGAAAATAAATACTTTTCATCAGACTATAACAAATTCTGTTTGGTATAACTTTTAGGAACTCAATGTAAAGTCCTCTGGATTTGTACTATACATGGATACTTTTAAGACATTATTACTGAGTTTAAACAAAGGATTTTTTTCAAAAAAAAACTCTTTTTTGGAATCTTGAATATGAGCTAATTTTAGAAATATTGACTAATATACACTACCTATTGGCCATACATATATACACCTTAAAATGAGGAGTATCTTCAGACATAAGTACATATTTAAATAGATGTCAAAGTATTTTTTATCAATAGACTCCATAACTCTGACCAGTCATCTATGTAGAAATAAAAATAATTTTGAGAGGACATCCATGTGGCTAGCAGCATTGATAGTTTTAGCTATCAATTTCCCACAAGCCATCAACACCATCTGTCTATCCCCAGGAAAGCATGATGCACACACTCCCCCACCCAGAGTATTCGTCATTCCACCCATGCCTTCCTGTACACAGACATCCTGTACACAGACTTCGGCAAGCTGTTTTAACAATTGTTATATTTTTATAGTATCTCAAAATTGTCTGCCACCCTACATGTAATCTCTTTCAGTATTTTTAGGAATTCAAAGCTTTAAAAATAGAAACAATTAAATATGAGGTATGGAAGCTTGTATGTGATGTGCCAGGGGATGAATGGGTCTGTCAATCTATCTGTTTATCTCTTTCTCTCTCCCTCTGAATAGATATAGATATATAGATATAGATAGATATGTAGATATCTATATAGATATCTCATACATATAGATTTATATGTATGATTTTTTTTAGATATTTACATCTATCATCTATCTACCAATTTCCATCCCCTGGATGATCACATCACACTTTCTTCATTCACATATATATCCATATTATAGATCCATATAGTACAGTATACAGACTTCCATAGCTAATTAACATTTAAATTCTGTAAGTTGGGTATATCTGTTCCCATTTTATGAAGGGCAAAATGAAAACTAGTGACAATAAGATATTTATTCAAAAGCAAGATTTTTAAAAACAGGAAAATTGGGATTCAAACTTTATCTATCTGCATTCATGATTCAATTGTATTTTTTCTACTATGTGGTATTGTCTCTCCTATTTCTTATG
This sequence comes from Capra hircus, assembly GCF_001704415.2. Lineage (NCBI taxonomy): Eukaryota > Metazoa > Chordata > Mammalia > Artiodactyla > Bovidae > Capra > Capra hircus. The sequence goes on from NC_030813.1 coordinate 75,862,459, forward strand.
TACAAATTACAATCTTCTAATAAAGAAATAGGACTTACCAGGTTGTTCAGTGATAAAGAATCTGCCTGCCCAGCAGGAGACATGGGTCCAATCCCTATGTTGGGAAGATCCCCTGAGAAGGAAATGGCAACCCACTCCAGTATTCTTGCCTGGGAAATCCCATGGACAGAGGAGCCAGGCAGGACTACAATCCATGGTGCTGCAAAGAGTCAGACATGAATCAATGACAACAGCAAATGAAGAAAAATAAAAATCTCCAAACAAATTCTTATTCTTAGTTCTCTTATTCTCAATTCCATGGAATATCTATGAACTTATAAGAATAGACACTACCCAACATTTAAAATCATGTATTTAAACATCTATCACTTACCCCAAAATGTCAGGATCATTTGAAAAATTCCCCTACAACCACTTTCTCTTTCATGTGATTCAAGAGTCTGAAGTAAATTCATCCTTAAACACTGAGACAATATATTTGGAAATTTCTGAAAACTTGATCAGATATTATTTGTTCACACAAAGTTACAATACTTTAGTGAATCACAAGGACAAATTGAGGAGAATTGAACCATAATATACTGAAAACCTATAATATACTAAGTGAGAAGTTATAAGTGAAAATATCTTAATCCTTAGCACAGTATTTAATTTTTATCCCTGTTTTCTCTTTGTTTCTCTTTTACTTTTTATTTATTACAGAACAATCTCAAAATTAACAAAAAAAGTGCATGCAGTTCAAATATTCTTTTTTTTTTTTTTCTGAACCATTTGAAAAAATTTTCTGTCAGGATGCTGTATCATTCTTCAGTATGTATTTCCTAAGTCTTCTCCTACATAACCACAAGTCAACCAACAAAATAATAAAATTGTCATTGATACATTACAAGGATCTAATCCCAAGACCTTATTCAAGTCTCTCAAATTGTGCCAATAACATCCCTTAGAGCCAAGCTTAGACTCATGTGTTATATTTAGATGCATTTCAGCTCCATCAGTCTGGAACAGTTTTCACTTTTTCTGACTTTAATGGCCTTGACACTTTTTGAAGATTAGAGATGGGTTATTTTATAGAATGTCCCTCCATTTGGTTTGTCTGATGTTTCTCCACATTTAGATTTTGTAGGTTATACATTTTTGGCAGGAAGGTAACTTTCATTTTATCCTATCAGGTGGCACTGCTTCAATTTTCCTATTACTAAAGATATCCCCTTAGATCACTTAATTCAGTTTCTACCTGCCAGACTCCTGTTTCTTCACCCCTGCTGCTCACAAACTTCTTCTCCATACTGCTCTCCTTTTCAGATACTCTCTCCTCAGCACCCCTGCTCTGACCCCTCACATTTAGGTGACTCTTCACACTACTTCCCATCTCACTAGGGTTCAGACTCTCTTCACTGGGCTGTACTATTGTATGAATGCCCTTATTATACCTCTCAGTCTCTGATACCTGGAACCAACACCCTCTTACACCCTTCGCTCTTTCATCCCTTTCTGGTCCATCTCCAGCACTCCCAGTCGACTTGTCTCCCTGCACAGCTCTAATATCCTTCACTGAGGTCCTTTAAAATCTCTATTGGGTTCTGGCATCTCACACCTGACTGGCCCCTATGTGAAAGCCCTGCTCACTCTGCCTGGACCCAATGATGCTCTATGGGCCTCACTCTCTGCCACTTTGGCATTCGTCCCACTTCATTTGGATTCTGATGCCCTATTCTGAGCTATCTAGCCACTCTGATACTCTGCTTCACATAATCCAAGCCAGCTGCCCTGCTTTGCATTTAAGTTCCAGTCTCCTGCATGGATTACTTCCCTGTACTGCCACCCTCAATACCTCTCTCAAGATCATACACCCTGTGCCAGCCCTCCCACACTCCCATCCTAGTGAACCCTGTCCTCATCCCACTCAGGAAGTGACTACTTCACTAGGCAGCCATCCTGTGTTAATGTTCTTTTATATGTTCAGGCTCTGAGTTGCCTTCTGTGTGGAAGCCTTGCATACTCAACTTATGCCCTGGCACCACAAGCCAAGCTATGTTCTAATTTACTGTGTAGATACTTTGTCTGGACTCTAACATTTGAGTCTGAACCACCAATCTTCCCCATTCCCTAATGTGCTTATATGCTTATTTTATGTGACTCCATCAATGCTTTTGGATCAAATTGAAGGGAAGAGAAGGAAAGAGAAAGGAAAAGAAGAGAAAGAATAAAGGACTGAGTACTTCTAATTTATGCTGTATTTTATTTAAATCTGTAAGATACCTTAAATCTTGTTTTAAAATTACTCAAGAATAAAGAAAATAAACAACTTTGATTTGAGCTATATATAGACTCAAAGGCATTATAATGATGTTCAACAATTTGTGTCAGAAAAGTGTATTTATCAGAGTAATGCTTTACAAATTTACTGCTCCAAAGATGACTGAGATTCAAGCAAGGTTCTCTTGGATTAAGGCCAGTTTTCCTTTTAAGTCTCTAGAAACCCTTACCTCAAATTTCTTAAGAAAACCGCAAGTTGAACTTCCACTTCATATTATTTAATCATATGATACTGACAAGAACTACTCTGATTTAAGAGCAAAGGGCAGTGATAAGCAGAATGAAATAAATAGTGATAAGCAAATAAAATAATTATCCTATCCTGAACATTTTAAATATCATCTCTTTTAAGAACTACTGGATCAAATGCTAATTTCTAAGTTTGCATTTAATCCACTTGCAGAAAGAATATTAAGACCCATTAAGTGTCATTCTATAATGGAAATGAAAAGGTCATAACTAAATTGGAGAAAGGCTTTTATCCATTAATGAACAGATAACAGCACCTGTTCCACCACTGCTATAAATTAGTATGAGAAGTTCCCATTAGACTGGGATGCTAGCAGATTCCAATTCAACATGTTGAGACCTAGCCACAAGTTTTTGTACTTCTATGCAGATACCTGGCAAATGCTCAGGAAAATAACTGTGATAGAATCTCTAAGAATTCTACTTGTAAGGTCGCAACTGCCTCCTCAGTTCTCCACTGATAAGGAAAGCCCCTTCTCACCTTCCCTCCCTTCGCTGCTCTCAGCTCTTTCCTCCTCCTATTCTATAAAAGCACACCGATAATACTTTCCTTAGAAACAAATTGCTCAGCTTATACATTGCTGCAAAACAAAACACATAAAAAGTGGCTGAAAGTAGCAACAATCTCAGGCTTCCTAAATATTCATCACCTGCATAAAAATAGTGAATGAGTTAGTCACTTAGTCACATCCAACTCTTTGCAACTCCATGGACTCTAGTCCACCAGGCTCTTCTGTCCATGGAATCCTCCAGGCTAGAATGCTAGAGTGGGTTGCCATTCCTTTCCTTCTCCTGGGGATCCTTCTGAGCCAGGAATCAAACTTGGGTCTTCTGCCTTGCAGGTAGATTCTTTACTGTCTGAGCTACCAGGGAAGCCCCTACCCTTCTTTAAATTCAAATACTTGCTATTAAACTGTGTGCTCTCATTTTAATCCTCAAGATTCATTCTGAAGATAATCTAAAATTTTGCCACTATTACTATAGGCTCTCCTCCAAATTTGAAACTTGTATTACAATGCCACACCAAAATTATCACTGTCCTCCTATTCTCATTTTGATTCTGTCCTTCCCTTACTCCTGTGGTCTCTTATTGATAATATTAAATCGACCCATTGCTCAAGCCAGAAATTCTGCTACTCTCATTCTCACAACCAGTCAGTCAACAAGTCCTCTAGAACTTAAAATATTTCTAAAATCTTCCTGTCCTTCTGTATCCTGTGTCTGGCCAGGTCAATTGACTCCCTGTCATTTGGAAAACCTATCTGATCATCTCGTTTCTAGTATCTTCCCTTAGAAATCTAATGCCCACTCTAATTACCCTTCAGCCATATATATAAGTATCTTTACTATAGGAAGTTTTCAAGTACATCTGATGAAAAGTAAGTCTAAAAGACTTGATATAATATTGATCTTCTGCTATCAATGACATCCATTCCCAGTGACTCTTCCATCTCCTGCCATATGCAACTAGTTTCATGGCTTTCCCCCAATCTCATACATCAGCAACTACCAAAAGGACTTTTTCTCCTCTATTAGAAATAACTATAGTGCTTCTTGAGAACTTTTGTCATAATTTCCTTACAGCATTTATCAATTGGCCTTGTATTAAATTTACTTCTCAATATGATGTTCTCCTCATTGCAATTATTATTCCATATTTATAACTTTCCCTCAAGCATCTAAAATGATGAATTTGTCATCTAAGTATGTTGTATACAGTATGTTATATCTCAGATGTTCAGTATATTCTGAATTAAAATGTGACTATAGGGTTTATGGCAAAAGTGACTATGCAGTGGGATGTGAAATGAACTGACTTTTTGGTAAGCAGTAGAAGTCAAATAGATATTCATGTAAAGAGAAATAAATCTGTGCTCCTACTTTTAATATAGGTACAAAATAATTTGAGATATTATTACAGATCTCAGTGTAAAAGTGACATAATAAGGCTTTAAAAAGAAAGCACAGGAGAAAATCTGCATAATTATAAAGCAGAAAAAAGTATTTTATTGGATACAATAAACACTACCCAGAAATATTATAAAATTATAAATTGAACTGTGAAAGGACACCATTAGGAAAGTGAAAAAGAAAGTGACAGACACAGAGATAAAATCTTCAATCTTGTGTCTGGTTAATGATTTTATCTTGAATTATATAATGAATACTACAAATTCAGCTAGAAACAAAATACATAACACAATAGAAGAATAGATAAAATACTTGAACAGGTATTTCACAAAACCAAATATTTTAAGATGGGGTGGGGCATAAGTTTTATTACTCATCCTGGAAATCCTACTTAAAACAGTATGGCCCCAAATACCAAGATTGTATGAGTAAATAGCACTCATATAAGATGCTAAAATAAATGTAAAATGGTCAAACTTTTGGAGAAAAAATGGTGATATTTTAAAAGCCTCACTGTATGTAAACAGTACAACTTCCCAGGTGGCATTAGTGGTAAAGAACCTGCCTGTCAATGCAGGAGACATGAGAGACATGGGTTCGATCCCTGGGTTGAAAGATACTCTGGAGGAGTGCATGGCAACCTGCTCCAGTACTCTTGCCTTGAGAATCCCATGGACAGAGGAGCCTGGTGGGCTAGAGTCTACAGAGTTACACGGAATTGGACATGACTGAAGTGACTTAGCACCCACTAGCACAGCACAAACCCCATACCCCAGAAATTTTACTCCTAGGTGTATAACTAACAAAAATGTCACCAAAATGCAGGTTTACAAATTCAGTAATCATGACATTACCAACCTGACACTATCCAAATTTTCATCGGTAGTAGATGAGATAATGGTATGGCACAATCACACAGTTGCATGTCATAAACCAATAACAGTGAAAAACCACAGCTATATACAACAATAAGCTGAATCTTAAAAACAAAAAACAGTAAAGAAGCAAAAGAGAAATTGTACGATTCAGTCTCTATAAAACTGAGAAACAAGGAAACTACTATTTGAAAATATATCCAGAGGATGATTACCTTTGGCAGAAGTTTGTGACTAGAAGATGGCATAGGATATCTTCTGGGAAGCTAGTACTATTCTGTGATTTTTATTGTTAGGCAATTTGTTTTGTTATTTTCATTATTTTTTATCTGGGTACTGATACACAGATATGTTGAACTTGCAGAAATTCATAGATCTGTACACTTACAATGTCTATGCTTTTTAACATGCATGCTATACTGGAATAAAATTTTAAAACTTTTACATAGAAAAATATTTACCTATCTGGACATAATTACATAAAATATAAAGATATATCAATCTACAAGCTCTATTGTAACTATAATTACAAACTTTAGCTATACATTTGCATTAACACTAGGGAAGCAGAAATAATAAGGATTCTCAGAGAACTAGGAGGCCATTCTAAATATTTTGGATGTATGATGACCCCAAGGCATGCTACACCTTAGGGTCAGCATAGTTGTGTCCCTGGCCTGAAATTAATTGTGTCTGTATCCCAGGCTTAAGAAAGAAATTATTTGGAATCTTCCTGTCATTGTCCGTGGCCCAAAGAATAATAATATTCTTTATTATTATTTGTTTTGTTTTTATGCTTAATTTTGTAAATATCTTAGATTCTCAAAAATACTCTTCATTGACTTTGAGTGTAGAGTGCTGAGCAGTTGGCTATTTAATAATCAGGAAAAACTCTACATACTTTTCTTGGGAAAATAAACAAAAAAAGATGTTCTTTGACCTATCTATTTTCTATACTTGGTTTTAAAGATGTCTTTCCATTAAAAGCCATTCAATTTTTCCATCTAAATATTGGTTATTTTTCTAATTTTATACTGAATTTATATAACTGTAATGACACCTAGGTTGGTAAGATAAAAATTGCAATGAGTTAGAGTAAATATGACCTAGGTTTCTAACTTCATATTGTTTATTGGTATATACGATATGGGGAGGGTGATGGGCAGGGGGTTCAGGACTGGGAACTCATGTACACTCGTGGCGGATTCATGTCAATGTATGGTAAAATCAACGCAGTATTGTAAAGTAAAAAAAAAATAAATAAATAAAATAAAAAATAAAGAGCAAAAGATAATAATAATAGTAAAAAATAAAAAAATTTAAAAATGGGATTCAAAATGAACAAATGAAAGCAATTCTCAGTAATAGTAAAAGATTATTAACATATTTCCTTAAAATAAACAAATTCAGTTCTAGTCATGCTTAATAAATGGATTGACAGTATACAAAAATGTCAAAAGTTCAGCAAAATATTCTGTATGGTAATCTTTGAATGTATGTTACTTTAACCTACAAAAATTATTTTTTTATTTCTACTATCTGATCATCTTTCTTCTACCTTTTCTATTAGTTTTAGCATGCTTGGGGCTGGTGCACAGGGATGACCCAGAGAGATGTTATGGGGAGGGAGGTGGGAGGGGGGCTCATGTTTGGGAATACATGTACACAGTGGTGGATTCATGTCAATGTATTGCAAAACCAATACAGTATTGTAAAGTAAAATAAAGTAAAAATAAAAATTAAAAAAATAAAGTAAAATCTCTGAGAAGCAAATTTGATGCCCCTTAGAAAAAGCCAAATAATTTTAACCTTCTTTTATACTTAGATGTCAACTGGGTAATTAATACATTTATTTTACTATAGAATTTGGATATATTTGTATAATTCAAAAGGTTGGGTTTTGAAGGAATAAATATGTAAGTTTAATTCATGCTAGCTGTAGAATTTCTGGATGTCTTAGACATCTGTGTGTGCTCCTGTGTGTGTGTTTGTGTGTATACACATATACTGTATTGCATGCATTTATCCAAATACTTATACAATTACTAACATATATCTTTTAGAAAAGAAAATAATCTTCCCCTTATCATTATCTTATGATGCAGCCTGGAGAATATTCCTTAGTGTATGTCTAAAGCAGAAATCTAAGTGGTAGATTCTGTATAAAGGAATCATATAATCATTTTTATCATTAATCTTTTCAATTTTAGCCCCAAATTAACTAATATTATATTAACGTCAAGTGTGACTAACTTAGAATTCTGCTTATAAATTTTTTTCACATTTCCTTCCAAACAAATTTCCTGCACTGCCTTTTCCGAATTTTACATTAGACTATAAGTGCAAATTTAATGAAAGCACATTTCAGTGGAAACACAAGCTAATTAAGTGACTATGATGTGTGCCTGGTTAGTAGGGGCGATGAGGAAGTAGCTTAATCTCCCTGAATAGGTGATACATGGTTAGCACTATGTTGAACATTTAACATCACTTCACCTCATTTCATTTATCTGTAGAATTTAAATGAAGATACTTTGGGTATATAAAAGAGCTTAAAATCAATACAAGGTGGCTACTATCATTAATAACGATAGACTTTAAATATTATTTCTTGTTTACTCTTCATAGGCAAGTGAAATATAAAACAGAATGACTGAGAAGATGAACAGATATACCTCAGGTATATAGTTAAGAAATTTTAGGTGTATTATCAGATTCCCTATTTTCTTCTCATTCATCATTTTACTCAGAATAGTTATGGAATACTTATCAATTTCTAGTCACTGTGCCAGGCACTAGTAATATAAGAATGAAAATTTAAAAAATTCACATACAATAGGGGCTGCTGCTGCTGCTAAGTCGCTTCAGTCGTGTCTGACTCTGTATGACCTCATAGACGGCAACCCACCAGGCTCCCCATCCCTGGGATTCTCCAGGCAAGAACACTGGAGTGAGTTGCCATTTCCTTCTCCAATGCATGAAAGTGAAAAGTGAAAGTGAAGTAGCTTAGTCGTGTCCGACTCTTAGCGACCCCATGGACTGCAGCCTACCAGGCTCCTCCGCAAATGGGATTTTCCAGGCAAGAGTACTGAAGTGGGATGCCATTGCCTTCTCCTACAATAGGGGAATAAGACACATAAACCAAATGTTGCAATAAGTATGAAAATTGCTATGGTATATACACAGATAGGGGGTTGCATGATGGTAGAGTAGAAAGGCATCTAAAATAGGGCAAGGGGAATGAGTCGTCAGGCAAGGCTCTTCAGGAGATGTTAGCAGTGTTAGTTGCTCAGTTGTGTCCCACTCTTTACGATCCCATGGACTGTAGCCCGCCAGGGTCCTCTGTCCATGGGATTCTCCAGGCAAGAATACTGGAGTGGATTGCCATTCCCTTCTCCAGAGGATCTTCCCAACCCAGGGATTCACCCTGGATCTCCTGCATTGCCTGCAGATTCTTTACCGTTTGAGCTACAGGGAAGACTTTTTCAGATGATAAAATGCCTCAAAAAGCAAGTGGAGATGGGTACTTACAGGAATGTGAAACAGTAATGACAAATTCACAATGGCTTAGAGTAGGCAAAACTTTGTGTTGGTGGCATTGCATTTGGTCTGCTTCTCTATGGAGATTGGTGAGAAATGGCACTGTGAAGATAAACAGAGGCCAGATTATGTAGAGTACCCTTTATATCACACCAGAGCCTGGAAATGTTTCTATAGGTTCAGTTCAGCTCAGTTCAGTCGCTCAGTTATGCCCGACTCTTTGTGACCCCATGAATCGCAGCACGCCAGGCCTCCCTGTCCATCACCAACTCCCGGAGTTCACCCAAATTCATGTGCATCGAGTCGGTGATGCCATCCAGCCATCTCATCCTCTGTTGTCCCCTTCTCATCCTGTCCCCAGTCCCTCCTAGCATCAGAGTCTTTTCCAATGAGTCAACTCTTTGCATCAGGTGGCCAAAGTATTGGAGTTTCAGCCTCAGCATCAGTCCTTCCAATGAAAACCCAGGACTGGTCTCCTTTTGGATAGACCAGTTGGATCTACTTGCAGTCCAAGGGACTCTCAAGAGTCTTCTCCAGTACCACAGTTCAAAAGCATCAATTCTTCTGTGCTCAGCTTTCTTCACAGTCCAACTCTCACATCCATATATGATCACTGGAAAAACCATAGTCTTGACTAGATGGACCTTTTTTGGAAAGTAATATCTCTGCTTTTTAATTGCTATCTAGGTTGGTCGTAACTTTCCTTCCAAGGTGTAAGGATCCTCTTTCAGTTTCATGGCTGCAATCACCATCTGCAGTGATTTTGGAGCCCCCCAAAATAAAGTCTGACACTGTTTCCACTGTTTCCCCATCTGTTTGCCATGAAGTGATGGGACCAGACGCCATGTTCTTAGTTCTCTGAATGTTGAGCTTTAAGCCAACTTTTTTACTCTCCTCTTTCACTTTCCTCAAGAGGCTTTTTAGTTCCTCTTCACTTTCTGCCATAAGGATGGTGTCATCTGCATATCTGAGGTTACTGATACTTCTCCTGGCAATCTTGATTCCTCTTTTCCTTATCCAGCCCAGCATTTCTCATGATGTACTCTGCGTATAAATTAAATAAGCAGGGTGACAATATACAACCTTAATAAGATCTAGTCAATGTCCAAAATGTGGTCTATATCAGATCTAGGTGCAGATGTGGCTTCCTAGTTTCTCAAGTACCCTTCTTTGGGTACAGTTCCTTTCAATCTGTAGAACTATAAACTAAACAGACAACACATCATATAAACATATCACACAAACACAAAATGATAAAATAGGGCTAGAATTCTCAGCAGAAATATTTCTATTCAAAAAGAATGAAATGGTAGGCATACAGAAATCACTTGTACATTGCAGATTTGAAATCTAGCTAAGCAAATGTTGAACATTCTTTCATTGAATTCAATTCTATTTCTGTCCAGGAGATATTCTCCATTGTAGGTCAGCTCTTAGAGGCATGCTTCCTTTTTTTTTTTTTTTTCCATCAAAAGTAACACGTGTGCACTTAAATAGTTTCCTATCTGCTAGTAGAATTGAGGCATGCAACATCTTCTTTTTCTTTGGTGTGATATGTGCACTTTCAGTCCATTATGGAAAATTTTTTGCTGATAACTATAATGAGCTTCCCTGGTGACTCAGAAGTAAAGAATCCACCTGCAATGCAGGAGACGATGGTTCGATCCATTGGTTGGGAAGATCCCTTGTGTGTGTGTGTGTGTGTGTGTGTGTGTGTGTGTGTGTGTGTATTTCCTTTGTAAATATTCTGGGACTCTTACTGGTGTTCACTCTATTTGGCAAACACATTTTCACAAGTCTGTTTTTGTTTCTAATGGAGGTGCATCACCCTTAAGCATCTTAGTAGCTCTATTGTTTAATTGATAGAACTATGAAACATATCCTTAACACTCTTAAAAGTGTGTAGCCTCAGTGCTCTGAGGAACCATCTGTCATCATTCTGAAGCTTTACCAAAGGATTTTAAAAGCACAAATAATGTGAGATTAAATAATTTAATTTTCTCAAAGTTTCATACTCTGTGTTTCTACGGATAAGGGCAGGGGAAAGGAGATAGGGAGAGGTTTGAGTTTTTGAAAATAGTATCATCTGCCAATAGGTTAAAAACAATAATTTTTTCAGGTACATTCTTAAATACTGTATAATTATGAGCATATATTGTAAATGGTCGTAAGCCATTCTTTGATAAATTGAAATTTATTACATCAGAAACAATCATATTCTGTGTTGCTTTCAAAAGAATGTGATTTTCCCCCTATATTTGTATCTAAAATATCTCAAAGACTAACTGATTACACCTTGAGTCTGGAAAAGTAGATTAAAATAAGTCAAAACCTTGTGGATAAACTTCAGAATTTTTTAAACAGTTATTTATAACCTGTAATACAATGAATTGACCCATGCTTTCAAGACCTGATAATTATTAAGGAAATTAAATATGCTATAAGGAGACTAATGAAAATGGCAAGGATAGAACTATTGGGATGAAGTAAACAGTATCAGCTTTAAATCATCCGGACATCACATATCTTCTTAGAAGAATACTATAAATCAGCAGTTCATACTGTGACATCAATTAAAACCAGAGATTCTGAGGAAAATATCACTCCCTTCAAACCTTGCTGGTCCTGTCAGAATATCAGAGAAGGTGCACTGAAAAAGCCAGAAAGTCATGTTCCAAATATTTGTAAAAAAAGCAAAACTATGAATAATGAAATTAATTATGGAATGTAACAAACACATTTCACTGATTTCAAATTCCAAATTTTGCCTTTACTTGTGTATTTTCTTTTAACTTTACTGTACAAATATTTTTAATAGAAAAATTTGATCTAGTGGTTTAGAGTTTTGAAATAAGGTATATTTTAAAGATAAAAACGGTATATTCCTCTTCCATATGACTTTTTAAATAATTTAGTTTCCCTATTACCTTGCTGATTTAAAAATCTATACTTTATTTTGTATATTTATAACTATTGGATACGAATACATTAGGTAATTACATATCAGTTTCAAAACTAACTTTTAAATCTATGCACATTCTCTTTTTTCCTGAGTAATAGTTACAAGATAGCTCAATTCCATCTTTATTAGGATAATTTAGTTTATATAGCATATAATTTCCTGAAAACAAAATTATATGTATGACTGTCTATCTTCACATGCACACTTTACACTTGTAAATCTACACTGGTAAATCATATATTAGAGTAAAAGAAAGTAATATAACTTAAGTATTAGAAGTTTACCCTGTTACAGCAGTGAATATACAACTAACTTCTGTCACTTATAAATTATTATGACAATAAATTAAATTCCTCTAGAGTATTCCATAGATATAAGACTGTTGATTGTATAGCAATCCGTTGGCAATATTATTTAGGAATCAGCTTCAAAGTAAATGAAAAAAAAAAGTGAAGTTGAGAGGAGGTGATTATTTTAATTATCATGATTGGGAGAAAAATTTGTGGTAAGAAAATAGTAGTTTAATGGGAGCTGTCTTCAGAATTGTTTAAACTGTTCAAAGCTCTCTGTGCTATACTCAAGTGTCCTGATTAAGACTGGGTAAAAATCTTCATTTAATGGACTAGGGGATATTTTTGGATGGTCCATGCAGTATCAGTTCTTTTCAGATCAGTTCAGTCACTCAGTCGTGTCCGACTCTTTGCGATCCCATGAATCGCAGCACGCCAGGCCTCTCTGTCCATCACCAGCTTCCAGAGTTCACTCAGATTCATGTCCATCAAGTCAGTGATGCCATCCAACCATCTCATCCTCTGTGATCCCCTTCTCTTCCTTCCCCCAATCCCTCCCAGCATCAAAGTCTTTTCCAATGAGTCAACTCTTTGCCTGAGGTGGCCAAAGTACTGGAGTTTCAGCTTTAGCATCAGTCCTTGGAAAGAAATGCCAGGTTTGATCTCCTTCAGAATGGACTGGTTGGATCTCCTTGCAGTCCAAGGGACTCTCAAGAGTCTTCTTCAACACCATGGTTCAAAAGCATCAATTCTTTGGCACTCAGCTTTCTTCACAGTCCAACTCTCACATCTATACATGACTACTGGAAAAACCATAGCCTTGGCTAGACGGACCTTAGTCGGCAAAGTAATGTCTCTGCTTTTGAATATGCTATCTAGGTTGGTCATAACTTTTCTTTCAAGGAGTAACCGTCTTTTAATTTCATGGCTGCAGTCACCATCTGCAGTCATGTTGGAGCCTAAAAAAATAGTCTGACACTGTTTCCACTGTTTCCCCATCTATTTCCCATGAAGTGATGGGACCAGATGCCATGATCTTCGTTTTCTGAATGTTGAGCTTTAAGCCAACTTTTTCACTCTCCTCTTTCACTTTCATTAAGAAGCTTTTGAGTTCCTCTTCACTTTCTGCCATAAGGGTGGTGTCATCTGCATATCTGAGGTGATTGATATTTCTCCCAGCAATCTTGATTCCAGCTTGTGTTTCTTCCAGTCCAGCGTTTCTCATGATGTACTCTGCATAGAAGTTAAATAAGCAGAGTGACAATATACAGCCTTGATGTACTCCTTTTCCTATTTGGAACAAGTCTGTTGTTTCATGTCCAGTTCTAACAGTTGCTTCCTGACCTGCATACAGATTTCTCAAGAGGCAGGTCAGGTGGTCTGGTATTCCCATCTCTCTCAGAATTTTCCACAGTTTATTGTGACCCACACAGTCAAAGGCTTTGGCATAGTCAATAAAACAGAAATAGATGTTTTTTCTGGAATTCTCTTGCTTTTTCCATGATCCAGCGGACGTTGACAATTTGATCTCTGGTTCTTCTGCCTTTCTAAAACCAGTTTGAATATCAGGAAGTTCATGGTTCATGTATGGCTGAAGCCTGGCTTGAAGAATTTTGAGCATTACTTTACTAGCATGAGATGAGTGTAATTGTGTGATAGTTTGAGCATTCTTTGGCATTGCCTTTCTTTGGGATTGGAATGAAACCTGACCTTTTCCAGTCCTGTGGCCACTGCTGAGTTTTCCAAATTTGCTGGTATAATGAGTGCAGCACTTTCACAGCGTCATCTTTCAGGATTTGAGATAGCTCCACTGGAATTCCATCACCTCCATTAGCTTTATTTGTAGTGATGCTTTCTAAGGCCTACTTGACTTCACATTGCAGGATGTCTGGCTCTAGATGAGTGATCACACAATCATGATTATCTGGGTCGTGAAGGTTGTTTTTGTACAGTTCTTTTGTGTATTCTTGCCACGTCTTCTTAATATCTTCTACTTCTGTTAGCTCCATACCATTTCTGTCCTTTATCGAGCCCATCTTTGCGTGAAATATTCCCTTGGTATCTTTAATTTTCTTGAAGAGATCTCTAGTCTTTCCCATTCTGTTCTCTTCCTCTATTTCTTTGCATTGATCACTGAAGAAGGCTTTCTTATCCCTTCTTGCTATTCTTTGGAACTCTGCATTCAGATGCTTATATCTTTCCTTTTCTCCTTTGCTTCTCACTTCTCTTCTTTTCACAGCTGTTTGTAAGGCCTCTCCAGACAGCCATTTTGCTTTTTTCATTTCTTTTCCATGGGAATGGTCTTGATCCCTGTCTTCTGTACAATGTCACAAACCTCATTCCATAGTTCATCATGCACTCTATCTATCAGATCCAGTCCCTTAAATCTATTTCTCACTTCCACTGTGTAATCATAAGGTATTTGGTAATCCAAGTCTATGCCCCAACCATTAACGCTGAAGAAACTGAAGTTGAACGGTTCTCTGAAGACCTATAAGACCTTTTAGAACTAACACCTAAAAAAGATGTGCTTTTCATTATAGGGGACTGGAATGCAAAAGTAGGAAGTCAAGAAACACCTGAAGTCACAGGCAAATTTGGCCTTGGAATGCACAATGAAGCAGGACAAAAACTAATAGAGTTTTGCCAAGAAAATGCACTGGTCATAGCAAACACCCTCTTCCAACAACACAAGAGAAGACTCTACACATGGACATCACCAGATGGTCAACACCGAAATCAGATTGATTATATTCTTTGCAGCCAAAAATGGAGAAACTCTATACAGTCAAAAAGAACAAGACCAGGAGCTGACTGTGGCTCAGATCATGAGCTCCTTATTATCAAATTCAGACTTAAATTGAAGAAAGTAGGGAAAACCTCTAGACCATTCAGGTATGACCTAAATCAAATCCTATGCAGTATGCCATATATTAAATGAATTCCCACTATTTATTTCTCTTGTACTCACCACAAATATTTTCTCTAAATATGCTCTTGGCTTGTTAAGTATATACTTCCAGTTTGTTGTCAGTTTTGTGGCCCATGGGAGTGGGAGTTTTTTCTAACTGTAGTGTCCTGCTAAGTTGCTTCAGTCATGTGTGACTCTGTGCGACCCCATAGACGGCAGCCCACCAGGCTCCCCTGTCCCTGGGATTCTCCAGGCAAGAACACTGGAGTGGGTTGCCATTTCCTTCTCCAATGCATGAAAGTGAAAAGTGAAAGTGAAAAGTCCCTCAGTCATGCCCGACTCTTAGCGACCCCATGGAGTGCAGCCTACCAGGCCCCTCCCTCCATGGGATTTTCCAGGCAAGAGTACCGGAGTGAGGTGCCATTGCCTTAGTGTACATCCAGGCAAATTAAAACAAACCAAGTGCATAAAGATGGATGATGACCATAACTCTATAAGTTGGTCATCTACTTTCATTAAAACACCAAGAAACAAAAGATCACTAAAATACTGTCTTTCTTCTGCCATTCAAAAATTCTATACTGATAGAAATTATAATGTGATATCAAACACTCAATTTTATTTTTTGCTTCATATCATATGAATTCTAAGCTATTAAGAAACATGTAATTTGAAATTAAACAATATAAAATTATTTTGCTTAACTAAAAAGTGATCATGTAGTACTCTGACATGGAAAAGGCTACTAAAGTGAAGTCAGGTGCAAGAAAATTTTTTTTTTAATTTAAGCAAATTTAGAAATTAAAAAACAATAAAAACTAATAAGATCATTAAAATGTATTTATATTCTGTTCATGATATTAATTTCAACTAAATCCATTCCAAATAATGAATGTAAAAGCAGTTTAAAACTAAGAAATGGTTGCATTTTGCCCAAAATTTGAGATAAATTTATTTGCAGTTTAGGAAGATATTTTAGGAAACCATCAACTTTCCAAAATCAAACAGTATAGCAGACACTGCTGCTGCTGCTGCTGCTGCTACTGCTAAGTCGCTTCAGTTGTGTCTGACGCTGTGTGACCCCATAGACAGCAGCCCACCAGGCTCCGCCATCCCGGGATTCTCCAGGCAAGAACACTGGACTGGGTTGCCATTTCCTTCTCTAATGCATGAAAGTGAAAAGTGAAAGTGAAGTTGCTCAGTGGTGTCCGACTAGTAGCGACCCCATGGACTGCAGCCTACCAGGCCCCTCTGTCCATGAAATTTTCTAGGCAAGAGTACTGGAGTGGCTTACCATTGACTTCTCCGATAGCAGACACTACTTGGGACTTACTTAATATCCATTCTTCCCTGGTCCCCCTTTCTAAGTTTGCAGAAACTTGATGTTACTCTGGTGTCAGTCAAAGTTGAGCTTAGAAAAGATAGTATTTTCCCCAGTCTCAGGGAAGAAATAACAATTAGTCTAATACAATCATTACAACAATGTATCCTTTGGAAATGTTGTTTGACTAATCCTCTATTTTCATGTAATGCTAAGTCTGCTGGAGAACAAGAGTTACGAGCTTCATTTGATCAAAATAACCATAAAAAAATATTAAATGAGCTTGCTCAGCTAGGCACTTTATATACCACCTCTCAGGTTCAGTCTCTTGCTTCTTTCAATTGCAATTTATCTGATTTCCCCGTATCTTCCTATTCCAGTTAAATTCATCTTTACAGTTTTCAGAGTGAAATATTAAAAATGCAAACCTGACCGCATTAATCTCCTTCTTATATTCATTCAGTCACTACCCAATCATCTACAAGACACAATCTTCATCTTTCAACAGTAAATCCTTCCATACCCCATCTCCTTTACCCCAGAATGGTTAAAATATTTAGTTTTCATTATAAACATTGGTGTATGTGACTTCTCAGGACAATGTGAGTTTCTTGACTACAGTGGTAATTTGTTTATTTTCCTATTACAGTGGTACTTTATTTATTTACGCAAGGTACATATAAAAGAAACATTATAAATACATGCCAAATAGTGGGACTAATAGGGTAGTTACAATTATTTAAAAGGAACTATTAACTTCAGTTATTAAGGTTTAAGTAGATCTCCAATCAACAAGAAAAATAGATTTTGGGGACACATCATTTGTCACAACATGCAGTATCATCCACGTCTGCGATATGGTATTTTAAAACCATTTCACAATCAATTGTAGAGGCAATTTGAGTATTATGCAACCTGATGCGAAACTCTGAGAGAAGATTTTGAGCTTCAGAAATTTTAACTCCCCTCGGGACATGGGAATCAGAAAGGAGATGGCTATATTTTACTATACACTCCTAAACTCTCTTTGCTAATACAAATGTCTCATATATAAGCTTCTAAATACATTTTTAGTCAACATATGTTGTATCTTTGAGCTATTTATACTGTACTTTATTCCATCTTGTGCACCTTAGCTGAAAATATATCTTCAATTCCAAATAATTTATAGCATCTGTACTGTTCTTTCTCTCATCTCACAAGGAAAAAAAAATAATAATCTTCCAGTTCTAACAGCCATAGATTGAATAGACACCATTGAAAACAGAAGTGGCAAAGTGCTAAAACATAGCCAGTTACTGTTTTCATATCAGATGATATGGCTGAAGGAAAAAAAGTAATCAGCTGTGCTAAGAAAATTTACTTATTAAATCGCACTGACATATTCATCTTTTAGTGCCAGCTCATTCATTTTTCGTGCACTGTCACTAACTTTTTTTTCAAGATTGCCTTCTTTTCCTTAGTAAAATTTAATGACATTTTACTTGAATTACAAGTGCAAATTTCAGTGACTTTTAACAAAGTAAATACACTTATGAAATTTCCAATCTGATAACATGTTTTAGTGTTGGCATCCTTCTAGAAGTTGCTTTTGTATATGCCATACAGAAATACTCTTCTGGCTTTTATCATCATGAATTAGTTCCCTAATTTTTGAACTCTAAGTAAACAGCATCCTACATTATGTCATATTTTATGGCTGATTTCAATTGCATAACACTACCTTTTAAGATTTCTACAGATAACTGAAGGTAGCGATATGTTTTCTTCTCATTTCTATATTAAACATTGATCGACAACAACTGAATTTACTGATTTTACCTTGAATGCCTATTTCAGTTGTAACCAGATTGAGGCTAATGCATGTGTGCTCAGTCATGTCCAACTTTATGAACCCCATGACCTGCCAGGCTCCTCTATTCATGAAATTCTCCAAGCAAGAATACTGGAATGGGTTGCTATATCCTCCTCCAAGTTAATGAGGCTAATGAGGATATCCCAAGTACAACATTCTAGAGCATGTGTGCTGGTACACAAATATACACATTTTATTTGTATATATTTAAAGTTCAAATATATACATATATATATACATACATGTTTTTAGGTTCAAATTATTGGTTCACATAAAATTCATAAATCTACTTTAACAGAAAAAAAGAGATGCAGTTTTCTGAAGTGGTTTGTATTGATTTTAACTTATACCTGAAGTATGTAACTGTTCCATGAATTACATAGTATTGCCAAAATTGGCAAAAATCTTCCTTTTTAAATTATAGACATTCCTTAAAAATTACAACACAAAAATGATTTAATTTGCTTTTCCTTGGTAAAACATAAAGTTAAATACAATACCACAAGTTTATTGGCTATTTAAATATCATCTTTTGAAATATGAAGTGGCTATTCAACCTTTGCCCAATTTAATTAGTCTCCATTGCTTTTTCATGTTAATATGTAGGGGTTTCTTATATTTTCTGTATTTGAATCATTTGTCAGATATTTATTTTGGAAATTGCTTCTGTGACTACTTTGACTTGTATTTTCACACTTAGTGATGTGTTCTGATAAATGTAATTTTTTCTATAAATATATTTTAGTTTATAGATTTTTAATGGTCAATATAGTTTTTTCTGTTTATAAAATCTTTTCCTTTTCAAGGACATAAAGATATCCTCTTGTGTTAAATTAGTAGCTTTTTTCTCCTTCCCTCTTTATTAATACTTTCTGTTTAATATATATGTATTTATCATGTAAAGTATATGACAGTGCTGCATGATATGATAGCCACAGGCACTATGTTTATTCAAATTAAAACTAAAGCTCAAAATTTAGTTTCTTTCTTTGTTACATTATTCACAAATCAAATTCTCAACAACCTCATGTAGTTAATGGCTACCACATGCAGGAGATATAGAACATTTTCATCATGCAGAAATTTTTGGACTGTGCTGATCTAGAGTCACTTTTTTCTCCCCCATATATATATATATATACATATAGTTAATTGGCCCAAATCATTTCTGTTCTTCCTGTCACACGAGTGTATGTTCGGTTTTTTGTCTCATCACAACAAAGATTTGGAATGATGGACATTAAAGCCCCATCGGCGTGTCACAGCTCTCAGGTCTTAGACGATGTTATAGCTCTCAGGACTTGAATGGACCATGTTATAGCTCTTAGACAAATCAGTGTTACAGCTCAGTGTTACAGCTCTATTTTATTTAGAAGATAGCAGGAAAATCCATCTTTGAGGCGTGAGGGCTCGTCGATCCAAAGACATGAGGAGAAGAGCGCCCCAGAGCGCAGGGGAGGGTGGGGGGGAGAGAGAGAGCTAGCTTTGGCTCCTCTATTTATATGTTTATCTCCCCCTGGGCCTGTCCTATGTAAATTAGGCCAGTCAGGAGCGTTGTTTGTTTTACCTTAGGTCCTCACTCAGGTCCTCGGACCTTTTTTTGTTCTATTTTCGTGGGCTTTTCCCTTCCTTGTCTTTTAGCCACCGCCATTTTGGATTCCTTTTCCCTATTCTACCTACCTAACATTCCCAAATCTATTTACAAAGAATATTTGTCATAAAATAACTGTTAGTATATGTGTAAAGAAAAAAAAGTGCTGCCTCACATTCCAGTTCTACAAAGATCAAGCCATTAGCCACTGCAGTCATCAAAACAACTGAGAGTGCATCCTGAAGGAAACTCATGATTGAGAAAAACAGAAATCTATCAATGTCTATATAGTTAAGATACACATGTAAGAAAAGCTTCTATGACTCTAGACTCTTTCATTTTCCATATATAGAAAAGCACTAAAAATCATTAACTTAAAATGTCTATTCTTTGTGATTAGCAGTAATCTTTTTATGCTGGACTACTCATTTCTCCCAGCAAAAAGACACGATTTATACTCTTCCCTCATCAGAGCATTTCCTCAGAACTTTGTTGCAAACTGTATCTCAGGTCATAGTCTTCAGTAAGGTTTCCAAATAAAACTTAACTCATAAATTTTATGTTGTGGTTTTCTTTTACTTCAGTCCACATATGTGTAGCTTTGTCTGAGTCCTCTATGCTTGCCACTGAATTATTGTCTGCTCTGGTAACTAAACCATATTTGATGTGTCCTGCATCTTTTTTTTTTTTTTCATTATTTCAAAGAATTTGAAATCTAAATCAATGTTGAATAAAGATGTCAGTAGTAAAAATATTTTTCTTATTCCTGATCTTGAAAAATTTTATTGTTTTATCACCATTAAGCATTGTAACAAGTTGAAAAGCTCTACCCTTAATCCACAGTTCTCACCTTCACATTGTGGTCCATAAGAATTCTTACATCCAACATCTGCATCATTAAGGAAGGGAGATTTTCCCCTTGAAAACTACCGACTAACCATTTGGCAGGC
The DNA here is from genome assembly GCF_001704415.2 of Capra hircus. Classification (NCBI taxonomy): domain Eukaryota; kingdom Metazoa; phylum Chordata; class Mammalia; order Artiodactyla; family Bovidae; genus Capra; species Capra hircus. The sequence goes on from NC_030813.1 coordinate 75,883,233, forward strand.
TTGGAAAGGCCAGGTAATTAATACCTCAAATAAGCAGTCCTTAACTACTTCCTGGATCATAGTGGTATGTAAATATTCCAGTGGTATGTAAATATTCCTTTCCTTAGAGGCATGTGTTTTGAAGCATTTTCCAAAGTTTCCCTCATTGAGTTAAGCTTCAACTATCTACTATGTAGCCAGCTCAAAACCGCTCTCTTTATGGACTTCCTTCTCTATGTTAGTTTCCCTTATTCCTGCTGGTGTAGCCTACAACACCCAAATAAACTATTTCCTATTTTCTCTTGGATCCTTGTCTCTGCCTTTCCTTTGGAAGCAATGAAAACTAAGGAAAGTATGATTTTTTTCTCCTACCTTTTATAAGATTAAAGAATTTCCTTTCTATTTTTACTTGTTAAAGTGTTTTTTTTTTTTTCCTTTTCCATGAATGGGTGCTAAATTTAAATACGTATTTTTCTTCTTTATTCTGTGAGTGTGGTAAATTATATTGGTTGGTTTTCAAGTAAATAAGTAAATTTGCATTTTTGGAATAAATAAAAGCTGGCTATCGCTTATTACTTAATAGATCATAAATTTGTTTGCTAATAATTTTTTTAGAATTTTTGCATCAATGTTTAAAAGAGATCTATCTGTAACTTTCTTTTCTTGCAATGTTTATGCTATCATCAAATAAATATTGTACCAAACAGTAAAAAGGCAAGGGAGACTTTGTTCAAGATTGTTGCAAAAGGAGAAAGAGATTGAGCTGATCTCCACTAAAATAAAAGGTATGAGTCTTTAATTACTGAGCCTCCTTCTTGAAAGAAACCCCCTCCTAAAGTATTGGCTGCTTTTCCATTTTTATGATTCCTTTACACCAAACCTAAGTTAATTTTTATGGTTTTTCTAGTTGTTCTTGGCAAAAGAGATGCATATGACAAGCTACTCCATCATGGGTAGAACAGGAAATCTGCTTCCACTAAATTTTTTTTTTTTGCTACTTTTCTTAAATTGAAACAAAATAGCTTTTAAAATAGTTCAGAGATACACTGACCTATGATTTGCTTTCATTGCAGTGGCAAGTAACTCTGTTTCTTGATGATTGTGCTGAAACATATTTGCTAAAATTTCAAGTTTCATTCACTCTTAAGAAATAAACTGCAGAATCATCATAAGATTATTTTTTTTTTAAAGTAAACCACCTGGACTGAAAACAACAGCCAATGTCTTTTTATAATGTATAGTTGTTTTCCTTGGGTTATTAATGCTTACATCCATGAGTAGAACTATTATGTGCTTCGAATAATTAAAAAAGATCTGTTGCTTGTTGATTTGGATTTGTTTGCCTGAAATATTGAATTAAATATTCAGTTAGTGAATGACATATGGCATTTCTTCACTGAAACATGGCCAATATGCCTTTTTCTTGGGGCACAGACCTTGTTTTCAACCACATTTATAAGCTGTGCAGAATAAGTGAATTCATGAATAGATCATTCAAGATTTATACATCACATATATTCAATGATTATCTTTGCCACAAAGTAAATCCAGAATCATGGCTAATAAATATTTATGAAGATAGTACCTTTTCAGAATTCTAAATTTAGAAATCATATACAGGCTAACTGCTTCATTATAACTTTCTTTTGTCTTTGCTTGCTTGTCCTGTGCTGTGCTTAGTCACTCAGTCATGGCCAACACTTTGTGACCCCATGGACTGTAGCCCGCCAGGCTCCTCTGTCCATGGGAATTCTCTAGGCAAGAATACTAGAATGGGTTGCCATCCCCTCCTCCAGGGGATCTTCCCAACAGAGGGATTAAACCTAGGTCTCCTGCATTGCAAGCAGGTTTTTAACCATCTGAGGCACCAGGGAAGCCCTTTGCTAGTTTGATATTATCTAATTCACAACATTTTTCATGGTTCCTCTCTAGATCAATTTTGTTTATTGCTAGCAGTACAATTTGGCATATAAAATGCATACCACTGTGATATTAAATGAATTATTAACTAATCAAATTGCATTTCTATCATATCTATATGTTCAGTGAATAAGATTTTGTGTTCTATTACTATTTTTAGAGGATTTAGCATGACATTTTTTCATGTATCATTTGGATATTTCGCCATACAGAAGCACTTAAATAAAAATTAAAACATGTAGAAGAAAAATCAATGGATAATATTAAATATCATTTTGTGTAACCATGCTAAACCTGGTTAAGACTGATATTAAATAATTTTTTTTCTGAATTTCTTGGTATAAGTATACTAGATAATCATGATAGGAAATGCAAGAGTACATGAATAATCCTGGATATGGATCAATGATGACATTTTAAGTTCTTTGAAGGTAAGGATACTGGTCTACACAACTTGGTCATGTAGTTTCCTTATAACCCTATGCTTTGTGCATACTAGAGCTAAAATATATGTTTTATATTTATAAAATAATAGTTCATGAGATTTCCTTAAAACTTAGCTGCAACTGAGAGGCAATAAAATGCCTCTGGTACTTTTGATTCGAAGGAAACATACTTACTTGTCTCTATTCTCCTCATTTACTCATGGGAACATTACTCCCAATGTGGTGACTTTGTATGGTGTCTGTTTTGCTCTACTGCATTTCTTAGCTTTCCCCTTTTCATAGGGTTGTGGGTAAAATTACCCATAAGGGAAATTTCAGTGATATTTGGAAGGCTGATGTGAATAGAATAAATTTTTTTTTTTTAACATTCTAAAGGTTGAAGTAGAGCTAAGACCTTTTCAGCTTACTCAGTTTTTCATCCAACTACTCCTTTTGTTGGTATAGAGAAGCAGCCAGGCCCTTGGGTTTTGAGACTCTTGATAGATCTGTGCTTCAGCTTCTGAACGTATCAATCAACACACTAGTACAGCTCTGTCATAAAGGGTGCACAGATTATATTAATAACATAGGTTACTCCCATCAATGTTGGAGGCAATGAATCACCAATGTGGGTTCTAATTTGTTCTTATTAATTCCATTTTGTCCTCATGAGGTCCTAGTTGTCTCATAGGTTCCTATTTATTCTCATGGATTCCAGTTTCCCTTTAATCTTCCCAAATTTAAATCCACTATTTCTTCTCATATCCTTGCCCTGATTTCAATTCCTATATCAAATGCAGAAGCAAAACTGCTTAGGCAGCTGTGGTACTTATGAAAGGTCTAATATCTATAACAAATTTTTATCTATTATAACTCATTGTGGTTCTTGTTCTCTAATTAAAGCTTAAATTATACAAAATTTGGCACCACAAGTGATTCTGGCCTCACTCAGTCGTGTCTGACTCTTTGCAACCCCGTGGACTGTAGCCCACCAGGCTCCTCCATCCATGGGATTATCCAGGCAAGAATACTGGAGTGGGTTGCCATTTCCTTCTCCAGGGGATCTTCCCAACCCAGGGATCGAACCTGGGTCTCCCACATTGCAGGTAGACGCTTTAACCTCTGAGCCACCAGGGATCAGAATCTTAAGAACAAATTTTTTGAATTGGTTTCGCATAAATATTTCTGTGGCCTAATTAGTTTTAAAGATGTTAATGACTCTGTTTCTAGTAGCAAGTGGATCAATAGAAGTTCATGACATAAAATGACCAAAAAATATTTAAATTATCATCTAGAGATACCTGTAATCAGGTGTTATAAAAGGTAAGTCTTTGGATGACTATATACTAATAGTTGCAGCGATAAAAATACATAGTAAAAATATGGAGTACTACGAAGCTGGTTTGGTTATTTCTAAATATTCTATTGACTTGGGAAATAAACTGATGAGTCTAGTACTTTAAAGTCTTAAGTCTGGATCAGGTAAGGGACAAGAATGCTTCTATGAACTCCTGAAATGAAACCCTTGTATCCTCTACCCATGGAACTCAGATTTAAATATAAAACCTTATTCCAGAAGTGAATGACTTATAATGCACATTTCATTTCTGACATCATGATTGTCCTTTGATTAACTTAGAACATTGATGTAGAATAGGGAATTTCAAAATTGGTAAGAATCCTTAAGAGAATATTAAGATGAAGCTGGGATTAAAATCCTATACATAACCCTGAAATGCATTTACTATTATAAATAGATATTTTTCCCTTATGAAGAGGGTGGTCTCATTTTTTTGAATATCCTGTAATGGACTTTTCTGAAGCATTTGACTTAAATGGAGCTATTTATACTCCTTAATAACTACCCCCTTCATCTCTCATTGCTTCTGAACTCATAATCAGATTCAAATCCTGGGAGGCCAAAAACAGTAACTCTAAAAGTGTGAGACATGAGAAAGTACAGTAAGCATCACAAAAAAGGTAAGATTCAAGCTTCAGGAGTTGGTGATGATCAGGGAAGCCTGGTGTGCTATAGTTTCTGGTGTCGCAAAGAATCGGACACTACCGAGCGACTGAACTAAACTGAATGCTAATTTGTTTTCAGCAGAAATTTTGAGAACACGTTAGGAAAATATTCTAACACTACTGAAACATAGTGGAACATATGGGTTGAATTATTTTTCATAAGTGCACTAGGCAGAGATTCTGGATTTAATGTACTATCAAGAAGTAAAGGGCAGAGAATTATTTTAGCATTGTGCTTAGGAGACTAAAACATAGATCCAAAGATAGCCTACACCAGCAGAGTTGAAGGATGTTTTAAAGGCTAGAATGAATTTATCATCTAAGGCTTACTCATAAACACTCCAAAACGATGCTCCCTTCACCAAGACTGTAAGAAACACATATTGAGAGAAACTTCAGAATACATAGGAGCACTTCAGTGCCTATGTCCTGTAAGTAGAAGCTAGAGGAGCTGCAGGAGCTGCTCAGAGGATTGTGCAGAGCCAGGTGCTGCTGCAGTGAACACAAATCACAGCTGCTCTGCTGGCTCCCTTGTTGCCACAGAGCAGCAGTCACATGCTGGTGTGGCTATACGAGCTGTGTGACTCTGCTATGACTCCTGCAGTTCCTCCACCTTCCACTGGATAATCTCATTCAATTTCTCCAAATCCTGAGCCAAGTATATATGTTACTCCATGGTGATGCATTTCCTGCTGATAGCTCATGTTATTGAGATCTGAGTTCGTCAGAGTCAGGTGTGGTTTTCAGTTAGGATTTGAACATACCCTTAGGAGGTCCATATTTTTCCCTGATCTCCCTCACTTTAAGTTTATCTTTTCTTTCCAATTGCCAGCTTGCTGACTTCAGGCATCATATCAGCTGCAAAAGTATCTATCTTATATAGAGCATGAAGCTAGCTTCCACAACTTTGTAACATCTAACTCCTATTAGAGATGTCTTATTTTGCATCAATCATAGGTTCTGATTCACTGATAAACTTTAACTGATATATCGGTCTATAGCACTGAAATACAGGGATTATACAACTGGTTCTCTTAAACACCATTATAATATTAAAATTTAATATTATGTAGTTATCATGCTTAAAATAATTCAGTGCCTTATCTGTAGTTCTGTGAATGTGGTCTATTAGCAAACTCCCTGTTGGCAAGTATGATTCAAAAACATGGCTGGGAAGAAACAAAAATGAGATAATTGGGAGGAATTGTGCTTATTAAAGAGCAATTAATAATAATAAAAATAAATAAAACAAATAATAATAAAAGTCTTGGTCACTTTTAACTTTATGGGCAGTGACACTGAAGAGTCATCTTGAGAGATACTGTCCACATTATGGGTCAATAAATATGCCTTAGAAGTGTCATATTTGGAAGAGTAATTTCTTAAGGATAAATATAACATTGCTATTCTGCAAAGTCCAATGAAAGAATAGTCATAGATATAACTAGGAGTATATTTGAATGTAGAACAATTGATTGCTATGGCCCATCTGCCCATCTTCATGTCCCAAATGATAGCAGGCTCTAAAGTTCTTACAATTGCTGGAACTGTGAGGGTGAAAGAGGAGAGCGATAGAATGAGGATTGGAAGGCAAGGTTGGTTGGGGAAATTGCAGGAAACCTTTTTTCAGAAAAAAGGAAATGAAGTGTGGAATGCTGCTTCTCAAGTATTCGCTTAGTCAATTCTCCTTCAGTTCAATTCAGTTCAGTTCAGTTCAGTTGCTTAGTCATGTCCGACTCTTTGTGACCCCATGAATCGCAGCATGCCAGGCCTCTCTGTCCATCACCAACTCCTGGAGTTCACTAAGATTCACATCCATTGAGTCAGTGATGCCATCCAGCCATCTCATCCTCTGTCGTCCCCTTCTCCTCCTGCCCCCAATCTCTCCCAGCATCAAAGTCTTTTCCAATGAGTCAGCTCTTCTCATGAGGTGGCCAGATTACTGGAGTTTCAGCTTTAGCATCATTCCTTCCAAAGAAATTCCAGGGCTGATCTCCTTCAGAATGGACTGGTTGGATCTCCTTGCAGTCCAAGGGACTCTCAAAGGTCTTCTCCAACATTACAGTTCAAAAGCATCAATTCTTCAGCATTCAGCTTTCTTCACAGTCCAATTCTCACATCCATACACGGCCACAGGAAAAACAATAGCCTTGACTAGATGGACCTTAGCCGGCAAAGTAATGTCTCTGATTTTGAAAATGCTATCTAGGTTGGTAATAACTTTTCTTCCAAGAAGTAAGTGTCTTTTAATTTCATGGCTGCAGTCACCATCTGCAGTGATTTTGGAGCCCTTCAAAATAAAGTCTGACACTGTTTCCACTGTTTCCCCATCTATTTCCCAAGAAGTGATGGGACCAGATGCCATGATCTTCGTTATCTGAATGTTGAGCTTTAAGCCATCATTTTCACTCTCCTCTTTCACTTTAATCAGGAGGCTTTTTCATGCCTCTTCACTTTCTACCATAAGGGTGGTGTCATCTGCATATCTGAAGTTATTGATATTTCTCCTGGCAATCTTGATTCCAGATTGTGTTTCTTCCTGTCCAGCGTTTCTCATGATGTACTCTGCATAGAAGTTAAATAAGCAGGGTGACAATATACAGCCTTGACGTACTCCTTTTCCTATTTGGAACCAGTCTGTTGTTCCATGTCCAGTTCTAGCTGTTGCTTCCTGACCTGCATAAAGATTTCTCAAGAGGCAGGTCAGGTGGTCTGTTATTCCCATCTCTCTCAGAATTTTCCACAGATTATTGTGATCCACACAGTCAAAGGCTTTAGCATAATCAATAAAGCAGAAATAGATGGTTTTTTGGAACTCTCTTTCTTTTTCCATGATCCAGTGGACGTTGGCAATTTGATCTCTAGTTCCTCTGCCTTTTCTAAAACCAGCTTGAATATCAGGGAGTTCACGGTTCACGTATTGGTGAAGCCTGGCTTGGAGAATTTTGAGCATTAATTTACTAGCATATGAGATGTGTGCAATTGTGTGATAGTTTGAGCATTCTTTGGCATTGCCTTTCTTTGGGATTGGAATGAAAACTGACCTTTTCCAGTCCTGTGGCCACTGCTGCGTTTTCCAAATTTGCTGGTATATTGAGTGCAGCACTTTCACAGCATCATCTTTCAGGATTTGAAATAGCTCAACTGCAATTCCCTCAACTCCACTAGCTTTGTTTGTAGTGATGCTTCTTAAGGCCCACCTGACTTCACATTCCAGGATGTCTGGCTGTAATAGTATGTAATACATATGTCATATCTATCTATATTATATATAATATCTATATGTAAAGTCTTTTAAATATAATATATCTATAAGACTATTTATATATAGATATGTAGCAATATAGAGATATATTGTACAGAGTTATGTAGATAGATCTTGATATTTATATCAATATTGATATAGATATAGATACAATAGGTCTACATATATATATAGTCTTTGTTAAATATTATTAATAACTGGAATGAATAAAAATGAGTATTTAAAATAGCCCTTAAACTATTTTTTAAATGTGTCTAAAACAGCATAGAGTTAAAAGCACAGATTCTAGAAATAGAGAGGCTGAGTTTGAACCCTAAATTTACAATATGAAATTACTCCATGTCTCTGTGTATTTATCTCCTTACTGGATATTATAACAGTGACTGTTCCATAAGGTCATTTTGAAGTCTTCAGGAGTTCATAATAATCTTAATAATTTAAGATCTGAGAACAGTATTTAGCACATAAATAGTAAATTCTATATGAATAACTTATTTGATCTTATTTTCAGCATTTTTCTTTCTCTGCAAAAATAACATTCATTTATTTATTTTTTAAATTAGGGATATAGATTTAGCTCTGGAGAAGGAAATGGAAACCCACTGCAGCCTTATTGCCTGAAAAATGCCATGGACAGAGGAGCCTGGTGGGCTATGGTTCATGGTGTCACAAAAAGTCAGGCATGACTGAGTGAATAAGCACATGAATTTAGTTCTCAGAAGAATAATGCAGTGCAAATTCTTTACATGGTCTCACTTTCTCTGTATATTTATTGGTAAATTGTCAAAAAGAAACAAGAACTCTTTTCAAAAATGTCTGGTTTCTATGTAACAATCTATTGCCCAAAATTGGCTATGATAATTATGAAATCAACCAATCATTATTTTTTCCAGCAGATGATGTTGAATCCAAATGTCATTTTACAAAGGAATTTTATTTTCCCCACTGATTTATATAGATGAAGTTATTTTGACATTGCATAAATAACAGAAACAGAAGATATTAAGAAGAGGTGGCAAGAATACACAGAAGAACTGTAAAAACAGAGCTTCATGACCAAGACAATCATGATGGTGTGATCACTCACCTAGAGTCAGACATTCTGGAATGTGAAGTCAAGTGGGCCTTAAAAAGCATCACTACGAATAAGGTAGTGGAGTGATGGAATTCCAATGGAGCTATTTCAAATCCTGAAAGATGATGCTGTGAAAGTGCTGCACTCAATATGCCAGCAAATTTGGAAAACTCAGCGGTGGCCACAGGACTGGAAAAAGTCAGTTTTCATTCCAATCCCAAAGAAAGGCAATGCCAAAGAATGCTCACACTACTGCACAATTACACTCATGTCACATACTAGTAAATTTATGCTCAAAATTCTCCAAGCCGGGCTTCAGTAATACGTGAACTGTGAACTCCCAGATGTTCAAACTGGTGTTAGAAAAGGCCGAGAAACAAGAGATCAAATTGCCAATATCCACTGGATCATGTAAAAGCAAGACATTTCCAGAAAAACATCTATTTCTGCTTTATTGACTGTGCCAAAGCCTTTGACTGTGTGGATCACAATAAACTGTGGAAAATTCTGAGAGAGATGGGAATAACAGACCACCTGACCTGCCTCTTGAGAAACCTATATGCAGGTCAGGAAGCAACAGTTAGAACTGGACATGGAACAACAGGCTAGTTCCAAATAGGAAAATGAGTACATCTAGGCTGTATATTGTCACCCTGCTTATTTAACTTATATGTAGAGTACATCATGAGAAACCCTGGGCTGAAAGAAGCACAAGCTGGAATCAAGATTGCCCGGAGCAATATAAATAACCTTAGATATGCAGATGACACCACCCTTATGGCAGAAAGTGAAGAGGAATTCAAAAGCCTCTTGATGAAAGTGAAAGAGGAGAGTGAAAATGTTGGCTTAAAGCTCAACGTTCAGAAAACTAAGACCATGGCTTCTGGTCCCATCACTTCATGGGAAATAGATGGGGAAACATTGGAAACAGTGTCAGCATTTTTTTTTTTTTTTTTGGACACCAAAATCACTGCAGATGGCGATTGGAGCCATGACATGAAAAGACACTTACTTCTTGGAAGAAAAGTTATGACCAACCTAGATAGCATATTGAAAAGCAGAGAAATTACATTGCCAACAAAGGTCCATCTAGTCAAGGCTATGGTTTTTCCAGTGGTCATGTATGGATGTGAGAGTTGGGCTGTGAAGAAAGCTGAGATCCGAAGAATTGATGCTTTTGATCTGTGGTGTTGGAGAAGACTCTTGAGAGTCCCTTGGACTGCAAGGAGACCCAACAAGTCCATTCTAAATGAGAATAGTCCTGGGTGTTCTTTGGAAGAAAGGATGCTGAAGCTGAAACTCCAGTTCTTCGACCACCTGATGCAAAAAGTTGACTCATTGGAAAAGACTCTGATGCTTGGAGGGACTGGTGGCAGGAGGAGAAGGGAAAACAGAGGATGAGATGGCTAGATGGCATCAGCAACTCGATGGACATGGGTTTGGGTGAACTCCAGGAGTTGGTGATGGACAGAGAGGCCTGGCATGCTGCAATTCATGGAGTCTCAAAGAGTCAGACACGACTGAGCGAGTGAACTGAACTGAACTGAAGGACTCTTTTCATTGGACATAATTCTTCAGATTTATCAGGTGTATCTAAAGAAGATGTTATTGAATAAAAAACTTATTCAACTTCAGTGTTGTAAATAATTGGGACAAGATGGTTTCCAGCCAAGGTAGGTTAAAAAATAAATAGAGCATGCAGAGATGTCTGACAAGGTAATATGTCCATAGAATCTATCAGCTTTCTTGGGGCACTGAAAAATTTCTATTGTCAGCATGATATTCTGTATCATGTCTATATCTTGACATAACCTTTCTTTAAGAATGAATAGAACTATGTCTAGGGTATGCTTTCTTAAGAGTGGAATTAGAGCTAACAGAATTGAAATATTTTTGAAAGTAGATAATCTTCAAGTGGACAGCTCATTAAAAGGAGAACAGAAAAAGTGGATTTCTCCTTCTCTTGGTAAAGAAAAGGTATTTCAACTTTTTGAAAATTTTATCTTTTGAATAAAGTTTATATTTGAAAAGCGTTTTGCTAACAAATTATCCTTCTGTATCTATGTGTTTCCCACAGCATAAGAAGGAATGGACCTGACTTTTTCCTACATCTAAAGAAATATCACAGTTTTTAGAATAAAAACATGTACACGCAATATAAAAATTTGTTGCAAATGAAAACAAACTGACCTGAGAAAAGTTAATAGCTTGATTCAAATAATCAAATAAAAATAAATTTGAGAAGGTTAAATTTGAAGATTAGATGTTACAAAGTGCATTTTAAGAAAATTCTCATGATCTTCAAATTAGCCATAATATATTGTTAACCTGCACATTTGGTAGACAAATAACTATTCAAAGTTTCCATCATGACCCCTGTGAGAATCTGTTTTTTTTTTTTTTTTTTTTTTTTTAGTAAACTGGATTGCATCACTTGTTAGCCTTAATTTCTGTGTCCTTTGAATTCCCTAAACACTATTTATCTCTTCCATTCACTTGTAAATTAATCATGGATAGCAAGATGACATTTATTTAAATCATGCCATACTAATTATTTTTTGTGTGTGTTTTGTTTCACCTTTAAGGTATTAAACTTCCAGATGGTAATGAATTTTCTCTCATTTTTTTTTCCTATTAGTGTACTATGCCACATATTTTGTTGCTCTTAATATCTCTCTAGCTTATCCTTGCACAAGCACATAAGAATTTTACTGTTTTTCTTCAAAGAGTAACATAATGTAAAATGTGTAATTAAGTACTACATCACTAACATCAATAAATACTTGTTTATCTTAATCTCAATTTCATTTGAAAAAAAATTTGTCAAATGCATAATATGTATGAAACTTCTTAATGACCTCATTTATTAATATTTTTAATTGCTGTGCAGCATGTGGGATCTTAGTTCCCTAACCAGGAACAAATATGTGTCTCCTCCATTAGGAGCACAGAGTCCTAGTCACTGGACTACCAAGGAATTCCAAGTGCCTCATTTAGTCGGACACGACTGAGCAACTTCATCTTCACTTTTCACTTTCGTGCGTTGGAGAAGGAAATGGCAACCCACTCCAGTGTTCTTGCCTGCAGAATCCCAGGGACGGCGGAGTTTGGTGGGCTGCCATCTATGGGGTCACACAGAGCCGGACGTGACTGAAGTGACTTAGCAGCAGCATTTTAAAGAGGGCTTCCCCGGTGGCTCAGCTATGAAGAACAAGCCTGCCAGTGCAGGGGCTGTAAAAGATGCAGGTTCAATCTTTGATTCAGGAAGACCCCATGGAGAAAAATATGACAACCTGCTCCAGTATTCTTGCCTGGAAAACTGCATGAACAGAGGAGTCTGACAGGCTACAGAGTCCGTAGTGTTGCAAAGAGTCAGACATGACAGAGTGCACACACATTTTTAAAGATAAATTGCTCATGACATTTTTTTTCTCTCTCTATTTAGCATCTCCTCTGAAACCCTATACATTTGGGAAAAGCAGATCACATGTCACCTCCTCCAGGAAGACTTTACTAGTCCTTACTCGTTTCCCCTGTGTTCTCAGATATACTCCCATAGTTGCTGCATATCTTGTTGTTCAGTCTACTCAGCTATGTTTGACTCTTTGCGACCCCATGAACTGCAGCATACCAGGCTTCCCTGTCTTTCACCATGTCCTGGAGCTTGCTCAACCTCATGTCCATTGAGTCGATGATGCCATTAAACAATATTGTCCTCTGTTGTCCCTTTCTCTTTCTGCTTTCAAACTTTCCCAGCATCAAGGTCTTTTCTAATGAGATGGCTCTTTGCATCTGGTGACCAAAGTATTGTAGCTTCAGCTCCATATCTCAGAGCACAAGTCATTTTGTAATATACAACCTCTTCCATGTGTTCCCATTAAGCTATCACTACTTTCAGGCAAGATTTCCACTTCACTTCATACCTGGTAAGACACCCAGTGTCTGGAACATTAGGCTCTAAGCTACGTCCAACTAAAATGTGATATGATGTAAATAATTTATTCATCCAGGAGTCTAGCCATATATACCTACATATGGCACTATGACGGTAAAAATATCATCAAATGCACATTTTTGTTTTATAATTATTTTTATATATTTCTGAACAATCCATTCTGAACAGATGGATATTTGAGGAGGTCCTGTAAATAGGACTATAAAATATAAGACAAAGGGTTAAAACTAGTTTGAAAAGCAATGATACTGCTGAGGATGCTGAAATACTGGAGAAAGGACTTATTCTGTGAGTAAATACTACCTTGTACAAGCTAGTGCAGTTCATGAGACCACAGGAACTGCTAGACCAGTGAAGGCTTCTGCTGTGCGTGTGTAGCTAGGTGGGGCAGTTATGGGTTATCTAGAAAGTAGAAAAGTTTTGCTCTATGCAGACAGACTGGCTCTACAGAGAGAAAAAGAGGAGGGAGGGAGGCTGAAAGGGACCACATAATTCTCCCCAAATTACCAAGCTGGCATAATTTTCCAACTCCTCTGATGCAGAATGAGTGACAGCATAGAGACCGGCCATGCTTATTTAACTTTCTGTATATGGAAATAGATAGCAAGGGCAGGGAAGGTACACTGAAAGACTAGAACAAGTAAACCAATGTATTTCTGTCAGATTCCTGTGTTAGGAATATTGCCATGTAATTTCACCATCTTTTCTTTTTCTCTCAAGAGAGTGATTAGTGGTGATTGAAAACAGGAAAAAACAAAAGTGGCAAAATAAGCAAGTTCAGACCTGATTATAGCAAATATCAGAAAGTGAGAAAACATACTATAACCTAGACTCATGTTTCATATCTAATGGACAGTGGCTATAATACAGTCAATACTTTAGATATGGCTCCTGCCAGTAAGTATGACTGTTAAAGACACTGAACATTTTCCAGATGTAATTCACAGTTTGTAAACCATAAATTCATTATCAGTCTCCTTCTTTCCTTATATTTTCCTGCTGTCTCTTGATTTTTTTCTACTTCCATTGTTACCACATTCTGTCTTTCTATCTAGTCCCAAATCAGTTATGTTTTGACCCTCAGTATTCTTTTTGAAACTATATAACTGCCAAGTGTCCTTCTCTAAATCCCTGTTTTATCTTGAGGAAGGTGTGCATATGCCTATGTAACACATTTGGACTAAACTTCCTTAATAGTATGTTTTTTTCTTGCAGTTCACTAACATTATACTGCTCTATTTTACAGAAAGCAGAAAATTTTATGAGTCCAATTTAGTTTGCATTACAAAGCAGTAACTGAAATCATGAATTTGCTTACAAATAAGCAATTTATGGCTTCAATGAACTCTTTTGGTGTTTATAGGCTTCAGCAGGAAGACATGATATTTAATATCTTAAAAATGACATGCCCCCAGTAAATTTAGGGACCTATATGATAAATAATATGAGAGTAGTCTTGTTGAAAGGGACAAAATATGTTTGCATTATATGAGAAAAATTACTATATAAAAAAATAGTGGTGATATTATTGTGGCAATGTCCTGTCACACCCAGATTGCTCCCTGAAGGAATAAGTGCATATTTTTTTACCTTATTGATAGGAAGTCTAAAGCATGCAATGATGGTGTGAGTAAACTCTAATTTGAACTGTCTGTGAGGAAAAAAATATGTAAATGAAGTATCTCAATATAATGTTCAAAAAGAGATTAACTTTTTACTTGCTTTTTGAATATAGTAACTAAGCCTGTTTTTACTTTCTGATCATTATGAGATCTATGATTTTGGTGAGCCATAGCATGATGTAAGTTACATCTAGATGTATGAGTTTAAAAAGAAACAAATAATCCACCTCATTCATATTTTAACTTGTCTTTTTTTTTTTTCTAATTATAAGTAAGTAAGAAATTTAGCATCTAAGTATGAAGTTGAAATCTTTTTAGGGAAAATATTTGTTTCACCACTAATTTAAAATGTATTACACTGATTTCTGAAGTCTTGGTTCTACAAGACTTTTATTGCTGCAACATAAATTAAGTGGATAAAATGCTTGAGAATGTATCTTAAAATTTTGAGTAATTTAAATTTAGTGTAGGATTTTAAAAGCCATACCATTACTATTTTGTATGTTATCCAAAAAAAAAAAAAAAGTGCAATGATCAATTGAGATTCTGTAATTGAATCCCGATTAACTGGATTATTTAAAATGAAATTTAATAAATGATATGCTATTTTTATTGGTTAAATTAACTTTGATAGGGATTTAGCTGATATGACGGTGTTCATGCTACTGCTAAGTCACTTCAGTCATGTCCGACTCTGTGCGACCCCATAGACTGCAGCCCACCAGGCTCCCCTGTCCCTGGGATTCTCCAGGCAAGAATACTGGAGTGGGTTGCCATTTCCTTCTCCAACGCATGAAAGTGAAAAGTGAAAGAGAAGTCGCTCAGTCCTGTCTGACTCTTACAAACCCCATGGACTGTAGCCTACCAGGCTCCTGCGTCCATGGGATTTTCCAGGCAAGAATACTGTAGTGGGGTGCCATTGCCTTCTCCGGATGGTGATCATAAGAATTGCTTAATATGTGGGTTTTCAATTTATTTATTAGATGTGGCCACGTCATCAGATATCTAATAACTCAGTATATGGTATTGATTTACAGATATGGATTGATTCAATTTCCCATTTTCACCAGTCTGTGTACTTAAATGATTTTTTTCCCTATGCTATAATTCTGAAGCAATGATTTGTGAATCTGAGGAATTAGTCAAATTATTTAATTGCAAGATAATAAAGCCTTTCTTATATTCCTGGAACATAATTTATTTATCCAGTCTGCCAAGTATTTATGGCTATTGATAATAACACATTACCACTTTTTATTTAATTGGTTTTTTCCAGTAATCATGTATGGATGTGAGAGTTGGACTGTGAAGAAGGCTGTGCGCCAAAGAATTGATGCTTTTGAACTGTGGTGTTGGAGAAGACTCTTAAGAGTCCCTTGGACTGCAAGGAGATCCAACCAGTCCATTCTGAAGAAGATCAGCCCTGGGATTTCTTTGGAAGGAATAATGCTGAAGCTGAAACTCTAGTACTTTGGCCACCTCATGCGAAGAGTTGACTCATTGGAAAAGACTCTGATGCTGGGACGGATTGGGGGCAGGAGGAGAAGGGGACGACAGAGGATGAGATAGCTGGATGGCATCACTGACTCGATGGATATGAATCTGAGTGAATTCCGGGAGTTGGTGATGGACAGGGAGGCCTGGCGTGCTGCAATTCATGGGGTCTCAAAGAGTCGAACACGACTGAGTGACTAAACTGAACTGAACTGACCATATGAAATCTAGAAATACGTTAGAATTAAACTCAACTGCCAATTGTTAACTTGAACTGCTTTACTGTCCTCAAGTAGCAACAGAGATTCACAGAATATAGGCAATTCAGCTACCTACATTTGTCACCAATAAGTTTTGCTCAACACTCAGATAGTTCAGAAGACATTCCTCCTGCCAGAATATTAAACACGATTTTCTCAAGTTAGTCCTTTTCCAATATAGCATCCATTACATTTAATGGGATAGCAGAATGGGGTGAATATCAGGAGACTGGATAAAGCTAGTTTTCAGATGCTTTTCTTTTTTTTTTTCAGTCTTAGGAGAGTCTCTCATTTTATCTCCATCAGCTTTCTTAGCATCTTGCAATTCTTAGCATTAGCAGATAAGAACTCAAGATCTGACAAGTGGGTTCCTCTTGCTAGGTCAGAAGAATGTGAGAACACAGAGGCAAGGAAAAAGATAAACAATATTGTAAGTCAAGCATAATAGCATTTATCATGGGGAAAGGGTGAGTTATTTGAGGAAAATTAATTTGAAGACCATAAAATAGAATGAACAGAACTCAAAATATTGTATTTCTTGATCCCAGTTGCTTTTCTTAACTCCAGAATGTTAATTGAATTTGAGTAAAACCACCCTGTCATAAATTTCTTCAACTTCAAAAAGCTCAAACAAAAATGTGATTAACCACTCTTTTTTAGACAACTGGGAAATTACCTAACAATAATATTTGATAAAAGTTCTTAAGGAACTATTGCTTACAATTATGTAAACAGAGACTAGAGATTGGTTCAAGATAGCAGAGTAGAAAGATGTATGTTCATCTTCTCCTGCAAGAACACCAAAATTGAAACTAGCTGTTGAACAACTTTTGACCAAAGGATGCTGGAACCCACCTCCTAAAAAAAAATAAATAAATAAAATAAAGATACCCCATATCCAAGGACAAAGGAGAAGCCACAACAAGACAGTAGGAGGGGTACAACCACAATCAAATCAAATCACACACCTGCCAGGTGGGAGACTCACAAACTGGAGAACAATAATAACAAATAATTACTCATACTGTTGTGAAGGTTCTAGACCCTACACCAGGTTTCCCAGACTGAGGATCTTGCAGAGGGACTGGGAATCCTCAGGGAATCTTATTTGAAGGCCAGTGGGATTTGACTACAGAACTTCCACAGGACAGGGGAAATAGAGACTCTACTCTTGAATGGCACAAACAAAACCTTGATCCAGGGGAAAGGATCAGTAATCTCACAGAGACTGAGCCAGACTGTCTGTGAGTGTTTGAGGGTCTCCTGTGGAGTCATGGATCAGCAGGGTCCTGCCATAGGGACAGGGGCACTGGCAGAAGCAGTTCTGGGAGGCTTTTGTTACGGGAAGTCCTCTTGGAGGTTGCCATTAGTCCTACCATTGAGCCTGTAGACTTCAAGACTGGGTAGCCTCAGGGCAAACAACTAACATGGAGGGAGCACAACTCCAACCATCAGCAGACAATTGGATTAAAGATTTACTGAGCATAGCCTTTGACTGTGTGGATCACAATAAACTGTGGAAAATTCTGAAAGAGATGGGAATACCAGACCACCTGACCTGCCTCTTGAGAAATCTGTATGCAGGTCAGGAAGCAACAGCTAGAACTGGACATGGAACAACAGACTGGATCCAAATAGGAAAAAGAGTACCACAAGGCTGTATATTGTCACCCTGCTTATTTAACTTATATGCAGAGTACATCACGAGAAACGCTGCACTGGAAGAAACACAAACTGGAATCAAGGTGGTCAGGAGAAATATCAATAACTTCAGATATGCAGCTGACACCACCTTTATGGCAGAAAGTGAAGAAGAACTAAAAAGCCTCTTGATGAAAGTGAAAGTGGAGAGTGAAAAAGTTGGCTTAAACCTCAACATTCAGAAAATGAAGATCATGGCATTTGTTCCCATCACTTCATGGGAAATAGATGGGGACACAGTGGAAACAGTGTCAGACTTTATTTTGAAGGGCTCCAAAATCACTGCAGTCATGAAATTAAAAGACGCTTACTCCTTGGAAGAAAAATTATGGCTAACCTAGATAGCATATTCAAAAGCAGAGACATTACTTTGCCTACTAAGTTCCGTCTAGTCAAGGCTATGGTTTTTTCAGTAGTCATGTATGGATGTGAGAATTGGACTGTGAAGAAGGCTGAGCACTGAAGAATTGATGCCTTTGAACTGTGGTGTTGGAGAAGACCCTTGAGAGTCCCTTGGAATGCAAGGAGATCCAAGCATTCCATGCTGAAGGAGATTAGCCCTGGGATTTCTTTGGAAGGAATGATGCTAAAGCTAAAACTCCTGTACTTTGGCCACCTCATGTGAAGAGTTGACTCATTGGAAAAGAATCTGATGCTGGGAGGGAATGGGGGCAAGAGGAGAAGGGGATGACAGAGGATGAGATAGCTGGATGGCATCACTGACTTGATGGGCGTGAGTTTGAGTGAACTCTGGGAGTTGGTGATGGACAGGGAGGTCTGGTGTGCTGCGATTCATGGGGCCACAAAGAGCTGGACACAACTGAGCAACTGAACTGAACTGAGTATGGCCCTGACCGTTAGAGAAAGATCCAACTTTCCCCACAGCCAGTCCCTCCCATTAGGATGCCTGCACAAACCTCTTATCCTCATCCATCAGAGGGCAGACAGAAGGAGCAAAAACTATAATCTCACAGACTCTAGAACAAAAACCACAACAGAAAGCTAATGAAAATGAAAAGAAATAGGATTAAGTCCCAGATGAAGGAACAAGTTAACCCCTCAGAAAAACAACTAAATGAAGTAGAAACAGGCGCTATTTCAGAAAAAGAATTCAGAATAATGATAATGAAGATGATCCAGGATCTCAGAAAAAGAATGGAGGCAAAGACTGAGAAAATGCAAGAAATGTTTACAAAAGACCTGGAAGAAATAAAGAACAAACAAACAGAGATGAACAATACACTAGAAAGAATTAATAGCAGAATAATAGAGGCAGAAGAATGGATAAGTGATCTGGAAGACAGAATGTGACCTGGAAGACAAAACCACTGCCTCAAAACAGAACATAGGAAAGAGAATGAAAAGCAATGAAGACAGCCTGAGAGACCTCTGGGGCAATGTTAAAAACATGAACATTCACATTATAGGGGTCCCAGAAGAAAA
The DNA here is from genome assembly GCF_001704415.2 of Capra hircus. Lineage (NCBI taxonomy): Eukaryota > Metazoa > Chordata > Mammalia > Artiodactyla > Bovidae > Capra > Capra hircus. The sequence continues at coordinate 75,902,397 of NC_030813.1, forward strand.
AGAGAGACAGAAAGGACTTGAGAAAGCATCCAAAGACAATAGCTGAAAACTTCCTGAACATGGAAAAGGAAACAGTCAACCAAGTTGAGGAAGCACAGAGGCTCCTAAGCAGGACAAACCCAAGAAGGAATACAAGACACATAGTAATCAAACTGACAAAAATTAAAGACAAAGACAATATAAATGTATTACTATTTACATTTATGGTAATTATCAATATGCATGACCCTATTATCCTTTTATTCAATGTTTTGGGTTTATTTTATTTCTTTATTCTTTTCTTTTCTTTTCTTTTTTTTTTTTTTTTGGCAGATTTTTTTCCTTTTCTTGTTTTTTTTTCTGCCTAGAGATGTTTCAGAAGATCTTCCCAACCCAGGGATGGAACCCGGGTCTCCTGCATTGGAGGCAGACACTTTAACCTCAGCCACCAGGGAAGCCCAAAATTAAAGACAAAGGCTATATATTAACAGATTAAAAAGGGGGGAAAAGACAAATTAACATACAAAGGAAATCTGCTAAGTTATCAGCTGATTTCTCAACAGAACTCTAAAAGCCAGAAGGGAATGGCACAAAATATTCCAAATGATGAAAAGGAATAACCTACAACCAAATGTATGCTACACATCAAGACTCTTGATCAGATTTAGTGCAGAAAACAAAGGTTTACAGGCAAACAAAAGTTAATATAATTCAGCAAAACTAAATCAGTTTTACAACAAATGCTAAAGAAACTTCTCTAGGCAGAAAATACAAGAAAAGAAAAAAATATGCAAAAAAAAAGAGAAAAGAATAAAGAAATTAAATAAACCCAAAACATTGAATAAAAGGATAATAGGGTCATGCATATCGATAATTACCATAAATGTAAATGGATTAAATGCCCCAAGTGAAAGACATAGACTGGCTGAGTGGATACAAAAACAAAACCCATACATATGTTTCTACAAGAGACCCACCTCAGACATAGGGACACTTATAGACAGAAAGTAAGGGGATGGGAGAAACTTTTCCAGGGAAATGGAATTCATGAGAAAGCTGGAGTAGTAGTACTCATATCAGGCAAAATAGACTTTAAAATAAAGATGGTTTTAAGGGACAAAGAAGTTCACTACATAATGACCAAGGGTTCAATCCAACAAGAAAATATAGCAATTAGAAATATATATGCACCCAACATAGGAGAACCTCAATATGTAAGGCAAATACAAATATAAAGGGAGACATTGATAGCAACAACATAATAGTGGGAGGCATTAACATTCCATTCTCCATCAATGGACAAATCATCTGGAAAGAAAATTAATAAGGAAACGCAGGCCTTAGCTGACATTTTAGAGGAGCTGGACTTGATATTTATACATTCCACCAAAAAGCAACATGCTACACCTTCTTCTCAAAGGCCCATGGAACATTCTCCAGGATTAACTACATGATGGACCGCAAGGCTGTGGTAAATTTAAGAAACTTGAAATTATAGCAATCATTTTTTCTCCAATCACAATGCTATGCAAATAGAAATAAACTACAAGCAAAAACCCTAAATAAACATAAAAACTTGAGGAGGCTAAATAATATGCTACTCAACAATCATTGGATCATTTAATAAATCAAAGAAGAAATTAAAAAAAAAGAAAAACAAAAAACCTAGACACAAGTGACATTGAAAGCACAAAGATCCAAAACTTATGGAATGCAGCAAAAGCAGTTCTGAGAGGAGAATTTATAGCAATACGATTTTACCTCAAAAAATAAGAAAAATCTCAAACAAACAGCCTAAACTTACCCCTAAAACAACCAGAAAAAGAAGAACAGCAAAACCTAAAGTAGTAGAAGGAAAGATATCACAAAGATCAGAGCAGAAATAAATGAAGTAGAGACTAAAAAAGCAATCACAAAAATGAGTTAAACTAAAAGCTGGTTCTTTGAAAAGATAAACAGAATTGATAAAACTTTAGCCAGACTAACCAAGGGAAAAAAGGAGAGGACTCAAATCAATAAAATTAGAAATTAAAAAGGAGAAGTTACAGCTAACTCCATAGAAATACCAAGGATTATAAGAGACTACTGTGAATAACTGTATGCAAAACAAAAAAAAAAAAGAAAAAAAAAAAAAGACAATCTGGAAGGAATGGACAAATTCTTAGAAAGGTACAGTTTTTTTTCTGGTAGCTCAGATGGTAAAGAATCCACCTGCAATGTGGGAGACCTGGGTTTGATTTCTGGGTTGGGAAGATCCTCTGGAGAAGGGAACAGTTACCACACACTCCATTATTCTGGCCTAGAGAATCCCGATGGACAGAGGAACAAATCAATAAAACTAGAAATTACGAAGAAGTTACAGCTGACTCCACAGAAATACCAAAGATCATAGGAGATTGCTTTGAACAAATGTCTGCCAATAAAACAGACAACCTGGAAGAAATGGACATATTCTGGAAAGGTACAGTCTCCCTAGAATGAACCAGGAAGAAATAGAAAATATGAACAGACCAATCACAAGCACTGAAATTGAAAGTGTGATTAAAAACCTCCCAACAAACAAAAGTCCAAGACTCAATTTTATTGTCAAATTTTACCAAACATTTATTTATTTATTTTTTAAATTTTATTTATTTATTTATTTTTAAAATTTTAAAATCTTTAATTCTTACATGCATTCCCAAACATGAACCCCCCTCCCACCTCCCTCCCCATAGCATCTCTCTGGAGAGAAGAGTTAACACCTATCCTTCTGAAACTGTTCCAAAAATTTGCAGAGGAAGGAAAACTTTCAAAATCATTTTGAGTCCACCATTACCTTGATACCAAAACCAGACAAAGATACTATGACAACAACAAAAAAAGAGAAAATTACAAACCAATATCACTGATGAACATAGAATCAAAAATCCTCAACAAAATATTAGCAATCCATATTCAGCAATACATTAAAAAGATCACACAACATGATCAAGCGGGATTTATCTCAGGGATGCAAGGATTTTTCAACGTCGGCAAATCAATCACTGTGATTCATCACATCAAAAAACTGAAGGATAAAAACCATATAATCATCTCAATAGATGCAGAAAAACTTTTGACAAAACTCTGCACCCATTTATGATTAAAAACTCTCCAGAAAGTGGGCATAGAGTGTACATGCCTTAACATATTAAAGACCATATATGACAGGCCTGCAGCTAGCATTGTACTCACTGGTAAAAAGCTAAAAGCATTCCCTCTAAGATCAGCAACAAGACAAGGATGTTCACTCTCACCACTTTAATTCAACATAATTTTGGAAGCCCTAGCTACAGCAATCAGAAAAGAAAAAGAAGTAAGGGGATTCCAAACTGGGAAAAAAAAAAAAAACAGATTTAGAATACATCAAAATAAAAGTAATAACTAAGACATATTTATAAAGTTTGAGTAAAGTAACAACAGTTCTTGCCAGTTTTAGTTTTCACCATCATTCCTGCTTGATCTTATTAACCCTTAATATTTTTAATATTTGAAATATTGGAACATTCACAATAATTCCTAATACAGTCATCTTTGAGTAGCTGAAAAAAAATTTACAAACATTAATGGTAAAGTTCTAATTTATTGAATATTTAATAAACTAATTATCTAGTGTTGTGTATATGAAATTTAATTAGTTGTTGGATAGCCTGTTGAAATGACCTAGCAACTTTTGTGGGTTAGAGTGAAGGGAAGTTATGAGAGAAGGATGGAATGAGTATTTATATAATAAGCCAATGATCCATGAAACACTTGACTTAGTTATTGACTATAAATGTGGAACTCAAGAAACAGTGTGAAATACAATTGCTTCTCCATGTGTTGGTAACTACTGCTCATGAAAGCTCATCTTTTTATAGAACCTGAAATTTTACCCCTGTGGAGATAACTTCATGCCACCTATCAGCTATATGAATATCCTAGATTCACTTAACATCCAGCTTGTCATCTTTTCCCACAATCCAGATTCTCTGCTGACATCCTCACTATTGAGGATGTCAATAGTTATTTAACTGCAGGATGATACATTGATTCTTGTTACTTCACTCACTCCACTATACAATAAAGCTTCATCTCTCATTCCACACTCCTGTGGATTATTTTGTCTTCCTTATTGCCATAGACTTCTGTCATCAATCTATGTTTAGTGTATTGGTTTATTTCTGAATCCAACTTTTCCACATCTAATTACTTAACATTTAGTTTTGAAAATGAATCAACTTTAAAAATTTTTTGGAACATTTAACATCTAACATTATAGCATTTTTTTTCTAAAATATTATTTACTCATGTCAATCTTTGACTTAAATTCTTTCAATACCTCATTAAAATCTCTTCTGTGATTTTTTTAATGTTGTATTCCTTTATTTGCCTTTCTAATCTTATCTCACTCTGTATTATCAAAAATTTTATTACAACAAAATTAATATTCATATTTTTCTCAGTATTTATTGGGAACAATTTGTAGATGACTTTGTGATTTTTCTCATGTAATTTTTCTCACCTGAAATACATTATTCTTTATTTTTCCTTTCCCTAATACCTCATTCTGTAATAAAGCAAAAAACAACAACAACAACAAAGAAAACCTCATCAGCAACATCACCTAGACTATCAGCATCCTTGGAGGGTGCATTTCTTTTCATTTACATGTAACATATGCATGCTCACATGGATCATCATTTTTACTTTGTTTAATACGCAATCTTTTTTTCTTTCAGCTTAGCTCTTTAGAAAAGAAAGCAACGTTTCTCTCCATATGTCTGTTCCTAGGGCTTAAACTCAGTGTCCTACAATATGTGGTCAGGGAAAATATTTTAATCTTAGAGATGACTGGTGATAAGAAATACAGGGCAGTCAACTACCAAATAGTCTGTAAATTATTCTCTGAAAATATCTAGTGAATATTATCTTTCTTTGAGGGTAAGTGAGTGAACCTTGGATTTAGATTATGCGTATTTTAAGATGAACATTAAATACATCCCTGCATAGGACAGCCTGGGATTTTAAGCATAGTTCTTCTACTGATAAATTCTATAACTTTAGTTAAGTCATGAAACTATTTAAATACAGCCATTACTGAAGTATATAGGTGATAATAATATATTTGCTTATTAGCTTAAGAAAAATAAGAAGAAATGTATATTATCGCAATTTGTCAAAGGACAGTGTACTCAAAATTAATTCAAAACTACATTTATTTAATATTTTTTCAAGATTAAGTATACTAGAATAAAAGTATTTGCATAAGCTGTCACCATAATACTAAGCATTTTTAGTTCATTTTATAATACTTTAGATCTTTAGATGTTACATTATAATTCACATATCTTTTATGAGTGCAAACTTTCTGTGAAAAAAAAAAACTCTGCTCAAGAATGCTGCCAATGTTTTTTAACAAGTTCACATTTGTTTATTAATTTTGATATAAATCTTCAATATCATTTGCCATATCTACAGATGGCAATATCACATGAACAAGCAGAAGAGTAAATGGGAATGATTTAATGATGAGCTGTAGAATTTAATAGAGATAAATAGACATAGCTTAAAGGTTCCATTTCACTTCCTACTTGATTATATATGAGAAATAATAACTGAAAAAATAACAATTCTGCTTAATAATACACTTTCTAAAATGTAATAACTATCTATTGCATACAATGCATACTTCTTAACATTTTAGGTTATCTAAAGCTGAATAGAGCATCTTTAGCAAGCAGGGAAACCCCAGGATTAGATAAATCAGACTGGAAAAGTAGAAATGAATCAGTACATTCTTATTCAGCAGATTATGTGAGAATCTTCCTTATCTCCACTTATTCCTGACTATTTGTTTAACTCCTTTCCAGAATTCAGTGTTTATTAACATGGTCTACAATCTCAAAATTGACCTCATTTTCTAACATGGACATGTTTCTGGATCCTAAGTGTCTCTTCAATTTTTTCCATTCTGCATTTCAGGATTCCCCCTGTCCTGCTTGATGGACATATCAGTGAAATGGCTAGTTATGTGTGCCGATGAAACTGCAAAATTATGTAACTTAACTGATGAAAAACATAATTCTATCTTCAAGATTCTCATATCTAATAGAGGATCAAATAAATAAGTCTGCAGTAGAGCTTGAAATAAATAACTTCCAAGAGTTATCAAAGTCTACCAGAGGACTTCCTTATAAGATATAACCTAGATATGCAAGGTTGAATACCTTCAGAAGTGAAATAAAAGTATACCTAGTAATTATAAATAAATGTAGGCAACATTTATGTAACAGTTAATATGCATTTAGCACTATGATACTTTATTTACTGAGATTAATTTGTGAGGGTGTAAATATTCCAAGGTGGCTCAGTGATAAAGAATCTGCCTACCAAGCAGAAGACCTGGGTTCAACCCCTGGGTAAGGAAGATTTCCTGGAGAAGGGAATGCCTACCCAGTCACGTATTCTTGCTTGAGAAATCCCATTTACAGAGTAGCCTGGCAGATTACAGTCCATGAAGTCGCAAAGAGTTGGACAATAATTGTTGAATAAGTAGCAGCAGCAGCAGCAGGAAAAGACAGTTATGCACAGCTGGTAGGAGGCAGAGTCAGAACTTCAACTTGGACAATGCAACTTTGGAGAACATGCCTCTAGTTATAATATTATATTTGAATAATTAATAAGAATTCTGATAAAACTATGATTTTCCTCCAAATTGTCTTTATGCCTAATATATAAACATTTCAAGTAAAATGTTAGAAAATGCTTTAATTTATTTAAAAAACTTTTGCTATCATTTACCTGTTGCCTTCTTGCGGAACCTATAGCTAGTTTACTCACTGGATAATACAGCACTTTGAGAGAAGTATATAAAGGTTGCTTGCTATATTGTGTTACCTAGAAGCTGTTGATATCAAGAAAGGGATGGGTAAAAAGTCATGTAATACAGGCAAAAGAAAGAATAAGTACATAATAGAAATACATTAACACAAATGAAAAGTGCAAATCATACAAGGGTTATCAAGTGAGAACAGCACAAAAATGAATAAAACACTGAATAAGAATTCAATGAAAGACAAGAACAGCATGGTCAGAAAAATCAATGTTAGAAAGATCTCTCTGACTAAAGAATATTATAATTAAGAATGCAAATTAGTTGTAGGTGTACAGAGCAAAATTGAAGTAATGAAGGTTGAACTAAAACAAAGGTAGAAAGAAAATGAAAATAAATGTATGATAGAAACTGAGGATAATGAATTAGTGTTTTAAAGACTACCTAAACTGTGAAGGTAAATTAGAAGAATTCATGCAAGACTTTCAGCTTGATTCAGTGGGTAGATTATAAAAAGGGGCATTCTCAGTTGTGCCCAACTCTTTGTGACCCCATGGGCTGTAACAGGTTATTCTGTCCATGTTATTTTCCAGGCAAGAATACTGGAGTGGGTTGCCATTTCCTACTCCAGGGGATCTTCATGACCCAGGGATCCAATGCACATTTCTTCTGTCTCCTGCATCAACAGTCAGATACCTTACTGCTGAGCCACCAGATTCTAAGCCATCAGGATATAAAGAAAAATAAAAGACTTGGGTTGGGAGGCAGAGTATGACTTCACTCTGTAAGCAAATATTTGCAAGCCTAAATTATTTCAGTCATTTGAATATGATTCTAGGTTTACCAAAGAGTAGTCTTTTTAACTTCATGAAAAATAAACTTTATGAGATCTTATACCGAAAAAAAGCTTAAAAATAGATACAATCACATTACATGATTAAAGCAAAAATGGTAAAAACGGAATTTAAAGAGAAAGGGTAAAGCTGAGGGCAAGAATATTAAACCTATTGGTTAGTCAGTTCAGCTGGTCAGTCATTTCTGACTCTTTGCCATGCCATGGAGTGCAGCACACCAGGCCTCTGTGTCCATCACCAAATTCTGCAGTTTAATCAAACTAATGTCCATTGAGTTGGTGATGCCATCCAAGCATCTCATCCTCTGTCATCCCCTTCTCCTTACACCTTCAATCTTTCCCAGCATCAGTGTCTTTTCAAATCAGTCAGTTATTTGCATCAAGTGGCCAAAGTATTGGAGTTTCAGCTTCAGCATCAGTCCTTTCAATGAATATTCAGGACTGATTTCCTTTAGGATGGACTGGTTGGCTCTCCTTGCAGTCCAAGGGACTCTCAAGAGTCTTCTCCAACACCATAGTGAAAAAGCATCAATTCTTGGTGCTCAGCTTTCCTTATAGTCCAACTCTCACATCCATACATGACTACTGGAAAAACCATAGCTTTGATTAGACAGATATTTCTTGGCGAAATAATGTCTCCACTTTTTAATATGCTGCCTAGGTTGGTCATAACTTTTCTTCCAAGGAGCAAGTATCTTTTAATTTCATGGCTGCAATCACCGTCTGCAGTGATTTTGGAGCCCCCTAAAAATGAAATATGTCACTTTCCACATCTATTTGCCATGAAGTGACTGGACCAGATGCCATAATCTTAGTTTTCTCTCCTCTTTCACTTTTGTCAAGACTTTCTAGAACTAATACCCAGATAAGATGTCATTTTCATTATAGGGACCTGGAATGCAAAAGTAGGAAGTCAAGAAATACCTTAAGTAACAGGCAAATTTGGCCTTGGAATCCAAAATGCAGAAGGGGAAAGGCTAACAGAATTTTGACAAAATAACACACTAATCACAACAAATACCCTCTTCCAACAACACAAGAGAAGACTCTACACATGGACATCACCAGATAGTCAATACTGAAATCAGATTGATTACATTCTTTGCAGCCAAACTTGGAGAAGCTCTATACAGTTAGCCAAAATAAGACCAGGAACTGACTGTGGCTCAGATCATGAACTCCTTATTGCCAAATTCAGACTTCAATTGAAGAAAGTAGGAAAAACTATTAGGCCACTCAGGTATGACCTAAATCAAATCCCTTATGATTATACAGCTGAGGTGACAAAGAGATTAAAGGAATTAGTTCTGATAGACAGAGTGCATGAAGAATTATGAATGGAGCTTTGTGACATTGTACAGGAGGCAGTGATTGAACCATCCCCAAGAAAAAGAAATGAAAAAAGGCAAAATGGTTGTCTGAGGAGGCCTTACAAATAGTTGAGAAAAGAAGAGAAGAAAAAAGCAAGGAGAAAAGGAAAAATATATGCATTTGAATACAGACTTCCCAAGAATAGCAAGGAGAGATGAGAAAGGCTGCCACAGTGATCAGTGCAAAGAAATATAGGAAAACAATAGAATGGGAAAGACTAGAGATCTCTTCAAGGAAACTAGACATAACGACAGAACATTTCATGCAAAGATGGACACAATAAAGACAGAAATGGTATGGACCTAAGAGAAGCAGAATATATTAAGAAGAGGAGGTAAGAATACAGAGAAGAACTATACTAAAAAGATACCTATGACCCAGATAATCATGATGGTGTGATCACTCACCTAGAGCCAGACATCCTGGAATGCAAAGTCAAGTGGGCCTTAGGAAGTATTACTGTGAACAAAGTGGAGGTGATGGAATTCCAGTTGAGCTGTTTCAAATCCTAAAAGTTGATGCTGTGAAACTGCTGCACTCAACATGCCAGGAAATTAGGAAGACTCAGCAGTGGTCACAGGACTGGAAAAGGTCAGTTTTCATGCCAATCCCAAAGAAAGGCAATGTCAAATATTGCTCAAATTACCACACAATTGCACTCATCTCACACACTAGCAAAGTAATGCTCAGAATTCTCCAAGTCAGGCTTCAACAGTATGTGAACCATAAACTTCCAGATGTTCAAGCTGGATTTAAAAAAGGCAGAGGAACCAGAGATCAAATTGCCAATATGTGTTGGGTCATTGAAAAAGCAAGAGAGTTCCAGAAAATCATCTCTGTTTCATTGGTTATGCAAAGCCTTTAACTGTGTCGATCACAACAAACTTCAGAAAATTCTGAAAGAGATGGGAATACCAGACAACCTGACCTTCCTCCTGAGAAATCTGTATGCAGGTCAAGAAGCAACAGTTAGAATTGGACATGGAACAATAGACTGATTCCTAATTGGGAAACGAGTATGTCAAGGCTGTATAGTGTCACCCTGCTTATTTAACTTCTATGCAGAGTAGATCATGTTAAATGCCAGGCTGATGAAGCACAGGCTGGAATCAAGATTGCTGGGAGAAATATCAATAACCTCAGATATGCAGATGACACCAGCCTTACACCAGAAAGTGAAGAAGAACTAAAGAGCCTCTTGATAAAAGTGAAAGAGAGTGAAAACTTGGCTCAACATTCAGAAACCTAAGATCATCGCATCTGGTCCCATCACTTCCTGGCAAATAGATGGGAAAACAATGGAAACATTGACAGGCTTTATTTTTTTGAACTTCAAAATCACTGCAGATGGTGACTGCAGCCATGGAATTAAAAGATGCTTGCTCCTTTGAGGGAAAGCTGTGATCAAACTTGACAGCATATTAAAACCAGAGACATTACTTTGCCAACAAAGGTCCATCTATTCAAAGCTATGATTTTTCCAGAGTCACGTGTGGATGTGAGAGTTGGACTATAAAGTAAGCTGAGTGCTGAAGAATTGATACTTTTGAACTGTGGTGTTGGAGAAGATTCTTGTGAATCCCTTGGACTGCAAGGAGATCCAGCCAGTCTATCCTAAAGGAAATCAGTCCTGAATACTCACTGGAAGGACTGATGCTGAAGTTGAAACTCCAATAATTTGGCCACCTGATACAAAGAACTGACTCACTAGAAAGACCCTGATGCTGGGAAAGATTGAAGGCAGGAAGAGAAGGGGACAACAGAAAAGAGATGATTGGATGGCATCACTGACTTGATGGAGATGAGTTTGAGTAAGCTCTGGAAGTTGATGGACAGGGTAGACTGGTGTGTTGCAGTTCATGGTGTTGCAGAGAGTCAGACAAGACTGAGTGAACTGAACTAAATAGTAGTCAAATTTCTACTCAAGTATCATAGGTATGGTGTATCAAAAAAAGAATGTAACTCACGTAGAAGAGGATTGATAATCACCTAGACATGGGTTAAGAGTGTATATATTTTGGGGAACCTATCTGCATGTTTTTGTTGTATTTGGGATAGTTGCATAACAATATTAGGGGTTTTCCATGTGGCTCAGATGGTAAAGAATCTGCCTGCAAAGTTGGAGACCTGGTTTCAATCATATTATATAGGAGCATAATTTTGGTATTGTCTTTATTTCTGAGAATATTATTAAAAGAGTTATGAATGCCAGGTTGACAAGAAGCAGATAGTACTGTCTTTGGTATATGTTAACATTGTTGTTACTGTTTATTCACGAAGCCATGTCTGAATTTTTGTAACCCCATGGATTGTAACCCTAAGACTTTTCCATACATGGGATTTACCAGGCAAGAATACTGCAGTGAGTTGCCATTTCCTTCTTCAGGGGATCTTCCTGATCCAGATAACGAACCCACATCTTCTGATTGGCAGGTGGATTGTTTAGCTTTGAGCCATCAGGGAAGCTATGCTAACTTTGGCAAATGTCAACTACATTTTCCAAACTGCCATTTCCTATATGACTCTAGATTGGAGTTGGCAAAGTGGAGCAAGATTGATATAGATGGAAGATGCTGTTGTAATCCATGGGCATTGTTGCTAATCTTCTGGGTTTCCCTGTGGATTGTAACAGCTGAGTCTGTGGTTCTTTTGGCTCCTGAGTCATCTCCTTCTCTAGCTCTTCAGTTTCCAGGGCAGGCATAGCTCCATGAAGAGTGTTCAATTTCTACAGAATATCACCTACTTAGTCAGTGCTGTAAGTGGTGAAAGATGTCTGTTCCAGTTTTTGTTTCTGAGGCAAGGCTACCCTGGTGTGTTCCAGTTAATGTCCACCTTCCCCAGAGTGTTGATTCATGGCAACTTCAGGTAGAATATCAGATACAGTGGACACAGTCTTATAAAAGTTTCTTCATCAGCTCTCACAATTGTGTAAGGCCTGATCCTTATACCATATCCATTATTTAATATAATTATTAGTGGCTCTACTTCTCTGATTGATCCCTATCTGATAAAGTACTTCCTCCTTCTGGAATTTGAAAGAGTTTGTGTGATATAGATATATTCTTTAAGGATTGATATAATTTATCCATTATACGAACTATACTAGAATATTTTTATGTAAACTCTTCTTATTACAAATTCAATTTATTTAATAAGCTTAAAGCTAGTCACATTTTATGTTTTTTTATGAAAAACATGTTTTTAAAAAAAGCATTACATTTAATTTATGCTACAGAATTTATTTATTGGTATGTAGTTTTTCCTATTTCAACATTAGCTTTTCAATATCTGTAAGATATAAAAACATATGTCCTGCTTCATTTGTGATGTTGGCAATGTGTTTCCTATATGCAGGCCAGGAAGCAACAGTTAGAACTGGACATGGAACAACAGACTGGTTCCAAATAGGAAAAGGAGTACGTCAAGGCTGTATATTGTCACTCTGCTTGTTTAACTTATATGCAGAGTACATCATGAGAAATGCAGGGCTGGAAGAAGCACAAGCTGGAATCAAGATTGCTCAGAGAAATATCAATCACCTCAGATATGCAGATGACACCACCCTTATGGCAGAAAGTGAAGAGGAACTAAAAAGCCTCTTGATGAAAGTGGAAGAGGAGAGTGAAAAGTTGGCTTAAAGCTCAACATTCAGAAAACGAAGATCATGGCATCTGGTCCCATCACTTCATGGGAAATAGATGGGGAAAGAGCGGAAACAGTGTAAGACTTTATTTTTTTGGACTCCAAAATCACTGCAGATGGTGATTGCAACCATGAAATTAAAAGATGCTTACTCCTTGGAAGAAAAGTTATGCCCAAACTAGATAGCATATTCAAAAGCAGAGACATTACTTTACCAACAAAGGTCCGTCTAGTCAAAGCTATGGGTTTTCCAGTAGTCATGTATGGATGTGAGAGTTGGACTGTGAAGAAAGCTGAGCCCCCAAGAATTGATGCTTTTGAACTGTGGTGTTGGAGAAGATTCTTGAGAGTCCCTTGGACTGCAAGGAGATCCAACCAGTCCATTCTGAAGGAGATCAGCCCAGGGATTTCTTTGGAGAGAATGATGATGAAGCTGAAACTCCAGTACTTTGGCCACCTCATGCAAAGAGTTGACTCATTGGAAATGACTCTGATACTGAGAGGGATTGGAGGCAGGAGGAGAAGGGGATGACTGAGGATGAGGTGGCTGGATGGCATCACTGACTTGATGGACGTGAGTCTGAGTGAACTCTGGGATTTGGTGATGGATAAGGAGTCCTGGCGTGCCGAGATTCATGGGATCGCAAAGAGCCGGACATGACTGAGCGACTGAACTGAACTGAACTGAATGTGTTTCCTCTATTTTCCTTTTAATCAGGCTTGTAAGGAGTTTTCTATTTTAATACATATTTTTAAAATTAGCAACCTTACCCTTTGTTATTGTTCTGTTTACTGTTGGTTTTCAGATTAATCCAAATTTCTGCCTTTCATTGTCTTTCTGTATTTATTTTGTGCTTTTTATCTTTTCTTAGTTTCTAAATAGAAACTTTGATCATTGATCTTATATCTTTGTTAATTTTTAACATGATCATTAGAATGAAAACATTTGCTTCCATCATTGTTTCAGCTGAGTGGTACAGTTATTAAATATTTTATTTTTCTCATTATTATTGACATCAAAATATTTTAGAATTTCCATTGTAATTATTCCCAGGCAGTTCAGTTCAGTTCAGTCGCTCAGTTGTGTCTGACTCTTTGTGACCCCATGGGCTGCAGCATGCCACCATTTTCTGTCCATCACAAACTCTCAGAGCTTGCTCAAATCATGTCCTTCAAGTCAGTGATGTCTTCCAACCACCTCATGGTCTGTAGTTCCCTATTCCTTGTGCCTTCAATCTTTGCCAGCATCAGGGTCTTTTCCAAAGAGTCAGTTCTTTGAATCAGGTGGCCAAAATATTGGAGCTTCAGCACCTGTCATTTCAATGAATATTCAAGACTGATTTCCTTTATGATTGACAGGTTTGATCTCCTTGAAGTCCAAGAGACTCTCAAAAGTTTTCTCCAGCACCACAGTTCATAAGCATCCATTCTTCAGCACTCGGTTTTCTCTATGGTCCAACTCTCACATCCATACATGACTACAGGAAAAACGATAGCTTTGACAATACAGAACTTTTTGGGTAAATAATGCCTCTGCTTTTTAATATGCTTTCTAGGTTTGTCATAGTTTTTCTTCCACGGAACAAGTGTCTTTTAATTTCATGGCTGCAGTCACCATCTGTGGTAATACTAAAATTTACCTCATAAGTAGCCTTTTCTCAGGAATTTTTATCTGGTCCTGTCTGTTGTCCAAAGTCTGAAAATAGGGACTTGAATGGACTTTGTTCAAGATTAGAGCTGTTTATGGTGGGATGACTAGTTTTATACTAGCTATCCCATGATATGCGAAAGCAATAATCCTCTGATATGTAGTTTTTCATCATGAAAAATAAAATTCATTCATAGGACAATTTAAAAAGATAGAAGAAACACTTCTGACAAGTTGAAAAAATAAACAAGTAGAAACTTTCACCAAATTGTTTATAAATATGTAGAGTATAAAACTTGTTTACTAATTTTGAAAGTAGCAAACATGGTATCTTTCCATACGCAATTATTTTTAAAAATGCTGGGGACTATACCCTCTATTTCCAGTTTGTAGAGAGTTTCCAGTTGTGTTGGTCATCATTTAAAAAATGCTATTTAAAAAAAGTTTGATAACATCTCAGAAAATTTGAATGTAGATTTAATATTAGACAACATGGCACTATTGTTGACAATGTGGTACATTCTTAGGATTTGGTATGTTGTTAAACTTTTAGGTTCAGCATGCAGAAAATATTGAAGGAATAGTCATATTTCTATATTTCTTTCTAAAAGATTCAGATTTATGTTTATATACATGTGTGTATGTGTTTATATATATGTGTGTATGTGTATGTGTCCATATATATATATATGTGTGTGTGTGTGTGTGTGTGTGTGTGTTTAAATGAATTCTGGAACAATGCTAATACATTTTTACTCAACAGAGAGAATACATGAGAAAAGGTTGTCTTTACTTTTTTTTTTTTTTTTTAAGTTCAGTTCAGTTCAGTCACTCAATCGTGTCCGACTCTTTGCGATCCCATGAATTGCAGCATGCCAGGCCTCCCTGTCCATCACCAACTCCCAGAGTTCACTCAAACTCATGCCCATCAAGTCAGTGATGCCATCCAACCATCTCATCCTCTGTCGTCCCCTTCTCCTCTTGCTCCCAATCCCTCCCAGCAGCAGAGTTTTTTCCAATGAGTCAACTCTTTGCATGAGGTGGCCAAAGTACTGGAGTTTCAGCTTTAGCATCATTCCTTCCAAAGAACACCCAGGACTGATCTCCTTTAGAATGGACTGGTTGGATCTCCTTGCAGTCCAAGGGACTCTCAAGAATCTTCTCCAACACCACAGTTCAAAAGCATCAATTCTTGGGGGCTCAGCTTTCTTCACAGTCCAACTCTCACATCCATACATGACTACTGGAGAAACCGTAGCCTTGACTAGATGGATCTTTGTTGGCAAAGTAATGTCTCTGCTTTTTAAGTCTATTACAAAAGTTTCCCAATAAAATATTGGGAAAGGGCATTATGAAATGTAAACTTAAGACTTCAACATTATTTCAAATAATTCCTAATATATCCCTCTGCCTAGAATAGTTTTTGAAACAGTATGTGCTCAGTAAATATTTGTTGAACAAAAATAATTACTGAGTTAATCTGCTATAGTCTTTTTATATGAATTTAATTATGAAAATAAAATGTATTTTACCATTGTAAAGTTAGATAATAGTAAGGCTAAGTTTTAGAATATAACTGTATTACTATACATACAAAGGAACAGGAAATGTCAACCCCCTCAAATATTCTTGCCTGGAAAATCCCATGGACAGAGGAGCCTGGTAGGCTATAATCTATGGCATCACAAAGGGTCAGACATGACTGAGCAACTGAGCACACATACCTATAAAACTGCGGTTATTTTCTTTATTAAACATTTTTTAATTTTTATTATAATAACCATCATTGTGCTATCATCCTGTCCTTTGGTCTCTACAAAAATCCTATAATATGTAATATTTAGATACACTCTTTACATCTGAAGAGACAAAAGACAATTTGTCTTAATGCTGTGCAACTGTAATTTAGGGGCTTGCCTGGTGGGTCAGATGGTGAAGAATCTATCTGCAATGAAGGAGATCCAGATTTGATTCCTGGATTGGGATGATCCCCTAGAAAAGGGAATGGTTATCCACTTCAATATTCTTGCCACGTAACTAGTAAGTGGTAAATCTCAGACTCCATCCAAACCATTTTGACTGTTACTATTTTACTTTTTATCACATATTGCTGCTAATTTCTAAGTCTGTGTTTATTTTTATTTTAAAACCAGGCAAATTCAGCTCACAAAGAATGCTTACTTACAGAAAAAAAAATAGTCATATTTATTCTTGACAGGGGAAATATGTTTGAGCATTTAAGATGTGAACCATTATTTAGCTGTGGCTCCTATGCTGTAGAAGTCAGTGTCAACAGAGTCTACAATTACTTTACCCATTTGCCTTATTTGACTGACAGTAATTGAGTTTGCTAAAGCTTAGAAATATTTTATCATAAGAGAGTCCTCTCATTTCACTGCTTAGAATCTCCCGCTGCTCTAGATGATGGAAGTGAAAGGGACAGTTTTACTGTGGTTCTTTATATGTAATTTTTATTTTCAACCCACTGAGGTTTAATTTATGGAAATTAATAGCTTTTACCAGGACACTACTGTAAGTGGACAATCAGCAACATAAAGATTCACTTTAAATCAGAACTGAAAAATAATACACATCTCGTGAAATTCCTATGTATATATTATATCACATAATGCAGATTAAAGAACTGAAACCATGAGAAAAAAAAAAAAGAAACCATTTTAAAAATAAAAGAGTCTCCTCAAACCAAGTGAGCATGAATTGTTGATTAACAGCCATTAGAGTATCAGTGTATAATAGTACAAATATTATTTTCTTCTTTTGTGGACGTTTTGCTGACTATTTTATGGCACAATAAACTCACTGTCCATTAGCACATTCATAATTAGATGGAAATCAAACGTTTTTCATTAGTTATTTTTCCTACTGGTATTCAGTACTCAATACTCATTTATGTATTCATTACTCTAAAAAGAGTAACACCTAAATAGTGTCTATTCAAGAGTTAAAAGAGTCAGACTCAATTACAAGCCTAAAGGAAGTTTAGATATACTAGTTATAAGAATTACCTAAGGGAGATCTATCAAATTGAAATATCAAGAAGACTGGAAGAATAAATATGAATTTAAATACAGGTACATATTTCTCTTGCCTTTTATAGTTTCCCAACATGTGTGTGGTATATGTGGTATAAAATTAGACGATTAGGAAGAATGCCATTCTAATGAATTAGCGGTGGCTTCAATAAATTAAGGGGCTTCCTCAAAACAATGACCATATAATATCACTCTCACCCCCTAATGCGTGTCATGTTATGATGTAGAAAAATCTGTATGTATTTTCACATAACAAAATATAAATATAGTGTATAAAGTATGAAAGTTCTGTGATTCAGATAATTCAGTTCAGTCAGTTCAGTTCAGTCATTCAGTCGTGTCCGACTCTGTAATTCCATGAATTGCAACACTCCAGGCCTCCATGTCCATCACCAACTGCCTGAGTTCACTCAAACTCACGTCATTGTGGCGGTGATACCATCCAGCCATCTCATCCTCTGTCGCCCTTTCTCCTCCTGCCCTCAATCCCTCCCAGCATCAGAGTCTTTTCCAATGAGTCAACTCTTCACAAGAGTTGGCCAAAGTATTGGAGTTTCAGCTTCAGCATCATTAACACCAAGGACTGATCTTCTTTAGAATGGACTGGTTGGATCTCCTTGCAGTCCAAGGGACCCTCAAGAGTCTTCTCCAACACCACAGTTCAAAAACATCAATTCTTTGGCGCTCAGTTTTCTTCAAAGTCCAACTCTCACATCCGTACATGACCACTGGAAAAACCATAGTCTTGACTAGACTGACCTTCGTTGGCAAAGTAATGTCTCTGCTTTTCAATATGCTATCTAGGTTGGTCATAACTTTCCTTCAAAGGAGTAAGTGTCTTTTAATTTCATAGCTGAAATCACCATCTGCTGTGATTTTGGAGTCCAAGAAAATAAAGTCTGACACTGTTTCCACTGTTTCCCCATCTATTTGCCATGAAGTGATGGGACCAGATGCCATGATCTTCATTTTCTGAATGTTGAGCTTTAAGCCAACTTTTCACTCTCCTCTTTCACTTTCATCAAGAGGCTTTTTAGTTCCTCTTCACTTTCTGCCATAAGGGTGGTGTCATCTGCATATCTGAGGTGATTGATATTTCTCTGAGCAATCTTGATTCCAGCTTGTGCTTCCTCCAGTCTAGCATTTCTCATGATGTACTCTGCATATAAGTTAAATAAGCAGGGTGACAATATACAGCCTTGAGGTACTCCTTTTCCTGTTTGGTACCAGTCTGTTGTTCCATGTCCAGTTCTAACTCTTACTTCCTGACCCGCATATAGGTTTCTCAAGAGGCAGGTCAGGTGGTCTGCTTTTCCCATCTCTTTCAGAATCTTCCACAGTTTATTGTGATCCACACAGTCAAAGGCTTTGGCAGAGTCAATAAAGCAGAAATAGTTGTTTTTCTAGAACTCTCTTGCTTTTTCAATGATCCAGTGAATGTTGGCAATTTGATCTCTGGTTCCTCTGCCTTTTCTAAAACCATCTTGAACATCTGGCTATTCATGATTCACGTATGGCTGAAGCCTGGCTTGGAGAATTTTGAGCATTACTTTACTAGTGTGTGAGGTAAGTGCAATTATGCGGCAGTTTGAGCATTCTTTGGCATTGCCTTTCTTTGAGATTGGAATGAAAACTGACCTTTTCCAGTCCTGTGGCCACTGCTTAGTTTTCCAAATTTGCTGGCATATTTAGTGCAGCACTATCACAACATCATCTTTCTGGATTTGAAGTAGCTCCACTGGAATTCCATCACTTCCACTAGCTTTGTTCGTAGTGATGCTTTCTAAGGCCCACTTGACTTCACATTTCAGGATGTCTGGCTCTAGGTGAGTGATCACAGTATTGTAATTATCTGGGTCGTGAAGCTCTTTTTTGTATAGTTATTCTGTTTATTCTTGCCTCCTCTGCTTAATATCTTCTGCTTCTGTTATGTCCATACCATTTCTGTCCTTTATCAAGCTCATCTTTGCATGAGCTGTTCCCTTGGTGTCTCTAATTTTCATGAAGAGAGCTCTAGCCTTTTCCATTCTGTTGTTTTCCTCTATTTCTTTGCATTGATTGCTGAGGAAGGCTTTCTTATCTCTCCTTGCTATTCTTTGGAATTCTGCATTCAAATGGAAGTATCTTTCCTTTTCTTCTTTGTTACTTAGTCTCATACAATTTTGTCTCCATGAACTTATTAACATGTGATATGCATTAACTGGGGCTTCTCAGGTGGTGCTAGTGTTAAGAATCTGCCTGCAAATGAAGCAGACATAAGAGATGCAGGTTCAATCCCTGGGTTGGGATGATCTATTGAAGGATGGCATGGCAACCCACTCCAGTATCCTTGCCTGGAGAATCCCATGGACAGAGGAGCCTTGGGTGCTATAGTCCATGAGATCGCAAAGAGTCAGACATGACTGAAGTGACTTAGCATGCCCGCATTCCCGTATAAACCATTTATTATTTTTAATGTGCATTTATGTCTCCCTAGACCATAGCTCCTTGGGGTATGCACAGTTAAATCCTAATGGTTAGCACAGGGTATAGCACAAAATGAGATCTTAATAAATGTTTGTTAGATGATGACTGAGTCAATAAATAAAAAAACTCATCTAATAAGAAAAAGAGAAAAAATAATTTTGGGGACAATCACTAAAATCATGATTGATTTTGTTTATACTATGTCTTCCCATTAATAATAAATAAAAACTTAATTTGTGTACTGATTATCTGCAGCTGAATTCGAGTTTCAATGGCTTCAATGATAAGTAGCTGTGACAGAACCTGTCTAGCCCTCAAAGCCTGAAATATTTATCATCTGGTCTTCATTTGCAATAAGAGTTTGCTGGCCTTTACTAGCTGCATGTTGAGAAAATATTTAAAAGAAAGTAGCTCTAAACTTCGTGAAATTCTCCCAAGTATTTCCTAGATCTGTAAATTATTAATTAACAGATTTTTAGGAATAAGCACTTCCAAAATAATATTCTCAATGCACTAGTCTGTATGTTAATTTATAAGGTAACATCATAAATCTAAGCAGTTTGTTAAAAAGTATAAATCATTTACAAGACACTACTACTCTATTGTTGACTTTATTACTATTTTGAAATTTATCTTAAAAACAAGACTAAAAGCTGATAATTACATATATAAAAATGTTTATTACAATATCATTAATAAGTCACACACCCAGGTATGTCTGCCTATAGACAGTAGGCTACTTATGATTCTTTTACTTAACTATTGTAGAATTAAAAACATGAAAATTACATAAGAAATAACTCATAATTAAAGAAAAGAAGACACAATTGTATACAAACTATGTATGATGAGGGACAAATGTAAAAAGTCAAAGGATAATGAGTACTTTTTTTTCATTGGCTTATAGTGTTTTGTGCTCATGTAGTTATTTATTAATGCATTGAAATATATCACTTTTATATTAGCGTTTCTTTAAAAGGTTTTATGAAAAGAATGAAGTACAAAATAATGTTTATAGTTGAGTCTGAAGAATTACTTGTGTACGAATTATTGGAAGATCTCAACCACAGTATATAAGAAAATTTAGAATGGTTGGAAATAAGGGTTGATTTCACTTATATTACAGAGGGAAAAAATAAAGTATAAATATGGTTATGTGACTTGCCTGAAAGACAATTACTTGTTAGTAAAATTGATCTACATCTGAAATTTGCTATAACTGTGTCGCGTGTCCTTATAACAAATATCATTTGCTGTTGGTGTCATTTTAAGAAATGCATATAATAGAAAGAAAATATTTTACAATTTCTTTGTTATTCATTCTTATAGAAGTGAACGTTTTGGTTTCTAATTTTAATATAACATTTTGGATGTTTTTAGTTTTCAGTTTAGTTCAGTTCAGTCACTCAGCTGTGTCCGACTCTTTGTGATCCCATGAATCACAGCACACCAGGCCTCCCTGTCCATCACCAACTCCCAGAGTTCACTGAAACTCACGTCCATCAAGTCGGTGATGCCATCCAGCCATCTCATCCTCTGTTGTCCCCTTCTCCTCCTGTCCCCAATTCCTCCCAGCATTAGAGTCTTTTCTAATGAGTCAACTCTTCACAAGAGTTGGCCAAAGTATTGGATTTTCAGCTTTAGCATCATTCCTTCCCAATAACACCCAGGGTTGATCTCTTTCAGAATGAACTGGTTGGATCTCCTTGCAGTCCAAGGGACTCTGAAGAGTCTTCTCCAACACAACAGTTTAAAAGCATCAATTCTTCAGTGCTCAGCTTTCTTCACAATCCAACTCTCACATCCATACATGACCACTGGAAAAACCATAGCCTTGACTAGATGGACCTTTCTTGGCATAGTAATGTCTCTGCTTTTCAATATGCTATCTAGGTTGGTCATAATTTTCCTTCCTTTTCACTTTAGGCAAATCATAAAAAATAAGCACCGAAGTCTATTAATATAAGCAAAAATAATATCATGTTACCCCTTTATTTCAGTTTCTATATATGCCTGTCAATTGTTTTGATTTTGGGAAAGACAACATTTAATTGTTATTTTTACTCTCAAAGGAGTGTTTTAAAGAATGCACAGTCATATATTGAATAAAATTGTCAAAAATTCATTATTTTAGTGTATTTAAACATTTAATTCTTTAGGACACTAATACAAAATAGATTAAGAAAAATAAAGAATTTTAGATTTTAAAACTGTAAATATTTTAAGCAATCATATTTACTTGTCATTTGACAACACTATGCTGAATATATCAAATACAGGATGCATTTAAATTTTAAAATAGCTCTATTTTTATGTTCTAGATATGTATTTATTCATAATATTCATTAATTATAAAATAGTTTAAGAAAGTTCACAAGAATATATACACAAAAAGATTAATTGCAACATAATAGAGGAAGAGATGTCTAGGGAAAATAGAAGCCAGAAATAAGATTAGAACAGAAAATATGGCTTAGAGTAATGGATGATAAATTTGAATCTAAGTTCACTAACTACCAAGGCAAATATAGAAACAGGTCAGTTACAAAATCTGTAATATATATAAAAGCTAAATGCAAACAGTTAATGAAAAATGCAATTGTTCCTTGTATAGATATCAGATTGATTCTGTCATGCTTTTTCCTGTGAAAGATAAAGTGGAAATAATATCCTCAATAGGTATTGCTAATATAAATATAGGAAGTAGTATATAAATATCCAAAAGTTAATTCTTAATCTGTGTGCCATGGTTTAACAAAAGATGCCAAAGAAGTAAATCAGATTTTAATCTTTTTGACAATTTGCATTTTCTACTGAGAGATTTTAGAATGTCCAGAATAAGACATTTAATTCAGAAAATTTCTTTGTGTTTATCTCATTTGAAATTTATATTATGAAAAATGACAGTAATTTGAAATTGTACACCTGACAGACTCCTAAAAATAACAAAATATGAGTTCCTAATAAATGTTATCACCACATGTCTTAAAATTAAACTAAGTTGAAAAATAATTTGGCATTCACTTATAAAATTAACCTGTTGAATGAGAACATGTGACTTAAAAGCTCACATTGCCTTTTCTAAGAAGTGAATAAGTAAAATAACCATAGGAAAGTCTAAGATTCCGTTCAGTTCGGTTCAGTCGCTCAGTTGTGTCCGACTCTTTGCGACCCCATGAATTGCGGCACGCCAGGCCTCCCTGTCCATTACCATCTCCCAGAGTTCACTCAGACTCACGTCCATCAAGTCCGTGGTGCCATCCAGCCATCTCATCCTCTGTCGTCCCCTTCTCCTCCTGTCCCCAATCCCTCCCAGCATCAGAGTCTTTTCCAATGAGTCAACTCTTCACATGAGGTGGCCAAAGTACTGGAGCTTCAGCTTTAGCATCATTCCTACCAAAGAAATCCCAGGGTTGATCTCCTTCAGAATGGACAGGTTGAATCTCCTTGCAGTCCAAAGGACTCTCAAGAGTCTTCTCCAACACCACAGTTCAAAAGCATCAATTCTTGGGCGCTCAGCTCTCTTGGGCGCTCAGCTTTCTTCACAGTCCAACTCTCACATCCATACATGACCACAGGAAAAACCATAGCCTTGACTAGACTGACCTTAGTCGGCAAAGTAATGTCTCTGCTTTTGAATATACTATCCAGGATGGTCATAAAGTCTTAAAAGGAGTAAGTGTCTTTTAATTTCATGGCTGAAGTCACCATCTGCAGTGATTTTGGAGCCCCCCAAAATAAAGCCTAACACTGTTTCTACTCTTTCTCCATCTATTTCCCATGAAGTGATGGGACCAGATGCCATGAACTTTGTTTTCTGATTTTTGAACTTTAAGCCAACATTTTCACTCTCCTCTTTCACTTTCATCAAGAGGTTTTTAGCTCCTCTTCACTTTCTGCCATAAGGGTGGTGTCATCTGCATATCTGAGGTGATTGATATTTCTCTGAGCAATCTTGATTCCAGCTTATGTTTCTTCCAGTCCAGCCTTTATCATGATGTACTCTGCATAGAAGTTAAATAAGCAGGGTGACAATATACAGCCTTGTGGTACTCCTTTTCCTATTTGGAATCAGTCTGTTGTTCCATGTCCAATTCTAACTGTTGCTTCTTGACCTGCATACAGGTTTCGCAAGAGGAAGGTCAGGTGGTCTGGTATTCCCATCTCTCTCAGAATTTTCCACAGTTTATTGTGATCCACACAGTCAAAGGCTTTGGCATAGTCAATAAAGCAGAAATAGATGTTTTTCTGGAACTTTCTTGCTTTTTCCATGATCCAGCGATTGTTGGCTATTTGATCTCTGGTTCCTCTGCCTTTTCTAAAACCAGATTGAACATCAAGGAGTTCACGGTTCACATATTGCTGAAGCCTGGCTTGGAGAATTTTGAGCATTACTTTACTAGTGTGTGAGATGAGTGCAATTATGCGGTAGTTTGAGCATTCTCTTGCATTGCCTTTCTTTGGAATTGAAATGAAAACTGACCTTTTCCAGTCCTGTGGCCACTGCTGAGTTTTCCAAATTTGCTGGCGTATTGAGTGCAGCACTTTAACAGCATCATCTTTCAGGATTTGAAACAGCTCAGCTGGAATTCCATCACCTGCACTAGCTTTGTTCATAGTGATGCTTTCTAAGGCCCACTTGACTTCACTTTCCAAGATGTCTGGCTTTAGATTAATGATCACATAATTATGATTATCTTGGTCGTGAAAATCTTTTTTGTTCAGTTCTTTCGTGTATTCTTGCCACCTCTTCTTAATATCTTCTGCTTCTGTTAGGTCCATACCATTTCTGTCCTTTATCAAGCCCATCTTTGCATGAAATGTTCCCTTGGTATCTCTCATTTTCTTGAAGAGGTCTCTATTTTTTCCCATTCTGTTCTTTTCCTCTATTTCTTTGCATTGTTCGCTGAAGAAGGCTTTCTTATCTCTACTTGCTATTCTTTGGAACTCTGCATTCAGATGCTTATAACTTTCCTCTTCTCCTTTGCTTTTCTCCTCTCTTCTTTTCACAGCTATTTTTAAGGCCTCCCCAGACAGCCATTTTGCTTATTTGCCTTTCTTTTCCATGGGGATGGTCTTGATCCCTGTCTCCTGTACAATGTCATGAACCTCATTCCATAGTTCATCAGGCACTCTATCTATCAGATCTAGGCCCTTAAATCTATTTCTCACTTCCACTGTATAATCATAAGGGATTTGATTTAGGTCTAAGATTACAAATAATGAATTCTTTGTAAATGCAAAAATATTGTTTCAGAAAGTAAAATAAACAGACAAGAATAAATTCCCATCTTTACACTAAATTAACATATTTAAATCATATTAATGAAATATCTTTTGCAAAAATAAAACTTTCTAATGATCCCCACAATGTTATTTGGTTAATAATCCATGCCTGGTCACAGAAAAGAAAGCATTACATAGCATTATTAACTATCAGTAATTAAAAGTTACAGTGAGATGGGAGTGATATCCTTGAGTTAGAAAATTTGATTATCAGTAAGAGTTGATTATGGTAACTTTTCTTTATAAATTTGATAAAATTCACCCACTGTTTCACTAACCCTGTATCCAGATTCTTTGCAATGTGGCTTCACAAAACTTCTCATCATGATATGATGTTTATTCTCTCCACGCTTTCAACTTGGATGGCCTTTTGATTTACTTAAAGAGGAGGCAGTAAGTTTCAGTTCCATTTCTGAGCACAGGCCTCAAGAGGTCCTATAAAATTCTGTTTTATCTTTGTAACCTGCACTGCCATGTAAAGAAGCATGCACTAGACTCCTGGATGATGAAATAAGAGTGGCCTTGTTATTTCTTTTATTCCAGAAAACAGCTAGTTATATATCAGACATGACTGAGGCCTTCCTTCACAAATCATATTCAGGCCACCTACCAGCTTACCAGTTGACCACAGACACATGAGAAATCAGTCAAGCTTAGCCAAGAGCAGAGAAGTCAAGCAACTGACCTATAATCTTTCGAGCAATAATGTGTGTGTGTGTGAGCTCAATCACGTCCGACTTTTTGTGATCACATGTAGTGTAGCCCACCAGGCTCTTCTGTCCATAGAGTTTTTCAGGTAAGAGTACAAGAGTTGGTTGTCCTTTCCTCCTCCAGGGTATATTCTTGGCCCAGGATTGAACCCCATATCCTGCATTGGCAAGCAGATTCTTTGCCAATTGAGCCACCTGGAAGCCCATGAGCAAGAATACATGTTTACTATTGAAATCTGCTGAGTATTTGGGGATGATTTGTTACATAGCAATGGCTAACTGGACTTGTCTTTTCTAACAGTGAGAAGGAAATATTTGGCATTGAATATTTTTCCATTGAGTATTAAACGATTTTGAGTCATTGATGATATAAGGCCATGTAACTTTTACATAATTTAGAAGACTGTTTTCCTCTCTTGTTTTTTTTTTTTTTTTTTTTGTATTTTCCTTTCCTTATTTAGGAGAATATGTATTGTGGATGATATCAACTTGTTAAGAAAACAAAACAAACAAACAAACAAAAAGGGATGTTAGAACACAGTCCTGTTTTAGTCAACTTGGCGTCATGATATAACTTTTTTTGAAAATCACTTTGCTAGTTTCTTGCTATCCTCATCTGTATACACTCATTCTAGATACACACCAAACAGGCATAGCCTTGTCTACAACATTCAATAACCTCTATTTGACCTCATGTCAGACCTTCAACTTTGTTGTTTCCTCAATATGAAATAGTCCTTATTTTATGTAAAATTTTTACCTCTTCTTTAGAATCCAGCTTAAAAAAATGTGCTTTTCAAAAATGCTTATGCTCAGTACTGCTTTACTAAGACCTTTTCTTTTATTTTTTTCTTTTTTTTGCATGAAAACTATTCTTGTTCTGCTATGGAACTCTGAATATGATATCATCATGGTGTCCCTGACAATTTTTAATTGGATATTCATATTGTGCTCTGCTTGTAGACCAATGCTCTTTAAGGGTTGAGAACATGTTTCAATAATATTTTACTATCAATATTTTACTACTAGAAAAGTGTCAAATTCACAATGAGTGCTCAGTAACTATTTATAAAATATGTGAATTAAAGATTAATTTAATATTATACTTTCTTAGTGATTGTTTTAGAGTATGTTCCACCTCATACTAAGTAGGAAAACATATGAATCATGTATTCTTAATGCTAGCTGGAATAAAATATAAATCCTAAAAATATCAGTGGTTTAATATAATGGATTATTTCTTATTCATAAAGGATGAAAACATGTGTCCCTGGTTGGCATGTAGCCTCATGGAAGTTACAGTTCCTCAACCCTGGCTCTGTTAACATTTTTGACCTATAAAAGTTTTTGTTATTGTAGACTGTTTCTATAGGTTGTATAACAACATCTACAGTCTCTACCAACTAAATTCCAATAGCACCTTCCTAGTTATGATGACCACAAATATCTTCATAACTTGACAAATGCCTTATAAGGAACAAAATTAGCCCCAGTAGAGAATGACTGATATAAATGATTACAAGGAACCATGTAACTTCAATCCATGACTACAGTGTCTTCAAAACATGGCTTCCAGGTTATCCAAGCTCCTATGCTTCAAGATGTCAAAAGAATAGAGCAGGAGAACCCAATGTGAGGGAACTCTACGGTCAATGCATGAAGGTGGTGCAACTTCCTTTCACTCACATTCCACTGGACATGCTCAGTCACATTTATTGCTGTCATTCAGTCACTAAGTCATGTCTGACTCTGCAACCCTATGAGCTACAGCACACCAAGCTCTCCTGTCCTTCATTGTCTCCCAGGGCTTTCTCAAATTCATGACCATTGAGTTGGTGATGATATCTAACCATTTCATTCTCTGCTGTCCCCTTCTCCTTTTGCTTTCAATCTTTCCCAGCATCAGGGACTTTTCAAAGAGTTGGCTCTTTGCATGAGGTGACCAAGGTATTGGAGCTTCAGCTTCAGCATCTGTCCTACCAATGAATATTCAGGATTGATTTCTTTTAGGATTGACTGGTTTGATCTTGCTGTCCAAGGGACTCACAAGAGTCTTCTCTAAAACCTCTGTTCAAAAGAATCAATTCTTTGCTGCTCAGCCTTCTTTATAGTCCAACTCTTACATCTGTACATGACTACTAGAAAAACCTTAGCTTTGACTATATAAACTTCTGTCAGCAAAGTGATGTATCTGATTTTTTTTTTTAAGTAGACTGAGTTTATTTTAGAGTCCTTTGCTGCCATACTTTCTTTTATTTTTTTTTTCAGAGTTCCTTAATTTTATTTTAAATTTTAATTTTTACTTTATTTTACTTTACAATACTGTATTGGTTTTGCCATACATTGACATGAATCCACCACGGGTGTACATGCGATCCCAAACATGAACCCCCCTCCCACCTCCCTCCCCATAACATCCCTCTGGGACATCCCTATGAACCAGCCCCATGCATGCATCGGACATAGACTGGCGATTCGATTCTTACATGCTAGTGTACATGTTTCAATGCCATTCTCCCTAATCATCCCACCCTCTCCCTCTCCCTCTGAGTCCAAAAGTCCGTTATACACATCTGCGTCTTTTTTGCTGTCTTGCATACAGGGTCATCATTGCCAACTTTCTAAATTCTATATATATGTGTTAGTATACTGTATTGGTGATTTTCTTTCTGGCTTACTTCACTCTGTATAATCGGCTCCAGTTTCATCCATCTCATCAGAACTGATTCAAATGTATTCTTTTTAACAGCTGAGTAATACTCCATTGTATATATGTACCACAACTCTGATTTTTAATATGCGATCTAGGTTGGTTATAGATTTCCTTCTGATGAGAAAGTGTCTTTAAAATCCATGGTTACAGTCACTATTTGCAGCGATTTTGGAGACCAAGAAAATAAAACCTGCTACTGTTTCCACTTTTCCCCAATCTATTTACCATGAAGTTACAGGACCAGGTCTTCCCTGGTGGCTCAGATGATAAAGCCTCTTCCTGCAATGTGGGAGACCTGGGTTCTATCCCTGGGTTGGGAACATGCCCTGGAGAAGGAAATGACAACCCACTCCAGTATTCTTGCCTGGAGGATCTCATGGACAGAGGAGCCTGGTGGGTTGCAGGCCGTGGGGTTGCAAACAGTTGACACTACTGAGCTACTTCACTTTCCTTTCCTTTTATGGGACCAGATGCCATGATCTTAGTGTTTTGAACGTTGAGTTTCAAGCCAGGTTTTTCACTCTTATCTCTCACTTTTATCAAGATGCTGTTGAGGTCCTTTTCACTTTCTGGCATTAGAGTGGTATCATCTGTGTATCTGACATTGTTGATATTCCCTGGACAATCTTGATTCCATCTTGTGAGTCATCCAGCCTGGTGTTTTGCATGCTGTACTCTGTATATGGGACTTCCTTGGAGGCTCAGTGATAAGGAATCTGTCTGCAATGCAGACTTCTTGCAATGCAGTAGACACGGGTTCAACCCCTGGGCTGGGTAGATCTCTGCAGAAGGAAATGGTAAGCCACTCCAGTATTCTTGTCTGGGAAATCCCATAGACAGAGGAGCCTCGCCAGCTACAGTCCTTGGGGTCCTATGAGTTGGGCACAACTTAGCGAATAAACCACCACTGATAAACTATATATAAGTTAAATGAGCAGGGTAACATTATGCAGCCATGTCATACTCCTTTCTCAATTTTAAATCAGTAACTTGTTCCATGTAAGGTTCTAATTGTTGCTTCTAGTTGTTGCTTCTTCACCCACATATAGGTTTCTCAGGAGATGGTTAAAGTTCAATGTCCAGTTCTAATTGTTGCTTCTTGACCTGCGTACAGATTTCTCAGGAGGCAAGTCAGGTGGTCTGGTATTCCTATTTCTTGAAGAATTTTCCACAGTTTGTTGTGATCAGCACAGTCAAAAGCTTTGGTGTAACCAATAAAGCAGAAATAGATGTTTTTCTGGAACTCTTGCTTTTCCAATAATCCAGCAGATGTTGGCAATTTGATCTCTGGTTCCTTTGCCTTTTATAAATATAGCTTGAATGTCTGAAAGTTCATGGTTCATGTACTGTTGAAGCCTGACTTGGAGAATTTTGATCATTACTTTGCTAGTGCATGAGATGAGTACAATTGTGTGGTAGTTTGAGCATTCTTTGACATTGCCTTTCTTAGGGAGTGGAATGAAAACTGACCTGTTCCAGTCCTGTGGCCACTGCTGAGTTTTCCAAGTTTGCTGGCATACTGAGTGTGTCACTTTCACAGCATCATGTTTCAGGATTTGAAATAGCTCAACTGGCATTCCGTCACCTCCACTATGTTTGTTCATGGTGATACATTCTAAGGCCCACTTGACTTCGCATTCCAGGATGTCTGGCTCTTGGTGGGTAATCACACCATCGTGATTATCTGGGTCTTGAAGAACTTTTTTGTACAGTTCTCTATATTCTTTCCACTTCTTTATATCTTCTGCTCCTATTAGGTCCATATGATTTCTGTCCTTTATTGTGTCCATCTTTGGATGAAATGTCAGTATACTAACACATATATATGGAACTTGAAAAGATGGTAATGATAACCCTGTATGCGAGACAGCAAAAGAGACACAGATGTATAGAATAGTCTTTTGGACTCTGTGGAAGAGGGAGAGGGTGTGATGATTTGGGAGAATGGCATTGAAACATGTATAATATCATATATGAAACGAATCACCAGTTCAGCTTCGATGTATGATACTGGATGCTTGGGGCTGGTGCACTGGGACGACCCAGAGGGATGGTATGGGGAAGGAGGAGCGAGGGGGGTTGAGGATGGGGAACACGTGTATACCTGTGGCGGATTCATGTTGATGTATGGCAAAACCAATACAATATTGTAAAGTAATTAACCTCCAATTAAAATAAATACATTTATATTAAAAAAATAAAAAAAAACATTAAAAAAAACATATGTCAACTATATCTCAATATATTTTTGGAAAGAAAGCAAAACTTGAATTTGCCATGTACTGGCAACTGTTTGCATAATATTTACATTATATTTGCAATAATTTTTTAAATATGTACATTTTATTAAACATTATAAGTAATATAGAAATGATTTGTAGCCAATGTGAGGATACGAGCAAGTTATATACAAATACTGCAGCATTTTAGATAAATAACTTGATTGTCCACAGATTTTGGTTTCCCTGAAGTGGGTGGGGTGCTGTAACCAATCCCCCATGGATACAAAGGAATAACTGTAGCTGACAGAAACCAAGCTAGTAAATGTTATGCTCTTGTATTTGTCTTCCTTAAATTCATGTGTCACCAAACAAGATTGTCTTTGTTTAATTAACACTGAAATTTAGGGATCATAAAGGAACTGAGTAACAGAAATAAGCCTTCATTTCAACAATTTGCTACCAATGTGACTAAAGAATTTGATATTGACTGTTAAAAACAACAGGAAAAAAAAGCAACAGCAATTTTTTTTCATAATAAATAATTCAAAATAATAAAATAACCCCTATAAGCATCAGAATAACTCTCAGATGTTTAAGTTACTACATCTTAAAACAGATATCCAAGGAAATAATGAATGAATCAACACATTTTTTAAAATTTTATAAATTTCATTCACCAAAGATTACTTTTTAAAGTATAACACAACACTCACAAAATGAAAAACACTTTTTCTGGGCTTCAGTAATTATGTTACAGAGCAACCTTCTCTTCTAATTGCTGGATCTCTCAAAATTGCAAGAATCTTCTTGTTTGACATTTCTCCAGTACTTAGTAGAAATATAAATTTTTCAAATTCAATACAGAGATAGTTTTATAAATTCCTTAATATTAGAAAGTAGGTTCAGAGCATAAAAATATCTTTTCTAGATACTAATAAGTTTTTCCTTGATTGAAAGATAAATTATAAAATATATATGATTGAAGATACATTTTAAAATTTAGTACTTAAATGCATTTTTTTTAGATTTAAAAACATCATTAATGTAGTAAAAGCTTCCTTTTACAGATTCAAATCACTGTGCACACCTATTCACAAGCTCCTTCATGTTGAAATTCAAAAAGAGTGACTCTGAATGAAATCTTAATGAGTGCTGAGTAGGTTCCATTATTGAGAACATAATTACTATATACAGTGCCTTGCCCAGTTAATAATGCAAGAAAACTAAATGACAGGGCTGCAGTGAGAGGTGGTCACAGTTTTAATGACTGTATTCAAGAGGTTTCATAAATCTCCACTGAAATAAAAGACTAACTCCTAGAAGGAAGTGGCATTACAGTTGAGAAGAGCTGGCAGAACTGATTATAAATAAATTGAACCATAATATTCACATACATCCACTGCCAGTAATTTTTCTTTTAGTATTTAGAGAGATATCTATCATTTGTTCCTTAACTCAGAAAATGAAGGATATATAGAAATAGGATATAGAGATATGCATACATTTACATTACTATATATGTACATATTCCCAATACATGTTTATGTGTTAATTGTGTGATTTTCCCTTTCTATAAACAGAATTATACTTGAATAACACTTGAAATGAGTTTGAACAATTGCCATTTTTCATTTAATATATGTTTTAGAATGATTAGCATATGTATAATCTTTGCCACTGAAATGAATGCATATATACATTCAAATTCTTGGAAAAAATATATTTATGAATTTAGAGATGCAGATATTTTGCAATTAAGGTGCTGTAATTGCCTTTCAATTAGTTCTCCATTTAATAACAGAAAAGATATCAAATTTTTGTCACAAATAGCTCAGCA
Organism: Capra hircus; assembly: GCF_001704415.2. Classification (NCBI taxonomy): domain Eukaryota; kingdom Metazoa; phylum Chordata; class Mammalia; order Artiodactyla; family Bovidae; genus Capra; species Capra hircus. The sequence continues at coordinate 75,935,012 of NC_030813.1, forward strand.
ATTTCTTATGGATAATGTATTTTCTTATTTCCAGAATGGACTTTTCTACCACAGTTCAAAGCAGGAAACAGAAACCACCATAGGCATTCTTAAACATGAAGAAATTTCATACAGGAAATTCTGTGCTTACAAAAACATTGCCAAGACTGAAGCAACAGTTTCTAAGCTGAGTCTCCTGGAATAACTCCTAGTCCTGTACAGAACTGACTTACTAAAAGAGTAATACCTCTGAGATCACAGCTGGGAATATGCCAGAAACAAGGTTCTCTGCTTTTGCCAACACAGCCCAACACTCAAGAGGCTGCAAAATGTGCTTGTATTGTTGCAGCCTGCTATACCAGGCCAAGGTGCTATACCATTTGCTTGTCAACATCTAGGAAGCTGGAGTTGGTACCCTTCAGAATCACTGTTGGAAATCATCATATCTCCTGAACATTGTTTGACGTTAAAGGTCAAAACCACAGGAAGATGGTTTCCCATTAACCTGTCCCTTTCCAATCTTGCCATAATACATACTTGGTAACCAAATGGTGGAAATTAATTTTCATTCAGGACCTTAGCTGAAAGGGGTTCTGGGAAATGTAGGTTTTGTAGTAAATAAAGGTTTAGAGAAGACAATGAATTGGATGCCTAATGTGAGTTACACATACCAGCATAATCTCTACATGTGAATATGTTTCAAATATACTGTAACAGCCTATTACACTAATATTTCCTCCATGAAAATTTAAGATATATCTAAAATTTCAGAGCATTCTGTTCTGGCAAGAAAAACTATTTCGGTAGAAAAATAAAATTTTATTTTTCAAATGAAGAAACAGAATAAATTTAGCTAAGAGACGTTAAAATAGAAGAAAACACAAGAATATCCAAAAAGATTCTTATAGAGTTTGATAGAAATAAATTCAGTGTATTTTGAGATAAGTGGTGATCATGTGAAAATCAAAAGTCAAACTCAGACCACTCAGAATTAAAGATAATTTCGTAAATGTTCACCTACTCAAATGTAGAAGGTAGTAGACATATATGGAGGTGGAGGAGGGCACATTTTAACTAGATATTGACTGTCAGATAGTAATGTTGTTGTTCATTCACTAAGTCTTGTCCAACTCTTTATGGATCCATGAACTGTAGTCTGTCAGACTACTCTGTCCATGGGATTTCCCAGGCAAGAATACTGGAGTGCGTTGCCATTTCTTTCTCCAAGGGATCTTCCTGGATCAGGGATGGAACCCCTGTCTCCTGCATTGGCAGGCAGATTCATTACCACTGAGTCACAAGGGAAGCACATTAGACACCATTAATTAAGCTCAAAATACATGAACTTTTTTTTTTTTTAAATTTTCAATCTTATCTGTATTTTCTATCAGATTGCATGCATGCATGCTCAGTCACTCACTCATGTCTGGTTCTTTGTGACTCCATGGATTGTAGCCCATCAGGCTCCTCTGTCCATGGAATCTTCCAGGCAAAAACACTAGAGTGGGCTGCCATTTCCTACTCTAGGGATAATAACATACACTGAGCCTTTAAAAAATATATTTTTCAGTGGAAATAAGTTTAACTGCTATAATAGTTTTCTATTGCCTCTGTTATAAATTATCAAAAACTTAGGGACTTCAGTCAGTTGAGTTCAGTCACTCAGTCATGACCCCGTGGACTGCAGCATGCCATACTTCCCTGTGCTTCACTATCTCCCAGAGTTTGCACAAACTCATGTCAATTGAATCAGTGATACTAACCAACCACCTCATTGCCTGTTGTCCCCTTCTCCTCCTGCCTTCAATCTTTCCCAGCATCGGGGTATTTTCTAATGTGTCAGCCCTTCATATCAGGTGGCCAAATAATTGAGCTTCAGCTTCTGCATCAGTCTTTTCAATGACTATCCAGGATTGATTTCCTTAAGGATTGACTGGTTTGATCTCCTTGCAGTCCAAAGGGACTCTCAAGAGCTTTCTCCAACACCACAGTTCAAAAGCATTAATTCTGTACTCAACTTTCTTTATGGTCCAAATTAACACAACGCAAATCTACTGTCTTAAAGTTTGATAGGCTAGAAGTCTGACACAGGTCTCACTGAGATAAAATGAAGGTGAAACCAGGCCTGCATTGCCTTCTCCCCAGAAGCTCTAGAAGAGAATTTGTTTCTTGTGGCTTCCAGCTTCTCAAGGTTTCCAAAGTTTTTCGGGCCACTTCCTCTTCTATCAAAGACAATAATTTTGCAGTTCTCTGTGACTTTGCTTTTCTCTAGTTACATGTCTTCTATTCTGCCTTCCTCTTCCGTATTAAAAACAATCATGATAATATTGGTCCCACCTGGAGAACCCAGGAAACCATCCACATTATAAAGTCCAGATCCATAATCATAGTTGCAAAGTTCCTTTTGCTAAGTAAAGAAGCATAATTATAGGTTCTGAAAATTAGGACATGGGCATTTGGGGGCACTCATTATCTGTCTACCATATCTACTAAGAGTAATAACATCAAAAATTAAATTTCTTATGCAAAGAGAAGCTCTTCATTGTGATATCTAACTTAGTGTCATTTTATATATGTGATTACACATTTGATAAAAGGGATATATTTTAATATATCCTTTGAAAATATCTGAAAGGCCATATCCAATTTTTTGTTTGTTTGTTTTTTTAAATCAAATACGTGCAGTGTAGATAAATCTAGTTGGAACATGCAAAAAGAAAATTCACTTCATAGTAATAACTCCATGTGAAAAAATATTTTACTTTTAAATGATTTTATTAACAAAGATCAGTTTGCTTATATGCTATGAAAACTGTTTCAGGGAACTTTTGAATGTATAAACTACTTTCTCGGAGAAGGCAATGGCAACCCACTTCAGTACTCTTGCCTGGAAAATCCCATGGACGGAGGAGCTTGGTAGGCTGCAGTCCATGCGGTCGCTGAGGGTCGGACATGATTGAGCGACTTCACTTTCACTTTTCACTTTCCTGCATTGGAGAAGGAAATGGCAGCCCACTCCAGTGTTCTTGCCTGGAGAATCCCAGGGACAGGGGAGCCTGGTGGGCTGTCGTCTATAGGGTCGCACAGAGTCGGACACGACTGAAGTGACTTAGCAGTAGCAAACTAATTTCTATCATTCAACTGAGATTAACCTAAAACTTGGATCTACTTACTCACTACCTCTAATATAGAATATCACTGCTATAAATATTTAGAAATGTGCCTATTACCTGTGTCAGTAATACTCCGTATGTTTGAGGTTACTGATTTAGAAGAAACTATTTCGCAGAGTCAGACACTACTGAGCGACTGAACTGAACTGAACTGAATTGAATCTTCAGGTAAAGGCAATGCCAAAGAATGTTCAAACTACCACACAATGGCACTCATCTCACAAGTTAGTAAAGTAATGCTCAAAATTCTCCAAGCCAGGCTTCAGCAATACGTGAACCATGAACTTCCAGAACTTCAAGCTGGTTTTAGAAAAGGCAGAGGAACCAGAGATCAAATTGCCAACATCTGCTGCATCATGGAAAGAGCAAGAGAGTTCCAGAAAAACAACTATTTTTGCTTTATTGACTCTGCCAAAGCCTTTGACTGTGTGGATCACAAGAAACTGTGGAAGATTCTGAAAGAGATGGGAATAGCAGAACACCTGACTTGCCTCTTGAGAAACCTATATGCAGGTCAGGAAGCAAGAGTTAGAACTGGACATGGAACAACAGACTGGTTCCAAATAGGAAAAGGAGTACATCAAGGCTGTATATTGTCACCCTGCTGATTTAACTTCTATTCAGAGTACATCATGAGAAATGCAGGGCTGGAAGAAGCACAAGCTGGAATCAAGATTGCCGGGAGAAATATCAATGACCTCAGATATGCAGATGACACCACCCTTATGGCAGAAAGTGAAGAGGAACTAAAAAGCCTCTTGATGAAAGTGAAAGAGGAGAATGAAAGAGTTGGCCTAAAGCTCAACATTCAGAAAACTAAGATCATGCTATCCTGTCCCATCACTTCATGGGAAATAGATGGGGAAACAGTGGAAACAGTGTCAGACTTTACTTTTTTGAGCTCCAAAATCACTGCAGATGGTGACTTCAGCCATGAAATGAAAAGACACTTACTCCTTGGAAGGAAAGTTATGACCAACCTAGATAGCATGTTGAAAAGCAGAGACATTACTTTGCCAACAAAGGTCTGTCTAGTCAAGGCTATGGTTTTTCCAATGGTCATGTATGGATGTGAGAGTTGGACTGTGAAAAAAGCTGAGTGCCAAAGTATTGATGCTTTTGAACTGTGGTGTTGGAGAAGACTCTTGAGAGTCCCTTGGACTGCAAGGAGATCCAACCAGTCCATTCTGAAGGAGATCAACCCTGGGATTTCTTTGGAAGGACTGATGCTAAAGCTGAAACTTCAGTTCTTTAGCCACCTCCTGTGAAGAGTTGACTCACTGGAAAAGACTCTGATTCTGGGAGGGATTGGGGGCAGGAGGAGAAGGGGACGACAGAGGATGAGATGGCTGGATGGCATCATCGACTCAATGGACATGAGTTTGAGTGAACTCCGGGAGTTGGTGATGGACATGGAGGCCTGGCATGCTGGAATTCATGGGGCCACAAGAGTTGGACATGACTAAGTGACTGAACTAAACTGAACTGAATTTTCAGGTGATTTAAATTTGGCAGAAACTATGAGTTACAACATGCAGTTTTAAGGTTATAGTTTTTGGGAGTAAAGAAAGACTCTACTGTTGACAGAAACATAACATGGAAATGTGAAGGGAGAGATTAAACAGGGACATGGAATAAGCCCTGCTTCGTATGTGTAAACTGATAAAATACAGATGTGTGACCCCAAAAAATCAAGTTAGGTATAGACAAAAAATATCCAATGCAATGTTTAATTCTCAGAGGAGATGGAAGTGTACATGTTTAATTCACATTTCTGTCTAAACAGATTAAGACTAGCGGTATTGCTGTGAGTGGAGTTTCCACAGGCATCACCAATCTATGGGATACCACTAACAGGGATAACACATTTCTCAGGGCATTTTCCCCACTGGTTAATTAGAACAGCAGCCTCCCTCCTGGTCCCTGCTCTAAATATCTTGGATTTCCCTGACTGTCTCACACGGAGAACAAATCTAGACAATGGCAACTTTTGCCACTTCTGTTGGGTATTGTCCAACTGCTATTACTCCTTGAGGTTGAGTCCACTAAAGAAAGATCTCCAAAGGCACTTCTTCCTTCTAGACATGATGATTCTTTCACTAGACACCAGTCCATTCACTGTATCTCAGACTCCACAATGGATGAACTTGCAATATCCATAAGATTTTTGGTAGAATAAAATGGGAAAATGGCTTACTACTTCTTCAAGTGTTGGAGTCTGTTTAAAACCTACCAAATCCTTATGCTCAGGTCCTGAAATACATAATTTTGTTGAAATACTTTTCTCTATTTGCTGACAGCCTTTCTTTTCTTTGGATTTAAAGGAGAGAGGTTCAAATGGCTATTTTTTTTTTTCAAATTCATATTATCTCTTTTCTTCTATAACCAGGACTTTACTGTTGTTTTTTTTTTTCTTTTTGTATTTTCCAGTGAATTCTTTCAGGATATCCTCAAACCTCCATGTAAGAAAGACATTAATTTATACTTCCTCTCTCGTTCATCATATAGGCACACACTTCTGAACAATAAGACAGAGCTTAAAGTTAAAAGCTGAAACTTATAAACATTAATAGCATGGATCACATTTAATATAAGAGCTATTGCAGGGCAATGCTGAATCATTCAAAGAACATGGATATATAAAAAAATGCATGAGCATACTCTATGGACTTGAAACTGAGAATACAGTCATCAAATATCAAGTTGATCTAGCCAGTGCTGGGAAACTATTAATCCAAGCACCTAACAACCATAAGTCTCCCATTTCCAATTTTGGAAGGAGTAAGTTTCTAGGATATGCTGGGCATATCTCTGTCTGAACAATAAGGAAACAATTTCTAAACTTATTCTCATATTACCTAGACTTGAGGCATGTCTCGTTTTGTGATCATACCTCATTCTGCAGAATCTATGGACAAATTCCCAGAATAGCTCTATAGTGAAGGGATTTTCTGGAATTCACTTTATCTCTGTGAAGTATTTATGCATTGAAATCTCCTACCTGTAATATATCTACCCTCTCTTGAAGAAAATATTCTGTTCATGAAACTGGATAAAATTCGTCTCTTATACATACATTTTAAAAGATTTAGATCTGACATCACTTCACTATTCTAGGAAGGAAATGTTTTGAAATAACTGAAAAGTTGATTAGCTGCTTAATCTTAATACTTGACATTCTAAATTTGTGTATGGCCTGTGGTTTAAAAAGTTAAGTCAAATATTGGGAAGGAATCAAACTTATCCTAAATATATTTGAATCTAACACTATATATAGTAGAGTAACTTAAAAGAAGTTGTTAATTGTGTTGTTTTCTCTTTAAAAATGTTATATTTGGAGAGGAGATCAAGATAGTGGAGTAGGAGGATGCTGGACCTGCTTCCACTCACAAACACACCAAAACTATTGATATAACAGATATAATAGCATATAATATAATATATAGTGTATTCATACCAGAATCAATCTCAGAATTAGCAGAGTTCTTCTTCAATCAAAGCTGTATCCATATGAAGTCTGATAGGAAGGGAAGAGAAGTGATCTGGTTAGAACATGCATCCCTAGCAGGGGACACAGTAAATGGAGGGATATCAAAAGCTTGGGAATCATCCTGGGTAATAAGAGGTTTGAGCTGCATATGAAACACCTAAATCCCAGATCCAATGCTGGGAAGATGAGCTCCCTTAATTCATTTGAAAACCAGTGAGGCTTACTGGAAGACTATAAGAGACCAGCAGTCTGCTCTAGAGAAATCCATTAAGTTTTGATTATTCCCAGTTACAGTGTGGAGGCAGCAGATTGAAAACTATGTGGGGATCTGGTTGGCTTACTAGGACCACCCCAGCCTCCAGCTCTAGCCACTCTTACTCTGGCATGGCTCCCCACTAAGGAGGAGGCTGCCTTTTCCAATGTGAGTTTGTATGCATTGAAGAAATAGAGCCAACTTAGAATCAGACCTGCCTCTAACTAGGGTCGAAGTAGTCACTGCCAGCTCTCATGTCCCTGCACACACTCTCAAGGAATAGAAGCTAGTTCTAGGGCAGACTCTGCCATCACTGAAGTGTACATCCATGTGCACACTAGGAATGGAATGAGGCCAGTTCAGTGGTGTGGCACCCACCCCTCTGGTCCTGATCCATCCTATAAACAGGGGACACACACCAAGAGAAAATAAAACCAGCATAGAACTGCAGCCCCAAGCCCTCAAGCCCTAAATACAGCTCAAACCAAGGCAGAGACTGCCATCATACCCAGGAGAGACAACGGCACCACAGCTCCTGTTCTAGCCTCTCAGATTCTGAAATAACCCTTGATAGGATTGTGATGGATACTGAACATTGCAGAAGCCCTGGCTTGCACCTGGTTCTGTCCCCTCCAAATCAAGTCCTTTCCCCCACAAAGGCGGTTAGCCTATGCTCACTTCAGATCCAGGTTTCCCACGAAGCCATTGTGCACACAGATTGCAGAAGGACACTCACACACAGGACATCATTTCAAGATCAGGAAAAATAAATATTTCCTCTAATTTTACAGGTACAGAAAAAATTAAACAGAATGAGATGATAGTGAATTAGTTTTCAAAAAAAGACTGAGAGAAAACCTTGATGAAACAGAGATAATTTATCTGATATATTTCAAAGCAATAGTAATAAGAATGCTAACTAAACTGAGGAAAAGAGTAGAGGAACACAGCAAGAATTTTAACAAAGAACTAAAAAATATAAGTGTGAAAAACATAATAATTGATATGAAAAATACACAGGTGGAAATTAACAGCAAATTAATTGACACACACACAAATGCATAAACAATCTAGAAGATAGAATAATGAAAGTCACTCTATCAGAGCATCAAAGATAAAAATGAGAACAGTTTAAAGGACCTATAGGACAACATCAGTTATACTAACACTTGCATTATCAGAATCCCAAAAGGAGAAAAGAGAAAGGGGTGTAAATATATTTGATAAAACTATGACTGAAAGCTTCCTGAATCTGAAGAAGGAAAGATATTCAGGCACGAAGCACAGACAGTACCATACCAGATGAACCTGAAGAGACACACACCAAGACATATAATTAAAATGGCAGACATTAAAGGTAAAAAGAGAATTCTAAAGGCAGCAAGAGAAGAACAATAATGCTATGATGATTTTTCAGCAGAACTCTGCAGGCCAGAAGAGAGTGGCATAATATGTTTAAACTGCTAAAAATCCTGGTCACCCTATCCAGCAATTTTATCACTCATAACTGAAGGGAAAACAAAGAACTTTTCATACAAGCAAACATTAAAATACTTAAAAACTGAATGCTAAAGAGACTTTATAAGTGTTGCTAAAGAGTCTTCTTTAAATAAAAAAATCAAAGGCTACAATAAAGAAATTATGCATGGAGAAGGCGATGGCACCCCACTTCAGCATTCTTGCTTGGAAAATCCCATGGATGGAGGAACCTTGCAGGCTGCAGTTCACGGGGTCGCTAAGAGTCGGACATTACTGAACGACTTCACTTTCACTTTCCGCTTTCATGCGTTGGAGAAGGAAATGGCAACCCACTCCAGTGTTCTTGCCTGGAGAATTCCAGGGTCGGGGGAGCCTGGTGGGGAGGACAGAATTGGACACGATTGAAGCAACTTAGCAGCAGTGAATTTTGGCTGATATTTCCTTTTTTATGAATAACAAAGAAGACAATAAAAGAAATGTGTTAGAAAAAAAAAAAGAAACTATGCAAAGGGAAAAGTTCCATTGGTATAGGAAAATACATAGTGAAATCTGTGGATCCACTGTTTAAATAAGCTAGTGCAAAGTTTAAAAGAAAAAAAATATGAAATGAAACATAACTATAACAAACAGTTAAGGGATTAATATGAAGATGTAATATATGACATCAAAAACACATATATTGGGGGAAGGGAGTTAAAACATGTAGATCTTTTAGAATGTGTTTGAACTTATGCTACTAACAATATAAAATAAATAGATATATTTATGCTGCTGCTGCTAGGTCGCTTCAGTCATGTCCGACTCTGTGCGACCCCATAGACTGCAACCCATCAGGCTCCCCTGTCCCTGGGATTCTCCAGGCAAGAACACTGGAGTGGGTTGCCATTTCCTTCTCCAATGCATGAAAGTGAAAAGTGAAAGTGAAGTCGCTCAGTCTTGTCCAACTCTTTGCGACCCCATGGACTGCAGCCTTCCAGGCTCCTCCGTCCATGAGATTTTTCAGGCAAGAGTACTGGAGTGGGGTGCCATCACCTTCTCTGAGACACATTTATAGGTCAACATATGAAAAGGGCTTCTCAGTTGGCACTACTAGTAAAGAACCCACTTACTAATGCAGGAGACATAGAGATGTGGGTTTGATCCCTGGGTCAGAAAGATCTCCTGGAAAAGGGCATGACAACTCACTCCAGTATTCTTGCTTTGAGAATCCCATGGACAAAGGAGCCCCACGGGTGGGCTACAGTCCACAGGGTCACAAAGAATCAGACATGACTGAAGTGGGTTCACACACACACACACACACACACACACACACACACACACACACAATCTATATAAACCCCATTGGAATCAGAAATCAAAAACCAATAATAGGTTCACAAACACTAGAGAGAAAGGAACACAAGCATACCATTTAATCAAATTATCAAATCACAGAGGAACAAATTAAGCTAAGAAGAAAAGGAGAGAGGAGACTCATTTCAGAACTAAAGATGCATTCAAACTGAAAGTGAAGGTACAGAAAAGGATATTCCATGCAAATACAAATTAAAAGAAAACTGGGGTAGATACTCATACCAGACAAAGTATACATTAGAACAAAATCTAAAATTAAATGCAAAGAGGGGAATTGTGTCATAATGAAGGGAACAAAACAAGAAGAGCTAATGTTCTTAAACATATGTGTGCCTAATATTGGAGTACATAAATATACAAAGCAAATATAATAGACATACATGGAAAAACTGACAGTAAAACAATAATAATATGGAACTGTAATGCTACACTAATATCAATGGGTAGAAAATTAATTAGGAAATAGTAGTCTTATATGACACGTTAAACCAGATGAACTTAAGATATATCTAAAGGAGGTTCATACTTTCACCTTCAAAGGACATTCCATCAAAAAACATCAGAATACACATTGTTTTCAAATGCGCATGAAAGATTCTCTAGGGTAAATTAAATGTTAGGTCACAAGCACATATCAATAAATGTAACAGTGTAGAAATTATATAAAGCATCTTTCTGGCCACAATGATATGGTATTAGACATCAGGTAGAGGAAGAAATTTTGGAAAAAATGCAAACATATGAAGACTAAACAACATTTATGAAAAAAATGGGTCAATGAAGAAATTAAAGAGGAAATCAGAAAATACTTTGGGTGAAATGAAAATAAAATTGCAACTTCCCCAAACCTATCAGATGCAGCAATAGCAGTTCTACAAGGGAAATTTATTCAAATACAGAGACACCTCAAGAAATAAGGCATATTTCAAGAAAAAAAAAAAACTAACCTACCAACTTAAGGAATCAGAAAAATAAGCACAAAGAGAGTCTAAATTTATCAGAAAGAAGGGTATAATAAAGATCAGGGAGGAAATAAATTAGAGGCCAAAAAAAAATAAAATAAAATAGAAAAGATCAATGAAATCTAGAGTGCTTTTTTCTAAAAAGATTAATATTACTGACAAACCTCTAGTTAGGTTCATTAAGAAAAAAAGAAGAGGATTCAAATGAAATAGTACATGAAAGAGAAAAAAAATATTGGTATAACATAGATACAAAAACTCAGAAAGGAACACTACAGTAATATGTTAACAAATTTGATAAATTAAAAGAAATGAATAAATTCCTAGAAACATACATTTTTTCAAGAATAAGTTAGGTCGAAATAGATAATCTGAAGAAAACAATTACTAGCATTGAACCAGTGATCAAAACACTCCTAATAAACCAAAATCTAGGACTGCATGACTTTATAGGAGAATTCTACCAAACATTAAAAGAAGAATTAATACCCAACCTCTCAAATTGTTCCAAAATGCTGAAGAGGAGGGAACATTCCCTAATTATTTGTACAAGGCCATCTTTATCATGATGACAAAATGCTACAATAACATTATAGGCCAACATCACTAATGAAAATAGACTCAAAAATCCCCAAGAAATATTAGCAAGAGAAATTCAATAATACATAAAACTATTCCTAGACAATGATCAAGTGGGATTTATTCTAGGGATGCAAGAATGTTTCAATATGAATGAATCAATAAATGTGACATAAAACAAATGACAAAATCACATGATCAACTTAATAGATGAAGAAAAAACATTTGACAAAATTCAACACCATTCATGATAAAAATTCTTTTCCAGAGTTGATATGAACATTGAAGTGTTAGTCACTCGGTTGTGTCTGACTCTTTGTAATCCCATGGACTCTAGCATGCCAGGCTTCTCTGTCCATTGGATTCTTCAGGCAAGAAAACTGGAGTGGGTAGTCAATCCCTTCTCCCAAGGATCTTCCCAAGCCAGTGATGGAACCTGGGTCTCCCACATTGTGGGCAGATTCCATACCATCTGAATCATGAAACGTGTGGTAAAGTTGGTGTAGAGGGTATATATCTCACACCATAAAGGCCATTTATAACAATCATGACAGCTAACATGAAACTCAGTCATGAAAACTGAAAGCTTTTCCTCTAAATGAGTAAAACTACAAGCCTGATCCACTCTGTCTACTCAACCTAGTGTCTATTCTTGTTGATCACTTGACTCAATTTCTACTTTCCATGTTACTGCAATCAATGATGTTGTTAAACTTTCAGCCACTACATACAAAGAACCCTTTTATTTAATTTCTGACAGTATTTTCTTCACTTTTTTTTATGTCCTCACTGACAGTCTCTTCAAGGATTGTCATGATACACATAATTATTTTTTTAGGACTAAGTTCTCAGGCCCACCAAGTTTTTCCACTTCCCACTCTGGTCACTAAAGTTTATTTCAGTTTCTCTGACTGTGTAACACATTACCATATCACCCCAAATTTAGTAGTATTAAATAACTTCTTTTGGTCTATGTATGTGCTTTTATGTCTATGTATTTGCTTTTGTCTCAGTATGTCTGTGGATCAAGAATTAAAAGGCAAACAATAAGAATGTTTTTTTGTGTCATGATATACAAGCCTCAGAGAGAGGAACTGAAACCTAGGGGCTAAACTGACCTGTAGTCTTATTTGCTCATGTATGGTAGATGCTGAATAAAATCTAGTCATCTCCGTTTCTCTCTAGTGGGACTCTGTATGGACTAGGTTGGTTTCCTTATAGAGACACTGGGTTCCAAGAGTAAGATAACAGAAATAAACTGCATACAACAGAAAAGCCACATTGCTTTTTCTGACATATTTTCAAAGTCATATAATGTCATTTTCATTACAATCTATTCATCAAGTCAGTCTCAAAGTCATGTTCATTTCCAAATTAAAAGAAAATAAATTCTACTACTTGCTGGGGGATGGGGATATTTTGGACCAGAAATATATCTGTATATGTTCTAGTGACAGTCTGTTACAGGATAAGAGAGCATATTACAACATTTAAAAACAATCAGTTATTATTTACAAATAGTTTGTGAACATAAACATTTTATTGGTTGTAATAAATTGAATAAAAATAGAGATATAACTGGAGTTTTTCTCTAAAACCATCGTATCAGTTTCAGGTCTGCCAAACTAAACTTGTATTCTCAATGGATGATGTTAAATAATCTTTGTTATGTTGTAACTCATAACTGTATAGAGTACAAAAGTGTATTTTTATACATGTGTGCTTAATAAGATGATATTATGATTAGAAATGATTCTTCAGCTAAAATATTTGACAACCATTGTAATATCAGAGAAATAACTGTGTATACAAAAATTAAATTTTCAGTTTGAGTCTATATACTTTGTGCTAACCACTGTCAAGAAAATGACTTGGCAGCAATGTTAAAGGTCCAAGAAATTTAACATTCTAAGCCTATGTCAAAATAGACAAGAAATTATGTTTCCATGCTTGGAAGGTATACTGTGAAACAATACTTTGTGATCACAACTTAAAATACATAAATTATTATGGCATTAGGGATAATAAGAAGGGACCAATATACAAAAAAAAAAAAAAAAAGTCTCATATTGTTATGGCTTTGACTTTTTATTTCCCTAATGAGAAATGCTGGGCTGGAGGAAGCATAAGCTGCAATCAAGATTTCCAGGAGAAATATCAGTAACCTCAGATATGCAGACACCACCCTTATGGCAAAAAGTGAACAGGAGCTAAAAAGCCTCTTGATGAAAGTAAAAGAGGAGAGTGAAAAAGTTGACTTAAAGCTCAACATTCAGAAAACTAAGATAGTGGCATCTTGTCCCACCACTTCATGGGAAATAGAAGGGAAACAGTGGAAACAGTGTCAGACTTTATTTTTGGGGGCTCCAAAATCACTACAGATGGTGACTGCAGCCATGAAATGAAAAGACGCTTACTCCTTGGAAGGAAAGTTATGATCAACCTAGATAGCATATTTAAAAGCAGAGATGTTACTTTGCCAACAAAGGTCCAGCTAGTCAAGGCTATGGTTTTTCCAGTGATCACATATGGATGTGAAAGTTGGACTGTGAAGAAAGCTGAGCGCCCAAGAATTGATGCTTTGAACTGTGGTGTTGGAGAAGACTCTTGAGAGTCCTTTGGACTGCAAGGAGATCCAACTAGTCCATTCTAAAGGAGATCATTCCTGGGTGTTCTTTGGAAGGACTGATGCTAAAGCTGAAACTCCAATACTTTGGCCACCTCATGCAAAGAGTTGACTCATTGGGGGCAGGAGCAGAAGGGGACGACAGACAATGAGATGGCTGGATGGCATCACTGACTGGATGGATATGAGTTTGAGTGAATTCCCAGAGTTGGTGATGGACAGTGAGGCCTGGCTTGCTGCAACTCATGGGGTCACAAAGAATCGGACATGACTGAGCAACTGAACTGAACTGAACTGAACTGAGGAATGCAAAGGATTTCTCTGTGTTAATTTTGTATCCTGCAACTTTAATATATTCATTGACTAGTTCTAGTAATTTTCAGGTGGTGTCTTTAAGGTTTTTTATGTAGATGATCATCTCATCTGCAAACAGTGAGAGTTTTCAGCAATCCCACTGCTGGTCATACACACTGAGGAAACCAGAATTGAAAGAGACACATGTACCCCAATGTTCATCGCAGCAATCTCTACAATAGCTAGGACATGGAAGCAACCTAAATGTTCATCACCAGATGAATGGATAAGAAAGCTGTGGTACATATACACAATAAAATATTACTCAGCTACTAAAAGAATGCATTTGAATCAGTTCTAATGTTGCGGATGAAACTGGAACCTATTATACAGAGTGAAGTGAGTCAGAAAGTAAAACATCAATACATATATTAATGCATATATATGGAATTTAGGAAGCAAGAGACACATATGTAAAGAACAGACACTTGGACTCTGTGGGTGAAGGCGAGGGTGGCATGATTTGAGAGAATAGCATTGAACATGCATATTACCATATGTAAAATAGATTGCCAGTCCAGGTTTGATGCATGAGACCGGGCGCTCAGGGTCGGTGCACTGGGACAAGCCTGAGGGATAGGATGCGGGGAGGAGGGAAGGAGGCCAGGATGGGGGACATGTGTATACCCATGGCTGATTCATGTGAATGTATGGTAACCCACTACAATATTGTAAAATAATTAGCCTCCAACTAAAATAAACAAATTAATAAAAAAATAAAAGAAATCTCCCCCCCGGGGGGGGGGAGATTAACTGCAAAATGACATTATTATCTAAAATTGCAGACAGAAGGAAAAGAACTAATGTATGTAGCATAACATATACCAATGAATAATAAAGATGAAGTAAAAATAATTTTTAGTGTTAACATATATTGATTATTGCTTTACAATGGAATCTCACAACTAAAAGTACTTATTAAAAATAAATATTCTGGATATAGAGGCATTACAACTAATATTTCTAAGAGAATATCACTATCTATTCATTCCCTAATGGCTTTTTCCTTTAAGGTTTCAAAGAATTAACAGCATCCTTCAATTCAAGAGCAGTGCAAGTTTCAGCATCATCAAGTTTATTAGAGTATAGTCTGACATTAAATGATTTTTCTTTTTCTTTTGCTGTTGTTTGTTTTCTTATTGAGCTGCAGGGTCAGCATATTTTCTTCTGAATTATCAAAATAGAGTACAGCTCCATTTATAGTGAATGAACAATCAATAATAGCTTTTCTAACTGGTAAAATACTTAAGCGTTTTCACATCTTATATCTTTATCTGAGTTTATACACCTTAAAAAGTCTTTATTGAAAATAGAAACATCTTCTATGTCTTCTTTGGAGAAATGTCTATTTAGTTCTTTGGCCCATTTTTTGATTGGGTCATTTATTTTTCTGGAATTGAGCTGCAGGAGTTGCTTGTATATTTTTGAGATTAGTTGTTTGTCAGTTACTTCATTTGCTATTATTTTCTCCCATTCTGAAGGCTGTCTTTTCACCTTGCTTATAGTTTCCTTTGTTGTGCAGAAGCTTTTAATTTTAATTAGATCCCATTTGTTTATTTTTGCTTTTATTTCCAATATTCTGGGAGGTGGATCATAGAGGATCCTGCTGTAATTTATGTCAGAGAGTGTTTTGCCTATGTTTTCCTCTAGGAGTTTTATAGTTTCTGGTCTTACATTTAGATCTTTAATCCATTTTGAGTTTATTTTTATGTGTGGTGTTAGAAAGTGATCTAGTTTCATTCTTTTACAAGTGGTTGACCAGTTTTCCCAGCACCACTTGTTAAAGAGATTGTCTTTACTCCATTGTATATTCTTGCCTCCTTTGTCGAAGATAAGGTGTCCATAGGTGTGTGGATTTATCTCTGGGCTTTCTGTTTTGTTCCATTGATCTATATTTCTGTCTTTGTGCTAGTACCATACTGTCTTGATGACTGCGGCTTTGTAGTAGAGCCTGAGGTCAGGCAAGTTGATTCCTCCAGGTCCATTCTTCTTTCTCAAGACATACAGATGGCTAACAAATACATGAAAAGATGCTCAACATCACTCATTGTCAGAGAAGTGCAAATCAAACCCGCAATGAGGTACCATTTCACACCAGTCAGAATGGCTGTGATCCAAAAGTCTGCAAGCAATAAATGCTGGAGAGGGTGTGGAGAAAAGGGAACCCTCTTACACTGTTGGTGGGAATGCAAAGTAGTACAGCCACTATGGAGAACAGTGTGGAGATTCCTTAAAAAATTGCAAATAGAACTGCCATATGACCCAGCAATCCCACTGCTGGGCATACACACCGAGGAAACCAGAATTGAAAGAGACACATGTACCCCAATGTTCATTGCAGCACTGTTTATAATAGCCAGGACATGGAAGCAACCTAGATGTCCATCAGCAGATGAATGGATAAGAAAGCTGTGCTACATATACACAATGGAGTATTACTCAGCCATTAAAAAGAATACATTTGAATCAGTTCTAATGAGATGGATGAAACTGGAGCTGATTATACAGAGTGAAGTAAGCCAGAAAGAAAAACACCAATACAGTATACTAACAGATATATATGCAATTTAGAAAGATGGTAAGGATAATCCTCTATGCAAGACAGCAAAAGAGACACAGATGTATAGAACGGACTTTTGGACTCTGAGGGAGAGGGAGAAGGTGGGATGATTAGGGAGAATGGCATTGAAACATGTATACTATCATGTAAGAAACGAATCGCCAGTCTATGCTTGATACAGGATTTGGGATGCTTGGGGCTGGTGCACGGGGATGATCCAGAGAGATAATATGGGGAGGGAGGTGGGAAGGGGGTTCAGGGTTGGGAACTCATGTACACCCATGACGGATTCATGCCAATGTATGGCAAAACCAATACAGTATTGTAAAGTAAAATATAGTAAAAATAAAAATTAAAAAAAAGAAAAGAAAATAGAAACAGATGAAATCACTCTCAAAAAGTAAAGAAAAATTATTAAGGCCATTCTCACTTTGTTTTCAAATTTCAATAGAGAGTTCCACCGTTAGACAATAGGCCTCTCATAACACACCTCTACTATATGGAAGTAGTTTTCAATCTGTACCCTAGCTGTTCCAAAGACCCAACTCCTCCAGGATTCCTCCTGTAGAAAGAATGTAAAGGAAGAACCAGTGAGATGACATCAGAACACCCCATCACTTTTGATGTGAGCAGCACTATTTTCATTTGTGCTAAATATTAGATTTCTAATTATCTTTTCTTAAAGCATTTTATGATTAAAAAGTTTTTAAAGGAGTTGCAAAACAATTCCATTATGGGATATTTTTCAACTTTAAGTGAAAGTGTCTTTTATCTTATCATACAATTACTTGATAGTTTTAAAAATTCTTTTAAAATTATGGGAAGTACAATACCTCATCTTTAGAATCAAACCCCATTCCCGCCAGAGACACTCAGAGTGTCTAAACAAACCTTGTTTCGACCAAGGCCCAGAGACCCAACGGAGATTGAGACAAAACTGTTTGAGTGTCTCCTGTGGAGATACGGGTCAGCAGTGGCCTGCCACAGGGGCAGGGGCTCTGGGAGCAGCACACTTTGGTATGGTTGAGCGCAGCAGACTTCAGTATGGCATAACCCCTCTTGGAGGAGGTCACCATTAACCCCACAACAGAGCTGCCAGAACTTACACAAAACTGGGAAATAGACTCCTGTAGGACAGAAATAGAATCTCGTGTTCACTATGACCCAGGAGAAAGGAGCAGTGACCCAACAAGAGACTGACTCAGACTTGCCTGGGTGTGTCCAGGAGTCTCCAACAGAGGCGTGGGTCGGTGGTGGCCTGCTTCAGGGCTGGGGACACTGAGTGTACCAGTACATGCTTGGGACTTTTTAAAGGAGGTCACCATTATCTTCATTACCTCCATCATAGTTTCACCCCAGGTAAATAACAGGGAGGGAACATAGCTCCATGTCAACAGAAAATAGGATTAAAGATTTACTGAGCATGGCCCTGCCCATAAGAACAAGATTCAGTTTCCCCCTTAGTCAGTCTCTCTCATCAGGAAGATTTCATAAGCCTCTTAGGCTTCCCCATCAGAGAGCAGACAGACTGAAAACCACAACCACAGAAAACTAACCAATCTGATCACATGGACCACAGCCTTGTCTAACTCAATGAAATTATGAGCCATGTTGTATAGGCTCACCCAAGACGGATGTATCATGGTGGAGAGTTCTGACAAAATGTCCACTGGAGAAGGGAATGGCAAACCACATCAGTATTCTTGCCTTGAGAACCCCATGAACAGTATGAAAAGGCAAAAAATAAGACACTGAAAGGTGAGCTCCCAGGTCAGTAGGTGCCCAATATGGTACCGGATAGCAGTGGAGAAATAACTCCAGAAAGAATGAAGGGTAAGAGCTAAAGCAAAAACAACACTCAGTTGTGGATGTGACTGGTGATAAAAGCAAAATCCAATGCTATAAAGAGCAACACTGCATAGGAATCTAGAATATTAGGTCCATGACTCAAGGTAAATTGGATGTGGTCAAACAGGAGATGACAAGGGTGAACATCAACATTTTAGGGATCAGCAAACTAAAATGGATTGAAATGGGTGAATTTAAATCAGATGACCATTATTTCTACTACTGTGGGCAAAAATCCCTTAGAAGAAATGGAGTAGACATCATAGTCAACTAAGGAGTACAAAATGCAGTACTTGAATTAAATCTCAAGAATGACAGAATGATCTCTGATCATTTCCAAGGCAAACCATTCAGTACCACAGTAATCCAAGTCAATGGCCCAACCAGTAATGCTGAAGAAGCTGAAGTTGGGTTCCATGAAGATCTCCAAGACCTCCAAGAACTAACACCCCCCAAAAAATGTCTTTTTCATTATAGGGGACTGGAATGAAAAAGTAGGAACTCAAGAAACCCCTAGGGTACAAAGGCAAATTTGGCCTTGGAGTAAAGAATGAAGCAGGGCAAAGACTAACAGAGTTTTGACAAGAGAACACACTGGTCACCTTCTTCCAACAACACAAGAGAAAACTCTACACATGGACATCACCAGCTGGTCAATACCAAAATCAGACTGATTATACCCGTTGCAGCCAAAGACAGAGAAGCTCTACACGGTCAGTGAAAACAAGACCAGGAACTGACTGTGGATTAGATCATGAACTCCTTATTTCCAAATTCAGACTTAAACTAAAAAAAGTAGGGAAAACCACTAGACCACTCAGGTATGACATAAATCAATTCCCTTATGATAATACAGTGGAAGTGACAAAAGGACTCAGGAGATTAGATTTGATGACAGAGTGCCTGAAGAACTATGGACAGATGTGCATGACATTGTACAGGAGACAGGGATCAAGACCATCTCCAGGAAAAAGAAATGCAAAAAAGGAAAATGGTTGTCTGAGGAGACCTTACAAATAGCTATGAAAGAAGAGAAGTGAAAAGCAAAGGAGGAAAAGAAAGATATACCCATTTGAACGCAGAGTTCCAAAGAATAGCAAGGAAAGACAAAAAAAAAAAAAAAATCCTTCCTCAGTGACCAATGCAAAGAAATAGAGAAAAATAATAGAATGGGAAAGCCTAGAGTTCTCTTCAAGAAAAGTAAAAATACCAAGGGAATATTTCATGTGAAAATGTGCACAATAAAGTACAGAAATGGTCTGGACCTAACAGAAGCAGAAGATATTAAGAAGAGGTGGCAAGAATAAAGAGAGTTCAGTTTAGTTCAGTCACTCAGTCATGTCTGATTCTTAGTGACTCCATGAATTGCAGAAGGCCAGGTCTCCCTGTCCATCACCAACTCCCAGAATTCAGTCAAACTCTTGTCCATTGAGTCAGTGATGCCATGTAGCCATCTCATCCTCTGTCATCCCCTTCTTAAGAACTGTACAAAAAAGATCTTCACAACTCAGATAACCATGATGGTGTGATCACAAACCTAGAGCCAGACATTTTGGAATGCAAAGTCAAGGGTGCCTTTGGAAGCATCACTATGAACAAAGGTAGTGGAGGTAATGGAATTCCAGTTGAGCTATTTCAAATACTTAAATCCTTAAAGATGATGCTGCTAAAGCATTGCACTCAATATGCCAGCAAGTTTGGAAAACTCAGTAGTGGGCACAGGACTGGTAAAGGTCAGTTTTCA
This sequence comes from Capra hircus, assembly GCF_001704415.2. NCBI lineage: Eukaryota > Metazoa > Chordata > Mammalia > Artiodactyla > Bovidae > Capra > Capra hircus. Next base: position 75,955,415 of record NC_030813.1, read on the forward strand.
TTCCAATCCCAAAGAAAGGCAATGCCAAAGAATGTTCCAACCACTGCACAACTGCACTCGTCTCAAACGCTAGTAAAGTAATGCTCAAAATTCTCCAAGCCAGGCTTCAACAGTACAGAAACTATGAACTTCCAGGTGTTTAAGCTGGATTTAGAAAAGGCAGAGGAACCAGAGATCTAATTGCCAACATCTGCTGGATCATTGGAAAAAACAATAGAGTTCCAGAAAAACATCTCCTTCTGCTTTATTGACTCTGCAAAATCCTTTGACTGTGTGGACAACAACAAACTGTGTAAAATTCTTAAACAGATGGGAATACCAGACCACCTGACCTGCCTCTTGAGAAATCTGTATGCAGGTCAGGAAGCAACAGTTAGAACTAGACATGGAACAACAGACTGGTTCCAAGTTGGGAAAAGACTATGTCAAGGCTGTATATTGTCACCCTGAACATTTAACTTATGTGCAGAGTACATCATGAGAAATGTTGGACTGGATGAAGAACAAGCTGTAATCAGGATGCTGGGAATAATATGAATAACCTCAGATTCACAGATAACACTACCCTTATGGCAAAAAGTGAAGAACTAAAGAGCTTCTTAATGAAAGAGAAAGAGGAGAGTGAAAATGTTGACTTAAAACTCAACTTTAAAAAACGAAGATCATGGCCTCTGGTCCCATAAATTCATGGCAAATAGATTGGGAAACAGCGGAAAGAGTGAAAGACTTTATTTATTTTTTTTAGCTACAAAATCACTGCAGGTGGTGACTGTAGCCAATATATTAAAAGACCCTTACTCACTGGAAGAAAAATTATGAACAAACTATACAGCATATTAAAAAGCAGAGATGTTACTTTGCTAACCAAAGTCCTTCTAGTGAAAGCTGTGGTTTTTCCAGTAGTCATGTATGGATGTGAGAGTTGGACTATATAGAAATCTGAACACAGAATAATTGATGCTTTTGAACTTTGGTGCTGGAGAAGACTCCTCAGAGTCCCTTGGACTTCAAGGAGACCCAACCTGTCCATCCTAAAGAAATCGGTCCTGAATATTCATTGGAAGGACTGATGCTGAAGCTGAAACTTCAATACTTGGGCCACCTGATGCAAAGAACTGACTCATTGGAAAAGACCCTGATGCTGGGAAAAATTGAGGGCAGAAGGAGAAGGTGGTGACAGATGATGAAAGAGTTGGGTGGCATCACTGACTCAATGGACATGAGTTTGAGTAAACTCCAGAAGTCGGTGATTTACAGGGAGGCCTGGAGTGCTGCAGTCCATGGGGTCACAAAGAGTTGGATATGACTGAGCGATTGAACCAAACTGGAATGACAGTACCTTAGATATTGAGAAATTATGTTTTGGCCCTTAGTTTTAAGATATCTCTCATGCACACACACACACACACACACACACACACACACACACACACACTCCATGGGCTTTGTAGGTGATGCTAGTGATAAAGAATCTGCATGATGATGCATGATATGAAAGACATGAAGGTTCAATTCCTGGGTCAGAAAAATCCTCTGTAGTAGGAAATGGTAACAGACTCCTGTATTCTTGCCTGGAGAATTCTATTGGCAGAGGGGCCTGGCAAGATACAGTCCATGGGGCCCAAAGAGCTGGACATGACTTAGCAAATGATCACACACACAGACACAAACGCAAACCATCTGAGAAAAGAAGTTTAATCATGGAGACCAAGTTTGCATCATCTTTGAGATGTCAAGGAATCTTCTAACTTAGGTTACAATTTCATCCCTCAAAAAGCCTATATGTGCACAGAACAACAAACTGGTTTAAAATTTGGAAAGGAATATATCAAGGCTGTATATTGCCACCCTGCTTACTTAACTTATATGCAGAGTAGATCATGTGAAATGCCAGGATGGATGAAGCACCAGTTGGAATCAAGACTGTCAGGAGAAATATCAATAGTCTCAGATATCCATATGACATCACCCTTATGGCAGAAAGTGAAGAGGAACTAAAGATGCTCTTGATAAACGTGAAAGAGAAGAGTGAAAAATGTAGCTTAAAACTGAACATTCAGAAAATGAAAATCATGGCATCTAGTCCCATCACTTCATGGTAAACAAATGGGGTAACAATGGAAACAGTGGCTGACTTTATTTTCTTGGGCTCCAAAATCACTGTTGATGGTGACTTCTGCCATGAAATTAGAAGACACTTGCTCCTTGGAAGCAAAGCTATAACTAACCTAGACAGAATATTAAAAATCAGAGACATTACTTTGCCAACAAAGGTCTGTCTAGTCAAAGCTATGTTTTGTTTTTTTTTTTAGTAGTCATGTATGAATGTGAATGTTGGACCATAAAAAGGCTGAGTGCTGAAGAACTGATGCTTTTGAACTGTGGTGTTGGAGAGGACTCTTGAGAGTCCTTGGACTGCAAGAAAATCAAACCAACCAAATCTAAAGGAAATGAATCCTGAATACTCATTGGAAGGACTGATGCTAAAGCTGAAGCTCCAATACTTTGGCCACCTGATGCTAAGAGCTGACTCCTTGGAAAAGACCCTGATGCTGAGAAAGATTGAAGGCAGGAAGAGAAGGGGATGACAGAGGATGAGATGGTTGGAAGGCCTCATTGACTCAGTGGACAAGAGTTTTAGCAAAGTCTGGGTGGAGTCATTATTAATGGGAAAGTGGAATCAGTCAACAAAGTTTCAAACTGACAATGCATGCATGTTCAGTTACTTCAGTCATGTCCAACTCTCTGTGACCTCATGGACCATGGCCTGCCGCTCCTCTGTCCATGGGATTCTCCAGGCAAGAATCCTGGAGTGGATTGCCGTTTCCTTTTCCAGTGATAAAGCATGAAGTGAGTGAAGTGAAGTCACTCAGTCGTGTCCAACTCTTTTCAACCCCATGGATTTTAGCCTACCAGGCTCCTCCATCCATGGGATTTTCCAGGCCAGAGTACTGGAGTGGGGTGTCGTTTCCTCCTCCACAAGCTGACAATGGATCCTTTTATAATCAGAAGTGTGCATGCATGTGCAGTTCGGCCTGACTCTTTGCAACCCCATGGACCGTGCCTGCCAGGCTCTCCTGTCCACGAATTTTACAGGCAAGAATATTGGAGTGAGTTTTCATTCCCCACTCCAGGGGATTTTCTCGACCTAGAAATAAAACTTGTATCTCTGGCATTGGTAGGGGGATTATTTTACCAGTGAGTCACCTGGGAAGCACCAACACCCAAATATATGGCAGCCATTTTGTAGACATACCAAATAAACAAGCAAAAATTTTAGCATTTAGGAGGCTATCTCTCGACTAGTGCAATATAAGTGTATATCTAAATGTGTTTCTTCTCCCCCTGCTTTTTCGGTTTTGCTTTGTTAAGAATAAATGATGTAAAACTAAGAATATAGAATATGTGGGAGGGAGACGACACTAAAACTACTTCATTTATGTTAAGTTATTATCTCCAAGATCAAATATTCTACGAAGTTTGAAATACTTCATCATCTTAGAGCATAAGGTTTTAACCTCTTGAGATATAGGAAGATATATATATATATACACACACACATACATACACAGAGAGAGAGAGAGAATATATATGGTTGATTATTATAATTCCTCAAAAGAGTTTCTAAAACAGGGTTGAAAGTGTCAGTCACTCAGTCGTGTCCACTCTTTGTGACTTCATGGGCTAGCCCACAAAACTCCTCTGTCCATGGAATTCTCCAGGCAAGAATACTGGGGTGACTAGCCCTTCCTTCTCCACGGGATCCTCTCAATCCAGGGATCATTGCAGGTAGATTCTTTACTGTCTTAGCCACCAGGGAAGCCCTAAAACAAGGCTACTTTAGGTCAGTTATATCTTAAATCATTTGCTAAAGTACTTAATGTTGACTTTTATGTATTTAAAATATTACATTGAATTAACTTCACAGGAATGTTCATTTCAATTGTTTCTTTCAAATAGAACTTATAAGAAAGAAATGATCCCATCCTTATAATCTCAGTAAGTAATGATATTAACTTGAATATTCAGTCCTGCATATTCATTGGAAGGACTGCTGCTAAAGCTGAAACTGCAATCCTTAGGCCACCTGATGCCAGGGTCACTGAAAAAGACCCTGAAGCTGGGAAAGATTGAATGCAGGAGAAGGGGGCGACAGAGGATGAGATGGTTGGATGGTATCACCAACTTGATGAACGTGAGTCTGAGCAAGCTCCTGGAGTTGTGATGGATAGGGAAGCCTGGTGTGCTGGAGTCCATGGGATTGCTAAGAGTCAGGCACGACTGAGCAACTCAACTGAACTGAATGACATTAACAACTAATTTCTGGTCTTAAATTTCTTTATTCCTTTCTCTGCTCCCAACATTTCAGAGGCCTCTTGATTTGTTCATTAAGTATACAGATAGTCTCCAACTTATAATGTTTTATGATTTTTTGACTTTATGATGGTGTGAAAGTGATACTCATTCAGTAAAAACTGTGCTGCAAATTTTAAACATTGACCTTTTCCCAGGCTAACAATACACAGTATGATATTCTGTCCCTATGACACTGGACAAAGGCAGTGAACTGCACCTCTGTGTCAGCCACATGATCACAGCATAAACAACAGATACACTCAGAGTCATTTTGTATATATACATTCTGTTTTCCACTTTTAGTATATTATCCAATATATTACATAAAATATTCAACATTTTATTATAAAATTGGCTTTATGTTATATTGTTTTGCCTAATTGTAAGCTAATTTAAGTGTTCTGAGCATGTTCAAGGCTCAGCTATGATATTCAGTAGGTTAGGTGTATTAAATGCACTTTCAAACTGATATTTTGAGCTTAAAATGGGTTTATTGGGACTTAATCCAGTTTTAAGTTGAAGAAGATCTGTAGAGACAGAGAAGAAGACAAGAAAGAGAGAGGAAGGGATAGAAAGAGATAGAGAAAAGAGAGAGTAAAGAGAAAGAGGGAGATGAACAGAGGGAGGGAGGGGAAGACAGGGTGAACCAAATTTAGGAAAGAAGAATGGATAAAGGGAGAGAAAATCTTCTATTTTTGTAATGTGTGTATGAAAAAAATCTAGAATGTCATTTTCCATTCAGAAAAAGAAAATGAGAGTGAAAATTCCACAGGTTTATTGAGTTAAATGCAAACATATGCAAAATCTTGGGGGAAAAACTCAGAACAACAAAGAGTTAGGCATATGTTGTGTGATGAGACATTTCAGGTCAGCCCTAGAGATCACTATCTGATCACAAGCTGATTCAGTTATGCATTTAAAGCATTAGATTCAAAAAATGGATAGTAAATGTGGCTGTTCAAACAGCAGGGGGAAAAAAAACAAACAACAACAAACTTTCACTCTAAGTAAAAAAGCAAAACCTTGAAAACAATACTATTTTACTTTTATTTATTTCTTTTGTTTAAAAAATTGCAACTACTAACTATTGTTCAGAAGTGTTTGGGAACTAGGAAAAATTAGGTTAATAAACTTTGAAAACAATTATCAGTGGTGTAAACAGCCTATCTCAAGGGTGACATTTAGGTAAGTCCCTAATATTAAGGATTCTTTTTTTTCTAACAGGTAATATACAAAAATGTCAGAGCTCTAATAAGAAAGACCCTCCCAACTTTTCTAAATCACTTTTAATGGTATTCATTTATACTGTAAAAAATCTGATTACTATTATACAAATCATCACAAATCTGCTAATTAGTGATAGGATTTTAATGAAAACATAGTTCTTAATCCCAGTCTTAACACCTTCATGGTTTTTCTCTGTTCTGACCTTTTAGGATATATATCTTTGTCATTGTCTCAGTCTGTTTATTGTCAAACAGAAAAGATCCTCCTTTTAATTTTTCTGACATCTTTGGAGAGGGAGTGGGAAGGGTTGGGTTGAGAGTTTGGGGCTAGCAGATATAATTACATATAGAATGGATAAAGAACAAGGTCCTATTGTATAAATCAGGGAACTATATTCAATATCTTATAATAAACCATTATTAAAAAACTACATACACACACACATATATATATGACTGAATCACTTTGCTATATACCAGAAACAAATACAACTTTGTAAATCAAATTTACTTCTGTTAAAAATGAAATTAAAACAATTCAAAGTAAATAAATAAATTTCCTGACATCTTAAATCTATTTTGTTAAATTCTCTCACTGAATGACTTGAAAGTCTCTCAGTTGTGTTTCAATCTTTGTGACCCCTCATAAACTGAAATTATAACTCCCAGTAACTCAGAATGTAACTGTATTTGGGGACAAGGTCTTTAAAGAGGTGATTAAGTTCAAATGAAGATTTTGTTTGTTTTCGGTGGATTCTAATCCAGTATGATTGGTATCTTCGTAAAAAGGATCAGCTTGGGAACACACACAGATACCAGTCACACGTGCACACTTGCAGAAATGACCATCTGCAAGTCAAGGAAGGAGGTCTCATAAGAAACCATCTCTGCCAACTTAATCTTTGACTTCCAGCCTTTAGAACTGTAAGGAAACAAGTCTTTTTTGAATAAACCACCTAGTTTGTGGTATTTTGCTATGGTAACCTGAGCAGGCTAAGTTTTCTTTCCTAATAACTACTAAATATTATAAAGAAAAAGTATACAACTTTACCTCACTTTCACAAAAGGACTGATATAAACAGTTATAGGTTTGCACAAAAAAAGAAACAATAAGCAAGATGAAAAGACAGCCTTCAGAATGGGAGAAAATAATAGCTAATGAAGCAACTGACAAAGAATTAATCTCAAAAATATACAAACAACGCCTGCAGCTCAATTCCAGAAAAATAAATGACCCAATCAAAAAATGGGCCAAAGAACTAAACAGACATTTTTCCAAAGAAGACATACAGATGGCTAACAAACATATGAAAAGATGCTCAGCATCACTCATTATCAGAGAAATGCAAATCAAAACCACAATGAGGTACCATTTCATGCCAGTCAGAATGGCTGCTATCCAAAAGTCTACAAGCAATAAATGCTGGAGAGGGTGTGGAGAAAAGGGAACCCTCTTACACTGTTGGTGGGAATGCAAACTAGTACAGCCACTATGGAGAACAGTGTGGAGATTCCTTAAAACCTGGAAATAGAACTACCATATGACCCAGCAATCCCACTTCTGGTCATACACACCGAGGAAACCAGAAATGAAAGAGACAGGTGTACCCCAATGTTCGTCACATCACTGTTGATAATAGCCAGGATATGGAAGCAACCTAGATGTCCATCAGCAGAAGAATGGATAAGAAATCTGTGGTACATATGCACAATGGAATATTACTCAGCAGTTAAAAAGAACACATTTGAATCAGTTCTAATTAGGTGGATGAAACTGGAGCCTATTATACAGAGTGAAGTAAGCCAGAAATAAAAACACCAATATACTATACTAATGCTTATATATGGAATTCAGAAAGGTGGTAATGATAAGTCCACATGCAAGACAGCAAAAGAGACACAGATGTATAGAACAGTCTTTTGGACTTTGTGGGAGAGGGCAATGATGGGATGATTTGGGAGAATGGCACTGAAACATGTATGTTATCATATATGAAAATAATCGCCAGTCCAGGTTTGATGCATGAGACAGGGTGCTCAGGGCTGGTGCACTGGGATGACCCAGAGGGATGGGATAGGGAGGGAGGTGGGTGGGGAGTTCAAGATGGGGAACACATGTATACCCGTGGTGGATCCATGTCAATGCATGGCAAAACCACTAAAATATTGTAAAGTGATTAGCCTCCAATTAAAATAAATGAATATATATTAAAAATAAATAAATACAAAAAATACAAAAAATAAATAAACTCTGCCCCTGGGGGTAAAAAAAGCAGTTATAGGATAATGATTGTAAAAAATAGGGATCCATAGATATTTAAGTAACATAACTAATTATATACATCTGTTTTTTAAATGTTCAAATCTTTATGGATTATATACTTTTCAAATTAAGAGAGTATAGTAGATTAGAACATTGTTCAAACATATTCCTGCCCTCCTTGTGTGTGTGTGTGTGTGTGTGTGTGTGTGTGTGTGCGTGTGTTCAGTCATGTCCAACTCTTTGCTAATATATGGACTGTTGTTCACAAGGATCTGCTGTCCATGGGATTTTTCAGGCAAGACTACTGAAGTGGGTTGCCACTTCCTTCTCCAGGGATCTTCCTGACCCAGGGATCAAACCCAAGTGTCTTCCATCTCCTGCATTTGCAGGTAGGTTCTTTACCATTAGTGCTGTCACTGCCCTCCTTAGCTTCACAGAAGTATAGTTCTCTGCTGCCTTATATTGGGCTTGGCAGCATGTTTCCTTTAGTCATTGCCATATTAACAAACGTGATCAAAAAATGTTTGAGCTCTATTTGTGTAGTGGGGCACTTGTGACTCTGTTTTGGTCATGGGAATACTTCTCCATTTCTTGGGCCATAGAATATATTCATGTGGAAAAGACCTAAGACAAACTTACAGTGAAGAGCCAAGGCCAGTTGACCCTCAGCATAAAATAAGGTTGCCAAGCTGAACTCAACCAAGATGAACTGATGTACAGGTGAACAGCTGATGTGTGAGAGAGAACAAGTGACAGCTGTTTTAAGTCATAACATTGAGGAGTTCCCTGTACTTATACAGTAAAGAATCTGCTTGCAATGCAGGAGACCTGGGTTCAATCCCTGGGCTGGGAAGATCCTCTGGAGAAGGGAATGGCAACCTACTCCAGTATTCTTGCCTGGAGAATCCCATGGACAGAGGAGCCTGGTGGGCTATGGTCCATAGTCTCAAAGAGTTGGACATGACTGAGCAACTAAGACACGTATTGAGGAGGTATGCCTTGTAGCATTAGAGAGGCTAGGGTTCATAACAGAGGCATGACTGTAATCAAGAAAAGAAAGAAGCTTGATTACAACATAGGTAGAACTTCTCAGTAATTCACAACAGAGTATTTAGGAAATCAGTATTCTTGCTGAAAATTTAATTTAAAATATCACATTTTCAATACCAAAAATGATAGGAGCTACTGCTAAAATCTACTGTTTATTGAGCATTTCTGTTCTGGGCACAGTGATAACCTCTGATCATTTCATCTCAATGAAAACCCCAAGGTTAAGTATAATGATCATCACAGTTTACAGATATTAAGGATTATAAAGCTAATATGTTTTGGTGTTGGGATGTAAGCTGTGGCAATCTGCCTATGTCTGGATTCTTAATTTTAAAGTAAACTGAAATATCATTGATTATATATTATTTGAAGGTGATTATATAAATTTAATTGCCTCTCTAATAGATGAAAAGGTGTTCCCCGGTGTCTCAGATGGTAAAGAATCTGCCTGCAAAGTGGGAGATCCCAGTTTGGCACCTGGGTCAGAAAGATCCCCTGGAAAAGGGAATGGCAACCTACTCCAGTATTCTTTCCTGGAAAATTTTATGGACAGAGAAGCCTGGCAGCTACTACCCTCCATGAGGTCACAAAGAGTTGAATATGACTGAGCAACTAACACTAATAGATAAAGGGTTTCCCAGGTGACTCTAGTGGTAAAGAATGAGCCTGCCAATGCAGGAGGCATAAGAGACATACAAGAGACATGGGTTTGATCCCTGGGTCGGGAAGATTCTCTGGAGGAGAGCTTAGCAAGCCACTCTAGTGTTCTTGCCTGGAGAATCCCATAGACAGAGGAGCCTGGTGGACTATAGTCCATAGGGTTGCAAAGATCAGACACGACTGAAGTAATTTAGCATGCACTAATAATGTTTTGTATATAAAGATATATTTTCCAACTATACAGGCTAAAGATTACTATTTATTATACATCCTATCATACATGGATAATCATTTCTATTTAAAAATCTCTCATTTTCTGCCTAAGTAGAAAAAATATTTATAAATACACTCTCAGATTCTTATCATTAAACATATTACTTGCCTCTCAACATAATAGGAAACAGAACTAATGGAAATTGCCAGGATAAACAGCTGTACTAAAACTAATTGAATTACCAGAGTTTTGCCTTAATGCTAAAACTAAACTGATGAAAATTGAGTTAAAATGTTCTCGATAGCCTTCTCCCTATCTCACAGGTGGTCTATTCAAGAAGTTTTACTGGACAAAGAAAGATGTAAAGCATTCCTGGTAGTGTGAATTATCAGAACACTGAAGTTACCTTCAGAAAAACTGGGTGCTTGAAGAACTTTTATAACATTTGAAAAGGTCTTTATACTTGGGTCTAAAAGAATACTTAATCCTCTCAAGTCATTAGAAATCATTCTGGGAAGCCCTGAAATATGATAGTACTTTTGGTTTCTAAAAATTCCCTCCAACAACCTATCCCTACTTGCCACCACCTCTAAATATCCAGGTCCAGGTTAACGTAACACAGCTTCTAGAGAATTTTTGGGGTGAACCATGACATACAAGGAGACCTGAAAATATGAACAGGAGAAAGAAGTTCTCATACAGAATGCTAAAAAAACAATAGCTGATCCCAAGGCAGGCCTGAAGTCCAAAGTTGAAGTTTATGCTGAAAGCAGCCAAATCAAATTAGTTATACTAACAGACCAAACTTGTACATTAGAAGTGAAAGAATTTTGTTTATTTTTATTGATCAGGAGTGGGCACTGGAATCTTAAATCAAATATTGGTTTTGGTCTGAATATTAAGGCACCATTTAGTTGAATGAGTTGAATAATGTTCATTTCAATTTATCATTTAACTTCCATTATACAAATTCATATTATCATCATGACACTCCTCAAAGGCATATAATTTTTTACAGTTATATTGTTTAACCATGTGGCATATGGCCTCTCAGTGGTGACTGAATTTTAGAAGTATTCAGATAAAGTGGATGGTTTGAGACTGTCTCCAAAACTCCTTACAAAACACTGTCTAGCATCTCTTTGAATAAAATGATTTTAGTCATGGCTGCTTGAGTTCTAGTTAGATACATTCCATATAAATATCGAGTCCAGTCATTTACTTTCATATTGATCAGCTGGCTGTTTTCCCGGATCATTTAAAACTCCTATGCTATTAACTTTAAATGGCTATTGATTTCAAACTCTTATAGACAAGATGGCTTTTCAATTCAGTGATTCTAAAGCAATACGCATAGTAGGTATATAAATAAGGAACTAAGGCTAAATATAATGTGTAACATTTTAAAAGATTCGTTAAGATTGAAATTGTTTTATATTCATATTTGATTTCAATGGAATATATAGCAAATACTTCATATGTTGTGTACAGTTTATAATCACGTTATGGAAAAATCTACCTTTTTACCCCTCCCATTTGACTCTCTTATGGCAATATTATATTGATAAACTACTCTACACTATAGCATTTATGTTTATGCAAAAGAAAAAAAGAAACAACATGACTTCTTTTTTTCACATGTAAAAGAACAGAGACTACTTTTTGCTTGGAATTTCTCCAAAACATACAGCTTATCATTAGAAGTAGTTCTGTTAGTTGCTCAGTTGTGTCCAACTCTTTGTGACCCCATAGACTATAGCTCACTGGGCTCCTCTGTCCATGGGATTCTTCAGCAAGAATACTGCAAATGGTTGCCATTCCCTTCTCTGGGGGATATTCCTGGCCCAGGGATCGAACCCCGGTCTCCTGCATGACAGGCAGATTCTTTAGCATTTGAGCTACAGGAAATTCCTATGATTAGAAATATCGACAGTTAAATCCTATCTCAAAGGTACATTTTTCTGCTGATCATTTGACATCCTCTCAAGTTGTCATAAACCGTCCCTGTGGATCTTGAGTCAACAGCTATCACTGTGTGTCACTGAGTTCAACTGGCTGCTTTTTTCTTCTTTTCACAGGAACTCTAGCACATCTCTGCATATTCATAGGCTCTAACGGACATCATTCCTGGTCTCTGGGATTTTCTTTTTTTGATGTCTAAAAGGAACAGCATGACCCCATCTTAAAAATTGAAATATTCACTGATCTATGGTTATTCCTGTAATATCACTAGTGTTGGTGAATAATTCAAATTAAATAGTTCCCTATATATTCCATTTTAAAGGAACTTCATTTACTTTCTTTCAATGGTTTCTTCCTATGCTATTCTCACCCTGCATTATTCATATGCAACCTCACAAATTGCTTTGAGTTCCAGCAGTACTAATATAAATCATAGGGCTATTTTCTCTAAAGGACTTCAGCCTTAAGCTCTACAACTTCTTTTAAAGTGAAAACTGGTTCAATTAAGGTGATTTGTTTGCTTAAAAATTAACTATTTTATATTCCCATTTTCAAGGAGAGAGGACTAAGTTACACTGCAGACTGTTAAATAATTTTAGAAGTAATTTACTTTCACAAGCTGCATCTGGCTTATCCTGTGCATTTATTTATTTGTGACTAGGTCATATTTCTCAAAATATAAATACAGCTCTCAAATATTTCTTTCCCAACTGTTTTGCATTTTGACTTTTGAATAGTTCCATTGTCAATGAACTAGAATAATGTGTTCTTATCTGTTTCACAGGTCAATAACTAAATGAAAGAAACAAGGAAAGAGAGATGAGGCAAATGAGTGGAAGCCAAGCAAACTGGGAGTTTAGATTCAAGATGGAGAACTGATATAAAAGTAGCATGTTAGGAATGACATCACTGAGAATAACCAAGTGACAAATCTCACTCATCTCTCCCCAAATGCTACAAATGAGATGACAAGGCAATTGATGGAATGAGAGAAAATATTTGTAAATCATGTCTCTGACAACAGGTTAATATCCAAGATATATAAGGAACTCATACAACTCAATAGCAAAAACTAATTAATCTTATTAAAAATGGGCTGAAGATCTAAATAGGTATTTTTCCAAAGAAGATACAGATGGCCAGTAGAAGATATAAAGAGATGCTCATCATCATTAATCACCTGAGAAATGTAAACCAAAACCACAATGAGATATCACACACATTGGAAAAAAAGTAGTGGGGGAAAGAGAAGGTGGGGTGAATGGAGGGAGTAGCATTAACAAATATAGACTATCACGTATAAAATGCATAGCTAGGAGCTCAGCTTGGTGCTCTGTGATGACATAGAGTCCTGGGTTAGAGGAAGACTCAAGCAGAAGGAGATATATATACAGCTGATTCACATGGCTGTAGAACAGAAATTAACACAATATTGTAAAGCAATTATACTCCTATTAAAAAAAAGGGGGAGCAAGCCCTGACAAGTGTTAGCAAAGATGCAGAGAAAAGAAAAACTTAAGCACTGTTGATAAACTGGTAAAGCCACTATGGAAAACAGTATGGAGTTTCCTCAAAAATAAAAAACCAGCAGCTGCACTTCCAGTGCAGATTTAGTATAACCAGAGAAAGCAGTGTGAACCTTATTTTCAAAAAACTGGTGTGGGTCTCCACACATCTGGCAACTCCCTCAAAGACCAGTATACATAGCATTTGTTTTACCTGACTAGAGTCATTCCCAGGGTTGGGATGACTTCCACCGTGTTTTCTTTTCTTTTTTTGTTTCCAGAAGCATTTAAACTAATATTGGCTACAGCAGCCTTGAGCATGGAATAACACTTGGAACAAGTTGGGGATACATTAGGGACATAATCTTAAACAACCAATGGATCAAGGAAGAAATTATGAGAGATTAGTAAATACATTAATGCAAATAAAAATAAAAACACGACACACAAAAACTCTTGAGATGCAGTGAAAGCAGTGTTCATTTGGAAATTTAGAACGATAAATGCTTATATTAAAAAAAGAATCCAAATCAATAATTTAAATGTACACCTTAAGAAAACAGGAGAAAAAGCAAGATAAATCCAAAGCTTAAAAGGAATGGAGTCGGATGGCTACCTTATGCTGCACATAAGAATTTATTAAAAATAGAAAAAGATATAAAAGCAAGAACTAAAATCTGTAAAGTCCTTAAAGGAAAATGTAGAGGTATATCTTCATGACCTAGAATTTAGCAAAAATATTTTTAGGCAAGACACCAAAGCACACAGCAAGAGAAAAAAACAGATGAACTGGACTTCATAAAAAAAGGAAAGCAACTGTGTTTCAAATGACACTGTTAAGAAAGTATGAAGACAATCAAGATATTAGCAAGTTGCAAATCTAATAAAAATCTAATATCCAAAACATATATAAAGAACTCTTATAACAGCAAAACAAGCAACCCAATTACAAACAGGCAAAATACTGGAATAGACAGCACCCCAAAGATGTACATATTGCAAACAAGCACATGAAAGATGTTCAACATCATTAGCCATTAGGAAAATGCAATCAAAACCTCACTGAGATACCATTTCACACTGGCTAGGATGGCTATAATTCAAAAACCAAGCAAAAAATGGAAAATAAATGTTAGAATGCACCAAAATTGGAACCTTTGTATACTGCTGAAGAGTAGGTAAAATGGTGTAATTACAATAGAAAACACTTTGGCAGCTTTGCAAAAGGTAAACATAGAATTACCATAGGACTCAAAAATTCCAGTCCTAGGTTTATATCCAAGGGGATTGAAAACAAGTATTCCAACAAATACTTGTGCACAAGTGTTTATAGCAGGACTGTTTACAATAGCCAAAAACTGGAAACAACCTAGAAGTTCTTCAACAGATAAGTGGATATACAAAATGTTGTCTATCCATACAATGGAATACTATTCAGACATAAAACAGAATTAAATACAGACACATGTTGCAATATCAGCAAACCCTGAAAACAATAAAGTCAGTGAAAGAAGTCAGGCACAAAAGCTCACATACTGTATAGTTTTATTTATATAAAGTATCTAGGATAGTAAACTGATGGAGGCAGAAAGCCAATTAGTGGTTTTCAGGGCCTAGGGTAAGAGAAGAATGGGAACGACTGCTCAACAGATACAGGGTTTCTTCATGAAGTGTTAAAAAAATATCTTGGAGCTCTACAGAGATGGTGATTGCAAACACTGTGACTGTACTAAACAACATTGAAATAGACACTTTAAAATACCTGATGGTTAATTTTTTAATTTATCTTTTATTGAGTAAAATTATTTTCCTTTGAGAAGCCATTTGTAAAGCTTGTGTGCATTCTCAGTCATGCTCGACTCTTTGTGACCCCATGGACTATATCCCATCAAGTTCCTCTGTCCATAGGATTTTCCAGGCAAGAACTGGAGTAGGTTGTCATGTCCTTCTCCATAGGATCTTCCCAATTGAGGGATTAAACCCATGTCTCCAGCAGGAAACTTCTTGTCTAAATGTGCTTCTGTATATAACACCCCCCGCCCCCAATTCTCTAAGGAAACTATAGTTATTAGAGATATCATAATTTCCAAGCTGAGGGAAGAAAAGCTATATAAGATTTTTTTTTTAATTTCGTGAATGAGAGATTTATTTAACCCTATTTATGTTTTATTCAATCATTTATATCAGGGAACTTTTCTCCATAATCTATACTCTATAATAATCTAAATGGGAAAAGAATAAATACATGTGCAAAATAAACTTTTTTAAAAAATTTAAACAATGGTTATACATTTGTCACTTTCTTCCAAACTGGGATATCCCAAAATCTTAATACAATAATTTCAAATTTTCTATACATTAAGTTTCTATTAATGATCTAAATTTGCATATTTTTTGACAATAAATGTCATTTGTTGACCATTAATCAGCATCATTCAGAATAATTTCGTTGCCCTAAATAATCTCCAGTGCTACGTTTCTAACCCTTACCTCTTTTCACTGACAATTAGCAATTTGTTTACCACCTGTAGTTTTGTCATTACCAGAATGCAATTTAAATGTGATTTGTTTTGCCCATTCACCTATTGAAGGACTTATTATTTGCTTCTAGTTTTCAGCAGTTGCATTAAAGTTGATACTGATATTCACAAGTGCGTTTTCATGTGTACATAAATTTTCAAATGGTTGGAAATATATATAGGAGAGTAATTACTGGATCATGAGGTAAGACTTTTTAGCTTTATAAGAAACTATTAATGTCTTTCCAAATGGACTCAACATTTCAAATTATCAATAATGAATGAAAGTTTCTGTTACTCTGCATTCTCACCAGCAATTGGTATCATAAGTTTGTTTGATATTAACCATCTTATTGGTTACATCATGTTGTTTTAATTTGTGATTCTCTAATTAAAGATAATGTTGAATATGTTTTTGTATTTCTATATACCACCCATGTATCTTCTTTGGTAATATGTCTGTTCAGATTTTTTTTCAATTTTTCAAATTATATTGTCTGTTTTTATACTATTGAGCTTTAAGAGTTCTTTGTGTACTTTGGAGATAAGTATTAAATGTTTGTTTTTCAAATAATTTTTTCTGTTCTATGGCTTGTCTTTTAAATCTTTCAATAGTATTTCACATAGTAGAACTTTTAAGTTTTAATAAGTACAAAGTTTGTTTTTTTCTTTTCAGAAAGGCTTTGGTGTTGTATCTGAAAGTACAAAAAACAAGGTCACCTACAGAAGAACAAAAATAAGAATTATAGTAGACTTCTCATCACAAACCATGCAAGCAAGAAGAAAGTGGAGTGAAATACTGAAAATATTGAAAGTGTTGAAAAATACTATTGACCTAGAATCTTATTTACAACAGAAGTTTTCTTCAGTGTTGAAGGAGAAATAAAGACTTTCTCAGGGGAAAAAAAAAAAAAAAACTTTCTCAGAGAAACAAAAGCTGAGGTTTCACAGGAAGATCTTTCCTACAAGCAAAGATCAAAGATGTCTTAAAGGAAAGGAAAAATCATTAGAAACTTTGATTTTTATTAAGAAAGGAGTAATATTAAGTAGGAATGTGAAAGTGAGGTTGCTCAGTCGTGTCCAACTCTTTGCGACCCCATGGACTGTAGCCCACCAGGCTCCTCTGTCCATGGGATTTTCCAGGCAAGAGTACTGGAGTGGGGTGCCATTTCCTTCTCCAGGGGATCTTCCCAACCCAGGGATTGAACCCAGGTCTCCTGAATCGCAGGCAGATGCTTTAACCTGAGAGCCATCAGGGAAGGCAATCCTCATCAAGTAGGAAAAACAGAAGGTAAAGTAAAATCTATTTGATTTATTATTACTAAGTGATATTAGGGCTTCCCAGGTGGTGCTAGTGGTAAAGAACCTGCCTGTCAATGCAGGAAACATAATAGACCCGCGTTCCATCCCTCAGTTGGGAAAATACCCTGGAGGAAGGAATGGCAACCCCTTACAGTTTTCTTGAATGGAGAATCCTATGGACAGAGGAGACTGGTGAGCTACAGTCCATAGGGTCACAAAGAGTTGGACACAACTAAAGAGACTTAGCATGCACACAATTGATATTAAATGCAATGATTCATTTAAAGTAATAATAAATTTGTTATCAGCTACTTGCACTCAAGTGAAATGATATAGTGTTATTTGAAGGTGAGATTCGCTTATTTAAAATTTGTATATGTATATGGAATTCCAGTTGAGTTATTTCAAATCCTGAAAGATGATGCTGTGAAAGCGCTGCACTCAATATGCCAGCAAATTTGGAAAACGCAGCAGTGGCCACAGGACTGGAAAAGGTCAGTTTCCATTCCAATTCCAAAGAAAGGCAATGCCAAAGAATGCTTAAACTACCCCACAATTGCACTCATCTCACATGGTAGTAAAGTAATGCTCAAAATTCTCCAAGCCAGGCTTCAGCAACGCGTGAACATGAAATTACTGATGTTCAAACTGGTTTTAGAAAAGGCAGAGGAACCAGAGATCAAATTGCCAACATCCACTGGATCGTGGAAAAAGCGAGAGTTCCAGAGAAACATCTATTTCTGCTTTATTGACTATGCCAAAGCCTTTGACTGTGTGGATCACAATCAACTGTGGAAAATTCTGAAAGAGATGGAAACACCAGACCACTTCATCTGCCTCTTGAGAAACCTTTATGCAGGTCAGGAGCAACAGTTAGAACTGGACATGGAACAACAGACTGGTTCCAAATAGGAAAAGGAGTACGTCAAGGCTGCATATTGTCACCCTGCTTGTTTGACTTCTATGCAGAGTACATCATGAGAAACGCTGGGCTGGAAGAAGCACAAACTGGAATCAAGATTGCCGGGAGAAATCTCAATAACCTCAGATATGCAGATGACACCACTCTTAGGGCAGAAAGTGAAGAGGAACTAAAAAGCCTTTTGGTGAAAGTGAAAGAGGGGAGTGAACAAGTTGGCTTAAAGCTCAACTTTCAGAAAACTAAGATCATGGAATCTTGTCCCATCACTCCATGGCAAATAGATGGAGAAACAGTGGAAACAATGTCAGATTTATTTTGGGGGGCTCCAAAATCACTACAGATGATGATTGCAGCCATGAAATTAAAACACGCTTACTCTTTGGGAGAAAAGTTATGACCAACCTAGAGAGCATATTCAAAAGTGGAGACATTACTTTGCTAACAAAGGTCTGTTTAGTCAAGGCTATGGTTTTTCCAGTAGTCATGTATGGATGTGAGAATTGGACTGTGAAGAAAGCTGAGTGCCGAAGAATTGATGCTTTTGAACTGTGGTGTTGGAGAAGACTCTTGAGACTCCCTTGAACTGCAAGGGGATGCAACCAGTCTATTCTAAAGAAGGTCAGTCCTTGGTGTTCTTTAGAAGGAATGATGCTAAAGCTGAAACTCCAGTACTTCGGCCTCCTCATGTGAAGAGTTGACTCGTTGGAGAAGCTTCTGATGCTCGGAGGGATTGGAGACAGGAGGAGAAGGGGACAACAGAGGATGAGATGGCTGGATGGCATCACTGACTCGATGGACGTGAGTTTGAGTGAACTCCAGGAGTTGGTGATGGACAGGGAGGCCTGGCATACTGCAGTTCATGGGGTCACAAAGAATCAGACATGACTTAGCAACTGAACTGAACTAAACTGATATGTGTATATATATATATAACTCCAGAGCAACTACTAAAATATTTTTAAATAATGATTCACATATATATATATATGTTTCATACTCCAGAACAACTATTAAAATATGTTTAAATAATAATTTATATATATATATATACATATAATCAAGAGAAAGAGAACATATAAACACTTGTTTCTTATGGGCTGAATTGTTATTCTCCCAAAATGCATACATTTATTGAAGTACAAACCCTAATAACTCAGAATGTGATTGCATTTGAAGATAGTGCTTTTAAAGAGATGATTAACTTAAAGTGACATTGTTAGGGTAGATTGTCTTCCAATCTGATGATGTCCTTGTAAGAAGATAATATTTGGACACAGAAAGGGATGTTAGGGATCTGTGCAGGGGAAAGAATGTGAAAACCAACAGCAAGAAGGTGTCCATATGCAGACAAAGAAGAGCGTCAGAATGAACCAATAATGTACACATCTTAACCTTGGGGCTTCTAGTCTTCAAACTGTGTGAAAATAAATTTCTGTCATTTAAGCAGCATAGCCTTTGTGATTGTATTATAGTAACCCAGCTAATCTAATATAATGCTCAATGAAAACCAGAGAAGGGAGAAAAACCAGAGCCGGGGGAGGGGGGGGGGGGAAGTGGCCTACATACACAAACAAACATATTGTCACAGTGGATAAAGAAATAAGACAACTGAAATCCAGTTTAATTATCAAGATTCAGATACATTAAAGTAAAAGGGATAAAGAAAACTATGTCAGGCTAACAACCAAAAATAATCTAGAGTAGCTATATCAGTTTTAGATAATGTAGACTTCGGAGCAAGAAAAAACCTTCAGGGATAAAAAGGAGCATTACAAAATGATTAAGACATCAATGCTCCAACAAGAATAACAAGCCTAAACATATACGCAGTTAACAACAGAGTGTTAAAACCTGTGATCAAACCTGAAAAACATCAAAGAGAAATAAATGAATTCATTATTATATATGGATTCTTCAATGCCCTTTTTTTCAGAAATTGACAGATGAAGTGGGAAGGCTATCAATAAAGTATAGTTGGCCTAAATAGCAGTATCAGTCACAATGACTATTCCACATTTCTTCCCAAGATTTTTATTTCCTTCTTAAATATACACTTTAATATATCAGAAGGTTCATGTACCCTAATTTCATTAATATGTTACTTATTGGTACTTCCACATTGTTGTTCATTAAGCTCATGAGATGATTTATCAATATAATTTTTTTCTGAAATCATTTTTCAGAAAGCTCCCTGATATCCTGTTCTAATTTTGTTTTATTGCTTTCTAAGTTCTGTATTTCTAATTTACTATTCTTTTTGGTTCTGATAGTAAAGAATCTGCATGCAATGTGGGAGACCCAGGTTTGATCCCTAGGTTGGGAAGATACCTTGGAGAAGGGCATGGCAACCCACTCCAGTATTCTTGCTTGGAGAATCCCATGGACAGAGGTGCCTAGAGGGATATATTGTCCACTGGGTCACAAAGAGTTGGACATGACTGACCAACTAACACTTTCACTTTCAATTTTTTTCATATTTTACAAGATATGTCTAATTAATTTAAATTTGAAAAAAAGGAAACTTTTTTCAGTAAAGTAAGCAAATCTGAAATTGTATTATTTTCACTCATTCTTAAGTGAGACTGGCTGTACATTCTAGATTCAATATCTGAACCCAACTTGATAAACATTGCTTTATGGAATTTTAGCATCTAGTGTTGATGACTTGTGATTCCTATTACTTTCCTTTTGTACAGAAGAAAACAACAGAATGGGAAAGATTAGAGATCTCTTCAAGAAAACTGAACCTATCAATGAAACATTTCATGCAAAGATAGGCACCGTAAAGGAAAGAATGGTAGACCTAACAGAAGCAGAAGAGATTAAGGAAAGGTGACAAGAATACACAGAACTATATTAAAATGTTAATTACCTCAATAATCATAATTGTGTGTTCACTCACCTAGAGCCAGACATCCTAGAGTTTGAAGTCAAGTGGGCCTTAGGAAGCAAGGATTACTAGAAACAAAGCTAGTGGGGGTGATGAAATTCCAGCTGAGGTATTTCAAATACTAAAAGATGATGCTGTTAAAGTGCTGCACTCAGTATCTCAGCAAATTTGGAAAACCCAGCAGTGGCCACAGGACTGGAAAAGGTCAGTTTTCAACCCAGTCTGAAAGAAGGACAATGAAATACTACAGAATTGCACTCATTTCACATACTACCAAAGTAATGCTCAGAATCCTTAAAGTTAGGCTTCAGCAGTACTTTAATTGAGAACTTCCAAATGTACAAGTTGGTTTTAGAAAAGGCAGAGGAACCAGAGATCAAATTGTCAACAGTTGTTGCATCATGGAGATAGCAAGGGAATTTCAGAAAAACATCTGCTTCATTGACTATGCCAAATTCTTCAATTGTATGGATGACAACAAACTGTGGAAAGTTATTAAAGAGATGAGAATACCAGACCACCTTACGTGTCTCTGAAGAAACCTGTATGCAAGTCACAGAGCAAGAATTAGAACCAAATATGGCACAATGGACTGTTTCATAATTGGAAAAGGAATATGACAATGCTACATATTGTCAGCCTGCTTATTTAACTTATATGCAGAGTACATCATGCAAAATACCAGTCTGGATGAAGCACAAGCTGGAATCAAGATTGCTGGGAGAAATACCAATAACCTCAAATATGCAGATGACACCACCCTAATGGAAGAAAGTGAAGAGGAAATAAATAGCTTCTGGATTAAGTTGAAAGAGGAGAGTGAAAAACCTGGCTTGAACTCAAGTAAAATAACTAAGATCATGACATCCAGTCGCATCACTTCATGGCAAATAGAAAAGAGAACAATTGAAGCAGTTACAGATTTCATTTTCTAGAGCTACAAAATTGACTGCGGACAGTGACTGCAGCCATGAAATTAAAAGACATTTGCTCCTTTGAATGAAAGCTATGATAAACCTAGACAGTATATTTAAAATCAGAGACATCACTTTGCCAACAAATATCTGTATAGTTAAATCTATGTTTTTTTCCAGTAGTCATGTATGGATGTGAGGGTTGGTCCATTAAAGAAGGCTGAGCCCCAGAGAACTGATTCTTTCAAGAAAACTCTTGAGAGTCCCTTGGAGAGCAAGGAGATCAAACCAGTCTATCCTTCAGGAAATCAACTCTAAATATTCATTGGAAGGATTGATGACACTGCAGCTCTAATACTTTGGCCACCCCTGTGAAGAGCTAACTCACTGGAGAAAAACCCTGATACTGAGAAAGTTTGAAGACAAAAGGAGAAGGGAGCAGAAGAGGATGAGATGGTTGGATAGCATTACAGATTCCATTGACATGAATTAGAGCAAATTCTGGGAAACCATGGAGGAGAGAGGATCCTGACATGCTGCAGTCCACGGGGTGGCAGAGTCAGACAAGACACTTAGCAATTGAAAACAATGATAAAAATAAGTTATTTTTAAATGGATCCACTGCTTTAATCACTTTGTTATACATATGCAGGCTCTATAACCCAATGGTAATTTTAGGAACAATTAATGAGTGCCTTAACTTCTTAAATAAATAAAACTAACTGGGATGACACTTTGCTGTTATTTACTTGCTAAGTCTTGCCCAACTCTTTTGTGATTTTATTCACTATAGCTCACCAGGCTCCTCTGTCCAAGAGATTTCCCAGGCAAGAATACTGAAGTGAGTTGCCTTTTCCTTCTCCATAGGATCTTCCCAATCCAGGGACTGAATTTGTGTCATATATCAATTAATATTTTAGAAAAGAGAAATGATCACATATCTTGAAAGCACACTATTTTAGTATTTGATATTTTGTATTATGTACAAGTGTTAATATATTAATAGATAAAACTACTCAAAAACTGGGCTTCCCCAGTGGCTCAGTGGTAAAGAATCCACCTGCCAACTCAGAAGATGCAAGCGATTGGGGTTCAATCTCTGGGTCAGGAAGATTACCTGGAGGAGCAAATGACAACCACTCCAGGATTCTTGCCAGGAAAATCCCATGGACAGATGAGCCTGGCTGGCTACAGTTCATGGAGTCACAAAGAGTAGGACATGACTGAGCAACTTATGCATGTACTTAAAATTTTTTAGATATAAGGAAAAATTTCTTTGTGTTTTCATTGGATGTATGTAATTATAAAACTTATTCTCTTTCACACAATAGAACAGACTTTTATATTTTAATGCTTCTCTCATCTCATTATCTAACGCTGAAAATATGTGTGTATTTGTCTTACCATATAATGTAGGATGGGGAAACTTTGTTTAATATATAGTGATCATATAGTAAAACATTCTGTCTCTATTTAAACAAAAGAGTAAAGTTGCCAAGTCATTTCCCAAAGACAAACAGTCATTAAATTAGAAACAGCTGGGCAGACATATAATCATCATATGCCACTAATAGAGAAGCAAAAGACAAATGAGATTAGTTTAGAAAAGAGGTTGATCTAAAGAAGAAAGTGAATTCCAGACAGGATAGTTTACTCTTAATGTAGATGGGACTGTTGTTATGAAAACAAGTAAGCATGGGACCAAGTGCATTTGAAATTATTCTTTTTTTTATTTTGGCCACAGACCATGGCATGTAGGATCTTACTTTCTAGAACAGAGATTGAACCCATGATCTTTTCACTGGAAGTGCAGAGTCTTAACTACAGGACGGTCAGGAAGTCCCTCAAGCTGCTTTCCTAGGAAAGAGATATCCTAGGCGATAGGAAGCGGTTTCATTTTGACAATGGAATTGTATTACTTTGTTTCTAAGTTCAGTTCAGTTCAGTCTCTCAGTCTTGTCCAACTTTTTGCCACCCCATGAATTGCAACATGCCAGGCCTCCCTGTCCATCACCAACTCCCAGAGTTCACTCAGACTCACGTCCATCAGTGATGCCATCCATCCTCTGTCGTTCCCTTCTCCTCCTGCCCCCAATCCTTCCCAGCATCAGAGGCTTTTCCAAAGAGTCAACTCTTCGCATAAGGTGGCCAAAGTACTGGAGTTTCAGCTTTAGCATCAGTCCTTCCAAAGAACACCCAGGACTGATCTTCTTTAGAATGGACTGGTTGGATCTCCTTGAGTCCAAGGGACTCTCAAGAGTCTTCTCCAACACCACAGTTCAAAAGCATCAATTCTTCGGTACTCAGCTTTCTTCACAGTCCAACTTTCACATCTATACATGACTACTGGAAAAACCATAGCCTTGACGAGACGGATCTTAGTCGGCAAAGTAATGTCTCTGCTTTTGAATATGCTATCTAGTTTAAGCATAGCTTTTCCTCCAAGGAGTAAGTGTCTTTTAATTTCATGGCTACAATCACCATCTGCAGTGATTTTGGAGCCCCCCAAAATAAAGTCTTACACTGTTTCCCCATATATTTCCCATGAAGTGATGGGACCAGATGCCATGATCTTAGTTTTTTGAATGCTGAGCTTTAAGCCAACCTTTTCACTCTCCTCTTTCATTTTCATCAAGAGGCTTTTTAGTTCATCTTCACTTTCTGCCATAAGGGTGGTGTCATCTGCATATCTGAGGTGATTGATATTTCTCCCGGCAATCTTGATTCCTGCTTGTGCTTCTTCCAGACCAGCATTTCTCATGATGTACTTTGCATATAAGTTAAATAAGCAGGGTGACAATATACAGCCTTGACATACTCCTTTTCCTATTTGGAACCAGTCTGTTGTCCCATGTCCAGTTCTAACTGTTTCTTCCTGATCTGCATATATGTTTCTCAAGAGGTAGGTCAGGTGGTCTGGTATTCCCATCTCTTTCAGAATTTTCAACAGTTTATTGTGATCCACACAGTCAAAGGCTTTCTTTTTTATTTATTTATTTATTTATTTATTTATTTATTTATTTATTTTTTTAAATTTTAAAATCTTAAATTCTCACATGCGTTCCCAAACATGAACCCCCCTCCCACCTCCCTCCCCACAACATCTCTCTGGGTCATCCCCATGCACCTGCCCCAAGCAAGCTGCACCCTATGTCAGACATGGACTGGCGATTCAATTCTTACATGACAGTATACATGTTAGAATTCCCATTCTCCCAAATCGTCCCACCCTCTCCCTCTCCCTCTGAGTCCAAAGGCTTTCTAAAGTAAAAGCTACAAAGGAAATTTTAAGGTTACACCACCCTTATGGCAGAAAGTAAAGAAGAACTAAACAGCCTCTTGACGAAAGTGAAAGAGGAGAGTGAGAAAGTTGGCTTAAAGTTCAATATTCAAAAAACTAAGATCATGGCATCTGGTCCCATCATTTCATGGCAAACACGGGGAAACAGTGGAAACAGTGGCTGACTCTATATTTTTGGACTCCAAAATCACTGCTGATGGTGATTACACCCATGAAATTAAAAGACGCTTACTCCTTGGAAGAAAAGTTATGACCAACGTAGACAGCATATTTAAAAGCAGAGACATTACTTTGCCAAGAAAGTTCCATCTAGTCAAGGCTGTGGTTTTTCCAGTAGTCATGTATGGATGTGAGAGTTGGACTATAAAGAAAGCTGAGCGCTGAAGAATTGATGCTTTTGAACTATGTTGTTTGAAAGACTCTTGAGAGTCCCTTGGACTCAAGGAGATCCAACCAGTCCATTCTAAAGATCAGTCCTGGGTGTTCATTGGGAGGACTGATGTTGAAGCTGAAACTGCAATACTTTGGCCACCTGATGCAAAGAGCTGACATGTTTGAAAAGACCCTGATGCTGGGAGGGATTGAGAGCAGGAGGAGAAGGGGACGATAGAGGATGAGATGATTGGATGGCATCACTGAGTCAATGGACATGGGTTTGGGCAGACTCCGGGTGTTGGTGCTGGACAGGGAGGCCTGTCATGCTGCTATTCATTTGGTCACAATGGGTCAGACACGACTGAGCGACTGAACTGAACCGAACTGAAGATTACACAGATATTAAATAATGCTAAAAATGGGTGGTGGTGGTTTAGTTGCTAAGTTGTGTCCAATTCTTTGCAATACTCATGGACTATAGCTCACTAGGTTCCTCTATCCATGGGATTTTCCAGGCAAGAATACTGGAGTTGGTTCCCATTTCCTCCTCCAAAAAATATGTACTAAACTAAAAATATATACTAAAATAAATAACATTTGTTTAGTACACATAAGACTTTATACATATTTTGGTTATTTGCCTTATTTTATATTAGGGAATTTCTAACAATTAAAATTGAATGTTATTATTTAAGTTATAGTAGATATAAGGTTATATTTCCTTACATTATGCTAGTGAACATAATGTGGTATATCCCTTGGGTGTTAATTTTCCAAGCTCCAAAATATTACTGTTTAAATTACATCGTCTGTTACATCACACCCTAACACTACTATCAAATACCTCATAACACAATCTAGCTGGCTATGGATTTGTGTACAAAATCTTTGAGACACACTTTAGGATCTCAGGGTTTCCCTGTGTCTCAGAGGGCAAAGAACCTGCCTGCAATGCAGGAGACCCAGATTCAATTCCTGGGTCAGGAAGATACCCTGGAAAAGGGAATGGCTACCCACTTCAGTATTCTGCCTGGAGAATTCCATGAACAGAGGAGCCTGGCTGCAGTCCATGGGACCACAGAGTCAGACACAACTGAGCAATTAAAACTTTTAGTTTCTTTAGGACTTTACTCTTTGAAAGGAACATAGCATTGCCATCATTTCTTTGCAATTATTCTAACTGTGAACAATTGCAAATTTCTTCAAATTATGTCCTTTGCTTCTTCAAGTATTTACTGCATACTTAATGATGTTCCCAGTACTATGTTCTCTCTGTGTTTCTCATTTTGCTTGAACTGCAACTGTTCGTGAAGAAAGATTAGTCATATCCAGTAGGAAATGTAGCAGCACTGTAAATATAGTAGGGTGCATTCCTTCAAGAAGATGATAGTAATAAGCTAACCATATTGTGCTTACTATGTGCCCAGCATAACTATAAGTACTTAATATCTATTAACTTATTTCTTACAATAGCTCTATTAGTTAACTGAAACAGAGAGTTTACATTACTTGTCCACCAATCCAGAAAGTGGTAGAACCAAGATTCAAAAGTTTGTCTTCAGACTTTGAGATCATAAACTATGCTATATTCTACTCATTCCTCAGAAATCAGTCAAAAGCCTTGATGTACTACTTCAAAGTTAACACCAGTCCAAGCTGAACCCATGTAAAAAAAAAAAAATAAGAACTTCCCAAAGCACTTCCTAAAGCTTAAGTCAGAACCTTGAAGATATAATTCAATAGTAAAAATAAAAGAGAGTGATCTGACTATACCAAAACTTAAAAATAAAAAAAAAAAGGATTTAAGAGGGGTAGAGTGAAGAATACGACTTCTATCAAGTAAGTTAGCTATACTCCATTGTTTCTATCACATTTCTGATGTCAAAGAATAAAAAGAGAGCACAAAGAAAAATGCAAAGCCAAGTTGATTGACTCACATCTAGTGAAGCCATACACCAAGTAACCCATTGTCAGGGAAAAGTAAAGTTTTTTTTTTTTTCCTCAAGTGCTAGAAAGGGACATGGTAGTCAAGGTGGTAATGCTAATTAAGGATTGGAAACTAATATCAGACAGGACAAAATAGGTCTACAGATATGTATCCCGTTGATTAAAACAAATCCTATTGTTTATTGATCAGGAAAATGTCTCGAGACAGGTCCAATAATAGTTTGGTGTGCTGAGTTAATTCATAGCTTAGTTCTTTAACAGTTTTAGTTGATTAGATCCAGGTATAAAGAAAAGAAACATAGCATTAAGTTGTGTCCCACTCTTGCAATCCTATGAACGGTAGCCCGCCAGGCTCCTCTGTCCATGGGATTCTCCAGACAAGAATACTGAAGTGGGTTGCCATTTCCTTCTCCAGGGAATTTCTTGACCTAGGAAGTGAACCCAGGTCTCCTGCTTTGCAGGCAGATGCTTTACTGATTGAGATACATGAAACACAATATTCACTTTTATATCATGCATACAAGTACTGTTATAATCATAAAATTTCCTTGCATACACTTTATAGGGTTAGAGAGAACTGACATAAGTTCAATTTCAGGTAAATATCTTTCCTCACTGCAATATTTTAAAGACAGATGGTCATTTATACAAGCAAATTGTACCTACTTTATGTTCTGAGCACCAGGACTACAGGTATTGCCTCAGATTATGTAACTGAATACTTATCTCTAATTTTATTATTTCAATATTCATTCATTCTTACATTCAATACTTGTAAAATATGGTGTTAGGAATTGGTGGAAATTACAATACATGATCTGAGTTTCTCCTTTTAATTTCATTATTTTTGTCAATTTTTCTTTCATCTACCATTTAGAAAGCAGGGTATTAAGACTTAGAAGAAAATAGGGATATGATATACTACCCTGTCTTTAGGTAGTATATCATTTAGGAAGTGAGACAGAGGAAAATTATCACTCAGAAACTATCCTATAGGATGAGGATAAAATGGAATACAGAGAAAAATTACTAAATGGGAGTTAGATGAGAAGTCAGAGGAAGTTTCCTAGAAGAAATATCAACTTAGTATTCTCTTCCATGAGGAGGTATATGAACATAGGGAAGAAAGGAGTATGTAAAAAGTTAAAACTCACTAAATAAGGGACATAGTTTAATATTTGTCCTATTATTTTCATAGTTCATGAGGTTATTATTTTTTTCGTTTAATTTTGTTTGTTTTTTTTTAAGAAAATAATTTTATCTAATACATGCATAAATAGTAACAGAATTAGAAGTTCACCCTTTTGGAGTCACTAATGGAATAATGGATCTGACAGTAACAATTGCACAAATCATTAGGTGAAAGACTATAAGGGCGCAACTGAGGTGAATATACTCAACATACCAGTCAAAGTGAACATCAATAAGAAAGAGACGACCAGACATTTTGTGTCCCTCAATATATTAAAAAAAAAAAATGTACAGAGAATCACCTATGGGAAATTCTTAAAAAAAGAAAAAGGGGAGACTTCTTTCAACTCAGCTCAGGGTCTTTGTGTTTTATAGCCAATTCATAAGGAATATAGGGACTCTGATGACCAATATGAATTTTAATCCCACTATACCTCTTTTATGCATGAGCTTGAAAAAATTTTCTTTTTGCACTTAATTTTCTGTACTTTGGTTTCATAACATGTAAAATGAGATAATAATTAGCAACTCAAATGCACAGTGTCTTCTAGGGTTGTCATGAAAAGGTCAATGAGATAACTCATGTAGATATCTCACCAAAATGGTTGTTCAAAAGTAAACCTTATAATCAATAATTATCTGCTATTGTTAAAAGTCAGCTAACCTTACAGAATTTAGACTCTAATTGGAGAAGGAGAAGTATACTAACAATTTCAATAGACTAGAAAAGCTCTTATGAGAATACTAAATGAATAAAAAATAAATATACAGTGTATCTTATTATCCATTCATTTTCTGGATTCCCATAGTTATGAGGGTTCAGAGATAAACAGATTTGCTATGGCATGAAAATAATCACTCAAGAACTGACAGTTTATAAAATTATTCTCTAGCAGCAGGGCCTAGAGGAGCTATCCCACGTAGAAGGTCAGGAAGGGCAGCGGTGAGGAGATACCCCTCATCCAAGGTAAGAAGCAGCAACTGCACTTTGCTGGAGGACCTGGAAGAGATACCCCATGCCTAAACTAAGAGAAACCCAAGTAAGATGGTAGGTGTTGCAAGAGGGCATCAGAGGGCAGACACACTGAAACCACACTCACAGAAAACTAGTCAATCTAATCACACTAGGGCCACAGCCTTGTCTAACTCAATGAAACTAAGCCATGCCCGTGGGGCAACCCAAAATGGGTGGGTCATGGTGGAGAGGTCTGACAGAATGTGGTCCACTGGAGAAGGGAATGGCAAACCACTTCAGTATTCTTGCCTTGAGAGCCCCATAAACAGGCGAAATGATAGGATACTGAAAGAGGAACTCCCCAGGTCAGTAGGTACCCAATATGCTACTGGAGATCAGTGGAGATATAACTCCAGAAAGAATGAAGGGATGGAGCCAAAGCAAAAACAATACCCAGCTGTGGATGTGACTGGTGATAGAAGCAAGATCCGATGCTGTAAAGAGCAATATTGCACAGGAACCTGCAATGTCAGGTCCACGAATCAAGGCAAATTGGAAGTGGTCAAACAAGAGATGGCAAGAGTAAACGTTGGCATTCTAGGAATCAGTGAACTAAAACGGACTGGAATGGTTGAATTTAATTCAGATGACCATTATATCTACTATAGTGGGGAGGAATCCCTTAGAAGAAATGGAGTAGCCATCATTGTCAACAAAAGAGTCCAAAATGCAGTACTTGGATGCAATCTCAAAAGCAACAGAATGATCTCTGTTCGTCTCCAAGGCAAATAAGATCACAGTAATCCAAGTCTATGCCCCAACCAGTAACACTGAGGAACCTGAAGCTGAATGATTCTATGAAGACCTACAAGACCTTTTAGAACTAACACCCAAAAAAGATGTCCTTTTCATTATAGGGGACTGGAATGCAAAAGTAGGAAGTCAAGAAACACCTGGAGTAACAGGCAAATTTGGCCTTGGAATACGGAATGATGCAGGGCAAAGACTAATCGAGTTGTGCCAAGAAAATGCACTGGTCATAGCAAACAGCCTCTTCCAACAACACAAGAGAAGACTCTACACATGGACATCACCAGATGGTCAACACCAAAATCAGATTGATTATATTCTTTGCAGACAAAGATAGAGAAGCTCTATGCAGTCAAAAAAACAAGACCAGGAGCTGACTGTGGCTCAGATCATGAACTCTTTATTACCAAATTCAGACTTAAATTGAAGAAAGCAGGGAAAACCACTAGACTATTCAGGTATGACCTAAATCAAATCCCTTATGATTATGCAGTGGAAGTGAGAAATAGATTTA
The DNA here is from genome assembly GCF_001704415.2 of Capra hircus. Classification (NCBI taxonomy): domain Eukaryota; kingdom Metazoa; phylum Chordata; class Mammalia; order Artiodactyla; family Bovidae; genus Capra; species Capra hircus. Next base: position 75,986,291 of record NC_030813.1, read on the forward strand.
AGGGCCTAAATCTGATAGATAGAGTGTCTGATGAACTATGGAATGAGGTTCGGGACATTGTACAGGAGACAGGGATCATGATTATCCCCATGGAAAAGAAATGCAAAAAAGCAAAATGGCTGTCTGGGGCGGCCTTACAAATAGCTGTGAAAAGAAGAGAAGCGAAAAGCTAAGGAGAAAAGGAAAGATATAAGCATCTGAATGCAGAGTTCCAAAGAATAGCAAGAAGAGATAAGAAAGCCTTCTTCAGCGATCAATGCAAACAAATAGAGGAAAACAATAGAATGGGAAAGACTAGAGATCTCTTCAAGAAAATTAGAGACACCAAGGGAACATTTTACGCAAAGACGGGCTCAATAACGGACAGAGATTGTATGGACCTAACAGAAGCAGAAGATATTAACAAGAGGTGGCAAGAATACACAGAGGAATGGTACAAAAAAGATCTTCACGACCGAGATAATCATGATGGTGTGATCACTCATCTAGAGCCAGACATCCTGGAAAGTGAAGTCAAGTGGGCCTTAGAAAGCATCACTATGAACAAAGCTAGTGGAGGTGATGGAATCCCAGTGCAGCTATTTCAAATCCTGAAAGATGAAGCTGGGAAAGTGCTGCACTCAATACGCCAGCAAATTTGGAAAATGCAGAAGTGGCCACAGGACTGGAAAAAGTCAGTTTTCATTCCAATCCCAAAGAAAGGCAATGCCAAAGAATGCTCAGACTACCACACAGTTGCACTTATCTCACATGCTAGTAAAGTAATGCTCAAAATTCTCCAAGCTAGGCTTCAGCAATACATGAATTGAGAACTTCCTGATGTTCAAGCTGGTTTTAGAAAAGGCAGAGAAACCAGAGATCAAATTGCCAACATTCGCTGGATCATGGAAAAAGCAAGAGAGTTTCAGAAAAAAACATCTATTTCTGCTTATTGACTATGCCAAAGCCTTTGACTGTGTGGATCACAATAAACTGTGGAAAATTCTGAGAGAGATGGGAATCCCAGACCACCTGACCTGCCTCTTGAGAAATCTGTATGCAGGTCAGGAAGCAACAGTCAGAACTGGACATGGAACAACAGACTGGTTCCAAACAGGAAAAGGAGTACATCAAGGCTGTATATTGTCACCCTGCTTATTTAACTTATATGCAGAGTACATCATGAGAATCGCTGGACTGGAAGAAACACAAGCTGGAATCAAGACTGCCGAGAGAAATATCAATAATCTCAAATATGCAGATGACACCACCCTTATGGCAGAAAGTGAAGAGGAAATAAAAAGCCTCTTGATGAAAGTGAAAGAGGAAAGTGAAAATGTTGGCTTAAAGCTCAAATTTCAGAAAATGAAGATCATGGCGTCTGGTCCCATCATTTCATGGAAAATAGATAGGGAAACAGTGAAAACAGTGTCAGACTATTTTTTTGAGCTCCAAAATCAGTGCAGATGGTGACCGCAGCCATGAAATTAAAAGACATTTACTCCTTGGAAGAAAAGTTATGACCAACCTAGATAGCATATTCAAAAGCAGAGACATTACTTTGCCGACTAAGGTCCATCTATTCAAGGCTATGGTTTTTCCTGTGGTCATGTATTGATGTGAGAGTTGGACTGTGAAGAAGGCTGAGCACCGAAGAATTGCTGTTTTTGAACTGTGGTGTTAGAGAAGACTCTTGAGGGTCCCTTGGACTGCAAGGAGATCCAACCAGTCCATTCTGAAGGAGATCAACCCTGGGATTTCTTTGGAAGGAATGATGCTAAAGCTGAAACTTCGGTACTTTGGCCACCTCATGCGAATAGTTGACTCACTGGAAAAGACTCTGATGTTGGAAGGGATTGGGGGAAGGAGTAGAAGGGGACGACAGAGAATGAGATGCCCAGATGGCAACTCTGATTCGATGGGTGTGAGTCTGCGTGAACTCCGGGAGTTGGTGATGGACAGGGAGGCTTGACATGCTGCGATTCATGGGGTCGTAAAGAGTCGGACACGAATGAGCGACTGAACTGAATTGAAATTTTTTCCATCTCTCCCTTGTTGACCACTTAACATTACTGAATATTCCTGACCTTCTCTTCAAGTTCTTTATCAATAATTCTGTTTGTTAATGATAATGTCCCATAAACATTAGTCAATGAAATGTAAACATACTGCAAATTAATTAGAAAGTGAAAGCACACATCTTGTAAAAATCACGTTTTCAATATAGCAATAAAATTTTGTTTGTTGTCTATTCTGTCACATACAAAGCAACTGCCAAATGGAGACATTAAAAAGTTTAGCAACAAAATGAAGAAAATATTGATAAAATTTATGTTTATTATTTTAATAAACATTTTAGAAATCAAGATTTAAGGTAGACTTTTAGGAAAATGGATAAAAGCATTTTAGTAAAAATGACATTCTTTATGATCTTTTTGTAAAACTCTTGTGATAAAGAGTATAATTTCACTATATTACAAAATATCTGAAAAATTATATTCTAAAAATTCACACTTTGGAAATATATTTGAGGATGAGAATACAGTGTCTGTATATGGTAAAAGTTGTTAATATAGAATAGGAAACAAGCCAAGTTTTTATTTTTTATTTTCATTATAATTCTATCAGCTATGCCCCACCCCACTATATTATTGGCTCTATTTTCTATAAAATTTGTTTTCCAATTTTAAATAGATTATTTTAAGTGTCTTTTTCCTATCCTAATCATTCTTTGATAATAAGGAATTCTTGTGTTTGTCTACTCCAAAGACTATAGGAGCCCCAGGATCACTTAAAAAGAAACCTGATTCAGATTTGTTTGTATTCAGAGTATATACAGTTTCCCAGAGAACTGTTGGATGCTGTGCTAAGGATCTTAATTTTTATGAAGCCATGCAGATTTTTAAGCATTAGTACCGCATGCATCTCATGGAATGGGCACTTCTGTGAGACATTGTTTGTATCTGCCGCTCAGCTCACCACTAGCCAATGCTGCAGTAAACCGCTTCACACAGGTATACTAGATAGTATCTTACTCAGTTTCACTATAACACCTGATTTCTATCTAAGGGCATTTCCAATGGCAGGCCTTTGGAACCTGAAAAACCATTCAATACTCACTCATGCACTGGTAAGTTCTAAAGAGTAAACACTCCATGGTCTAACACTAGTTCAAAAAGAACAGGAGCTAGGGGATAACTGCTTCCCTTTTCAATTTCCAACAGGCATTTCCATGGCCCTCTGGCTGATGGAGACCAGCTGGGTAACTCTCTGGTGTCTTGGCTTTTCTTCCTTTCCTTTTTCATTATTTTCCCTTGAGATCATGTTGCCAAATTAGCTGAACAACACAATGGGGGGATTTATAAGTAAGCTCTCCTCTAATCAAATTCTCACAGACACCAAAAATTGTGCAAAAAAATGAAAAGAATTTATAAAACTAAGAAACTTGGATTCATATCATAGATGATTTGTGTAAGTTCACCTTTTTTTTTGTTAGCAAATCATTTTTGGGCATTTTATGTAAGACATTTTTAGATTAAATTTCATCAAGTACATTGGGAAAATACTTTAACAATATGATTTATGAGTCATGACAGCATGTTGTCTTATTGATATGGGTTTATTATAGAGTTTTTAATTTATTTATATTTATTTATTGGGGGGAGTTTAAAGGTTTTTCGAAAGTGGACATTATTTATACCATGTTCATACCAAAATACAAGCAGTGTTTCCCCAGCACCTGTGGCAGATGTTTAAGGGGAAAAACTGAGCTCACATAGCCTCAAGAATCATAAACATGCCGACCTTTCCCAAAATTATACCTCTCTTTATGGCAAGTCCAGCCTCCCATTTCATGCTAGGGCTCTTATCATGATTTGAACTTTGATGAACTGCCTTTTAACCCACCTTTTGGCTATGAAACTGTCAGGACTTATGAGTTAAATAGATTCCATCCTGGTCAGTGCCTCAATGGACATGCTCCAGAAAAAATCAGTGTTGTCTTACAAAGCAGTGGCTCAGAAAGAGGCCTGCAAGCCTCTGCACTGGTTCAGAACCCAGGTTTCTGGCTTCTGGGAGAAAACGTTACAAGGCAGAGCTGCAGGTGGCCCTGTCTGGGCAAATAACTAGCTTTCAGCAGAGAGTTCTCTAAGCATTAATACATTACTAAGGATTCTTAAGATAACATGCAGATTCTTGACATCTTGGGTTTTGTAATATGTCAATGCCTCTATTTTGGTTCCTGGACTGAAATGATGATTTCCCTGCTGAATCCTTCTTTGCGTGCTCTCTCTCTCTTTTTCTTTTTTTTCTTTTTTCTTTTTATTTTAATTGGAGGCTAATTACTTTACAATATTGTGGTGGTTTTTGCCATATATTTACATGAATCAGTCATGGGTGTACATGTGTTCCCCATCCTCACCCTCCCTCCCTCCCCATCCCATCACTCAAGATCATCCCAGTGCGCCAGCCCTGAGCACTCTGCCTCATGCATCAAACCCGGACTGGCGATCTATTTCACATATGTTAATATACATGTTTCAGCACTATTCTCTCAAATCATCCCACCCTCGCCTTCTCCCACAGAGTCCAACACCCTGTTCTTTACATCTGTGTCTCTTTTGCTGTCTTCCATATAGGGTCATTGCTACCATCTTTCTAAATTGCATATATATGCATTAATATACTGTATTGGTGTTTTTCTTTCTGACTTACATCGCTCTGTATGCTAGTCTCCAGATTCATCCACCTCATTATAACTGATTCAAATGCATTCTTTTTAATAGCTGAATAATATTCCATTGTGTATATATACCACAGCTTTCTTATCCATTCTTCTGCTGATGGGCATTTAGGTTGCTTCCATGTCCTGGCTATTGTAAACAGTGCTGCAAAGAATATTGGGGTACACATGTCTCATTCAATTCTGATTTCCTCGGTGTGGGATTGCTGGGTTGTATGGAAGTTCTAGTTCCAGCTTTTTAAGGAATCTCCACACTGTTCTCCATAGTGGCTGTACTAATTGCATCCCACCAACAGTGTAAGAGGGTTCCTTTTTCTCCTCACCCTCTCCAGCATTTATTTTCTGTACAGTTTTTCATAAGAACCATCCTGACTGACATGAGATGATACCTCGTTGTGGTTTTGATTTGAGTTTCTCTGATAATAAGTGATGTTGAGCCTCTTTTCATGTGTTCGTTAGCCATTTTTATGTCTTCTTGGGAGAAATGTCTATTAAGTTCTTTGGCCCATTTTTTTATTGTGTCACTTATTTTTCTGGAATTGAGCTGCAGGAGTTGTTTGTATATTTTTGAGATTAATTATTTGTCAGTTACCTCATTTGCTATTATTTTCTCCCATTCTGAAGACTGTCTTTTCACCTTGCTTATAGTTTCCTTCATTGTGCAAAAGTTTTTAAGTTTAGGTAGGTCCGATTTGTTTATGTTTGCTTTTATTTCCATTACTCTGGGAGGTGGGTCATAGAGGATCCTGCTGTGATTTATGTTGGAGACTGTTTTGCCTATGTTTTCCTCTAGGAATTTTATGGTTTCTCGTCTTACATTTAGATCTTTAATCCATTTTGAGTTTACTTCTGTGTATGATGTTAGAAAGTGTTCCTGTTTCATTGTTTTACAATTGGTTGACCAGTTTCCCAGCACCACTTATTAAAGAGATTGTCTTTTCTCCATTGTATATTCTTGCCTCTTTTGTCACAGATAAGGTGTCTATAGGTATGTGGATTTACCTCTGGGCTTTCTATTTTGTTCCATTGATCTATGTTCCTGTCTTTGTGTCAGTACCATGCTGTCTTGATGACTGTTGCTATGTACTATAGCCTGAAGTCAGGCAGGTTGATTCCTCCAGTTTCATTCTTCTAACCAAAGATTGCTTTGGCTAGTTGAGTTTTTTTTGTATTTCCATACAAACAAACTGTGAAATTATTTGTTCTAATTTTCTGAAAAATACCATAGGTAGCTTGATAGGGATTACATTGAATATAGATTTCTTTGGAGAGTATACTCATTTTCACTATATTGATTTTTGTGATCCATGAACATGATATATTTCTCCATCTATTTGTGTTATCTTTGATTTCTTTTTTCAGTGTTTTATAGTTTTCTGTACATAGGTATTTTGTTTCCTTAGGTAGATTTATTCATAAGTATTTTATTTTTTTCATTGCAATGGTGAATGAAATTATTTCCTTAATTTCTCTTTCTGTTTTCTCATTCTTAGTGTATAGGAATACAAAGGAATTCTGTGTGTTGATTTTATATCCTGAAACATTACTATATTCATTAATTAGCTCTAGTAATTTTCTGGTGGAGTCATTAGGGTTTTCTATGTAGAGGATCATGTCATCTGCAAACAGTGAGAGTTTTACTTCTTTTCCAATCTGGATTCCCTTTATTTCTTTTTCTGCTCTGATTGCTGTGGCCAAAACTTCCAAAACTATGTTGAATAGTAGTGGTAAGAGTGGAAACCCTTGTCTTGTTCCTGACTTTAGGGAAATGCTTTCAATTTTTCACCGTTGAAGATAATGTTTGCTGTGGGTTTATCATATATAGCTTTTATTATGTTAAGGTATGTTCCTTCTATGCCTGCTTTCTGGAGGATTTTTATCACAAATGGATGTTGAATTTTGTCAAAGGCTTTCTCTGCATCTATTGAAATAATCATATGGTTTTTATCTTTCAATTTGTTAATGAGGTGTATCACACCGATTGATTTGTAAATATTAAAGAATCCTTGCATCACTGGGATAAAGCCCAATTGGTCATGATGTATGATCTTTTCAATTTGTTGTTGGATTCTGTTTACTGGAATTTTGTTAAGGAATTTTTCATATGTTCAGTGATATTGGCCTGTAGTTTTCTTTTTTGGTAGCATCATTATTTGGTTCTGGTATTAGGGTGATGGTGTTCTGATAGAATGAGTTTGGAAGTTTACTTCCTCTGCAATTTTCCGGAAGAGTTTGAGTTGTATAGGTGTTAGCTCTTCTTTAAATTTTGGTAGAATTCAATTGTAAAGCCATCTGGTCCTGGGCTTTTGTCTGCTGGAAGATATCTGATTATAGTTTTAATTTCTGTGCTTGTGATGGGTCTGTGAAGATTTTCTAATTCTTCCTGGTTCAGTTTTGGAAAGTTATACTTTTCTAAGAATTCATCCATTTCTTCCAAGTTGTCCATTTTATTGGCATATAATTGCTGATAGTAGTCTCATGATCCTTCGTATTTCTGAATTGTCTGTTGTGGTTTCTCCATTTTCACTTCTAATTTTGTTGATTTGATTCTTCTCCCTTTGTTTTGTGATGAGTCTGGATAATAGTTTGTCTATTTTTTTTAATCTGATCGAAGAACCAGCTTTTAGGTTTGTTGACTTTTGCTATGGTCTCTTTTGTTTCTTTTGCATTTATTACTGCCAAATTTTTGTGATTCATTTCCTTCTACTAATCCTGGGGTTCTTCATTTCTTCCTTTTCTAGTTGCTTTAGGTGTAGAGAGGTTTCTCTCCTGTTTCTTGAGGTAGGCTTGTATTGCTATGAACCGTCCCCTTATCACTGCTTTTACTGAATCCCATAGGTTTGGGGTTGTTGTGTTTTCATTTTCATTCATTTATGTGCATATTTTTATTTATTTTTTTCTTCTGTGATTTGTTGGTTATTCATAAGTGTGTTGTTTAGCCTTCATATGTTTGTATTTTTCATAGTTTTTTTTTTCTGTAGTTGACAACTAATTTTACTGCGTTGTGACCAGAAAAGATGCTTCAGATAATTTTTATTTTTCTGAATTTGCCATGGCCCAGGATGTGATCTATCGTGGAAAAGTTTTCATGTGCACTTGAGGAAAAGAAGAAATTTATTGTTTTAGGGTGAAATGTTCTATAGATATCAATTAGGTCTAACTGGTCCATTGTATTATTTAAAGTTTGTGTTTCCTTGCTAATTTTCTGTTTAGTTATCTATCCATAGGTATGAATGAGGTATTAAAGTCTCCCACTATTATTGTGTTACTGTTAATTTCCCCTTTCATATTTGTTAGGATTTGCCTTACATATTGCAGTGCACCTATGTTGGGTGTGTATATATATATATATATATATATAAAACTGTTATATCTTCTTGGATTGATCCTTCATCATTATGTAGTGTCCGTCTTTGTCTCTTTTCAGGGCCTTTATTTCAAGGTCTATTTTATCTGATATGGGTATTGCTATTCCTGTTTTCTTTTGGTCTCCATTTGTGTAAAATATCTTTTTCTAGCCCTTCAGTGTCAGTCTGTATATGTCCCTAGGTTTGAGGTGGGTCTCCTGTAGACAAATTATATAGGGGTCTTGTTTTTGTATCCATTCAGCCAGTCTTTGTCTTTTGGTTGGGGCATTCAACCCATTTACATTTAAGGTAATTATTGATAAGTATGATCATATTGCCACTTACATTGTTCTTTTAGGATCAAATTTATAAACCTTTTATGTATTTCCTGTCTAGAGATGATTCTTTACCATTTGTTGGAATGTTTGGTGATGCAGAATTCTCTAAGCTTTTGCTTGTATGTAAAGCTTTTGATTTCTCCTTCATATCTGAATGAGATTCTTCCTGTGTACAGTAATCTGGGGTGTAGATTTTTCTCTTTCATTACTTTAAGTACATCATGAAAGATGATGCTGTGAAAGGGCTGCACTCAATATGCCAGAAAATTTGGAAAATTCAGCAGTGGCCACAGGACTGGAAAAGGTCAGTTTTCATTCCAATCCCAAAGAAAGGCAATGCCAAAGAATGCTCAAACTACCACACAATTGCACTCATTTCACATGCTAGTAAAGTAATGTTCAAAATTCTCCAAGCCAGGCTTGAGCAATACATGAACAATGAGTTTCCAGATGTTCAAGTTGGTTTTAGAAAAAGCAGAGGAACCAGATATCAAATTGCCAACATTCGCTGGATCATGGAAAAAGGAAGAGAGTTCCAGAATCACATCTATTTCTGCTTTATTGACTATGGCAAAGCCTTTGAGTGTGGATCACAATAAACTGTGGAAAATTCTGAAAGAGATGGGAATTCCAGACCACCTGACCTGCCTCTTGAAAAATCTGTATGCAGGTCAGGAAGCAACAGTTAGAACTGGACATGGAACAACAGACTGGTTCCAAATAGGAAAAGGAGTATATCAAGGCTGTATATTCTTACCCTGCTTATTTAACTTATATGCAGAGTACATCATGATAAATCCTGGGCTGGAAGAAGCACAAGCTGGAATCAAGATTGCCGGGAGAAATATCAATAACCTCAGATATGCAGATGACACCACCCTTAAGGCAGAAAGTGAAGAAGAACTAAAGAGCCTCTTGAAAGTAAAAGAAGAGAGTGAAAAAGTTGACTTAAAGCTCAATATTCAGAAAACTAAGATCAAGGCACCCAGTCCCATCACTGCATGGCAAATAGATGGAGAAGCAGTGGAAGCAGTGGCTGACTTTATTCTTCTGGGGTCCAAAATCACTGCAGATGGTGAGTGCAGCCATGAAATTAAAAGATGCTTACTCCTTGGAAGGAAAGTTATGACCAGCCTAGACAACATATTAAAAAGCAGAGACATTACTTTGCCACCAAAGGTCCATTTGGTCAAGGCTATGGTTTTTCCAGTAGTCGTGTATGGATGTGAGAATTGGACTGTGAAGAAAGCTAAGCACCGAATAATTGATGCTTTTGAACTGTGGTGTTGGAGAAGACTCTTGAGTCCCTTGGACTGTGAGGAGATCCAACCAGTCCATTCTGAAGGAGATCAGCTCTGGGATTCCTTTGTAAGAACTGATGATAAAGCTGAAACTTCAATACTTTGGCCACCTCATGCAAAGAGCTGACTCATTTGAAGAGACCCTGCTGCTGGGAAAAATTGAGTGCAGGAAGAGAAGGGGATGACAGAGGATGAGATGGTTGGATGGCATCACTGACTCAATGGACATGGGTTTTTGCGGACTTTGGGACTCTGGGTTTGGTGATGGACAGGGAGGCCTGACATGTTGCAGTTCATGGGGTCGCAAAGACTTGGACACAACTGAGAGACTAAATTGAACTGAACTGAATTTGATTAATATGTTACTTGGCATGTTTTACCTTGGGTTTATCCTGTTTGGGACTCTCTTGCTTTCTTGGACTTGGGTGGCTATTTCCTTCCCCATTTTAGGGAGGTTTTCAACTATTATCTCCTCAAATACTTTCTCATGGCCTTTCTTTTTGTCTTCTTCTTCTGGGACTCCTATGATTTGAATGTTGGGTCATTTGACATTGTCCCAGAGGTCTCTGTGGTTGTCCTCATTTCTTTTAATTCTTTTTTCCTCTCTACTTCATTTATTTCCACCATTCTGTCATCCACCTTACTTATCCTATCTTCTGCCTTAGTTATTTTACTGTTGGTTCCCTCCAGAATGCTTTTGATCTCAGCTATTGTATTATTCTTTATTGATTTACTCTTTGTAAATTCGTCTAGGTCCTTGTTAAACTTTTCTTGTATCTTCTCAATACTTGTCTGCAAACTATTTATCTGTAACTCCATTTTGTTTTCAAAATTTTGGATCTTTTTTACTATCATTATCCTGATTTCTTTTTCAGTTAGACTCCCTATCTCCTCCTCTTTTGTTTGGTTAGGTGCCATATTATCATGTTCCTTTACCTGCTGTATATTTCTCTGACTTTTTATCTTGTTTGGGTTGCTATGTTTGGGGTGGGCTTTCTATATGCTGCAAGTTTGCGGTTTCTCTTTATCGTGGAGGTTCCTCCCTGTGGGTGGGGTTGGAAGAGTGGATGGTCAAGGTTTCCTGGTTAGGGAAGCTTGCATTGGTGTTCTGGTGGGTGGAGCTGGATCTCTTCTCTCTGGAGTGCAATGAAGTGTCCAGTAGTGAGTTTTGAGATGTCTATGAGTTTGGTTTGACTTTTGGCCGCCTGTATTTTTGTGCTTGGGGTTATGTTCCTGCTTTGTTGGAGAATTAGCTTGGTATGTCTTGCTCTGAAACTTGTTGGCTCTTGGGTGGAGCTTGGTTTCAGTGTAGATATGGAGGCTTTTGAAAGAGCTTTTGCTGATTAATGGTCCCTGGAGTCTGGAGATTTCTGGTGATCTCAAGTTTTGGATTTAGGCCTCTTGCCTTTGGCTTTCAGTCTTATTCTTATAGTAGCCTCAAGGCTTCTCGATCCATACAGCACCAGTGACAAAACATCTAGGTTAATGGTGAAAAGATTCTCTACACTGAGGGACATCCAGAGAGGTTCACAGAGTTACATGAAGAAGAGAAGAGGGAGGAAGGAGATAGAGGTGGACCAGGAGGAGAAAAGGGGGAATCAAAAGGAGAGAGACTAATCTAGCTTGTGATCAGTTCCCTAAGTTTTCCCCTCAGCCCAGAACACCCAAAGAGATTCACAGAGCTAAGTAGAGAAGGAGAAGGGAGGAGATAGAGGTGAACTGGGGGAGAAAAAGGAGAGTCAAAAAGGGAGAGAGCAATCAAGCCAGTAATCACACTCCTAAGTAAAAATGGATACTGAAGATTGGACTCTTAAAAGTACAAAATTGATAACAAATACCAAAAAGAAAAGATTAAAAATCTAGAGTAGAGATTAGACTCTCAAAATTACAATATTAAAAAAAATCACAAAAGTTATATTTAAAAAATATGAAATTTGCTTTAAAAATAGGGTCTTTTTTTCAAGGTAATAGTAGGTTTTAAAAATGAAAATTAAAGAATTAATTAAAAAAACTTAAAAATAACAAAACATTATAAAAACTAAAAAATGATAATAGTAAAATATATCTAGGAATTTCTCTGGAGCTGTTGAGGGCAGTGTGTAGTCAGCTCAGTTTCAGATAGTTCCTTGTTCCACCTTATACTTCTCAAGGTCTATAGGTCCCTTCCAGTGTAGTCAGTGTTAACTACAGGGTTTTAATCTGTTGCACCTTCCACTTCCAAAGCCATCCCCTCTTCTTTGTTTATGTTGGCTTCCTCTGTTTGCAAGTCTCTTCAGTGTCTAACTTCCACCCTGACACAAGGGGGTAAAAGTGGTCATTTATTTAGACTCACTTTTTCAATTGTGCTGGGGGGAGTGAGGAACACTGCAAACAAATATCACTGCTTGCAGTGTCTGGGTCACATTGGGTTTGCCCCCACTCACGGTGTGTGTTTTCCTGGTCTACACTGCTTAGGCTCCAGGTTGCTCTGCCGGGGAACTGTCTGGGGTGGACCCTAGGTTGCGTGCACTTCCCAGGTCTATGTTGCTTAGGTTCAGGTTCTTGGGTACTCTGCAAAGACACAGACTCAGTTGGGCTTGTGTTTTGTGCCCTTCCCAGGTCCTAGCAGCTCCATCAACTAGGTGCTTGGCCAGCACACACTCCCCAGGTGCGGTGTGTCTTACCACTTCCCTGGTCCCAGCTGCTCAGTTTCCTGGGTGCACAGCTGCATCTCAGGTGTGCCGTGTGTCTTTTCTGGGGAGCTGATCTCTGGCTGCGACCCTCCTGATGGATGTCAACTATCCAGGATCCCAGGAAGACTTGGTTAGCGACTGAGAGCCTGCTCGTAGTTTGACAGGGGATGCCATTTCTGGGGCCGAGTTTCCCCTTTCCTTCCGGCTCTGGCTGGCACCCGCCTACCTCCCTGCCTCCAATAGGGGATGGGCCAGTCCACAGCCGGCCAGCTCTCCTCTGGTATTCGCTTAGTCCTTTGTTCTGTGAGCGGCCTGGCAGTGCCTTAAGTTAGAGCTTTTCACAGGAAAGTTCTCTCTCTCTCTCTCTCTCTCTCTCTCTCTCTCTCTCTTTTTTCCCCCCTCTCTGGCTATCCCAAAGTTTGGGTTGCTATCTCATGTTAGCTCCCTCAGGTTGCCTCAGGGCATTCAGGCCCGGTCCTTACCCTAAGCAGTGCAGCCCGTGCCTCCCTTTTCAGCCACCACTTGCTGGTGGCAGGTGCAAGTGTCTGGGCTACTTCTCCTCTGGGAGTTGTAGTTAGACTCGTAATCTGTGGGTTTTATTTATTATTTTTTCCTCCTGGTTATGTTGCCATCTGAGATTCCAAAACTCCCTACAGACCTGCCAGTGAGAGGGTCTCCTGGTGTTTGGAAACGACTGTCTTAAGACTCCCTCCCTGGAATGGGTCTCTGTCCCTAACTCTTTTGTCTCTCTTTTTATCTTTTATAGTTTGTCCTACCTTCTTTTGAAGACAATGGGCTGCCTTTGTGGATGCCTGGAGTCCTTTGCTAGCATTCAGAAGTTGTTTTGTGGTATTTGCTCAGAGTTCAAATGATCTTTTGATGAAATTTGTGGGGAAGAAAGTGGTCTCCTGATCCTATTCCTCTGCCATCTTAGGATTGCCCCCCCACAGTTTTTTATATTATACAGTTTATTATACAGGGGTTTTAGGTGGAATTTCGAAGTGTACTATGTGGTTACGACCATGAGAAAGCCACAAACTAATAATTATAATTACCAGTGCAACCAACCTTCATCAGTGGCATGTTTGATTTCAATTTGTAATGCACTAAAACAAGTATTTTAATTAATCCTGAAGCAATACAATGGAAAACCCACCCTTGCTATTAGACAGCAGTTGTTCTACAAGAAAATGATCATTACAAGAAGAATTTTGAAATTGAACTATATAATTTTAATCTCTGTAACTGCTTGAGCATAATTTTTAAAGTATAAATACTACATTAAGATTCTAAATGTATTAAGCATAATTATTGAATATTTTGATAGCTCTGACTGGGGGTAAGTATTATTGAGGTATAGAAAGAGGAGCAAAATAAGTAAAGGTTTTGATCATGATATATTGTCTTTTTCTGAAAAACTTGTTTTTATCCAATATAAAGAAATGTGTCAAAGCTTTTATGGTAATCTACATCTTCTTTTTAATGTGACATTTCATACTAGTAATAACAGACTAATTGCTGTAATTCATTTTGTGGTTTTATACCTTAAATCTCCACAATTTGGATAGCTAGGAACATATATAACATCTGCAAAAATAAACTTTCTTTTTAATTTAGATATTTTAATATTAAATAACCACCAGACAACATCCCTACTTTGGAAAAATGTGAAGTTAAGCACTCCAGTTTGTGTCACTTCTATATTTAACAAATGCTACTTAGTTAAAAATACAGCTCAAATGTTCTATCTAGTATGTTCTAAAAAGTTCCAAATTTATTCTATATACTCAACTTGATTAATAACACCTAAATACTATAATTCAGTGTTTTATATTTTATGAAGCTAATGAAATAAATACATGAACTGTGAACTTCCAGATATTCAAGTTGGTTGTAGAAAAGGCAGAGGAACCAGAGATCAAATTGCCAACATCTGCTGGATCATCGAAAAAGCAAGAGAGTTCCAGAAACACATCTATTTCTGCATTATGGACTATGCCAAAGCCTTTGACTGTGTGGATCACAATAAACTGTGGCAAATTCTGAATGAGATGGGAATACCAGACCACCTGACCTGCCTCCTGAGAAATCTGTATGCAGGTCAGGAAGCAAGAGTTAGAACTGGACATGGAACAACAGACTGGTTCCAAATAGGAAAGGAGTACGTCAAGGCTGCATATTGTGTCCCTGCTTATTTAAATTCTATGCAGAGTACATCATGGGAAATGCTGGGCTGGAAGAAGCACATGCTGGAATCAAGATTGCTGGGAGAAATATCAATAACCTCAGATATGCAGATGGCACCACCCTTATGGCAGAAAGTGAAGAGCAGCTAATAAGCCACCTGATGAAAGTGAAAGAGGAGAGTGAAAAAGTTGGCTTAAAGCTCAACATTCAGAAAATGAAGATCATGGCATCTGGTCCTATCATTTCATGGGAAATAGATGGGGTGACAGTGGAAACAGTGTCAGAATTTATTTTTCTGGGCTCCAAAATCACTGCCAATGGTGACTGCAATCATGAAATTAAATGATGCTTACTCCTTGGAAGAAAAGTTATGACCAACTTAGATAGCATATTGAAAAGCAGAGACATTACTTTGCCAACAAAAGTTCATCTAGTCAAGGCTATGGTTTTTCCAGTGGTCATGTATGGATGTGAGAGTTGGACTGTGAAGAAAGCTGAACTCCCACGAATTGATGCTTTTGAACTGTAGTGTTGGAGAAGACACTTGATAGTCCCTTGGACTGCAAGGAGATTCAACCAGTCCATTCTGATGGAGATCAGTCCTGGGATTTCTTTGGAAGGAATGATGCTAAAGCTGAAATTCCAGTACTTGGCCACCTCATGCGAAGAGTTGACTCATTGGAAAAGACTCTGATGCTGGGAGGGATTGGGGGCAGGAGGAGAAGGGGATGACCGGGGGTGAGATGGCTGGATGGCATCACTGACTTGTTGGACGTGAGTTTGAGTGAACTCCAGCAGTTGGTGATGGACAGGGAGGCCTAGTGTGCTGCAATTCATGGGGTCGCAAAGAGTCAGACACGGCTGAGTGACTGAACTGAACTAAACAAAATGTCTCAGGTTTCTTTCTATCATGAACTTTCCACAATTTCATAAAATAAATCATTTTTTAAAATGTGAAGACTAAAAATTCCTTAACACCTAGGGAAAAAATGATTTCTATTTCCATATCTGGAGAAGTGCTTTGAACATACCAAATGACTTGGAGTTTTTCTGAATATATGAAGAAAACTCTTTGGGAAGAATCAGACTGTGTAACAGGGCTAAGTAAGCACCAACACTACATATTCAATGAAAAATATGCATACTACCTGCTATAAATATTTTTTTGAAATCGAGTTGACACTGACTTTAAATTTGTTCTCTATGTTCTTGAGAATGACAGTGGAAAATTTTGTAAAATGCTATATTAGGCTTTTAGCTTCTTTCCAGTTTCTGCCTTTCTGTCCAAGTGATTTGATCGAGGGCATTCATGATGATGCTGCAGCTTCTGATGTGTCACTCAAGGGTGTTCATGCAGAATAATACTTCTCTGGGTGTCTTCTGCCACTTGAGTAAAAACTGCCTTCTTTTATGTTGATTTTACTTAAGAATTTGAACTTTCTCAATAAGGTTAATCTAATAAGCCTATATATTCTAAAAGTAATTGCAATATTCTTCTCTACCCAGGAGCAGATGTTTTAACAGGTGCTTTCTAGAGGCAATAGCTTAATCCAAGAAGCATTTCTGGTGGTGTTAATATTTTGAAGTCATGTTATAATAATGAGGGAATCTTCTGAAAGGAAACTACCTAAGTAATACATCATGGTTGTCTTTAAAAATGAAAAGAATTCCAATAGAAGAAAATATATTTGTTTTAAATTGCTATAAAGATATAATTATTGGACATATTTACATGGAAAAAGTATCAAGAGTTTTCTTTCAATTAGAGCTCTCCACAAATGATGTAATTGCCTTATCTCAAGTCTATCCCTTTAAATATTACTTTGTTTCTCAAGATCTCCTTTGTGATATTTACTTTTACTATGAAGATGACTTTTCTAGTAAGTCATTAAACAATCTCTAACTACAGAATTCTTTGTTTAATTTTTCAGATGTATATATTGAATTTCCTATCATTTATATTTCATGAATGTTCTGAAGAATTCTCAAACTCAACATCACATAAACTGAAATATCTTCTCACTTCCATCTTTTATAAAAGCACTCTTTATCCTAATAAAGAACACTCTCACCTAACTCAATGATCGACAAAATTCTAGAATAGATTTTCAGCATAATAGGAATGTAGAGAGGCCAGCATTTGAGGATAGACTACCTGAAGTTGAAGATATACTAATTGGGTGACCTGGACAAGCTGGAGAAGAACCACTCACTCTAAGTCTATTCCCCCGTTGTACAAAATTAGAATAATGGTGCTCTTAGAGATATTTTAATGATTAAAGAAGATAACCCACATAAAGTACTTAGGATATATTATTACTATTTAAACAACTTATCATATCCATTGTTAGTCATATCTTTAATCAATTAAAATTTATAGGATTTTTAAAAAATGATGATTCTGCCTTTCATTGTGTTTTCCTTAGCTATTTAGCCTCTGCCTAAATTTTTATTTTGACTTCTTCTTTTGCTGGTCACTCCACGTATCTTTTATGACTCATCACACTAAATCACTCGTACTTACTTGAATGTACTTTTTCACATCTGTGCAGTTTACATATATTATTCTCTTTTTATGGTATTCTTTATGCGTTATTTCATCTTTAAAAAAAAAAAAAAGTAGCCATCAACAAACAAACCCTGAAACCTTCCAAAAACGTTCTCTTGTCTCTAAATTGAATGAGATTCTTTTTCTCTATGTTCTCATAACTTTGTGGGAAATATCTTATTTTTATTCTGCAGGGGATCTTCCCAATCCAGGGATCAAACCTGGGTCTTTCACGTCATAGGCAAACACTTTACTGTCTAAGCCATCAGGGAAGTCAATGGTGCAATAAATGTTCGTCAAAGGGATTATGTAATTATTCTGTTTAATTATTCAGCCCAGAATTACTGAGTTATAAAGAAAAATACTTCACTGATGGACGGCTATCTGAGATACACAAAACTGTTATTTTCCCCTCTATTTTAACATTTCATATTTAGTTCACTAGTGATACAGTGACAAACCTGTTTTAAAAAAAAAAAAAAAGACTACAAAGAGCAATCTTTTTCTCACCTGTTGTGAACATCTCAGGCTCTCTGCTGACCACCATCCCCCAAAATGTGCCAGATATACTGATCCTGTTACCAATATCTCTGTCACTGCTTTGTAACAGAACACTTCAGAAGCTGCAAATATCTTCACAGTTTACATATTTTTTAAATTTTCACAGGTGAGACTGCTATGTGTCTTTAATATTCTTCAGTTGTTTGTGTATATATATATATATATATGTGTGTGTGTGTGTGTGTGTGTGTGTGTGTGCGCGTGTGGTGTGATCACTCACCTAGAACCAGACATCCTGGAATGTGAAGTCAAGTGGGCCTTAGAAAGCATCACTACGAACAAAGCTAGTGGTGATGATGGAATTCCAGCTGAGCTATTTCAAATCCTGAAAGATGATACTGTAAAAGGGCTGCACTCAATATGCCAGCAAATTTGGAAAACTCAGCAGTGGCCACAGGACTGGAAAAGGTCAGTTTTCATTCCAATCCTAAAGAAAGGCAATGCCAAAGAATGCTCAAACTACCACACAATTGCGCTCATCTCACACACTAGTAAAGTAATGCTCAAAATTCTCCAAGCCAGGCTTCAGCAATATATGAACCACGAAATTCCAGATGTTCACGGTTCCAGAGGAACCAGAGATCAAATTGCCAACATCCGCTGGGTCATGGAAAAAGCAAGAGGATTCCAGAAATATATCTATTTCTGCTTTATTGACTATGCCAAAACCTTTGACTATGTGGATCACAATAAACTGTGGAAAACTCTTAAAGAGATGGAATAGCAGAAACTGACCTGCCTCTTGAGAAATCTATATGCAGGTCAAAAAGCAACAGTTAGAACTGCACATGGAACAAAAGACTGATACCAAATAGAAAAAAGGAGTCCGTCAAGGTTGTATATTGTCACCATGCTTATTAAACTTATATGCAGTGTACATCATAAGAAAAGCTGGGCTGTATGAAGCATAAGCTGGAATCAAGATTGCCAGGATAAATATCAATAACCTCAGATACGACACCACCCTTACTGCAGAAAGTGAAGTAGAACTAAAGAGCCTCTTGATGAAAGTGAAAGAGGAGAGTGAAAAAGTTGACTTAAAGCTCAACATTCAGAAAAGTAAGATCATGACATCTGGTCCCATCACTTCATGGCAAATAGATGGGGAAGCAATGGAAACAGTGGCTGACTTTATTTTTCTGGACTCCAAAATCACTGCAGATGGTGATTGCAGTCATGAAATTAAAAGATGCTTCCTCCTTGTAAGGAAAGTATGACCAACCTAGACAAGATAATATAAAACAGAGACATTACTTTGCCAACAAAGGTCAGTCTAGTCAAGGCTATGGTTTTTCCAGTATCATGTGTGGATGTGAGAGTTGGACTATAAAGAAAGCTGAGCGCTGAAGAATTGATGCTTTTGAATTGTGTTGGAAAAGACTCTTGAGAATCCCTTGGACTGCAAGGAGATCCAACCAGTCCACCCTAAAGAGATCAGTCCTGGGTGTTCTTTGGTAGGACTGATGTTGAATCTGAAACTCCAATACTTTGGCCACCTCATGCAAAAAGCTTATTCATTTGAAAAGACCATGGTGCTGGGAAAGATTGAGGGCAGGAGGAGAAGGGGACGACAGAGGATGAGATGGTTGGATGGCATCACCTACCCAATGGACATGAGTTTGGGTAAACTCTGGGAGTTGGTGATGGGCAGGAAGCCTGGCGTGCTGCAATTCATGGGGTCACAAAGATTCAGACATGACTGAGTGACTGAACTGAACTGAATTAATACACTATATATATATATATATATACGTCCTAATTGTGATATAATGTCTAGTGGCCAAAAGTTTGTTGAATTTTTCTTGTGAGTAAAACCATAAGCAGAAAAATACACATTTATTCTCTCATTTCCATATCAAGAAAATTTAAACTTCACTCCATAAATCTGTTCTAGGGGATATATCCAATATAAAATTGTAAATTGTAAATCTGATATAAAATCTGAACAACAATTTAAGTTCTGAACTCAAAGACATACATATTCTCAGAATTTTCTTGAATAAAATTATGATGATAGTCTGATCTATTAAAAGCTAACAGTTAATGTACAGCAGTATCTTCATTTATTCAGAGATAAAATGATTTGTGATTCTTATGATTAAAATTAAAAAAAAACTTTATTGAAATCTTTTTTCTTTTAAAACTTTATTGTCATTGATTTGCAATGTTGTGTTAGTCACAGGTGTACAGAATAGTGATTGAATAATACATATACATATATCCATTCTTTTTAAGATTATTTTCACATAGGAATGTACAACCACTATGGGCAACAGTATAGAGGTTCCTTAAGAAAACTAAAAATAGAACTACCACATGACATAGCAATCCCACTTTTTTGGCCACATATCTGGCAAAAACCATGGATCAAAGGACGCATGCACCCCAGTATCCATTGCAACACTGTTCACAATATCCAAGAAATGGAATCAACCCAAATGTCCATTGACAGATGAATGGATAAAAAATATGTGTTACATATATAAAATGGTATTGTTATTCAGCCATAAAAAGAATGAAATAATGCCATTTGCAGCAGAATGGATGAATCTACAGATTATGTATCAAGTAAGCCAGACAAAAACAAATATCATATGATATCACTCATGTGGTTCTAATTTAAAACAATGACATAAATAACTAAAATTTTATTTTTAAATATGTATAACATTTCTTTATACATTGGAATCAGTATGGTAAAGGCTTTAGTTATTTTAACAATTATTTATTTTTGTAATTTCAGATAATATTTTCATTATCAGAAAAAATATTTCTGCATTTTCCAAATAATTTCTACATCATAGATTAGCAAATCTAAAGTTGAGAGACAGGGTACTTAATTTGTAGGTATCAAATTTTTGAGTTCTTTCATATCTAAGGAGATCCTGAGAGTGTCTGAATATCTTTCTAACAGTGAAAATACTTCCAATTCAAAGAATAGGAAGATTCTACAACAATGAATAGGTAGAATCTTTATTAATGAATGTCTTCTACTTTGGTATAGAATATGTAAACTAGGCTGTAAACATAATGAATTTAAACTAATGTAAGAATTTAAAAAATCATTGAATTAAGAGATAATTTAATCTGTTTCAGATATTTGTAAATTCATTTTAATTTTATTATTCCCAAGTAGAATACATTAGTGATGAGCTATCTTTCCTTATATAAATCACAGAAATTGATTTTAGCCATACTTTCCCTCATAAAAACATAATTGTGCTGACATCAGCCTTGAAAAACTTAAAGTATAATCTTACCTGATTTTTAAAATAATTTCATATATATTTATATTTGCTCTAAATTTTAGCTTTTTATTTACTCTAAATACATTATTTACTCCAGATTTGCTCTATTCAAGTTATCCATTCCTTCCTTCAAAATAAAATGGTAGCTTAGTTCCATTTATTCATTCATTCAACAGATAAGAACAGTGGTAACTACCATGCACTTGACACATTAGAAAAATTCTAAGGGTACTAAACCAGACATATTTCTGCTGTCAAGGAGCTTAAAGTTTAGTAAAAAGAAATACATAATTATATCAAAACACACATATATAAGATAAGTAATTGTTAAACACATCAAAGTGAAAATCACTAAGTCTTGTCCAACTCTTTGTGACCGCATGGACTGCAGCCCACCAGGCTCCTCTGTCCATGAACTTCTCCAGACAAGAATACTGTAGGAGGTTGCCATTTCCTTCTCCAAGGGATCTTCCTGACTCAGGGATTGAAATCAGTTCTCCCACATTGCAGGCAGACTCTTTACCACCAAAGTGAAATGCTCATGTAAAAAATACAAATATAAAACTTCAACTCTTACAAGAACTATAAAAAACATCTTTGATACAATACTAGGAAAGCTAGGGCATGTGATTTACTCAGAGAAGATAGTCTTCCTCCAGGAAATTTGGGAGCTTAATTGATATCTGAATAATGATTACAGAGAGTGACAAATCATCGTAACAATTTCTATAAGGCAATATTGAAAAAAAAAAAAAGGAAAACTGGTATAAAAACTAACAAATAATTAGATTAGTTCTTTAGCAAATCAGTTCAGTTCAGTTCAGTTGCTCAGTCATGTCTGACTCTCTGAGCCTGCAGGGACTGCAGCAAGCCAGGCTTCCCTGTCCATCACCAATTTTCCAAAACCTGCCCAAACTCATCTCCGTCGAGTCGGTAATGCCATCAAACCATCTCATCCTTGGTCATTCCCTTCTCCTCCTACCTTCACCCTTTCCCAGCATCAGGACTATTCCAGTGAGTCAGTTCTTCACATCAGGTAGCCAAAGTATTGGAGTTTCAGTTTCAGTATCAATCCTTTCAATGAATATTCAGGGTTGATTTCTTTTAGGATTGACTAGTTTGATCTCCTTGAAGTCCAAGTCACTCTCAAGAGTCTTCTCCAACACCACAGCTCAAAATCATCAATTCTTTGACACTCCTCTTTCTTTATAGTCCAACTCTCACATCCATACATGACTACTGGAAAAACCATAGCTTTGACTAGACAGATCTTTGTCAGCAAAGTAATGTCTCTGCTTTTTAATATGCTTCATAGGTTGGTCATAGCTTTTCTTCCAAGGAGCAAGCATCTTTTAATTTCATGGTTGCAGTTACCATCTGCAACGATTTTGGAGCCCCCAAAATAAAGTCTCTCACAGTTTCCATTGTTTCCCCATCTTTTTTACCATGAAGTGATGGGACCAGATGACATGATATTTGTTTTCTGAGTGTTGAGTTTTAAGCCAGCTTTTTCATTCTCCTCTTTCACTTTCATCAAGGGTCTCTTTAGTTCTTTGCTTTTTGCCATAGGGGTGGATGTCATCTGCGTATCTGATTTTATTGATATTTCTCCTGGCAATCTTGATTCTACCTTGTGCTTCATCCATCCTTGTATTTTGCATGATGCATTCTGCATAGATGTTAAACAAGCAGGGTGACAATAAACAGCCTTGACATACTCCTTTCCCAATTTTGAAGCAGTCTTTTACTCCATGTCTGGTTCTAATTGTTGTTTCTTGACCTGCATACAGATTTCTCAGGAGGCAGGTAAGGTGGTCTGGTATACTCATCTCTTGAAGAGCTTTCCAGAGTTTGTTGGGATTCACACATTCAAAGGTTTTGATGTAATCAATAAAGCAGAAGTAGATGCTTTTCTGGAACTCTTTGCTTTTTCAATGATCCAACAGATGTTGGCAATTTGAACTCTGGTTCCTATGCCTTTTATAAATACATTTGAACATCTGGAAGTTCATGGTTCATATACTGTTGAAGCCTTCCTTGGAGAATTTTGAGCATTACTTTGCTAGCATATGCTGCTGCTAAGTTGCTTCAGTCTTGTCAGACTCTGTGTAGCCCCATAGACAACAGCCCACCAGGCTCCCCCATCCCTGGGATTCTCCAGGCAAGAATACTGGAGCGGGTTGCCATTTCCTTCTCCAATTCACTTTCATACTTGCATATGAGATGAGTACAACTGTGTCGTAGTTTGAACATTCTTTGGCATTGCCTTTCTTTGGAATTGGAATAAGTGATTTATTTTTTTCTTTAGCAGAGTACTTTCAGGTTAACTACAAATTAGAAAAAAAATTAGAAATGTAGAAAAACTATAAAAGGTAGAAATAAAATTCAACTATATAAAAGTACAATATGTCTTCATTTTAATTAGAATATTTTCAAAATTATGAGTGCTTAGTACTCATGGATTTTTTTTTTTAATTTTTAAGTTCAATTTTATGAGACTACATTATTCTTTAACCATTTTCAAATATCTTATCCTTGCAAACTAGTTACCTGTTTTCTTTTTGGCTGAAGTATAGATGCAACATATTGTAGCAGGTGACCATTTTAACATTTAATTTTGTCCTCCAAGATTGATTACTGTGAACAAAATATTAGTAATTGTCCTCTTAATACATTTCCTTCTCCACTTCTATCTTCCAGTATGTAAAATACTATTTAATTATTTCATTATCTACTATTGTTTGTCATAAATAAAATACATTTGGCAAGAAAAGAATTAAGAGATTGGCATTTCCTGTGAAGATTCACTGAGAAAGAATGTTTCACAGTTAATCCAGTCATACTTGCTGTGTAGCTGCATTAGAAATTATATTTTTCTTAGTTCAGAAAGTAATTATGCTACTATGTGAAATATAAGAATTTTAATTAATTACATATAAACACTTTAATTAAATTTGCTTATGAACTCTTATTTCAATACCTGTTTTTCTCATCAAATTATTATGTAGTCTGCCTTCCCTATCTGCAGACACAGAGGGCCTACTATACAAATTTTTATTTCACAGTTAATGGCTGTGAAATAAAGTAAAATATGCAGAGTCCTCTACAAATCTTTGAGAGTTCATAAATTATATCTGTATTCGCCAATGAGAAGATAAGTTAGGCTTGACTCACAACAAATATTTAACACCAGAATGTTGATAGTGTGTCCCCCTAATTTCTGGAATTTAAATTAAGACCACAAAATCAAAGAGCAGACTATATTTTCTGTTGTTTTTATTTAGTCATTAAATCATGTCTGACTCTTTTGCAACCCCATGGACTATAGCCCACCAGGCTCCTCTGTCACGGAATTCTTCAGGCAAGAATACTGAAATGGGTTGTGATTTCCTTCTCCAGGAGATCTTCCTGATGCAGTGATTGAACCCACATCTCCTGTATTTGTAGGCAGATTCTTTACCATTGAATCACCTGGAAAGCCTATTTTCTGTAGAATACTTTATTAATCTGTTTATTAATACTTTTGTGGTCTGTTGTCTCAGTAAGGATTCTTATTTTGCAAATTTTAATTCTGTTTGCAGTTTGTATTACCCTCTTGCAGAGTGTTTAATAGATTATCAATGAAAATGACTTTTGTGTCACTGTAGTGGTTCATTGCTGCTCCTTTACACAAGCTACATAACAATGAGTCATATATTCTTAAGCTACGTAAGCTAAAGTCAGGACAGGTTTTTCATTTCCATGACATAACCAAATAAAGAAAAATAAGGAATCGATAACAAAAGTGTCTTCTACAAAAAACAAGGACCCATAAGTGATAATACCTTCGAAAAAAAAAATAACTTCCTATTAGTTAACTGTATATTAGAAAATATCTTCAATGACATGTACTGAAAATTATTATGTGCTTAAAGCTACAAAAACTAAAGAAAATGATTTTTCTATTTTCTCGTTTGATTTTGGTTTCTAAAAAGTGTCTTTTCCCTAAGATTTTCTATCTGCAAAGTTGATCTTTTTGAGATGTTGTATAAGACAAGAAGTCCTGAAATGCCTAACCATATCTAATCATCTCTCCAAATACTCTTTTCTTCATCTGCTTTATCAGAAATGTATTTTTGACAACCACATTGCATAATGTCTACGAAACTTCTGTCTAAAATGCCACTTGATCTTTATATGCTATTAATCTCTGTTTAGTTGCTAAATAAATTTACAAAGTTTAACTCTTTTTTCCAAATACAAAACCACCAAAGTACAATAAAATTCTATCCCTCTAAATACATTAAATTCCTTATTGTTGTTACTTGGAGAGGAAGTTTTCTGGGACTAGGATCTGTTAGCTTTCCTGCCTCTAACTTCTTCAACAAAGCTTTGTTTTGTTTTTTCCTTCAGTGACACTCGCTGAATACTACCCCCACCAGGCTGGTCAAAAAGATATAGGCTTCTTGTTCATTCTTTTCTGAGCATGAAGGGAAACTATGAAGGAATAAATAGATAAAAGCTGGTTGCCTTGCAGCATATTGAAGTTGATCTATATCTGAGTCATACAAAGTGTTTTCTCACAAAAGGTAGATGTTAAGAAAAATTAAGTAGTCCTAGTGATTGGTGTATCAATCAATTTGGCATGTCTCACTTTTGCATTTTAGCTTAGTAATTTGTATTATTCAGCCAAAGTGGGAGTAACCCCCACCCTGACTTCAGCATGACTTCAAGGCCACTCGTGCAAGGGACAGGCACACCATTATGACACCCCTAACTAAGAAATCTCTGTCTTAGCAACTACGTGATCTTGGCACAAAGAAGAAGGGAAAGGCTGAGGAGAGAAGATGCAGACAGAAAGAAAGAGAGAGACACTTTTTCTGCTTAAGATATGTTCCATCCACAGAGTACAAGCCTATTGTTAACCAACCATACTTAAACTCTGTCCCCTGCATGCCTAAAGCCTTATTCTTCTAGAATCTTTTGTAAACCACTTCTTTGAATTCAGCCTAGTACTTTGAAGTATGAGTCATTTTCTCTAGGCTATGCATGCAGCTCAACTGAATTAGGCCATCTTTTAAATGAAATTTTTTAAAAAAGTAAAAGACCTAAAATAATTGGATTTTAAAATGGAAGCATGTGAAGTGGTACCCCTCACATGAAAGTGGTGCCTTTCACTAACAACAACCCAAAATGAAAAAAATGGATCCATATTGCTCTAGCTCAAAGTTTTTATTCATGTCATACAACTTCCCCTGATAAATTGACAAGAAGTGTATGTCACAGAAATTTAGAATTCACCCCTAAGTGATGTAGTAATAACAATAATAGATTATAAGTTTGAAATTAGATTCTTTACCACGCTATGATCTATTTCTTCTATGTAAAAGCTGCAAAGTACAAAGTAGAAAACCAGGTTAGTCTTCATAATTTATTAGAAATATTGGCTTCCACCATGTCTACACTGTTCAACTCTTTTCTCTTAAAACACCGGAACTAGTTAGCTAAGACTTTCAAAATTCTTTGAATCAGTGACACTATTTGGATTTAAATCTCTAATCCTTTTCTATTTGGCTTACTCTATGATACAATCTTCTCTCAATAACAAACTTTGTGATCACTCTACTTTGTCCCCATGTATCTTACACTTTGAGTCTTTGTGGTCTATTCCTTTCTGGTTTGGCAAAACATGCCCATGTTGGTTAAAGATGAATCTTTAATGAATTGTACCAAGCATAACAACTCCCCAAAATTCCTACTCAGAGACTCTCAAGTAAAAAGTTTTCACTGACTATCCCAACTTTGATCCAATTATTTTTCCCAAGATTAAATATCTATATCTGTATCTATATTAAATACAGAATATTTGCAGTATGTTTAGCTTTCTCTTGTCTGTGTGAACTATCTTAGAGATATCATATTAAGATGATGGTACAAGCTAATCTTTTATAATTGATAAGGACTTGTTTTGAATTATAAATATTTCAAAGTTATCACTTTGTTTGACAAATTAAAATGACTTACATTCTTCCTCAAACAAATCATATATTTGTAAAACTTTTTCTGTAGTGTCAATGGTGCTAGCACCTCTTTTAAAAAATAGTTTTTATGTATTTGTGAATTTTGTTAACTGAGAAGATATACTTTCTAGCTGGGGGCTGATTTATCTTTCTTGAACTGAGTAAACAGAAGAAGAATGGAGAGAGACTTGCTCACTTCACTGAATTTCTGTAAAATATTAGTGAAAACAATGATTCTTCTAAGGATTTTTATTCATGTAAATTAGAGAATAAGTTTTCAAGTATATATTTCTGTGGACACGTAGAAAAAATGGTAAGGGTTTGGGAATGTTTACAATTTGCCCCATATCATTGCTTTTCTAGGAAAAGAAGTATATCTTTCACTTATCCTCAGCTTTCTGACATGTACATAAGGACAAAAATACTGTCTTATTGACACAGAGGCACCACTTACCACTAGATACTATCTTAGAATTTTTTTCTTTAATGTCTGATGTTTTGAAAATTCTCATAGCAGCTAGAAAATGATGATCTCTTTTCAAGTCTAATGGACTTATTTTCCGATTGTTGGATTTATATATCACTTTTGTTTGGTTGTGTTTTTGCTAAATAGATTAGGTGGTTTGAACACTGTGAGTGATTATTAGAAAAATAAATCTAAGACATTCAAAACTAAATACCAGGCAATGGATTTACTTTCTGATATTCTAAGAATCTCTAGGACTCTGTGGAGATAAAAGAAAAAAAAAATCTGACCACATAATGATGTCACTATAGGTTGATTTATTTTGACTTTTAAAAATGAGAATATAGTTTAAAATGTGTGTTTATATAATCTGTCAAAGTAAGAATGGGTTTGGGTCTTCAGAGATCAGTATTAGCACTATGGGAGATTTTATTATTTAATGTTACCTGAGGAACATGGGTGTTTTCTGAACAGGAATAGTTTTATTTGTCAAGAAGAAACAGAATCTTGAAAAAATGAAAAACACACGTTTATGCTACAGTGTTGTTATGGTAGGTCAGAGTGTTAAAGCAAACCAATAAGAAGAATCACTTTTAAGATTCATTCTACTTTGGAAGAAATGATGTCACCTCAGAGATGACTATGGAGAAAGAAGTGAGTCTCCTTACCAAAGACAGATCCACGGGGAGTGTTAAGTGTCCTGCAATGACTTGACCTTCCTGGTCATACCTAAATAAAGAATTCATCAGATCTCAGTCCTGAAAGAACTCAGTCCCACTCAAAGCACTGTTTTGATAACACCAGGGACTTTTAATATTCCAGTATTATCTACACAGGTACAACTCTCTAGTGATATATAAAACATAATTGACAGATTATAAACTATTTTTCATGGGAAGAGGAGAATGGTGGGCCACAGTTCAGGGGGTTGCAAATAGTCAGACATGACTGAGAGACTGAACACACACACACACACACACACACACACATATTAGGTTAAGAGAAGGTTGTTGCTATTTGCCTGCATTGGCTTGATATGTGGGGGAAGTTACACTGTGCACAGTTTGAGGAGAAAGCATAGTTTTCAATGATTTATATACATTAAATTCACTAATAATGATTTTAATGAAACTCATATACAGCTGAATAACAGTAGCAATGAAGTGAACTCAGCCTTTCCTAAGCTTTGTCAGCTCAATGAGGTGTTAACATTATGGTCAATGGGAGCACAGCCATAATAGATACAGGCCACTTTTTTCTTTAATTCTGCTTTTTGAAACAGTAACATTCAGTGATGCACTTGCATGTAAAGCCTTTCAATGTCAAATTCTAATTTAATGAAATCAGCACTTTTCTGCATTCACAGGATAAAATGTAATGGACCATTGGGAAGAAGGTGAGAAGATAGTTCCAACATCAGATTTCAATAACAAGATTTTATGATTTTAATAGAAACAAATGGCTCATTTTCCTCCTTTTCATAAGGCTTTTAAAATTTTACTTTTCATTTCAAATCAAACCTGAGTTAATTTAACTCCAAGGGGTTTCAGAATTTTTGAAAAAATCTTCCTCCACTAAACTTTTGAATTCTGCAACAGTATATCAAAAAGAAACATTAAATACTAGAAACAATCAGCAAAAGTTTTATTCAGTAGTGTAAGTGTAATAATCTCAGTTCAGTTCAGTTCAGTCGCTCAGTCGTGTCCTACTCTTTGCGACCCCATGAATCGCAGCACGCCAGGCCTCCCTGTCCGTCACCAACTCCCGGAGTTCTCTCAGACTCACGTCCATCGAGTCAGTGATGCATCCAGCCATCTCATCCTCTGTCGTCCCCTTCTCCTCCTGCCCCCAATCCCTCCCAGCATGAGGGACTTTTCCAATGAGTCAACTCTTCACATGAGGTGGCCAAAGTACTGGAGTTTCAGCTTTAGCATCATTCCTTCTGAAGAAATCCCAGGGCTGATCTCCTTCAGAATGGACTGGTTGGAGTTTCCTTGCAGTCCAAGGGACTCTCAAGAGTCTTCCCCAACACCACAGTTCAAAAGTATCAATTCATCAGTTCAGTTCAATTCAGTCATGTCTGACTCTTTGCGACCCCATGGACTGCAGCATGCAGGCCTCCTTGTCCATTGCCAACTCCCGGAGTTTACTCATATGCATGCCCACTGAGTTGGTGATGCCATCCAACCATCTCATCCTCTTTCATCCCCTTCTCCTCCCACCTTCAATCTTTCCCAGCATCAGGATCTTTGAAATGAGTCAGTTCTTTGCATCAGGTAGCCAAAGTATTGGAGTTTCAGCTTCAGCATCAGTCTTTCCAATGAGTATTAAGGACTGACTTCCTTTAGGATGGAGTGGTTGGATCTCCTTGCAGTCCAGGGGACTCTCAACTGTCTTCTCCAACACCACAGTTCAAAAGCATCAATTCTTTGGTGTTCAGCTTTCTTTATAGCCCAACTCTCAATCCATACATGACTACTGGAAAAACCATAGCTTTGACTAGATGGACTTTGTTAGCTAAATAATATCTCTGCTTTTTAATATGCTGCGTATGTTTGTCATAGATTTTCTTCCAAGAAGCAAGCGTCTTTAAATTTCATGGTTACAGTCACATCTGCAGTGATTTTGGAGCCCCGCCCAAAATAAAGTCTGTCGCTGTTTCCACTGTTTTCCCATCTATTGACCATGAAGTAATGGGACCAGATGCCATGATCTTAGTTTTCTGAATGTTGAGCTTTAACCAACTTTTTCTCTCTCCTCCGTCACTTTCATTAAGAGGCTCTTTAGTTCTTCTTTGCCTTCTGCCATAAGGGTGGTGTCATCTGCATATGTGACGTTATTGATATTTCTCCTGGCAATCTTAACACTAGCTTGTGCTTCAACCAGCCCAGCATTTCCCATGAGGTACTCTGCATATAAGTTAAATAAACAGGGTGACAATATACAGCCTTGATGTATTCCTTTCCCTATTTGGAACCAGTCTGTTCTTCAATGTCTAGTTCTAACTGTTGCTTCCTGACCTCCATATAGATTTCTCAGGAGGCAGTTTAGGTGGTCTGGTATCCCCATCTCTTTAAGAATGTTCTAGACTTTGTTGTGACCCACACAGTCAGAGCCTTTGCCATAGTCAATAAAGCAGAAAGAGATGTTTTTCTGGAAGTCTCTTGCTTTTTTGATGATCTAGTGGATGTTGGCAATTTGCTCTTTGTTTCCTTTGCCTTTTCTAAATCCAGCTTGAACATGTAAAAATTCACAGTTCATGTACTGGTGAAGTCTGGCTTGGAGAATTTTGAGCATTACTTTATTAGCATGTGAGATGAGTGCAAATGTGCAGTAGTTTCAGTAGTTTGAGCATTCTTTGGCATTGCCTTTCTTTGGGACTAGAATGAAAACTGACCTTTTCCAGTCCTGTGGCCACTGCTGAATTATCTTAATTTGCTAGCATATTGATTATAGCACTTTCACAGCATCATATTTTAGGATTTGCAATAGCTCAACTGGAATTCCATCACGTCCAGTAGCTTTGTTCATATTGATGCTTCTGAAGGCCTGCTTGACTTTGCATTCCAGGATGTCTGGCTCTAGGTTGGTGATCATGCCATCGAGATTACCTGGGTCATGAAGATCTTTTTTGTACAGTTCTTCTATGTATTCCTGCCACGACTTCTTAATATCTTGCTTCTGTTTGGTCCATACCATTTCTGTCCTATATTGTGCCCATCTTTGCCTGAAATATTCCGTTGGTATCTCTAATTTGTGTGTAATGATCAAAACACCTACATTGTTGTTTAGTTGCTCAGTTGTGCATAACTCTTTTGCACCCTCATGGACTGCAACCCACCAGGCACCTCTGTCCATAGGATTTCCCAGATAAGAATACTGAAGTGGGCTCCATTCCTTCTCCAGGGGATCTTCCTGACCTAGGGATCAAACTCATGCCTTCTGCATTGACAGGTGGGTTCTTTACTGCTGAGCCACCAGGGAAATCCATAAATACCTACATTGGGTAGTACTAATAAGTGAAATTTGCTTGCTTAAGATTTTTTAATCTAATGAAGCTTGAGGCGAATACTCTAATACTTTCAGATTCGACAAAACTGGTCAAGTATTTCATCCACAAATGCACACAAAACACTAATTTCCAGTTATCAAAATGCTTTTTAACATGTAGATTCTAGGTCAACACATCCAAAATCAAACTTACAATCTTTCTTCTCAACTTGCTCATTCTCATTTATTTCCATTTTGAACAAGCCATTTATTTACTTATTTACAATTACAGGAGACTCCTAAACTTCCCTCCCCTCTCCTACCATATTTCATGGGCATTGAATTCTGCACGATTTTACTATGTGAGTGTCTCTCAATATCACCCTCTTATAACTATCAACGACTTTAAATCAAATTTTCATCATCTCCTACCTGACACACAGTAAGCTCCACTCTTCTCCTTATCCACAGACTTATAATCTATTATCCTATCATTAACAAAGCTTGAATCAAAGTAGAAATATGACTATGTTACTCCTGCTTGGTTTTTAATATTATCAGTGGGTTTGCTTCTTGAGGGCCTTTAGAGTATCATAAGATACATCCCAGAATGTCACCTTTGCCTAATCTGCCTTTGCCACATAAATACTGTCCACATTTCAGCCAAGACCAAAACTCTGCAGTTCCCTTGGCTGTCTAATATATTTCCAGTTTGGCATATGCTGTTCTGCCTCCTGAAATACTCTTTGCTCACCCATCTCCCAGTCATATTTTGCTCCCATCTGGAAAAAACCTACTCCTACTTTTTGCTCCATGTAAAACATCTTTTTTTAAAAAAATATACTTTATGGATTCAAGTTGATGACATAATTTGTGTCAATATTTTATTCTGAAAATACTGGCAAAATCGTGCTCATCACATTTTATCCCAATGATTAACTTACATAACTGTCTTCATAACTTGACTGTGTGCCCTTGACAGCAAACAGCTCCATAGTTATCTTTTTATCCCTAGCACTTCCCACAGTGTCTGACACATATTGCGACTCAATAAATACTTGTTGAATTTAATAAACATAACGTGAATCAAAGACAACATACTTCTGTGAAGATTTACCACTTCTACAAAATTTTGTTAGACTGTGAATCATATCAGAAAAATACAAGCTTTGAAATGTCCATTAATACAATTAGCACCGCTGACTAGAAGAGGTTATATAGATTGTGAATAAATAGAGTATTAAAAAAGAGGTTGGAGTCTCATACAATATAATGAACCAAAACTGATGAGGAGAATTAGGTATTATTTTTCTCTTTGAAGACAAATTCTTAGCCTCAATAATCACTTTTGTTAAAGGTATAACAATATTTACCTTCTTCATAAGAATTATGACTTGTTCACTGAGTCAATTTTTTAAAGTACTTTGAAGTGAACAGAGGTAATAAATTATGACTTAAACAAAAGTGATTTTGCCTTTATGTGTTGTTTAGCCTTCTTCTGATGGTTAATTTCTTTATATGTTCACTCATGGATTGGAAGGAACTTATGAATCATCAGAACTCACAAGAGCTGATGGAAACTGGCCAGAAAGATGAGACATTTTAATGAAAAATAATTTACTTTGAAATAAAATTGCAAAGCTGGGAGGAATGACACAACTTGCTTCTGCGATGTTGCGTATCTAATACAAATAGAAATCCCTTTAAAAATTATTTTTGGAAAAGATTTTCTTTCCTAACAAACTAGACACTCTATTATAATTGAAAATGTAAGACATTCTAACTGAAAAAGTCTTCCACAAAAGAGTCAAGTACTATTTTCATTTGAGGAATTCAATTTTTTATTTTATGTATCTGTGTAACATATATGTACATATGTATATATATTGCAAATGTAGATATATACATAAAACATTTTTATCATATAAGCATGTAGATTTTACTTATGTGTTTCTTGTCTGTTTTGGGTGTATAAATCTCAGCATATAACATAATAAAGAAAAAATTAAACTTAGCCTTATGAGTGTTTGAAAAGTGAATTCAGTTTAGTATTATATAAATGATTACATAAAACTTAAGTTTTCACAAATAGGTTACACAGTCTTCAAAATCATAAAGTCTTGTGCCCATATTAGAATATACATAAATCAAAGGATTCAGAATTACCAGCACTGTGACTTACAACCTATGGAATGAAATATAAATAATGAGTTAAAAATAAGCATATTAAATATTTTTAAATCATACCATGTATTGGGAATATTTTTAAACTAAGAAATAGAAAAAGAAAGGCATAAGCAAATGTAGATACCCTTAGCACTATAAAATAAGATTGGTGGAGAGGTACAAGTTAAGAAGTAGATTCAGAGAGAAATTGATTAACAAATGAAACCAAGTCACAGGAGTCTGAATCAATGGATAGTAACTTTTGAAGGAATAGCAACTCAATTGGATTGTAGGAACTGCTATTTTGACATCTAATCCTTCTACATAAAACAGCAATAAAACCTATTTTACTATAAGAGGCTTTCCTGAGAAGCTGCTGAAATAGTCTCCTGTGCTTCCTATGTTTCTAGTGGAAACTAAAAATATCTATTAGTGGGCATCTACATCTACATCCTTTGGAAATTATGAAAAGGCAATTTACATTGCTGCTAAGATGAGTGACAAATCCATAGTTTATTTAAGTGATATTTTTTAATATTGATCATAGCCCTTGAAGGTAACATTCAGTTCAGTTCAGTCGCTCACTCGTGTCCGACTCTTTGCGACCCCATGAATCGCAGCACACCAGGCCTCCCTGTCCATCACCAAATCCCGGAGTTCACTCAGATTCATGTTCATCGAGTCAGTGATGCCATCCAGCCATCTCATCCTCTGTCATCCCCTTCTTCTCCTGCCCCAATCCCTCCCAGCATCAAAGTCTTTTCCAATGAGTCAACTCTTCACATGAGGTGGCCAAAGTACTGGAGTTTCAGCTTCAGCATCATTCCTTCCAAAAAAATCCCAAGGCTGATCTCCTTCAGAACGGACTGGTTGGATCTCCTTGCAGTCCAAGGGACTCTCAAGAGTCTTCTCCAACACCACATTATGCCTTTATAAACAGTACAAAATTTCTTAAATATATGAATAACTGATAAGTGATATCAATTTTATTTGGATATAACTGATGCAGTAAAATATAAACATGTTTTAATTTATAATTTGATATATTTTGTCAAATGTATATACTCAGGTTATATTATTATAAAGATATAGAATATTCACATTACATCAATGACTTCTGCTCTAGAATCACACATAAAGAGAATTATACAATAATAAATCTGTTTGTGTTTGACTTCTTTCACTCAAAAAAATTTTTGAGATATACTGTTTTGTGCAATATGAGTTTCTGCCTTTTTATTTCTGGGTAGTATTCCATGGTATGAATATATATTTACTGTTTGTTATAGCCATTTATGAGTAGTCCTCTTATCCAGTCATCTGTGAAGGACATTGGTTGCATTTCCAGTTTGGGACTATTATGGAGAAGCTATTAGCATTGCAGCAAAATGTATTTATAAATATAATCTTTCATTTGCCTGGATACATACCTAGGTCTGAAAACACTAAGTTGTTTAATGTATAAGAGCTTGCCAAACTATTTTTCAAAATAGTTGTAACACTTCATGTTCTCATCAGCAATATATGGGTGTACCAGTTCCTCCATTAGCTCTCAGCATTTAACTGTACCATTTGTCTTAATTTTACTCTTCTGGTTAGAAGATATCTTTAAACTTTTATATTTTGACTTTTTTTTTAAATTTTGATTAAGTAAAATTTAGCTATTTTTTCTTTTTTAATGGTTATTTCTGTTTCCTGAATCAGAAATCCTTATTTTTCATAAGGTCACAAAGATTTTCCTTTGTGTTTTTCTCTGAAAATTTTCTAATTTTATCATTTACATTTAGACTTATAATCTATTTGAGATATCAGTGTGTGGTATTAGACAATATGAAATTCATTTTTTCTCATATAGCCATATAATGTGATAACATTTTTTATTATTTATTTATTATTTTTTTATTTTTTTACTTTACAATACTATATTGGTTTTGCCATACATTGACATGAATCCACCACAGGTGTGCATGAGTTCCCAACCCTGAACACCCCTCCCACCACCTTCCCCATATCATCTCTCTGGGTCATCCCAGTGCACCAGCCCCAAACATCCTGTATCCTGTATGGAACCTAGACTAGTGATTTGTTTCTTATATGATAGTATACATGTTTCAATGCCATTCTCCCAAATCATCCCCCCCTTTCCCTCTCCCACAGAGTCCAAAAGTCTGTTCTTTACATCTGAGTCTCTTTTGCTGTCTCGCATGGAGGGTTATCATTACCATCTTTCTAAATTCCATATATATGTGTTAGTATACTGTATTGGTGTTTTTCTTTCTGGCTTACTTCGCTCTGTATAATCAGTTAACTATTGAATAATATTGGGTTTGAACTGTGTAGGTTCACTTATACATAGATTTTTTAAATCAAATACATAGTGTAGTACTCCATGGCCCACGGTTGAATTTATAGATGTAGAAACATGGATATGAGGGGTAAACTGTAAAATTACACATGGGTATTCCACAAAGTGAGGGTTGGTTTCCCTAACTCCAGAAGTTCTTCAAGGATAAACTTTTTTTTTTTTCCCCCTATTCAATTTTCTTAGAACTCATATTAAAAATCATTTAATTGTTTCTGTGTAAGTTAAATTTTGGACTCTGTTGTGTTCCCTTGATATTCATGCCTATGAAATGATGCAATGAAGATGAGGGTGGATATATTTTCAGTACAGGGATTGTATTTCTTTAGGATAAATACCTAGATGTGGAATTGTTGGAAAAGATGGTAGTTTTATTTTATTTATTTTTGTGGAATTTCCAGACTGTTTTCAATAGTGGCTATATTAGTTTACATTCTCATGTCCACCTCTTCTAAGCAAAGTCAGTAGCAATAAATTATTCACAGTATTCTCTGTATCTGTAGGATGTATAGGATGACTCCTTGATATTACTAGTATTATTTTTCCTCTTTTCTGCCATTAATTTAAATCAGTCTGTCTGCAATGTAGTTTTGTAAGAGAATTAAAGCCTATGATTCTTTTTTGAGCATTTCTCCCAAACATAATATATAGTTAGTAAAGTCATATGTATAAGAAAAGTCACATTTTTTTATTGTATTTATTTATTTATGGCTGCTCTGAGTCTTCATTGCTGCACAAGTCTTCAGTTGAGGGTTGCAGGCTTCTATTGTATTGGTTTCTCTTGTCGCAGAGCACAGGATTTAGACATGCAGGCTTCAGTAACGAGTTCTTGGGCTCTAAAGCCCTGGCTCAGTAGTCTTGGCACAAGGGCTTAGTTGTCCTGTGGCAAGTGGGATCTCCCCAGACCAGGGATAGAATTCATGTCCCTTGTGTTGTCAGGAGGATTCTTTACCACTGATCCATGAGAGAAGACCCTAAGAGCTGTTACATTTAAAAGATATTTAAAAAACAGAGCTTAAGTCTTTAAAAAATTCTGGGTGACAGGGAGTGATCTAGCTAGAAATTCATTTTAATGATATTTTTAAAAATCTATATTTTGGTTTAATATGTTTTCTCTATTTTAATTCATATTCTGCTCTTATTTTTATTATTTATTTCCTTTCACATACTTTGTGTTTGATTTGCTCTTTTTATTCTGCCTTTCTAAGGTTAAAGTTTAGATCACTAATTTTAATTCTTCTTTACAAATACAGGCATTTAGTCATATGTAATTAATTTTAAAATTTATATTCATAAACACTGCTTTAGGGGAATCCAACAAATTTTGATAAATTGCTTATTTTATTCAATTAAAATATTTTATAATTTTTACTTCTCTTTTTGTCCATGGGCTATACATAAGTATTACTTAAGTAATTATTATTTTAATAGTTTAGGTTATTTAACTCTGTAGTAGTCTGAGAATATAAACTATCTGACTTTAATTCTTTGTAATTTATTGAGATATTTGATGGCTTACATATATATAGTCTATATAGATTAATATTCCATATGCACTCAAAGTCTGTCTATTTAAGATAAGAGTTTTTACATTTTCAACTATAATTATGGATACACCTATGTCTCCTTTCAGTTCTATCAGTAATTAGTCTTAAAAGAGTAAAATATGCCATCCCAAAATATGCCAATTTGCCACTGATTAGCTAGAACTAAAGTTACTTAAGAAACAGCAACAGAAAAATGACATTCTGATCCTCATTTATACCCCTGAATATAGGAAAAATATCTCTCATGTGAAAAAACTCTCCCCATATCAGGAGGGTAGAAGGCATTCTCATAGTTAGAGATAGGGAATTCAAGGCTGAAAAGGCTACCTAAACAAACCTGTTACTTTTTCACTAATTTACTACCCCAAACCCAAATCCCTTTGTTTTGTCAATTTCTCACAAATCTATTATTTCCTTATCTAAAAGATATAAAAGCTGCCAGATTTGGTTAGCTAGAGGAGTCTTATCTTTATGGGCTCCCGTTTGTACAAAATTGTATTTGTTTTTCTCCTCTTAATCTGTCTGTGTCAGTTTAACTATAAGACCAGCCAAAGAACCTGGGAGGGAAAAGGACAATTTTCCATTTCTTCCATTTATGTTTTGAAACTCTTAAGAAGTGCATGCATCTTTAAATATGTTTCATCTTACTGATGAATTATCATTTTTATAATCATAAATGTCCCTCTTTAGAAATATGGGTTGTCCTAAAAAATACAAGGTCTGTCTAATATTATTATAGCTCTTCCATTCTTCTTAGGATTATTTTTAACATCTTATACTTTAATCATCTTTTTACTTTTTACCTAGCTATGTATTTATATTCAATGCATGTTTCCTCTAGGTAGCATGCTGTTAGGTCATGCTTTTTATCCAATTTGATGATGTCTTTTATTTAGATCATTTAAATTTAATTATCTCTAAGCTTGGATTTAAAGGTTACCATTTTGCTATATGATTTCTATCTGTACTAGCTAGTCTT
Organism: Capra hircus; assembly: GCF_001704415.2. Classification (NCBI taxonomy): domain Eukaryota; kingdom Metazoa; phylum Chordata; class Mammalia; order Artiodactyla; family Bovidae; genus Capra; species Capra hircus. The sequence goes on from NC_030813.1 coordinate 76,024,722, forward strand.
CGCTTTTCTCTTTTTTTCTGTTTTCTTTTCCTAACATCACTTAGATTAACTAAGCTATTTTATCATTCCATTTAAGGCTACTTATTATCCAAATATTTTGTATAATTTTTTTCTAGGAATCTGCAAGATGTATCTTTAACTTAAAATGCATTTTAATATTGCTATATCATGTATAAAGGTTTATATTTCTGGCAAGTAAAGAATCTGCCTACAATGCAGGAGACCTGGATTTGATCCCTTGTTCAAGAAGATCCCCTGGAGAAGGAAATGGCAACTCACTCCAGTATTCTTGCCTGAAGAATTCCATGGACAGAGGAGCCTGGCAGGCTATAGTCCATGGAGTCATAAAGAGTTAGACACAACTGAGTGACTAACACTAACACTTTCATCATGTAAACCTTAATTTTCTCCTCTCCTATGTTGCCATTTATATGTCAAATATCACATTGTTTTAATTTTTCTTTCAATAATCTATTACCATTTGAAAATGGTAAGATGAGATGGTTGGACAACATAACTGATTCAAAAGCATGACTTTGAGCAAACCCTGGGAGATGATGAGGGACAGGGAAGCCTGTAGTGCTGCAGTCCGTGGGGTCATGAAGAGTCAGACACAACATGGTAACTGAACAACAGCCATTTGAAAATAGTAAACATTATAAAATGTCTTATGTATCTTTCTCCATGTATTTACCTTATTTAATACTCTTTATTCCTTTGTGCATATTCAAATTACCACTTGTATAATTTTCTATTCACTTGAAGAACTGTGTTTATTATTTCTAATAGTTCAATTTGGCTGATTAATTTGATCAGCTTCTTTATACTGATATATTTTTTATCTTGCTTCATTTTTTTTAAAATGATTATTTGGCTGGATAGAGAATTATAGTTAATAATTGTTTCTTTGGTTTACATGCTAGTTCTAGTTCTTCAAAGGTACAATTCTATTTTATGTCTGATGATTTTTTTTTGATGATTTTTTTAAATGAGGAAAAATCTATGGAATTTATCTTTTATCTTCAAGAACATAAATCTCTAAGTGTTTTAGGATTATTTCTAGCATTGGTTTCCATAATTTAAATATGGTGTGCCTTACTAATTGTCCCATTTCTTCTTCAAGGAGTATCTTGAATTTGTAGTTTACTGATTGTATTAACCTTGCCAAACTCTAAGTTATTATTTAAGTTGTTTTTGTCACTATTGGTTTGGCCAACGTTTGCTTGGGTTTTTTGTAATATGCTATGGACAGTATCTGCAACATGAAAAAAAACAAACATTTTGGCCAAACTATTACATTCCTTTTTCTTTTTTATTTTCCCTCTCCTAGGTCTCAAACTATTCCATTGACTCTTAACTTGTCCCCCATGAGAATGAAGGTCTTTCATTTTCTCATCTTTTAGCTTTTTTCCTTTGAGTCTCAATTTGGATATTTTCTATTGCTATATTTTCAAATTCACATATTTTATGCATGATTTAATTTTTATTTTATATACTGAGAGAACCCACCAGATTCCATGAAACATACTTGTATAAAGCTTTTATTTAAAGGTAAACAATATGGCACAGCAGAAGAGAGAACTGGAGAACACTGGAGAACTAGCAAAATCAACACCAGGGGTTGGACCAGAGCAGTTTAGACCACCTCTAGCATGAGGTGTTATCATTGTTGATATATAGGACATGTATCTTGGCTTTGGGAGAACTCAAAATGAAAATTTTCAGTAGGTACATTTAAGTCACTTGGGTCATCTAATCAAGCTACAGTTTTCTAATTGGTTAGACTATTAATCATGCTATTTTCTCCCTATACCTTATGGTGTTTTGATATTTGGGATGGTGATGGGGTTAGCTAGTTGGGAAGAGACTGTCCTTCCCAAAGCTAGATAATTTTCAACATACCAATTCCACTGTGAACATACTTTTCGTATTCAAAACAGCCAACCCCAAGTTATACCTCAGGCCACCTGCTTTATCTCTCACACTCCATACCAGTATTTCCCCTACCCTAATTCATCCAGAAAAACATCTATTTCTGCTTTATTGACTATGGCAAAGTCTTTGACTGTGTGGATCACAATAAACTGTGGAAATTTCTGGAGATGGGAATACCAGACCACCTGACCTGCCTCTTGAGAAATCTGTATGCAGGTCAGGAAGCATCAGTTAGAACTGGACATGGAACAACAGACTGGTTCCAAATAGGAAAAGGAGTACATCAAGGCTGTATATTGTCACCCTGCTTATTTAACTTATATGCAGAGTACATCATAAGAAACGCTGGACTGGAAGAAACAAGCTGGAATCAAGATTGCCGGGAGAAATATCAATCACCTCAGATAGACAGATGACACCACCCTTATGGAAGAAAGTGAAGAGGAACTAAAAAGCCTCTTGATGAAAGTGAAAGAGGAGAGTGAAAAAGTTGGCTTAAAGCTCAACACTCAGAAAATGAAGATATGACATCTGGTCCCATCACTTCATGGCAAATAGATGGGGAAACAGTGAAAACAGTGTCAGACTTAATTTTGGGGGGCTCCAAAATCACAGCAGATGGTGACTGCAGCCATGAAATTAAAAGATGCTTACTCCTTAGAAGAAAAGTTATGACCAACCTAGATAGCATATTCAAAAGCAGAGACATTACTTTACCGGCTAAGGTCCGTCTAGTCAAGGCTATGTTTTTTTCCTGTGGTCATGTATGGATGTGAGAGTTGGGCTGTGAAGAAGGCTGGGCACCAAAGAATTGCTGCTTTTGAACTGTGGTGTTGGAGAAGACACTTGATATTCCCTTGGACTGCAAGGAGATCCAACCAGTCCATTCTGATAGAGATCAGCCCTGGGATTTCTTTGGAAGGAATGATGCTAAAGCTGAAGCTCCAGTACTTTGGCCACCTCATGCGAAGAGTGGACTCATTGGAAAAGACTCTGATGCTGGGAGGGATTGGGGGAAGGAAGAGAAGGGGATGACAGAGAATGAGATGACTGGATGGCATCACTGACTCGATGGACGTGAGTCTGAGTGAACTCCGGGAGTTGGTGATGGACAGGGAGGCCTGGCGTGCTGCAATTCATGGGGTTGCAAAGAGTCGGAAACAACTGAGCGACTGAACTGATGTGAATTCCTCCCAGAGACTGGTATCAGAATACAAGAGATGACCACTGTAGCCTAGAATCCAAAGACATTTTTCAGACTGTCCAATTCTAAGCCATTTTCATGCCCTGTCTTATCTTTCCCACAGCAAACATAATAATAAAAGTCTTGGTCATGGTTTTCTTTTTCTTCTGCCTTGTAATCAAACCTGGCACTTTGTGTGGATCTGCGTGACATGGCATGCTCTTTCCTCTCGAGAACTATAAGTAATAAATTATTCTTTCTATGACATTGACCTCTCTGTTTTGCCACTCAGTCAACTGTAGATATTAAAATTTCACAGATACAATTGGTACATATATCATTTGCAAACCATAAGTAAAGAAAGTGACCTCTGAGGTTGCCAGGAGAGTCTGAGTCCTTAAGTAGCATATAAATTCCATTGTCTTTACTTTGGACAAGAATTAATAACCAGACATCCAAATAGGCCCAGAGATAAAGATAGAGTTTTTCCTACCCGATTAATCAACAGTGTCTTTACAATTCAAGCTCTAACACTTGGTCAATATTTTGACCTTACAATTTGCTCACGATTATTTTTTCTGGTAACTTCTTCACAATTTATAAAAAATAAAAAGCAAAAGTATACTGATGAAAATAAGAATCATTTGTGTCAAATGAGATATATTTATTGCTTTAAAGAAATATTGCAGTTAAATATTTGTTTACCAGTACAGAGTTTTTAATAATCTTGTAGAAACTTGGCAGTTCTTTTATTTTGATTTTTATTGTTATGAAAGGTATCAATGAATTGATTGACTAAAATAATTAATTGGCTGTTAAGTAAGTATAGTTCTTCTATTGGCCAATAAGTTGCCATTAAAAGAACTTCCTGTGTAGGTTTTATTTCAATTTTCCAATATATTTGATTATTAATGACAGTGTTGTAATTGTTTATCAACATTAAATTTGCACTATCAAAAAGTATTATCCCAAATAGCAATTAGAATATGAATTAGACTGAGGACATTACAAAATAAGTCAGAAGAGTTTGAGTGCCTTCTTTTAACCTATTTGAGCCTTCCCTATTTGAATCAACATCATCAATTCAATATTTCTTTGAATTTCCCATTTTATTATCACATCAGAAATAATCTTTGCAGTTTCAGGCAATGTTTCCACTTGACCAGATTGTCCATGGAATTATGTCCCATTTCATCAGATGATGATTTTTGAAAATATTGAATAACCAATGAGAATATTTTATAATGGGAAAAACCTATGATTAAATGGCTCCCAGAAGATATTTCCTTTCCTTTCTGGTAATATACAGATGTTAAATATGTTTACCTTAGAGAGAGTGCCCTAAATATTTTAATTCACTTTTTAAGATGTACTTGCTCTGTTAGTGACTAAGAAATGAATGTTAAAATTTCCACCTTCCATATGAATCTTTTCTATTGCTAGCTATACTGTGTTACTGAGGCAACTTAGTAGCAGCAGCAGCATACTGTTTTACATAAGATAAAATAATGTTTTGCTGACGTGTTCCCAGTAAAATTTTAATTTTCAATTTTTTTCTGAAATCTAAGATATTTTTCATTTCATTTACATGAAAGATAAATTTCTTGAACTAATTTAATGGTTTCTAGAGAAACATAAACTTAATAAGAAATTATATGCATATCACAGTTGGGGGATTTTATCTTCCTTAATGATGTTATTTAGGAACTCTTAACTTGTTATAATGTATTTCCTCATTTTGTGATGAAGGCATAGAAATATGTCTCTTAATAGAAGTTCAATCTCTTATTCAATCAATGTTTATTAAAGGTATACTATGTAACATCTCTTCAGTAGACATGAATATTCAAAGTTTAAAGATTTGGCTCTTTTCATTTAGCTCACAGAGTAATCTGAATCCTTTCATATAAATTATTACCCTGATTCAAATTTTGATAGTTTAATGAAAAAAATTGGATACTGACATTTAGGGTGTCCTGACAAAGTTACTGCAAGATCCCAGAACAGAAACATTACAATATAGAACATGTCTTATATATATAGAATGCTTGCCTACACTACCAGGGCAGAATATAATTGACCCAATTTCTGTTCCTTGTCTGCATCCGTTGATCTCTTCTGTGTACGTCAGATCTATAGATGTGGGAAGGGAAATAAGAATTAAGTACTGGGAGATTTTTAAGACTGGCTAGAAACAAATTGTTCTTGATTTTAAAGGGAAAAAATATTTGCATTTACTGTTATACAAAACAATTATAATATAAAATGTAATAATGGTAATATAAAATTTATAACCTAATAATATAAAACTTGATTTACCTATTTAAAAAAGGGAAAAACTATAAGTAGAGAAAAATTTACTTTCACATGTTTGTATATCTGCTTTCAGTCCATGTCTGTTTTCTCTTAAACAATGAAAAAAAAAAATTAACTAAGGAGAGGAGTTTAGTAGGCCTTCCCTGCTGGCTCAGATGGTAAAGAATCTGTAAGTATATATAGGTGAAAATTAAACGTTTTTCCTTAATCTTAAAAATTGTACTTTATTTTGTTTGCATGGTTTCTGATAAGTTCACTATAATTATTATTTTTTTTAATTATTCTAAAGTTATCTCATTGTTTGAAAAAATTGTCTTCATATTCTGGTAGTCAGTATCAATGTTATATGCTTGAGTGTGCCTTTTGGTATTTATCCTGACTGATGTTCTCTGAGCTTCCTTATCTCTGGTTTGTTTCCTGCCCTTAATTTTGGAAATATCTGGGCCATTATTTATACAAATATTTCTTTCTTCTTTCCTAATATTCCAATTACACATATTACACATTTGAAATTTGCATTGTAAATAGTAGTTCTTTCTGCCATAAAGGTGGTGTCATTTGCATATCTGAGGTGATTGATATATCTCCCGGAAATCTTGAGTCCAGCTTGTGATTCTTCCAGTCCAGCGTTTCTCATGAGGTACTCTACATATAAGTTACATAAGCAGGGTGACAATATACAGCCTTGACGTACTTCTTTTCCTATTTGGAACCAGTCTGTTGTTCCATGTCCAGTTCTAACTGTTGCTTCCTGGCCTGCATACAGATTTCTCAAGAGGCAGGACAGGTGGTCTGGTATTCCCATTTCTCTCAGAAATTTCCACAGTTTATTGTGATCCACACAGTCAACGGCTTTAGCATAGTCAATAAAGCAGAAATAGATCTTTTTCTGGAACTCTCTTGCTTTTTCCATGATCCAGTGGATGTTGGCAATTTGATCTCTGTTTCCTCTGCCTTTTCTAAAACCAGCTTGAACATCAGGGAGTTCATGGTTCACGTATTGCTGAAGTCTGGCTTGGAGAATTATGAGCATTACTTTACTAGCATGTGAGATGAGTGCAACTGTGTGGTAGTTTGAGCATTCTTTGGCATTGCCTTTCTTTGGAATTGGAACGAAAACTGACCTTTTCCAGTCCTGTGGCCACTGCTGAGTTTTCCAAACTTGCTGGCATATTGAGTGCAACACTTTCACAGCATCATCTTTCGGGATTTGAAACAGCTCAACTGGAATGCCATCACCTCCACTAGATTTGTTCATAGTGATGTTTTCTAAGGCCCACTTGACTTCATATTCTAAGATGTCTGGCTCTAGATAAGTGATCACATCATCATGATTATCTGGATTGTGAAGATCTTTTTTGTACAGTTCTTCCGTGTATTCTTGCCACCTCTTCTTAATATCTTCTGCTTCTGTTAGGTCCATGCCATTTCTGTCCTTTATTGAGCCCATCTTTGCATGAAATGTTCCCTTGCTATCTCTAATTTTCTTGAAGAGATCTCTAGTCTCTCCCATTCTGTTGTTTTCCTCTATTTCTTTGCATTGATCGCTGAAGAAGGCTTTCTTATCTCTTCTTTCTATTCTTTGGAACTCTGCATTCAGATGCTTATATCTTTCCTTATCTCCTTTGCTTTTCACCTCTCTTCTTTTTACACCCTCTTTTTAAGGCCTCCCCAGACAGCCATTTTGCTTTTTTGCATTTGTTTTCCATGGGGATGGTCTTGATCCCTGTCTCCTGTACAATGTCACGAACCTCAGTCCATAGTTCATCAGGCACTCTATCTATCAGATCTAGACCCTTAAATCCATTTCTCACTTCCACTGTATAATCATAAGGGATTTGATTTAGGTCATTCCTGAATGGTCTAGTGGTTTTTCCTACTTTCTTCAGTTTCAGTCTGAATTTGGCAATAAGGAGTTCATGATCTGAGCCACAGTCAGCTCCCAGTCTTGTTTTTGTTGACTGTATAGAGCTTCTCCATCTTTGGCTGCAAAGAATATAATCAATCTGATTTCAGTGTTGACCATCTGGTGATGTCCATGTGTAGAGTCTTCTCTTGTGTTGTTGGAAGAGGGTGTTTGCTATGACCAGCGCATTTTCTTGGCAAAACTCTATTAGTCTTTATCCTGCTTCATTCCGCATTCCAAGGCCATATTTGCCTGTTACTGCAGGTGTTTCTTGACTTCCTACTTTTGCATTCCAGTCCCCTATAATGAAAAGGATATCTTTTTTGGGTGTTAGTTCTAAAAGGTCTTGTAGGTCTTCATAAAATCAGTCAACTTCAGTTTCTTCAGCGTTACTGGTTGGGCATAGACTTGGATAACTGTGATATTGCATGGTTTGCCTTGGAGACGAATAGAGATCATTCTGTCGTTTTTGAGATTGCATCCAAGTACTGCATTTCAGACTCTTCTGTTGACCATGATGGCGACTCCATTATTCTTAGGGATTCCTGCCCACAGTAGTAGATGTAATGGTCATCTGAATTAAATTCAACCATTCCAGTCCATTTTAGTTCACTAATTCTTAGAATGTCGACATTCACCCTTGCCATCTCTTGTTTGACCACTTCCAATTTGCCTTGATTCATGGACCTGACATTCCAGGTTCCTATGCAATATTGCTCTTTACAGTATTGGATCTTGCTTCTGTCACCAGTCACATCCACAACTGGGTATTGTTTATGCTTTGGCTCCATCCCTTCATTCTCCACTGATCTCCAGTAGCATATTGGGCACCTAATGACCCGGGGAGTTCCTCTTTTGGTATCCTATCATTTTGCCTTATCCTAGTATTCATGGGGTTCTTAAGGCAAGAATACTGAAGTGGCTTGCCATTCCTTAAAAAGCCTCTTGATGAAAGTGAAAGAGGATAGTGAAAAAGTTGGCTTAAAGCTTAACATTCAGAAAATAAAGATCATGGCATCTGGTTCCATCACTTCATGGGAAATAGATAGGGAAACAGTAGAAACAGTGCCAGACTTTATTTTTCATGGCTCCAAAATCACTGCAAATGGTGACTGCAGCATGAAATTAAAAGACGCTTGCTCCTTGGAAGAAAAGTTATGACCAACCTAGATAGTATATTCAAAAGCAGAGACATGACTTTGCCTACTAAGGTCCGTCTAGTCAAGGCTATGTTTTTTCCTGCGGTCTTGTATGGATATGAGAGTTGGACTGTGAAGAAGGCTGAGCGCCAAAGAATTGATGCTTTTGAACTGTGGTGTTGGAGAAGACTCTTGAGGGTCCCTTGGACTGCAAGGAGATCCAACCAGTCCATTCTGAAGGAGATCAGCCCTGGGATTTCTTTGGAAGGAATGATGCTAAAGCTGAAACTCCAGTACTTTGGACACCTCATGCGAAGAGTTAACTCATTGGAAAAAGACTGATGCTGGGAGAGATTTGGGGCAGGAGGAGAAGGGGACGACCCAGGATGAGATGGCTGGATGGCGTCACATATTTGATGGACGTGAGTCTGAGTAAACTCCGGGAGATGGTGTTGGACAGGGTGGCCTGGTGTGCTGCAATTCATGGGGTCGCAAAGAGTCAGACACGACTGAGTGACTGAACTGAACTGAACTGAAATAGTAGTTCTTAGATGTTCCATTGTATTTCTTTCTTTTTATTCCCCCTTTTCCTTCACTTTCTTTTTTATCATTCTTTTAGCACTTTGAACTTCATTGTAGTTTGGTAAATTTCTAGCAGTCTATATTCAAGTTCACTGATTATTTTCTCATTAATGTCTAGTCAACTGATGAGCCCATCAAAAGCATTCTCTGGTTTCTGATATTCTTTCCTCTAAAATTCCCTTCAAATTCTTAGAATTTCCATCTTTCTCCCTTCAGCCCATATGTTCTTGTATGTTGTCTACTTTTTCCTTTAGAGCCCTCAACATGTTAGTTAAGTTTATTTTAAATTTCTTGTCTGAAAAGTCCACCATTTGTTTCATGAATCTGATTCTGATGCTTGCTAGGTCTCTTGAAACTGATTCTGCTTGTCTTTTATCATGCCTTGTAGTGTTTTGTTGAAAGATGGGCATAATATGTAGGATGATAGCACCTTGGCTTTAGTGTAAAATTTAAAGTAGATCTGGCTAGCATTTGACCTTCATTTAATGTTTGCTATAGTTATATATACCAGAGGCTTCAAATTCCTGTAGGGTAGTTATCATTTGTCTCCCCTATTGACTTTGGATTTTTCTAAATGCATTTTTTCCCCTAAAATTATGGTTCATAAAAGTTCTTTCAGCTGTGAACTGCTATTTTTATGCTAGAGCCTAGTTGATTTGATAGTGGAGAGGAGGGCATGCATTCTATAATCACAATTAAATCCAGTTATTTCAGGGGACCTGGCATGTGACCATTTTAAGACTTTTTTAGTCTCCTTTGTCCCTTTTTTAAGTCATTGGAAGTAGTGGTGGGGAGGATAACCTTTTACCCAGGTGGGATAAGGCTCTAATAAAGCTTTTACCCTTGGAGAGAAGGACTTTTCATATGAAGCACTCTGGTTCTATTTCACAATGATTTTGTTCCTCTCTCCTACTGGAGACATAGGTGATCTTTCTCACCTCTCTAGTATAAAATCTGATGCAGTTTCTCAAGATTAAAATCTACAGAAGTGTTGGGTTCCCTAAGACTGTGGCCCCACGAGTTTTCCATTCATGTTAAAGCTACTCAGCCTAAAATGAAAATTGTAGTTTTTAAAAATTCTAATTTGCAAGCTAGTCAGTGTACATTAGGATTGTGATATGATATAGCATTTTATACTAAAAAAGTACAACTTAAAACATACATTAAAGTTGAGGGTTCCTTTATTAACTCTTCACTAGGTAAAATATTTGCTTACATGAAATACCGATGAACATAGTTCTAGAAAAAAAAAAACTATCTATTGTGGTTGGAAAAGGCAAGTTGAGGCTTAAAAATGTATTTTAACATTTATTGCCACAGTTCTAACAAGCACAGTAACTTATCAAATGAAGTATTAAAAAAGTAATGTGTATTTTAATATCAAAATTGTATTATAGATTATCTGCCATAAATGTTGAAATTTTATATAATGATGCAAAGTTACTTAAAAATCTGAAATATCAATACAAGTTTTCTATATAGATTACTATAAATGATCCAGTGCTTTTCTCATTTATTTCTCAATAGTTCTTCCTTAGAATGTAGCAATGAACCTAGGCTTGTATGAGGAATTCATTCTATTCTTGTACAACTAATAGTTTTACAAGTTGAAATTCAGATGAGGTTTGCATCTGAACATTCAACTGCCCAATTTCAATCTAGGCAGAAGTTCTTTAAAACCCTTTCTTCTGTCTGGTCTGCTGCTTATGTGGATATATGATAGTGAAATTGCTCCCTGTTGTTACTATCGTAGCTTTCTGCACTTTTTGATTCTGTTGACCACAACCATTTGTCTCACAAATTAAGTGCTGTACCTGCATTGATTTATCTGCTGTAACACTTGTTCTGGTTTAATTTAATTATTTCTTTTGTATGCAGCTTATTGCATTAGGTTTCATGTATTTATCCATCTGAAATATATTTTGTCATGTACTGCTAGAGCATCTGGACACCCTAAAGTAAGTAAGAGTTAAACCAATTTATCAATTTATAAACCTATCAATTTAGCCAGAAACTTATTTCCACACTAATAGCTGTAACAACATGCTAAATAAGATTATACTTTCACCTGACTCTTTGAATCAAAGAGCTCACAAAACAAAATTTATTCATATTGTTCCCAGTTCAATTTACTTAAAATCCTAACTTTCCTAGTCATTACTTTATCAATACAATTGTAAACTATGCAAGTTTTTTAACTTTAAATAGAAATGTTTCTTGGAGTAATCTGCCAAATAGTGGTTTAATAAATGCCTTGTGCTGAATGACTTCTGTGTTTGGTACTTTTTACAATATGGAAATTAGTGGTGTGATGGCAAAGAAGTCAATGAATTGTTTAATCCTGATGGGCACTTTATGATTTATTCTCAAGTACAGCTCTTGCTGGTTTGTTGTAGCATGATGATGTACATAATGATTTAGCATGAAGATTATGGCTTTGATATGGAGTCCTTGGCATAGGTAAATCTTTGTCCAACTCCCTCAGCCACTGGTAGGCCAAAGCCTTTTCTTTTCAAAACACAGAACCGCTTATCTTGGGGGCTCCATCTTAAGAGTTTGGAGAGGATCTATGTCCTGTATAATTTACATCCCAGAAGGACTGTTTAGCACAGCACTCTTTACAGTGGAGATCTTTGCACGGTTTAGAGAAGTCTGCTTCTATGTTTGAACTGGGAAGCTGCATCATTCACATCCCATATTCTTAATAACAGAGGTGGAGGAAAATTGTGTAACATAATCTATGTGTTATTACTAATCTTTATGATAATCCCTAAATGTGACTTGTCTAACTGTGGCAAAGTTAATGACTGACAGAACCAGAATGCAACACGGGCCTTTGTGGCCTTAATGGTCAGGTCCTTTCTCCCTGATAACACAACCTCCAAGAAGGTAATTGCATTTTCAGGACAACTTCAAATGACTACAAAAAACTTACAAATATATTTTATTTGTGATTATAATTCATAATCTCACACATCAATTTTTATTAATTTGTAAATATAATATTTTTGAGAATTTAATTTTGTCAAACGTTCCAGAAAGCTTATAGCAAAACATGGGAAATCTTAAAATGATGCTTATAAACTATTCATTAGACTCTGACAATGACACACTCATTGCCTATTTTTTTTCAATATTTTATTTGGATTTGAAGTAGATGATTGGTACACAGGGTTAAGCTAAAAGATATGAGTTTTACCAATTAGTGGATACACTTTTAAGATATAAGTGAATTTTAAAATATAGATCTCTATGTCTCAGGTTTGAAGACTACATGGTAATAAATTGAGGTGCTAGGTTTTCTAAGCAGGATGAGAAAAGAACATATTTAAAATCTGATTTGACAACTCTTACATCACACCCAGAGCATAACATAGCTGAAAATAGAAAGGATAATGGTAACAGCAAGGCAGGATTTATTTTGAGCTTCTACTGTGTTCCATTGCCTCATCTTGAATGAAATACTTCTTTCCTCCTACCTTGCTCTAAAAAGAAGAAAATACTCAGAGACATTATATTTATCACTTGTAATTTTGGGAAACACTATATTGGTTTTAAATGGTTTACCATGAAAAAAGAGTCTCCAAAGTAGGTTGTAGTTTTATAGCTTGAGGGTTCATGGCTTTGATAATATTTGGGAAATCATTACATACCTCCATACACAGTAGCTTCCCTGGTGGCTCAGAGGGTAAAGCATCTGCCTGCAATGAGGGAGACCAGGGTTCCATCCCTGGGTTGGGAAAATCCACTGGAGAAGAAAATGGAAACCTACTCTAGTACTCTTGCCTGGAAAATCCCATGGATGGAGAAACCTGGTAAGCTACAGTCCAAGGGGTCTTAAAGAGTCTGACACGACTGAATGACTTCACTTTCATTTTTCTTTCATGCACTTACTCGAAGATGCTTGATTTTCAGGGGCTAGTCCTGGAATCTATGGTTGGACTAGTAACTAAAGATTGTTTTTGAAAGACCTTAGTCAAGAAGCCTGTCCATGTCTGACGTAGGGTGCAGCTTGCTTGGGGCTGGTGCATGGAGATGACCCAGAGAGATGTTGTGGGGAGGGAGGTGGGAGGGGGGTTCATGTTTGGGAACGCATGTAAGAATTAAAGATTTTAAAATTAAAAAAAATAAAAATAAAAAAAATAAATAAAAAATAAAAGATAAAAAAAAAAAAGAAGCCTGTGCCAGAGGCAAAAGAAATCAGCAAAATAAATATGGATATGATCTTTTAGGGGCTTCCCAGGTGTTGTGTGGTAAAGAACCCACCTGCCAATGAAGATAGATGTAAAAGTCGCTGGTTGGATCTCTGGGTTGGGAAGATTCCCTGGAGGAGGGCGCGGCAACACACTCCAGTATTCTTGCCTAGAGAATCCTGTGGACAGAGGAGTCTTTGGGCTGCGGTGCATAGGGTCAAATAGAGTGTGACACAACTGAAGCGACTTAGCACGCATGTTGCGTCATCATTCAGATGCAGAAAACTTAACAAATGGCAGTAGTGATAGAGGTATTAAACAGTCATTGTAAAGATAAATACTAACATCATTAAGAGTTACAGTAGGTGGAATCTCTCAGGGAGCTCACTAAAGGAAGCAGGAGGAAAAGGATATGCCTTAAACAGCTGCCTGAATAAGAACTTTTGGCATTCTTGTATTTGCCCTTGTCTACAGTCTTAATGTTGGAGTGTATCAGAGGTTTCTCAGTATGTAACCATTCTACAACTTAGTGGGCTGAAACAGTAAACATTGACTTCTCATGACTTAAAATGTAAGCCTGGTAGTTTTTCTTGTGTGACCCGGCTTGGCTAATATTAGGGTTCATTTGGTAGCTTGGCTAGGACTGGATCATCTAGGTTGGCCAGTCTCACATGTTTGGCAGTTGACTTGAGGTCAGCCAACACAAACAAGATGACTTGGCCATATATCTCTCATAATCCAGCAGATTATTCCTGAGATATTCAGGTAAATATGGTTACTGTTACCAAAAGCAGCCAGGAGAGGGTAAGCCTCAATGTACAACTCAAAGTACACAAAAATGTACTTTTTACTCATTATTTGCATAGCATACTTTTCTATTGCCCAAAGTAGTTCACAAGATAAGCCTATGATCTTGGAGGGTTATGAAGACAAGAAGGAAAAATATTGTGGCAAAGTTTGCAAACATTATATCATGTAGATATTTTATAAGCTGTTTAGCTAATCAAGCCAAAATGAGAGGAGTGTACAAATACTCAACTTTACACAAAATATATTGTGTTGATTATTTTTGCAGGGACTAAAAAGGCTGTAGTGTTTTTACTCTCAGAGAATGACAGGGAAAGTTAAGACACAATTCTCAGATTTTATTCAAGTTTAGAGGAAGTCCTAACATTCTAAGTGAATTTGAGCAGGTATGGAAAGGAAATAGTGATATTGCTTTATGGCTATATCCTTTGAGTTCTCCTTGTTCCATGAAATAAAGAAGCAATCTAAGTAGAACCTTGAAACTATTGGATTTGGCCCACAACTATGTTTCTTTTGGCTATTCAGTATTAATCAAATATATTAGTTATCCAGATGTAAAAACTAGATTTTACAATCACACACAAAAAATAAAAAACTGAAATTTTGGTAATATTAATAAAAATGAAAGGTCTGGCTTCATCACTCAGAGCAATTAGGTGCTAGCATTGAGCATCAGCTAAAGAAGATTCATCACTTCTTTTGAATCACCTTTTGGTTTACTTAAGGTCATACAATTAATGATATGTATGTATAAATATATAATACATGTACATATGTTTCTGTATGCTGCAAAACTCCTCCCTTCCATTTCAATACCTAAACCATATATATTCTACCAACCAAAACTCATGATGTGCATGTTGTGTAGAATTCTATTGGATTATGGCTATAGATTCTTTTTTAATTCTAGTTTTCTCTTTTGTAAATTTTCATTACTAGGGTTTTTTGTTTATTTTAATTTTAATGAGTTTTTATTAAGGTATATTTAATTTACAATATTGTGTTAGTTTCTGCTATACAGCAAAGTGAGTTAGTTATACAAATCCAATCTTTTTAGATTCTTTTCCCATATGGATCATTACATAATATTGAGTAGATTTGCCTGGGCTATGCATTAGGTACTCATGGTTATCTATTATATATGTAGTAGTCTGTATATGTCAGTCTCAATTTCCCAATTTATTCTGTCTCTCTTCCCTCTTCAGGCTTCCCTGGTAACTCAGCTGGTAAAGAATCTGCCTGCAATATGGAAGACCTGGGTTTGATCCCTGGGTTGGGAAGATAACCTGGAGAAGGGAATGGCTACCCACTCCAGTATTCTGGCGTGAAGAATCCCATGGCCTGTGTAGTCCCTTTGGTATCCATAAATTTCTTCTTTACATCTTGTCTCTATTTGTGTTTTGCAGACAAGTTCATCTGTACCTTTTTTTCTAGATTACACATATTACAAGATACTTGCTTTTCTGACTTATACTTTACTCTGTATGACAGTCTCTATGTCTATCCATGTCTCTGCTGATGAAACTATTTCATTCTTTTTTATGGCTGAATAATATTCCTTTGTATAATGTATCACATCTTTAGCCATTCCTATATTAATGGACATTTAAGTTGCTTCCATATCCTGGCTATTGTAAATTGTGTTGCAATGAAAACTGGGGAGCATGTATCCTTCTGAATTATGGTTTTCTCTAGGTATCTGCCCAAGAGTGGGATTGCTGGGTTGTATAGTGGTTCTATGTTTATTTTCTTAAGGATTCTCCATTCTGTTTGCCCATAGTAGCTGTACCAATTTATCAGTTCAGTTCAGTTCACTTCATTCACTCAGTCCTGTCCTACTCTTTGACCCCATGGACTGTAGCACACCAGGCCTCCCTGTCCATCACCAACTTCCAGAAGTTACTCAAACTCATGTCCTTTGAGTCAGTGATGCCATCCAATTATCTCATTCTCTGTCATCCCCTTTTCTTCCTGCCTTCAGTCTTTCCCAGCATCATGGTCTTTTCAAATGAATCAGCTCTTCCCATTAGGTGGCCAAAATATTGGAGTTTCAGCTTCAGCATCAGTCCTTCCAATGTATATTCAGGATTGATTTCCTTTAGGGTGGACTGGTTAGATCTCCTTGCAGTCCAAGGGACTCTCAAGAGTCTTCTCCAACACCACGGTTCAAAAGCTATATTCCTACCAATAGTATAGGAGAGTTTTCTTTTCTCCATCCCTCTCCCGAATTTATTATTTGTAGGCTTTTGATGATGACCATTCTGAGTAATGTATGGTGATATCTAATTCTTGTTTTGATTTGCACTTCTACTAATTAGTGATGGTGAGCATCTTTTTGTCTTTTTGTGAGCTTTTTTATAAATTTGTATTCAACAACAAATATCCTTTTTATTTTTTGTTGTTAAGAGAAAGACTTACAAGAGTATTTGACCAAACTTTCTTTATACTGTTTTTTTTTTTTTTATGGAATTTTTTGGATTTGTTTCTTTTTGTATTAAAATTCTTAATTCAAAACAACTTTTTTTTTTCTTTCCCAAGTGGGACTTTGGCACATATCCAGAAGTATGGTTCTGAGATCTTTGTTGTTGATTCAGTTGAATACCCATAGATTCATATCTAATTTGAAAGTTGTTATTGGCTAGTACTTTAAAAATAGCAACATATTGTGTTTTATCTAGGAGTATAATTGAGAAATTTAACGCCACCTGATCCTTATTTTTATTTTTTATTTTTTGAGGCTAATTACTTTACAATATTGTATTGGTTTTGCCATACATCAACATGAATCTGCCATGGGTGTACATGTGGTCCCCATCCTGAACCCCCCTCCCAAATCCCTCCCCATCCCATACTTCTAAGTCATCCCAGTGCACCAGCCCCAAGCACCCTGTCTCATGCATCGAACCTGGACTGGCAATCCAGTTCACATATGATAATATGCATGATTTAATGCCATTATCCAAACCATCCCACCCTCGCCCTCTCCCGCAGAGTCCATAAGACTGTTCTATACATCTGTGTCTCTTTTGCTGTCTCACATATAGGGTCATCATTACCATCTTTGTAAATTCCATTTATATGCGTTAGTATACTGTATCAGTGTTTTTCTTTCTGGCTTACTTTACTCTGTATAATAGGCTTCAGTTTCATCCACCTCATTAGAACTGATTCAAATGTATTCTTTTTAATAGCTGAGTAATATTCCATTGTGCATATGTACCACAGCTTTCTTATCAATTCTTCTGCTGATGGACATCAAGGTAGCTTCCATGTCCTGGTTATTATAAACAGTGCTGTGATGAATATTGGGGTACATGTGTCTCTTTCAATTCTGGTTTCCTCAGTGTGTATGTCCAGCAGTGGGAGTGCTGGGTCATATGGCAGTTCTAGTTCCATTTTTTTAAGGAATCGCTACACTGTCCTCCATAGTGGCTGTACTTGTTTGCATTCCCACCAACAGTGTAAGAGGATTCCCTTTTCTCCACACCCTCTCCAGCACTTATTGCTTGTAGACTTTTGGATATCAGTCTTTCTGACTGTCATGCAATGATACCTCATTGTGGTTTTGATTTGCATTTCTCTAATAATGAGTGATGTTGAGCCTCTTTTCATGTGTTTGTTAGCCATTTGTATGTCTTTTTTGGAGAAATGTGTATTTAGTTCTTTGGCCCATTTTTTGATTGGGTCATTTATTTTTGTGGAATTGAGCTGCAGGGGTTGCTTGTATATTTTTGAGATTAATTCTTTGTCAGTTGCTTCATTAGCTATTATTTTCCCACATTCTGAAGGCTGTCTTTTCACCTTGCTTATAGTTTCTTTTGTTGTGCAAAAGCTTTTAATTTTAATTAGGTCCCATTTGTTTATTTTTGCTTTCATTTCCATTACTCTAGGAGGTGGGTCATAGAGGATCCTGCTGTGATTTTTGTCAGATACTGTTTTGCCTATGTTTCTCTCTAGGAGTTTTATAGTTTCCAGCCTTACTTTTAGATCTTTAATCCATTTTGAGTTTCTTTTTGTGTATTTTGTTAGAAAGTGTTCTAGTTTCATTTTTTCACGAGTCGTTGACCAGTTTTCCCAGCACCACTTGTTAAAGAGATTGTCTTTACTCCATTGTATATTCTTGCCTCCTTTGTCAAAGATAAGGTGTCCATAAGTGTGTGGATTTATCTCCGGACTTTCTATTTTGTTCCATTGATCTATATTTCTGTCTTTGTGCCAGTACCATACTGTCTTGATGAATGTGCCTTTGTAGTAGAGCCTGAAGTCAGGCAGGTTGATTCCTCCAGTTCCATTCTTCTTTCTAAAGATTGCTTTGGCTATTCGAGGATTTTTTGTATTTCCAAACAAGCTGTGAAATTATTTGTTCTAGCTCTGTGAAAAATATCATTTGTAGCTTGAAAGGGTTTGCACTGAGTCTATAGATTGCTTTGGGTAGTATATTCATTTTCACTATATTGATTCTTCTTATCCTTGAACATGGTATATTTCTCCATCTATTTGTGTCATCTTTGATTTCTTTCACTAGTGTTTTATAGTTTTCTATATATAGGTTTTTGTTTCTTTGGATACATATATTCCTAAGTATTTTATTCTTTTCATTGCAATGATGAATGGAATTGTTTCCTTAATTTCTCTTTGTTTTCTCATTGTTAGTGTATAGGAATGCAAGAGATTTCTGTGTGTTTATTTTATATCCTGCAACTTTACTGTATTCATTAATAAGTTCTAGTAATTTTCTGGTGGAGTCTTTAGGGTTTTCTGTGTAGAGGACCATGTCTTCTGCAAACAGTGAGAGTTTTACTTCTTTTCCAATCTGGATTCCTTTTATTTCCTTTTTCTGCTCTGATTGCTGTGGCCAAAACTTCCAAAACTATATTGAATAGTAGTGGTGAGAATGGGCACCACTCTTGTTCCTGACTTTAGGGGAAATGCTTTCAATTTTTCACCATTGAAGTTAATGTTTGCTGAAGGTTTGTCATATATAGCTTTTATTATGTTGAAGTATGTTCTTTCTATTCCTGCTTTATAGGTGGTTTTTATTACAAATGGATGTTGAATTTTGTCAAGGCCTTTCTCTGCATCTCATGATATAATTATATGGTTTTTATTTTTCAATTTGTTAATGTGGTGTATTACGTTGATTGATTTTTGGATGTTGTAGAATCATTGCATCCTTGGGCTAAAGCCCTCTTGGTCGTGATGTATAATCTTTTTAACATGTTGTTGGATTCTGTTTGCTAGAATTTTGTTAAGGATTTTTGCATCTATGTTCATCAGTGATATTGGCCTGTAGTTTTCTTTTTTGGCAGCATCTTTGTCAGGTTTGCTATTAGGGTGATGGTGGCCTCATAGAATGAGTTTGGAAGTTTACCTTCCTCTGCAATTTTCTGGAAGAATTTGAGTAGGATAGGTGTTAGCTCTTCTCTAAATTTTTGGTAGAAATCAGCTGTGAAGCTGTCTGATCCTGGGCTTTTGTTTGCTGGAAGATTTCTGATTACAGTTTCAATTTTCATGCTTGTGATAGGTCTGTTAAGCTTTTCCATTTCTCTTTGTTCAGTTTTGGAAAGTTGTACTTTTCTAAGAATTTGTCCATTTCTACCACGTTGTCCATTTTATTTGTATATAGTTGCTGATAGTAGTCTCTTATGAGCCTTTGTTGTCTGTTGGGATCTCTCCATTTTCATTTCTAATTTTGTTGATTTGATTTTTCTCCCTTTGTTTCTTGATGAGTCTGGCTAATGCTTTGTCAATTTTATTTAACTTCTCAAAGAACCAGCTTTTGGTTTTGTTGATATTTTCTGTGGTCTCTTTTGTTTCTTTTGCATTTATTTCTGCCTTAATTTTTAAGATTTCTTTCCTTGTACTAACCCTGGGGTTCTTCATTTCTTCCTTTTCTAGTTACTTTAGGTGTAGAGTTAGGTTTTGTTTTTTTGTTTTTGTTTTTTTTTTTTTTTTTACTTTTTTCTTGTTTCTTATGGTAAGCCTGTATTGTTATGAACCTTCCCCTTAGCACTGCTTTTACAGTGTCCCATAGGTTTTGGGTTGTTGTGTTTTCATTTTCATTCATTTCTATGTATATTTTGATTTCTTTTTTGATTTCTTCTGTGATTTGTTGGTTATTCAGTAGCATGTTGTTTAGCCTCCATATGTTGCAATTTTTAATAGTTTTTCTCCTGTAATTGAGATCTAATCCTACTACATTGTGGTCCGTGGAGATACCTGGAGAAGGAAATGGCAACCCACTCCTTTACTCTTGCCTGGAGAATTCCATGGACAGAGCAGACTGGAGAGACCCAGTCCATGGGGTTGCAAAGAGTTGGGCATGACTGAGTGACTGACACTTTCATTTCATTTATTATATTTATGTCTCTCCTTTCTGCTAAGCAGAAGTAGATTGGCCAAATATTATACTCAGGGAACAAGAATCATAATACAGCCTTTGGTATATATTTTTTCAAAACTTCTTTGAAGAAAAATCATCACAAAAAGGAAAAACAAACCAACCTCTCCCCCCCAAAAAAAGTAGCTTATTTTGCTTTAGATAAAAGAGCTATTCCAGATGTTAGCATCCTGTCCTCCCTCCAAATAATTGTTGACTTGAACTTTAGCAGTAAATGGCATTGTAATCTTGTTGCCATAGATATATTAAAGCTTCTGGCAGGTTATTGCTTTGTGTTAGGTCTGTCTCTGGGGAAAATGTTCTTGTCTGGGGAAGAAAATACCTGCCAGGAGCAGACAGGGGCTTAACAGGGTGTCAGCAATGTGAAAAAAGTCAACATTTATTCTGTGGTTCACTGCAAGACTAATGAAAAGGAAAGCTGAGTCTAATAGAGTGATAGCCAAGGTCAAAGTAATGAAGGCAAAAGGAAGGCTGGGTTCCTGAAATAAATTAATTCCCTTGTGTATTTGGTATGGCTACTAGGATGGCCTAAACAATAGTAAATTATTGTCTAACAGTTCTAGGGTCCAAGATCAAGGTGTCAGCAAGGTTTGTTCCTTCTTAAAGCTGTCAAAGAATCCATTCCTGGCCTTTCACTTTGCCTTATATTTTCCAAACATCCTATTTTCTTCCCTCTATACTTTTCTCTATGTCCAAGTTTCCCCTCAATGGGAACATTAGTCATATTGTATGATAGCTTACCCTAACAACCTCACTTTAGATTACCTAGTTCTGTAAAAAGTGTTCCTCCTAATAAGGTCACAATTTGAGGTACCAGGGGTTACATATTCAACATATGAATTAACTCAGTTCATAGGACTCTGAAATACTTATAGTTATTTTAACAAGAGATTCCTCAGCCTAATAGTTTCAACTGGTCACTCTAACCAAAGTATTCAGGTTATGTAAGAGGTTTAAGTGATTAGCCAGGAAAATTATAGTAAAAAATTTGCTAAACATATGTGAAAAGAAAAATACTGATCAAAATGGTAACCCTATTTTGATTAATGGAACATCTGGAAGCACTTATATTTTTGAAGTTACAAGCAAACCTTGTGGGGGCGACTATTTTATCCTTTGCACTAAATCTGCAATTCAGTCCACTCTCAATTAAGATGATACTTTTGCCATAGACTGGGCTGCAATGCACATATACAACTTTTAGGCTTGTTTTGAAACAATTACAAAAGGTAATATAATTTCAACTTACCTCTGTGAATCATTAGAATCATTTTATTTAATTGTAATAAAGTACTCTCACTTTGGGGGAGATAACAAAAGAACTGGGTTTTCCCTTCCATCCTGACAACTAAAAAATCATCTATGAAAAAAAATGAAAAATTTGTTTCGAAGTAATGAGGAATATCTTTCCCTTGAGAAATACATCATATGAAAAGATATTAAACATCATTATTCATTCCATTCAGTTCAGTTTAATCACTCAGTAGCATCCAACTCTGCAACCCCATGCACTGCAGCACACCAGGCCTCCCTGTCCATCACCAATACCTGGAGTCCACCCAAAGACCATGTCCATTGAATCGGTGATGCCATCCAACTTTTTCATCTTCTGTCATCCCCTTCTCCTCTGTCCCCAATCTTTCCCAGCATGAAGGTCTTTTCAAATGAGTTAGCTCTTTGCATCAAGTGTCCAAAGTATTGGGGCTTAAGCTTCAACTCAGTCCTTCCAATGAACACCCAGGACTGATCTCTTTTAGAATGGACTGGCTGGATCACCTTGAAATCCAAGGTACTCTCAACAGTCTTCTCCAACACTACAATTCAAAAGCATCAATTCTTCAGCACTCAGCTTTCTTCACAGTCCAACACTCACATCCATACATGACCACTGGAAAAACCATAGCCTTAACTAGATGGAACTTTGTTGGCAAAGTAATGTCTCTGTTTTTGAATATGTTATCTACGTTGGTCATAACTTTCCTTCCAAAGAGTAAGCGTCTTTTAATTTCATGGCTGCAATCACCATGTCTAGTGATTTTGAAGCCCCCAAAAATAAAGTCAGTCACTGTTTCCACTGTTTCCCCAACTGTTTTCCATGAAGTGACAGGACCAGATTCCATGATCTTAGTTTTCTGAATGTTGAGCTTTAAGCCAACTCTCTCACTCTCCTCTTTCACTTTCATCAATAGGCTCTTTTGTTCCTCTTCATTTTCCACCGTAAGGAGGGTGTCATCTGCGTATTTGAGGTTATTGATATTTCTCCCAGCAATCTTGATTCCAGCTTGTGCTTCTTCCAGCCCAGAGTTTCTCATTACGGAAATAAAAAATCAAAATCATAATAAAATATCATTTTATATCCACTAGGATTACATAAATCAAAAAGACAGACAATAACAAGTGTTGATAAGGATACAGAAAAGTTAGAATCCTTAAGCACTGCTGATGAAAATGTCAAATGCTGCTGGCCACTTTTGAAAACAGTTTGGCAGTTCCTCAAATGTTAAACATAGAGTTATTATATTATCCAACAATTCTGCTTCTAGTTATCTACCTAGAAATAAAAACACATGTCCAATAAAAACTTTAACGAAATATTCATAGCAGCATTGTTTATAAACTCAAAATTTGAATACCAAATCCATTCTACTGATGAAACAAAGAAAATTATGTATATCTCTAGAGTGAAATAATGAGTACAAAAAATAAATAATTACTGATACATTTAAAACAAAGATAAGCATTGAAAACATTATGATGATGAAGTAACTTAGTAAACTATCACATATTATGATTTCAGTTAAATGAAGTCCAGAACAGGTCAATCTAAGAAGCAATGTAGGTTAACAGTTTCCTAGGGCCGAGGAGGATGGGGTTGGTAAATAACTGTACACATATGAATGTTTATTTTTAGAGAAAGAAAAAAAAAATTCTAAAGTTAGACTGTATTGATAACTATTCAAATTTAAAAAATCATATAACTCTGAATATATTTAAAACCATAGAACTCTATAATTTGAATTGATATATTTTGTGATCATTATACCTCAACAAACCTATTATAATGAAGTGGAAAATTAAACTTACAGAAATTAGAAAAATAAATTTAAGCAATAATTATATTCTGGTTGTTCAAGTATATAGAATAATTTAGCAGGTTAAGTAGAGACATCAAAGTATAGAAAATAAATACCCACAAGAAAGCTTAGAAAATAAAGTACAATTTCTAACATCAGAAAATACTAGATGAAGTTCACATGCGGATATTGCAGAATTTTATTGTACATGAAGATTTAACAGTAGAAATAAAATAAAAAGCAGAAAAATGTTGGGGGTAAAAATAGCATTGTTGAACTCTGGGACAACATCAAGCATCTAAAGGTATGTGCATTGAAGTCAATGAATGGAGGAGTGATGAAAACTATTTGAATACAGGCGATAATTTTCCTAATCTTTATGAAAAATATGTATATATACACAGAGACATAAGAAGCTAAAAAACCTCAAGCATAAGAAATATTTAGAAACTATGCCTAAGCATATCACAAATAAATTGCTTAAAATCAAATAGAAAGATAATTTATAATTTAATATACCTATTACATCAGATAAAATAAAAGTTATCATTAAATGCTGACACAAATGCAGATAAAAATGGATATCTCATGGCACAGTTACTCTGGAAGATAGTTTAGCAGTGCCATTAAAAATTAAACCTATATTTATAATGTAAATCAGCAATTGCACCCTTAGACATTTATTCCAGAGAAGTAAAAACTTACATCAACACAAAAGTCTCTACACAATTATGTATCACAGCTTTATATGTAATGCCCCAAAACTGGAAACGATCATGTCCCTCAGTGAAGGAAAGGTTAAAACAATTGCTGTACACCCATACTATAGAAATTACATAGCAATAAACAGGATTGAATTATTGATATATATAAACTTAGATAGAGCTATTTCAAATCCTGAAAGATGATGCTATGAAAGTGTTGCACTCAATATGCCAGCAAATTTGGAAAACTCAACATTGGCCACAGGACTGGAAAAGGTCAGTTTTCATTCCAGTCTCAAAGAAAGGCAATGCCAAAGAATGCTCGAATTACAATACAATTGGACTCATATCACACACTAGTAAAGTAATGTTCAAAATTCTTCAAGCAATTCTTCAGCAATATGAGAACTGTGAACTTGCAGATGTTCAAGCTGGTTTTAGAAAAGGCAGAGGAACCAGAGATCAAATTGCCAACATCCGCTGGACCATGGAAAAAGCAAGAGAGTTCCAGAAAAACATCTATTTCTGCTTTATTGACTATGCCAAAGTCTTTGACTGTGTGGATCACAATAAATTGTGGAAAATTCTGAAAGAGATGGGAATACCAGACCATCTGACCTGTCTCTTGAGAAATCTGTATGCAGGTCAGGAAGCAACAGTTAGAACTGGACATGGAACAACAGACTGGTTCCAAATAGGAAAAAGGAGTATGTCAAGGCTGCATGTTGTCACTCTGCTTATTTAACTTATATGCAGAGTACATCATAAGAAACTCTGGGTTGGAAGAAGCACATGCTGGAATCAAGATTGCTGGGAGAAATATCAATAACCTCAGATATGCAGATGACACCACCCTTATTGAAGAAAGTGAAGAAGAACTAAAAAGTCTCTTGATGAAAGTAAAAGAGGAGAATGAAAAGTTGGCTTAAACCTCAACATTCAGAAAACTAAGGTCATGACATCTGGTCCCATCACTTCATGGGAAATAGATGGGGAAACAGTGGAAACAGTGTCAGACTTTATTTTGGGGGGCTCCAAAATCACTAGAGATGGTGATTGCAGCCATGAAATTAAAAGACACTTACTCCTTGGAAGGAAAGTTATGATCAACCTAGATAGCAAATTCTAAAGCAGAGACATTACTTTGCCAAAAAAAGACCATCTAGTCAAGGTTATGGTTTTTTCAGTAGTCATATATGGATGTGAGAGTTGGACTGTGAAGAAAGCTGAGTGCTGAAGAATTGATGCTTTTGAACTTCAGTGTTGGAGGAGACTCTTGAGAGTTCCTTGGACTGCAAGGAGATCCAACCAGTCCATTCTAAAGGTGATCAGTCCTGCATGTTCTTTGGAAGGAATGATGCTAAAGCTGAGGCTCCAGTACTTTGGCCACTTCATGCGAAATGTTAACTCATTGGAAAAGCCTCTGATGCTGGAAGGGATTGGCGGCAGGAGGAGAAGGGGACGACAAAGGATGAGATGGCTGGATGGCATCACTGACTCGATGGAAATGAGTTTGTTTGAACTCCGGGAGTTGGTGATGGACAGGGAGGCCTGGCGTGTTGCAACCCATGGGGTCGCAAAGAGTCAGACACGACTGAGCAACTGAACTGAACTGAAAGGGCATTATGATAAGTGAGCAAAGTATCTCAGAGGGTTACATACAGTATGATTCCATCATATAATACTCTTAAAATGACAAAATTAAATAAGTGTAGAGCAGATCTGTGATTGGCAAGGGTGAGCAATGGTGGGAGTATGGGATGAGTGTGACCATAAAGAAGTAAGGAGAAAAATCTTTGTGATGAAATAGTTCTTTATCTTGATCATGGTAGTGGTTACATGAATTTACGCATATGATAAAATGACATAGAAGTATAAACACAGATTAGACCATCTTAGATTCTTTTTGATGTTGTACTATATATGTAGCTTTCACCTACTTTCCTCAAATAGTTACACAAGACCTCTCTGTACAATCTCTGCAAATTCCTGAAATGTAATTATTTCAAAATTAGACAAAAATAACAAAAGAAATTTTTATTTCAGTGGAACATTTCTGCAAGTAGATGCTGACTGTTCTGCTTGGGTGGAAACATAATATGGAGCCAATTTGAGTCCAGCCAAGTCTAGTTCAGTTTTTAAATCAGTTGACCCACAGAAGCATAACAGAGAATAGTTGTTCTTTAAAGCCACAGGGCTTTGAAGTGGTTTAGTTTGCAGGAGTAGTTTGAAAATAAAAAAAAAAACAATACATCCCATTTGCCTCCTCTTTACAGCCCTAAAAATGGTGGATGCCTATCACTGTTGGCTGTGGCAGAAACAGGTATGTGGTGTCCTCCAATATTTGTTCTAACCTTCTGTTACACCAGAGTAATAATATCTCTGATTTTTATCTGGCCATATGGCTATCTGAATTAAGACCACATTTCCAACCTCTCCTGTAATTGAGTGTGGCTATGTCACTAAATTCTAACCTATGACATGTAAGAGAAAGTGCCATATATCATTCCTGGGAAGCTTCTCTGAGAAATAACAGACATTCACCCCTTTCCCTTTCTTTCTTGCTTCTTCATCTTTCTCACATATTGGATTGAAGAAGTAATGGCTGAAGCTCAAACAACTCTGTTGAATACAAGGTGGAAAATACATTTCGAGGATGGCAAGGCAACAAAGTAGAAGAAAATGATTTCCTGTTGATTATGGAGATATATTACCAGTCCAAGACTGCTTATTGATGAACTCACTGTATCTGAGAGTGATATAATCTTTTACCTTATGTTTCCTACCAGTCACAACACAACTCAATCTTTATTACATGGCTTCTTATCTGGGCTACTCTTTTTCATGGGCTTATCCTGTCAAACCTACCATGGTATGTACCATATGCGTTGCAGCCATTAAATAATTATTTACTAACCTCTTACTATGTGTTAGACAGTATGATGATGCTGAGTGAATAGTAAGGAGCAAGACAGATATGCTACATGCCCTCAAGGGTCTTGAAAAAAAGATAGAGAAAATATTGAAAGCAATTAGAGCAAAGGAACACAATCCATACAAAAAAAGTAAAAAGAAATATGACAGCAGATTTACTGGATTTTTTTTTTTTTGAAGCAAGCTGTAAGAATGCGGAGAAACACCATTAAAACTTTCAAAAAATATATAATTGTATAAACAAAAACAACAATGTATTCTAGGTTTTATAACAGAGAGAGCAGTAAAATCTGTGAAAAACAGCATAAAATCAGTGGTGGGAGAAGGGAAATATACTGTCCTTAGAGTTTATGTGAGATACCATAATATTAAAGGTCAATTCAGTTCCGTTGCTCAGTCGTGTCTGACTCTTTGCGACCCCATGAACCGCAGCACACCAGGCTTCCCTGTCCATCACCAACTCCAGCAAACTCATGTCCATTGAGTTAATGATGCCATCTAACAAGCTCATCCTCTGTCATCCCCTCTCCTCCTGCCTTAAATCTTTCCCAACATCAGGGTCTTTTCAAATGAATCAGCTCTTCTCATCAGGTGGCCAAAGTATTGGAGTTTCAGCTTCAACGTTAGTCCTTCCAATGAACACTCAGGACTGATTTTCTTTATTTTTTTATTTTTTGTACCCACTTCTCACCACTTTATTTTTTTTTTAAATTTTCATTTTTACTTTACAATACTGTATTGGTTTTGCCATACATTGACATGAATCCACCACAGGCGTACATGAGTTCCCAATCCTGAACCCCCCTCCCACCTTCCTTCCCATATCATCTCTCTGAATCATCCCCGTACACCAGCCCCAAGCATCCTGTATCCTGCATCAAACATAGACTGGCAATTCATTTCCTACATGATAGTATACATGTTTCAGTGCCATTCTCCCAAATCATCCCACCCTCTCCCTCTCCCTCAGAGTCCAAATGTCCGTTCTATACATCTGTGTCTCTTTTGCTGTCTCGCATACAGGGTTATCATTACCATCTTTCTAAATTCCATATATATGTGTTAGCATACTGTATTGGTGTTTTTCTTTCTGGCTTACTTCACTCTATATAATTGGCTTGAGTTTCATCCATCTCATTAGAACTGATTCAAATGTATTCTTTTTAATGGCTGAGTAATACTCCATTGTGTATATGTACCACAGCTTTCTTATCCATTCATCTGCTGATGGACATCTAGGTTGTTTCCATGTCCTGGCTATCATAAACAGTGCTGCGATGAACATTGGGGTACATGTGTCTCTTTCAGTTCTGGTTTCCTCAGTGTGTATGCCCAGCAGTGGGATTGCTGGGTCATAAGGCAGTTCTATTTGCAATTTGTTAAGGAATCTCCACACTGTTCTCCATAGTGGCCGTACTAGTTTGCATTCCCACCAACTGTGTAAGAGGGTTCCCTTTTCTCCACACCCTCTCCAGCATTTATTGCTTGCAGACTTTTGGATCGCAGCCATTCTGACTGGTATGAAATGGTACCTCATTGTGGTCTTAATTAACATTTCTCTGATAATGAGTGATGTTGAGCATCTTTTCATGTGTTTGTTAGCCAGCCATCTGTAAGTCTTCTTTGGAGAAATATCTATTTAGTTCTTTGGCCCATTTTTTGATTGGATCATTTATTTTTTCTGGAATTGAGCTGCATAAGTTGCTTGTATATTTTTGAGATTAGTTGTTTGTCAGTTGCTTCATTTGCTATTATTTTCTCCCATTCAGAAGGCTGTCTTTTCACATTGCTTATAGTTTCCTTTGTTGTGCAGAAGCGTTTTATTTTAATTAGATTCCATTTGTTTATTTTTGCTTATATTTCCAGTATTCTGGGACGTGGATCATAGAGGATCCTGCTGTGATTTATGTCAGAGAGTGTTTTGCCTATGTTCTCCTCTAGGAGTTTTATAGTTTCTGGTCTTACTTTTAGATCTTTAATCCATTTTGAGCTTATTTTTGTGTGGGGTGTTAGAAAGTGATCTAGTTTCATTCTTTTACAAGTAGTTGACCAGTTTTCCCAGAACCTCTTGTTAGGATGGACTGGTTAAATCTTCTTTCAGTCCAAGGGACTCTCAAGAGTCTTCTCCAACACCACAGTTCAAAAATATCAATTCTTTGGTGCTCAGCTTTCCCCATAGTCCAACTCTCACATCCATACACGACTACTGGAAAAAACATAGCCTTAACTAGATGGACCTTTGTTGGCAAAGTAATGTCTCTGCTTTTTAATATACTATCTAGGTTGGTCATAACTTTCCTTCCAAGGAGTAAGCGTCTTTTAATTTCATGGCTGCAATCACCATCTACAGTGATTTTGGAGCCCCCCAAAATAAAGTCTGACACTGTCTCCACTGTTTCCCCATCTATTTCCACGAAGTGATGGGACTGGATGCCATGATCTTAGTTTTCTGAATGTTGAGCTTTAAGCCAACTTTTTCACTCACATCTTTCACTTTCATCAAGAGGCTCTTTAGTTCTTCTTTACTTTCTGCCATAAGGGTGGTGTCGTCTGCATATCTGATATTGTTGATATTTATCCTGGCAATCTTGATTCCAACTTGTGCTTCTTCCAGCCCAGCATTTCTCATGATGCACTTTACATATAAGCTAAATAATCAGGGTGACAACATACAGCCTTGATGTACTCCTCTTCCTGTTTGGAACCAGTCTGTTGTTCCATGTCAAATACTAAAGATAGACCATGACAATTTTAAAAGAGACACAGATGTATAGAACGGACTTTTGGACTCTGAGGGAGAGGGAGAGGGTGGGATGATTTGGGAGAATGGCACTGAAACATGTCTACTATCATGTAAGAAACGAAGTGCCAGTCTATGTTCGATATAGGATACAGGATGCTTGGGGCTGGTGCATGGGGATGATCCAGAGGGATGATATGGGGTGGGAGGTAGGAGGGGGATTCAGGATGGGGAGCTCATATACACCCGTGGTGGATTCATGTCAATGTATGGCAAAACCAATACAGTATTGTAAAGTAAAATAAAGTAGAAATAAAATTAAAAAAAAAAATCAAGGAGACATAAAAAAATAAAAAAAAAAGGTTACATTATAAACCTTACGTCAACATAAGACTTATAACCCTAAAGGCATGTATCTACTAGGGACAAAATGGAACCATAAATAGTATTCAATTCATTCAAAAGATGGCAGAAAGAAGAAAATGGAACAACAACAAAAAGTAGATGGTACACATGAAAAATAACTAGCAAGGCAGTATACTTAAGCACAACTCTATCAATAATCACATTATATGCAAATAGTTCAACTTAACTAAACACACACCCACACTGCCCCAAACTAAGGGCAAAACCCAATTATACGCTACATAAGAAATCTACGTCACTGCACCAGCCCCGAGCATCCTGAATCATGTATGTTGATGTATGGCAAAACCAATACAACAACAAAAAAAATACAATATTGTAATTAGCCTCCAATTAAAATAAATAAATTTATATTAAATAAAGAAATCTAATTCAAATATGACATAAGCAGATTAAAAGCAAAATGATGGAGAAAGATATACCAGGCTGAGAAAGATATAATGAATCAAAATAAATTGGTTCAGTTCAAAGCTGTAGAGTGATGCATAAATATTCCTCCCACCATTACAACAAGGCAAAACCTGAACAAAATTCATATTAACAACTCCCCTTTAACTCACCAGAAAATAGAAATTACAAAATAAATAACTCAAAATCTTTAGAAATATTGGCACTTGAAGTAAAAAAGAAATACTCCAGCAACTGTTTGCCTGAAAAAAAAATGCAGTAGAATGAAGAATCAATTGGTAATAAGTTAGTTATAACATTTTAAAGACTATCTAAAAGTCAAGTATAGGAAAATAATCAAAGTATGAAACCCTTAAAAGTGATACCAGGAAGCAAAGTCTTACCTTTTGGAGATATTTCCTCCACAAACACTATGGGGTATTTACAGAAGATTGAGAAAATATTTAAAGAATCATTTCTTATTGTGTTGGAGGGGAAAACTAGCCACTGTGGAAATTTGTGAAGGGTTTCCCTGTATTCCCTTCAGATAAAAAAAAAAAATAATAATAATTTGCAGGTAAAAATCATTTAAGACTTTTTTTGGGGGGAGGAGGCCTTTAGATTGGAGGAAATCAAGTGTGATTTAGAAAAAAAAAAAAAGAAAAACAACAAAGAACAGCACTGTTACTAGGAAAAGACGCAGGAATATATACTAGCCCAGTATTTTAGGCCCAAAAGCATGCATAGGAAAAGTGATAAAGGACAGAGTTGGTATGGACCTAACAGCAGCAGAGGATATTAAGAAGAGGTGGCAATAATACACAGAAGAACTATACAAAAAAAGATCTTCTTGACACAGACAACCACTATGGTATAATCACTCACCTAGAGACAGATATCCTGTTGTGAGAAGACAAGTGGGCCTTGGGAAGCATCACTACAAACAAAGCTAGTGAAGGTGATGGAATGCCAGTTGAGCTCTTTCAAATCCTAAAAGGTGATGCTGTGAAAGTGCTGCAATCAATTTACCAGCAAATTGGAAAACTCAGCATTGGCCGCAGGAAAGGAAAAGGTCAGTTTTCATTTCAATCCCAAATAAAGGCAATGCCAGATACTGCTCAAACTACTGCACAATTGCACTCATCTCACACGCTAAGCAAAGTAGTGCTCAAAATTCTCCAAGCCAGGCTTCAACAGTATGTGAACAGTGAACTTCCAGATATTCAAGCTGGATTTAGAAAAGGAAGAGGAACCAGAGATCAAATTGCCAACATCAATTGGATCATTAAAAAAACAAGAGTTCCAGTAAAACATCTACATCTGCTTTATTGACTATGCCAAAACCTTTGACTACGTGGACCACATCAAACTCTGGAAAATTCTTCAAGAGATGGGAGTACCAGACCACCTGACTTGCCTCCTGATAAATATGTATGCAAGTCAAGAAGCAACAGTTAGAACTGGACATGGAACAACACACTGGTTCCAAATAGGAAACAGAGTATGTCAAGGCCAAATATTGTCACCCTGCTTATTTAACTTATGTGCAGAGTACATCATGCCAAGTGCCAGACTTGATGAAGCACAAGTTGGGGTAATCTCAGACATGCAGATGACACCACCCTTATGGCAGAAAATGAAGAACTAAAGAGCCTCTTAATGAAAGTGAAAAAGGAGAGTGAAAAAGTTGGCTTAAAACCCAACATTCAGAAAACTAAGATCATGGTATCTTGTCCCTTCACTTCATGACAAATAGATGGGGAAACAATGAACACAGTGACAGACTTTTTTGGGGGGGCTCCAAAATCACTGCTGATGGTGACTGCAGACATGAAATTAAAAGATGCTTGCCCCTTGGAAGAAAAGCTATGACCAACCTAGACAGCATATTAAAAAGCAGATATGTTACTTTGCCAACAAAGTCCCATCTAATAAATGCTATGTTTTTTTCGAGTAGTCATGTATGGATGTGAGAGTTGCACTATAAAGAAAGCTGAGCACCAAAAAATTGATGCTTTTGAACCATGGTGTTGGAGAAGACGCTTGAGAGTCCCTTGGACTGCAAGGAAGTCCAACAGTCCATCCTAAAGGAAATCAATCCTGAATATTCATTGGAAGGACTGATGCTGAAGCTGAAACTCCAATACTTTGGTCACGTGATGTGAAGCACTGACACACTGCAAAAGACCCTGATGCTGGGAGAGATTGAAGGCGGGAGGAGAAGGGGAAAATTGAGGATGAGAGGATTGGATGGCATCACTGACTCAATGTACATGAGTTTGGGTAGGCTCTGGGAGTTGGTGATGGACAGCACCTTGGGGTGCTGCAGTCCATGGGGTCACAGAGAGTCAGACATGACTGAGCAACTCAAGTAAGAATAAGTGAAGTTACAGCTATGGAGATACAGAGACCCAGTTCAGCCCAGGAGTGAGGTTAACTCAGAACAAAGAACTCTCCCTTCTCACCTGCCACCAGGCTAACATGCACTGTGTAAAGGCAATGATGGAATACAGCTGGGAGAACTGCAAAAGCATGAGTCTCTGTAGCCCACAGCGCAGGAGGAAAATACAAGGCCAGGAAAGGAGCAGATACCAAAGAAAATGACAAAACAATTCTGCAAATTAACACATCTCAAAGAAAGTTTGCCCAGAGGAATCTGATGGCTACAATACAATTATAGCCACAGCTCAACTTCTAACTAATTTTTTAGAAGTCCACATATCACAGGCCTGGCAGAAGTTCAAATTTACAAGCAAAGCAAAACGCTTCACTCATATCTGCTCTCCTATAACATAGGCTTCTGATAAAACATCACGATACATTAAAAAAGGGTGAGGAAAAACAGATTCTGAAAAGACAAGAAGTAATCATCAGAACCAGACTCTGATATGAATATATTAAAAACAAGCTAGCAATTTGCCCCAATTAACATTTATAGAACATTCTAATCTACAAAAGTGAAATACACTCTGAAACCATGGAAAGGTGTTCAGCATCACAAATCATCAGGGAAATTATAACAAACTACCACTACATACCCTCCTGTATGATTAAATGAAACTGACTGATATCACCAAAATTTATGAGAATGTAGATTATCCATAACTATCACCTTGTAGACTTACTGTGGATAAAGTTCTGGCAATATCACATGTAACTAAACCTGGTGGCTCAGTAATAAAGGATGTACCTACCAATGCAGGAGATGCAGGTTTGATCCCTGTGCCAGGAAGATCCTCTAGAAAAAGACATGGCAGCCTGTTCCTATGTTCTTGCCTGGGAAATCCCATGGAGGGAGGAGCCTGGCAGGCTACAGTCCTTGGGGTCACAAAAAAGTCAAATGCGACTAAGCCACCACACAACAACAAAACATCATTTATTCCATAATCTTGAATTCGATTACTAGGTCTTTAACCCACAAAGAAAAATATATGTACAGAAACTTATGGTATATTAAAATGTTGAAGTTTTATACATAATAATTAAAAAATGGAAAAGAGCCGAGTCCACCCAGAAGTGAATGTATTAAATTAATTGATGCTTTGTTTGTATGGAGAAAGCAATGCTACTCACCAATAAAAAGTTATCACATGATTTGACTTAATTAATTTCAAGTTGTGAAACAGACACAAGTAATATGTGGTCTAAAAATTTCAGAACAATAGTTGCTTCTTGTGAGAGGCATGAATTGAGTGGGAAGTGCATGACCAAACTTTCTAGGATGATAGTGATATTCTATATCTTGATTTGGTTTACAAGGGCATATGAATTTGTCAAAGCTCAGATAGCATTTACCTAAATTTCTGAAATGTGTTACACACAAATTGCATGTAAATTTGACATCAGAAAAAAAAGACCTGAATATAAATATTCAATTTTATTTAACATTTGCATGCTCAAATATTTAGAAATGTTCTGAAGTCTCTGACTTAGTTTGAAAATCATCCAAAAATAAGATGGATGGATGGATTGAACAGAGGATGCATAAGGTAATGAAACTTATGATGAAGCAAGAACATCAGGAAGTTTGTGGTATAATCCAGGGGAGTGTTCACTATAGTTTTTCAACCCTGATACATGTTTTGGTGGTGTTAGTTGCTCAGTCATGTCCAATTCTTTGCTACTCCATGGACTGTAGCCTGCCAGGCTCCTCTGTCCAGGAAGTTCTCCAGGCAAGAATACTGGAGTAGGTTGCCATTTCCTACTCCAGGGGATCTTCTCAACCCAGGGATCAAAACCGTGTCTCCCACATTGTTGGCAGAATCTTTACCATCTGAGCCACAAGGGGCTAACTCTGGTACATGTTTTAAGTTTTCATAACAAAAAAATGGACAACAAAACATATATAGAAGACAGTGACCACTGCCTCCAATCACTCAGGTTTCTAACTGAAATATGGCAAAATAGTAGGATAACTTTTTTAAAAGTTTATAATTCTATTACATGATAATGGATATTCTAATAACCATAGGGAGGAAAAAGTCTTTTCTTCTACCCTTTCTGGGGAGTCTGTAACAAAAGAGATTACTGAGAAAAGAAGTATACAGATTTACTTACTATGCTATGTGGGAGCTTTGCTGAGAAAATGAAGACTGGAAAAAGCTGTTAAATCTGAATATTCTAACACTAGTTTTGATGAAGTGTGCAAAGTTGTGGAAAATGTGACGGGAGAAAGAGATAATGAGCTAAGAGTGATAAACTGGGGGAACTCAGCAAGATTCATTCATTTCCACTTCTGCCTTCCTTAGTCTTCAGAAATAAGCACTCTCCTCTTAGAATAGGACAGGCAACTCTCACAGGAGGGTCTTTTTATCAGCTTTAGGGAGATGGGGAAAATGTCAGAGTCCCTCCTGCACCTGCCGTTTCTCAAATTTCTTCTTGAATGTTAAAATAGTCAATATGTCCAGGTGCTGTATTTTGGAGTATTATGTCCTGAACCCTGTCATATAAAAATAAAACTTAATTGTGAGTAAACTAATCATAGAACATTTTACTATCTGAGAGAGTGAGCAGAAAAATGATATGCCCCAAATATTGTCCAAGGAATAGGGAGTAACTCGACAGACATAATAGGCCTAAAAGAAAAGTTATAGGAGGAAAAAAGTTACTTTATCATTACATTCTCTTGTATTTTCCTTTTCAACATAACAGTTCCATACTGATTTTCCTGGCAGGTTTCAATACTCAATTTTGATTACATATTAGAGTTACAGTATCTATGATCTGTGCAGCCTTATGATGTTTTTACCAGGGAGACAAATTACTTGCAGTGGTTAAAAAAATAAATAAATAAACATTGTAGCCAAACTGCCTAGAATTTTATGCTGTCTCTAAGGCAGACTGGGACCTGGGACCTTTTCTGCCAAGATGCACCTGGACAAATATCTCCTCGAGCAACAAAATAAAAGAAACTGTATGGGACTAAAAACATCTGCATGCATATGCAGATGGGGCAAGTTATGAATGACAAGATACAAAAAGACCAAAACCCCAACTGCCAATTCTGAAGGGCAAAAGCAGGGTATGGCGAATGATTCATGCACACAGCACCCGCAAGGGGTGAGCCAACCACCTAAGCTACCCTTTAAGCCCATGCCATTGATTGGTTCCTGCCCTCACCTCTTTTAAGGCACCAGCTTATCCTCCTTCAGCGAACAAGCAAGGTCACCTGTTTCATGTTTTCCCTCCCTTGTGGTGCAACATGAGCCCAAATAAAGCCTTGCCTGAATTTCTTGTCTGGCCTTTTGTCAATTTCTATTGATTAAAGAGTCCAAGAAGGCTGGTAGGTAATAGCTCTACATTTATTGACTGCTGAACAAAATTACTTAACCTCACAGAGCAAGTATCGTCATTTATGAAATGGAGGTAGTAATAGGGTTTGTTTATTCATAAATTGGCCCCAATGCACGAGGACAAGGAGAAAGCAAAGGGAGAAACAGAGCACTTTAGGTTAGTAGATGGTGGGTTTAATAAGCAAGGGAACTTACATAGAAGGCTTATCTTGGGCACCTTCAAGATGAGCAGATCTGGGCAGTCACATGCCAGAGTCTTAAAAGTGTATTAGCTGGGTCTAGTCATATATTCAGTTCAGATGGCCTCAATAACTCATTACTCTCTCAAGGCTGCATCCTTGAAAATGGCTACAGCTGTGAGTATGGTGGGTGGACTGTATATTCCAAGGACAGGGAAGGGGGTGAAAGGCTCCATTGTCTGGGCCCCGCTTGTGGGTTAACAGGCAGTCACATCCTCTTGAAGACCTCATCTAATGAGGTTATACTTAGAATTGAGTGAACTGATGCTAAACCATCTACGGCAGTGGAACATAAATACTGGCAATTATAATTTTGAATTATTGTTTGCACTTTCATAAAAAACATTTGATATAACAGCTAAAAGACTCTCTTTTGCCTTTATAGTATTTATTAACTTTGCCACTATTACCTAGGCATAACCTAATCAGGCAAAATATTCCAGTAGACATTTAAAAGTGTACATTGAACAACAGGAAAAAATGAATAATGTTATAAAATAACTTCCTTGTATTACAAGAAATTTGTTCTTCCAAGGAGTTTGAAAATCTTTCATGTATAATTTATTACATCAGATGATTGTGCATTTGGCACTGGATTTTAAGTACACCCACACACACAGATACACACATAGCCGGCTCATATTTCCTTATGTTCAAACTATTTTATATTTTTTATAATATGCTATCATTGACTTAATATGCAACATGCGCCACATCTATACAGATTCTTATTTAGCATGTGTAATATTATAAGAGGAGAAGGGGATAACAACAGAGAAGGCAATGGCACCCCACTCCAGTACTCTTGCCTGGAAAATCCCATGGATGGAAGAGCCTGGTAGGCTGCAGTCCATGGGGTCGCTGAGAGTTGGACACGACTCAGTGACTTCACTTTTACTTTTCACTTTCATGCATTGGAGAAGGCAATGGCAACCCACTCCAGTGTTCTTGCCTGGAGAATCCCAGGGATGGGGATCCTGGCGGGCTGCCGTCTATGGGGTCACACAGAGTCGGACATGACTGAAGCGACTTAGCAGCAGCAGCAGCAGAGAAGCAATGATGCTACAAAATCTGTTCCTCAAGGGGTAATTTTTTATGAGTATCATTTTGTGTGTGCACTTTCAGGAAAAATAATGGGAGTATATTCAACTTTTCTCTTGGTTATCTCTCTGTATGTGTCTTGACACAAATATTTTCAAAAGTGAAATACAAACCCCCTTAGTTAGAATGGCATGTTTCATTACATTTCTAAATTGTGGGAAATATTATTGTGATGTAAGTGTAAGAGAATTGTGAACTCTTTATGTGGCCACTCAGCAATATATTTTTTATGATTTTTACTTTCTAAAAGTAGTAGCTATTATTAAGTAATCTGTTTTTCTAGTTCAGATATCAGATTTCAATTCATCAATTCAATGCAAAACATACCAGGAAAGAATTTTAAGATAGACAAAATAAATAAATGTGTATACTATATTTATGAATTGAGTTCAAATTGGGCAGAGCAGTACCCTAAGAAAATTCAATTAAAATTCATAGAGTTTGATGAATTTAAAAAGTAGATGTGATCATGAATGGTGTTTAATTTAGGTAGCTATTTCAAAAACTGAATTGTCTAGTAGTGTTTCAAGAAAAGACAAGACTATCACTGAGATGCAGCCTAGTTTATTCATGCAATTCTCCATCTCAATAATAAAGGTTAAAACACAGGGTTCAGGAGACAGTCAATGGTATTTGGAACTTCCCCACATCACAAAAATAGTTTAAATAGCAAGACTCTAAGAAAAATTGAATGGACACATTCACTTTTATTCTGGTAATAGACATCACATCTTCAGGATGTTATATGAGTGAAAGTTCAATCTATTTTCAATGAGAAGTAATAAATATTAATTTGGCTAAACCTTACATAGATGCTTGGAAGAACTTTCTGGCTGAGGTGATGAAGAGATGTGAGACTTGGGTTCCAAATAAGATTGCAGATTCTCATTCCTTAACGAAAAAAATAAGATGTCTATCTTCTTAATACTACTTTACTGCCAACCTAGGATTAAGGCAGGGAGATGAATGAAGTAGCCATTAAAGTTTCATTCCAGGCCTGTAACTCAATGAATTTCTTGAATTCACCATTTTCACTTTGTAACAGATTCAGCAATGCAGCAAAATTACCAGGCAACCCAATTTCTTAGGGTTGTAGCGGTGTCATAGATAATTAAATAGAAACTGGGGTTTTGTCCTGGTTTCAATAAATTGGCCAGCTGGACCACTGGCAACATCTCGCCATGCAGTTACAGAGATCTAGCAGTGTGTTAATAAAAGCCTCAGGGAGGCCCTTCAAACTATTGGCCATTTTCTACATAAGATGTATTTCTGGGTAATTTCAAAATGTCTCTCTAATATTATTGTTCTCAAAAAAAAAAAAAAAGGATGTAAGAGAACATGGTATATGCAAGTATATGTGTGTTGTGGCCTAAATGAATTAAAATTTAATAAAACATTATGGAAAAATGGCTACCTTTTCTCCCCCTTCCCCCCATATACAGCTTTGCTAATTCAACAACTCACCACATGTTAATACTTAATACTCAAAGATAAAAGAAATTTTCAATTTAATTAAAGCATAAGCTGGTAGGTTCTATTAAGAAATTATATAGTAAAGGCATCATTTTGCCCCAAACCATTTTTCTAAACCAGCTTTTCAATACCTGACATTTCTCACAATTAACTGCTAATGCTGGTAATATTTAAATTTGTCTAACAGAAACAAAAAGTTTAAAAACAATAAGAATAAAAATAAATGTATAATTAAATTTACTTACATATTTAAGTATAATAATATCATTCAACATGTTTGAATAATTCAATTAAGTGAAACTTTACTGTGGAGAGAAGCATAAGGGGATAGAAATAGTTACATTAGCCTACATTTTGTTTATAAGCTAAGAAAAAAGATTCTATTTCTGATTACTTATTTAATAATCAAAATTGCCACAAAAGTTAAATATTATTACATTTTCCACAATTATGGAAACAATAATAATAAAAATATGAAGTTCTAATAGGGTTAATTTTCGCCCAACTTGTTATAGAGAAAAGAGATGAAAATACAAGATCCTCTCTCCAGGGAACCAATTCTTGACTATAAATTTCAGTGAAAATTTTCCCACTTGTCAGAAATATTTGATCATTATTCACATTCCTTTTTAGACATTTTTATTTTTCACAATCATCAGACATCAAAACCATTTTGTGTTTTAAATTGACATGCTACTAACTTTCAAACAAAAGCTTTAGAATATTTCAATTACCCAAATTTTCTTTTAGTTTGATTCCCTTTTTCTTATCTATCTTTTAACTATGACCCACAAAAACAATCAGATATAAAGACTTGCACAAACAGTCACTGTGAAATTTGTGGCAATTTTGTCTATAATTTAAAACAAACAAAAATACCTAAGAAAATTCATAATCACAACGTACTTTGGTAACATAATCTGGAATCTTAAGAAAAGTGACAATATTTTGGGGGTATGTAGTCAAAATAATCAACAAATTATTAATAATTTATCAGTAAAGAGGTATGCACACACACATATGCAAGACAGGAAAATAAACAGAGATCAATAAGAATCATGTTATGTGCCAGCAAATTTGGAAAACTCAGCAGTGGCCACAGGACTGGAAAAGGTCAGTTTTCATTCCAATCCCAAAGAAAGGAAATGGAAAAGAATGCTCAAAGTACCCCACAATTGCACTCATCTCACATGCTAGTAAAATAATGTTCAAAATTCTCCAAGGCTTCAGCAATACATGAACCATAAACTTCCAGATATTCAGGCTTGAATTAGAAAAGGCAGAGGAACCAGAGATCAAATTGCCAACATCTACTGGATCATCAAAAAAGCAAGAGAGTTCCAGAAAAAAACCTGCTTTATTGACTATGCCAAAGCCTTTGACTGTGTGGATCACAATAAACTGTGGAAAATTCTGAAAGAGATGGGAATACCAGACCACCTGACCTGTCCCTTGAGAAATTTGTATGCAGGTCAGGAAGCAACAGTTCGAACTGGACATGGAACAACAGACTGGTTCCAAATAGGAAAAGGAGTATGTCAAGGCTGTATATTGTCATCCTACTTATTTAACTTATATGCAGAGTACATTATGAGAGACGCTGGGCTGGATGAAGTACAAGCTGGAATCAAGATTGCTGGGAGAAATATCAATAACCTCAGATAAGCAGATGACACCATCCTTAAGGCAGAGAGAGAAGAACTAAATAACCTCTTGATGAAAGTGAAACAGGAGTGAAAAAATTGGCTTAAAGTTCAACATTCAGAA
This sequence comes from Capra hircus, assembly GCF_001704415.2. Taxonomy (NCBI): domain Eukaryota; kingdom Metazoa; phylum Chordata; class Mammalia; order Artiodactyla; family Bovidae; genus Capra; species Capra hircus. Next base: position 76,065,820 of record NC_030813.1, read on the forward strand.
AAGTAAGATAATGACATCTGGTCCCATCACTTCATGGTAAATAGATCGGGAAACAGTGGTTGACTTTATTTTGGGGGGCTCCAAAAGCACTGCAGATGGTGACTGCAGCCATGAAATTAAAAGACACTTACTCCTTGGAAGGAAAGTTATGACTAACCTAGACAGCATGTTAAAAAGCAGAGACATTCCTTTGCCAACAAAGGTCCATGTCGTCAATGCTATGGCTTTTCCAGTGGTCGTGTATGCATGTGAGAGTTGGACTGTAAAGAAAGCTGAGTGCCAAAGAATTGATGCTTTTGAACTGTGGTGTTGGAGAAGACTCTTGAGAGTCCCTTGGACTGCAAGGAGATCCAACCAGTCCATTCTAGAGAAGATCAGTCCTGGGTGTTCATTGGAAGGACTGATGTTGAAGCTGAAACTCAAATATTTTCACCACCTAATGCAGAGCTGACTCATTTGAAAAGACCCTGATGCTGGGAAAGATTCAAGGCAGGAGGAGAAGGGGACGACAGAGGATGAGATGGTTGGATGGCATCACCAATTGGATGGACATGGGTTTGGGTAAACTCCAGAAGTTGGTGATAGACTGGGAGTCCTGGCGTGCTGCAGTCCATAGGGTCTCAATAAGTCAGACATGACTGAGCGACTGAACTGAACTGAACTGAATAAAGGTTATGTATTATGTTGGTATTACATTTAATTCTATTTTCATTTATATATTTCTCAGCTTCAAGTTTTTTAGTAAGCATATATTCCTTTTAAAATCATAACATATGTGTTACTTTTAAAGATATTTCATGATAAAATAAGAGTTTATGTGCTTAAATACTAAAATATTAATATATCTGAGGATGGAGGAAAAATAATAGTTTTATGACAATTTAATCTCTGCACATTCAACTGATATCCTTGGATACAAAATTTTTTTCATAGCTATAATGCACTTTATATAATAAAACTTCTACCACTAATTCTTTCTGCTCTCTATGCTTCCTTGATTTATAAACTGAATATCATATGTAAATTTGGTCTTTATTTAATCTTTAATTTAACAACATCCATGGTAAGTTTTTATTTGATCATTTGAATACTTTCACGTAGATTTTTTCAGTAATTTGCTTATTTTTATCTGCATCTCTCCTGAGAGAGGTCTAAACAAGGGCATTCCAATGTGATTAGCACAACAGAAGCATCTATAAAATGTAGACACAACACAGAAGGAGAAATTAAATTGTAAAAAAAAAAAAAAAACATGTGAAGTTATCCAAATGTATTCATAAGCGTATGTGAGATTATCAGAATACATGGTTTTCCAGGACCAGATTTCAGAAAAACCCACCTTTTGGTGCTATCTTTGATTCCTTCTCATCTTTCATTCATCAGCCTCACCATCAACAAGCCATCATATTTGTTTATTCAGCTTTCCAAATATTTTCTTCTGTTAACTACTGACATTGCTTCCCATCAGTCCTTCTATGTCCTTGGCCTGAGTAACAGTGACTGACTCCTAGCTGCTATGCTTGATATTAGGCTCTCTGTCCAATATTGCATCTCACTCCCATCTCACAAGAGTTAATTTCTTAAATAAGCATTTCACATGTTACTTAAAAAAAAGCAACACTACGCTTTATTATTCATGCAATGAACTCCAGAATGACTCTTAAAGTCTATTCAAACATGATTTCAAATAAATCTCCAACTTCTCTCTAGTAACAAACTCTGTCCCACCAACACATTATACCCTATGCATCTCTTGATTTCTTTCTCTATAGTTATACTGTTTCTTTGACCCTGCTTATGCTTGATCAATTCAGTGTAGTTCAGTCACTCAGTCATACCTGACTCTTTGCAACTCCATGGACCGCAGCACGCCAGGCTCCCCTGTCCATCACCAGCTCCTGGAGCTTGTTCAAACTCATGTCCATCCAGTTGATGATGCCATCCCACAGTCTCATCCTCTGTCATCCCCTTCTCCTGCCTTCAATTTTTCCCAGCATCAGGGTCTTTTCAAATGAGTTAGTTATCCACATCAGGTGGCCAAAGTATTGGAGTTTCAGCTGCAGCATCAGTCTTTTCAATGAATATTCAGGACTGATTTCCTTTAGGATTGACTGATTGTATCTCTTTGCCTTCCAGGGGACTTTCAAGAATCTTTTCCAACACCACAGTCAAAAGCATGGTGGTGGTGGTTTAGTCGCTCAGTCATGTCCAACTCTGTGACCCCATGGACTGTAACCTGTAAGGCTCCTCTCTCCATGAGATTTCCCAGGCAAGAACACTGGAGTGGGTTACCATTTCCTTCTCCAGGGGATCTTCCTAACCCAGGGATCAAACCGAGGTCTCCTGCATTGGCAGGTGGATTCTTTACTGACTGAGCCACCAGAGAAGCCTCTCATGCTTAACCTCTGCCAATACAGCCCCATAGTTTCTTGGCCTCTTCTAAACTCCAGGTGAATTCCATCTCACCTGAGGTTCTTCAACACTAGCACTCCCTTCCCCATCTAATAGAAATTTTAATAATACTTCTTTAGTCTGCATTCCATCATCTTTTACAAAACTTTCATTGCAATATTGTTTATCTAAATATTATAGAGATATAAATTTATCTCAGTTATTACAAACTGACATTTTCTTCACTATGATATGAACTCCTTCATGATGAGAATTATATTTCTTTGTATCCCCAACATCTAGTGTATAAAAAGAAATGAATGTTCGGAAACTTAAAGCTTCCAAATAATTTCTTTACTGTGTATAATATATAATATCAAAACTGTCTCATTCATATTTTATTTGGTAATACATTCCTGGTTATGCATTCTTTCTGTATGACTCCACATTTTAAGTGCACACAACTTTAAAAAAAATACTGATTTTTCCCCATATTATATTCTATTTCTTACCCAATATGATTTAACCTACAATTAGGTAAGTTAATTTCTGAATATCCTTGGATAAATTCCTTTTCCAACAGCATAAAACTAGAAGGGAGTTCTCATGTCATTATAATTAGAATCTGTAAGACAGGCAGTGATGTGATTTTAAATACTTGTGCTACATGTAATAAAATGTATCTAACAGTTCCCTCTTTTTCAGAGCTGGTATCTCCAGCCCTCTCTAATACCCAATAAAACAAAAGATAAATATACAATGTATGTAGCATTATAAGTGAGAAAAAAATGCTCCTGTAGGCTTTGAGAGTGATTTTGAGGTGCCTACTTTTATCAAAGGAATAATTTTAAAACATAGAAGAGTTAAATACAATTATCTAGAGATGCTTGGTTTTAGTGTTTAAAAAATTGAACTTATACATTTTCTGAAAATGACTTTTTATCAACCTAAACTCATTTCATTTCTTTTTTCTAATACATCAATAAGATAAAAGCTTATTTTATTTTAATCCACTTTAAAGCAACTATTTTTACCATGGATAACTGAAAGAAACATTAGATTCCTTGAAGTTCAAATTTTTTGTGAGGGAAGAGTTTTCTAAGGAATAACATGTTTGAGTTTTCTTTTTTATATTTGAAATAGAAAGGAAATTATAATTACTAAAAAATTGTATGAAAATTGCTGGTATATATTTTCATGATTTTTATTACAGTATCATAAAGAGGTGTTCAACTTGCTATGTAGTTACTTGAATTGACTGGATAAGAAGATTTAAAACTAAATTTGAGAAATTAGGCAGTAGTGTCAACAAAAATCATGCAGTATGATGTAAGAAAAATGTGGATTCTACTTTTGCAGCTAGTGGAATATTTTTATTCTTAACAAAGCACTATACTTCAGATTGACAAAATAATTGCTTTTCTATCATAAAAACACTTTAAAATTAATTTAAAATTTATTTTAAGATTAAAAATAGAAGCATTGATATTTAAGTTATGTGTCTCTCACACCACCATCTTGAAGTCAAAGAAGATAAAGGAAAAAAAAAATTCCCTATTTTTCCTATTCCCATAGGGACTATCAGTTAATCTCACCCAAGATTTTTTTTTCCTATTGGTTATTCCTTCTAGCTCAAAGTTTGGCAAGAGGAGTTATTGGTGTCTCTAAACCCATCATCTTTTTCTCTATTATTTTGTGACTTTCTGGCTATTAAATTGATGGACTATGTCCAATGCACACATGACTCTCCACTTTTGCTTGCATCTTGGCACCCACACAGGTTCCTAGGGAGCCTGCATATGAAGGGAAGCATCTCTTCCTTAGCCAGTCCCAGTGGGATAACTCCAGGTTCCAGTGCCAAAACAGATGGGGAGAAGACTGCACTCAGTGTTCTTATAGTCTGTTAAACAAAACAGTACAGTAGCAAAAACAACGAAAACCAAACGTCCCTTGAAACTTACAGTAGAAAATAGACTAAGTTTTAGGTCTCGACACAGCCCAAACTGTTCTCTCAAAAACTCTAGTGATACAATTGCTATTGTCCCTCTTCTTGATTATATTCCACTTCTCAGCAGCAGGTACTTCTAAGTGAACAAGGCTTGACACTTGAATGTCATAGTGTAAGTTTGAGGGAACAGCCTGTTAAAGGCTGTTAACAGCATGGAACCAGGCAATGTAGAGGGAGGATGGATATTCAAGGAACAGGAAATACCTGAACTTTAGTGGGGCTAAAGCTTAGTATGAAAAAAGGAAAAGGATGACAGAAGAAACTAGAATAAATCAGGAACAAAATCTTGAAGAAGCCTTTTCATACCTCATGCTCAGGAAACAGCTAACAGGTTAGGCTAGTACAAAATACAAAGCTCATATTAAGTTATAAAAAGGTCATTTTAGTTGCAGTGTTAAAAATAATTGATGGAAAAAGATGAGTTATCAGGTTGTTACTGTTATCTAGATGACAGTTCATGGTGGCTTCATCTATAGTAGACTTTCTCAACCTCAGCACTCTTGATATCCGGGACTGGATAATCCTTTGCTATGGAGAGTGTCTTGTGCATTGACAGATGTTTGGAAGTATATGTGGCTGTGCATGTGTGCTAAGTCACTTCAGTAATGTCCAACTCTGTGGGACTCTATGGACTGTAGCCTGCCAGGGTCCTCTGTCCATGGGATTCTCCACACAAGAATACTGGAGTGGGTTGCCATGCCCCGTATCCATGGCTGCTACTCACTAGATGCTCTAGATATCAATATCATTTCAAAATCAAGTTTTGACAATCAAAAATGTCTCCAATCTCTGTTAAATGTCCTGTGGGGGCAAACACTTTCACCCCACTGCATGCCCCAGATCCTTCTTCCCTTGAAAAAAACTGATTGAAGAGTGTGGCAAACAGGATACAGGAAAGAGGGAGACTAGAGTAGTAGTTAAAAGATTCTGTCTGTGTCAACTATAAGGCGGTGATCTATTGGTTTCAGAGTTTGAGGGAAGATAAAAAGGTGTATTTGATTTTCTACTAGGAATAATACAGACTGTTTTTTAATAGGGAGGTGAAGACATTGATTTACATGCTTGAAAAATAAATGGTGGGCATATATATATATATATATATATATATATATATATATATATAACACATCTATACATGAAATAGAGTATTTCAATATGAAATTGAGGAGCATCTCAACTACAGACATGACAGTGGAAACAGAAGGAAGCCCAGTGGTAAAGGTTTTGTTGGCCCTCTGGAGAAATGAGTCAGACTTTTGTCAAGGGTCACTGTAATCTCTCTAGTTTGAACAGCTAGATGTATTATATCAACATTGACTATTTTAGAAAAGATAATAGAAACAGCAGATTTGTAGGGTTATGAGTCACAAAATATTACTTTTAGCTACACATTACTAACAATGTTCTGGAATACAATTAACCTTTTTTTGGAAAGTATGTACAATTTTAGGCACATGATATGGAAAATCAAGGACAAAATATACTTTAATATTTTATAGAGAAGATGTGCACCATTTTTGATGTTATGGTACAATGTATTTATTTGCCCAATTAAGTTAAATGAAGATAAGTAACAAAAAAGGTATGTGGACAGCTGGAGAGGAAAAAGTTTGCAGAGTTAGAGCAGAGTAAAAACATGTGATTATTCTTGAGATGCTGTAAGGAGAGCCTGTCCTTGTGATCTCAAACAGGATGTTTCTGCCATTATAAAAGACTCTTCTATCAAGTCCTTATTAGGCACTTGAGCTTCATGTTTCCTATTTCTAATGGTAAAGGCAGGATACTGTTTGTCAAAAACCTACAATTTTTGCATGCCTATTCACTATTTTCACTATAAACATAAAAAGGAAACTAAAGCTTTAAAAAAAGAGCCGATTATTAGCCTAGCAAGAACTAAAATAGCATCTTTTATGGGATATAAAATAATCTGACGTTTTTTACATTTTTTTTACAAGAAAGTAATGTTGGTAAAGATTACATAACCTGTAATGAATACTTTCATATTCAGACTGAAATCTTCAAACAGTGATTTAAATAAAGTAAAGAATACCAGAACATACAGATTTCATTATTTAATCTTTTGGAAATTAAACTATAGCTTAAATTTTAGCAGGATTAGAGAATCTAGTGTTATACTAAGTCTATTGTCAAACATCTAACAGAATTTTTAATATATTTTTTCATCTATTTATGTTTAAGAAACAAGTGTTCAATATAAAACAGTCAAAAAATAATTAGCTAGTATTAAGAAAGGCAATGTCAAAGAATGCTCAAACTACGGCACAATTGCACTCATCTCACACGCTAGTAATGCTCAAAATTCTTCGAGCCAGGCTTCAGCAATACGTGAAACATGAACTTCCTGATGTTCAAGTTGGTTTTAGAAAAGGCAGAGGAACCAGAGATCAAATTGCCAACATCTGCTGGATCACGGAAAAAGCAAGAGAGTTCCAGAAACACATCTATTTCTGCTTTATTGACTATGCCAAAGCCTTTGACTGTGTGGATCACAATCATCTGTGGAAAATTGTGAAAGAGATGGGAATACCAGACCACCTGACCTGCCTCTTGAGAAATCTGTATGCAGGTCAGGAAGCATCAGTTAGAACTGAACATGGAACAACAGACTGCTTCCAAATAGGAAAAGTAGTATGTCAAGGCTATATATTGTCACCTTACTTATTTAACTTATACGCAGAGTACACCATGAGAAATGCTGGACTGGAAGAAACACAAGCTGGAATGAAGATTGCTGGGAGAAATATCAATAACCTCAGATATACAGATGACACCACCCTTATGGCAGAAAGTAAAGAGGAGCTAAAAAGCCTCTTGATGAAAGTGAAAGCGGAGAGTGACAAAGTTGGCTTAAAGCTCAACATTCAGAAAATGAAGATCATGGCATCTGGTCCCATCATTCCATGGGAAATAAATGGAGAAACAGTGGAAACAGTGTCAGACTTTATTTTGAGGGGCTCCAAAATCACTGCAGATGGTGAGTGCAGCCATGAAATTTAAAGACACTTACTCCTTGGAAGGAAAGCTATGATCAATCTAGATAGCATATTCAAAAGCAGAGATATTACTTTGCCAACTAAGGTCCATCTGGTCAAGGCTATGGTTTTTCCAGTGGTCATGAATGGATATGAGAGTTGGACTGTGAAGAAGGCTGAGTGCTGAAGAATTGAGCTTTTGAAGTGTGTTGTTGAAGAAGGCTCTTGAAAGTCCCTTGGACTGCAAGGAGATCCAACCAGTCCATTCTGAAGATCAACCCTGGGATTTCTTTGGAAGGAATGATGCTAAAGCTGAAACTCCAGTACTTTGGCCACCTCATGGGAAGAGTTGCCTCATTGGAAAAGACTCTGATGCTGGGAGGGATTGGAGGCAGGAGGAGGGAACAACAGAGAATGAGATGGCTGATGGCATCACTGACTCAATGGATGTGAATCTGAGTGAACTCGGGAGTTGGTGATGTACAGGGAGGCCAGCGTGCTGCAATTCATGGGGTCAGAAAGAGTCAGACACAACTGAGTGACTGAACTGAACTGAACTATAGTTATCACTTGGCATATAGATTTTCATATCTATAATGATATAAATATTTTTGAAATTGTGATTGACATGTTTCAATAACTTCATTAATTCCTTATATTTATTGGTCAATTTCCAGTAAAGATATTTCATAATTCTGTTATGTTTTGAAAACAATTCAGTAGCTGTTTTGGTTTTGTTTTTTAAATTTGATGACCAGTGCTTTTAGGAATATATCTACCTAAAGAAACTAAAGACCTATATATAGAAAACTATAAAACACTGATGAAAGAAATCAAAGAGGACACTAATAGATGGAGAAATATACCATGTTCATAGATTGAAAGAATCAACATAGTGAAAATGAGTATACTACCCAAAGCAATCTACAAATTCAATGCAATCCCCATCAAGCTACCAGCGGTGTTTTTCACAGAACTAGAACAAATAATTTCAAGATTTGTATGGAAATACAACAAACCTCGAATAGCCAAAGCAATCTTGAGAAAGAAGAATGGAACTGGAGGAATCAACTTGCCTGACTTCAGGCTCTACTACAAAGCCACAGTCATCAAAACAGTATGGTGCTGGCACAAAGACAGAAATATAGATCAATGGAACAAAACAGAAAGCCCATAGATAAATCCACACACATATGGACACCTAATCTTTGACAAAGGAGGCAAGAATATACAGTGGAGTAAAGACAATCTCTTTAACAAGTGGTGCTGGGAAAACTGGTCAACCACTTGTAAAAGAATGAAACTAGATCACATTCTAACACCACACACAAAAATAAACTCAAAATGGATTAAAGATCTAAATGTAAGACCAGAAACTATAAAACTCCTAGAGGAGAAAATAGGCAAAACACTCTGCGACATAAATCACAGCAGGATCCTCTATGATCCACCCCCCAGAATTCTGGAAATAAAAGCACAAATAAACAAATGGGATCTAATTAAAATTAAACACTTCTGCACAACAAAGGAAACTATAAGCAAGGTGAAAAGACAGCCTTCTGAATGGGAGAAAATAATAGCAAATGAAGCAACTGACAAACAACTAATCTCAAAAATATACAAGCAATTTATGCAGCTCAATTCCAGAAAAATAAACGACCCAATCAAAAAATGGGCCAAAGAACTAAATAGACATTTCTCCAAAGAAGACAAACGGATGGCTAACAAACCCATGAAAAGATGCTTAACATCACTCATTATTAGAGAAATGCAAATCAAAACCACAATGAGGTACCACTTCACACCAGTCAGAATGGCTGCAATCCAAAAGTCTGCAAGCAATAAATGCTGGAGAGGGTGTGGAGAAAAGGGAACCCTCTTACACTGTTGGTGGGAATGCAAACTAGTACAGCCACTATGGAGAACAGTGTGGAGATTCCTTAACAAATTGTAAATAGAACTGCCTTATGACCCAGCAATCCCACTGCTGGGTATACACACTGAGGAAACCAGAATTGAAAGAGACACATGTACCCCAATGTTCATTGCAGCACTGTTTATAATAGCCAGGACATGGAAACACCCTAGATGTCCATCAGCAGATGAATGGATAAGAAAGCTGTGGTACATATACAGAATGAAGTATTACTCGGCCATTAAAAAGAATACATTTGAATCAGTTCTAATGAGATAGATGAAACTCGAGCCAATTATATAGAGTGAAGTAAGCCAGAAAGAAAAACACCAATACAGTATACTAACACATATATATGGAATTTAGAAAGTTGGCAATGATGACCCTGTATGCAAGACAGCAAAAGAGACACAAATGTGTAGAGTGGACTTTTGGACTCAGAGGGAGAGGAGGAGGGTGGGATGACTTGGGAGAATGGCATTTAAACATGTATACTATCATGTAAGAAACGAATCGCCATTATATGTTTTTTGCAGGATACAGGATGCTTGGGGCTGGTGCACAGGGATGACCCAGAGAGATGATATGGGGAGGGAGGTGGGAGGGGGGTTCATGTTTGGGAACGCATGCACACCCATGGTGCATTCATGTCAATGTATGGCAAAACAAATACAGTATTGTAAAGTAAAATTAAGTAAAAATAAAAATTAAAAAAAAAAAGCCTGGATTATTTTTTCCAGTCTTTGAAAGCAAACTTTATAAATGTTTTGGTCTCTCTTTTTTTCAGAGATATTTGTCCTTCCCATAGATTATAAAATTATTTTTAAATTTTAAAGCAGCTTACATATTTATTTGGGCTTCCTAGGTGGCACTATTGATAAAGAAACTGCCTGCAATACAGAACATATAAGAGATGCAGTTTAGAACCCTGAGTCTAGAAGATCCCCTGGGAGGAGGGCACGGCAACACACTCCAGGATTCTTATCTGGAAAATCCCCTGGACAGAGAAGCCTAATGGGCTGTGGCTTGCAAAGAGTTGAACGTGACTGAAGTGACTTAGCACAGCATGACACGTTTTTAATTACTAGGTATTTCAACACCATTATATAGATTAATGCTCTATTGGTATTTCTTCTTTAGTAAATGTCTTATACATATCTCTGTCCTTATTTCTCTTGAGTGCTTTTTTTTAGAACAATTACTTTGGTTCCTTTTATGTTTAATATGTTGCTATTCATCACATATGACACTATTTTTTTTTTGTAGCTTAAGATTTAGTTTTTACTAAACCATTTAAGATTATTTTGTAGTCAAATCCATTACTGAATTTCCTTGCAACATATTTTGTGCTTTTGAAAGCCATCTTAAACTTAAAAGAAAAAAAATTATTGTTAAAATATGTTATATTTTATTTTAACATTTAAGTCATTAACTCATTTTTGGTTTCAGCCTAAGGAAAACTGGGTTCACATACTAGCTTTGCTCATTGTTAATTTAAAGTTTGGGCAAGTTCAGTGATCTTTAGCTCTCCTCATTTTTAAAAGAATGTTGATAGTATCTAGCTCATTAGGTGCTTGCAAGGATTGAATTAGATAATTTATACAAATGGTTTAATAGATTTCTGCTGATAGTAAATAATAAGTGATGATAAAGAAGTCTTATGGATTCATACTTAAAAAGAATGTTTGTAGGTATAGATCATTTATACATAGAGAGACACCAAAACATCTATAATTTACCAAAGATTTACTCAAGATACAGAAATTTAATTATTTGGATAACAAAGAGCTACTGTCACAACATGAATGAATATGGGCTTGTAATCAGTTTCATTAAAATAATTCAGTTGCATTTGGAATAGAATATCAAATTAAGCAGTGCTCATGAATACTAGACTTAGAGAATTCCTGTGCATGGGAGTTGCTTAGACTTTGAAGTTTTAATTCTTTATTCTACTCTTTTTAATGGAATAATTCAATAAATAATGAAAAGTTAACAGTGATGGCAGATCAACAAGCAAAGATAAACACAAAAACGATGCAAGACAGTGTTCCTGTTCAATATCTTTCAAGAGCTTCAGATTTAAATTATTTCTAGGCATCCAGGCATCTGAGCTATCATCAGGAATATCTAAATTGCCTTCTTACATGTGCTATAAAGCACTCTCTTTACTTTATCTACACATTTTAGATGGCACCTCATTGAATTTCTCCTAGCCAATTTACTTTCTGCAAAGCTCACATTTCTCTTACAATAGAGAAATTTCTTCAGCTTTACTCTTTTAACTTTAGTCTAATAGCATGGAGGCTTTCCTTAAGTTTCACTGTCAGCAGAACAGCACAAATTTAACATTTATGTGATCCATTTTTAACTAAATAGCAGAAGCAGGAAGTGTAACGCCAAGGGTAATGTGGGTATTAATTTTCTCTATGGCTTATACAATTACTTGAATGCACCCCCAAAGAAAACTAATATATTGATCAAGCCTAAAAATTAGCCTTTATTTACATAAAACCATAGCATGAATTACTTGTATGCTGTAGAAAAATAGGTTTCAGCAAAAATAATCAAAAGAATTTAGAATTCAGACTCATCTAGCACACAAGACATGAAAACTATTAAAGTAATATGAGACAAAAATGCCAATTTTATAAAAATTATTTTGCTTAGAAAAATTCAATTTAATTGTTTTCAATATTGCTACTGTTTAACACATTTTATGTAAGTATATAATATGTAGAGTTTTAAAACAGAAAAGTAGAAATAAAATAAATTTGCCAATAGTACCAAGTCCCATTGAATCTCCTTCCAGACTTTCTCCACACACAAGGACACTCATACACACAAACACACACACTCATACACAAACACAATGTCGTTCCACAAGTTCAATTTTGTTATTTCCCTTTTTCATTTAATATTAAATTATTAAGAGAATTTGCTGGTGATTCAGTGGTTAGGAGTCCTTGCTTCCACAACAGGGAGCATGAATTTGATCCCTGGTGGGGGAATTAACATCTCATATGCCACAGAAAGCAGTCCAAAAAAAAAAAAAAACCACAGACATTAAATTATCAAGATATTTTCTTGTCATGCTCTAAATTCAATAAATATTTATTAAGGAACTACAACTTGCTACAGCAGCATGTTAATTCATTTGTAAGCAAAAAATTATAGAACAGTAACTGTTGTTTCATGATCCATAAGGTCACAAGAGTTGGACACTACTGAGCACACACACACACATTTTATTCTTAGTAAATGTTGACATATTGAAAGAGATAAGTGACTTGTTAAATGTATATTGAATCATTAATAATGATTTTTATTAAACTCTGTTCTTATTAAATTTATACTATTACCTATTAGCCAATTAATTTAGTTGATATAAATATACAATTTATAAATAATTATTAAAGCTTCATAAGTTAGATAAATTATGATAAAAATTATCAATAGTAAGAAATTAACTAGAGAACTTATATAATTAAGACAAATTTGTAACTGAAATATTATGCAATAAGAGGAATACTACTTTCCAGTTAAAATATGTCGTGTTAATATCTTACTTGAATAGCTATTAATTGTATTAGTTTAATTTAATTATTTGACAATCCCTCTTATTTGCACTCAGTTCTGCCTAGTTCTACCCAGAAATCATCCAAACTATAGTAGGCTTCATCACATCTGCACTCATGAAATCTGACACTGGAAATACAATATACTATCTCTTGTAAGCACACTGAAGTGATCAATACCTCCTTTAGCTGACAAGAATTTCTGTCACAATACACATTTGAAATTGCTGAAATCTTTCTATGAAATCTTAGCTTTCAAGGAGAAGATCCAGTCCTTCTGTGATTTCATTTATCTCCCCAACTTGTGGAATCTACATCATCTCAGGGGATCCTCAAATATTTGACCAAGTGTCATTTTTGCCACAGGTCTTTTGTTCCATGTAAAGTTATTCTATTTATTATGCACCGTTCTTCAAAAATAATGTAATTATACTGTTAGGAAAGTTGTGGTACATATGCCCAATGGAATACTATTCAGCTATATAAAAAAAAAGAACACATCTGAGTCACTTCTAATGAGGTGGATGAAACTGGAGCCTATTATACAGAGTGAAGTATGTCAGAAAGAAAAACACCAATACAGTATATTAATGCATATATATGGAATTTAAAAGGATGGTAAAGGTGAGCCTGTATGCAAGACAGCAAAAGAGACAGATATAAAGAACAGACTTTTGGACTCTGTGGGAGAAGGCAAGGGTGGGATGATTTGAGAGAATAGCATTGAAACATGTATATTACAATATATGAAACAGATGACTAGTCCAAGTTTGATGCATGAAACAAGGTACTCAAAGCCAGTGCACTGGGACAAGCCAGAGGGATAGGATGGTGAGGGAGGTGTGAGGGAGGTTTGGGATGGCGATACAAATGTACACCCGTGGCTGATTCATGTCAATATATGGCAAAAAAACACCACAATGTTGTAAAGTAATTAGCCTCCAATTTAAAAAATATAGATATAGATATATAAAACATGTCATGCTAAGTGTTCCTATAGCGAAAAAAAAAAAAGTGGGAATTTATATGCCAAAATATGGTCAGTGATTATTGTTTTCATGATAGGTTTAATTTTCTTCTAGTTCTTCTGTATTTTCTAAATTTTTGACAATGTTCATGTATTCTTACATATAATGTATTCCTATATGTAACACTACAATGTTTCTTCATTTCTGCAATATATATATATATATATATTACTTTCACAAAGTAAATATAAATATATGTGAAAAATAAAAAACATGTTTTTGATTCAAATAAAAAAAAACATATTCAGGCTCAGGCTGTCTTATCTTGACTTTGTAAAAGTGATACCAATATAAAATATTAAACTAAAAAAATACAAAAAAAAAAAAAACAAACAAGATGCCCATCAGCAGAAGAAGATTAGGACAAAGATGGATTTTTTGCTTAATAACAAAAATTATTCTAGGCAAATTTCCTAAGTTTCTGTTAAAATGAAATCACAGTAACTAAAGGGTGAGTTAAAATTGAGTAGCAAAGCAACTTAAACATATGCATTGCTTGAGAAGACCTTAGTTTGCCTAAAAGAAATGGCCTTTAATTTTCTTTCAATAGCAGAATTATTTTAAGATCAGAATCTCTTACATATTCATATTTATTTTTGTGGTCTTTTTCAGTAACTGTCACTCTATCAAGTGAAGTAGCTGGAAATAGTTTTATCTTTTCCTACATATTTAGCATTAATTTCCATCCATGATTATATGTAATGCAAAGTTGTTCCAAGAGGATTGTGAAAGTTAAATTCAATTAATCTCACAAAAGCTCAGCAATAAGGGAATTTTAGATGCTACTGACAATGTGGTTTCCTAGTGACACTAATTTGATAGGTGATATAACAGATCTATGGCATAGACTACACTAACCAGCAATGATGTTTGCTTCCTGGTGTTCATGATTTTGTCTGATCCTCTCTTTGTGAGTGTGATTGGCTTCTATGACCTGTTTCTGACTCATACAATATGAGGGGATGGTGAGGGGGCAAAGGTGAGGGGGCAATGATGAGGGGATGGCTCTGCCTTATTTAGGTTCCATTTTAGAGCAAATGTGAAAACATGAAAGAATGGTACTCCTGTCGTCATGCTACATGATTCTCCACCTCAGTAAAGCTGTTCTTTCTCTCTGTTGGCCTTAAAGAAGCAAGCAGACACATTGTGAATTGCCTATGGTGAGGTTTCCATGGCAAAGCACCATGGGCTGTCTATAAGGGCTGAAGATTCAAGTTGTACAGCCATAAGGAAATGAATTCAGATAGTAACCAGATAAAACTGGGAAGGGGACTTTTTTCCCCTCTCAGCCTCCAAATGATACTGTAGCTTGACTGACACTTCTACTATGAGACCTTGAGCAGAGGACACAGCTAATATGTGTCCAGAATCCTGACCCATGGAAATTTTGAGATAATAAATGTTTATAGTTTTAAATCATTAAATTTTTTTTAATTTTTTAAAAGCGACTTCTAAGTGACTAAACAGAAGTAAAACGTGAGTCATATATTTTAATTTAAAAACAGTACAAAGTAAAAGGAAAATTTAATTTTAGTAATAAATATTATTTGTACACTACCTTTAATATATATATTACATGTCTATACACACTTAATATATATATTAAATATATACCTTTATATGTAAACATATACCTTTAATATATATATATTAAAAAACAGAGACATTACTTTGCCAACAAAAGTCCATCTAGTTAAGGCTATGGTTTTTCCAGTAGTCATTTATGGATGTGAGAGTTGAACTATAAAGAAAGCTGAGTGGCAAAGAATTGATGCTTTTGAACTGTGGTGTTGGAGAAGACTCTTGAGAGTCCCTTGGACTGCAAGGAGATCAGCCAGTCCATTCTAAAGGAGATCAGTCCTGGGTGTTTATTGGAGGGACTGATGTTGAAGCTGAAACCCCAATACTTTGGTCACTTGATGCGGAGAGCTTATTCATTGGAAAAGACCCTGATGCTGCGAAAGATTGAGGGCAGAAAGAGAAGGGGATAACAGAGGATGAGATGGTTGGATGGCATCACCGACTCAATGGACATGGGTTTGGGTGAACTCCAGAAGTTGATGATGGACAGGGAGGCCTGGCATGCTGTGGTTCATGGGGTGGCAAAGAGTTAGACACGACTAAGCAACTGAACTGAACTGTTCACAAATTGTACTTTGAGAAAGTAATGGTGATAGAAGTCAATGGGGACTAGGTGGGGTAAGGAGTATAGTATGGTTTGTGTTAATATCTAAAATTCATATAGATGTAATATAACCCAGATTCTTATCACAAAAGATAAAATTTTGTTCCTAATACCTTACTCCTGGAAAATATAAAAAAGAAAGAAGCAAATTCCAAAGAGGAGACCATGCCCATATCTCATGCAGAAAAATAACATTGTGCTTTAAGTCAACCCATCCTTATAAGAAATATATTAGCAGAGAGGAAATATGAGCTTTGTCTAGTATTTGGAATGTCCACACAAACCAAGGAAGGCATTTTTAGAGTCCACACTCACAAGAAGGGAGCCAATACAATCAATTTGGAAGTGGATGGACCCAGACTCTTCTGAAAGTTGCCTTGGGTATTATTTAAAACATATGGGATAGGCAGTAACTGTATTAACTAAATCACTCTATTTCAAGGGCAATCTGGCATCCTTGGCAATATGCCATCCAACTCAAGTGTTTCAGTAGCTGCTCTTCTAATGCATCCAATCTGCTGTGTCTACTAAAAAGGCAGTTGCTAGAACTTGTACCTGGTATCAGCTAGAGTATTAACTTTCTGATTGCTAGGAAGTGTCAGAGCCTTGTGAGCCAAGAAATAGAAGATAGAATTGCCTGAAGTTCTTATAAATGAACCCAAATAACTTTCCATATATCTTGATCAGATAAAGGCTTATTCATGATCATCCACCCCTACTATAGAATAGCCCAACTGTCAATGCAAAAGAGTAGTGGTCTGGGTTCAAGATGGATCAAACCACTGAGTTCAGACACTGGCTGCTGTGAGTCATTCCTATTTCCATCCAGATGGTGCCACTGTTGGACTGAGTAATAACTCAAGTTCAAGTGGGTTCAGTTCAGTTCAGTTCAGTTCAGTCACTCAGTCATGTCTGACTCTTTGCAACCCCATGAATCGCAACATGCCAGGCCTCCCTGTTCATCACCATCTCCCGGAGTTCACTCAGACTCATGTCCATCAAGTCCGTGATGCCATCCAGCCATCTCATCCTCTGTCGTCCCCTTCTCCTCCTGCTCCCAATCCCGCCCAGCATCAGAGTCTTTTCCAAAGAGTCAATTCTTTGCATGAGGTGGCCAAAGTACTGGAGTTCCAGCTTCAGCATCATTCCTTCCAAAGAAATCCCAGGGCTGATCTCCTTCAGAATGGACTGGTTGGATCTCCTTGCAGTCCAAGGGACTTTCAAGAGTCTTCTCCAACACAACCCTTCAAAAACATCGATTCTTTGGCGCTCAGCCTTCTTCACAGTCCAACTCTCACATACATACATGACCACAGGAAAAACCATACATAGCCTTGACTAGACGAACCTTAATCGGTAAAGTAATGTCTCTGCTTTTCAATATGCTATCTAGGTTGGTCATAACTTTTCTTTCAAGGAGTAAGTGTCTTTTAATTTCATCGCTGCAGTCACCACCTGCAGTGATTTTGGAGCCCCCCCAAAATAACGTTGACACTGTTTCCACTGTTTCTCCATCTATTTCCCATGAAGTGATGGGACCGGATGCCATGATCTTCGTTTTCTGAATGTTGAGGTTTAAGCCAACTTTTTCACTCTCCTCTTTCACTTTCATCAAGAGGCTTTTTAGCTCCTCTTCACTTTCTGCCATAAGGGTGGTGTCATCTGCATATCTGAGGTAATGGATATTTCTCCCAGCAATCTTGATTCCAGCTTGTGTTTCTTCCAGTCCAGCGTTTCTCGTGATGTACTCTGCATATAAGTTAAATAAGCATGGTGACAATATACAGCCTTGACATACTCCTTTTCCTATTTGGAACCAGTCTGTTGTTCCATGTCCAGTTCTAACTGTTGCTTCCTGACCTGCTTACAGATTTCTCAAGAGGTAGGTTAGGTGGTCTGGTATTCCCATCTCTTTCAGAATTTTCCAGTTTATTGTGATCCACACAGTCAAAGGCTTTGACATAGTCAATAAAGCAGAAATAGACCCACCTGTATACTAGGCATCAGCAGAAATTTTACCCCCTCCCTGTCCAGACACTGCAGAGACCATTATAGGAATAGGGGTGGGGGCCTTTATAGGAGCTACATATTCTGCAGGATCTAGTAACAGCTGCATTTCTGGAGATATGCAAGTGGACATGGTGCACCTTTGTTGCAATAGACAGTCACTTAGTCAAAGTGAGAGTTTGAGCTATGGCAGAGGTGGGTGGAACATATTTGTAATCCATCCTTTGATAGGAAGGGAAGTTCTTAACAGGACATGGTTTTTCCTTGGTGAGAGGCTCTATCTAAAGGAACACTGTGTGCATTGCTAGGAGCTGTTGTTCTATGGAGTTATACCCCCTCTACCCCATAGGTTATGAAAAGGAGGTTTAATATATGGTTGTGTTTAATGATTATCCAGTCCTATTTTACCAAATTTCATCCTGCCCAGTTCTGCACTTGAGTTACTTTTTTTTTTCCCCTCTTTGACATAAAGAGCAAATTTCACTGCTTTGAAATTTGGATAATCTTTCTTATATTAATATTTTTAATATGAATTTATTTTAAAGAGAGTGAAGTGGAAGAAATAATGAGATGTTATATCAGAAGAATCATACTTTAAAATTTCAGAGGCTGAAAAGCTGGACAGTAAATTTGAAAGAATTTTGAAACTTACAGACTGTAAATTTCTGAAGCATTGGTCAGAATACTGTAAGCTGTCAACAGAGATCTCTCTTTTGATTATACTAAAGTCAGAGATTCTGTTTAGTTCCCTAAACAAACAAACCAAAAAATAAAATCAGTGGAAATGGCAATTTTTCCGCCTTCAAGCAGTTCTTCTATTCTCATTAGTTCTTTAGATACCAGAAGAATAGAACTGCACAAAATCAGAAAAATGTTTAGATTTTCTAAACCAGTTAAATATAAGTGGAGCAGACAAATGAAAAAGGAAACTTTTGCATATCTACTTATTTGTTTCTGCATCATGATGAATATTGAGAGAAAAAAGATTATATGTATAATATTTTGTCTCTAAGACAAGGTATTTCTTCCAACTTGAACAGAAGAAATTTTTCTGATAGTGCATTTATAGAAGTTTATAAAATTTTTAAATCTTATAATTAAAGGCAAGTATTAATATGAATATTTTAAAATATTTAAAAATAAAATTTATTTCTCAAATCATACTTTAATACTTATTTTAAACATATACGTTTTATAAATTGCCAACATCCACTAGATCTTTGAAAAAGCAAGAGAGTTCCAGAAAAACATCTATCTTGAATTTATTGACTAAGATAAAGACTTTGACTATGTGAATCACAGTAAACTGTGAAAAATTTTGAAAGAGATGGGAATACCAGATCACCTGGCCTGTCTCCAGAGAAATCTATACGTAGATCAGGAAGCAACAGTTAGAATTGGACATGGAACAACGGACTGGTTAAAATATGAAAAGGAGTATGTCAAGGCTGTATATTGTCACCATGCTTATTTAAATTCTATGCAGAGTACATCATGAGAAATGCTGGGCTGGAGGAATCACAAGCTAGAATCAAGATTCCCAGGAGAAACAGCAATAACCTCAGATATGCAGATGACACCACCCTTATGGCAGAAAGTGAAGAAGAATGAAAAAGCCTCTTGATGAAAGTGAAAGAGGAGAGCGAAAAAGTTGGCTTGAAGTTCAATATTCAGAAAACTAAGATCATAGCAAAAAGTCCCATCATTTCATGGCAAATAGATGGGAAAACACTGGAAACAGTGGCCTACTTTATTTTAGGGGTCTCCAAAATCACTGCAGATGGTGACTGTAGCCATGAAATTAACAGACGCTTGCTCCTTGGAAGGAAAGTTATGACCAACTTAGACAGCATATTAAAAAGCAGAGACATTACTTTGCCAACAAAACTCTGTCTAGTGAAGGCTATGGTTTTTCTAGTAATCAGGTATGAATGTGAGAGCTGGATGATAAAGAAAGCTGAGCACCAAAGAATTGATGCTTTTGAACTGTGGTGTTGGAGAAGACTCTTGAGAGTCCCTTGGACTGCAAGGAGATCCAACCAGTCCATCCCAAAGGAGATTAGTCCTGGGTGTTCATTGGAAGAACTAATGTTGAAGCTGAAACCCCAATACTTTGGCCACCTGATGCAAAGAGCTTACTCATTTGTAAAGACCCTGATGCTGGGAAAGACTGAGGGCAGGAGGAGAAAGGGACGACAGAGGATGAGATTGTTGGATGGCATCACCGACTCAATGGACATGAGTTTGGTTAGACTCCAGGAGCTGGTGATGGACAGGGAGGCCTGGCACGCTGCAGTTCATGGGGTCGCAAAGAGTTGGACACGACTGAGCGACTGAAGTGAACCGAACTGAAAGTTAGGTAAAATATTGACTTAAGTATTGTTTCAGAAATTTGGAATCATAATTCAGTAAAATCTAGAATTTATTTATTAACATATTTTGTCTCATGATTCTTCTACCTATATTAATTTTTCTACCTATATTCTTCTACCTATATTAAATATTTATTGGATTTCAGTTCAGTTCAGTCACTCAGTTGTTTTCAACTCTTTGTGACCCAATGAACTGCAGCACACCAGGCCTCCCTGTCCATCACCAACTCCCGGAGTTCACTCAGACTCGCATCCATCGAGTCGGTGATGCCATCCAGCCATCTCATCCTCTGTCATCCCCTTCTCCTCCTGCCCCCAATCCCTCCCAGCATCAGAGTCTTTCCCAATGAGTCAACACTTCGCATGAGGTGGCCAAAGTACTGGAATTTCAGCTTTAGAATCGTTCCTTCCAAAGAACACCCAGGACTGATTTCCTTTAGAATCGACTGGTTGGATCTCCTTGCAGTCCAAGGGACTCTCAAGAGTCTTCTCCAACACCACAGTTCAAAAGCATCAATTCTTTGGTGCTCAGCTTTCTTCACATTCCAACTGTCACATCCATACATGACTACTTAACCTCGAAACTCACCCTGCTTTATATACCCTTTTTTTTTTCCTATGAAAAGCAAAATACAACTCATAAAATAATGAATAAGTTTATAGTGAATTTCAACTGGGTCATGAAAGCAGGCTGAATGTGAATGGCTTGAGTATAGGAAGTAAAGAATTTCTAAGGTAAATTTAGTTTAAGCAATAGAGAATCAGCATAAGAGATAGCAGAGGCTAGCAGGGGTTAACAGAGGACTTTTCAACTTAAGCAATCAAAAATCTTTAAACATACGCACACAATAGACTGTGCTACATATTAAGGATATGTATGTTGGTGAAGAAACAATAATCAGTATGTTAAAAGTAACTTGAATCTACAGTTAAATGAGGAGTTAGCTAATGCTATGTTAGTACAGGATGTTACTGGATACAGAGAAATGGCATTCCAGAGTTGCATGTCCAAGGAAGAATTTCAAGAAGGAACATTTAAAATGAAGTCTGAACGTCAATCAGGAGATAGCCTGGAGAACAGAAAGGGAGGTAAGAGCATATTAATATGTTGAAGGTAAAATTAAAAGATGATAATTGAAAGAAGACTTTCCAGGTACCTTTTCTTTTCTTTCTTTCTTTTTTTTTTAATCTAATTTTTCTAAATGAAGGATAATTGCTTTACAGAATTTTTTTTGGTTTCTGCCAATCATCAACATGCATGTCCAAGTATCTATCTATAATGGACTTTTAAATTTAGCTTAAGAAGTTTAGGATTTAGGGAGTTCCCTGGTGGCCTAGTGGTTAGGAATTCAGGCTTCACTGCCATAGTCTGAGTTTAATCCTTGGTCACATAACTGAGATCCCACAAATTGTGTGACCAAATAGAAAATAATAAAAGGAGCAGTTTAGAGTTTATTCTGAGGGAAGCATGAACTATCTATATTTTTAAAAAGAAATGACTTGCAATATTATAACTTTGACATAGTAAGTGATAAACTTTTTCAAATAGTAAAAACAAGATACATTAACAAAAATATAAAATAAATCTATATCAAACAAATTTTAACTTATTAATCAGTGAGGGTAACAATAAGATACCATAACTGATTCTAGCAGCTCTATTTTGGCATTCTTAACCATTTAGTTGGATGATCACCTTAGTCCTGCCCTTGGCCCACCTCAGAGAGTACTATTTCTCTTCCTACATTAGGATAATGCATGTCAAAATTCATTTGCTAATAGATAAAAAACTGGTAATTAGTTCTTTGGCAAAAAGCATACATGTAAGATTAAGAGTTGGACATGACTAAAACCTCACTTGACGGTCAAGAATTTTTTCATTGTTATTTATTTCAGCAAGTTAATTTCATCCTTATTGAATTTATTAAACAGACTAGTCAAAACAAAGTCAGTCAAAAACTGAAGATCAAACCCTGTAGAATCAATTAGCCTCAGAGGTTCTGGAAAAAACAGTCAGAAAGGGGCTCAGTATTCTTTTTTACACATATTCAAGTCTTTGATAATATTTCTGGGCATATTCAAGTAAAAACTGATGATAGCCTGAGTAAATGCGGTAAGAAAAATAAAATTAAGCAGATTGACTTGAGCCTGTCCAAAGGTATATTTAGCAAAGTTAATAAGATGAGGGACTAAATATCTCTTTAAGAAAATTAGAGATAATGAGGGAATATTTCATGCAAAGATGAGCACAATAGAGGACAGAAATGGTATGGACCTAACAGAAGCAGAAGATATTAAGAAGAGGTGGCAAGGATACACAAAAGAACTAAACAAAAAAGATCTCCATGACCCAGATAACCACAATGGTGTGATCAATCATCTAGAGCCAGACACCCTGGATGTGAAGTCAAGTGGGCCTTAGGAAGCATCACTACGAACAAAGCTAATGGAGGTGATGGAATGCCAGGGGAGCTATTTCAAATCTGAAAAGACAATGATGTGAAAGTGCTGCACTCAATATACCAGCAAATTTGGAAAACTCAGCAGTGGCCACAGGACTGGAAAAGGTCTGTTTTCATTCCAATCCCAAAGAAAGGCAATGCCAAAGAATGTTCAAACCACCACACAGTTGTACTCACTTCACACGCTAGCAAAGTAATGCTCAAAATTCTCCAAGCCAGGCTTAAACAGAACGTAAACCATGGCCTTCCAGATGTTCATGCTGGATTTAGAAAAGGCAGAGGAACCAGAGATCAAATTGCCAACATCTGCTGGATCATCTAAAAAAACAAGAGAATGCCAGAAAAATATCTAAGCATCTACTTTTGCTTACTGATTACACCAAAGCCTTTGACTGTGTGGACCACAACAAACTGTGAAAAATTCTTCAAGAGATGGGAATGCCAGACCCCTGACCTGCCTCTTGAGAAATCTATATACAGGTCAAGAAGCAACAGGTAAAACTGGACATGGAACATCAGACTGGTTCCAAATAGGGAAAGGAGTATGCCAAAGCTGTATATACTCACCCTACTTATTTAACTTCTATGCAGAGTACATTATGTGAAATGCTGGGCTGGATGAAACACAAGTTGGAATCAAGATTGTCAGGAGAAATGTTAATAACCTCAGATATGTAGATGACGCCACCCTTTGGAAGAAATTGAAGAACTAAAGAGCCTCTTGATGAATGTGAAAGATGAGAGTGAAAAGGTTGGCTTAAAGCTCAACATACAGAAAACTAAGATCATGGCACCCGATCCCATCACTTCATGGCAAATATGGAGAAACAGTGGAAACAGTGTTGGACTTTATTTTTTTGTACTCCAAAATCACTGCTGATGGTGACTGCAGCCATGAAGTTAAAAGATGCTTACTCGTTGGAAGGAAAATTATATCCAACCTAAACAGCATATTGAAAAGCAGAGACATCGCTTTGTCAACAAAGGCCCATCTAGTCAAATCTATGGTTTTTCCAGTAGTCATGTATGGACATGAGAGTTGGACTGTAAAGAAAGCTGAGTGCAGAAGAATTGATGCTTTTGAACTATGGTATTGGAGAAGACCCTTGAGAGTCCCTTGGACTGCAACAAGATCCAACTAGTCAATCTTAAAGGAAATCAGTCCTGGGTGTTCATTGGAAGGACTGATGCTGAAGCTGAAATTCCAATATTTTGGCCACCTGATGCACAGTACTGACTCATTGGAAAAGACCCTGATGCTGGGAAAGATTGAGGGTGGGAGTACAAGGGGATGACAGAGGATGAGATGGTTGGACGGTATAATCAATGCCATGGACATGAGTTTGAATAAACTCCTGGAGTAGGTGATAGACAGGGAGGTCTGGCATGCTGCAGTCCATGGCTTCACAAAGAGTCAGACATGACTGAGCAACTGAACTGAACTGAACCGATCTAAATGTGTTAGTTTTCTATATATACATACATACTCAGATGCTCAGTTGTGTCTGACTAGTTGTGACCCCATGGACTGTAGCACAACTACAAGTCCCAGATGGCTGAAATTCATATGAAAGGAATTATTTCAGTGAGTTCTGACTTTTTCATCTTCCCCCACGCAGAAAGGCTTTAAATTCATTAACTTGAGATATTTAGTTTTATTTAATTGACAGTGGTCTTTTGATGTTCTAACTATCTGGTCATTATTGCAAGAACTCCTATATATCCCGGATCCTCTCTTACGTATTCTGAACTGTTGCTCAGAGCTATCTGACAGGTTGGGTCCTGGGATTGAATCCTCAGTTTTGCCTGCCAAATAAAACATAATTTTAAGTTTTAGGTTGAGCTTTTATTTATTTTTTTAGTTGATATCACATTACTGAGAAAAGTTTTGGAAATTGGTAACATTTTTGCAAACTATTTCTACGTCAATAAGTTAGGAGAAGTGAGAAAATTTGAAAGAACTATGAAAAAAAATTTTGAGTAGTATATTCAGTATCTTCTGACTGTTAATTTAAACAAAATATAAACATGTTCCAGTTTAGATGGTCACTTGAAGTAGTACTAAAATCAAAAGAAGTTATGCCATGTCTGAAACTGACACAACACTGTAAATTAATTGAACTTCAGTTTAAAAAATGATAAAAATTAAAGTAGTTTTGCCAGTGGCAATTTACCATAACTCTCAATATGCCCTCATTTGTACCTATAGCTGCAGATGGTAGAGAATAATTAAGAGGAAAATAGATTCATGAACAAGGAAATTTTGAGAACTGAGGATCCTCAAAAAGACATTGTATGACATAAATGCTGAAATATTGCTTGATAATTTCTTTATTTTAAATTTCTAGAAATGTCAATTACTTCTTTTTTTAATTTTTTTTAAATTTATTTTTTAAATTTTAAATTCTTTAATAATTACTTCTTAATTCATTCTCCTATCTCCATTCTATCCCATTCTAATTTCATGTCAGCTTAACAACTAACAGTATTTTTAGTTTGATTTCAAAATAACACATCTGTTAAAGACATTCAGGTCAATTTAGTCACTCAGTCATATCTGACTCTTTGCGACTCCCATGAACTGCAGCACACCAGGCCTCCCTGTCCATCACCAACTCCCAGAGTCCAACCAAACCAATGTCGATTGAGTCAGTGATGCCATCCATCCCTCTCATTCTCTGTCGTCCCTTTCTCCTCCTGCCCTCAATCCTTCCCAGCATCAGGGTCTTTTCAAATGAGTCAGCCCTTTGCATCAGGTGGCCAAAGTATTGGGGTTTCAGCTTCAACATCATTCCTTCCAGTGAACACCCAGGACCGATTTCCCTTAGGATGGACTGGTTGGATCTTCTTGTAGTCCAAGGGACTCTCAAGAGTCTTCTCCAACACCACAGCTCAAAAGCATCAATTCTTCAGGGTTCAGCTTTTCTATAGCTCAACTCTCACATTCACACATGACCACTGGATAAACCATAGCCTTGACTAGATGGACCTTTGTTGGCAAAGTAATGTCTCTGCTTTTCAATATGCTGTCTAGGTTGGATAAAACTTTCCTCCCAAGGAGCAAGCATCTTTTAATTTCATGGCTGCAATCACCATCTGCAGTGATTTTGGAGCCCAGAAAAATAAAGTCATCCACTGCTTCCATTGTTTCCCCTTCTATTTGCCGTGAAGTGATGGGACTGGATGCCATAATCTTATTTTCTGAATGTTGAGCTTTAAGCAAGCTTTTTCACTCTCCCCTTCCACTTTCGTCCAGAGGCTCTTTAGTTCTTCACTTTCTGCCATAAGAGTGGTGTCATCTGCATATGTGAAGCTATTTATATTTCTCCTGGCAAACTCTATTCCAGCTGGTGATTCTTCCAGCCCAGCGATTCTCATGATGTACTCTACATATAAGTTAAATAAGCAAGGTGACAATGTTCAGCCTTGATATACTCCTCTTCCCATTTGGAATCAGTCTGTTGTTCCATGTTCAGTTCTGACTGTTGCTTCCTGACCTGCAAACAGATTTCTCAAGAGGCAGTCAGGTGGTCTGGTATTCCCATCTCTCTCAGAATTTTCCGCAGTTTATTGTGATCCACACAGTCAAAGGCTTTGGCATAGTCAATAAAGCAAAAATAGATGTTTTTCTGGAACTCTCTTGCTTTTTCAGTGATCCAGCAGATGTTGGCAATTTGATCTCTGGTTCCTCTGCCTTTTCTAAAACCAGCTTGAACATCTGGAAGTTCACCATTCACGTATTGCTGAAGCCTGGCTTGGAGAATTTTAAGCATTACTTTACTAGCATGTGAGATGAGTGCAATTGTGGAGTAGTTTGAGCATTCTTTGGTATTGCCTTTCTTTGGGATTGGAATGACAACTGACCTTTTCCAGTCCTGTGGCCACTGCTGAGTTCTCCAAATTTGTTGGCATATTGAGTGCAGCGCTTTCACAACATCATCTTTCAAGATTTGAAATAGCTCAACTGGAATTCTATCACCTCCACTTGCTGTGTTCATAGTGATTCTTTGGCCCACTTGACTTCACATTCTAGGATGTCTGGCTCTAGGTGAGTGATCACACCATCATGATTATCTGGATCATGAAGATCTTTTGTGTACAGTTCTTCTATCTATTCTTGCCACCCCTTCTTAATATCTCCTGCTTAAGGAGGTCATTCAATTTATAGATTTGCAACTACAGTGAAGTTTGATATTTAGTCCTACTAATGGAGTGCCAATAAAAAACTCCATCTTCATACATTAATGAATGTGAATAAGAATTGACAACACTTCCCTTTTTTCCTCATTATCATAGTTTTAAGATGCTCAGCTTACATTTTAAAAAGATGTAAATGCTTCTTAGAGGTGAGGTGAGTAAGAAACCTGAAGAATTCTCTTTACAAGTCAACAATGTGAATGCCTTGCAAATTCCTAAGCTACACAAGCACAACAATTAGAAATAAATCAGGGGAGATAGTATTTTCATTACTCACAGCCCTCATACAGGCTTACCTGGTGGCTCAGCAGTAAAGAATTTGCCATGCAGGAAACATGGGTTTAATACCTGGGTCAAGAAGATCCCTTGGAGGAGGAAAGGCAACCCACTCTAGTAGTCCTGCCTGGAAAATTCCATGGACAGAGGTGGCTGGTGGGCTAAAGTTCCTAGGGTCACAGAGTTGGGCAGGACTGAGTAACTCACACACACACAGCTTTCATAAGATCAACTTTGAAATACATTCAGCTTGAGACTCTAAGGGAGAACAGTGATTCAAATTCTTAAGAGAGTATAGAGGAGAGGTATAATATTTATCTGGGGAGGTCTGCTTTATGAGGAAAAGTCTTTAAGAAATTAAACTGATTCCAAGAAAAATGTGGTAAGCATATTTAATGATGAGCACAAAAGGTAAGAAAGTTTAGGTAAAACATGAAGAAGTATATAACTGAGAAACACATGTTCAGATTAAAGTTCAGTATAAATATATCTGAGAAAAATAAAAATGAAAAACAATTCTCTTTTTTTTTTCTTTCTTTTACTTTTTTTTTACTTCACAACACTGTATTGGTTCTGCCATACATCAACATGAATCTACCACAGGTATACACGTGTTCCCCATCCTGAACACCCCTCTCTCCCCCCTCCCCGTACCACCCCTCCAGGTCATCACAGTGCACCAGCCCCAAGAATCCAGTATCATGCATTGAACCTGGACTGGTGATTCGTTTCATATTTGATATTATACATGTTTCAATGCCATTCTCCCAAATCATCCCACTCTCTCCCTCTCCCACAGAGTCCAAAAGACTGTTTTATACATCTGTGTCGCTTTTGCTGTCTCACATACAGGGTTATCATTACCATCTTTCTAAATACCATATATATGCATTAGTATACTGTATTGGTATTTTTCTTTCTGGCTTACTTCACTCTGTATAACAATTCTCTTTTCTATCACACAAATTTGCAAAATTATTTATTTTTCAAAATACTTTTCAACATTTTTACTTATGAGTATTACATACACTAAAACACTTAATTTTGTAATAATCAAGATGGTAAAATTATACAAAATAATACTAAGTATACAAGAAATATCACATAAATATCAATATATATGATCCTTTTGCTATTTAAATATGTTTTATAAAATTTTACACAATTTAGCATAATAATGACTAAATAGTTAACATTAACATGTGGGTAAACAAACAACATGACAAAATATATTATTAAAGAGAAGATTGAAGGCCCCAAATGTCCTCTCTTTTGCCCAGGATATCAAACCTAGACTTAATACCTAACTTAATTGCAATTTCTACTTTTCCTAGAAACTATACTCTTAATTGACCAATGTGGGCTTCTCTAGTCAGGACCAGTGAAGTAGTCTATCACTATTGCCCAAAGAAAGAAGAGGCTATCTGAATAATAAAATCCATTCCACAACTTTCCACTCAAAAAAAATGAATAAATAAATAAATTCCTGGCTTAAAAATAAGACTATTACTTACTTCTTTTGCTCATCTCACTTTTGTTCCACCCTCCTGCTTATAATGGGGCTTCCCTTGTGGCTCAGCTGGTAAAGAATCCACCTGCAATGCAGGAGACCTGGGTTCAGTCTCTGGGTTGGGATGATGCCCTGGAGAAGAGAAAGGCTACTCACTTCAGTATTCTGGCCTGGAGAGTGCCATGAATTGTATAGTCCACGAGGTTGTAAAGAGTTAGATGCAAGTAAGTGACTTTCACTTTCACTTACCTGTAATAACCTTGGAGCACTGTTCCTGTTCCTAGAAAGGATGCTGATAGGTTTATGAAAGATTGAGCAAAGCCAATTAAGATCTTTAAATTTACTTAGTTTAATTTGGTTTTTAATATAATATCAGGATATTTAAAAGTTAAACAATGGAAATTTTCTGGAATCAAGTCTAATGCCAAACAATTCCAACAGCAAAACACTGTAGGAAAGGGAAGAAAAATAATTTTTCTCTACCCTTCTAAGAATCTTGATTGAGGTCTACCTTATAATAAAGACAGCTTAACAAGGGAAAAACAGAAGTTTATATATACTTTCTCTGTGCATGGGAGATATCCAGGAAAACAGTAATTCCTGAAACTGAGCAGCACCCTGCAGGGCCTTCTCAGGTACAAAAGCCCCTCTAAGTTCTCCGTTTATTGTTTGTAGGAAAACAACAACAAAAACAACAAATTTAGTCTCCTAGGCCTTCCCTAAGTTCCAAATAGCAAGCACGGTTAGTCAATCAAGAAAAGTAATGAGAATTTAAACAGTGCGGCCATGCCTGCTAAGTCACTTCAGATGTGTCCAACCCTTTGCGAACCTGTGGACTGTATCCTACCAGGCTCCTTTGTCTACTGGAGTCTCTAGGCAGGATTATTGGAGTGGGTTTCCATGCCCTCCTTCAGGGGTTTTTCCTGACCCAGGGATTGAATCCATGCCTTTTATGTTTCCTGCATTGGCAAGTGGGTTCTTTACTCCTAGTGCTGCCTAGGAAGCCAAATTTAGACAGTAGTTCCCTCATAAAACAGTACTAGTTCCTCCTTGAAGGATATTTACAATATGATATGTACCTTTGACTTGTTCTGCAGAGATTAGTATGCCACTCAGATAAAAGATAGTGACTATGGGCTGACCACAAGCAGTAAACCCCAGAATGATTGGAACCAGATGGTTGATTATTAAGAATCAGAAACACCACTCTGTTGCCTCAGCACTAATCAAACAGAAGAAAGTCCACAAGTTGATCACATACCCTGCAACACTCACCCTAATATTGTCTTTAAAAACCTTTCCCTAGAGAGGGTGGGATGAATTGAGAGAGTAGCCCCTGTGTAAAATATATAGCTAATGGGAAATTGCTGAATAGTGTAGGATGCTCAGCATGATGCTTTGTGACAACCTAGAAGGGAAATTCAAGGGCGGGGGGGGGGGATAATATATGTATATCTATGGCTGATTCATGATGATATATGGCAGAAACCAACACAATATTGTAAATCAATTATCCTCAAATATAGAAGGGAAAAAAAAAAACTTTTTTAAAAAGCCATTGGGTGTTTGGGTCTTTTGAAGATGAGCTGCTCATTCTTCTTGTTTGGCACCTTGCAATAAACACGTACTTTCCTTTACCACTATTCATGGTCAGTAGACTGGCTTTGCTGTATGGTGGGTGAGTGAACCCAAGTTTGGTTAAGTAACACTCCTGAAATCATCCAAGCTACCAGTTTAAATAACATCTCCAGATAAAAAGAAAAGAAGATGTTGAAGTGTGTGTGTGTGTGTGTGTGTGTGTGTGTGTTTAGTAGGGTGATGAAACGTTTTTAGTCAAATCACAGTAAACTAGGATATGGTTGTTATGCAGATTAAAATCTTTGCCCTTTGCACTGTCAAGAATTTCTATCCTCTCTGCCTAGTTTTGCTGAAGGAAGGGGGTCATTTTCCAGACCCTGAGAGTGGGCGCTTGTCTAACACACAGAAATGAATTATCTGAGGAGACACACGTGCTGACTGTGCAAGAGACTTTGGAATGCCAGGGTGGAGAACCAGAAAGTAAAGGAACCCAGGAAGACTGCTCTGTCATGTGGTTTGCAGTCTCAGTTTTTATGGTGATAAGATTAGTTTCTCTGTTGTCTTTGGCTGATTGTTTTGACCCAGGGTCCTTCCTAGTGGTGCACACCAAGATTCATGACAGCGAGAAAGATTCCGCTAGGAGGTGGTAGGAAACTGTGGCATCTCCTTTTGACCTTTCCCAAACTCTCCCAGTTGGCAGTGGCTTATTAGTTTCATGTTCCTTATCAAGACCTCCTGTTGTAATATAACTCAGGCAAATGGTTAATATGGTGCCTGGCCAGGAAGGGCAGTTTCAGTCAATGTTTCCCTTAACAGTATACAAAGGGGGAGCCCTTTACAAAAAGAGATTTTCCTCTTAAATGTAAATGCTTCTTTAAAAAGGCAAGTTCTGCGGGTTTTTAGAACTTCTCCTGAGTCTGTTGTCTCTTAAAAACAATTGTTATTCCAAAGAGACATATTTTGGGGTAGTAAATTCTGCTCCCCTTCAACACATACTTCATATTTGATCAGAATAACAAAATTATCTTCTTGATATGAAAACCATTAAGAAGAATTGTAGCTGTGTAGAAAAAATGCAAAAAGTTTATAAATGATAGAGAATTTAATACAAAAGTGAAAAATACTATTTTAAAAAGTCATTTTATATGAAATGAGGTGACTTTGAAATGGGGAAGGAGGAAGCAGGGCACAACATTTTAAAAAATGAAATAGACCAAGGATACAAGGTAAACTTATTAGAACCAGATGACTCCAAGATGGTGGACAAGTGGACATCCACTGGATGTATTGATGTGTTACACAATGAACCTCACTATAGGCTCATTGTGTAACACATCAGCAAACTAAATGAAACACCCCCAGACACCATGACAGTTGCAAAGCTGATTATAAAGGTCAAAAAATGGTCAGTGGCCCTTTTCCTGGAAATCCCCATCCCTTCCCCAAAATAGTTGGAATAACCTTCCCACTCATTAGCCTATGAAATTACCCACCCCTATAAAAGCAGACAACTCCATACTCCTTGCAGCTTTTGCCTTCTCTAATGGCTAATACTATCTGTGGAGTGTGTTTCTCCCTA
Organism: Capra hircus; assembly: GCF_001704415.2. NCBI lineage: Eukaryota > Metazoa > Chordata > Mammalia > Artiodactyla > Bovidae > Capra > Capra hircus. The sequence goes on from NC_030813.1 coordinate 76,097,899, forward strand.
AATAAATCCACTTCTTTAAATTCTTTCTGCGATGAGACATCAGAAGGTGATCTTCAATAAGTCCTGAGATAAGATGTGGTGTTGTTGTTATTCAGTCACTCAGTCGTATCTAACTGTTTGTGACCCCATGGACTGTAGCACATCAAGCTTCCCTGTCCCTTCCCTTCCCTCCCAGAGTTTGCTCAAACTCATTTCCTTTGAGTTGGTGATGCCATCCAATCATCTCATCCTCTGTCGCCCCCTTCTCCTTTTGCCTTTAATCTTTCCCAGTATCAGGGTCTTTTCCAATGAGTCAGTTCTTGGCATCAGGTGGCCAAAGGATTGGAGCTTCAGCTTCAGCATCAGTCCTTACAATGAATATTCCAGGTTGATTTCCTTTAGGATTGATTGGTTTGATATCCTTGCTGTCCAAGGGACTCTCAACAATCTTGTTCATAGTAAATCTTCCTAAGATCCACTTGACATTACACTCCAGGATGTCTGGTTCTAGATGAACATACCATCATGGTTGTCTGGGTCATTATGACCTTTTTTGGTACAGTTCTGTGTATTTTGCCTCCTCTTCTGAATCTCTTCTGCTTCTGTTAGGTCCATACCATTTCTCTCCTTTATTGTGCCCATCTTTGCATGAAATGTTCACTTGGTATCGCTAACTTTCTTGAAGAGGTCTCTAGTCTTCCCCATTCTATTGTTTTCCTCTATTTCTTTGCATTTTTCACTTAAGAAGGCTTTCTTATCTCTCCTTGTTATTCTTCAGAAGTCTCTATTCAGATGGGTATATCTTTCCTTTTCTCCTTTGCTTTCACTTCTCCTCTTTCCTCAGCCATTTGTAAGGCCTCCTTAGACAACCATTTTGCCTTCTTATATTTCTTTTTCTTGGGGATGATTTTGATCACTGCCTGCTGTAAAATGTTTTGAACCTCCATCCATAGTTCTTCAGGCACTCTATCAGATCTGATCCCTTGAATCTATTGGTCACTTCCACTGTATAATCATAAGTGATTTTATTTAGGTCATACCTGAATGAACTAGTAGTTTTCCCTACTTTCTTCAACCGAAGTCTGAATTTTGCAATAAGGAGACCAGGTATGATCTCAGTTTAAAGACTGTGGGTGTAAGTCCCAATCTGACTTATGTGGTTTCATCTTTATATACATTAAACAAACATCTTACAGAAACAGGAATATATCAAGATTAAAAAAATACAAAGAATTGTCAAAAATTAATTTCAATTATGATATACTGCATTTTTTTTTACAAATAAATTAGTAGAGTCAGAATTATAATAGTAAAATTATAAACAGTTGAGGATAATCACAGAACTTAGGAAAGAAAAACGTGCAGAGTTTACTCTTGTGGAAGTGTTCAGCATCTCTCCATTAAAAAAAGATAATAAGCCTTCATAAATGTGTTGAGTAAAGAGAGATTTGGGGGGGGGGGATTTCTTTCCTGGATATACTCCTCTGTGTTTATTGCATGTGTTTTCACTTCCAACACTCATCACTAATCTTGGCCTGCTTTAAGACTTGTCCTTAAGTATCAGAGTACTACAAGTTTCTTTCTATGAATGACTGTTTTCCATGATTATGCTCTTTATATTTATACCTGTTTATTGGATAATGAAAATGGTCAATTGATGTTTAAAAATGACATTCTTCATTTTTTGTAACCTGAGTTTTGATGTCTTTTTTTTTTCTTGGTGGAAGCATCCTGTTTGTGAGAACAGCATGTTCTGCTGTTGCTTACAACAAGAAAAGATAGTGTTTTCTTGATGGGAAGACCATTCTCTAATTAGAGAATAAACTGAGATGAATGAATCATTATATTACCTGGTATAGTGTATTACTTTGTATGCATTAAATGATGGAAATTGCAGATTATCCTTTATATATCAGTAAAGTGAACATAGTAAATTCTCAATGAATGCTATTGCTATTATGTTTTCATTATTATTCTGCAGTAATGTTTTACTAGGAAAAATGTGGGTGATGTGTTCTCTTTAGGAAATAAACTCTTCAATAGCAGATATTATATATTTCTCTTTTAAAAATGGTGTAGTTCAGGGACCACATTCTTGTCATCATAATGCCCGTACATTTCTTCTGTAGTCTTTTTTTGTTTTTTTATCCCTGCTTCTGACACCTCCCCTCCAAAGGCAGGTGCTCTAAAATATTTAATATATGTTCTTAACTTATATGTATCTTTGTAAAATAAGTAGTGATAATTTGCATTTTTGTATGTTTGCAAATAATGCTAAGGCCTTGCATTATTTTTTTTTCCTATTTTACACATTCAGCAATTTTATCTCTCTGTTGCTGCATATCTATTGATGATTATTGTTACATTGTCTCCATCACATGAATTCTGCACATTTCTTCTAACCATTCATCTGCTAATGGATACCTGCTGCTGCTGCTGCTGCTAAGTCGCTTCAGTTGTGTCCGACTCTGCAATCCCATAGATGGGATCCCACCCAGGCTCCCCCATCCCTGGGATTCTCCAGGCAAGAGTACTGGAGTGGGTTGCCATTTCCTTCTCCAATGCATGAAAGTGAAAAGTGAAAGTGAAGTCACTCAGTCGTGTCCGACTCTTAGCAACCCCATGGTCTGCAGCCCACCAGGCTCTGCCACCCATGGGATTTTCCAGGCAAGAGTACTGAAGTGGGGTGCCATTGCCTTCTCCAATGGAAACCTAGTTATCTCCAGAGACATTGAAAATAACTTCTTAATCAGTGATGCTCTTCTCTTAACAGAAATCTTTATTTGGATAAAATTCAACATAATTTTAATCTTATAAAGGTCTGTTCTTTTGGTAATAAGTTTTTCTATTAATGTTGTATACAAATATTTTTCTTCTTTATTATTTTTATTAATTATTCTTAATCCTCCTTTATAAATGGTTTAATATCTAGGCCTGGGCTTATTGCCTTTCTCCATAAAAATTTAGTTGTCCCAGTTCCATCTACTAACAATCTGGCATTTTCCCCTGTATTACACCATGGTTATCATATATCAAGTACTCATATAGACATGGGATTGCCTCTTCACATTATTATTATTATTATTTTTGGATTGATCTGAGACATTGATTTGATTGATTGCATTGATTGATTTCAAGAAATTGATTTTATTTCTATAAATTTTTAATATAATGCTATATTAAGGTAATCTTTCTGTTATCTTCTTTGTCAAAGTCTAATAGCTCTTACCTTGTATTATGCTATTTAAATATGAGAGTGGTTATAGAACTCATAAAAAATTCAAGCTGATATTTTTCATTGAGGGGGGTTTAATTGTGTAATATTATATAATGACCTAGTTAATTCAAATATCTCATGTCCCTTAATACAATTAAATTTTATCTATAAAGATATTTTCAATGCTTTTCAGGTTGATTACTATATACTCATAATTTGCCTCAAGAGTGAATAAAAAGTCAACTTCTATTTCAGCAGTTTTGATATAGGCAAGTTTAACTTTAAATCCTGAATGTGCAAGAATTTATTGACTTTCTCATTCTGGTTGCAAGATTTTTGTTTCCCCATTCTATTGTGTTTTACTAAAGGAATAATTACAAAATCCATATGTAATGACATTTTATTCTTTTTTTCTAATATTTACATATCTGATTCTTTTTTATATATCACATTGGTAGCAGCTTCCAATATTGAACTAAGCGGTAGACACAATAATGAGCACCTTTATGGTGCATTTATTCTTAAAGACAACATATCTAAAGATTTTCCAACAGGTATATAAGCATTTTTATTTTAATTATCTTGATTAAGTATTCTTTTTAATTGTTATCCATAAGTAGGGTTGAATTATGTAATTTTAAAAATCTTGTCTGTTATGTCTTTCTTTATTAACATGATGTATAGCATTACTATATATTTTAACTTGTAACTCTTTTTACCTGTATTATGTAGGCAGCATTTGATTAGAATTCATTTTTAATAAAGTATTAGATTCAATTAAGTAATATTTTCTTCAGACATTTAAAATTTATGTTTCTATGTAAATTAGAACAACAATATTTTCTTATGATGGTGTTATTAATATCAAGAATATGTTAGACTCATAAGACTATTAAGCCTTTTTCTCTTTTTATCTGATTGCTGGTATACTTTGTATAAAGAAGAATTGCTGATTTCTTTAAATAATTGGTAAAAACAAACAAACAAACAAAATTGATTTTGTTTTAGGATTTTAGGATAGGACGGAATAAGTCCCTACTTGGTGTGAATACAAGTAGCCATACTTGAAATATGTTTGTCCATTTGGTCTGTTTCCTTTTTTCTTTTTTTTAATACACTGTCTTGTGTTATATTTGAGAATTTTTATTATATTTGAGAAGAGTTTATTATTATTTTACTAGTGGCAGGAAATGCTCTAATCACATTACAAACATTAAGTGACTTAATCCTCACAATAGTACACACTGTTATTGTCAGAGAGGTTAATAAATTTGTTCAAGGTCACACAGCTAATAAAGAGGGCGGCATAGCTAACCAGTTAATTTGGATTCAGATAGTGAATGGTCTCTGACTGTAGCCATTGCCCTAAAAGTTACCTCCTTATAAATAAGATTTTAAAAAACGTTGAATGTTTATTCATTTAAAATCTTGGTCTCAGTATCTAATTCCATTTTTATTTGTAGATTGCCTCTAAGTCATCTTCCAGAACTACTCATTTTTTCCATGTCTATCATATCTACAACTTTCTTTACCTTCTGCATCTGCATATAGAACTACTATGCAGATGAGGGAATAGTTCTACACAAGCATGGTTTAGTCATATGTATGAGGAATTGTGTAGAACACAGAATGCTGCTGCTAAGTCACTTCAGTTGTGGCTGACTCTGTGTGACCCCATAGACAGCAGCCACCAGGCTCCTCCTTCCCTGGGATTCTCCAAGCAAGAACACAAGAGTGGGTTGCCATTTCCTTCTCCAATGCATGAAAGTGAAAAGTGAAAAGGAAGTCGCTCAGTTGTGTCCAACTCTTAGTGACCCCATGGACTGCAGCCTACCAGGCTCCTTCATCCATGGGATTTTCCAGGCAAGAGTACTGGAGTGGGGTGCCAGTGGCTTCTCCAGAACATAGGATAAAAGGAGTCAAATGCTCACGATATCCCATCACCATGCTTAAACCAATCTGAATATGACAGGGCACACCGTCTGGTCCAGTCCAGTCTCCCCACTAGACTGTATGGACTTGACCTTCCCTGAACTTCCGCTTTCTCACTTGTAAAGGAAGGTTAATAATATCACCTATTGCACAGAGCTTATGTGAGAATTAACAAACCAGTACAGCCAAAAACTAACAAGACAATAGCTAACTAGTATACTCTGCTTGCGTTAGTCACTCAGTTGTGTCTGACTCTTTGTATTCCATGGACTGTAGCCCACCAGGTTCCTCTGTCTATGGAATTCTCCAGGCAAGAATACTAGAGTGGGTTTCCATTCTCTTCTCCAGGGGATCTTCCCAACCCAGGGATAGAACCCAGGTCTCCTGTTTCGTAGGCAGACTGTTTACCATCTAAGCCACCAGGGAAGCCCTATACACTGTTTAAGTATTTCATATTTTCCATAAGACAAATATCATTTTGATACTGCTTTAAAAGATATTTAAGTGAACACCTATTTAATATAATTGGTGTTGGTGTCGTCATAGTTTGGTAAAAGTGTGATGTGATGTGTGTGTGTGTGTGTGTGTGTGTGTGTGTGCATGTGTGTATGCAATGCCCTGACCGATATCCAGCATCACCAGCTCTCATAGCACCCAAAAATTCAATAACATTGCATGTGTCAGGGAATAAAAAAAAAAAATTACCATTATTCTTATCTATGTATTCAGATGTGATAATAGGACCATAACAAAGGCTGAGCACAAAAGAATTTATAATTTTGTATTACGGTTTTGGAGAAGACTTTGAGAACTCCTTGGACAGAAAGGATATCAAACTGGTAAAAAAAAAAAAGAAAAAAAGCCTGAATATTCATTGGAAGGGCTGATGCTGACATCAGCTGACATGTGTGATGCCACAACAAACCCTGGAAAATTATTAAAGAGATGGGAATACCAGACCACCTGACCTGCCTCCTGAGAAATCTGTATGCAAGTCAGAAAGCAACAGTTAGAACTGGACATGGAACAACAGACTGGTTCCAAATAGGAAAAGGAGCATGTCAAGGCTGTATATTGTCACCCTGCTTACTTAATTTATATGCAGAGTACATCATGAGAAATGCTGGACTGGAAGAAGCACAAGCTGGAATCAAGATTGCCGGGAGAAATATCAATAACCTCAGATACACAGATGACACCACCCTTATGGCAGAAAGTGAAGAAGAACTAAAGGGCCTCTTGATGAAAGTGAAAGAGGAGAGTGAAAAAGTTGGCTTAAAATTCAACATTCAGAAAACTAAGATCATGGCATCTGGTCCCATCACTTCATGGGCAGTAGAAGGGGAAACAGTGGAAACAGTGTCAGACTTTTTTTTTTTTTTTTTTTTTTTTGGTTCCAAAATCACTGCAGATGGTGATTTCAGCCATGAAATGAAAAGACTCTTACTCCTTGGAAGGAAAGTTGTGATCAACCTAGATAGCATATTAAAAATCAGAGGCATTACTTTGCCAACAAAGGTCCATCTAGTCAAAGCTATGGTTTTACCAGTAGTCATGTAAAGATGTGAGAGTTGGACTATAAAGAAAGCTGAGCACCGAATATTTGATGCTTTTGAACTGTGCTATTGGAGAAGACTCTTGAGAGTCCCTTGGACTGCAAGGAGATCCAGCCAGTCCATCCTAAAGGAAATCAGTCCTGAATATTCATTGGAAAGACTGATGCTGAAGCTGAAACTCCAGTACTTTGGCCTCTTGATGTGAAGAACTGACTCATTTGAAAATACCCTGATGTTGGGAAAAATTGAATACAGGAGAAGGGGATGGCATCACCGACTCAATGGACATGAGTTTGAGTAAACTCAGGGAGTTGGTGATGGACAGGGAGGCCTGGCATGTTGCAGTCCATGGGGTCGCAAAGAATTGGACATGATTGAAGGACTGAACTGAAGTTAACTGATGCTGAAGTTGAAGCTCCAATACTTTGGCTACCTGATGGGAAGAGTCAACTCTTTGGTAAATATCCTGATGCTGAGGAAGACTGAAGGCAGGAAAAGAAGGGAATGACAGAAGACAAGAAGGGTGGATGGCATCACTGACTCAAAGGACGAGTTTGAGCAAACTCCAGAGGATAGTGAAGCACAAGGAATCCTGTCGTGCTGCAGTCCATGGGATCACCAGAAGTTTGACATGACTGAGCAACTGAACAACAATATATTATTTATTTTATTCTCAGATAAGCATTATTTTGTGTTTGCCTCCCTGAAAATTTAAGAGAAAATGGAAACATTTGATTACTGAATCAAAGAAAACCACAATTTATTAATTTGAGAATTCAGCTGACTGTTTTCATGTTTTAAGACAGAAAAGTACTGGGACAAAGGTATGATAACATGATAGAAATAGAACAAAACTTCCATTTATCATTTAACTTCCTTCAAGTGTTAAACAGGTACAGGTTTCTTATTTTTGAAAATAAATCTCTGGAGCTGAACTTAAAAAAAGCATTGGCCTGACTTGTAATAAAAGTGAATGTTCCTAACATAATATTAAAAATTGGCAAGTCAGGACCTTGGATGATTCTTTGCAAGCAAGTGGTAGTAGCAGGATATCTGCTTTACTCTGGTTGATCTTGCTCTATCCATTTCTTGTAGGGTTATAGAGTTCATATCTCTTTCAGGAAGTGTTACCTTGAGGCAAGAGCCTAAGGGCATTCAGATGGCAATTTAAGTGTCTGATGCTACCCTGTAAGTAATAGGCTTCCATTAAAAAAAAAAAGCAAAACAGTTCTTTATCAGTACAATAAAAATGTATATGTGACAGATTAAGTTGTAGGGAGAAGGCTTATAAAAAAGAACCATTGGGAAGGAGATTATGATTTATAATATATTTATCATAAATGTTAAAATACATACATTTGTAAAAATTAAAAAAAATCAACCAAAATATCTTTCAGAATAAGTATTTTATTTCAGAATTATCAGTTATATTATTGGTGAAATTAGAGGCAATTTCAACCATTGTTTGTATGAGATTCTATCAGTTTTGTTTCCAAATCATTTTTGTCTAAATTGTTTAATATATGTGTCTATTTCTTCTTCTGAATTAATCAGTGTAAGCCTTCTTGATGATAGTGCAATGCTTCTCTGCAAGTCTCATCCATAACATATTTCATAATCTAAGTATTTTATTGATTCATTCACTCAGTAAATTACTAAACAGCTATTATATGCCAGACAGGTGCTGATTGCTGGGATTCAATGTCAATCAAAACAGACATATTTTCTGCCAAGAACAAGGGGAGAGGAAGATATCAATCAAAAATATATGCAAAGAGGAATATATTTGTGAATAAAAAAATTATAAGAAACATGGGATTCTGAGAACATAAAACAGGTATTTCTCCCAATCTCATAAATCAAGTAAAACTTCTCTAAGGGATTAAAAGAATTCCTGAATTAAAAGGGAAATATTAGTCACATTGCTGCTAAGTCATGTCAGTCGTGTCCGACTCTGTGCGACCCCACAGACAGCAGCCCACCAGGCTCCCGTCGCTGGGATTCTCCAGGCAACAATACTGGAGTGGGTTGCCATTTTCTTCTCCAATGCATGAAAGTGAAAAGTGAAAGTGAAGTCGCTCAGTTGTGTCCAACACTTTGCAACCCCATGGACTGTAGCCTACCAAGCTCCTCCATCCATAGGATTTCCCAGGCAAGAGTACTGGAGTGGGGTGCCATTGCCTTCTCCATTAGTCACATTATTAATCACCATAATCTAACATTGGTTGTATGATTTATGAAAAATCTATAAAATTATATTTCTGTAAGTACTTACCATCACTAATTATTTATTAAAAGTCTACATTTGTTCATCTAAAATATATTGATATAGTCAATCTCTCTCTTTTCACACAGAGAATGTGTGTGTGGATGTGTGTGTCTGTGTATATACACGTATAGGTAAAATTAATATTATAAAACTATAAATCTTACTCTTGCTTGTTGTATTGGGTTTAGTCATCTGTATGAATTAAAAAAGCAAGATTGGAAATTTATCTATGATTGAAAATACTAAGGATCACTTATGTTTAATAAATAACGGGTAAATTAAAAGACTGGGTAGAGATTTGCAAAGTTTCTTTTCTAATCAATATCAACAGTAATTGCAAAATCAATTTTGACTACTCCCAATGAACAATACAGAAACAAGTCACCATATCTATTGGCTCTGGAAAGAAAACAGCATAGTATTAAAGATGAATGAATAAATAAATTAGGAGACTAACATTTCCACAATAACTCAAATATTTAACTTGATTTTCAAAGCATATATAATATTCTGAATTATACATTTTTATTATATTGAATTTACTATGTTCAAAGAAATATTTAGAATGCCTTCATAATTTAAAAAAATCACAAATACTATGAGATTTGCAACTAAAATTCTAGAAACATACACTATTTTGGTAATAGAAATGTTCATTTTGGCCAACTGCATAATCTTTAGAGACATCTCACATAAATGTACTGGAAGATAAGACCATAAAGCATTATTGTTATGCAAATGATAGATTACTAAGTCCAGAACAATCATATAGATAAATGCGTTTTTTGTTACTGTTTTTTAAATCACATCCATAGTAGCTTGCTCAAAATTTGCATTTAATTCATATTAGGCATATTCCAACAATATTAAAATCAGTTTGAACTAAAATCTATTTGAACTTTCTTATCTGTATCTCTTGAAATGAAAAATATATTGGCTTCCTCTATTTTCAAAATATCGCAATAATAACAGTATTGTGTACTCATGAATTTTTAAGTATTTACTTATTTAAATTCTGAGGTGTAGTAATTTATTTAAACCTCAAAATAACCATGAGATGGATATACTTTTATCCTAAATTTACAACAAATTGAAGAACAGAAGGTGCTATTAATTTAACTAAGGTCCCACAACTGATAATGGTGGAGTAAGGGTTTGTATTTAAGGGCACAGACCCAAAACTTGGACCTTTACTTAGAGAAACCCTGAATTTCTACATACATTTAATTTAATTGCAGTAATTATATTTCAATACCTTAGATGAAGAGTGAGTATCAGTTCAGTTCAAAGAAGTTGCTCAGTCATGTCCAACTCTTTTCGACCCCATGAACTGCAATAGGCCAGGCCTCCCTGTCAATCAACAACTCCTGGAGTCCACCCAAACCCATGTCCACTGAGTCAGAGATGCCATACAACCATCTCATCTTCTCTGGTCCCTTTCTCCTGCCCTCATTCTTTCCCGGAATCAGGGTCTTTTCCAATGAGTCAGCTCCTCACATCAGGTGGCCAAATTATTGGAGTTTCAGCTTCAACATCAGTCCTTCCAATGAACACCCAGGACTGATCTCATTTAGGACGGACTGGTTGGATCTCCTTGCACTAAAAGCGACTCTCAAGAGTCTTCTCCAACACCACAGCTCAAAAGCATCAATTCCCTTCGGCACTCAGCTTTCTTTATAGTCCAACTGTCACATCCATACATGACTACTGGGAAAACCATAGCCTTGACTAGATGGACCTTTGTTGACAAAGTGATGTCTCTGCTTTTTAATATGCTGTCTAGGTTCATCATAACCTTCCTTCAAAGGAGTAAGCATCTTTTAATTTCATGGGTGCAGTCACCATCTGCAGTGATTTTGGAGCCCAGAAAAATAAAGTCAGTCGCTGTTTCCCCATCTATTTGCCATGAAGTGAGGGGACCGGATGCCATGATCTTAGTTTTCTGAATGTTGAACTTTAAGCCAACTTTTTTACTCTCCTCTTTCACTTTCATCAAGAGGCCCTTTAGTTCTTCACTTTCTGCCATAAGGGTGGCGTCATCTGTGTATCTGAGGTTGTTGATATTTCTTCCAGCAATCTTGATTCTAGCTTGTGCTTCCTCCAGCCCAGCGTTTCTCATGATGAGGAGTGAGTATACATAACTATTTGTTGGCAAACATTAAATTCATATCATTAAGAAAAAAGGTAAAAATGATATAGTTTGTATTTATTGATTTGTACATGTTTGTGTTTAATTGTGTACGAATCTTTGAAACCCCATGGATTGTAGCTAACAAGGTTCTTCTCTCTTTGGAATTTTCCAAGCAAGAATACTGGTACAGGTTGTTATTTCCTACTCCAGGGAATCTTTCTGATCCTCCTGGATCAGAAGCTGATTGAACCCGCGGATTGAACCTGTGTGTCTTATATCTCCTGCGTTGGCAGATGGATTCTTTACCACTGCACCACTTGGGAAGCCCATTAATATTTTTACCAGACTATAATTGGAAATTCTGTATAAATCAAAACTTAAGCTTTATAATGCTTCTTCTTCAAAGTATACACCACATTTGTGATCCTATAAAGGACTAAAACTATTATTTCTATTTTATGCTTTAATTTTAAATGTATATCCAAATAAATTGACTGTTAGATGGAATAAGTTCAAATCTATGTGCCAAAGACAAGAAACATCCAGACTGTCCGTTTCTATAGTATGACTAAAGTTTGTGATTGACAAACACAGCATTATAGATGCTAAAGCTGAAGTTTTTTTTTTTTTTTTTAATTCCTTCATTTAGCTGGTTCAGTAAAAACAGTATGTAAATAAGGAATATATTATGTAAAAAATACCTTTAAGTTAAACAGTTGAATAAAATACTCGTATGATTCAGACATAGATATCAATACTACACAAAATGTTTTACAAATTGTTGTTCAGCAATTAAGGTGTGTCCAAATCTTTTCAGTCCCATGGACTGCAGCAGGCCAGGTGTCCCTGTCCATCACCAACTCCCAGAGCCTACTCAAACTCCTGTTAATTGAATCAGTGATATCATCCAATCATCTTGTCCTCTGTCCCCCTCTTCTCCTTTTGTCTTCCTTCTTTCCCAGCACCAGGGTCTTTTCTAATGAGTCAATTTTTTGCATCAGGTGATCAAAGTATTGGAGCTTCAGCTTCAGCATCAGTCCTTCCAATGAATGTTCAGGGTTGATTTCCTTTAGGATTGACTTTTTGATCCCCTTCCAGTCCAAGAGTCTTTCCTAGGACCACAATTCAAAAGTATGAGTTCTTCAGCCCTAGATCTTCTTTATGGTCCAAATCTCATATCTGTATAGGACTATTGGAAAAATCATAGTTTTGTCTATACAGACCTTTGTCAGCAAAATGATGTCTCTGCTTTTTAATATGCTGTCTAGATTTGTCATAGCTTTTTTTCTGAGGAGTTAGTGTCTTTTAATTTCATAGCTGCAGTCACCATTCACATTGATTTTGGAGCACAAGAAAATAAAATCTATCAGTGTTTCCAATTTTCCCCCAGCTATTTGTCATTAAGAGATAGGACAGCATACCATAATCTTCGTTTTTTGAATGTTGAATTTTAAGCCAGCTTTTTCACTTTTCTCTTTAACCCTCATCAAGAGTTTCTTTAGTTGCTCTTCAATTTCTTCCATTAGAGTGGAGTCATTTGCGTATCTGAGGTTGTTGATATTTCTCCTGGAAACCTTGGTTCCAGCTTGTGATTCATCCAGCCTGGCATTTCACATGATGTACTATCCATATAAGTTAAATAAACACAGTGACAATATACAGCCTTGTCGTACTCCTTTCCCAATTTTAAACCAGTCAGTAATTCCATATAAGGTTCTAATTTTTGCTCTTGACCTGCATACAGGTTTCTCAGGTGACAGGTAAGGTAGTCTGATATTCTCATTTCTATAATAATATTCTACAGTTTGTTGTGATCCAAACAGTCAAAGACTTCAGCTTAGTCAACGAAACAGAACCAGATGTTTTTCTAGAATTCCCTTGCATTGTCTATGATCCAATGAAAGTTGGCGATTTGATCCCTGGTTCCTCTTCCTTTTCTAAACCCAGCTTGTACATTTGAAAGTTCTTGGTTTACATACTACCAAAGTCTAGCTTGAAAGATTTTGAGCATACCCTTACTAGCATGTGAAATGAGCACAACTGATATGAATACTAAATAATACAAAATTAGAAAAGGCAGAGGAACCAGAGATCAAATTGCCAACATCCGCTGGATCATGGAAAAAGTGAGAGAGTTCCAGAAAAACATCTATTTCTGCTTTATTGACTATGCCAAAGCCGTTGACTGTGTGGACCACAATAAACTGTGGAAAATTCTGAAAGAGATGGGAATACCAGACCACCTGACCTGCCTCTTGAGAAACCTATATGCAGGTCAGGAAGCAACAGTTAAAACTGAACATGGAACAACAGACTGGTTCCAAATAGGAAAAGGAGTACCTCAAGGCTCTACATTATCACCCTGCTTATTCAACTTATATGCAGAGTACATCATGAGAAATGCTGGACTGGAAGAAACACAAGCAGGAATCAAGATTGCTGGGAGAAATATCCGTAACCTCAGATATGCAGATGACATCACCCTTATGGCAGAAAGTGAAGAGGAGCTAAAAAGCCTCTTGATGAAAGTGAAAGAGGAGAGTGAAAAAGTTGGCTTAAAGTTCAACATTCAGAAAATGAAGATAATGGCATCTGGTCCCATCACTTCATGGGAATCACTGCAGATGGTGACTGCAGCTGTGAAATTAAAAGACACTTACTCCTTGGAAGAAAATTTATGACCAACCTAGATAGTATATTCAAAAGCAGAGACATTACTTTGCCGAATAAGATCCATCTAGTCTAGTCAGTAGTCATGTATGGATGTGAGAGTTGGCTTGTGAAGAAGGCTGAGCACCGAAGAATTGATGCTTTTGAACTGTGGTGTTGGAGAAGAGAGTCCCTTGGACTGCAAGGAGATCCAACCAGTCCATTCTGAAGGAGATTAACCCTGGGATTTCTTTGGAAGGAATGATGCTAAAGCTGAAACTCCAGTATTTTGGCCACCTCATGCAAAGAGTTGACTCATTGGAAAAGACTCTGATGCTGGGAAGGATTGGGGGCAGGAGGAGAAGGGGACGACCAAGGATGAGATGGCTGGACGACATCACTGACTTGATGGACGTGAGTCTGAGTGAACTCTGGGACATGGTGATGAACAGGGAGGCCTGGCACGCTGCGATTCATGGGGTCACAAAGAGTCAGACACGATTGAGCAACTGAACTGAAATGAACTGAAGAAAGCATAAATGGTGTTAAAAATATAAACAGTACTGAAATATACCATTTTATTGTAAATTTAAGAACTTTCTTTAAAATGAAGATATCATTGAATTAACTGTAAAAGTTTTAAATAATCTTATTTTAATTGTGTTTATAAATTTTACTTTATGTCAAATGTCAAGGAAGAAGATAATGTGAAAATAAATTAAATCAGTTCTGAAGCTGTAGCTCCAATACTTTGGCCACCTAATGTGAAGAACTGACTCATTGGAAAAGACCCTAATGCTGGGAAAGATTGAAGGCAGGAGGAGAAGTATATGACAGAGTGTGAGATCTGTTGGATGGCATCACCGACTTGAGGGACATGAGTTTGAGCAGGCTCCAGGAGTTGGTAATGGATAGGGAGGCCTGGTGTGCTGCAGTCCATAGGGTAGAAAAGAGTCAGACATAAGCGAGTGATTGAACTGAACTGAAAATGAAATCAATAGATTAAAATAATATTTATTGATCATGCTAATCATCAGGGCAAATATGAAAGGGTATGCGAGGGATAATAAGTTCTATGACATATCATCCCTACTCTTAATAAGTTTTCTCAGGACTTATCTGGAATACTTCCACCTCCTCCTCCTGACACTCTACTCCACAAGGTGAAATTTCATAAATATTTTAAGCTTCAAATGTCATACTGTCATTTTACTTATAAGCCTTTCTCTGACACATTTTAAATCGAATTTCTTCTTCTCTTCTCTACATACTTGCAAGAAGTAGATACTAGTGTGAGAACTAGAACTTAGTGTGACCCTCAATGAATTCCACCTCCTAGTGTTTATAGTTTTGAGTAAATCACACCCCCTCCTTGAGTTTTGGGAGGACCCATGGCTTGCTTTCGATCAATTAAATAAGGCAAAGATGATGTGATGTCACTTTGTGATTGCATTATGTCATTTAAGATAAGTTCTTAGCAAGCTAGAGCTAGAGGATTTTCCTGTGTACGTGATGAAATACACAGCCAGGTTGAAGAAGCCTACATGACAATAGAAAAAAAAAAAAATGAAAGAAAAGAAATAAATACAATCCTCAGTCGTGAAGCTACAAGGAAATGAATTCTTTTAGCTATTTAGATGAATTTAGAAGTAGAATCTTCCCCACTGATGCCTCCATAAGTCTGGCCAACACCCTGGGTGCAATTTTATGAGACCCTGAACAGCAGATCCATCTAAAACATGCCTGGAATCCTGACCCATAGAAATTTCAAGATAGTAAATGTGATTGGTTAAGAAATTATGTTCCTACTAGTTTGTTTTACAGAAATATCAAACAAATACCCTATCCAATTAGAGAAGGAAATGGCAAACCACTCCAGTGACCTTGCCTGGAGAATCCCATGGACCAAGGAGCCTGGTGGGCTGGAGTCCATGGGGTCGCAAAGAGTCAGACATGACTGAGTGACTAACAGACCCAATTCAGAACACTTTTTATTTCTTCTTAAATATTATTCTAACTACCTATAGTTGACACTAGGCTATGAGCTACTTATAAATTTGTTAATTATTCTCTATATAGAAGATAAGTACAAAATGTTTAGCAGATTTATTTATTTTGAATCTGCCTTCTCTCTCTCTCACACACACACACACACAAGCTATTTCTTGCAGCAAAATACTATTCTATGTACGTTAGTTGCATGAAAAAATAAATGAAAAATGAATGAGTTATTTATTACTTCCATTTTAATGATTACAAAACTGAAGCCTGCAAATGTTATATAGCTTGTAAGTGGGAAAGCCAGGATATAAACTAGAGCATCTGGCTATAAATCCTGTACTTCTTCTGCTACAAACAGAATATACAAACATATATTATAGGATTATTGTGTTGCAGATTAAGTGAAATAAAACAGATAAATTGCTTAAAGGACTCACTAATATATAGTAGGATCTTAATAAATGCCCAATAAGTTTATAATGCCTAAGCTCCCAGAAAGCTAAAAACTCCAATTTGTACTCAGTTATAACAATCAGATCATCTTATCTCCAGAGTAATTTTGTTTGTACCTCCTTTTAAACTGTGTTTGTGTTACATTTAATTATGTATTTCAATAATCCTGCTTTATGTATTCTTTTTGCTATCACAAATATTTTTAAATTGTTGAGGGAAATAATAGGGTCAAGAATATTTTAGCAAATATGTTTTACTCAATAGTGCACATTTTGCAGAATATTTTATGTACCAGACATTTAGAAAATCAAAATGCTTGTAACTGATCAAGGCAGTGTAACAGTTCATTAAATTCTAATATCTACATGACAAACAAGAGTAACACTGGTTTTCTACTTCCTTGGATGTTTCCATTCAGTAAAAAACTGACTCTGTTTTCTCTGGCCAGACTTTTCTTTTCAAAATTTGTAACACTTCTGACAGGCTCTACCTAACAAAAGTGGCATGTCTATAAAGGTAGAACACAAATGGAAGGCTGAGAATTTGCTTTCTTCTTTTTAGTCATTAAAACCACAAAATACCTGAGATTTAATCTTTTTTTTTTTTACATAATGTGAGAGGCATCTTATTGAGTTACACAGAGAAATTTAAAATTTTCATACAATTTTCATATCTCAACATTTGTACATCTATTCTCCTGGATATTAGTTTACTTGTAATATTTCCAGGTGTGTGTTAGTTGCTCAGTCGTATCCAGCTCTCTGCAATCCCATGGAGTGTAGCTTGCCAGGCACCTCTGTCCTTGTGATGTTCCAGGCAAGAAAGCTGGAGTGGGCTGCTATTTCCTTCTCCAGGGAATTGTGCTGATCCAGGGATCAAACTCAGGTCTCCTGCACTGCAGGCAGACTCTTTACCATCTGAACCACCACTAAATCCCATTTGCAACTCCAATTCTTCACTTCTAAGAGAGATTAAAATACCAATATATATATATATATATATTTTTTTCTGAGCCATGTTAGAAATTACAGCAATCAGAAAATACTGCAGAGTGTCTATTTCAAACATTATGTGTGTGTTTTTCACAGAGGAAGAGAGAATTCTTGGGTTATCTTGGCTTTCACCTAACCACTGGTATTCATTTATTTGCTTAAAACAAAGTACCTGGAGATGTGAGTGAGTTTTTTTTATTTTATTTTTTTTAATAAGCAGTATGATTTATCAGCTATCAGTTCAGTTGCTCAGTCGTGTCCAACTCTTTGTGACCCCAGGGACTGTAGCAGGCTAAGCTTCTCTGTCCTTCACCAACACCCAGAGCTTGCTCAAACTCATTACCAGTTACACTAATTATTATTGCTTTACAAATTACTCCAAAACTTTAAAAAGTATTTATTATTGTCATACACTGGTTGGGCACATCTGATGGTAAGTTTCAGCCTTGGCTGTTTGCAGCTGGGTTTACATTTGACCTGCTGTCAACTGGAGGTTTGAGTGGAGGCTGTGACTCCAGGACAGTCAAATTCAAGTTTTAACTAGTTCTCTGGCCGTTAGGTGGAGAAGGCTATCCTGGGTCTGTTCACATAGAAATAGTGGAATCTGACAGAAAAGGAGAAGAGCATATGTTCTCTGAGGTCAAATCTTGGAACTGGCACACCATTACTTTTTCTACATGTTATTGAACAAAGCAAATTATAAGACCAGCCCATATAGAAGAGTTAAGTAGATTCTAATTTCTGATGAAACTATTGCAAAAGTAACATTACAAAGATATGGCCCTAGCAGTGAGTTAAGATTTGAGGTGATTTTGCAAATAGCATACTGCAACATTTTGCCAGGAATTTCACTGAATGTACTACCTTTGCTAGTTTTTGTTTGTTTGTTTTGTTTTAAGTTATTAGACTCAGTTTGTGCTAAAATGAACTTAACATCTTACCCTTTTACACAGACTCTATGTTAGAGGAAGACAGAAACAGTACAATCTATTCTAGATGACCACTATTCCTCTCTTGTGGCTAGCCCCACTGCGTAAGTGTTCCTATTTGATCTGCTCCATTTCCCGCTTCCTTGAGAATTCAGAGGCCACACAATCCTTGTTGGCTACACAAGCTGTAAGAGCATGAACTTCGTATTTAGAGAGACATAGCTGTGAAACCCAGCCATTGTCCCACTGAGTAACACTACACTGGTAATTTATCCTCTCAGTGTCTGTTTCCTTATCTTGAAAAAAATGAGTTTAATAGTCCATATCTCATAGGTCTCTTGTGAGGATTTAGAGATTGTAAATAGCTCAAGAGAGTGCTATTATACAGTAGGTGCTAAATACTTACCGATTCACTCTACTCCCATGGCTTTCTTGAAATGATTTTTTTTTTCACTATAGTAAGTCTTGTCTCCAAAATTAAGCTCAGAACTGTTCACAAAGGAATAAACATAATTTTAAGTGAAGAAATATTTAAGCTGAATAAAGTAAAGAGTAAACAAATATATATATATATATATATATATATAATTCTAAGGTTTATTTTTTCTTGAGGATATTTTCATGACTTTTTTCTCATCAAATATATCCCCAAAGTGTATATTCCAAAGATGAATAATGACAATAAAGAGGAAAGTGCTATCACAGGTAGTATGCATTCTTTGCGGATATAAAGTATATTAATAACTCAATCATAACAATGTATGCTGGGATGACATAATTAATCTTGGATATATTTGGGGGTCACCTTTAATAAGAGGATATTGAAGTTATTAATACAAATGAAAAGAAAAGACATAAAAAAGTGGCATTGATTCATAGGACAGCAGAATATATTACTTGGTGCAAGGTAATTATTTAAATGGTCTCCACTTAAACTGATGAGGTTAGAACCTCCTCAATTCCACAGGTATGTCTCCTCAGCCAGGCTTTCCAAAACCCAGTAAGGAAGTGAAGAATTTATATCCTTTCAGCAGAAATAATCTAGGTGAAACATTCAATCTCAGTAATGAGATTTAAAGTCTAATTTCATTCCATGTGGGGGTGAGAAAAAGCAGATTGTTTTAAAGTCACAGAGAAATGCTTGTAGGAGCCTTTTCAAATATATGTCCTTTCTCATTTAAATAAACAGCCCTACATCCTGACAACTATAAAGAGATCCCAAAGGGAATGTGACTGGTAAACATTGCATTCAGACAGGTTGTATGACAGGCTATACATTATTACACCTCAACTCCCCATAGCCTCATGAAATGATTCATAAATCCATGCCTGTTCACTTCCTGTCAGAAATACTCTTTACAACACATTGCCCAACCCAACCAGGTGGCTATAGTCCTATACTAACTCACTGACTCCTACATAAGGCCTCATTTAGACTATTTCTTAGGACTGGTTTCTGTTATCCTAAGAAGTCTTTCTAAGTTTTCTGTCTGAGGTAAACGTCACTTTTTTTCATCTTCTCATTGCCATTGCTGACTCCAGTCTTCATTCCTGACTTCTTGTCTCATTTCTGAAAACTCATCTTGCCTGGATCTATAGTATTATTTATCGTTTGGTTTTACAAAATTTTGTAAAGCTGTGCCCCATGGTCTTGCCATTTATTTTGTCACTTATACAATTGCTACAGTTAGAATCAGACATAGAAAAATGAACTGATTAAAAACTGGGAAAGAGGTACAACAAAGGTGTATATTGTCACCCTGATTATTTAAATTCTTGCCTGGAGAATCCCATGGATAGAGGAGCCTGGTAGGCTACAGTCCATGGGGTTGTGAAGAGTCTGACACGACTGAGAGACTTCACTTTCACTTTCACTTTCATGCAGAGTACATCAGGTATAATGCTGGGCTGGATGAGTTACGAGGAATCAAGATTGCTGGGAGAAATATCAACAACCTCAGATATGCAGATGATAACACTCTAATGTCAGAAAGTAAAAAGGAACTAAAGATAAGGGCAAAAGAAGAGAGTGAAAAAGCTGCTTAAAACTCAACATTCAATAAACAAAGATCATTGCATTTGGTCCCATCACTTCCTGGCAAATAGATGGGGAAAAAGTGGAAACAGTGGCAGATTTTATTTTCTCAGGCTACAAAATCACTGTGGATGGTGACTGCATCCATGAAATTAAATGATGCTTGCTTCTTGGAAGAAAAGCTATAATGAACCTAGACAGCATATTAGAAAGCACAGACATCACTTTGCTGACAAGGGTCCCTATAGTCAAAGCTATGTTTTTTTAGTAGTCATGTATGGATATGAGTGTCTGACCATAAAGAAGGCTGAGAGCTGAAGAACTGATGCTGTTGAATTGTAGTCCTGGAGAAGACTCTTGAGAGTTCCTTGGACAGCAAGGAGATCAAGCATATCCATCCTAAAGGAAATCAACCCTGAATATTCATTGAAAAGACTGATGCTTGAAGCTGAATTTCTGATACTTTGGCCACCTGATGCAAAGAGCTGACTCACTGGAAAATAACCTGATGCTGGGAAAGATGGAAGGCAGGAGAAGAATGCTGCAACAGAGGATGAAATGGTTAGATGGCATCACTTCCTCAATGGACATGAGTTTGAGAAAACTCCAGGAGATAATGAAGGACAGGGAAGCCTGGCATGCTGCAGTTCACGGAGTTGCAAACAGTCAGGTAGGACTTAGTGACTGAACAACAAAATAAGTGCTGCATCTTGACTTCTCATCTAACTTTGCTGGACTTCTGGCTTCTGGGAAATGCCTGAGATCAAGGCTGTTCCAGGTCTTTCAGTGCTTGGTTTGCCTGGGCTTTTCCTGCCTCTTCAGTTTTACCAGATAGGCAGAGTCAAAGAGAAACCTTCTTCGTGGGCCTTGGTTTTGTTAATGACACAAAGAAGAATCTGAGGTCTTACCTGTGGCAAAAACAGGATTACTGAAGAAATAACAGAAAAAAACAAGGAAAAAAAAAAAAAAAAAACACCTCAAAGGAGAGGTGGACCAAGTCAAGAGAGCTACTGGCCCTGGAATGATGAGGTATAGGGTTTTTCAAGACAGGGCTTTCACATATTCATCCAGGTGGGTGTGGACTGACAGTCGCTCAGTTGTATCTGACTCTTTGGGACTCCATGGGCTATAGAATCCAGGGAATTCTCTAGGCCAGAATACTGGAATAGGTAACCTTTCCCTTCTCCAGGGGATTGTCCCAACCCAGGGATCAAACCCAGTTCTCCCTCATTGCAGGCAGATTCTTTTTACCAGCTGAGCCACAAGGGGAAACCCACAATTCTGATTAAGGGTTGCAAATTACATAAAAACAGACTACTGTGCGTGTCTTTCTCATAATTCAGTCTGCTATTATCAGATGTATGCATGTATAGAATATTTGTAAATCCTTAATAGGCTGCCTAAGGTCACTTGAGGACACAGCTGTGAACCAAGAGTGCACATGCTGGAGTTGGAGAAGCCTCTGTGGTTATTTTGTAACATATCTGTGAGCTCTTCTGGGCCTTATTGGGGCATGTCTAAAGTGGGGTTTAGACATCACCTTGAATCTTTTCAGCTGGGCCACCACCTGTTACTCAGGTCTAACTTCCTACTTAACATCCAGCTACTCTCTCCCTGTGATCAATATTCTCACCCATGTGCGTTTTGACAAGTTATATTCAATTCTTTGTTGATCGAAAGGGAGTTTGAGTTGCTTTAATTGCATGATGTACATGTACTGTTTTGAGAGTTCTCAAATATGGGTGTCTGTTTTGTATATCCAAAGGTACAGTAAGCATTTGTTTTATAAAAATTAAAAAAAAATAATTTTCATTTCAGCACTCTATTTACACAATGAAGTCAATATTGTTTAATAAATGGGAGAGTAAGTCCCTTAGTGGGGTCTTTAAGGGTCACTCCAAAGTGACTGTTTAAATTATACTGTTGCTGCTGCTAAGTCGTTTCAGTCGTGTCCAACTCTGTGCGACCCCATAGACGGCAGCCCACCAAGCTCGCCCGTCCCTACTAGGAGTCTGCTTAGTCTGTTTAGTGAAAGTCGCTCAGTTGTGTCCGACTCTTTGTGACTCCATGAACTACACAGTCCATGGAATTCTCCAGTCCAGAATACTGGAGTGGGTTGCCTTTCCCTTCTCCAAGGGATTGTCCCAACCCAGGGATTGAACCCAGGTCTTACACATGGCAGGCAGATTCTTTACCAGATTAGCCACCAGAGAAGCCCAAGAATACTGGAGTGGGTAGCCTATCCCTTCTTCAGCGCATCTTCCTGACCAAAGAATCAAACCGGGGTCTTCTCCATTTCAGGGAGATTCACTAGTAGAGGGATGTGATAGTGAAGTATTTATTATCCCCCCAGGTCCTGGGGAGGAAGGTACAGCATACCTTAGAGGGGCACACAAATTCACCAAAAGTACAAAGTTTGGTCATGGCAGGAAGGAAAAGTGCAGAGCAAGGATTCAAGCAAATGTCTGAATGGGATAGCTGTGGCATGTGAGAAGCCACAGTGCGACTAGGTCAAAATGGAAAGCAGAGGAATAAAATGGAAAGTCGTCACAAGGCTTATTGCTCAAACATGTTGGAGACAAATAATAACTCAGAGACAAGCAATAATTAGGTAAAATTTAAAAACAAGCAAAGTGGGTGCTAGCACTCAGGGAGCTATTAAAGCAGAAAATAATATATTTATATTACAAATACATAAGTCATTCTTTCCCTTCTCAACCCTGGTTATTGTCATAATTGTATTTTGAAAACCAATCCATTCTTTTATTTTACAATATCTTTTTATTATAAACACAATAAACAACAAATTTAAAGATATATATTGAAGACAGAAATATTCTGAGCAAAAATCCTATTTTCTATACTGAAAATAGCATTGGTAACATTTTGCTATTTGGAAATGTCTCAGAAAATAAAGTAGTTGTTACTGTCTCTTATGCTGGCACTAAACAAGTCAATTTAAAATATACAAACCCATAAAGAAGGCTCTGCCAGGACTGCTGTCTCTCACTTTAAAGGCAAAGCTTAAAGACCTAAACTTTTTGGAGATTTAACTGTGTTATAATATCCATAGGAGACTGACAGTTAAATCAAAATGTTAATGTGAATTTCCAGTTGTGCCTCACATATGGTTTGTTCTCAATTACTTTTTATTTGCTGTTCCCTACACTTGAGTATCATTGTCCAAAACTATCACATAATTTGCTCCTTCACTTTCATTCATTGAGTTTTTATTTATTTATTTTTAATATCACCTCAAAGAAGCTTTTGTTGATCACTTTACGGGTAGTAATCCCTTTCACTCTCTATCTCCACAATTCAGTTAATTTTTTCAAAGATATGCCATTACCACATCTTTCTATATTCACACATACAAACATGCAGACATGCAATGCTATTGCCTGTACTCTACAATAGCTTGTAAGTTCCATTGTGGCAGAGTCTTACATGGACAAAAAGATACAAAGAAGCTTATCAGTAAACACACACACACACATACAATAGCACAGAATAATTCTTTTTTGAGGGTTGAGTCTTGATACTTCAAAATAACAGAAGCTATGCTAGTGGCCAGCTTCCTGAATAGATAATTAGGATTACTAGACAAAATCTGGCTGCACAGGTGGCTAGGCAATGATGTCAGCTGCACTATAAGTCAGAGCTATTTAGGACCTTAAATAATTTTCAGGCCAAACAGAATGATCCCCTACTAAACAAGAGATTTGCAATGAGTAGAGAATGGTTAATATTTTAGTTAGGAAACAACAAAATTATCATCAATTTTTAAGCTGTTAATGGAAAAAAAGTCCAAAGAAATGGTCAAATATTGAATAATGGGACTAATTTTGATGAGCAAAACTCCTACAGCAAATTGTATATCCCACCACTATATCTATACTTTATGAAACAATAAAGTATAGATATAATTATGGATATAATGAAAAAGAAGGAAGTCAACAAACACCTGGAGTAACACGCAAATTTGGCCTTGGAATAAGGAATGAAGCAGGACAAGGCTAATAAGAGTTTTGCCAAGAGAATGCATTGGTCATAGCAAACACCCTCTTCCAACAACACAAAAGAAGACTCTACACATACACATCACGAGATGGTCAACACCGAAACCAGATTGATTATATTCTTTGCAACCAAAAATGGAGAGGCTCTATACAGTCAGCAAAAACAAGACCAGAAGCTGACTGTGGCTCAGATCATGAGCTGCTTATTGCCAAATTCAGACTGAAATTGAAGAAAGTAGGGAAAATCATTAGACCATTCAGGTATGACCTAAATCAAATTCTTTATGATTATACAGTGGAAGTGAGAAATAGATTTAAGGGACTAGATCTGATAGATAGAATGCCTGATGAACTATGGACTGACGTTTGTGACATTCTACAGGAGACAGGGAGCAACACCATCCCCATGGAAAAGAAATGCATAAAAGCAAAATGGCTGTCTGGGGAGGCCTTACAAATAGCTGTGAAAAGAAGAGAAACAAAAAACAAAGGAGAAGAGGAAAGATATAAGCATCTGAATACAGAGTTCCAAAAAGTAGCAGGAGAGATAAGAAAGACTTCCTCAGTGATCAATGCAAAGAAATAGAGGAAAACAACAGAATGGGAAAGACTAGAGATCTCTTCAAGAAAGTTAGAGATACTAAGGGAATATTTCATGCAAAGATGGGCTTGATAAAAGGACAGAAATGGGATGGACTCAACAGAAGCAGAAGATATTAAGAAAAGATGGCAAGAATACACAGAAGAACTATACAAAAAGATCCTCACAACCAAGATCATCATGATGGTGTGATCACTCACCTAGAGCCAGATATCCTGAAATGTGAAGTCAAGTGGGCCTTAGAAACCATCACTACGAACAAAATTAGTGGAGGTGAAAATTCCAGTTGAGCTATTTCAACTCCTGGAAGATGATCCTGTGAAACTGGCCCACTCAATATGCCAGCAAATTTTGAAAACTCAGCAGTGACCACAGGATTGAAAAAGGCCAGTTTTCATTCCAATGCCAAAGAAACGCAGTGCCAAAGAATGCTCCAACTACCCCACAATTGCACTCATCTCACAAACTAGTCAAGTAATACTCAAAATTCTCCAAGCCAGGCTTCAGCAATACATGAACCGTAAACTTACTGATGTTCAAGCAGGTTTTAGAAAAGGCAGAGGAACCAGAGATCAAACTGCCAACATCGGCTGGATCATGGAAAAAGCAAGAGAGTTCCAGAAACATATCTATTTCTGCTTTATTGACTATGACAAAGCCTTTGACTGTGTGGATCATAATGAACTGTGGAAAATTCTGAAAGAGATGGGAGTACCAGACCACCTGACTGGCCTCTTGAGAAACATATATGCGAGTCAGGAAGCAACAGTTAGAACTAGACATGGAACAACAGACTGGTTCCAAATAGGAAAAGAAGTACATCAAGCCTGTATATTGTCACCCTGCTTATTTAACTTATATGCAGAGTATATCATGAGAAACACTGGGCTGGAAGAAACACAAGCTGGAATCAAGATTGCCGGGAGAAATATCAATAACCTCAGATACGCAGATGACACCACCCTTATGGAAGAAAGTGAATAGGAACGAAAAAGCCTCTTGATGAAAGTGAAAGAGGAGAGTGAAAAAGTTGGCTTAAAGCTCAACATTCAGAAAACTAAGACCATGATATCTGGTCCCATCACTACATGGGCAGTAGACGGGGAAATAGTGGAAACAGTGTCAGACTTTATTTTTGGGGGGCTCCAAAATCAATACAGATGGTGATTGCAGCCATGAAATTAAAAGACGCTTACTCCTTGGAAGGAAAGTTATGAGCAACCTAGATAGCATATTCAAAAACAGAGATATCATTTTGCCAACAAAGGTCCGTCTAGTCAAGGCTATGGTTTTTCCATTGGTCATGTATGAATGTGAGACTTGGACTGTGAAGAAAGCTGAGTGCCAAAGAATTGATGCTTTTGAACTGTGATGTTGGAGAAAACTCTTGAGAGTCCCTTGGACTGAAAGGAGATCCAACCAGTCCATTCTAAAAGAGATCAGTCCTGGTGTTCTTTGGAAGGAATGATGCTAAAGCTGAAACTCCAGTACTTTGGCCACCTCATGTGAAAGTTTGACTCATTGCCAAAGTCTCTGATGCTGGGAGGAATTAGGGGCAGGAGGAGAAGGGGATAACAGAGGATGAGATGGCTGAATGGCATCACCAACTCAATGGACGTGAGTTTGAGTGAATGCCAAGCGTTGGTGATGGACAGAGAGACCTGGCGTGTTGCAATTCATTGGGTCACAAAGAGTCGGACACGACTGAGTAACTGAACTGAACTGACCTGAACTGATGACACAATAGTTACACTCCTAATTTCTCTAGGGCAATTCCAATACCAAATCTTTTAAAACATTTTTGACAGTACACATTGTCGAAAGTTTTCATTTTGAAAATAACCCATATTAATATAAGAAATGCTAATAATGAGGCATGCTTAGATGGCATTCTTAGAAGGAATTTTCAGGTTTTTATAACTGCTTTCAGGTCATTGCATAAAATAGTAGGGAATCAAAAGGAAGAATTCTTCCTGAACTCTATTTTTGAAAAATTATCTAAATTTTATAACTCAGCTTTCAGTACAAATAAATATATATATTAATGTGTACTATTCCCATCATGGACAACAAAAGAGTCCAAAATGCAGTACTTATTCACAATCTCAAAAACGACAGAATGAACTCTGTTCGTTTCCAAGGCAAACCATTCAATATCATAGTAATCCAAGTCTATGCCCCAACCAGTAACACTGAAGAAGCTGACATTGAACGGTTCTATGAAGACCTACAAGACCTTTTAGAACTAACACTCAAAAAAGATGTCCTTTTCATTATAGGGGACTTGAATGCAAAAGTAGGAAGTCAAGAAAACCCTGCAGTAACAGGCAAATTTGGCCTTGGAATGCGGAATGAAGCAGGGCAAAGACTAATTGAGTTTTGCCAAGAAAATACACTGGTCATAGCAAACAGCCTCTTCCAACAACACCAGAGAAGACTCTATACATGAACATCACCAGATGGTCAACACCGAAATCAGACTGATTATATTCTTTGCAGCCAAAGATGGAGAAGCTCTATACAGTCAACAAAAACAAGACTGGGAGCTGACTGTGGCTCAGATCATGAACTCCTTATTGCCAAATTCAGACTTAAAATGAAGAATGTAGGGAAAACCGCTAGACCATTTAGGTATGACCTAAATCAAATCCCTTATGATTATACAGTGGAAGCGAGAAATAGATTTAAGGGTCTAGATCTGATAGATAGAGTGCCTGATGAACTATGGATGGAGGTTCATGACATTCTACAGGAGACAGGGATCAAGACCATCCCCATGGAAAAGATATGCAAACAAGCAAAATGGCTGTCTGGGAAAGCCTTACAAATAGCTATGAAAAGAAGAACGAAAAGCTAAGGAGAAAAGGAAAGATATAAGCATCTGAATGCAGAGTTCCAAAGAATAGCAAGAAGATATAAGAAAGCCTTCTTCAGCGATCAATGCAAAAAAATAGAGGAAAACAACAGAATGGGAAATACTAGAGATCTCTTCAAGAAAATTAGAGATACCAAGAGAACATTTTATGCAAAGATGGGCTCGATAAAGGACAGAAATGGTAGGGACCTAACAGAAGCAGAAGATATTAAGAAAAGTTGGCAACAATACACAGAAGAACTATACAAAAAAGATCTTCACAACCAGGAAAATTACAATGGTGTGATCACTCACCTAGAGCCAGATATCCTGGAATGTGAAGTCAAGTGGGCTTTAGAAAGCATCTCTACGAACAAAGCTAGTAGAGGTGGTGGCAATCCAGTTGAGCTATTTCAAATCCTAGAAGATGATGCTGTGAAAGTGCTGCACTCAAAATGCCCGCAAATTTGGAAAACTCAGCAGTGGCCGCATGACTGGAGAAGGTCAGTTTTCATTCCAATCCCAAAGAAAGGCAATGCCAAAGAATGCTCATACTACCGCACAATTGCACTCATCTCACAAGCTAGCAAAGTAATGCTCAAAATTCTCCAAGCCAGACTTCAGCAATATGTGAATCGTTAACTTCCAGATCTTCAAGCTGGTTTTACAAAAGGCAGAGGAAGCAGAGATCAAATTGCCAACATCTGCCGGATCACTGAAAAAGCAAGAGAGTTCCAGAAACACATCTATTTCTGCTTTATTGACTATGACAAAGCCTTTGATTGTTTGGAACACAGTAAACTGTGGAAAATTCTGAAAGAGATGGGAATACCAGACCACCTGACCTGCCTCTTGAGAAATCTGTATGCAGGCCAGGAAGCAACAGTTAGAACTGGACACGGAACAACAGACTGGTAACAAATAGGAAAAGGAGTATGTGAAGGCTGTATATTGTCACTCTGCTTATTTAACTTCTATGCAGAGTACACCATGAGAAACACCGGGCTGGAAGAAACACAAGCTGGAATGAAGATTGCTGGGAGAAATATGCATAACCTCAGATATGCAGATGACACCACCCTTATGGCAGAAAGTGAAGTGAAACTAAAAAAACCTCTTGATGAAAGTGAAAGTGGAGAGTGAAAAAGTTGGCTTAAAGCTCAACATTCAGAAAACGAAGATCATGGCATCTTGTCCCATCACTTCATGGGAAGTAGATGGGGAAACAGTGCAAACAGTGTCAGACTTTATTTTGAAGGGCACCAAAATCACTGCAGATTTGATTGCAGCCATGAAATTAAAAGACGATTACTCCTTGAAAGAAAAGTTATGAGCAACCTAGATAGCATATTGAAGAGCAGAGACATTACTTTGCCAACAAAGGTCCATCTAGTCAAGGCTATTGTTTTTCCAGTAGTCATGTATGGATGTGAGAGTTGGACTGTGAAGCAGGCTGAGCGCCGAAGACTTGATGCTTTTGAACTATGGTGTTGGAGAAGACTCTTGAGAGTCCCTTGGACTGCAAGGAGATCCAATCAGTCCATTCTGAAGGAGATCAACCCTGGGATTTCTTTGGAAGGAATTATGTTAAAGCTAAAACTTCAGTACCTTGGCCACCTCATGCGAAGAGTTTACTCATTGGAAAAGACTGTGATGCTGGGAAGGATTGGGGGCAGAAGGAGAAGGGGACGACAGAGGTTGAGATGGCTGGATGGCGTCACTGACTCCATAGACATGAGTCTGAGTGAACTCCGGGAGTTGGTGATAGAGAGGGAGGCCTGGCGTGCTGCGATTCATGGGGTCGCAAAGAGTCAGACACGACTGAGCGACTGAACTGAACTGAACTGATTCCACTATTTGAATACTACTAATAAGTATAACCATGACTAATCAAAAAACATATAAAATAGTCATATACTTTAGAATTCAAATATGTCAGTCATTCCTGAATCTCCTGTAGGAATCCATGGAATATGAATTTATTTACGAGGTCTGTGTTCTTAACCTTGACCTTGAACTAACTCTGGAAATATTCTATTTGAGAATAAGTATATTAAAGCATTCTGGCAGAATATAATTCCTTTGTTCTGGGTGAATGGTACATGTCATTTTCACTATATGTTTAATAGTTTATTAGGCTGTAATTATGTAAATCTGAGGTCTACAAGAGCTGATCTACAACAGCTCTTGTAGAAGTAAGAAGTAACTGTGGTTGGTGACAGTAAATGTTTTGAATCATTCGTGGAATCAGAAGGAGGCCTTCATTGCTTTTCTGCTGACGTACTCAGAATTGGAGGTTCTCAAAAACTTGGGAATGAGGTGAAAAATGGAGACAGTTTTGTCATGGTTTAATTTTTGAAAAAAATACTCCTTCAAAGTGTATGTATCACATGACTCTTTATGAAATGATCTTACTTAAATCAACTGAGAACAGGTTATAACAATGTATAGCTTGCAGAACTATATTTTCATTGAGATGGAATATTGGATTTGTTTGGGAAAAATTGTCTTTGGTCAAATAAAGAGAGAAAATAAGTTTGAACTTAATTAAATAGGTTCTTATATTGAAAGGCTTTTCAGAACTATAATTATGCTAGTGATAATCATGACAAGGCCACCAAATACCATTTCAAAAAGAATCACCGGCAACAAATGTTCTAAAAAACACAATTTGCAAAGCCCTTACTTGGGACAACAGTAGAATAATACTTTACCTCAAAGTAAGAGTAGACTCTAAAATAATGATTAATTAAAACCTTTCAGAAAAACACAATGGTACAAAGATAAATGGACAAATGATAGAAATACAGAGATTTACATTTGACATGGGCCTAAAGAATATATATATATATATGTTCTTATATGTGTCAGCATACTGACAGTCAGTATACTGACTGTTAAAGGTGCAGAAATCTAGATTGTAGAAAGTAAGGCAAGACAGGGTTGTGAGAAAGGAAGTCATTCATGCAGGAATTCATTTAGCTATTAAGCAAATATTTACTTAGAACCTGTTATGTGAAATATGTTGCTTTAGGTGCTATAAATACAGAGGGGAGCATGACAGACAGCACCTATATCACCTAAATTCACTTAAGTCTATACTTACCTACAAAACAGAAATAGAGTTGCTAATGTGGAAAACAAACATAGTTACCAGGGCATAATGTGCTGGGGGAAGAGGAGTTGGGGGTGAGAAGAAACATGTTGGGATATTGAGATTTACATATACACACTTCTATATGTAAAATTGGAGAAAAGCATGGGATCCCACTCCAGTGTTCTTGTCTGGAGAATCCCATGGACAGAGGAGCCTGGCAGGCTACAGACCATAGGGTAGCAAAGAGTCTGACATGACTGAAGCAACTTAACACCCATACATAAAATATATGACTAATAGGGACCTACTGTATGCTACAGGAAACTTTACTCAATACTCTGTAATGGCCTATGTGGGAAATAATCTAAAAAAGAGTATGTATGTATATATATATATATGTATAACTGACACATAACATATGTATAACTAATACAACATGGGAAATCGACTATACTCCAATAAATTTTTCAAAAAATCTACATAAAAATCATAAATGAACTCTAGTTATTTTTAAAAAACATTTATTGGAATAAAATACTTCTTTGACTCTTGTTTTATTCACTATTTGTCATGTTCTTTAGTTACCATCATTCAGTTGAGTTCAGTTCAGTCGCTCAGTTGTGTCTTACTCTTTGTGACCCAATGAATCGCAGCACGCCAGGCCTTCCTGTCCATCACCAACTCCCGGAGTTCACTCAGACTCATGTCCATTGAGTCAGTGATGCCATCCAGCCATCTCATCCTCTGTTGTCCCCTTCTCCTCTTGCCCCCAATCCCTCCCAGCGTCAGAGTCTTCAATGAGTCAACTCTTCGCATACGGTGGCCAAAATATTGGAGTTTCAGCTTTAGCATCATTCCTTCCAAAGAAATTCCAGGGATGATCTCCTTCAGAATGGATTGGTTGGATCTCCTTGCAGTCCAAGGGACTCTCAAGAGTCTTCTCCAACACCACAGTTCAAAAGCATCAATTCTTCAGCTCTCAGCTTTCTTCACAGTCCAACTCTCACATCCATACATGACTACTGGAAAAACAATAGCCTTGACTAGATGGACCTTTGTTGGCAAAGTAATGTCTCTGCTTTTGAATATGCTATCTAGGTTGCTCATAACTTTCCTTCCAAGGAGTAAGCGTCTTTTCATTTCATGGTGGCAATCACCATCTGCGGTGATTTTAGAGCACAAAAAATAAAGTCTGACACTGTTTCCACTGTTTCCCCATCTACTTCCCATGAAGTGATGGGGCCAGTTTCCATCATCTTAGTTTTCTGAATGTTGAACTTTAAGCCAAATTTTTCACTTTCACCAAGAGGCTTCTTAGCTCCTCTTTACTTTCTGCCATAAGGGTGGTGTTATTTGCATATCTGCGATTATTGATATTTCTCCCAGCAATCTTTATTGCAGCTTGTGCTTCTTCCAGCTCAGCTTTTCTCATGATGTACTCTGCATATAAGTTAAATAAGCAGGGTGACAATATACAGCCTTGACATACTCCTTTTCCATTTTGAAACCGATCTGTTGTTCCATGTTCAGTTCTGATTGTTGCTTTCTCACCTGCATGTAGGTTTCTCAAAAGGCAGGTCAGGTGGTCTGGTATTCCCATCTCTTTCAGAATTTTCCACAGTTGATTGTGATCCACACAGTCAAAGGCTTTATCATTGTCAATAAAGCAGAAATAGATGTGTTTCTGGAACTCTCTTGCTTTTTCAATAATCCAGTGAATGTTGGCAATTTGATCTCTGTTTCCTCTGCCTTTTCTAAAAACAGCTTGAACATCTGGAAGTTCATGGTTCTCGTATTGCTGAAGCCTGATTGGAGAATTTTGAGCATTACTTTACTAGTGTGTGAGATGAGTGCAATTGTGCGGTAGTTTGAGCATTCTTTGGCATTGCCTTTCTTTGGGATTGGAATGAAAACTGACCTTTTCCAGTCCTGTGGCCATTTCTGAGTTTTCCAAATTTATTGGCATATTGAGTGCAGCACTTTCACAGAATCATCTTTCAGGATTTGAAATAGCTCAGCTGGAATTCTATCACCTCCACTAGCTTTCTCCACCATTAAACCATCTTAAAAATATAAAGGTGTGAATTTCTACTTTTCAGAATAGCCATTATGGGAGAAATAGATATCCTGCTTCCTATTCTTTAGTAGTCTGTCAGCATCTTGGCATGTGTCAGAGACTCAAGTACAAAAGAAGAAAGTGGAATGGAAAATGGGAAAGAAAGGAGAAATGAGGAGAATATCTGGAGTGTATATATATGTGTGTGTGTGTATATATATATATATATATATATATATTCCTTTTAGCATAGATATTTCTTTTAATATGTATATTCCTTTAAATATGTATTTCTTTTTCATATATATTATTTTAATATACATACACACACAGACACACATATGTAAATATATATGGGCTTCCCTAATAGTTCAGCTGGTAAAGACTCTACCTGCAATTCAAAAGATCCCAGTTTGATCCCTGGGTTGGGAAGATGCTCTAGACCAGGGCATGATAACCCACTCCAGTATTCTTGCCTGGAGAACCCCCATGGACAGAGGAGCCTGTTAGGCTATAGCCCATGGGGACTCAAAGAGTCAGACACGACTAAGCACAAGCACTATATATGTGTGTGTGTGTGTATATATATATATATATATATATATATATACTTTTATATATTATATAATATATTATTTTGAATAAAGGAGAGCTACAAAATGAGGTTGATCCCAGAACTGACAGTAAGGAGGATAGTTAAGAGGAAGAACCTAGCCTACCTCCAGGAGCACATGTTCTATCTGTAACAATTTCTAGGATGTGGTGACTCAAATACGTTAATGATCATTTGTCAGGGTGGAAATAACTCCTTTTGTTTGTTATTAGATTAACTATACAGAAGGCTAAAAATTATGATAAGTGTAAGTCTAGAACTTCTAAATCTAAGTGATGATTATATCATCACTAACTATTTGTTAACTTTTCAATGATTTTCAGTCCCTTGTATATGTATGTGTATGTATTAGTCACTCGGTCATGTCCAACTCTATGCAACTGCATGATCTGTAGTCTGCCAGGTTCCTCTGTCCGTGGGATTCTCCAGGCAAGAATACTGGAGTTCAATCCCCTGGTGGTTTATTAATTAGAAATTACAGTGTCTATCGCTGATAATATAGGCTGACAGTACAAGACAAGTACTTGAACATTATATATTTTTTGTTTAATATATCAAATGTCACCTGTCAGCAAAACATACACCCATAATCAGTTCAATAAGAAGATAGTAAGGAGCTTTTGAGGAGGCTGAACCATATAGTTCCCTGCTTTCTCAAAATACCTACATGTTAGAATCATAAAGAAATCAAAATTGTTGTTTAAAACTACTCACTCAAAGCACAAATATCCTAACAAAGAATTCACTCATTGTTTTCACATAGACTTCAATTTTAAAAGACAGTAAAGTGGAAAACATGGTTACATGCACAATCTTTCAGAAACTTGTAAAGATGCTTAAAGATAGTTACTTTTTTTGCAAAAGCTGAACCTATGTAGAGCCAGGGATTCAAAAAGTGTGAAAGTTCTAGTAAATGCATAGGACTTAGTATTATAATC
The DNA here is from genome assembly GCF_001704415.2 of Capra hircus. Lineage (NCBI taxonomy): Eukaryota > Metazoa > Chordata > Mammalia > Artiodactyla > Bovidae > Capra > Capra hircus. The sequence continues at coordinate 76,132,220 of NC_030813.1, forward strand.
TCACCTATGATGAGAAAAGAAACTGTGGTTTAAAGATGTTTCCTATCCCCATTATTTATAATTTGACACTCTCCATTTCCTTAGTTGTCAAGTATGCATATACAAATTTCAAATAAGACTTCAATACACTGAAAATTCAAGTCATGCATATAAGGCATGTTTAGGCTCTCACTGACTTTTCTTTTGTCTGCCAATATACAGTAATACTTGGTGATGATTAAAAAAATAAAATCACTGTATTTCACATATCCTCTACAAGTATGGTCTTCCAAATGCTTCAGCTACTCCTCTATCCTAGTTTACTAAATCAATTTTAAATACTTAATTTTTAAAAAATATAAAACATTGAAACTGCAAATCACTAACAAAGGAAGCCAAATAAATTATTTGCTTAGCAAAGATTTGTTTTTTTCCTCCTACAGTCTATTAATTTTTTTTTCCCTAAAAGTGGGTTGTAGTAGGAAAAAAATAATAAAGAAAAGGATGTCATGCACAGTGATTCTAGCTTTTTTTAGAGATATTGCAAATGACTATATCATTTATGGTGGAAAGATATTGTTAGTAGACTAATCAAACCAATCATATTTTGTCAGTTATGAGGTTCCCATGTTAACAGCTCCCCCTATCACCACATTTCCATTAGACAGGAGCCACATTTAGACCCTGTGCTTGCATCATACAATTGAATGTGTGCATGCTCAGTTGCTCAGCCATGTCCAACTCTTTGCAACTCGCTCAATTGTAGCCTGCCAGGTTTTTCTGTTTATGGAATTTACCAGGCAAAAATACTGGAGTGGGTTGTCATTTTGTATTCCAGGGTATCTCCCCTACCCAGAGATTGACCTCATGTCTCCTACATTGGCAAGCTGATTCTTTATCACTGCACCACCTGGGAAGAAGTTTAGACTCATTAGCTGTATGTTATATCTCTACAGTTCTCTCCTTAATAAGGTCAATCATGTGAACACAGCCCAATGCCACAGCAGAGGCTGAAGGCATTCATTCCCTCCCTCATTCATTTAATATTTATTGGAGCCTACCATGTGCCTTAGTATCATGCTAAACATAGTTTGGAAATACATGGTGATGGTGAAATAGGATACTGAGATAAGTGCTTGGAGGAAACAAGGTAAAAATGAAAACAGATAAATTCAAACCAACAGTACAAATATTAGTACAATTTCTGATTTGTGTGTATTTGAATAGAAACAAATGGTTCAATTTTTTAAGCTTGTTCGTTTAAACAGTTTTTATTTGAAGTAGGAATGATATGATTTCAGTATCTAAGTGTTTAGCATTATACTTATTACATGCCTTTACTTTTAAACATTTAATGAAAGAAATACTTTTCTAATTAGCACAGAGATCTAAATTATTTTAGGAAATATAGAACTCTATATACTCATTAATTATACCTTATGATATCAGATGTTTTTAAATTCTTCCAACTATTTGCCTAACCAGAAAATTGCCTATCAAATTTGAATTCTTGTGAATTATTTGTATAATTTTAATTTTCAACTGCCATTATTTACCACTAATCTTTAGTGACTTCTATACAGGGCTCTTTCTCCTGCTGTTAATGTGTTGCTGCTTGCACTGAAAGGCCAGCCACACATATTAGAACTGTGTATAAAATAAAATAATCTGCAAGCGATATCCAGAAATTACCTTTTGTGAAAAAGAACAGATTATCCTATCCATTGACTGTGCGACATTAATATTTCTTAAAGCAGAAGCATCACTTTACCGACAAAGGTCCCTATAGTCAAAGCTATGTTTTTTCCAGTAGTCACGTATGGATGTGAGAGTTGAACTATACAGAAGGCTGAGCACTGTAGAACTGATGATTTTGAACTGTGGTGCTGCAGAAGACTCTCGAATGTCCCTTGGACAACAAGGATATCAAACCAGTCAATCCTAAAGGAAATCAACCCTGAATAATTATTGGAAGGACTGGTGCTGAAGCTGAAGCTTCATATTTTGGCCACCTGATGTGAAGAACTGACCCATTGGAAAAAACCCTAATGCTGGTGTTAGGTAGTTAAAATAGAAAACAAGAGTCCAGAATGATGGTGGCTAAAAGACAAGGAAGGGAAAAGCCAAATTAGCCAAGGACCTCGACCAGTTTTTGCGAAAACCTAATATACCCTAAGTGCACATGGCCAAACCCATCTCCCCAAATTCCCTGAAACTAGTCTGAACAAAGGAAAATAAAGATACAATAAAAAGTTAACCTGTGATTCATATGCCTTAAGCCTAGGTAGTTAATAGTGGACAAGTATCACTAGGCCTGAGATCATATCCCAATAAGCATAATAGAATTTATGATTCTAATCAGTTACACAGATAATTAGGGTATTCTTTTAGGCAAAGGAGAGTCTAGGTATGAGCCCTGGGGCTCTTCCTTCCAGGGGCCTGGTTTTCCAGTTGTTATGTCATTTCCATAGATACTGGGATTATAGCTCATAGTCCACAGTCTGGCCCAAGATGGAGTTCTGCTTTCAGGATGGAACCTGTTCTGTCTGTATCCTCCTTCAATAAGAGATGCACAGATTCATAAATTTCAAATAGGTAAGGTGTTATAAGATCTTCTATAGAAATAAGGGTGTTGGTCATATTTATTTGTAAGTGAAAATGGTCACTGAAGAGTAGCTATAAAGTGTTTAAATAAGAGAGCGATCTTAACAGATATGTGCCTGTATGTGTGTGCAAAAACACAGTCTGTATTTTAAATGGTGGATTGAGTAAGAAACATTATACACATAGTCAAGATACATACCTATGTGTAATTTAATAAAAATCTATTCTAAAAGATTTATTAAGTATACAAGATGGACTCTCCAAAGTCCTTTTTATACCATTTATAGATACCAAAATCTTATCTCAAATAATCATTGCCATCTATCTCATTCCCCCAAATGCCTTCTTTCCAGCTTATAACGAAGTCATACAATTCAACCTTTCCCTGCTGCATGTTTCCTTTTATTTGATGCAATTTTGACCACATTTATATCATTCTCATTATCAAATGCATTTCTGTCATTAACAGGTGTCATCTTCATCAGTTAAAAACTTATCCATTCTTTAAGATAGAGCTCCAGTGTTAGCTTCCCAATGAATGTCTTTATTCATCATTAATATAGCTCCCTTTTCTGTTACATAGCATTTTTTTATTTTATTTTTTATTTTTTCAATTTTAAAATCTTTAATTCTTACATGCGTTCCCAAACATGAACCCCCCTCCCACCTCCCTCTCCACAACATATCTCTGGGTCATCCCCATGCACCAGCCCCAAGCATGCTGCACCCTGCGTCAGACATGGACTGGCGATTCAATTCTTACATGATAGTATACATGTTAGAATTCCCATTCTCCCAAATCATCCCACCCTCTCCCTCTCCCTCTGAGTCCAAAAGTTATTTATACACATCTGTGTCTTTTTTCCTGTCTTGCATACAGGGTCGTCATTGCCATCTTCCTAAGATAAAACACTGATGAAAGAAATCAAAGAGGACACTAATAGAAGGAGAAATATGCCATGTTCATGGATCGGAAGAATCAATATAGTGAAAATGAGTATACTACCCAAAGCAATTTACAAATTCAATGCAATCCCTGTCAAGCTACCAGCCACATTTTTCACAGAATTAGAACAAATAATTTCAAGATTTGTACGGAAATACAAAAAACCTCGAATAGCCAAAGCAAGCTTGAGAAAGAAGAATGGAACTGGAGGAATCAACTTGCCTGACTTCAGGCTCTACTACAAAGCCACAGTCATCAAGACAGTATGGTACTGGCACAAAGACAGACATATAGATCAATGGAACAAAATAGAAAGCCCAGAGATAAATGTTACATAGCATTTTGTTTGTATTTTTAGTACCAGATGTATCACAACTTGCCAAATATTTTAAATGTGTATCCATGCATGTTTCAGAGAGTTCCAGAAAAACATCTATTTCTGCTTTATTGACTATGCCAAAGCCTTTGACTGTGTGGATAACAATAAACTGGAAAATTCTGAAAGGTGGGAATACCAGACCACCTGACCTGCCTCCTGAGAAACCTACATGCAGGTCAGAAAGCAACAGTTAGAACTGGACATGGAACAACAGACTGGTTTCAAATAGGAAAAGACAGTACATCAGGGCTGTATATTGTCACCCTGCTTATTTAACTTCTATGTAGAGTACATCATGAGAAATGCTGGGCTGGAAGAAGCACAAGCTAGAATCAAGATAGCCAGGAGAAATATCAATAACCTCAGATATGCAGATTGCACCACTTTTATGGCAGAAAGTGAAGAGGAACTAAGAAGCCTCTTGATGAAAGTAAAAGAGGAGAGTGAAAAAGTTGGCTTAAAGCTCAACATTCAGAAAACGAAGATCATGGCATCCGGTTCCATCACTTCATGGGAAATAGATGGGGAAACAGTGGAAACAGTAAGGTAAGGTAAAGGTAAAGTCGGTCAGTCGTGCCTGACTCTTTGCAACCCCATGGGCTGTAGCCTACCAGGCTTCTCTGTCCATGGGATTTTCCAGGCAATAGTACTGGAGTGGATTGCCATTTCCTTCTCAAGGGGATCTTCCCGACCCAGGGATCGAACCCAGGTCTCCCACATTGTAGACAGACGCTTAACCGTCTGAGCCACCACCCAGGTTCAACAGAGCTGGACATGACTGAGCAACTAACATGTAATAAAGCGCTTAGACCTCTGCTTAGTATGTGGTTGGCACAGCATATATGGGGCATGACAATATCAGTGAGAAAGACAGACATATAAGGCACATCTTCAGTACAAGTCAATCATTACAAGCTCACTGCTTAGGTCCCACAGACCACCAGGGCAGGTTGAATCTTTTCTAGTATTACAATCGTTCACATCCTTGGCCTTTGAGCCTCCCAGGGATGTAGACACAGAGGTTTCAAACCCCCCAGAGGAGCCTCTGTCACACTGTGGGGACAGCTGAAGGGGAGGCAGTGGGTGCTCTGGAAGGGGTCTGACCTTGTGTCCTTTATGACTAAGGAGTGCATTCTCTCTCTGCCTCAGCTCTGGAGTCCCAGCTGCTAGCACATCAAATGGCCCTAAGATTGGATTCTTGTTCAGAGAGGAGACAAGGGGTTTCTGCTCCAATGAATATACAAAGGTGAGGCTGGGCCTTCTTCAGACCTATCCTTCACAGGCATTTTCACATGACACATAGAAAAGGGGTCTTTCCTTACTGTAACAGTAACATGCACCTACTGTAAAAATTCAACCATTCAAAAGGATAGGACATAGTGAAAGTATGGTCTGAATTGTTTCCCAACCTTCAGTTGCCTGGGACTAACTAACAGATCTCCAGGTACCTGCCTTCTGAGCTTCTCCTCAAATTCAAAAGGATACCACACACCACACATACACTCACCCTCACATGCACCCCATATATCCTCTCACCCTCAGACATAAACACCGGCACATCCTCACCCTAACATACCTCCTCAGTTTCACACACCTACCCTTACTGCCTCCCCTATACCCTCACACACCCAACACTCTAATCTATACAAAAGGAGATCATACATATATACAGAACACACTTATGAAAGAGGCAGGCATCCAGAAAGCTATTTCTTTCTGATGCTAGCAGCTTCACACAGGTTGCTGCCCCTGTAACCCTTGGATATTTTTCGGGTTTTTCTCTGACTGCCCAGACCCTTGGTTTTCATGTTGGGCAAATGGGAATGAGAGTAACATTGCCAAACTCATAGAGTGTCTGAGAATCTCAAGTGGGATTTACAATTAACATGAAATCACTCTGCAAATTGTCAAGTGTAAGAGGAAACAGTGTCAGACTTTATTTTGGGGGGCTCAAAAATCGCTGCAGATGGTGATTGCAGTGATGAAATTAAAAGATGCTTACTCTTTAGAAGGAAAGTTATGACCAACCTAGATAGCATATTCAAAAGCAGAGACATTACTTTGCCAACAAAGTTCTGCCTAGTCAAGGCTATGTTTTTTCCAGCGGTCGTGTATCGATGTGAGAGTTGGACTGTGAAGAAAGCTGAGTGCTGAAGAATCGATGCTTTTGAACTGTGATGTGGAGAAGACTCTTGGGAGTCCCTTGGACTTCAAGGAGAGCCAACCAGTCCATCCTAAAGGAGATCAGTTCTAAGTATTCACTGGAAGGACTGATGCTGAAGCTGAAACTCCAATACTTTGGCCACCTCATGAGAAGAGTTGACTCATTGGAAAAGACCCTGATGCTGGGAGGAATTGGGGGCAGGAGGAGAAGGGGACGACCGAGGGTGAGATGGCTGGACGGCATCACCGACTCGATGGACATGAGTTTTAGTGAACTCTGGGAATTGGTGATGGACAGGGAGGCCTGGTGTGCTGTGATTCATGGGGTCCCAAAGAGTCGGACATGACTGAGCGACTGAACTGACTGACTGACTGACTGATGCCTGTTTCACTTGATGGGTAGTATAAATTCTAAGGTCAATGACCATATGCTGTTTACTTCTATATACACAGTACTGCCAAGCAGATTGTCTTTCCAAAAGTAGATAATAAATATTTGTAGGATTTCATTGAAATGAGACTAACTGAATTAACTCAAGGTTGCTATACATTGTTTCTTTACTGTTCAGAATGCTTTGCTTTTGATTTGCAACATTTGTCTCCATTTTTGCTGTACTTGAAAGCTGATATTCTCTTAACTTAGTTCCATCTGAGTGAATTGGAAAGTGACATTTATTAATATTTGCATAGCTCAAAAGCAGTTCATGCTGTGCAAAACACTCTACAAATTGGAAGTGCTATTTAAAAATAAAAAGATGTATAGTGTAGTAAAGTTCAGCAACGTGGCACAATCAATACATCTTTTGAATTTTTCAATGCTAAAATTAAAAGAAAGAAGCACCTGTTTTACATCTCCTGAAACAATGGAACACAATTGTATTTGCAAATAATGACATTGTCTTGTTAAAAGAAAAATCTAAGAACAGTTGCTAGGCATATTATATGCATCCACAGTGTCTATGGAAACTGAGCCTGCAGGAAATTTCAAAGGAGGAATAAAAAGACACCTGGAAGAGTGCCAGGGTCAGAAAGATAATGAATATATAACTTTTCAAAATTTATAAAGAGGAAAAGTAGAAGAAAAAATACACTATCTGTTGTCTTTAGATACTAGCAATTTAATTCTGGGGAAAAAATGTGAAGAATAGAAAAGCAAAAACAATTTTTTAACCTTGCTTCAATTTACTAAAACAACACTAAAGTCTAAGAAGTAATGTGGCTACTCCTTCCTAGACACTCATAAAATTGACTCCTGCTTGTGCATTATCTGTAAGCCATGGATGAATCTCCTCATGCTCTGAAACAGCATTTACATTTTAAAGAAAAAGGAATATAGGGGGAGAGGGAAAGATGGTGGAGGAATAGGACGGGAAGACCACTTTCTCCCTCACAAATTCCTCAAAAGAACATTTCAACGCTGAGCAAACTTCACAAAACAACTTCTGTAGGCTGGCAGAGGACATCAGGCAACCAGAAAAGCAGATCATTGTCTTCAAAAACAGGTAGGAAAAAATATAAAAGACGAAAAAGGAGACAAAGGAGGTGGGGAGGGAGCTCCGTCCCGGGAAGGGAAGCCCGTCCCGGGAAGGGAATTTTAAGAAGAGAGGTTTCCAAACACCAGGAAACACTCTCCCTGCCGAGTCTGTGGCGAGCCTTGGAAACACAGAGGGCAACATAACAGGAAGGAAAAATAGATAAAGAATTAAAACCAACAGATTACAAGCCCAACAGTAACTCTCCCAGCGGAAAAGCAGCACAGACGCCTGCATCCGCCACTGGGAAGTGGGGGCAGGGCAGGGACGCGCAGGAGGCGCGGGCTGCAGAGCTTTGCAGGAATCGGGCAGGAACACCCCACGCGCAACCAGAACGATCTAACTTGGGCTAGCAAACCAGACTGTGGGATAGCTACCACGCGAAAAGCTCAAACATAAGACACTGCCAGGACCGAGCACAGAACAAAGGACGGAACGGGAAAAGCCGGCTGCAGACCATCCCCCGCCGGGGACAGGCAGCCAGAGTCCTAAGGACTGGAAAGGGGCAATTGCAGACCCGGAGAGACTGTACTTACCTAACTGCAAGCAAGCTCCTTTGCTAAGACTTCTGGGGGTGCTGGACAGTCACAATCTACCGCACGGGGTGCGCCAGCGGTCCACCCAGAAAGCTGAGCAGCAGCGGCAGAAAAGGTGACAAGCCGTGGCGATCGCGCTCGCCAAACTCCTGAGCTACTCGGACCTGGGAAGGGCACAAAGCGCAGTTCCAGCCGAATCTGTGCCTCTGAGGGCTGCCTGAGCGCCGAACCTGAGCGGCTTGGACCGGGGAAGTGCACGCAGCCTAGGGCCGGCCCCAGACGGTTCCTGGCTGAGCATCCTAGAGCCGGAGCGGTTTGTGCGCCGCTAGAAAGGACAGGTCAAGCGGGGCAGAGATACTGTGTGCACAGGACAGTGCTATTTGTTAGGAGCAGCCCTCCTCCCCACAGGGCTACTGAACTAGTGAGCCTAAAAAACCAGCAAACAGAAGAAGTTAAACAGAGGGAACCACCTTGGAAATGATCCCACACGGCCCATTACACCAGAAAGGGCCAGATATTTTTAATATTTTTAAAATCATTCCTTTTTTTTTTTTTTTTGCTTTTTTTTCTAACTTTTTTTTAATTGTTAAATCTTCTATTTCTACTCTAATTTTTATTTCTATAACCTATTATTACTATATTTTTTTTGTTTGTTTTTTAAAAAAGACTTTTTTTTTTTTTTTAAGACAAACACCATATACAGTCTTTGGATGGTTGTTGATGGCTTTTTTTTTTTTTTTTGATTGTTTGTTTGTTTGTTTGTTTTTTAATAATTCTTTTTCTTTCTTTTTTTTTTTTTCTTTCTTTCTTCCTTTTTCCTTCTGCTTCTCTCTAATATTGTATCTTTGAAAATCCAACCTCTACTCTAGATTTTTAATCTTTGCTCTTAGGTTTTTGTGGTCAATTTTGTACATTTAAAAACCCAAACTTCACTATCCCAGTTTACCTGAGAGCGAGATTACTGGCTTGACCACTCTCTCCTCCTCTGGACTCTCCTTTTTCTCCACCAGGTGGCCTCTGTCTCTTTTCTCCCCCATCTCTCCTCTATCCAACTCTGTGAATCTCTGTGTGTTCCAGACGGTAGAGAACACCTAAGGAGCAGGTTACTGGCAGGATTTGTCTCTCTCCCACTCATTCCTCTCTCTGATCCTCCTGGTCACCTCTGTCTACTTCCTCCCTCTCCTCTTCCCCGTATAACTCTGCAAATACCTCTGAGTGGTCCAGACTATAGAGCGCACATAAGGAAGTGACTACTGGCTAGCTTGCTCTCTTCTCTTTTGATCTCACCGCATCTCATTCCAGTTACCTCTAACTATCCCCTCCATCTTCTCTTCTCCTTATAACTCACTGAACCTCTCTGAGTGTCCCTCAATGTGGAGAAACTTTTCATCTTTAACCTAGATGTTTTATCATCGGTGCTGTATAGATGGAGAAGTCTAGAGGCTACTGTAAAAATAAAACTGAAAACCAGAAGCAGGAGGCTTAAATCCAAAGCCTGAAAACATTAGAGAACTCTTGAATTCAGGGAACATTAAGCAATAGGAGCCCATCTAATGCCTTCATACCTACACCGAAACCAAGCTCCACCCAAGGGCCAACAAATTCCAAAACAAGACATACCACGCAAATTCTCCAGCAACACAGGAACACTCCCCTGAGCTTCAATATACAGGCAGCTCAAAATTATCCCAAAACCTTTGATGTCTCGTAACCCATTACGGGTCACTCCATTGCACTCCAGAGAGAAGAAACCCAGCTCCACCCACCAAAACTTCAACACAAGCCTCCCTAACCAGGAAACCTTGACAAGCCACTGATAGAACCCCACCCAAAGTGAGGAAGCTCCATAATAAAGAGAACTCCACAAATTCCCAGAATATAAAAAGGCCACCCCAAACGCAGCAATATAACCAAGATGAAGAGACAGAGGAATACACAGCAGGTAAAGGAACAGGAGAGTTGCCCACCAAACCAAACAAAAGTGGAAGAAGTAGGGAATCTACCGGAGAAGGAATTCCGAATATTGATAGTGAAAATGATCCAAAATCTTGAAATCAAAATGGAATCACAGATAAATAGGCTAGAGACAAGGATTGAGAAGATGCAAGAAAGGTTTAACAAGGACCTAGAAGAAATAAAAAAGAGTCAAAATATAATGAATAATGCAATAAATGAGATCAGAAACACTCTGGAGGCAACAATTAGTAGAATAATGGAGGCAGAAGATAGGATTAGTGAAATAGAAGATAGAATGGTAGAAATAAATGAATCAGAGAGGAAACAAGAAAAACGAATTAAAAGAAACGAGGACAATCTCAGAGACCTCCAGGACAATATGAAACGCTCCAACATTCGAATTATAGGAGTCCCAGAAGAAGAAGACAGAAAGAAAGATCATGAGAAAATCCTTGAGGAGATAATAGTTGAAAACTTCCCTAAAATGGGGAAGGAAATAATCACCCAAGTCCAAGAAACACAGAGAGTTCCAAATAGGATAAACCCAAGGCGAAACACCCCAAGACACATATTAATCAAATTAACAAAGATCAAACACAAAGAACAAATATTAAAAGCAGCAAGGGAAAAACAACAAATAACACACAAGGGGATTCCCATTAGGATAACAGCTGATCTTTCAATAGAAACTCTTCGGGCCAGGAGGGAATGGCAAGACATACTTAAAGTGATGAAAGACAATAACCTACAGCCCAGATTACTGTACCCAGCAAGGATCTCATTCAAATATGAAGGAGAAACCAAAAGCTTTACAGACAACCAAAAGCTGAGAGAATTCACCACCAAACCAGCTCTCCAACAAATTCTAAAGGATATTCTCTAGACAGGAAACACGAAAAGGGTGTATAAACCCGAACCCAAAACAATAAAGTAAATGGTAATGGGATCATACTTATCAATAATTACCTTAAACGTAAATGGGTTGAACACCCCAACCAAAAGACAAAGACTGGCTGAATGGATACAAAAACAAGACCCCTCTATATGCTGCTTACAAGAGACCCACCTCAAAACAAGGGACACATACAGACTGAAAGTGAAGGGCTGGAAAAAGATATACCACGCAAATAGAGACCAAAAGAAAGCAGGAGTGGCAATACTCATATCCGATAAAATAGACTTTAAAACAAAGGCTGTGAAAAGAGACAAAGAAGGCCACTACATAATGATCAAAGGAACAATCCAAGAAGAAGATATAACAATTATAAATATATATGCCCCCAATATAGGAGCACCGCAATATGTAAGACAAATGCTAACAAGTATGAAAGGGGAAATCAACAATAACACAATAATAGTGGGAGACTTTAATACCCCACTCACACCTATGGACAGATCAACTAAACAGAAAATTAACAAAGAAACGCAAACTTTAAATGATACATTAGATCAGTTAGACCTAATTGATATCTATAGGACATTTCACCCCAAAACAATGAATTTCACTTTTTCTTCAAGTGCTCATGGAACCTTCTCCAGGATAGATCACATCCTGGGCCATAAATCTAAACTTGATAAATTCAAAAAAATCGAAATCATTCCAAGCATCTCTTCTGACCATAATGCATTAAGATTAGATCTCAATTACAGGAGAAAAACTATTAAAAATTCCAACATATGGAGGTTGAACAACACACTTCTGAATAACCAACAAATCACAGAAGAAATCAAAAAAGAAATCAAAATATGCATAGAAACGAATGAAAATGAAAACACAACAACCCAAAACCTGTGGGACACTATAAAAGCAGTGCTAAGAGGAAAGTTCATAGCAATACAGGCATACCTCAAGAAACAAGAAAAACGTCAAATAAATAACCTAACTCTGTAACTAAAGCAACTAGAAAAGGAAGAGTTGGAGAACCCCAGAGTTAGTAGAAGGAAAGAAATCTTAAAAATTAGGGCAGAAATAAATGCAAAAGAAACAAAAGAGACCATAGCAAAAATCATCAAAGCCAAAAGCTGGTTCTTTGAAAGGATAAATAAAATTGACAAACCATTAGCCAGACTCATCAAGAAGCAAAGAGAGAAAAATCAAATCAATAAAATTAGAAATGAAAATGGAGAGATCACAACAGACAACACAGAAATACAAAGGATCATAAGAGACTACTATCAGCAGTTGTATGCCAATAAAATGGACAACGTGGAAGAAATGGACAAATTCTTAGAAAAGTACAATTTTCCAAAACTGAGCCAGGAAGAAATAGAAAATCTTAACAGACCCATCACAAGCACGGAAATTGAAACGGTAATCAGAAATCTTCCAGCAAACAAAAGCCCAGGTCCAGATGGCTTCAAGCTGAATTCTACCAAAAATTTCGAGAAGAGCTAACATCTATCCTCCTCAAACTCTTCCAGAAAACTGCAGAGGAAGGTAAACTTCCAAACTCATTCTATGAGGCCACCATCACCCTAATACCAAAACCTGACAAAGATGTCACAAAAAAAGGAAAACTACAGGCCAATATCACTGATGAACATAGATGCAAAAATCCTCAACAAAATTCTAGCAATCAGAATCCAACAACACATTAAAAAGATCATACACCATGACCAAGTGGGCTTTATCCCAGGGATGCAAGGATTCTTCAATATCCGCAAATCAATCAATGTAATTCACCACATTAACAAATTGAAAAATAAAAACCATATGATTATCTCAATAGATGCAGAGAAGGCCTTTGACAAAATTCAACACCCATGTATGATAAAAACTCTCCAGAAAGCAGGAATAGAAGGAACATACCTCAACATAATAAAAGCTATATATGACAAACCCCCAGCAAACATTATCCTCAATGGTGAAAAATTGAAAGCATTTCCCCTAAAGTCAGGAACAAGACAAGGGTGTCCACTTTCACCGCTACTATTCAACATAGTTCTGGAAGTTTTGGCCACAGCAATCAGAGCAGAAAAAGAAATAAAAGGAATCCAAATTGGAAAAGAAGAAGTCAAACTCTCACTGTTTGCAGATGACATGATCCTCTACATGGAAAACCCTAAAGACTCCACCAGAAAATTACTAGAGCTCATCAATGAATATAGTAAAGTTGCAGGATATAAAATCAACACACAGAAATCCCTTGCATTCCTATACATGAATAATGAGAAAGTAGAATAAGAAATTAAGGAAACAATTCCATTCACCATTGCAACGAAAAGAATAAAATACTTAGGAATATATCTACCTAAAGAAACTAAAGACCTATATATAGAAAACTATAAAACACTGATGAAAGAAATCAAAGAGGGCACTAATAGATGGAGAAATATACCATGTTCATGGATCGGAAGAATCAATATAGTGAAAATGAGTATACTACCCAAAGCAATTTACAAATTCAATGCAATCCCTGTCAAGCTACCAGCCACATTTTTCACAGAACTAGAACAAATAATTTCAAGATTTGTATGGAAATACAAAAAACCTCGAATAGCCAAAGCAATCTTGAGAAAGAAGAATGGAACTGGAGGAATCAACTTGCCTGACTTCAGGCTCTACTACAAAGCCACAGTCATCAAGACAGTATGGTACTGGCACAAAGACGGACATATAGATCAATGGAACAAAATAGAAAGCCCAGAGATAAATCCACACACATATGGACACCTTATCTTTGACAAAGGAGGCAAGAATATACAATGGAGTAAAGACAATCTCTTTAACAAGTGGTGCTGGGAAAACTGGTCAACCACTTGTAAAAGAATGAAACTAGATCACTTTCTATCACTGTACACAAAAATAAACTCAAAATGGATTAAAGATCTAAATGTAAGATCAGAAACTATAAAACTCCTAGAGGAGAACATAGGCAAAACACTCTCAGATATAAATCACAGCAGGATCCTCTATGATCCACCTCCCAGAATTCTGGAAATAAAAGCAAAAATAAACAAATGGGATCTAATTAAAATTAAAAGCTTCTGCACAACAAAGGAAAATATAAGCAAGGTGAAAAGACAGCCTTCGGAATGGGAGAAAATAATAGCAAATGAAGCAACTGACAAACAACTAATCTCAAAAATATACAAGCAACTTATGCAGCTCAATTCCAGAAAAATAAACGACCCAATCAAAAAATGGGCCAAAGAACTAAGTAGACATTTCTCCAAAGAAGACATACAGATGGCTAACAAACACATGAAAAGATGCTCAACATCACTCATTATTAGAGAAATGCAAATCAAAACCACAATGAGGTACCACTTCACACCAGTCAGAATGGCTGCGATCCAAAAATCTGCAAGCAATAAATGCTGGAGAGGGTGTGGAGAAAAGGGAACCCTCCTACACTGTTGGTGGGAATGCAAACTAGTACAGCCACTATGGAGAACAGTGTGGAGATTCCTTAAAAAATTACAAATAGTAAAAGGCGAAAGATTTATACGATCTGAAGAGAACGCATGTAAGAATTAAAGATTATTTTAAAAAATAAAATAAAATAAAATGAAAAAAAAAATTGCAAATAGAACTACCTTATGACCCAGCAATCCCATTGCTGGGCATACACACTGAGGAAACCAGAATTGAAAGAGACACATGTACCTCAATGTTCATCGCAGCACTGTTTATAATAGCCAGGACATGGAAACAACCTAGATGTCCATCAGCAGATGAATGGATAAGAAAGCTGTGGTACATATACACAATGGAGTATTACTCAGCCGTTAAAAAGAATTCATTTGAATCAGTTCTGATGAGATGGATGAAACTGGAGCCAATTATACAGAGTGAAGTAAGCCAGAAAGAAAAACACCAATACAGTATACTAACACATATATATGGAATTTAGGAAGATGGCAATGACGACCCTGTATGCAAGACAGGAAAAAAGACACAGATGTGTATAACGGACTTTTGGACTCAGAGGGAGAGGGAGAGGGTGGGATGATTTGGGAGAATGGGAATTCTAACATGTATACTGTCATGTAAGAATTGAATCGCCAGTCCATGTCTGACGCAGGGTGCAGCATGCTTGGGGCTGGTGCATGGGGATGACCCAGAGATATGTTGTGGGGAGGGAGGTGGGAGGGGGGTTCATGTTTAGGAATGCATGTAAGAATTAAAGATTTTAAAATTTAAAAAATAAAAAGAAAATTAAAAAATTAAAAAAAAAAGAAAAAGGAATATAATTTATTCTCTTTTTGAAATTTGAACCCTGGCACATCTAATGATTTTGTACTTCATTAATTAGAACAGGGTACCATATCCTTGACGAGACATCTAGTAGCTCATTTTGGCTCATATAAATAAATTTTTGTCTGAAAAAATAACTCATTTAGAGAAAAAATAACTCATTTAGAGAAAAAATAGATTTAACCCTTGTCCTTTTTTAGCTAACAATTTCAGACGTGCTGTTTCTACATAATTTCATCAGTTTCCAAATGATGATATGAATGCAATAAAACCTTTAAAATTAAAAAATCTGTTAGTTGGATTTTGTATAGTAAAAATTCTAAATAATGCATTATTTATTGATTAATTTTGGAAAATGAGCATTTTTTAAGTGTCAGGAATAAATATTAGAAGTTAATACCAGAAATCTAGAAAGTGCCAGAAGTGAAGTGAAGTGAAGTTGCTCAGTTGTGTCCGACTCTTTGCAACCCCATGAACTGGTAGCCTACCAGGCTCCTCAGTCCATGGAATTTTCCAGGCAAGAATACTGGAGTGGGTGCCATTTCATTCTCCAATAAAGTACCAGAAATAAGTACCAAAAAGCCAGTGTCAAGCATAGACACAATCCTTGCCTTCCTTGGATCTACACATTAACGAGGAAGATAGATCTTCATCAAACTACTAGTAACATATGTGTCAAAGATAGCTCCTTTTAAAACGATAAATTAATATGTATTTTTATTTTAAAGAGCCAAATGTAGAGAGTATGAATTTAGGAAATATATACTTTATATTTTAAAAATAGTAGTAATTACATTTCCACTATGGAACAATTAGCAAATATTTTAAGATGCCTTCCATACTGAGTTTATTTAACTTTATAAGATATTTTAAAATGGAATCTACTCTTGATCACAGAGGAATATCTTTAGGTTTAGATTTTGAGTATAAATAATTATTGTTCTCAATTTATTGAGTGCTGAGTACTATATGTAAACAATATAATACTTTTTTATTTCCTAAGCAAATTCTTTAGATTCAAGAATTATTTAAGAAAGTGATCTTTTATAAACAGTCAGCCAACTGAAAAACTCAATTTACCAGAACATTGAGGGATAGTAAATAAGAGAGGAGGGAAAATGTTGCACAAGGTAGCCAAGATTGGAGAAAATAAGAATCAAAACCTCTAAGGGACAGTTTGGGCCCTGCTGAAGTCCATTAGTTCAGGAAGAACTACTGGAGTTCAAACTGATCAATCATATCCCACTCAACCTTATGGGGTCAAATACTGACCTCAATTACATGCACCTAACTTTCATTGAAGTTGCAGGGAGTTAGACACATATTCAGGAGGGCAGGCAGTGGCTCTGCACACTGAGTGGGGAATAATTGATGGCTTTCTTCTTGCTTTGCTTGGCTCGGTGAGCACAGCTAGCAGCAGAGGCCTGCAGCCTAAGCAGACTGGGAGGGTGCTATGAAAACCATGCATCCTTGAGTGCTGGACTGGAGCTGCTACAGCTGTTCCTCATTTCAAGACTGAAGAAGGCCCACTTCACTAAGCACTGAGATGTGTATAATTTCTCACACATCCTTTTCCTTAGTTTACCCTGATTTCTCATACTATTCCCATTCTATTTTATTCTCTTTGAAGAAAGTGGTTCTTATCTTTCTATGCTCCCTTTTCCCATCATTATTTTCAGGCTTTTACAAATATTAAATGAGATAAAGTACTTAGAACAATCTAGCATAAGATGAGTTCAGTAATTGTTAGTTTAGTTGTATATGCCAGATAGGAAATCCAGTAATTTTAATAAAATTTTACTTAGAAAGTTTTATTTTTTGTGTATTTTTCTAAAACTGCTTATTTTATACCAAACTTATAGTCACATACTGAATGTATCTAAAAAGATGAATGATATTTCTGAGACATTATCCTTTAATGAGAAAAGTGATTGAAAAAAATCATTGAGCAACATTGAAAATTTTCCCAAGAATGTAACCAGCAGAGCCATAATACTTGACCTTTTTGAAGTAAATAAACATTAATTGGTTTACTGTGTAAATAGTTTTAAAATGGAATGTGCAAAAATAGTATCGTTTGATAACTATTTTTTATTATAAGACTAGTTAAGATAGACCGTAATTTAGGTTAATTTTTGGATAGTATTAAGCTTGAAAATATATGACAAAAACTGTTATAACTTTAAAAAACATATAATATTTCTAATAATATACATAGATACATGTGCTAAGTATACTATGTATAGTAAAATTATATATTTTAGCTGACTGCTGAGTGGCTTATCCTGCTATACCAGCACACACAGAAATATGAAAACTATAACATATGTATTTAATAATAAGCTAAAATATTTTAACAGAATACAATATATTTAAAAATAATAAAATTATGAGCATATATTATAAAAGCAGTTCTATAAATTCCTATGTACCTCCATTACTCAAATGACAATTTATTATATTGAATATACAGTTTTCTTTTCAGGTTCCATGTATTAAAAACTCTGAAGTTTATTAGCCTTTGCTTGACTTTTTACAGTTTCTAAGAAGTCCCCAAAGCATGCTGATTGAGGATTCACCTAAGAACCTCAATGAAAACTCAACATTTTCACAAGGCCTTCAATGGCTACTATGAGCCCAGCACCAGTCTTGCTGCTCACAGATCCCTCAGAGTCTGCCCTTATACACATCCCAGCCAGTCTTCAGGACAGGTGGACAAACCCACTCTTGTTTATAATCTCCCAGCTTTTCTCAGTTCTACATAGTCCATGCTCCAATAATGTATGAGTGGACCATTTTAACTAAAATCTCCTCTACTACTTTTTTTTTTCAAGAAGAAAAGAAGCCTACTCTCCCTGTTTTTTGCTGTTTTTCAATCACCCATTAACATCCATCTCTTTCCATGTGTGTATACTACCAGATCGTGCTTCCTTTTTCCCTTAAAGGCATTTTACTGTCCAGTTAATTCAAATTCCTTCACATATCATTCTCCACAATGCTTAGAAAGGGGTTCTTTTTCAGTGTCTGCTCTAGAAACTTTTTTGATGAGCTTGTTAATAAAGCACCTATAGTCAATAACTACATTGACAGGCAGTAAAATTAGTGATCAAGAGAGTGGGCACTGGAGACAGATTGCTTCAAATTTTGGTGTTGCAGCTCTCTAGTTGAATATTTAACTTTTATTCTTCAAAGTTTCTTATCTGTAAGTGAAGAAAATAACTTTCTCATGGTATTATGAATAAATAAGCTAAGTTGAATGACTAAGCAATAATAATAATGCTTAGTTTTAATCTGTTAGTTAATATGAACACTCTAAAGATGGTCAGAACAATACACAAAGTCAGTATTCAATAAAAGCAAATATAAATGGAGGGTCATATTTTTGTCAAAAACTTATTGAGAAAAATTAAACTGAAATATCATATAGAAATAAAATATCTGATTAATATAGAATAGTCTTTTTAAAATGAGTGTTCTGCAAAAACTAATTTTCCAGAATGTTAACATTATGTGAAAAAGTGCTTTATCATTAGATAAATAGTAAAACTCAGGTTTAAAAAGGATAAAAATTTGAATGCAGGACTTCATAGACCTGCATGATGAATCTCCTGAAGAGATATAACTTAGTAATATTTCTGAAACAAATTTTATTTTGAAACTCTTGCTATTATGGAGAATCTTATAGATAATGGTGATTCTTGAGCCCTAAATAGCAATGAATATGGGCTATTTCCACAGTTTCAATATAAACAGTATAAACAACACTTGTAGCTGTGATTAAGGCCCTGCCTAAAAATCAGGCCCTAAAAACAGCTTACACTGTGTTTAGTTACTCAGTCCTATTCAGTTCTTTGCTACCTAATGGATTATAGTCCACCAGGATCCTTTGTCCATGGGGGTTCTCTAGGCAAGAATACTGGAGTGGGTTGCCAAGCTCTTCCTCAGGGTATCTTCCCAACCCAGGAATCGAACCCAGGTCACCCACATTGCAGGCAAATTCTTTACCATCTGAGCCACCAGGGAAGCCCCAAAACAGCTTAGTTGTAAGGAAGTAGAGGCTGATGCTCGGAGAAGGCGATGGCACCCCACTCCAGTACTCTTGCCTGGAAAGTCCCATGGACAGAGGAGCCTTGTAGGCTGTGGTCCATGGGGTCATGAAGAGTCGGACACAACTGCGTGACTTTTCTTTCACTTTTAACTTTCATGCACTGGAGAAGGAAATGGCAACCTACTCCAGTGTTCTTGCCTGGAGACTCCCAGGGATGGGGGAGCCTGGTGGGCTGCCGTCTATGGGGTCACACAGAGTCGGACACGACTGAAATGACTTAGCAGCAGCAGCAGCAGAGGCTGATGCTAGAATATACATTTAAAAAGTAAATTTGGACCAAGATGATCTTTGAATCCTTGATGGGAATTTTGATCTGAAAGAATATCAAAGATAAATATTTCTTATCTCTGGAAATTTATGGACAGTACAATTCCATTTAAGCATTCAAGTTAAATGAATATCTCTCTTAATACTATTTTAAAATCAGAAGCAAGCAAGAAAAAAAAAATCAAGGAATGAAAAACCATTACCTCTTTCATGCCTTCACCTTCAGATTTTGTTATAAAAAGACAGTAGAACAAAGATAAATTTGTACCTGTGAATCTTTCAGCAGCAAGTCTAAAATGGATTAATTAGAATTTGGAGTAAGGCCCATGACTTATTCATCTTTATATCCCTTCCATAATCCAGTGCACATAATAGAAGGTTAGGAGTTTCTTGTTAAATGCATAAATTAAAACTGACCCAAATATATTCATGGTGAAATTTATTTACTGTCAATTATATTACACTCAGATCACAGGTAAAAAGGTGACTTTGCCTACAAAGAAAAATGGACAAAGACTGAATCCCTCCTTCCTAAACAATAAATCTGTCACTAATGTAACCTTGAAGTTTCATACCTGATTTATTCACCTTCTTAGATTTGCTCTTAGCTCTCTGGGTCTCTGATCCTTCTCTCTAGCACCCAGATGAAGAACCTATTTTGAGACATCTCACAGCTCAAAAGAGTACAGCTACAAGGGTGAAGAGTGAAGTCACTCAGTCATGTCGGACTCTTTGCAACCCCGTGGACTGTAGCCTACCAGGTTTCTCCATCCATGGGATTCTCCAGGCAAGAATACTGGAGTGGGTTACCATTTCCTTCTCCAGGGGATCTTCCCAACCCAGAAATCGAACCCTGGTTTTCCGCATTGGAGGCAGACGCTTTAACCTCTAAGCCACCAGGGAACAAGGGAGTGCATAGCAATTCATGTATCTTGAGATTACATTTGATCAATGAGAGACAGGAGATAGCACATACTTAAGTTCTTTATTCTTCCTCTTTGGAGATGTCCTTTGTGAATAAGCATCTTGTTTTGTTTTCAGTGAAGCTTTGGAGTGGCTAGTATAATGTACCACTTTGTATTTTTCCCCCTCCCCAGGTTCATGATCTTTCTTCTCTAACCCTAAATTTCCTGGGATTCTACTCTTCAATGGAGTTGTCAATTCACTTTTGTCTCGGGCTATTTTCTAGGTATCTTTGGCTAAGATGGTTTTCATCCTTAGGAGTTAGGGCAGGGGAAATGACAACTCAGTTCTGCAAAATCAGTGGAAATTGCAAACTAAAAGCCTCTCCCTCAAAATAAATTGGCATTAAACAATATACATTAATATTCCATCTGAACCTAAAGAATCAAATAGAATGGGACCTGAAACTCATATAGATATGGAAGACCTCCTAAGCAGAAATGAAATTTTATTGAAATGGATAATTCATTCTCGAGTATTTAAGCCACATATAAAGATTTTGAACTTAACTTTGAAGAATAGAAGTAATGAAATAATAAGTTAGAGTTTCCCCCTGCAAAGTTTGGGGAGCATTTTCCTAGCCAAGAGGTGTGTATGTTAGTCATCCAGTCATGTTCTAGTTTTTGCAATCCCATGGACTATAGCCTGCCAGGCACCTCTAGGTCCGTGGAATTCTCCAGACATGAATACTGGAGGGGGTTGCCATACACTTCTCCAGGGGACCTTCCTGACTCAGGGATTAAACCCAGGTCTCACACATTGCAGGCATATATATATATTTTTTTTTTTAACCATTTGAGCTGTCCAGGAAGTCCTTGGCTGAAGGAAATGTTTATTTTTTCCCTCAAGTTTGATAACAAAACGTCACTTTAATCATGTTGTCTTTTGAGTTGAGCTCAGACTATTATCCACTTGAATTTAAGAGAACTTCCTGAAACCTGATAAATAGAATTTTTAATCTGAGAATAATATTCTGGACTTTGCTTCTAACTGTATTGTGCTACTTCTTAAGTTAGAAAAGTGATACCTGTAAACCAAAAAAAAAAAAAAAAAAAAAAAGTTTCCCTAGACCTAAAGTCACTATATAAAAAACAAGAAAAATATTAGATCAAGAAGACTGTGTATAAATGAGTGCAATCCCACTAATATGATGTATTTATTCAAGGTAAACTAAAATGATTGCCTTTCTGCTTCAAGACCAGCTTACACAGTTATACAGAAATCTGTGTAAGAAGCACCCCCCATCCTTGATTCAGTGCACATGTATTTCCCTTTTGAAATCCTTAATGTCTTTAGAAAAAAGAGTCCTGTACTTTCATTTTCAGTTCAGCCTCACAAGTTATTCAGGCAGTCATGTACAACTTACAAACTTGATGGCAGATTCAGCTCAACTTTTTAGCATGCATTTAGTTTCTAGAGTTTAGAAGGCAAGGCATTTAAGGTAAGTAAACAATTTTAATAATTTTGAGATATATCAAAATAATCTTATACTTATCTCCATTTTGAATTTTGACTTGTCCTTGGCCTGGGTTCCTCAGGAACAGGTCAGTGCCTAGAAGCTCAGGGACTGGATGCCCTGCCTGTTGGTATTTGGTTCCTGTCTTTGTTGTGTCCCCAGGAGACTCATCATTTATGCTACCTTTTGCCCCCATAGGTCTGGATCATGATTCTTGGTCTATTTAGGATTTTTTAATTAAAGAAACAGAGGTATGTTCCTTCTATGCCTGCTTCCTGGAGGGTTTTTATCATAAACGGTTGTTGAATTTTGTCAAAGAAAGTGAAGTTGTTCAGTTATGTCCAACTGTTTGCGACCTATTGGACTGCAGCCTACCAGGCTCCTCTGGTCAGGGGATTTTCCAGGCAAGAGTACTGGAGTGGGTTGCCAGTGACTTCTCCAGAACATAGGATAAAAGGAGTCAAATGCTCACGACAGCCCATCAGGATGCTTAAACCAATCAGAATATGACTGGGCACACTATCTGGTCCAGTCCAGGCTCCCCACTAGACTGTATGGACTTGACCTACACGTTTACCGTCCCTGAACTTCAGTTTTCTCACTTGTAAATGGAGGTTAAAAATATCACTTATCGCACAGAGCTTATGTTAGAATTAACAAACCAGTAGAGCCAAAAGCTTAGAACAATAGCTAAATAGTATACTCTGCTTGTGTTAGTTGCTCAGTTGTGAGCAACTTCACTTTCTTTGACAAAATTCAACAACCATTTATGATAAAAACCCTCCAGGAAGCAGGCATAGAAGGAACATACCTCTGTTTCTTGAATTAAAAAATCCTAAATAGAGAAAGAGTTCATGATCCAGACCTATGGCGGCAAAAGGTAACATAAATATGAGTCTCCTGGGGACATATTCCAAAAAAAAATAATCGACCCAATCAAAAAATGGGCCAAAGAACTAAATAGACATTTCTCCAAAGAAGACATACAAATGGCTAACAAACACATGAAAAGATGCTCAACATCACTCACTATTAGAGAAATGCAAACCAAAACCACAATGAGTTACCATCTCACGCTGGTCAGAATGGTTACTATCAAAAAGCCTATGAACAATAAATGCTGGAGAGGGTGTGGAGAAAAAAAGAACCGTCTTACACTGTTGGTGGGAATGCAAACTAGTACAGCCAATATGGAGAACAGTGTGGAGATTCCTTAAAAAACTTGAAATAGAACTACCATACAACCCAGCAATCCCACTGCTGGGCATACACACCGAGGAAACCAGAAACGAAAGAGACATGTGTACCCCAATGTTCATCACAGCACTGTTTACAATAGCCAGGACATGGAAGCAACCCAAATGTCCATCAGCAGACGAATGGATAAGAAAGCTGTGGTGCATATACACAATGGAATATTACTCAGCTATTAAAAAGAATAAATTTGAATCAGTTCTAATGAGGTGGATGAAGCTGGAGCCATTTATACAGAGCGAAGTAAGTCAGAAAGAAAAAACACCAATACAGTATATTAACACATATATATGGAATTTAGAAAGATGGTAATGATGACCCTATATGCGAGACAGTGAAAGAGACACAGATGTAAAGAACAGACTTTTGGACTCTGTGGGGGAAGGTAAGGGTGGGATGATTTGAGAGAATAGCATTGAAACATGTATATTACCATATATGAAATAGATCACCAGCCCAGGTTCAATGCATCAAGCAGGGTGCTCAGGGCTGGTGCACTGGGATGACCCTGAGGATTGGGATGGGGAGGGAGATGGGAGAGAAGTTCAGAATGGGGAACACATATACACCCATGGCTGATTCATGTGAATCTATAGCCAAAGCCACCACAATATTGTAATTAGCTTCCAATTAAAATAAATTAATTTAAAAAAAAGAAACAGAGTTTTTTCACATTGCTTCAAGACCAAAAAGAGATTAATTATAAGATATGTAAGGTTTCAATCTAAATTTTCTAGAGATGGCCTTGTTTCTCTGTGAGTCTGTTATTCTTTTGAAAGCCATAATCTCCTTCTTGAGTCTCTAGCCATTTGAAGATGTGTGTTCTCTTTTTGTGAATTCCTTATGGGATGTCATTGATTTTCTTATCTCTTTTCAGTTATAGCATACCCTGAAAGCTGTATGATTAATTTGATATATCTTAATTTAGATATCAAAGAGGGAACTTGTTTGACCTATCCTTCCAAGACTAGTCATGTCAAGTTAATTTTCCATTCAATGGGTTGCCAGCCCATGAGTCCAGGACGTGTTCCAGATAGCATCAAGCCTAATTAGTAAGTCTCAGGGAAAAATCATACAGTATACAACATTACTGCCAACTAAAACTTATGATTTCTATCAGAACTGACTATGAGCATGGTAGCAAATATATTTGAAACATGTTAAAAGTTTTGACCCAGAATACAAGTACCAAACTCATCATTGTAGTAGCTAGAATGCTAGTCTATGGTTTAACAGGATCTTCCTTGGTAAAAATTTTGAGATATGAAAATTTCATGCTTTACCTTTCAATAGTAACTACAATTGTTCATGCTGAGTGCCCATTGCTTGAATTTCTATCAATTATTTACTTCTTGGATATCTTTGAAACAGCCATCTTCCCTTTCTGAGCTTATCTTTTTCTAAATGTTGTTCAGTCGTGATCTGACCATCTCCCTTGCTAAGCAGGTTCCATATCCAATATATATATTTAAAGTTATTCAACATGTTCATCTACAATTAAAAAAGCCTTTCAGAAGTACTTTCTCCAGGCAGTATATAATGATTTGAGAATAAAATAACATGAAATTACTCTGTTTTGCATTGACTGCCAGTTATTTCATTTACACTCAAAGCATCTCAGCAACTTAGCTAACGAAGGAAAAATTGAAGTTTTACTTTTTTTAATTATTATTTTAACTACCTTATTTTTCTTTATTTTTCTCTTTCTATTTTAATAAAATGTTATATTTTGAATTTTGGCCTTATAATTACTTACTTATTACCCTGTATTATGAGGTATCAAATTAAAGTTCAAGGTATAAAAAATTTCTATCATTGTTTAAGCTTGTGGTCTATCTACAAATTTCTACTATTTGTAGGCTGTATGTCTTCTATCTTTTTCTATCCTTTAGACATAAATACTAAATTTAATTATGAATAATTTTGATTTAACATCATTTACCTACAAAAGAATATAAAAATGTAATCATATTTAGATATCACTGATAAGTTTTTTTTTTCAGTTTTCTGGCATTGTGTAAGTGTTTTCTGAGAAAAATTAAGTAAATTATTATTAATAAAACTAGTATGTATCCTAAAATATATGTGTATATCTTTGGAATATGAGAAACAAGAGTATCTGTACAACTATTTTATAAAGGAAAAGAGCACACTTTTATAGAAAAATGATAATGCATATACTCACATAATATTTAGAAATCACCTTATTAAAATAAATATAACATTACCAATAGCAAATTATTTCAGAAGCAAGAGATAGATACAGAGTAGCTGGGGGGTGGGGAATTCAAGAAGCAATAAGCCAGTTTTCTGTGTCCAAATATTGTGTTATGTTTTTGTCTGTGTTTTGCCTCTTTTTAAGAAAAAGCATCTTGGCTCCTCTTCTCAATTTCTAGCATTTGGCCATTTAGATAAAGGCACAGATGCTCACTTGCTTAAGTAATTTTATTCAAATGATTTTTATTGCCTAAAAATGATCTCGCTGTTGGAGATTGCCTATGGTTTAGAGTATACAGCACAAGGCGTTTAAATGATAAGGTAGTTGCATTCAACTTGAATCTAGCCTGAAGATAGTAACAGGCAATGTCTAGCTTCATTACCTTTTAGGGATTTACAATATTTATTAGTGTTGCGACTTTCTTAGTATCCATAACAATTCTTCTGTCCCATTTAGTAGCTGTCTGTGATAAAAATGCTATTGCATACCTGTGGTTTGATAGTATTTCTACCACTTATCATTCGTAAGAGTATAAGAAGATCTTTATATATTCTCCTGAAATTTCACTCTATCAAATTATAGGATCTATGGATATATGTGTTGGAATGTGTGTGTGTATTTTTGTTGTTGTTCAGTCGCTAAGTTGTGTCTGACTTTTTGCAACCCCATGGGCTGCAGCACTGCAGGATCCTTTGTGTTCCACTATCTCCCAGAGCTTGTTCAAATTCATGTCCATTGAGCCTGTGATATTATCTAGCTACTTCATCCATTTGCCACTTCCTTTTTTCTTTCACTTTCAGTCTTTCCCAACATCTGGGTCTTTCACAAATAGATGCATATATATGCACACAACTCTTTTTTGTTGACTTTAAGAGAAGTTTTAAGAATTAGCAAGAATTTTACCCTTTTATACATAGGCGTTAATCAGGTGTAATCAGTAAACAGTATTAGGCAATATTGAAATCACTGAATGAAACACTGAAATTAATTTAAGACTATATTTGCAAAAGCAGAGTGATGGATTGGTAATCATCCAGCACTAGAAATAAGAACTGGGTTCTAGTCTCTACTCAATTATTTATAGCCTCTCAGACGTGAGAAAGTCACTAAACTATCCAAGTTTTAATTTCCTTACCTATGAAATGGGGTAAGAAAATAGTTTTGAAACTAAAACTTTTGTTTTCTGTGTTTCTATAGCAGGGGGTTCAGAATCTTTCAGAAGCTCATAGATATTTGTTTAATCAGACAGAATAAAAGAAAGGATTTATCAGAAGATCTTTTAAGGACTGTTCTATCTCAAGTAGGACATCCTAGGTGGTGCTAGTGGTAAAGAACCCTCCTGCCAATGCAGGAGATATAAGAGATGTGGGCTTGATCCCTGGGTCTGGGAGATACCCTGGAAAGGGCATGGCAACCACTCCAATATTCTTGCCTAGAAAACTTCATGGGCAGAGGAGCCTGGTGGGCTATAGTCCATAGGGTTGCAAAGAGTTGGACATACTTAGCCCACACACACACAGGCTTGCATACTGGCTCAAAGGACAGTAAATTATTCATGATGTTATCTTTTCTTTTTTTGAAATCAAGTAGCAGAGAAGTTTAAACATTTATGACAAAAGGAAGACGTTTTACAATCAGTATTAGTCTTTTGGTATAATGGCTTAGCCTCTTTCTAAGGACTGAGGCTTCTGGATTCATTTTGAAGTAGTTTATAATAAATAGAGATGTTTCTTTTGTATATCTAAGTCCACAAATTGTGGACATTTGAATAAAGTGAATCTGTGGTAAAATACCTTGAGAAAAATAAATTACTTTATATAATAAATGCTGCAGTCTAATAGCATCACATATGCTTTTTTTTTACTACACAAATTGAAGCTGCCTCCAATGGGTCAGAATAACTGAAATTCTACTACCATTCTCTTTGTGTTTGGCTTTCTTTTTAGATTTCCTCAAAATGCAGAAATGTATGAAGTACTGGAAAAGAACTCAGTCATGCAGATATAAAAGGGGATCCTCTGAAGTCTCTTCAGTGGACTCCACTGGTCTTATCAAGGTTACATGATCTTATTGCTGAAGCTCAGAGGAGTTCCCGGAGGGGTTGTGTGGATCTGCTGAGTCTCTTTATGTATCTGATTCCTTGGAAAATCTGTGTTCACTGTTTTCCTGTCCTATTCATCTATCTGTACTCTTTTAGTTCATTTAATCACACGTCTACATCTACAAGATACTAGTGGTCCTAAGGATGCTCTGTCCATGTGGTTTCTGCGTTAGTCAGTTACCCAAAATCATTTTTACCTTCCCAGCCAGTAGACTGACCTCTAAACTTGGAATGACATTACTTCTCTTTTACCTTCCCGAATCTATCCAAGATAACTTTCTTGCTACATGCTTGCTGTAATGCTAAAAAATTCAAACAGCAACAACAGAAGTTAAATCTTCAGTAGGGCATCTTGCTATAAATATTTTCAAAATTGAAAGAACAAATACAAACTTGTCTATATATTTATATGAAACAAGAAATAAATTCGTATTCAAAAATATTTTGGGATGTGTCTGTTATACATCTTGAAAATATTTCCCCCTCTAAATACTCCCTTGTGGTATTTATTTCACAGTACTTGTTTAACGTCCTCTTCTTTTGTAAATTAACAAGACTTTGAGGACACAGACCTCTGCCCTGATTACTAGTATATATTCAGCAGCTTTCTTCCACATGACTGGCACAAAACAGACCCCCCCAAACATACTATATTTAATGGAAAAGTAAAGATTTATCTGCCTAGAGTTTAATTCAGCCTTCCTTTTATATATATATATATATACCACATTTATTAAAATTATGTGGTTTTTCTGTCTGTGGAAATACTCCATCATACATGTTTCCAAGTATATCTAGAATTTGTTCTTTTTCACCTAAAACTTACCTGTTTCTTCTATTTTTTAACAATCTTCTCAAAACATGTTTCCTCTGTATACTTCAATGTTTCAGTCAACTTTCTTACTATGCTGAGTCAGTCAGCACTGAAAATTATTCTTGGCCTCTACTTCTGTTTATATACAGGTGCACACACATATGCACACATCAGAAATAAGTTCTTGAATTCCCTCCTCTATGTAAGATGTGTAAGAAGATCATCTTACTTAAATCACATTAAGAAGCAACATTTACATAAATAATCAACTATGCTCTAGATTCTGTATAAAATCTTAAGCTGTGCTTAGTTGCTCAGTCATGCCTGACTCTTTGTGACCCTGTGAACTGTAGTCCATCAGGCTCCTCTGTCTAAGGGGATTCTCCAGGCAAGAATACTGGAGTGGGTTGCCATGTCCTCCTCCAGGGTATCTTACCAACAGAGGGATAGAACCCAGGTCTCCCACATTGTAAGTGGATTATTTACCAACTGAACCACCAGGGAAGCCATATATACACATTTTTCTCATTATATAGTCATGAAACCTTATGTAATTTTACTGTTATTAACCACATGTTACAGATGAGAACACAGAGGCTCAATGAGCTTAACTTACGAGTGAAGTCTCAGGGCTATTGGCAGCTCAATAGTTTTCGTGAAATATTTCTGATTCTAGAATCTATATTAATAAACCTGTACACCACTCGGCAGTTGGCCCTATGTTACTACAATTTTTTATTAGGTTTTATCTTCCAAATGAAATCAAAGGTATTTGGCTTTTGCTTTAACTGAAAAATTTTTTTTCTTTACATATATATTTTAGAATAACATCTATATCAAGCAAAGCAACATAATTGCTTGTTGGAAAGTACACTTTCTTTCTTATTAGCCTGAAAGTACAGTCTAATAAAATATCTGCCTTGTGAAGTCATCTTTCTGAAGACATAATGAGTAAGAGGAAATTATAGATTTACTATCATTTCTGCAATTAATTCTTTAATTTTGGAGATGGACTGTCTTTTAAATTATTTCAGTAACAGATTCCATATTCCATAAATATCTAAAATGAAGATACTATGTTAAATTACCTCCCACTTTCTCTTCAGCATAAATATGTGTATTTTAACATGTTTTCATGAAACATTTCACACAGATAAAGTTGTTTAATTAAAATTCCATGGACTACAGTCCATGGGGTTGCAAAGAGTCAGACACAACTGAGCAACTTTCACTTTACTTCACTTCACCCTCACCAAACTAATTCAAATTATTTTTAAACTCATCAGTTTAAAATATGCTTAAATATTAAGATTAAGGATTTGCAAAACAGCTTGGAGGTAAGGAATAATTAAGGTTTACTAGTAACATTTTTATTAGAAAGATAGTGTTTAGAAATGTTTCTGAAAGTTTAGGAATTCAGGGTATTTTTTGATTATTTTTTTCACCATAATATGAATTAGAGTATAAGAACATATACTAGAACATATTATTTGCTAGAACTCATGCCTATATCAGGGAAACTATTGTATATTGTTAAGGAGATCAGCCCTGGGCTTTCTTTGGAAGGAATGATGCTAAAGCTGAAACTCCAGTACTTTGGCCACTTCATGAAAAGAGTTGACTCACTGGAAAAGACTCTGATGCTAGGAGGGATTGAGGGCAGGAGGAGAAGGGGACGACAGAGGGTGAGATGGCTGGATGGCATCACTGACTCGATGGACGTGAGTCTGAGTGAACTCCGGGAGTTGGTGATGGACAGGGAGGCCTGGTGTGCTGCGATTCATGGGGTCGCAAAGAGTCAGACATGACTGAGAGACTGAACTGAATGCAAATAATCAATAAACAATCTATAATAGAAATAGGAAAGAGTTGTATTCAAGCCAAACTGAATTATAGCACAGGAGACATAGAATCAAGAAGTAATTGAATTCTGTTCTGTCTAGTTGCAAAATGGCGGAGTCAACAGCCACAAAGTTGCACAATTTTTTGGTCAAGAATTAGTACTGGAGCTGGCAAGGAGTAAAATAAAAGTGAAAGTGTTTGCTTCTCAGTCATGCCCGACTCTTTGTGACCCCATGTACTTAACCCACTAGGTTCCAATGTCCATGGAATTCTCCACTCGTGAATATTGGAGTGGGCACCTATTCCCTTCTCCAGGGAAACTTCCTGACCCAGAGATTGAACCCAGGTCAGCAAAGAGTAAGGATGCTTATTAAACAAGGATTGGTTAGGGTCCAAAATTGTTGCATAGTTACAGTGGTAGACTTTGGGATCATAAGTTTATAGCTGGCAGCTGCTGGGAGATATTGTTTTGAAAATGGTTGCTGATATCCTTGAGTTTGATATAGTTTAGAAAATTCACGTTCTATGTGATACAAATATGTATCTGAAACCACAGCCAAAATGTCTACCTGGCTACATTTTGTATGCCTGAACCACAGTTTTACAACTTATCAGAACACAGGACAAATATCAAACATGACAGGAGTACATTTCTTCAATGTTAAAAATGAAAGAGTTTTACAGGGAAGAGAAGAGGGAGTAGGCAGATGCTCAACATCACTCATTATTAGAGAAATGCAAATCAAGACCACAATGAGGTACCATTTCACACCAGTCAGAATGGCTGCGATCCAAAAGTCTGCAAGCAATAAATGCTAGAGAGGGTGTGCAGAAAAGGGAACCCTCTTACACTGTTGGTGGGAATGCAAACTGGTACAGCCACTATGGAGAACAGTGTAGAGGTTCCTTAAAAAATTGCAAATAGAACTGCCTTATGACCCAGCAATCCCACTGCTGGGCATACACACCAAGGAAACCAGAATTGAAAGAGACACATGTACCCCAATGTTCATTGCAGCACTGTTTATAGTAGCCAGGACATGGAAACAACCTAGATGTCCATCAGCAGATGAATGGATAAGAAAGCTGTGGTACATATACACAATGAAATGTTACTCAGCCATTAAAAAGAATACATTTGAATCAGTTCTAATGAGATGGATGAAACTGGAGCCGATTATACAGAGTGAAGTAAGCCAGAACAGTATACTAACACGTATATATGGAATTTAGAAAGATGGTAATGATGACCCTGTATGCGAGACAGCAAAAGAGACACAGATGTGTAGAGCAGACTTTTGGACTCTGAGGGAGAGGGAGAGGGAGAGGGTGGGATGATTTGGGAGAATGGTATTTAAACATGTATACTATCATGTAAGAAACGAATCGCCAGTCTATGTTTGATGCAGGATACAGGATGCTTGGGGCTGGTGCACGGGGATGATCCAGAGAGATTATATGGGGAGGGAGGTGGGAGGGGAGTTCATGTTTGGGAATTCATGTGCACCCATGGTGGATTCATGTCAATGTATGGCATAACCAATACAGTATTGTAAAGTAAAATAAAGTAAAAATTAAAATAAAAAAAAAGAAGCAGATTAGCACATACACAGTGAGTAAGCATGACACTGGTGTCTGGGAAAGAAACCTCATCTTTGAAGGAGTACTACCACTGACATCACAGGAAGGAAGGGGAAGCATTTATCCCTATCTTCATTCCAAGTGTTCAGTGCTCAGGCACTCAGTTGTGTCCAGCTCTTTGTGACCCCAAGGACAGCAACCCACCAGGCTCTTCTGTCCATGGAATTCTCCAGGCAAGAATGCTGGAGTGGGTTGCCATTTTCTTCTCTAAATTTAAAGGAAAAAGTGAAAGTGAAGTCACTCAGTCGTGTCTGACTCTTTGTGACCCCATGGACTGTAGCCTACCAGGCTTCTCCATCTATGGGTTTTTCCAGGCAAGAATACTGGAGTGGGTTGCCATTTCCTACTCCTCTTCATTTCAAAACACCTGGTAATACATTCTTCTTTTTTTTTTTTTTTTAATAGTTGAAGAAGACATAGAATGCCTGTTTCCAGGCCATAAGACAGGCTATTATAATTAGCATAAAATTCAAGCCAAATCAAATGTAAGTCAGAATGACTTCCTCATACTTCAATATGCGAAAATTTCTTCCATAAATATTTTATCAATAGAATATTTGCATTATGGAATGCTAAATAACTGGCATAACAGAAGAATGAAAACAAATGTTTTGTGGAAAACTAGGACTTCCCTCTCAGAGAAGGCAATGGCACTCCACTCCAGTACTCTTGCCCGGAAAATCCCATGGATGGAGGAGCCTGGTGGGCTGCAGTCCATGGGGTCACTAAGAGTCGGACACGACTGAGCGACTTCACTTTCACTTTTCACTTTAATGCATTGGAGAAGGAAATGGCAACCCACTCCAGTGTTCTTGCCTGGAGACTCCCAGGGATGGGGGAGCCTGATGGGCTGCCATCCATGGGGTCGCACAAAGTCGGACATGACTGAAGAGACTTAGCAGCAGCAGCAGGACTTCCCTGTACCTCACATGGTAAAGCTTTCCCCTGAAGATCAGAAAGAAGACAAAGATTAGTACTGCTGCCATCTCTTTTCAACAATGTATTGTAGGTTTTAACAAGGACAGTTAAACAACAAAAAGAAAGAAAATGTACATGGACTATAAAGAATGAAACAAAATTATCTCTATTTGCATATGGCATTATCTTACATACAGGAATTTCCCCAAATTCACAAAAATCTATTAGAACTGATAAAAAAGTTCAGCAAAATTGCAGAATACAAGATCAATATAAAAAATATGTTACATTTTGATATACTAATAATTTGAAAATGAAATTATGAAATTCCACTTGCATTGTTTTTAAAAATATAAAATACTAAGGAATAAATTTACTATAAGAAGTGCAATACTCATATAGTGAAAACTGAAACAAAAGTTTTAGTTTTTATTGTTATTTATTGGTAATAGTGAGTGTATTTATTGTTAAAATGAATACCACCAAAAAATTTTTTTTAAAATACCTTGATTATGGATTGGAAGTTACAATATAACTAAACAGCAATATTCCAAAAATTGATCTACAGTTTTAATGCAATCCTTATCACAATTCCAACTACATTTTTTTTCCATAAACAGAAAATCTAATCCTGAAACTTTAAGAAACCCAGGCTCACGAAAACAATTTTGCAAAAGAACAAAGTTGAAAGACCCATACTTCTTAGTTTCAAAATTAGCTACAAAACTGGAGTACATATACACAATGGAGTATTATTCAGCCATTAAAAAGAATACATTTGAATCAGTTCTAATGAGGCGGATGAAACTGGAGCCTATTATACAGAGTGAAGTAAGCCAGAAAGGAAAACACCAAAACAGTATACTAATGCATATATATGGAACTTAGAAAGATGGTACCAATAATCCTGTATGCAAGACAGAAAAGAGACACAGATGTATAGAACAGTCTTTTGGACTCTGTGGGAGAGGGAAAGGGTGAGATGATTTGAGAGAATCGTTGGGAGTTGCTTTAGGCATTACTGACAAAATGGAGGCCCGGCCCCTGACCCCCTCCTCATTCCACAGGCACAGTCCCGGGATGAAGGAGTTAGGCCTTGTAATTATGACTTGTCTTTTCCTCTCCACGGCTGAAGTGATTGAAAAGGAATATTAAAGTGCTTATTGTTCTTGAGAGGAGCATGAGAAGGCACAAAGCCTCCTGCAGCTGTGCTCAGAGAATGATTCATAAAGCTAATCATTGACATTTGTTTAAGGACTTTTACAAAAGAGTGTTCCAGGATGAGAACATCCTGGATGCACTTGAGACCATGGGAGAGATTGCTATCTGAAGCCTATTTGTGAGAAAAATGTTTATGGCAAAGGAGTTTACTGAATTTAGGGCTTAGAAATAATTAAAATAGTCATAAGGTAGTTCTATTTGCAATTTTTTAAGGAATCTCCACACTGTTCTCCATAGTGGCTGTACTAGTTTGCATTCCCACCAACAGTGTAGGAGGGTTCCCTTTTCTCCACACCCTCTCCAGCATTTATTGCTTGCAGATTTTTGGATCGCAGCCATTCTGACTGGTGTGAAGTGGTACCTCATTGTGGTTTTGATTTGCATTTCTCTAATAATGAGTGATGTTGAGCATCTTTTCATGTGTTTGTTAGCCATCCGTATGTCTTCTTTGGAGAAATGTCTATTTAGTTCTTTGGCCCATTTTTTGATTGGGTCGTTTATTTTTCTGGAATTGAGCTGCAGAAGTTGCTTGTATATTTTTGAGATTAGTTGTTTGTCAGTTGTTTCATTTGCTATTATTTTCTCCCATTCAGAAGGCTGTCTTTTCACCTTGCTTATATTTTCCTTTGTTGTACAGAAGCTTTTAATTTTAATTAGATCCCATTTGTTTATTTTTGCTTTTATTTCCAGAATTCTGGGAGGTGGATCATAGAGGATCCTGCTGTGATTTATGTCTGAGAGTGTTTTGCCTATGTTCTCCTCTAGGAGTTTTATAGTTTCTGATCTTACATTTAGATCTTTAATCCATTTTGAGTTTATTTTTGTGTGCGGTGTTAGAAAGTTGTTCATTGCAGCACTGTTTATAATAGCCAGGACATGGAAACAACCTAGATGTCCATCAGCAGATGAATGGATAAGAAAGCTGTGGTACATATACACAATGGAGTATTACTCAGCCGTGAAAAAGAATTCATTTGAATCAGTTCTGATGAGATGGATGAAACTGGAGCCAATTATACAGAGTGAAGTAAGCCAGAAAGAAAAACACCAATACAGTATACTAACACATATATATGGAATTTAGGAAGATGGCAATGACGACCCTGTATGCAAGACAGGAAAAAAGACACAGATGTGTATAACGGACTTTTGGACTCAGAGGGAGAGGGAGAGGGTGGGATGATTTGGGAGAATGGGAATTCTAACTTGTATACTGTCATGTAAGAATTGAATCGCCAGTCCATGTCTGACGTAGGGTGCAGCTTGCTTGGGGCAGGTGCATGGGGATGACCCAGAGAGATGTTGTGGGGAGGGAGGTGGGAGGGGGGTTCATGTTTGGGAACGCATGTAAGAATTAAAGATTTTAAAATTTAAAAAAAAAATAAAAAAATTTAAAAAAAAAATAAAGCTAGAAATAATTAAAATAGTTAGAAGTTAAAGATTTAAGGAATGTTGTAAAGTTAGCATATTTTACTATAGCTTATAGAAGTTAGGAAATTTTAGAGACACTATAGCTAAAAGCCTTGTTAAGAGATAGTGAGCTCAGGATGTTAGGGGCAAACAGGATTTAGGAAGGTAAGTAGTAAACTGAGGAATGTAACATTAGTTACAATGTAATCACAAGTTAACTATAGGACACATGAGAGGAGGTAGATAATAGATCATAAGGCTGATTCCCAGAGAATCACTGAAGCAGGAACTCTGTTTGAAGAACAACAATGATTTATGAAGATAAAAAATCTGGGAGAGGGGGAACTGAAAATGTCAAACCTCTGACCTAATATTTTTGTAAAAGTATAAAAGAGAATCTTAAACTTGAAATAAGGAGGCAGTCCAATAAAACTGAGAGGCTACCTCATTCACTGACACTGTTCATTTCAGGTTGAATCCCTAGCTGCTGGAGCTGGACTCTGGCAGAGAATGGCATTGAAACGTGTATAATATCATATATGAAACGAATTGCCAGTCCAGGTTCGATGCAAGATACAGGATGCTTGGGGCTGGTGCACTGGGATGACCCAGAAGGACGGTACGGAGAGGGAGGTGGAAAGGAGGTTCAGTATGGGGAACACGTGTACACGCGTGGTAGATTCATGTTGATGTATGGCAAAACCAATAAAATATTGTAAAGTAATTAGCCTCCAATTAAAATAAATATATTTATATTAAAAAAAAGATAGCATAGTTACCAGCATAAGGATAGACCCCCCAAAAAATAAATAAATAAATAAATGAAACAGAACTGACATTCCAGAGATAAACCTGTGGTCAGTTTATTTTAACAAAGGTGCCACAAGCAGTCAATGAATATAGTATAGCCTTTTCAACACATGTTTCTAGAATATCTGGATATCAAAATGCAAAAAGTGAATTCAGATCCCTACCTCACACTATAAGCAAATATTAACTTGAGTTCAGTAAGTTCAGACGCTCAGTCATGTCCGACTCTTTGTGACCCTGTGGACTGCAGCATGCAACATTAACTTAAAGTTGATTAAAAAAAAAAAATCTAACTAAAAATCATTGCTAAAACTGTAAAAATTTCAGGAGAAAATATACCTGTCAATATTTGTGATCTTAAATAGCTGATGGTTTCTTAGGACATAAGAAGCACAAACAACAACATAAAAATAGGTAAATTGGACTTCATTGAAATAAAAATCTTTTGTGCTTCCTAGTGCATTGCTAAGAAAGTTAAAAGGCAAATCTGTATCCAATAAGGGCTTAGTATTCAGATATATAAGCACCTCATATCTCAAAATGAAAAGACAAACAACCCATTTAAAAATAGGCAAATGATTTAGGTAGATATTTCTACAAAAGAGATTTACAAATGGTCAATAAACATTTAGCCATTAGCAAAATGCAAATCAAAATCACAATTAGATACCACTTTATATCCATTAGGATGGCTATAGTCAAATAAATGGAAAACAAGGTGTTGATGAGCATGTGGAAAAATTGAAACTGTGACCTATTGCTGATAGAAATGTAAAAAGGTACAATTTCGGTGGAAAAGAATTTGACAGTTCCTCAAATGGTGCTCCCCATGTAGCTCAGTTGGTAAAGCATCTGCCTGCAATTTGGGAGACCCGGGTTCACGTCCAAGGTTGGGAAGTTCCCCAGGAGAAGGAAATGGCAACCCCCTCTAGTTTTCTTGCCTGGAGAATTCCATGAACAGAGGAGCCTCGCAGGCTACATTTCATGGGATCACAAAAGTGGGACATGACTTAGTGCTATCTTACTTTATTTATTTCAAATAGTGCCAGTGGGAAAGAACCTGCCTGCCAATGCAGGAGACATAAGAGACTCGGGTTCAATTCCTGGGTCAGGAAGATCCCCTAGAGGAGAGCATGGCAACCCACTTAAGTATTCTGGCCTAGGGAATCCCATGGACAGAGGATCCTGCTTGGTTACAAGCCCATAGACTCCAAAGAGTTGGATGTGACTGAAGCAACTTTAGCACAGCACACAGCACAGAATAAAAAGTTAACCATGGTGTTGTCTTTTAACCCAGAGATTTTACTCTAAGGTCAATACCCAAGAGAATTCAATACATGCCCATCTAAAAACTTGTACACACGTGTTTACAGCAGCATGCTTTATGGTAGCTCAAAAATAGAAAGAATGCAAATGCTAATCAACTGATGAATAGATAAGTAAGTCATAATCTTAGTACAATGGAATAAATGTACTTACAGCAAAAAAAAAAAAAAGAAAAAAGAAAGAAAGTACTAATACGTGCCACAACAAGAATGGATCTAGATAATATTCTATGTGAAAGAAGTTAGTCACAAAAGCCTATATATTGAATGATTCAGTTTATGAAACATATCCAGAATGGATAAATCCATTGAGACAGAAAGTGGTTTAGTGGTTGCCTGGGGATGGACATAGGGCAGACTGGAGAGTTACTGATATTGATACATAATTGCTTTTTTTGAAGTGGTAATAAAATAAAAATGATTGTTCCACAATCTGTCATATGTACTAAAAATTAGTTAACTCTGTAATTTAAAATAGGGAGTTTTATGGTTTGTGACTCATATCTTAGTTAAAAGCAGTCATTTGTCATTTTTATATTATATCAACCTTTGATAAAGTGAGTAACTAACATACTATCTGTGGTTAAAATAAAATTTGATCTCACCAAATTAGAAGTATTCAAGAACAACACAGTGTTTCCAAATTACAAAATTATTCTGATCTAAAAATGTATTTATCAAATATTTATTATACTATAATATGCCTTAAATGATGATCATACTTACTGTTTGGGGGTTAGGGTGATCCCGAAGAACGCCATGTCTCTTTGCTGTTGTTTGTTCAGTCACTAAGTCATATCTGACTCTTTGTGACCCCCATGGACACCAGAATTCCCTGTCCTTCACTATCTCCTAGTTTGCTCAGATTTATGTCGATTGTGTCAGTGATGCTATCTAACCATCTCATCCTCTGCCACCACTTCTCCTTTTGTCTTCAATCCTTTCCCAGCATCAGGATCCTTTCTAGTGAGTCAGCTTTTCTCATCGGGAAGCCAAGGTATGGGAGCTTCAGCTTCAGCATCAGTCTTCCAATGAATATTCAGGGTTGATTTCCTCTAGGATTGACAGATTTGGTGTCCAAGGGACTCTCAAGAATCTTCTCCAGTACCACAATTTGAAAACATTAATTCTTCAGCGTGCAACCTTCTTTATGGTCCAACTTTCAAACCCCTACATCACTACCAGAAAAACAACAGATTTGACTATATGGATTTTTGTAGGTAAAGCGAAGTCTCTGCTTTTTAGTATGCTGTCTAGGTTTGCCATAGCTTTTCTTCCAAGGAGCAAGTGTCTTTTAATTTTGTGGCTGCAGTCACTGTCTCCAGTGACTTTGGAGCCAAAGGAAATAAAATCTGTACTGATTCCACTTTTTCTCCATCTTTTTGAATAAGTGATGGGACCAGATGCCGTGATCTTCGTTTTTTAAATGTTGAGTTTTAAGTCAGCTTTTTCACTCCCCCCTTTCACCCTCAACAAGAGGCTCTTTAGTTCTGCTTCACTTTCGGCCATTAGCGTGGTGTCATTTGCATATCTGAGGTGTGTATCTTTATTTTGATTGAATATGAATGAATTTTTAATTTTCACCTTTATTTTTTGAAAGAGTTAAATAAGTTTATAAATTTTGGAAGAATGTATGATACTTTCTCTACCTTGTGCACTGTTTGTTTAATGTGCAAAATAAATGATCACAGCATCATAAAATTATGTGTAACAAAAGTGTCTTAAACATTTTCTAGCTAAAAAATTTTAGTACATATAAGCAGAAATAGACATAATGCTGAGTCCAACAACTCAGGTATTTCAGTTCAGTTCAGTCCCTCAGTCGTGTCTGACTCTTTGCGACCACATGTGCTGCAACATGCCAGGCTTCTCTGCCCATCACCAACTCCGAAGCCTACTCAAACTCATGTCCATAGAGTCAGTGATGCCATCCAACCATCTCATCCTCTGTCATCCCCGTTTCCTCCCACCTTCAATCTTTCCCAGAATCAGGGTGTTTTCCAATGAGTAAGTTCTTCACATCAAGTGACCCAAGTATTGGAGTTTCAGCTTTAACATCAGTCCTTCCAATGTATATTCAGGACTGATTTCCTCTGATATTTGGTTAATTATCATTAAAATAGTTCTTGATTTTCAATAACAATTTAATTGCCATACTTCTCCAAGTGTGGTCTCATTTGTATCATAGTTCATTCTCTGTGTCCACTTACACAGATTCTCATTTCCCTGAGAGTTCATGTTCTGGAAGGTTTACATCATACTCAAGAGTTAGCTCTGAATATCTGGTTCTTAATGCCACCCAGCTGTTACTAGAATGTAATTTCTGCAAAAGCAGACCATTCTGAGTGCATTGATCACTGCTGCTATGCCTCACAATCTATAAAAATATTTGGCACATAATAGAAGTTTAATAGATAATTGTACAATTGTTAATATCTATGCCATTATCTCCCGAGATGATCATTGTTCCTATTGGTTCTTCATTACTGGAGTAAAAATTACTATTGTCAAGGTATCTACAGGCAAAATTTTGGGATAGTCTCTGAATCTTTTGGCTACAGACATTATACTTTCTTTTCTGATCACTGCATTCCTACCATCTCTCAAGGGCTTTTTACAGGAAATGAGAAATAGGTCTCTTTTATGCTTGAATATCAAAAGTTTACCTAGGCTTTGGCCAAAGAAAAGAGTACAGAGAACCTTTCTCTAACATTCAATACCACTTGCTTCATTCTGTGTTGCTTCTGCTCAGGGAATCCTATTCTTCTCTAGATTATATGG
Organism: Capra hircus; assembly: GCF_001704415.2. Classification (NCBI taxonomy): domain Eukaryota; kingdom Metazoa; phylum Chordata; class Mammalia; order Artiodactyla; family Bovidae; genus Capra; species Capra hircus. The sequence continues at coordinate 76,172,644 of NC_030813.1, forward strand.
AAAGAGAATGTGAGGAGGGAGCTCCTTGTCAGGAGTAACAGCATCCTGTCTCTTAATTTTCTTTTTTCAAACATTTTATAAAATTGGGTTCCTTTTTGGAAATTAAAGTTTCAACAGTAACTCATCTTTTAGATTATTTTTCCTCTCAGGAAAATGAGTAAGAATGAGGCAATGAAGAAGAATGCTCGACTATATACATGGGAAAGGCAAAGACTACCGAAATGCAAGTGAGAAATATTACATAAGTAAATTTTTAAAAGTATAAGTAAATAATTATGTTTTTGAATACAGTGACATATATAGGTATGTCACCACTAGAAGCAAAAAGTTAGTGTAAAAATCTAAAACACTGATGTATAAAATCATGTCTAAATTATGAAATCCTGTTATTTGTGTGGTTTCAGTGTGTCTGCCCTCTGATGCCCTCTTGCAACACCTACCATCTTACTTGGGTTTCTCTTACCTTGGATGTGGGGTATCTTTTCACAGCTGCTCCAGCAAAGCACAGCTGCTTCTCTTTTCCTTTGATGAGGGGTATCTCCACACAGCTGCCCCTACTGACCTTGAACCTGGAGTAGCTCCTCTCAGCCCTCCTATGCCTGCGCAGCCATCTCTCCTTGGATGTGGGGTTGCTGCTGTTGGCCGCCTCCCCTGATCTCGGACGTGTGGTAGCTTCTCTCAGCCACCGCCCTAACCTCTGGTGTGTGGTAGCTTGACTTGGCCGCCACCCCTGACCTTGGACATGGGATAACTCATCTTGGATGCTGCCCCTGACTTTGGATGTAGGGTAGCTCCTCTTGGCCACCACCCTTGACCTCGGACTTGGGGTAGCTCCTCTAGGTCACACCTGTGGCAAAGATAGTATAAATGAGCTTACTATTATTGTTTTTTTCCCAGTACATTTTATGTACATACCAATTATCTATTGTTCTCTGAGTTTTGGACAATAGGTAGTTAATCATGAATTCCTGAGTGGTTTCATTTGAGTAAAGTAAAACTAGCCAATTTGATCACACGGACCACAGCCTTGTCTAACTCAGTGAAACTAAGCCATGCTGTGTGGGGCCATCCAAGATGGGCAGGTCATGGTGGAGAGGTCTGACAGAATGTGGTCCACTGGAGAAGAGAATGGTAAAACAGTTTAGTATTCTTGCCTTGAGAACCCCATGAAAAGGCAAAAAGGTAGGACACTGAAAGATGAACTCCCCAGGTCAGAAGGTGCCCAATAAGCTACTGGAGATGAGGGGGAAAATAACTCCAGAAAGAATGAAGGGATGGAGTCAAAGCAAAAACAATACCCAGCTGTAGATGTGACTGGTGATAGAAGCAAGGTCCAATGTTGTAAAGACTTGGATTACCATGATATTGAATGGCTTGCCTTGGAAATGGACAGAGATCATTCTGTCGTTTTTGAGATTGCATCCAAGTATTGCATTTCAGACTCTTTTGTTGACCATGATGGCTACTCCATTTCTTCTAAGGGATTCCTGTCCTCAGTAGTAGACATAATCATCATCTGAGTTAAATTCACCCATTCCAGTCCATTTTAGTTCACCGATTCCTAGAATGTCGAAGTTCTACATGCAGGTCAGGAAGCAACAGTTAGAACTGGACATGGAACAACAGACTGGTTTCAAATAGGAAAAGGAGTATGTCAAGGCTGTATATTGTCACCTTGCTTATTTAACTTATATGCAGAGTACATCATGAGAAACGCTGGACTGAAAGAAGCACAAGCTGGAGTCAAGGTTGCCAGGAGAAATATCCATAACCTCAGATATGCAGATGACACCACCCTTATGGCAGAAAGTGAAGAACTAAAGAGCCTCTTGACAAAAGTGAAAGTGGAGAGTGAAAAAGTTGGCTTAAAGCTCAACATTCAGAAAACGAAGATCATGGCATCTGGTCCCATCACTTCATGGGAAGTAGATGGGGAAACAGTGGAAATAGTGTCAGACTTTATTTTTTGGGCTCCAAAATCACTGCAGATGGTGATTGCCACCATGAAATGAAAAGACACTTACTCCTTGGAAGGAGAGTTACTACCAACCTAGATAATATATTGAAATGCAGAGATATTACCTTGCCAACAAAGGTCTGTCTAGTCAAGGCTATGGTTCTTCCAGTAGTAATGTATGGATGTTAGAGTTGGACGGCGAAGAAAGCTGAGTGCGGAAAAATTGATGCTTTTGAACTTTGGTGTTGGAGAAGACTCTTGAGAGTCCCTTGCACTGCAAGGAGATCCAACCAGTCCATTCTAAAGGAGATCAGTCCTGGGTGTTCATTGGAAGGACTGATGCTGAAGCTGAAACTCCAATACTTTGGCCACCTCATGAAAGGAGTTGACTCATTGGAAAAGATCCTGATGCTGGGAGAGATTGGCGGCTGGAGGAGAAGGAGACAACAGAGGATGAGATGGCTGAATGGCATCACCGACTCGATGGACATGAGTCTGAGTGAACTCCGGAAGTTGGTGATGGACAGGGAGGCCTGGCGTTCTGTGATTCATGCGGTTGCAAAGAGTCGGACACGACTGAGTGACTGAACTGAAGTTATTTGTTAGTTCTGCAAGCTTATTAAGTAAAGTGTAATTAGAATATATAATAAAAATAAACAATTGAGGTACATTTTATCATGTAAACATCTACCCCCATTCAGGAATTGCTTGTGCTCAGATGCTCAGTTTTGTGCGTCTCTTTGCGACCCTTTGGACTCTAGCCCACCAGGATCCTCTGTCCATGTAGCCTGCCAGGCTCTGTCCATGGGATTTTCCAGTCAAGAGTACTGGAACAAGTTTCCATTTTCTCCTCCAAGGGAATCCTCCCAACCTAGGGTTCAAACCCATGTCTCTTGTGCCTCTTACATTGCATTACATTACATTCTTTACCACTGAGCCACTGGGGAAGCCCCATTCAGGAATTAACACACTGTTAATTAATTTTGGGGAAGGGTGTACAAATAAGTTTAGGATGTAGATTTCCTAGTATCTTCTACCAAGGGTAAGCAAAAAGGAATGTTTTTTATAGAGGGCCCTGTATTCCATAATAAGGACTTTGAACTATGTCCTACAGCAGATAGTAAATAAAAAGTCATCTTGCTTAGTCAACACTGACTTTTTTTTTTCATTAAAACTACGAACAAAAACTGCATTCTGCTTTTTATTTATCTTCACTACTCCATTGCAACATCTGTCCTTTGCTCTTTTCAAGCAATTTTAAGATGCCATCAAACTGGCCTTCTCCTACACTAGGAGGACTATTATTTTGATAGTTTGATCACTTATGACTGCTTATTCAAGAATAAACACTAGTGAGTTAATATATAGCCCTAAGCTCTATTTTATTGTATCTTTGTCTTTCAAAGTCCTGTTCACTAAATTGAACTTTAAATCAGATAAATAACTCTGCGTTGTGATTTTTTAACATCTTATTTAACAATAAGGGTGATACTTTAACATATTTGAAATTGCATTTCCTTTATCATATACCATATTTGGCTGTACATCTGCATCCTATGTGGAACTGGTCTTATTTGCAAATAAAGTCAATAGCCTACAAAATGCAAGGCAAGTTTGATATCTTTAAAGCTAACTGACTAAAGGAAAGCATTAATTGAATTGTTTAAACAATATTTTAAATGACTGGCTAAAACAACAAATATATAATTGTATATATATATAATCTCTCAAATATATATTATAAAGATATTATTATGTCCACAAAGCCTATTTATCTTAGTGTTATTTCTCTCTCAAATTTTTTAAAAAAGAAAATATATTAGCCTGATAAAGTATAGATGCAAAATTCAGTATAAATTAGACACAAAAGCAATTTAAGCAGTTTAATTAGACTGACAAGTGTCTCATTTACTGAGATCTAAATGTTATAGGCCCCTCTTCATATATTTATGCACTATTTGCAATTTTATATTCTTAGATTTATAGAGATACCCTACTCTTTGAAAAAGCACAGCGACTTTGAAAATTTAATTGGTATAATTTCATATACTTTCTGCTTATGTGTGTGTGTGTGTGTGTGTGTGTGTGTGAATACTTTTAATGCATCCTCAGGTCAACTAATATCTTGCCATATTATATATTCCAGGTGGGTATATTAACAGTAAACTCCTAGAAGCCAGAGTATGGCCAGTTCAATCACTTCTGAAAGGACATTTTAATGCCCCCAAACCTCAGTAAGAATATTACAAAATGTCAAAACTGGGAGTAGGCATCACTTTCTTTCTAAGCAATATTTTGAAAGGAAGCCTTAGGGAAAAAAGCATTTGGATGTCAGTTTAGAACAGGTGCACAAGACAACAGGGAGCTCTATCAGACAGAAGCCAATGCAGAGGCAGTCATGGACAGGGCTGCTATTATTGTACACAGTGCCCGTCAATTAAACCCTTCGAAGATAGAAAATCACAGTACTAATATACACCACAGATTTCTTTGAAAAGCAGTCCCAGCATATGAGATGAAGTGTTTAACTACCAGATTACCAATTAATATTCCACTAGACTTTAAAAGTAGAAACTCTTTGAAACCAGACTACTATTTAAATAACTTATTTTCTCATCATTTTCCCCTATTCCTGAAAGATGTTTAAGAAACTGTAAGATATATGATGGTAGCATCAGTCTTCATGATGTCAATTCTCAATACTAGCCATCTTTTAAATTACTAACTTTCCTAATTTAATTATATAAATGGAAATTTCCTACAAAATAGCAATTACTCTGAGGAGCAAATGTAAAGATGGAAATGCACTCATGAAACTTGTAGGGACTGCTGTGCTGTGCTTAGTCGCTCATTACTGTTCAATTGTTTGTCACCCCATGGACTGTAGCCTGCCTGGCTCCTCTGTCCATGGGCTTCTCCAGCAAGAATACTGGAGTGGGTTGCCATGCCCTTTTCCAGGGGATCTTCCCAACCCAGGGATTGAACCCAGGTCATTTGCATTGCAGGTGGATTCTTTAACCATCTGAGCTATCAGGGAACCCAGAGAATACTGGAGTGGGTAGCCAATGCCTTCTCCAAGGGATCTTCCAGACCCAGGAATTGAAACAGGGTCTCCTGCACTGCAGGCAGATTCTTTACTAGCTGATTCTTTACTAGGGAAGCCCTGGTAGGGATTAAATACATTGAAATCAATGGTAGGCAATACTTAAAACTAGCTTTGCACTGAGGCCTAAGGTTATAAACTTTCCAAATATGGTAGAATAATTTTCTCTTCTTCACTTGCATTTCTTAGATGTAATGGTGAAGGATGCGACTAATTAATGATTTGACTTTTATCCCAATGAAAGTTTACATGATTAGGCTTTGTAATATTTAATGTCTTTATTCTAAATAGGCAGACAATTAATTTGATGGTAAGATAAATGGCATGTAAATGAAAAAATTGTCAATCTCTCTTTCACTTAGTTCTGTCATATCAGAGCCAAGTATTTCAGCCAAACATTTTATATATATATAAAGTATGTGACCAATGAGTTATTGTTTCCATGAATGTAGAGAAAGGAAGGAAATGATATGCACTGGGGCAAAGCTGAAAATCTGTGTGTTAGCAGTGATTCTCAAAAGGGCAGTTTTGCCCCTCCCATGAGAATATTTGACAATGTCTGGAGAAACACTTGTTTTGTCACAGTTAGGGGTGTGGCTGAGTGGCTCTTGTTACTCATATCTAATGGGTAGAAAGCAGAGATACCGCTAAACATTCTACAGTGAGAAAGCCCCCTACAACAATAATCTGACTGTGATGTTAATTGTGCCATTTTGACACATAGGAACAAAAAAATAATCAAAGTCAAGCAAGTACCATCACAGAACAAAGAGACAAGTATATGGTGAACAATGCTTGAATATGTATTGTTTATATGTGAAGTGAAGTGAGAGTTGCTTGGTCGTGTCTGACTCTCTACAATCCCATGGGCTGTAGGACTGTAACCTGTTAGGCTCCTCTGTCCATGGAATTCTCCAGACCAGGATACTGGAGTAGGTAGCCATTTCCTTCTCCAGGGGATCTTCCCAACACAGGGTTGGAGCCCAGGTCTCCTGCATTGCAGATGGATTCTTTACTATCTCAGCCATCAGGGGAGCCCATTGGTTATATAGTGCTGACATAAAAATATTAATATATATGAAATACATTAAAATCCATATTGTGAGTAGAAACCAGGAATAATCATTTTAGAGATAATTAGATACATGCTTGGAGTACTGTGTATGATGAGTATATTTTTACTACATCTTCTTCTTCAAAAAAGTATATTTGCTAGAATTCCAGTTAAATTATTTCTAATATTTCTTCTCTTTATCTATACTTTATGTATTCCTAATAAGGGAAGCTTTACCGCAATCAGTAGTCTCTGTCAAAAATCTTGGAAGTAATGCAGAGACAAATTTGTGAACTTGAACAGACCATTGACAAGTCAGATCATTAATTCATCAATTAATGAAGTTTTGTTCTACTGGCTATGACCTTTGGTTTTATGAGAAAGTCCTAAAGTAAGAGTTTGAATCCTGTAATCTTGAATTGGAAGCTCTAATACTGCTACTGTGGAAATACTGGTTTATATCAAACACTAATAGGAATAATCCTTTGCTATAAGAAAAAATGAATGTATGTTTATTAAATTATTTTCTGTGTGAAAATATTCTATCAATCAAAACCTCCTTACATAAAAATGATTATTCCTTTGAAACCTATATTTATGTCATAGTCTTCCCCTAGTGATTCTCTCCATAGCTGTGGTTTTAACTTACACATCATAAACAGAATATTATAAAATTGGGAATAGATGAAAAAATAAAAATTTGTGTTGTTTAACTTTGTGAAAACAAAAATATAAGATGATTTAATGACAATGTCTAACTTTTTTTTTATTAAGGGGATTCTCATATCTACAAAGTATTAAGAAAAGCTGCTTAATGAATTTAGTAGAAGCATGGATGTGAATGCATAAACAAATCTCTACTGTTTACAATGAAAATTCTATCAAAGAATATTGACAAAGATTATGTTATATTTATTCATCTGGAAAGCTTGGATTTACATGGCATATTTTGTTTTAAAAATATTTCTATAGCACAAAAAACTTAAAGGTAAAATATGAAAATAAATTTACAATTATTTAGATATATACTAGACGTGGAATCTAATTGGCTTGTGAAGAATCTACTAATTACATTCTATCATATAGTATATTTATATTTAACAAGTCAGACATTGAATAGGCACTATTTAGCAAACTACTGAGAAATTTACCACAATATTCACTAACATTATATCTACTAGTAAAACAAGACTTCACAGTCATCTTTTTCTATTGTTTTTCAATAAAACTTGGAAGGAAAATATAGATGTACACATAGGCCATGTTACTTTGGAATCATTCCTTTAGAATTTCAGTTGGAATCACATTCAAGTTAGTAAGCTAAAAGCATTTCCTTTATGTTAAATTTCCTCCAGTCAATTGTTATTTAGTTGATTTGGTCTGGGACAGTGGCAAAAAGCTTCTTTGTCCATACAATAACAACAAAAAATCATTAGCAGGAATTACAGGAGCAGTGGCTGCTCGGGCGCAGGAGGGCCTAGAGGAGCTATCCCACGTTGAAGGTCAGAAAGGGCAGAGGAGATACCCTTCATCCAAGGTAAGGATCAGCAGCTGCCCTTTGCAGGAGCAGCCGTGAAGAGATACCCCAAGCCCAAGGTAAGAGAAACCCAAGTAAGATGGTAGGTGTTGCAAGAGGGCATCAGAGGGCAGACACACTGAAACCATACTGACAGAAAACTAGTCAATCTAATCACACTAGGACTACAGCCTTGTCTAACTCAATGAAACTAAGACATGCCTGCAGGGCAACCCAAGATGGGAGGGTCATGGTGGAGAGGTCTGACAGAATGTGGTCCACTGGAGAAGCAAATGACAAACCACTTCAGTATTCTTGCCTTGAGAACCCCATGAACGGTATGAAAAGGCAAAATGATAGGATACTGAAAGAGGAACTCCCCAGGTCAGTAGGTGCCCAACACGCTACTGGAGATCAGTGGAGAAATAACTGCAGAAAGAATGAAGGGATGGATTCAAAGCAAAAACAATACACAGCTGTGGATGTAACTGGTGATAGAAGAAAGGTTCAATGCTGTAAAGAGCAATATTGCATAGGAACCTGGAATGTCAGTTCCATGAATCAAGGCAAATTGGAAGTGGTCAAACGGATGGCAAGAGTGAAAGGCAACATTCTAGGATTCAGAGAACTAAAATGGACTGGAATGGGTGAATTTAACTCAGATGACCATTATACCTACTACTGCTAGCAGGAATCCCTTAGAAGAGATGGAGTAGCCATGATGGTCAACAAAAGAGTCCAAAATGCAGTTATTGGATGCAATCTCAAAAACGACAGAATGATCTCTGTTCGTCTCCAAGGCAAACCATTCAATATCACAGTAATCCAAGTCTATGCCCCAACGAGTAACACTGAAAAAGATGAAGTTGAGGGTTCTATGAATACTTACAAGACCTTTTAAAACTAACACCCAAAAAAGATGTCCTTTTCATTCCAGGGGACTGGAATGCAAAAGTAGGAAGTCAAGAAACACCTGCAGTAACAGGCAAATTTGGCCTTGGAATGCAGAATGAAACAGGGCAAAGACTAATAGAGTTTTGCCAGGAAAATACACTGGTCATAGCAAACACCCTCTTCCAACAACACAAGAGAAGACTCTACACAAGGACATCACCAGATGGTCAACACCAAAATCAGATTGAATATAATCTTTGCAGCCAAAGATGGAGAAGCTCTATACAGTCAACAAAAACAAGACTGGGAGCTGACTGTGGCTCAGATCATGAACTCCTTATTGCCAATTTCAGACTTAAATAGAAGAAAGTAGGGAAATCCGCTAGACCATTTAGGTATGACCTAAATCAAATCCCTTATGATTATACAGTGGAAGTGAGAAATAGATTTAAGGGCTTAGATCTGATAGATAGAGTGCCTGATGAACTATGGACGGAGGTTCATGACATTGTACAGAAGACAGGGATTAAGACCATCCCCATGGAAAAGAAATGCAAATAAGCAAAATGGCTGTCTGGGGAAGCCTTACAAACAGCTGTGAAAAGAAGAGAGGTGTAAAGCAAAGGAGAAAAGGAAAGATATAAGCATCTGAATGCAGAGTTCCAAAGAATAGCAAGAAGAGATAAGAAAGCCCTCTTCAGGGATCAATGCAAAGAAATAAAGGAAAAGAAGAGAATGAGAAAGACTAGAGATCTCTTCAAGAAAATTAGAGAACCAAGGGAACATTTCATGCAAAGATGGGCTAGATAAAGGACAGAAATGGTATGGACCTAACAGAAGCAGAAGATATTAAGAAGGGGTGGCAAGAATACACAGAAGAATTGTACAAAAAAGATCCTCATGACCCAGATAATCACGATGGTGTGATCATTCATCTAGAGCCAGATATCTTGGAATGTGAAGTCAAGTGGGCCTTAGAAAGCATAACTACGAACAAAGCTAGTGGAGGTGATGGCATTCCAGTTGAGCTGTTTCAAATCCTGAAAGATGATGCTGTGAAAGTGCTGCATTCAATAGGCCAGTAAATTTGCAAAACCCAGCAGTGGCCACAGGACTGGACAAGGTCAGTTTTCATTCCAATTCCAAAGAAAGTGCCAAAGAATGCTCAGACTACCACACAATTGCACTCATCTCACATGCTAGTAAGGTAATGCTCAAAATTCTCCAGGCAAGGCTTCAGCAATACGTGAACTGTGAACTTCCTGATGTTCAAGCTGGTTTTGGAAAAGGCAGAGGAACCAGATATCAAATTGCCAACATCTGCTGGATCATCGAAAAAGCAAGAGATATCCAGAAAAACATCTATTTCTGCTTTATTGACTATGCCAAAGCCTTTGACTGTGTGGATCACAATCAACTGTGGAAAATTCTGAAAGAGATGGGAATACCAGACCACCTGACCCGCCTCTTGAGAAATCTGTATGAAAGCAACAGTTAGGACGTGGAACAACAGACTGGTTTCAAATAGGAAAAGGAGTATGTCAAGGCTGTATATTGTCACCCTGGTTATTTAACTTATATGCAGAGTACATCATGATGAACGCTGGACTAGAAGAAACACAAGCTGGAATCAAGATTGCTGGGAGAAATATTCATAACCTCATGTAGATGACACCACCCTTATGGCAGAAAGTGAAGAGGACTAAAAAGCCTCTTGATGAAAGTGAAAGTGGAATGTAAAAAGTTGGCTTAAAGCTCAACATTCAGAAGACGAAGATCATGGCATCTGGTTCCATCACTTCATGGGAAATAGATGGGGAAACAGTGGAAACAGTGTCAGACTTTATTTCTGGGGGCTCCAAAATCACTGCAGATGGTGACTGCAGCCATGAAATTAAAAGATGCTTACTCCTTGGAAGGAAAGTTATGACCAACCTAGATAGCATATTCAAAATCAGAGACATTACTTTGCCGACTAAGGTCCGTCTAGTCAAGGCTATGGTTTTTCCAGTAGTCATGTATGGATGTGAGAGTTGGTTTGTGAAGAAAGCTGAACACTGAAGAATTGATGCTTTTGAATCTGGTGTTGGAGAAGTCTCTTGAGAGTCCCTTGGACTGCAAGGAAATCCAACCAGTCCATTTTGAAAAAGATCAGTCCTAAGATTTCTTTGGAAGGAATGATGCTAAAGCTGAAACTCCAGTACTTTGGCCACCTCACGTGAAGAGTTGACTCATTGGAAAAGACTCTGATACTGGGATGGATTGGGGGCAGGAGGAGAAGGGGACGATAGAGGATGAGATGGCTGGAAGGCATCACGGACTCGATGGACGTGAGTCTGAGTGAACTCTGGAAGTTGGTGATGGACAAGGAGGCCTGGCGTTCTGCGTTTCATGGGGTAGCAAAGAGTCGGATACGACTGAGAAACTGAACTGAACTGAACAGGTAACATGAAAATGTTAATACAACTTCTGTTGATTTCTTCCCCCTCTGGGTATACAGATTCTTTTATGATCATGGTAGCTAATGTAAACAGAATTTTTCCTAAAATAATGATTCTTTTTCTACTATGCTTCAGAATTCTTTTATTATTGTTTACTGGGAGGCTTTACTGAGGGCAATCACTATCATGCTTACGCTTGTTTTAGAAGGGGACACATGGTCCTCTGTCACAAAAGTGCCAACCTGATAAGGATTCCAAGACAAGTGGAAGAGTCTTCAGAATGATCAAACCCTCAAACTTTGCTCTATGACAGGAAATAACAAGAGAGAGTCCTGAATATGGAATAATAAAAGAGGAGAATAAGGCACCCAGACATTGGAACTGGTCTTTCTGAACAGAGGACTATTACTTTATGTTGATGTATGGCAAAACCAATACAGTACTGTAACGGAAAAAAAAAAATTAAATTAAATTTAAAAAATAATAAAAAAGAAGAGCTGACTGTGAGTTAAACCTATACTTGTGCATGTAAGCTAAGTCACTTCAGTCATGTCTGACTCTTTGTAAACCTATAGAGAGCTCCTTTGTCCGTGGGATTCTCCAGGCAAAAATACTGGAGTGTGTTGTCATGCTCTCCTCCAGGGGATCTTCCCGACCCAGGGATCAAACTTGCACCTCCTCCATCTCCTGCATTGGCAAGCCAGTTCTTTACTACTAACACCACCTGGGAAGCTCGGACCAAAACTTATACTTAAATAGAACAACTGCAAGTTTCTGAGCTCAGATAACTATGTGTGTAAAATATATAATTGGTTTTCTGTGGTTGTTATTGCTCAAATTAAAAGACAAAGAAAAGGAGAAATAAGGTTGTGTAAGAGTCCACATGTCTTGCTTTTTATAACTGGGAATTAATATTATACTACATCAAATTTTTAATAGACTAGATAGTTATATAAATGAATAAGTTAAATTCAAAAGAATAAGTAAATAAGGAAAAAATAGACTGTTTTCTTTAGCAAAATGGGGCTGTATCATTTTATACCCTATGAGGATTTTTTTCATATATTGTTAAAAAAAATCCAAGCATATATATTTCAGCAGTAATAATAATGTAAGAAACCATTGCACTTATATTCAGAAGAGTCATCAGTTTTCAGCGATAGTAGCTAATATATAAAATATGCTGGTATTTAGGGCAGATTATGTTGGTGTTCTGCGAATACCCTTCCCTTCTTTTCCACTACCACCACAAAAGTAGTACAGGGACCAACCCACTGATGGTAGCTTCCGTGTGATTAGTTTTGGGCAAATGAATGCATCAGTGTGGCTTTTCTCACTGGAGGCTCAGAAAGGCATGATGGATTCCTTGAGAGCTTTAAGCCTCTTCCACCTGCCTGAGGAAGAGTGTGCATGACCCATGTGGTTGCTAGTCCCAGAGAGTGATAGAAGAAATTATGTCTATATCCCACCAACAGCTGAAAACAGAGTTGCCTCAGCCAAATCACACCCTTCTTTGAAATTTATAAAAAGCTAGTGTGAGCAAGAAGTAATTGTTGATATAAGTTGCCAAAATATTAAGGTTTATTTGTTTTACAACATTATTGAGGTAAAACATAAATAATATAATCACACTATCATGTTTGCCACAGAAGGGGAGTATGCTTTACTTTCCCCTGAAATGGGTAATAGAACATTTTTCTAACTACGAAAATAAATAATGAGAATTCCAGATGACAAATAATTTGTGCTGGATTCTCTCTTTGACTCAATTGATCACATTGAGGACATCAAGCGCTTCAGAGTGAAAGAGGCAGTTTTTAAACCCTGGTTCTTCCGTTCAATTAACTCTGGTTAACTTTGAACAAGTTGCTTCTTCTATGAATTTTGGTTTCTTAATTTGCATAAAGTAAATAACACAAATCATAAATTTTCAAGCTTCAAATAAAAGTAACATGTGAAAAAAATCTAGCACATTTTATAGTAAAAGAGATCCATGTACCATAATATTCCTTCAAGGAGAGCATGGCAACCCAGTCCAGTATTCTTGCCTGGAGAATCCCATGGACAGGGGAGCCTGGAGGGCTACAGTCCATAGGGTCACAAAGAGTCAGAAACAACTAAAGTGACTTAGCACAAGGTCAATAATTAGTAGTTATAGTTACTAATGAGTTGTATCTCACTGTTTTTCAAAGAGGAAAAAAAGTTCTGGATAATATCGGGCTCTAAGATTCCTGATATGAATTTTAATTCCTTAATCTATATGTAATACCATTAAGAGACTGTTGATTTTAGAAGTGAAGCATAAGCACATGGAAGACATGAAACAAAAGAAAGGAAGAAAGGGCCAAAAAGAATATTGTATGTTACATGCAAGACTTTTTAAGCTACAAGTAGAAGCAAACAACTAAAATCAAACTAACTTTATTATAAGGAAATATATTACCTCGCAAACATTGAAAATATGGTAAGCTTCACAATCTGTATGTCCATGAACAAAATGAATATATAAAGAGGATGTGGTATGTATACACAATGGAATATTACCCAGCAAAGAAAAGGAACAAAATTGGGTGATTTTAATGATGTGGATGTACCTAAAGTCTGTTATAGACAGTGAAGTAAGTCAAAAAGAGAAAAACAAATATCATGGTAACATATATAAATATACAGAATCTAGAAAAATGGTACTGATGAGCTTGTTTACAGGGCAGGAATAGAGATGCAGATGCAGAGAATGGACTTGTGGATACAGTGGGGTAAGGAGGGGGTGGAACAAATTGAGAAAGTAGCATTAACATATATACACTATCATGTGTAAAATAGATAGATGGCGGGAAACTGCTCTTTAGCACAGTGAGCTCAGTTTAGTGCTCTGTGATGACCTGGAGGGATGGGATAGAGGGGGAAGGAGGATCAAGAATGAGGTGATATATGTATTGATGTATTGTTGTTGTTGTTTTGCCACTCAGTTGTGTTCAACTCTGTTGTGACTCCATAGACTCTAGCTTGCCAGGCTTCACTATCTATGGGGTTCTCCAGACAAGAATAATAGAATGAGTTACCATTTTATTTTCCAGATATATGTATACATATAATTGATTTATGTTGTTGTACAGCAGAAACTAACACAGTATTGAAAAACAATTATACTCCAATTCAATTAATCAATTAATAAAGAATACATTCTTAGAAAAGTTCAATGAGTGGACAGATTCTTAGAAAAGTTCAATCTTCCAAGACCGAACCAGGAAGAGATAGAAATTAAGAACAACCCAATTACAAGCACTGAATTTGAAGCTGTGATCAAAACTCTCCCAAAATATCAGAAGCACAGGACCAGATGGTTTCACAAGAGAATTCCATCAAGTATTTAGAGAAGAGTTAATGCCTATCCTTCTAAAACTCTTTCAGAAAATTGCAGAGGAAGGAACACTTCCAAACTCACCCTCCGAGGCCACCATCATCCTGATACCAAACCCAGACAAAGACAACACAATAAAAGAAAACTAAAGGTCAATATCACTGATGAACATAAATGCAAAAAATCATCAACAAAACTTTAGCAAACAGAAATCAGCAACACATCAAAAAGCTCATACACCATGATCAAGTTAGGTTAATTCCAGGGATGCAAGGATTCTTCAATATATGTAAATCAATCAGTGTGATACACCATATTAACAACTTGAAAGATAAAAACCATATGATCATCTCAATAGAAGCAGAAAAAAACTTTGACAAAATTTAGCACCCATTTATGATTTAAAACACTTCAAAAAATGGGCATAGAAGGAACCTGCTTCAACATAGTAAAGGCCATATATGATAAGCTTAACAGCAAACATTATTCTCAATGGTGAGAAACTGAAAGCATTCTCCCTAAGATCAGGAACAAGACAAGGGTGTCCACTTTCACCACTATTATTCAACATAGTTCTGGCAGTCCTAGCTACAGAAATCAGAGAAGAGAAAGAAATAAAAGGAATCAATATCAGAAAAGAAGTAAAGTTCTCCCTGTTTGCAGATGACATGATACTGTACATAGAAAACCCTGAAAATAGTATCAGAAAATTGCTTGAGTCAATCTGTGAACTTAGCAAAGTTTCAGGATGCAAAATAATACACAGAAATCACTTGCATTTCTATATACTAACAATGAAAAATCAGAAAGAACAATTAAGGAATCAACAATATTCATCATTGCAACAAAAAGAATTAAATATCTAGAAATAAATTTACATTTGGAGACAGGAGAACTGTGCACAGAAAATTATAAGACACTAATGAAAGAAATCAAAGATGACATAAAGAGATGGAGAGATATTCCATGTTCCATGGTAGGAAAAATCAACATTGTGAAAATGGTTATACTACCAAATGTAATCTACAGATTCAATGCAATCTCTATCAAATTACCAATGGCATTTTTCACAGAACTAGAAGGAAAAATTTCATAATTTATATGGAAAAACAAAAGACCCCGAATAGCCAAAGCAGTCTTGAGAAAGAAGAATGGAGCTGGAGGAATCAAACTTCCTGACTTCAGATTGTACTGCAAAAATACAATCTTCAATACATTATGGTACTGGCGCAGAAACAGAAATATAGAGCAATGAAACAAGACAGAAAGCCCAGAAATAAACCCATGCATCTATGGGTACATTGTTTTTGACAAAGGAGGCAAGAATATGCAATGGGGAAAAGACAGCCTCTTCAATAAATGATGCTGGGAAAACTGGACAGCTACATGTAAAAGAATGAAGTTAGAACACTTCCTAATGCCATACACAAAGAAAAAATTAAAATGAATTAAAGACCTAAATGTAAGACCAGAAACTATAAAACTCAGAGGAAAACATAGAACACTTGATGACATAAATCAAAGCAAGGTCCTCTATGACTCACTTCCTAGAGTAATGGAAATAAAAACGAAAGTAAACAAGCGGGACATTATTAAAAGGTTTTGCACAGGAAAGGATACTATAAGCAAAGTGAGAAAACAACCCTCAGAATGGGAGAAATAATAGCAAATGAAACAACTGACAAAGGATTAATTTGCAAAATATACAAGTGGCACATACAACTCAACACCAGGAAAACAAGCAACCCAATCAAAAAGTGGGAAAAAGACATAAACAGATATTTCTCCAAAAAAGACATACAGATGGTTAACAAACATGAAAAGATGCTCAGCATCGCCCATTAGTAGAGAAATGTAAATCAAAACCACAATGAAATATCACCTCACACACGTCAGAACGGCAATCATCAAAAAGTCTACAAGCAATAAATACTGGAGAGGGTATGCAGAAAAGGGAATGCTATTGCACTGTTGGTGGGAATGTAAATTGATGCAACCACTATGGAAGACGGTATGGAGAGTCCTTAAAAAACTAGGAAGAAAAATGCCATAAGACCCAGAAATTCCACTCCTAGGCATATACCCTGAGGGCACATGAATCCCATTGTGCATTGCAACACTATTTATAATAGCCAGAACATGGAAACAACCAAGATGCCCATCAATAGATGAAAGGATAAAGAAGTGTGGGACATTACAAAGTGGAATATTACCCATCCATAAAAAGGTATACATGTGAGTCAGTTCTGATGAGATGGATGAACCTGGAACCTATTATACAGAGTGAAGTGAGTTAGAAGAGAAAGATACATATCATATTCTAATGCACATATACAGAATCTCAAAAAAATAGTTCTGAAGAATTTATTTACAGGGCAACAATGGCTCAATAAAGGACAGAAATGGTAGGGACCTAACAGAAGCAGAAGATATTAACAAGAGGTGGCAGGATTACACAGAAGAACTGTACAAAAAAGATCTTCACAATCCAGATACTCACAATGGTGTGATCACTCACCACATCACTCATGTGGGCATATATTTCACATCCTGGAATATGAAGTCAAATGGGCCTTAGGAAAAGTCACTACGAAGAAAGATAGGGGAGGTGATGGAATTTCAATTGAGCTATTTCAAATCCTGAAAGATGATGCTGTGAAAGTCCTCCACTCAATAAGCCAACAAATTTGGAAAACTCAGCAGTGGCCACAGGACTGGAAAATGTCAGTTTTCATTCCAATCCCAAAGAAAGACAGTGCCAAAGAATGCTCAAACTACCACACAATTGCACTCATCTCACATGCTAGTAAGGTAATGATCAAAATTCTCCAAGCCAGGCTTCAGCAATACATGAACTATGAACTTCCTGATGTTCAAGCTGGTTTTAGAAAAGGCAGAGGAACCAGAGATTAGATCATCAAAAATGCAAGAGAGTTCCAGAAAAATATCTATTTCTGCTTTATTGACTATGCCAAAGCCTTTGACTGTGTGGATCACAATAAACTGTGGAAAATTCTGAAGAAGATGGGAATACCAGATCACCTGACCTGCCTTTTGGTATCTGGTCCTATCACTTCATGGCAAATAGTTGGGGAAACAATGGAAACAGTGGCAGACTTTATTTTTGGGGGCTCCAAATCACTGCAGATGGTGATTGCAGCCATGAAATTAAAAGATGCTTTCTCCTTGGAAGGAAAGCTATGACCAACCTAGATAGCATATTAAAAAACAGAGACATTACTTTGCCAAAAATGATCCGTCTTCAAGGCAATGGTTTTTCCAGTGATAATGTATGGATGTGAGAGTGCGGCTATAAAGAGAGCTGAGTGATGAAGAATTGATGCTTTTTATCTGTGGTGTTGGAGAAGACTCTTGAGAGTCCCTTGGACTGCAAGGAGATCCAACCAGTCCATCCGAAAGGATATCAGTCCTGGGTGTTCCTAGAAGGACTGATGTTGAAGGTGAAACTCCAATAATTTGGCCACCTGATGCGAAGAGCTGTCTCACTGGAAAAGACTCTGGTGCTGGGAAAGATTGAGAGCAGGAGGAGAAAGGGACGAAAGAGGATAAGATGTTTGGATCACATCATCGACCCAAGGGACATGGGTTTGGGTGAACTCCGGGAGTTGGTGACGGACTTGAAGGCCTGGCGTGCTGTGGTTCATGGGGTCGCAAAGAATTGGAAACAACTGAGTGACTGAAATGAACTGAATTGAAATGAATGGGGAAACAGACAAAAGAAATAGACTCATGGACCTGAGGAAAGGGAAGGAGTGGATGAGATGTATAGAAACATGAACATGGAAACTTGCATTCAGTTCAGTTTAGTCTCTCAGTTGTGTCCGATTGTTTGCAATGCAATCCCAAAGAAAGGCAATGCCAAAGAATGCTCAAAATACTGGACAATTGCACTCATCTCACATGCTAGTAAGGTAATGCTCAAAATTCTCCAGGCAAGGCTTCAGCAATATGTGAACTGTGAACTTCCTGATGTTCAAGCTGGTTTTAGAAAAGGCAGAGGAACCAGAGATCAAATTGCCAACATCCACTGGATCATCAAAAAAGCAAGAGACGTCCAGAAAAACATCTATTTCTGCTTTATTGACAATGACAAAGCCTTTGACTGTGTGGATCACAATAAACTGTGGAAAATTCTGAAAGAGATGGGAATACCAGACCACCTGACCCGCCTCTTGAGAAATCTGTATGCAGGTCAGGAAGCAACAGTTCGAAATGGACATGGAACAACAGACTGGTTTCAAATAGGAAAAGGAGTACATCAAGGCTGTATATTGCCACCCTGCTTGTTTAACTTCTATGCAGAGTACATCATGAGAAATGCTGGGTTGGAAGAAACACAAGCTGGAATCAAGATTGCCAGGAAAAATATCCATAACCTTAGATATGCAGATGACACCACTCTTATGGCAGAAAGTGAAGAGGAACTAAAAAGCCTCTTGATGAAAGTGAAAGTGGAGAGTGAAAAAGTTGGCTTAAAGCTCAACATTCAGAAAATGAAGATCATGGCATCCAGTCCCATCACTTCATGGGAAATAGATGGGGAAAAAGTGGAAACAGTGTCAGACTTTATTTTTTGGGCTCCCAAATCACTGCAGATGGTGACTGTAGCCATGAAATTAAAAGATGCTTACTCCTTAGAAGAAGAGTTATGACCAACCTAGATAGTATATTCAAAAGCAGAGATATTACTTTGCCGACTAAGGTCCGTCGAGTCAAGGAAACTTGCATTACCACGCATAAAATTAATAGCCAACCTGAATTTGCTGTATGTCTAAGGAAACTCAAAACAGTTGCTCTCTATCAATATAGAGGGGTGTCATGGGGAGGGAGATTGGAGGGAGGTTCAAAGGGAGGATATATATATATATATATGTATATATATATGTATATATATATGTATATATATATGTATATATATATGTGTATATATATATATATGTATATATATATATGAAGAAATTTCCAAGTGTGTAGGGTATTATTATAAATTGTAATCTCCTTGATGTATATTAGATCCCTAAAATTTGGTTGTTTTATAACTTGAAGATTATATCCTTTGACAAATATCTCATTTATCTTACATTTATACTCATGGCAACCCTTCTTTCTACTTTCTGATTCTATTAAGTTTGTCCTTTTTTTTAAAAAAAAAAATCCTAATGTAGATACTTACAGTAAAAAAAAAAGAAGAAGAATAGAAAGTATGGTAGGGTTCACAGTTTATTGACTTTTTCATTATCCTATCTGCCATCCTCTGTAGTGACTAAATCTTTAAGGGCGTTCCAAAATAGCTAAAATTCTTCCAGGTTTTAACACCCAGGGTTGGGTAAGGTAGGAAAACTTCGCTTCCTGTGGTTTTCTCTAGAGACAAGAAAACTATCCCCAGCTGCTCTAAGCAGAACTGTCCTTATGTTTACTGACCAGGATTTGATTACATCTAAACACTAACAAGATGGATGAGCTCACTTTAAAAATATTGGGCTCTCATGTGGAGCTGGTGGAGGCTCAGCTTCCTCTGATGAGTGAAGCGCTGTGATGGAAAGATAGTCACCTAACACAAAGGAGGGCTCTGTTGGAAAAGAGGAAGGGAAGTACTGAGCAACAAATCACGTCTGTAAAAATGTTCTTTATCTGATCCACTTTTGCTCATATAAGTTTTGCATGTATAATAGACAATGTTTTTAACATATCACCTTAAGAAACAAAGAGAAACTTTTTTGAAAATGGCATATGACATATTTTAGCCTAGTTGACCATTAAACCCATAATTGATCTGGAGTGCAGCCACCACAAGCTATTTTAAGAACGAAAAAAATAAAGAGCTTTTATGAAACACTCATCTAAGAATAGAAGTATGCATTTTTCCTGTATGTGGGCAATGAGCATTATAGTACTTTCTTTAAGAACTCTGCAAGAAGGTAAAAGGCAGCTGTAAAAGTATATCCCAATACAATGGTCCTCTATTAGTCACTTGTACTCGTTCTTGCATAAAAAAAATAGTTGGCTTTTAGGTCACCTACAGATAAGAAATTTTGGGGTCTTCAGAAGAAAAGACTGATCATTTTTACATTCTATTCTAGTATAACTCCTCACAGAAACACTTCCAAATTCATGTACAACATTTTTATATATTCAAATACAACAAATGGAAAAATATTTTCTATCTTCAAAATGGAACTTAACTCTTGAATCCACACATTTTGTGCTTTACTTCAATAGCAGTTAAAAATAATGTCTTTGATTAGAAAACTTATTATTACTCAGTAACTTATAACACATTTAGAGTGAGACATTGAGATATTTATTTCACATCTACAGAAGTATGAGATCTTATTAACAACTAAATAACTCCCATGTATATGATTAAAAATATAATAATAATCAATGCTTAGCCATGCAGTGGGAGTTTCTCTCATGTATGTGTGTGCATGTGTGCTCAATCAAATCCAACTTTTTGTGATCCCATGCACTGTAGCCTGCCAGGCTTCTCTGTCAATCATACTACATTCTTTAAGTCTTTAATTGTGGCACTGGTATCTGCTATTCCACTTGAGTTATGCTATTGCTTCTGATTTTCTGTCTTGGCCAAAGTCTAGTTTCAAGAGTTTTATCTTTCACTTTTCTACCATTATAAATCTTCCTAGACAACATAGATAACTAATTTCAGGGTTTTGAAAGCTGTTATGTATATTTTATTTCATTTTTACCATAAGAATTAAGTAGATAAACATAGGATGGTGCCATCGACTTCATTAAGCCACTGAGATAGACCTTGCAGTATTTCTCAGACTCCACACATTCCCACACCCACTATGTGAGGAAGGTATGATGTCATTTTGTATCCCCTATGAGAGAATTGCTACTATATATACAGACTTTAGTATTGCAGAGGCTTTCCTTAGGAGTCCCGAACACTCCTTCCAGCAGTGGGTTATGTCTGAGAACTTACTTGGGCATGAAAACTATAGCCATCACCTTGGATCTCTGGAGGTCAGTAGCCCCAGCTACTACTATGAGTTCAGTTCAGTTCAGTCACTCAATCGTGTCCGACTCTTTGTGATTCCATGTACTGCAGCATGCTAGGCCTCCCTGTCTATCACTAACTCCTGGAGTTTACTCAAATTCATGTCCGTTGAGTCAGTGATGCCATCCAACCATCTCATTCACTACTGTGAAGATTGTGGTAATTATGTCCATTTTTCCTCTGGAGGTGAGGAGATATCAACCTTATATACAGAAGTCAGACACCACTGACTCTCCATAATGAGAGTGACCATATCACTGAAACTTTTAATTTTATTTAGTGAATGAAGATTTCTTTGGAAACTCTCAGGGAACACATTAGAGTGGTACCATCTGCATATCTGAGGTTATTGATATTTCTCCCAGTAATCTTGATTTCAGCTTGTGATTCATTCAGCCTGGCCTTTCATGAGATGTACTGTGCATGTAATTTAAATATGCAGGCTAACAATATATAGCTTTGATATATTCCTTTCCTAATTTTGAACCAGTCCATTGTTCTAATGGCCTAACGCAAAAAGTAAAGAGCCCCTTGATGATGTTAAAAGAGGAGAATGAAAAAGCTGGTTTAAAACTCAACATTCAAAAAACTAAGATCATGGCATTTGGTCCCACCACTATATTGCAAATAGAAGAGGATAAAGTGGAAATAGTGACACATTTTATTTTCATGGGCTCCAAAATCATTGCAGACAAGGACTGAAGCCATGAAATTAAAAGATTCTTGCTCCTTGGAAGGAAAGCTATGACAAACTTATCAGTCAGTTCAGTCGCTCAGTCCTCTCTTACTCTTTGTGACGCTACGGACTGAAACACACCAGGCTTCCCTGTCCATCACCAACTCCTGGATTGTACTCAAACTCATGTCCATAGCGTTGGTGATGCCATCCAACCATGTCATCTTCTGTCATCCTCTTCCTCCTGCCTTCAGTCTTTTCCAGCATCAGGGTCTTTTCCAATGAGTTGGTTCTTCACATAAGGTGGCCAAAGTACTGGAGTTTCAGCTTTAGCTTCAGATCTTTCAGTGAATATTCAGGACTGATTTCCTTTATGATTGACTAGTTGGATCTTCTTGCAGACCAAGGGACTCTCAAGAGTCTTCTCCAACATTGTAGTTCAAAAACATCAATTCTTCAGTGTTCAGCTTTCTTTACAGTCCAAATCTCATATCCATACATGACTACTGGAAAAACCATAGCTTTGACAAGATGGACCTTTGTTAGTAATGTCTCTGCTATTTAATATGCTGTCTAGGTTGGTCATAGCTTTTCTTAAAAAGCAGAGCTGTCACTTTGCTGACAAAGGTCTGTATAGTCAAAGCTATT
Organism: Capra hircus; assembly: GCF_001704415.2. Lineage (NCBI taxonomy): Eukaryota > Metazoa > Chordata > Mammalia > Artiodactyla > Bovidae > Capra > Capra hircus. Next base: position 76,195,339 of record NC_030813.1, read on the forward strand.
GTTTTTCCAGTAGCCATGTATTGATGTGAGAGTTGGACCATAAAGAAGGCAGAGATCTTAAGAACTGATGCTTTTGAAATTTGATGCTCAAGAAGACTTTAGAGTGCCTGGACTTCAAGGAGACTAAACCAGCCAATTCTACAGGAAAACAACACTCAATATTCATTAGAAGGACTATTGCTGAAAGAAATAGAAGTTCCAATACTTTGACCACCTGATGTAAAGAGCTGACTCATTGGAAAAGACCCTGATGTTGGGGAAGATTGAGGGCAAGAGGAGAAGAGGGCAGCAGAGGATTAGATGGTTGGATAAGATCACTGACTCAATGGATATGAGTTTGAGCAAACTCCAGGAGACAGTGAAGGACAGGAAGCCTGGCATGCTGCAGTCCATGGGGAGACAAAGAATCAGAGAACTTACAACTGAACAGCAGCAACAACAGGAAACACAGACGCTGGATTCTCTAACTTGATAAACAAATCCATTTAAGTCTGCACACTTTGCTGAATCTGATGACTGCTTCTTCATTCTGTCAAGACAATCCTTCAAAACCTCATTTGCTGTAGGTCATCATTTTTTCTAAATTTTAGGTAGGCATCACAGATTACATTATGATTGTCTCCAAGTATCTTCACCAGGAAACCAATCCTGACACACACATGAATTACACCATTATCAGGGAAGTTCCCCTTATCTACCATAACAATCTCAGCCCCAGGTCAGCAACCTCAAGATCCATTCCAGGATATTTTCTCAAGTTCAGTTCAGTTCAGTTCAGTTCAGTCGCTCAGTCATGTCCGACTCTGTGTGACCCAATGAATCGCAGCATGCCAGGCCTCCCTGTCCATCACAGTCTCCCGGAGTTCACTCAGACTCATGTCCATTGAGTCAGTGATGCCATCCAGCCATCTCATCCTCTGTCGTCCCCTTCTCCTCCTGCCCCCAATCCCTCCCAGCATCAAAGTCTTTTCCAATGAGTCAACCCTTTGCATGAGGTGGCCAAAGTACTGGAGCTTCGGCTTTAGCATCATTCCTTCCAAAGAAATCCCAGGGCTGATCTCCTTCAGAATGGACTGGTTGGATCTCCTTGCAGTCCAAGGGACTCTCAAGAGTCTTCTCCAACACCACGGTTCAAAAGCAACAGTTCTTCGGCGCTCAGCTTTCTTCACAGTCCGACTCTCACATCCATACGTGACCACAGGAAAAACCATAGCCTTGACTAGATGGACCTTAGTCGCCAAAGTAATGTGTCTGTTTTTGAATATACTATCTAGGTTGGTCATAACTTTTATTCCAAGGAGTAAGCGTCTTTTAATTTCACGGCTGCAGTCACCATCTGAAGTGATTTTGGAGCCCAAAAAAATAAAGTCTGACACTGTTTCTACTGTTTCCCCATCTATTTCCCATGAAGTGATGGGACCAGATGCCATGATCTTCGTTTTCTGAATGTTGAGCTTTAAGCCAACTTTTTCACTCTCCTCTTTCACTTTCATCAAGAGGCTTTGTAGCTCTTCACTTTCTGCCATAAGAGTGGTGCCATCTGCATATCTGAGGTTATTGATATTTCTCCCGGCAATCTTGATTCCAGCTTGTGTTTCTTCCATCCAGCGTTTCTCAGGATGTACTCTGCATAGAAGTTGAATAAGCAGGGTGACAATATACAGCCTTGACCTACTCCTTTTCCTATTTGAAACCAGTCTGTTGTTCCATGTCCAGTTCGAACTGTTGCTTCCTGCCCTGTATACAGATTTCTCAAGAGGCAGATTTGGTGGTCTGGTATTCCCATCTCTTTCAGAATTTTCCACAATTGATTGTGATCCACGCATTCAAAGGCTTTGGCATAGTCAATAAAGCAAAAATAGATGTTTTTCTGGACGTCTCTTGCTTTTTTGATGATCCAGTGGATGTTGGTAATTTGATCTCTGATTCCTCTGCCTTTTCTAAAGCCAGCTTGAACATCAGGGAGTTCGCGGTTCACGTATTGCTGAAGCCTGATTGGAGAATTTTGAGCATTACTTTATTGCATGTGAGATGAGTGCAATTGTCCAGTATTTTGAGCATTGTTTGGCATTGCCTTTCTTTGGAATTAGAATGAAAACTGACATTTTCCAGTCCTGTGGCCACTGATGAGTTTTCCAAATTTGCTGGCTTATTGAGTGGAGCACTTTCACAACATCATCTTTCAGGATTTGAAACAGCTCAACTGGAATTCTATCACCTTCACTAGCTTTGTTCATAATGATGCTTTCTAAGGCCCACTTGACTTCACATTCCAAGATGTCTGGCTCTAGATTAGTGATCACACCATCGTGATTATGTGGGTCGTGAAGACCTTTTTTGTACAGATCTTCTGTGTATTCTTGCCACCTCTTCTTAATATCTTCTGCTTCTGTTAGATCCATACCACTTCTGTCCTTTATCAAGCCCATCTTTGCATGAAATGTTCCCTTGGTATCTCTAATTTTCTTGAAGAGATCTCTAGTCTTTCCCATTCTGTTGTTTTCCTCTATTTCTTTGCATTGATCTCTGAAGAAGACTTTCTTATCTCTTCTTGCTATTCTTTGGAACTCTGCATTCAGATGCTTATATCTTTCCTTTTCTCCTTTGCTTTTGCCTCTCTTCTTTTCACAGCTATTTGTAAGGCTTCCCCAGACGGCCATTTTGCTTATTTGCATTTCTTTTCGATGGGGATGATCTTGATCCCTGTCTCCTGTACAATGTCATGAACCTCCGTCCGTAGTTCATCAGGCACTCTGTCTATCAGATCTAGACCCTTAAATCTATTTCTCGCTTCCACTGTATAATCATAAGGGATTTGATTTAGGTCATACCTAAATGGTCTAGCGGTTTTCCCTACTTTCCTCAATTTAAGTCTGAATTTGGCAATAAGGAGTTCATGATCTGAGCCACAGTCAGCTCCCAGTCTTGTTTTTGTTGACTGCATAGAGCTTCTCCATCTTTGGCTGCAAAGATTATATTCAATCTGATTTCGGTGTTGACCATCTTGTGATGTCCATGTGTAGAGTCTTCTCTTGTGTTGTTGGAAGAGGGTGTTTGCTATGACCAGTGTATTTTCTTGGCAAAACTCTATTAGTCTTTGCCCTGTTTCATTCTGCATTCCAAGGCCAAATTTGCCTGTTACTGCAGGTGTTTCTTGACTTCCTACTTTTGCATTCCAGTCCCCTGTAATGAAAAGGAAATCTTTTTTGGGTGTTACTTCTAAAAGGTCTTGTAGGTCTTCATAAAACCGTTCAACTTCAGTTTCTCCAGCATTACTGGTTGGGGCATAGACTTGGATAACTGTGATATTGAATGGTTTGCCTTGGAGACGAACAGAGATCATTCTGTCGTTCTTGAGATTGCATCCAATTATTGCATTTTGGACTCTTTTGTTGACCATGATGGCTACTCCATTTCTTCTGAGGGATTCCTGCCCACAATCATAGATATAATGGTCATCTGAGGTAAATTCACCCATTCCAGTCCATTTTAGCTCGCTGATTCCCAGAATGTTAATGTTCACCCTTGCCCTCTCTTGTTTGACCACTTCCAATTTGCCTTGATTCATGGACCTGACATTCCAGGTTCCTATGCAATATTGCTCTTTACAGCATCAGATCTTGCTTCTATCACCAGTCACATCCACAACTGGGTATTGTTTTTGCTTTGAATCCATCCCTTCATTCTTTCTGGAGTTATTTCTCCTCTGATCTCCAGTAGCATATTGGGCACCTACTGACCTGGGGAATTCCTCTTTCAGTATCTTATCATTTTTCCTTTCATACTGTTCATAGGGTTCTCAAGGCAAGAATACTGAAGTGGCTTGCCATTCCCTTCTCCAGTGGACCCCATTCTGTCAGACCTGTCCACCATGACCTGCCCATCTTGGGTTGCCCCGCGGGCATGGCTTGGTTTCATTGAGTTAGATAAGGCTGTGGTCCTAGTATGATCAGATTGGTCTGCCCTCTGATAGCCTCTTGCAACACCTATCATCTTACTTGGGTTTCTCTTACCTTGGGCGTGGGCTATCTCTTCACGGCTGCTCCAGCAAAGCACAGCCACTGCTCCTTACCTTGGACGAGGGATATCTCCTTACCACCAAAATTCCTGACCTTCAACGTGGAATAGCTCCTCTAGGCCCTCCTATGCCTGCGCAGCCACCACTCCATGGGTTGCTCCTCCCAGCTGCCGGCCCTGGCCTCGGGCTTGGGGTGGCTCCTCAAGGTCACCACCCCTGGCCTCGGGTGCAAGGTGACTTCTCCTGGCTGCCCCTGACCTAGGACGCGGGGGGTCTTTTCCTGGCCACCACTGGGCTCAGTTGCGGGGTATCTCCTCCCGACTGCCACTGACCTCAGACGCAGGGTAGCTCCTCTCGCCGCTCCTGCGCGGATGCAGCCTGGCACTCTAGGCTGCTGCCCCTGACCTCGGACATGGGGAAGCTCCTCACCACCGTGCTTAGTGAGCCAGGTTGCAGCCGCCTGTGCTCCTGCCATATATGCCTTAGGTCTTTCAGTTCTTTCCATGAATATATTTTCTACCAAAGCAGAAGGAGTACTTCTACAACTCGCTTTTGTTTACTCCTCGCTGCTTTGTAGACCTAGAAGCCATGAGAGGAAGTATGGATACTCTTTAGGAAATCTCCTTCTTCAAGTAAAGTTTGCATAATCTGCAGGCTAGAGGAGACTGTCTCTTCAAGCAAAGAGAGAGCCACTTCTGAGAGGCCAATATATTGAGGAGGCCTCAGCATTTAAAGTCTTCAAGTGTATGCACCTAAATGTCCCCATCTCAAATTCTAAGACCCTGCTTTTTCCCTGATAATGCTCTGATTTTAGTTTTAAAGGCATGCTGAAACTGTGAATTAAGCAGTTGATACTGTCATAGTTCGTATATTGGATTTTGTTTTCTGGCCAATCTGATCTCTACTTTTGCAAATAAAGGTCTTTTAGAATGTTCTCACCATGATGTCCAGCTGAAGAATGAGTAACAGAAGCCTGGCATTCCCTTCATTCAGCACATTTATAGTGTCAACAGCATGCAACCAACCGACTCTTCAGACCTTATCATTACTATTGCCACCTAATCTCTTAAATTCTAGAAACATTAAGTAAACCAGTGTATCTCCTACATGTTGCTGCTGCTACTGCTGCTAAATCACTTCAATCCGTGTCTGACTCTGTGTGGCCCCATAGATGGCAGCTCACCAGGCTCCCCCGTCCCTGGGGTTCTCCAGGCAAGAACACTGGAGTGGGTTGCCATTTCCTTTGCTAACGCATGAACGTGGAAAGTGAAAATTGAAAGTGAAGTTGCTCAGTTGTGTCTGACTCTTAACGACCCCATGGACTGCAGCCTACCAGGCTCTTCCGTCCATGGGATTTTCCAGGCAAGAGTGCTGGAGTGGGGTGGCATTGCCTTCTCCTCTCCTACATGTATCATATGCTAAATCTCTACAGATGGAGGTCTCAGTAATTGTGCTGCTAAAATATGCCAGGGCAAGTACAGTATCATCACCTCACTTACCAATAACTTAAATGGCTTTCCCATCTGGCCAGCCCAGAATCCAACTCAAATTTCTATCCTGAAAATTTACTTTTAGGAGAAGTTCTGGCACAAACTCTTTTCATGTGATTTTCCATAGATTCAGAGTCAGAGATAATATCCAAGGGCAACACAGCAGGGGAATGGAAATTAATGTATAAAAAGGAAAATAAACAACAATGTATCATTAAGCCCATTACTGCCATGGGCGACTGAAACTATGTCCTACAGAAAACAGTTGAGAGCATGGTATAAAATTGTGTTATTCCTCTTAAGGGTCAAGGAACCTGGACCATTAACATTAATTTTCATATTTCATATTTTGAAGACTGTTAGTTGTTAATTCCATTGTACTTCTGGTCTGCTTCATGTGTAAGAAGAGAGACCTCTTTAGAAACAGAGAACATCATCCACAAAGATACAAATATACACAGTTAGAAGTTACCTAGAGTACACTAAAATTGAAGGCCAAAAGGTTACATATGGGTGCTGACAATTTCTGTCTTATCACATTTAACATTTACATATTTGACTGAGATGAACAAGACTGAGGGATGAAGAACTGATGCTTTTGAGTTGTGGTGCTGAAGATGACTCTTGAGGGTCCCATGCAGATCAGACTAGTCAATCCTAATGAAATTCAACCCTAAATATTCATTGGAAGGACTGATGCTGAAGGTGAAGTTCCAATATTTGGTCATCTGTTGTGAAGACCTGACTCATTGCAAAAGCCCTTGATGCTGGGAAAGATCAGTCCTTGATGCTGGGAAAGGCAAAAGGAGAAGGGGGTGGCAGAGGATGAGATAGTTGGATGGCATCACCGACACAATGGACATGAATCGGAGCAAACTCTGCAAGATAATGGAGGACAGAGGAACCTGGCCCCATGAACAGCATGATGCAGTTCATAGGGTTTCAGCATCGGACATGATTTAGTGATTCAACAACAACATCAACAAAGAAATTTCTTCCTTTTCTAGATTTTTATTTCCTCTTCAATTTTTGTCTGGAAATCATTTTTGAGGATTCTCATAATATTATTATTGATAAAGAAAACAGGCTATAATTTGCCCAGGGTGCTTTCAAAATTGGTCAGTTATCCTCAACACATTCCAACAATTTACATGATGTTTCAACTCTTTATTAAAAATGAAATAAAAATATCTGGGCTTCTCCGGTGACTCAGCAGTAAAGAATCTGCCTGCAGTGCAGGAGACACAGGAGACATAGGTTCAATCCCTGGTTCAGGAATACCCCCTGGAGAAGGAAATGGCAACTCATTCCAGTATTCTTGCCTGGAGAATCCTGTGGAAAAAAGAGCCAAGAGTTGGATACGACATAGCAACTAAACCACAAGAAAAGTGTTTAATATTCAATAAAATCAGTATCAGTTCAGTCATTGAGAAATATGTATCATTAGAATTTTTTAGTATATATTTACCAAAATTTCCTTTCAGTATTTACCAGAGTTTTTGTGCTCAGAAAATTCCGTTCCAACCTGGATAAATATTCATCTATATTTGTTGCTAATATTTTTAAAATACAAAATTACTTTAATTTATACTGTAAGTAGATGGCTTACCCAGTGAAGAGGGCTTCCCTGGTGGCTCAGTGGTAAATAATCCACCTGTAATGCAGGAGGCACAGGAGACTCGAGTTTGATCCCTGGGTCAGGAAGATCCCCTGGAGGAAGGAATGGCTACTCACTCCAGTATTCTTGCCTGGAAAAATCCCACGGACAGAGGAGCTTGGCAGGGTACAGTCCATGGGGTCACAAAGAATCAAGACATAAATGAAGATACTGAGCACAGCATGCTGTAAGTAATGTTCTAACTTGCTCTTTTTTTTTCAAGTTATCCACTCTTAATAATATTTTAAAATAAGAATTCCTTATAATTTTTCAATTATTAAAATAATTTTCAATTGAACCACTCATACTCCCAGGCTTAATCAAATCTTAGTTCAGTTCAGTTCAGTTCAGTTGCCCAGTCATGTCCGATTCTGTGCCACGCCATGAATCACAGCACGCCAGGCAGCCCTGTCCATCACCAACTCCCGGAGTTCACTCAGACTCACGTCCATCGAGTCAGTGATGCCATCCAGCCATCTCATCCTCTGTCCTCCCCTTCTTCTCCTGCCCCTAATCCCTCCCAGCATCAGAGTCTTTTCCAGTGAGTCAACCCTTTGCATGAGGTGGCCAAAGCACTGGAATTTCAGCTTCAGCATGATTCCTTCCAAAGAAATCCCAGGGCTGATCTCCTTCAGAATGGACTGGTTAGATCTCCTTTCAGTCCAAGGGACTCTCAAGAGTTTTCTCCAACAATACAGTTCAAAAGCATCAATTATTCGGCACTCAGTCTTCTTCACAGTCCAACTCTCACATCCAGACATGACCTCAGGAAAAACCATAGCCTTGACTAGACGGACCTTAGTCGGCAAAGTAATGTCTCTGCTTTTGAATATACTATCTAGGTTGGTCATAACTTTTCTTCCAAGGAGTAAGCATTTTTTTAATTTCATGGCTGCAATCACCATCTGCAGTGATTCGGGAGCCCCAAAAAATAAAGTCTGACACTGTTTGCAGTTTTTCCCCATCTATTTTCCATGAAGTGATGGGACCAGATGACATGATCTTCGTTTTCTGAATGTTGAGCTTTAAGCCAACTTTTTCACTCTCCTCTTTCACTTTCATCAAGAGGCTTTTTAGCTCCTCTTCACTTTCTGCCATAAAGGTGGTGTCATCTGCATATCTGAGGTTATTGATATTTCTCCCGGCAATCTTGATTCCAGCTTGTGTTTCTTCCAACCCAGCGTTTCTCAGGATGTACTCTGCATAGAAGTTAAATAAGCAGGGTGACAATATACAGCCTTGACCTACTTCTTTTCCTATTTTTAAACAGTCTGTTGTTCCATGTCCAGTTTGAATTGTTGCTTCCTGACCTGTATACAGATTTCTCAAGAGGCGGGTCAGGTGGTCTGGTATTCCCATCTCTTTCAGAATTTTCCACAATTGATTGTGATCCACACAGTCAAAGGCTTTGGCATAGTCAATAAAGCAGAAAAAGATGTTTTTCTGGACATCTCTTGCTTTTTCGATGATCCAGTGGATGTTGGTTATTTGATCTCTGGTTCCTCTGCCTTTTCTAAAGCCAGCTTGAACATCAGGGAGTTCGTGGTTCACATATTGCTGAAGCCTGATTGGAGAATTTTGAGCATTACGTTACTAGCATATGAGATGAGTGCAATTGTCCGGTATTTTGCGCATTCTTTGGCATTGCCTTTGTTTGGAATTGTAATGAAAACTGACATTTTCCAGTCCTGTGGCCACTGCTGAGTTTTCCATATTTGCTCGCATATTGAGTGGAGCACTTTCACAGCATCATCTTTCAGGATTTGAAACAGCTCAACTGGAATTCTATCACCTCCACTAGCTTTGTTTGTAGTGATGCTTTCTAAGGCCCACTTGACTTCACATTCCAAGATGTCTGGCTCTAGATTAGTGATCACACCATCGTGATTATCTTGGTCATGAAGATCTTTTTTGTATAGTTCTTCTTTGTATTCTTGCCACCTCTTCTTAATATCTTCTACTTCTATTAGGTTCATACCATTTCTGTCCTTTATCGAGCCCATCTTTGCATGAAATGTTCACTTGGTATCTCTAATTTTCTTGACGAGGTCTCTAATCTTTGGGAAATCAAATCTTAATAAATATGAATATTTTTCAAAATACGCAGATTCTTCTTTTGCAATTATATAACACTAGCTGCAGTTTTAAAGAATTCCCTATAGTTTCTAAGATATTTAGCAACAGCCAACTTCATGTTTCTTTCCCAGTTAATTAAGTTCCACTTAATAGAAGAGACAATACTTTGGCACTGTTATGTGTATTTTGAACAGGCCTTGGGTTTTTCTCACTCCACCTTATCACCTAATCTTTCGTTAGTCTTTTTTTTTTTTTCTACCTGTTGATCTGAAACAGTCTTCAAATTGTTGCAAAGCCTTTTCCAATCTATGTTTATATTCATCGACCCTTAGTTTATCTCTTGACCTTTTTTTTTTTTTTTTCTTCTTCCACATAAAATATTAGGCAAGGATAACAAGGCAACTAACTCTTCTTGGTCTGATTTCTGCTATTTCTCTTCCAAAGCCAATGACTAGCCTTCTGTTTCCAGTAGTCTTATTTTCTTTTTTCTAATCTTCTCATCTCTCTTGTTTGCCTCTTCCCCTCCACATGAATGGCTTTGCATTTAAACTCATACAGTTTTAATCTAACATATTCTATATCTAAATATTTTTACTTGAAAATAAAAAACTTAAATTTAAAGTAACACATCTTCTAAATATATTACTGCATTGTTTTCTGAATTATTGATATTGTCAAATCAGTTTCAGGTTTGCATTTACCCACTAAATGAGATAAAACTAGCATATTTAATTAACAACTCCTTACGCTCTAATGGAGAAAACCCAATTCTAATGCTGCTGGTTGGCATAGTATTTCTTTAGTGACTGACAGCTACAAATAGTATTACTCTGTAAAATGTATTACTTTGAAATGTTTCTCAAGACATTTTATGTTAATCTCATTATAATGGGACTATAGTCAAGTGATTGCAATGGTAGCAATTTTAACTGCTTTTATAGAAATTGTAGATAGACTGGACTGAGTCCAAAATCTATTCCAAATAAAGCAGCTATCACCATTATGTTTTTGATAACCATAAATGCTAAACTATCTTCCATAAAAAGCTAGCATAAAAATTACACAAGTTCTCCTCAGAAATTGTGGAATTTTATAACTTCCAATTTTTGTTTTAGTATAGTTTTTGCAGAAATTTAATTTTCAGGTTGGAAAATGATGTTCAAAAATACCATATATAGAGTTTTTATACAGAGTTAATCTTCAGAGATGTATACAACCTGTGTTAATAAAGCCTCCATAATAGTTTTATCCCTGATAAAGCATAGATTGATTATGTAGATTAAAATGATAATTATATAATTTCCATAAAACTGCTTTCTAATATAAATATCAATTTTACCTCTAGTAAATTGAACAGTGAGTTCTGAAAAATGTTTGATTAAAATATACTTTAATAGGTATAGATGAAGTCTAGCTTATATATATGCATTCACTTCTTCAATTATTTAACAGAGAATTATGTACAGAGAGTTTACTACATGCCAAGTACAGTGTTAGCCACCAAGGTTACAGCGACACATGCTATATTTTTCATTTGTTAATATATTTTAATTCAGATTGTTTGACAAGCAAACATGTTACAATACTGATACTAATAAAAACAGTAAATAGTATTTACTGAGTACAGTCTACTCAGGAATTATTCTGTTCTACGCAGTATTCTTGCCTGGAAAATTCCATGGATGGAAGTCTGGTGAGCTATAATTCATGGAGTCACAGAGTTGGACAAACACTTTGGGCACCTGATGTAAAGACCAAACTCACTGGTAAAGACCCTGATGCTAGGAAAGATTGAAAGGCAAAATAATTATGGGGAAGCAGAGGATGAGGTGATTAGACAGCATCACCGACTCAATGGACATGAATCTGAGCAAACTCCAGGAGATAGTGGAGGACAGAGAAGCCTGGCACGTTGCAGTCCATGAGGTCTCAGAGTTGGACACACATAGCAAATGAACAACAACAATCTTGACACTAAGAGAAAGGTTAACATTTTTATTCCCATTACAGATAATGATATTAAATTTAATGAGACCTAGTTATTTGCCCAATGTTACATAGCTATTGCAGGAAAAGCTAGGATTCAACTAATGTTCTCATTGATTACACAACTAGAACTTTTAACTATATGATTTATGGAACCATTGAGATTCCACATGAATACTATAAAAAGTCAACTTTTAAAAGAGTTCTAAGATTTAAAAATTATGAACAGTGTTTTCAATTAAATGAGAATAAATATAATTTCACTCATATTAAAATAGCAATGTTTCTTAAAAATGTGTTCTTAAGATTGCAAAAGTTCAGTCATCTTATAAAACATAATATATAAGAGTTATGAAGAGTTTTTACATTTATGACACACTACAAGGTGACTTCCAGAAACAACTTTAAGAAAACAACAAGGAATAGTCAAAAAGCATATATGTAAAGATGTTTTAGTATTATTTTCAAAATAATGAAAACGGCCTAAATATCCAATAGTATTATGTGAATTATTATTAATTTTGGTTAATCTGTCCAGAAAATGGTATAATTTAAAATAATTAAAAATATAATTATATAAATAAATAAATATATGTAACATAAGGATATCATGCAATAAATATATGTAATTAAAATTAACTCAGAATTTCAGTTGCTTATAATTAATGAATATTTATAGGCAATTACTGGAAATGTATATAAAAATAAAAACATTTCATTTGTTGGACTAGAAAGATAATGAGTCAATTTTTCTCTCACTTTTGTTTCAAATAAATAAGCATTTTCTTAAAGTTATGTTTAAAAGCTTAACATTTTCAAAGATTTTTTTTTTTCATCTAAAGGGCAGAAGCATGTCTTAATATACGTACTTGAAAGTACGATGGCTAATCCATATTTTTTTAGCACAATAATTTCCAAATCATTTTTTGATTTAAGGATTCTTATTATAATATGCATAATTATATTTGCTATATAATGGTATATAGTTGAATTTCTAAAGTAAAAATATCTTTGTAAGGACTGCAGGTCAAATAAGATATAATATTTTTCTTTTTCTTTGCCAAATACTTGAAAAACTGAAATAGTTTGACAATTTTTTCTCCCTGTTTATAAACAAAATAAATTCTGACTTCAGCCCCAAAATTCAACATAAGTAAGTGTTGACTGAATTCATCTTCTGTTAATAGTAAAATGGCTCCATACATTTATGGAATATGAACTGAAAAAAATTAAGAGAAAATTCAACGTGATTGACATTCCTATAGAAGGATATATTTGAAATGTTTCTAGGAAACAAATTTAGAAGTTTTGACGACACCAAAAAGGAGAAGGAAAAAAAAGGGGGGAATAAAACACAAAGTTTCTCCAGTTTAGCAGAATGCTGTTTTGGCTAGAGTCAGTAAAAGTATAAGCTGCTCTGTGAACATGTTAGATTATTTTACATATATACATATACATACATATATAAGATTATCTAGTAATCAAAATTTCTATTAGTTTTAATATAGCATTTCTTTGGAAGGCAAAACCTAAAAAAATAAAACTCCTTGAAAATAGCAGGAAATATGAAAATGAAGCAGTACTTTCTTACATAATCTCTAATTCCCCAAGATATGAAGAAAGTTATGCTCACTTTTACTCACCCTTTGGGTCTAACCTAATAAGCTGGTATATTTTTTAATCTTGACCTATTTCTTTTTACTGGTGATATTTCTTGTTCCATTTTACATTCATGTATAACATTCCACTCCCAAATAAGTGGTGTGCAACAACTGTTTATTATGCTCAGTTTCTGTGTGTCAGAAATTCAGATAGGGTACAGCCAGGAACTACTTGCCTGTGGTCAACAAAGTCTGATTCCTTAGCTAGGAAAACTCACATACTGAAAATAATGATGTCTAGCAGTAAAAATCATCTGAAGAATCATTCATTCACTTCTCTAGCAGGCAGGACTAGAAGTCTGTGGATCTGGCTCCTCCATGTGGCTTTCAGATTGTTGTGGCCTTAGTATAAGTGCATATGTCACATATATCAGTTCAATCCTCCAAGCATGAGCATTCCAGGAAGCAAAGCTGAGGCTGTACAGTGAGGGAACAGAGACCACAGTTCTTGATAGGAGAAATTCCACAGTCACATTTTAGAACAATGTGTGGAAAGGGAGACATTGTTGTGACTAACTTTGGGAAAATAAAACCTGACATTCAGCTTTTGAATCCACTTGGATGTTTGCAGCTAACTCTCTCTGTTTTGCTAACAGACTTGTATCTGGCAGATGTTCCCAGGTGGCTTAGTGGTAAATAATTTGCCTGTCAATGCCGGAGATGCATAACACACAGTTCCAATCCACGGGTTGGGAAGTTCCACTGGAGGAGGAAATGGAAACCCACTTCAGTATCTTTGCTGGACAATTTTATTTGCAGAGGAGGCTAACAGGCTGCAGTCCACAGGGTCACAGAGAGTCAGACAAATACTTTGGCCAGCTGATGCAAAGAGCCAACTCATTGGAAAAGACCCTGATGCTGGGAGACTGAAGGTAAAAGGAAAAAGGAGTGGCAGAGGATGAGATACTTAGATAGCATCTTCGATTCAATGGACATGAATTTGAGCAAACTGAGCATACACAACCCATATTGCCCTAGCATCGTACTGGAAGTTGAGATTTAAAGACAAGCAGCATACACCCTCGTTCTTATGGATGAGTAAATAAGTAATTACAGTAATTACTAGTTGAAGATATATGAAAATCAAGATAGTTGAATATACAGGAAGATGTTAGGTATGGGGAAGATGATGAGAAATCTTAAATGATTAATAGAAATGTGCTAAGAAATAAGAACAGGTTAGAAAATGTTTCACCCAGAAGAAGTATAGGTCAAAAATTATGAAAACCTGACAATATGATCCAGTTGGGAGATGACAACTAGTTCAGAATGGCAGGAGCTTAGAATATGAGAATATAATAATAGGAATTGAGACTGGAAGACCATACCATAAAGCACTCTGGGTTCAATAATAAGGAAACTTTCCGTGAGGCAGATTGGAATCATGAGATGGCTTGTAATCAGAGGAGTCAGATTTATAAGATCAGCTGAATAACACAGTAGAGAATGCAATGAAGCGAGGCAAGAAAAGAAACAGAAAGATGAATGGACTAGTTTATGTGGGAAGTAGAATTGTTAGAATAAAGTGGTTTATTGGACTTGGGAACTAAGGGAGAGAGTCTTTAGTTTTTTGGAACTTCAAAGCAAAATACCACAAACTATGTAGCTTTTAAACAACATAAAGTCATTGTTCAGTGTTCTGGGGTGCAAGACAAGAGTGTTCACACAGCTAGGTGAGGGCTGTCTTCTGAGTCAGAGACTTTTCATTGTATCCCCACATGGTGGAAGTGGCTAGGGATCTCTCTGGAACCTCTTTTATAAATATATCCAATATGTGAGGATGCCACCCTCATGGCTAAAGTACCTCCCAAAGACCACATCTATGTATATCATCACCATTGGAAGGTAGGATTTCAACATGACTTATGAAGTGAGGCAAACATTCAAAATGTAGCAGATCAATGCTCACGACTAGCATTTTTGGATTTTTGACTGAATACTAGGCCAATGCTGTTCCTTTTGTGTAAAATGATAAATAGAGTAGATGGAAGGATTGGGGTCTTGTGACAAGTTAAGTCATTTGTGAATATGGTACAGGTGGCTTATTTTAGGGATTAGTTTCTATCAGTTTATACATGACAGATTAAAAAAGTGGATGTAATGAAGTTTTCTGGGAAGAGTAAGCGGCTTGAGAATAGCACAGGACTACAATCTATTTCTGCTTTATTGATTATGCCAAAGCCTTTGACTGTGTGGATCACAATAATCTGTGGAAAATTCTGAAAGAGATGGGAATACCTGACCACCTGACCTGCCTCTTGAGAAATCTATATGCAGGTCAGGAAGCAACAGTTCGAACTGGACATGGAACAACAGATTGGTTTCAAATAGGAAAAGGAGTACGTAAAGGCTGTATATTGTCACCCTGCTTATTTAACTTATATGAAGAGTACATCATGAGAAACGCTGGGCTGGAAGAAGCACAAGTTGGAGTCAAGATTGTCAGGAGAAATATCAATAACCTCAGATATGCAGATGACACCACCCTTATGGCAGAAAGTAAAGAACTCAAAAGCCTCTTGATGAAAGTGAAAGTGGAGAGTGAAAAAGTTGGCTTAAAGATCAGCATTCAGAAAACGAAGATCATGGCATCTGGTCCCATCACTTCATGGGAAGTAGATGGGGAAACAGTGGAAACAGTGTCAGACTTCATTTTGGGAGGCTCCAAAACAACTGCAGATAGTGATTGCAGCTGTGAAATTAAAAGACGCTTACACTTTGAAAGAAAACTTATGACCAAACTATATAGGATATTGAAAACCCAAAATATTACTTTGCCAACAAAGGTCCATCTTGTCAAGGCTATGTAGTCATATATGGATGTGAGAGTTGAAATGTGAAGAAATCTGAGCTCCGAAGAATTGATGCTTTTGAACGGTGGTGTTGGAGAAGACTCTTGAGAGTCCCTTGGCCTGCAAGGGGATCCAACCAGGCCATCCTAAAGGAGATCAGTCCTCGGTGTTCATTGGAAGGGCTGATGGTCAAGCTGAAACTCAAATGCATTGGCCACCTCATGAGAACAATTGATTCACTGGAAAAGACCCTGAACTGAACTGAACTGAACTGAAAATAAGAATGTGAAGAAATGACAATAGTTGAGATAACAATCCAGTCAAGAATTCTGAAAAGGGCCAGAAAGTAAGAGGAAAACAGATAAATG
Organism: Capra hircus; assembly: GCF_001704415.2. Classification (NCBI taxonomy): domain Eukaryota; kingdom Metazoa; phylum Chordata; class Mammalia; order Artiodactyla; family Bovidae; genus Capra; species Capra hircus. The sequence goes on from NC_030813.1 coordinate 76,211,387, forward strand.
TCAAGTAATAGTAATAGTGATAATAATAATATAAATAAATGAATTTGAAAATCAATCAAAAGTAAGTTCTTACAAGAAAAAGGCAAAACTATTTATTAGTTGTGTATAATAGCAAGAATTAAACATGGAAGGAGCAGTTTCATTGGATGAATTAGCAATGATTTGAGATGCCCGTAGAAAGTGAGAGAGTGAAAAAAAGAATAGAGATAATTTTATTTTTAATGTGGACTATGAGGTGAGAAAGAGAACAGTAATCTGGTTAGGAGATGGGGAAATATGAAGTAGTGTAAAAGTAAGTTCAAAAAGGCAAATAGAAAGTAGTTAAGAAACCTATAAAGAGGTTACATAATCAACTAACATTTTCTTTTATTATTCCCCTTTGCAGATTTGAGAGTTTCCTTAGTACTTGATCGAGACTGAAGTAAGGGGTCCTAGAATCATCGATTGATTATGGGGATAATCTGGATTTTATTAATGACTTGCAGTACACCATCATTAAATAGGTATCCCAAAAGGCATTATCTAGTTTCAAAATTTAAAAAAAAAAAAAAGTCAGGGAAACAGTCAAATGCACTGCTAGAATAATTAGATAATTTAATTATTTAATTAAATAATTAGAATTCCAGAAATTATGGGATTAGGAGGCAAAAAGATGATATCCATGTATAAGCAAATAGAATGGACCTTAGAGGAAAAGTCTGACAAAAACGGGAAGAAAAATGTGTTAGGTAAAATTCAGAATGATTTCCAGAGCTAATTGGATATCTGTTCAGTTCGGTTCAGTCACTCAGTCCTATCTGACTCTTTGCTACCCCATGAATTGCAGCACGCCAGGCCTCCCTGTCCATCACCAACTCCCGGAGTTCACTCAAACTCACGTCCATCGAGTCGGTGATGCCATCCAGCCATCTCATCCTCACCCTTCTCCTCCTGCCCCCGATCCCTCCCAGCATCAGAGTCTTCATCAATGAGTCAACTCTTTGCATACGGTGGCCAAAGTACTGGAGTTTCAGCTTCAGCATCATTCCTTCCAAAGTAATCCCAGGGCTGATCTCCTTCAGAATGGACTGGTTGGATCTCCTTGCAGTCCAAGGGACTCTCAAGAGTCTTCTCCAACGCCACAGTTCAAAAGCATCAATTCTTCGGGTCTCAGCTTTATTCAGAGTCCAACTCTCACATCCATACGTGACCACTGGAAAACCCATAGCCTTGACTAGCTGTACCTTTGTTGGCAAAGTAATGTCTCTGCTTTTCAGTATGCTATCTAGGTTGGGCATAACTTTTCTTCCAAGGAGTAAGCATCTTTTAATTTCATGGTTGCAATCACCATCTGCAGTGATTTTGGCACCCTTCAAAATAAACTCTGTCACTGTTTCACTGTTTCCCCATCTATTTCCCATGAAGTGATGGGACCAGATGCCATGATCTTCGTTTTCTGAATGTTGAACTTTAAGCCAACTTTTTCACTCTCCTCTTTCACTTTCATCAAGAGGTTTTTTTTAGTTTCTCTTCACTTTCTACAATAAGGGTGATATCATCTGCATATCTGAGGTTATGCATATTTCTCCCCACAATCTTAACTCCAGCTTGTGCTTCTTCCAGCCCAGCATTTCTCATGATGTACTCTGCATAGAAGTTAAATGAGCAGGGTGACGATATACAGCTTGACATACTCCTTTTCCTATTTGGAAACAGTCTGTTGTTCCATGTCCATTTTGAACTGTTGCTTCCTGAGCTGCATATTGGTTTCTCAAGAGGCAGGTCAGGTGGTCTGGTATTCCCATCTCTTTCAGAATTTTCCACAGTTGATTGTGATCCACACAGTCAAAGGCTTTGGCATAGTCAATAAAGCAGACATAGATGTTTTTCTGGAACTCTCTTGCTTTGTCCATGATCCAGCAGATGTTGGTAATTTGATCTCTGGTTCCTCTGCCTTTTCTAAAACCAGCTTGAACATCAGGAAGTTCGTGGTTCATGTATTGGTGAAGCCAGTTTTGGAGAATTTTGAGCATTACTTTACTAGCATGTGAGATGAGTGCAATTGTGTGGTAGTTTGAACATTTTTTGGCATTGCCTTTATTTGGAATTGGAATGACAACTGACCTTTTCCAGTCCTGTGGCCACTGCTGAGTTTTCCAAGTTTGCAGGCATTTTGAGTGCAGCACTTTCACAGCATCATCTTTCAGGATTTGAAATAGCTCTACTGGAATTCCATCACCTCCACTATCTTTGTTAGTAGTGATGCTTTCTAAGGCCCACTTGACTTCACATTCCACGGTGTCTTGCTCTAGGTGAGTGATCACACCATTGTCATTATCTGGATTGTGAAGATCTTTTTTGTACAGTTCTTCCATGTATTCTTGCCACCTCTTCTTAATATCTTCTGCTTCTGTTAGGTCCATACCATTTCTGTCCTTTATCAAGCTCATCTTTGCATGAAATGTTCCCTTGGTATCTCTAATTTTCTTGAAGAGATCTCTAGTGTTTCCCATTCTGTTGTTTTCCTCTATTTGTTTGCATTGATCGCTGAAGAAGACTTTCTTATCTCTTCTTGCTATTCTTTGGAACTCTGCATTCAGATGCTTATAACTTTCCTCTTCTCCTTTGCTTTTCGCTTCTCTTCTTTTCACAGTTATTTGTAAGGCCTCCCATGACAGCCATTTTGCTTTTTTCATTTCTTTTCCATGGGAATGGTCTTGATCCCTGTCTCCTGTACAATGTCATGAACCTCCGTCCATAGTTCATCAGGCACTCTATCTTTCAGATCTAGTCCCTTAAATCTATTTCTCACTTCCACTGTATGCTATAAAGGATTTGATTTATCTAATTGGATATAGATAACCCCTAAATTTAGAAATGTGACTGAAATATCTAGCCCATTCTCAAGTCAAAAATAGTAGCACTTGCTAGCTATGAACTGAATTCCCCCAACTGTTGTTAAATTTCTAACTCCCAATATGACTGTATTTGGAAATAGGGCTTTAAGAAGGTAATTACGTTCTTTGACTTGCATTGATGTATTTATAAGAAAAGACACCAGAGAGTTCACTCTTGTGTTCTCACTCTCTTTCACTGAGGAAAAGCCATGTGAAAACAAAGAATGTGACAATCTGCAAGCCAGGAAGAGAGCCTTCACCAGAAGCTGAACCCTGCTGGAGATTGATCTTGAAATCTCCAGCATCCAGTACTGTGAGAAAACAAATTTCTGTTGTGAATCGCTGGCTCCATGGTCATGAGTTTGAACAAACTCCAGGAGATAGTGAAGGACAGGAAAGCCTGGCATGCTGCTGTTCATGGGATCATAGAGAATAGGAGATGACTGAGCAACTGAACAAAATTCTCTAAGCCAGGCTTCAACAGTACATGAACTGTGAACTTCTGGATGTTCAAGCTGGTTTTAGAAAAGGCAGAGGAACCAGAGATCAAATTGCCAACATCCGCTGGATCATGGAAAAAGGAAGAAAGTTCCAGAAAAACATCTATGTCTGCTTTATTGACTATGCCAAAGCCTTTGACTGTGTGGATCACAATCAACTGTGGAAAATTCTGAAAGAGATGGGAATACCAGACCGCCTGACCTGCCTCTTGAGAAACCAATATGCAGGTCAGGAAGCAACAGTTAGAACTGGACATGGGACAGCCTACTGGTTCCAAATAGGAAAAGGAGTACAGCAAAACTGTATATTGTCACCCTGCTTATTTAACTTCTATGCAGAGTACCTCATGAGAAACACTGGGCTGAAAGAAGCACAAGCTGGAATCAAGATTGCCGGGAGAAATATCCATAACCTCAGATATACAGTTGACACCACCCTTATGGCAGAAAGTGAAGAACTAAAGAGCCATTTGAAAGTGAAAGAGGAGAATGAAAAAGTTGGCTTAAAGTTCAACATTCAGAAAACGAAGATCATGGCATCTGGTCCCATCACTTAATGACAAATAGATGGAGAAAAAACGAAAACAGTGAGAGACTATATATGGGGGGCTTCAAAATCACTGCAGATGGCAACTGTAGCAATGAAATTAAAAGACACTTGCTCCTTTGAAGAAAAGCTATGGCCAACCTAGACAGCATGTTAAAAAGCAGAGACATTACTTTACCAACAAAGTTCCATTTAGTCAAAGCTGTGATTTTTCCTGTAGTCATGTACAAATGTGAGATTTGGACGACAAAGATAGCTGAGTGCTGAAGAGTTGATACTTTTGAACTGTGGTGTTGGAGAAGACTCTTAAGAGTCCCTTGGATGGCAAGGAGATTCAACCAGTCCATTATAAAGGAGATCAGTCCTGAATATTCATTGGAGGGACTCATGTTGAAGCTGAAATTCCAATACTTCAGCCACTTGATGTGAAGAACTGACTCATTGGAGAAGACGTTGATGCTGGGAAATATTGAAGGCAGGAGGAGAAGGGGACGACACAGGATGAGAGGGTTGGGTGGTATCATTGACTCAATGGACATGAGTTTGTGTAGGCTCTGGGAGTAGGTGACGAACAGGGAGGCCTGGCGTGCTGCAGTCCTTTGGGTTGCAGAGTTGGACACCACTGAGCGACTGAACTGAACTGAACAACTGAACAACAAAACGAAGTCAGACAACCTGTGACATTTTTGTTATTGTGACTTGAGAAGATTGAGATTCTAATAGAGATTTACACTTGTATAGAAGTGTACCTTATAGAAAGCAGACCACTGTACTGGAAATCAGGTGAATAAACTCCTTTTAAAATTTAAATGTATTTATTTTAATGGAGGCTAATTATTTTAAAATATTGCATTGGTTTTGCCGTACATCAACATGAATCTACCATGGGTGTACACGTGCTCCCCATCTGAACCTCCCTCCCATCTCACTCCCCATACCATCCCTCTGGGTCATCCGAGTGCACCAGCCCCAAGCATCCTGTATCCTTCATAGAACCTGGACTGGCGATTAGTTTCATATTTGATATTATACACGTTTCAATGTGGTTCTCCCAAATCATCCCACCATTGCCCTCTCCCACAAAGTCCAAAAGACTGTTCTATACATCTGTGTCTTTTTTCTGTCTTGCATACAGTGTTATCATTACCGTCTTTCTAAATTCCATATATATGCATTAGTATACTGTATTGGTGTTTTTCTTTCTGGCTTACTTTACTCTGTATAATAGGCTCCAGTTTCATCCACCTCATTAGAACTGATTCAAATGTATTCTTTTTAATGGCTGAATAATACTCCATTGTGTATATGTACCACAGCTTTCTTATCCATTCAACTGCTGATGAACATCTGGGTTGCTTCTATGTCCTGGCTATTATAAACAGTGCTCGGATGAACATTGGGGTACACATGTCTCTTTCTTTTCTGGTTTCCTCAGTGTGTATGCCCAGCAGTGGGATTGCTGGGTCATAAGGCAGTTCTATTTCCAGTTTCTTAAGGAATCTCCACACTGTTCTCCATAGTGGCTGTTCTAGTTTGCATTCCCACCAACAGTGTAAGAGGGTTAATTTTGTCCACACCCTCTCCAGCATTTATTGCTTGTAGACTTTTGGATTGCAGCCATTCTGACTGGAGGGAAATGGTACCTCATTGTGATTTTGATTTGCATTTCTCTGATAATGAGTGATGTTGAGCATCTTTTCATGTGTTTGTTAGACATCTGTATGTCTTCTTTTGATAAATGTCTATTTGGTTCTTTGGCCCATTTTTTGATTGGGTCATTTATTTTTCTGGAATTGAGCTGCATAAGTTGCTTGTATATTTTTGAGATTAGTTCTTTGTCATTTGCTTCATTTGCTATTATTTTCTCCCATTCCGAAGGTGTCTTTTCACCTTGCTTATAGTTTCCTTTGCTGTGCAGAAGCTTTTAATTTTAATTAGGTCCCATTTATTTATTTTTGCTTTTATTTCCAGTATTCTGGGAGGTGAGTAATAGAGGATCCTGTTGTGATTTATGTTGGAGCGTGTTTTGCCTATGTTTTCCTCTAGGAGTTTTATAGTTTCTGGTTTTACATTTAGATCTTTAATCCATTTTGAGTTTATTTTTGTGCATTTTGTTAGAAAGTATTTTAGTTTCATTATTTTACAAGTGGCTGACCAGTTTTCCCAGCACCACTTGTTAAAGAGATTGTCTTTAATCCATTGTATATTCTTGCCTCCTTTATCAAAGATAAGGTGTCCATACTACTACAACTACTACTACTACTACTACTACTACTACTACTACTACTAGTAATTTGCTTCAGTCGTGTCCGGCTCTGTGCGACCCCATAGACAGCAGACCACCAGGCTCCCCCATCCCTGGGATTCTCCAGGCAAGAACACTGGAGTGGGTTGCCATTTCCTTCTCTGTAGGTGTGTAGATTTATCTCTGGGCTTTCTATTTTGTTCCATTGATCTATATTTCTGTCTTTGTGCCAGTACCATACTGTCTTGATGACTGTGGCTTTGTAGTAGAGCCTGAAGTCAGGCAGGTTTATTCCTCCAGTTCCATTCTTCTTTCTCAAGATTGCTTTGGCTCTCAAGGTTTTTTGTGTTTCCTTACAAATTGTGAAATTATTTGTTCTACCTCTGTGAATAATACCATTGGTAGCTTGATAGGGATTGCATTGAATCTATAGATTGCTTTGGGTAGTATCCTCATTTTCACTATAATGATTCTTCTGATCCATGAACATGGTATATTTCTCCATCTCTTAGTGTCCTCTTTGATTTCTTTCACCAGTGTTTTATAGTTTTCTATATATAGGTCTTTAGTTTCTTTAGGTAGATATATTCCTAAGTATTTTATTCTTTTTGTTGCAATGGTGAATAGAATTGTTTCCTTAGTTTCTCTTCCCCTTTTTTTCATTATTAGTGTGTAGGAATGCAAGGGATTTCTGTGTTTTGATTTTATATCCAGCAACTTTACTATATTCATTGATTAGCCTTAGTAATTTTCTGGTGGAGTCTTTAGGGTTTTCTATGTAGAGGATCATGTCTTCTGCAAACAGTGAGAGTTTTACTTCTTTTCCAATTTGGATTCCTTTTATTTCTTTTTCTCCTTTGATTGCTGTGGCCAAAATTTGAAAAACTATGTTGAATAGTAGTGGTGAAAGTGGGCACCCTTGTCTTGTTCCTGACTTTGGGGGAAATGTAAAAGTGCCACTCACTTTCATTGTCCACTGTTAATTTGGCCTCCTTTTCAATTTTATCATTGAAATGTTATTTTTTAAATTATGTTGATATGTGAATAATTATAATAAATTTACAGAATGTTTTATTGGTTTGTTAGAGTAAGACATGTGCTCTGTCGCTCAGTTGTGGCTGACTCTTTGCAACCCCACGGACAATAGCACATCTAGCTTCTCTGTCAATGGAACTTTCCAGGCAAGAATACTGGAGTGGGTTGCCATTTCCTTCTCCAATGCGACCATGCGACTGTCCTAAATACAAAGAAAGTCCCCTGGAATGAGGGAAGGGAACGCAGCATCCTCTGCTTTGAATCCCATTCTGCAGGCTTCTGCCTGTGCTGTCACTCACCAGTCTCACCCTATTTCCTCATCTGCATTTTAATACTGCTGAAAATAGTAGCAGTTTATAGAGTTGCTGTGAGGACTTGAAGTAACATCTGGTGCACACCTTTCATGTGGTAGGGACTAAATAAACTGCAATTGCTGCAGTAAATACATGTGTACAGATTCTCTGTAAGACATAGACCTTTCTTTATAGTAGCTGTGAAGAAATTTAAGAATGCAAAATCATTAAGACAGATGCAATCATTAATTCCTGATAACCTGCTAACTGGCACTTACCAGGTGGCTCTAGTGGTAAAGAATCTGCTTACTAACGCAGGAGATATGAGACCTGGATTTGGTCCCTGGGTTGGAAAGATCCCCTGGAAAAGGGAATGGTAATCCACTCCAGTATTCTTACCTGGAGAATCCCATGGACTGAAGAGCCTGGTGGGCTACAGCCTATAGGATTACAAATGGTCAGACACAGCTGAAGCAACTTAGCACACACTTTATTACCAGTAAATTCTGGAGCCAACATTATCTTTCAAATAACTGACAGTATTTTTGAAAAGGTATTCTATCAGTTCATCACACAAATAAAGTATACATGAGATTTAGGATATTGGAAAATGTTTACAGACCGATTCAATCAATATAAGAAATATATGATAGCCATAAGAGTGTCAATAATTAATACAGACATTAAAATAGTTTCCTAGCTTGGCAGTAATGTTTATTTTCCTTCTTAAGGACTTCCCCTGATATTTGTAATCATTTAAAATATATAACATATTGTTCACTTTTTTTCAGTTTTCTTTCATTTCCTCCAGTAATGTCTTATAGTTTCAGTTTATAAACCACATTTTGTAAAATGTATTTAGTTTTATTTTTTAAATGTTATCACAGGTTATACTAGAATAATAGATAACTCCTCTATAACATCTAGTCACCAAAAATTTGGGCTTCTCAAGGGGTGCTAGTGGTCAAGAACCCACTTGCCAATGCAGGAGACATAAGAGACATGGGTTTGATCCCTGGGTTAAGAAGATCCCCTGGAGAAGGGAAGGGCAACCCACTCCAGTATTCTTGCCTGGGAAATTCCATGGACAGAGGATCCTGGTGAGCTACAGTCCATGAGGTTGCAGACAAGTGGGACACAACTGAAGCAAATTAGCACACACCAAAAAGTTAGTCCAGGTAGCATGAGTGTGATCAAAACCAAGAAACTGCTGAGATCTGAGTGCATAGTATAATGGAGTTGTTTCATTTTTTTTAGATTGGTATAATTACCTTCTTAAAGAACTTTCACTAAAATTCATTGTGAGATTAACTAATTTAGCATCAGTCTCCTCCGTTTTCTGCAGAATAGAGGAATATCAGACTTCCTAGGCACTCTAGGTTTTGGAAAGAGCAGCAGCAGCCTATGAAACAGCATTAGTGGATGTGAGTAAGATCAAAAACTTCACATGAAAGCTGGAATTAATTTTTCTGCCAAAAGAATCCATCCTCTAATAAGCAGTAGAATTAATTAACTGTATTTCCTCTACTCAAAGTCATAATTATTTGAAAAAAGAAACTATTAGTGATAAAAGAGGCATTTAGAAAGGTGAGGGGATGGTACATGAGATAGTGAGGTCTCCACTAGATAAAATCAATAATTTGTAAGAAAACATTTCTTCTAATTGATGAAATACAGACATTTAAGGACACTAATCTGATAGTACAAACAGCTACTGAATCAGGTTGGAGGAGGTAGAAAAGGAAACCTCCCTAGAAAGGGATAGCTAAAGGATGGGAGATAATGTATTAATGTTCTCTTTTCAAAAATAACTCTTTTCATTTTTGCCTTTGCTATTCCATTTTTCCTCCAGTTGGAAATACTGAAGTATTATTTCATTTATGCAAAAAAATATTGAAACTTTCCAAATCATTTGCATGACAGTATCTTAAAGAAGTAAATCTTTAAACTTTATTTTAATTGGGGAATAAATTATTAATATATTGTGCTCCTGAGTCAGTTTGGACAATAGAAATTGTGACCCTGCTCTGACAAATGGGACTACAAATAGTATGATTCAAGCTCTAAAAGTTTTACTTAATGATATGTACAGTCTAAAGTTTGGTTGGCTGGTAAGAGATGGCTGACATCATCTGCAAGTTCTTAGACATTTTCACATACAAAAGTTTGGATAGCTTATTGAGAAGCTCACAGGAAAATGATGCCTTTAGGGGAAATCTGGTTTTGATAAACAGAAACACACAGATGGTACAGAAGTCATTTTGTTAAAAGATCTGCAATATGGAAGGACAATGAGTCCTCAGAATTTAAATTGTCATGGAAGTAGAAAGATTTTGGACCATTGTTCTGCCACTTCTTGTCATTTGATAGATGGGGAAATGATTAGGGGTTTAGATATGAAAATTTGTTAAACTCAGTCTCTTGGGGACAGGATTGCAATTTTTAAGGAAAGATATTGTGTAATTAAAGTAAAAGATTGTGATGTTGGGAACTTAGGTCCCATATAGGAATACCATATTTTTATCAGAGGAAAGAACTAGAGATGGCAGTGAGGTGGCTCATTGGTTTCTCCTCATCTTCAGAGATCTTTGAGAATAAGACATGATTCAGTCTTCAGGGTCCAAGTGAGGTAAAGAGAGGATTAGCTATACATGAGGGCTATAAATGTGAGTGAAATTCTTAGGTATACATTTGGGCACTGTATTACACCCTTGGTGGTACTGGAATCATCTTTCAAACAGGGGTGACTCATAATTTCTAGCTCCATCTTAAATACATATGTGACCAGGGAAGCCCTTGAACAAATATATGAGAGAAGTTGGTTTAGTTTTATCACTAGGCAAATGGCCTTGGGAAGAGAAAATATCAGGTGATAAAGTAACTTGCACAATTAAATTGAACATTGAAGACAATAGTACTTTTCCTGTACCCCAACCTGCTGACAAGACAATTATTATACCTAATTTTGAAGATTATTTAACAATATTTGACAATATTAATGATGAGAAAATAAGTAGAAATGAGAGTAATGATATTCTTAATACATTACCTAGATTTTGTTTAAAGAAAAAGGGATAGAGGGAAATGTTTAAAATTATGGTAATATATAACTTTGGAAAAATTTACTGACTTGGATTTGCATAACTGCTATTCTAGATATAACTCGAAAATGTTGGAAAAACATATTATTCATTCTAATGTGTGTTTAAATTTTAAAATATCTCCAACAATACCTTTATTCCCAGAACTTGTAAATAAGTGAATCCCTATTATTGTAAAGATGAAACTGAAGTATTTTAAATTGCAGTGGCTGACAGAGCAAAATAGCAAAATATATAAAAACTGACAAATGCAAAATAGCACTTTCAACACTGCCCTCTAAAGAAAGAAAGGCCAGTGTTTCTGAACTAAATTTCCAAATTTAAAACATATTTTCTGTATTCAGAGTTTTGCATGTGATTATAATAAAAAAAATTTCCAGAGAACAAAACATGAAGTAAAATATGGGCATTTGAGCAATTATCAGAGGAGACAAAAGTCCTTGAACTTAACATTTTCTCAGAAGTAATTTCTTAGCTGTTAGATATCAAAAGAGTCCAGGCTTATTCCTTGTAAAGCAAGACTTCAGAATCCTACTTTAAAAACTATTCCAATATAGAAATAATTCTTTATATTTCACAGCTTTATGAAGTCTTTCATCTAAGGATCTCCAAAAGGAAATGAAGTACAATGACTGAATTTTTGAATATTAATGAACTCAAGAAAAATTGAAGCAATTAAAAAAGAAACAGAAGTCTACAATAAAGAAAGCCAATTTTTAATGTTATACATAAGACTACCTGGATAGTTACAGAAAAGTGATAGCTGATATCTGTTATTTTCTTTCTGAATTTCTTTCTAATCTGTATCATTATGCCACATGGACCAAGTAGAGATGTCTCAGAAAGAAACATGCTTTACTAGTAGGAAGCTGTCTCTTCTATACCTATCAGAACACATGTATTCATAAAATGTTTCAATATTAAAGCATATAGCAACTGCATTCAAGATTGTTTACAACCCAAGGCCTCAAATAGGAAAGACAAAAAAAAAAAAAAAAAGTTTGATTTTAAAATGCTGCACCATTCTTTACAGTCAAGGCCACCATTAAGTAGTAACATAGTGCCCTGTGAGATATGATTTACAGGTCTCTAAAAGTCCCATCTGCTTCAAAATGAGAGCCATATATTTAAAACAGTTTCTTAGATGGCCATCTCAATCTAAACCCTTTTTGTCAAAAAGGGCCTCTACTACTTTCCACAAAGAGTCTTTGTGAAAACTGCAAAGCAAGCAGCACTTTTGGGCAGATTAATACAAGACAGCCCTCTCAACAGGTTAGCCCAGATCAAAAGAGAGCAAAGGGTTTGACAAACATGGGAAGTACGAGATTTTGCCTATTTATTGTCCTCTTGGCTAGATGCCTTTGTACTGTGCAAGTAAATATACAGCAGTACCATAGCACCCTGCTGCCTACGGTTAAGAAGTCATTGTCAAAAACGCTGTCTTAAAATGCAAATTACATTAGCTAGGAAGAGATAACACATATGTCTGAAGTTATACAGAATCAATGTACCTTTAAACATTAATTTCATTCCTAAAATGCTATTTACTAGAATATATCATTGCTTATGTCTCCATTCTCACAGAAGGGAAAAAAAGTGGCTAAAGTTCTCTAGAAGGAAAGCATGGAAAGAGTGCTTTTGGAGCCTCACTGATCCCTGTTCAAGAACCGAGGTAAATAATTAAACATGGGCAAATAATTGCACATATGTGTATCAACCCTCCTGAGCTTTCTCTCTAAATCTTTCAGAAGCATGTGTCCTCAGGATACACTCATTTACTTCCTCTTGTTCCTCTAAGTTTTCTGTTCCTCTGAGGATGCCTCTCTCCCTAGGTGGAATAATGTAATACAAGAGAGCAAAAGGTGAGGGTGATTTATATTAGGGAATATCTTACTGCATATCTATGCCATTTTTTTCAATTATTTACCATTATAAGCTTGGCCACTGTCTTATTTCTTACTTGATATAGAAGTTTAGAAGTAAATAGAAAGTATTATACATTCCCCAGTCTCCCTCCAGTACCATTTCTTGACAGTAAACCCTAAGATTGCTCTTCTCTGATAACAAATTTTTTTCATTTTTCAATTGTTTTGGATTTTAGAAAATATTTGGATATTGGTAATATCACAGTGTTGTTACTTTGTAGTTATAGTTTCAATATCAAGTTGTGGAAAATTATTAAGGATTATTACTCTAAAACAAGTATAAAATTACTTGCACTTTATCTTGTAGGCAGCTGTTAATCAAAAGAATTAAAACCTATAGCTTTATTATAATTAAATACAAAAGAAGAAAGATTAGAGTATCAAATGGGAAAATACAAAATATAAAAACACTAGAGAAAAAGATATAATCCCCAATGTCCTATCTATTTTAAAAACTTGCCAAGAAATTACTGCTCAATGGCTTCTAAGTATACAGTCTATGCTGGAAAACCAATTTTTTTTTAAAGGAAGTTTTTAATACAATTGAAATGGAATGTCCAGTAATATTAGAATCTCCAGATGCTATCCTTTTGCAAAGGAAAAACATAAGCAGTGATATAAAGTCAGAAAATCTCTATCACAGAATGTCATGGTGTAGATTTACGTCCTGTCAAAATTAAAGGAAAATAAAATGGATTGAAGAACAAAGTCTATGGAAACCACCTGACTTTAATGATGAGAAAGAAATTCATTGGATGAATTATAAAGCCCTGTGTTCTTATTAATAATTTATATAATTTAAAAGTCTGACAATCTAAACATAGCCATAAATTGCAAGTTTTTTAGTTTAGTTGCTCAGTCGTGTCTGACTCTTTGCGACCCCATCGACTGTAGCCCACCAGGCTCCTATATCTATGGGATTTTCCAGGCAAGAGTACTGGAGTGGGTTGCCATTTCCTTCTCCAGAGGATCTTCCCAACCCGGGGATCGAACACAAGGCTCCCACATTGTAGGCAGACGCTTTACTATCTGAGCCAACAAGGAAGTCATTAATTGCAAAGGGGAAAGTAAATAAAGACATTGTAGGCAAGTGAAAGAAAATGTATTTGTCCAATCTGAGAAAAGTTACTCACTTACTAAGTCTTCTTACAAAGAGAATGAGAAATATTTCTACATTTCAGACAAATCAAGAAATGTATGAAGATTAATTCAAAATCAAGCTTGAAGGGAATGAACGACATAAATAAACACTTAGCTATTTTCATATAGTAAGAGTCTGTGATTCTCCCTGCTTTCCAGATTAATAATACCTAACCTGAATTCAGAAGGAGATTTTCTGGTCTGATATCAGCCACTGCTATTACAATAAATTCTCCACATAATACCTCTAAAGAATTTTCTAAAACAAATTCTTTATTTTCTATCCTACTGTTTAAAAATGTAATGTGTTTGCATATATTAATATATACAATCAACTGTATGACTATAATTTACAATTATTTAACTATAATATAGCTAATATAGTTATACAAATACTTCTCTACAATGTGGAAAATTCATGAACTAGTCATGTACTATTTTATGAGAATTGAGGAGGAAAGAATAAATTGAATACATGAAAACTAGGATTTTTAAAAATGAAAATAACATAAGAATATTTGCAATATAAAAAGAGAAGTGAAGCTTTGTGTTCAAAATAGTTTTAATTATTTCAACTCAGACAATTTAAGAAAATATTTAGAATAAAAAATTCACAGTAAAAATGCTAATAAAACTAATCAACATGACTATGAGCCGTGACATGGGAGAATTTCAAAGAAAAAAGTCAATTTAAAGTTTATATACAAATGATACATTTATTTGGGCATTATAAGTATAAAATGACATAATATGTATAACTTTGAGTAAATTCTCAATGAAACTCCAATACTTTGGCCACCTGATGCAAAAAGCTGACTCATTTGAGAAGACCCTGATGTTGGGAAAGATTGAAGGCAGGAGGAGAGGGGGACAATGGAGGATGAGATGGTTGGATAGCATTACCGACTCAACGGACATTAGTTTGGGTAAACTCCAGGAGTTGGTGATGGACAGGGAGGCCTGGCGTGCTGTGGTTCATGGGGTCACAAAGAGTCAGACACGGCTGAGCAACTGAACTGAACTGGACTGAACTGAAATGAAGGGAAATTACAAACTAAAAGGAATTATAAAACTGATTCCCTTCCCAAATGCTAGAAAGAAATTTCTAAAATCAAAATGGCTTTTAATGACATTTACCAAATGGTATTTTAGGCATGTCTCAGTGATAAATTTAATCAGAAGTTTATATTCCATGATTCACATCACTAGCAGTAGGCATTTAAGAGGAAGTAATATCTGGATATATCCAGAACAGTAAGTTAATCTTCTGATACTTTCTTATTTATTAAAATTTAATTTAGCATTTTACAACATCTTGATTATATAGTTCAATGAAATATGAACATTAAAATAAAGTGATAGAGCATGTATGTATTTTAAAATCACCCTCTCATGATATATTACAAAAGTCCTATGTATTACATTGTAAAGTCCTATATTTAAAGTAATTTATTCTGAATTCACCCTTTTGAAGTATACTGAAACATAACGTGGACATAAAGTGCATCCTAATTTAAGCTACAACTGGATATAAAAGTTAAATATTTGTGAATGGAGTTCTAAATCTCCAGGCTAAGTTAAACTATTCATTTGATAACTATATTCTTACCCTTTTAAAAAATATAGTTGGTGCTGGCACAGAGAAAATTGTAGCTAAGAGACAATGCACTGAAAAGCACAGAAACATCCCCAAAGAAGTGAATATATCTAGAAAAAATCATGCTTGAAACACTTTCATTTATTTTAAGGTTTTTAAATGAAAGCATAGAAACACATCCCCCCTAAGGCTTTATTTAAATGGCATAGCCTAGATCATTCAATTCCCATAAGGTCTATTTCTTGAATGGCTTTTACATGTAAGCAGAACAACCTTCTGCAATTGACTTCAAATATGTTTCTGTATGCTTCATAGGAACAAAGATGAGGAAAAAAATTGCAATAGGCTGTGAATACTGGAGGCTTGAATTTAGGTATTTAAAGTTATTTCAAGGAATGTGTCTACAAAGTACAGCATGAATTAATAAGTTGGCAACTGTCTAGTTAACATAATCAAAAGTAAAGTTACAATTTAGGCTATAAGATCAACTGAGAAGCTTGTGTGTGATGACTGCCAAGCTGTTTCTTGACCTTGTGATACATAGATCAGATCACAGACCAAGGCATTTAAAATTTTATTTCTCATGGGTTCTGCTTTCAGGAAGATGGAGCAGATTTACTTTTCCTTATTTCTTTTAACTAAGTAAGCTTTAAAACCTCAGCATTAAGTACAAGGCAAACATAGATTTTCAAAGGTAAAGGAAAAAAAGGCAGACTGGATAGGAAACTCAACACCCCCAAAATGATGCGGTAGCACATTCCCTCAGGTTTCTGTTTTGTTCCTACATCTCAGATGTAGACCTGAAGACGTTCACCCCAGAAACACTAACAGTCACAGACAATAAAAGCTCAAGAAAAGCCTTCTCTCTCTGGACAAAACAATGGAAGTGGTTAGCCTAGAAGGACGAAAACGTTTTAGATAATAACTGCTTTCCTATAGCCAAATACTACAATTTCTTTTTTTCATGTTATCAAAGGTGAAGTGGGAATCTAAGCTTAAAACCCTTTGGATTATAACAATGCACCTTTGAAAGCTAATTTTATTTGTCAACTTGAACTGGGACATGGAATGCTTAGATACTTAGTTCAACATTTTCTGGGTGTGTCTGGTCTGTGAGGGTGTTTTGGATGATGTTAACATTTGACTTGGTAGACTGTGTAAAGCATATTGCCCTCCCCAATGTGAATGGGCCTCATACTGTCAGTTGAAAACATGGATAGAACAAATAGGTTTACTGCCACTTGAGTAAGAGGGAACATCTTCTGATTGTCTGAATTTGAACAGGTGCATCAGTTTTCTCATGCCTTCAGACTTAAACTTTAACATAGGCTTATTCTGTTAACTGTTGATCCTCACATTCTCAGGCTGATTGGAACTGCACCACTGGATCTCCTGGTTCTCCAGATTGCTGACTATAAATCTTGAAACATTTCAGTCTCCACCATTATGTTAACCAACACCTTATAATAGATCTCTTTATATAGATAGATAGATATTTCTCAAGGACATATACATGTATAAACACACACACACACACACATATATATATGTGTATATATATATGTATATATATATATATGTATATATATATATGTAGGGCTTCCCTGATGTCTCAGATGGTAAAGAAATCACCTGCAGTGTGGGAGACCTGGTTTTAATTCCTAGGTTAGGAAGATCTTCTGGAGAAAGGAATGGCTACCTTCTCCAGCATTTTTGCCTGGAGAATTCCATGGAGAGAGGAGCCTGGTGGGCTACTACGTAGAGTTGGACAGACTGAGCAAGTAACACATACAGATATATAGATATATACATACATAAAAATACACACATAGCCTATTAGTTATTCTTCTCTGGAGATTCCTGACTAATGTAGCACCCCAAGCCCTCCTTCCTGTTCCAGGGTGATTGCATAAAAGGTCACTGAGAGAGCCAGGACTTTCATCCCCATAAGGTATTAAGCAGCCCCTTTCTTATGGTGTCAGTGCAGATGGCAAGGAAAGCCTGGACCCCACTGCTACTTTGTTATAGCAAGCTTCACCTTCTGCTCTACTCTGAGGTACTGTCAGAGAAGGTCTCATGGAAAGTCAGGACTTCCACTACCACTCAGTAACAAGGCCACTAACATACTGTGGTGTCAGTGACAACTACATGGGAGTCTGGGAAGAGGTCCACCCTAGCCAGAGAGATAGTACTGTAGGCCTAGTGAGAGCCAGTTAACTCCCAAACAGTAGTAATGAGCAACCTTCTCTTTGGGTGACAGTGGATCTTGACAGAGGAACCAAGACTTCCACATCTTTCTGGCAGTAATGAGGCAGTGCTCTCTCCTTCTTGTGTCAGAGTGTTGTCAAAGTAAAGCAAAGGTGTAAGTAAGAGCTCTAGCCTCATAATATGGTATTAAAAGTGTCCAAGTTTCAACAAAAAATCACTTGACTTATCATGAACCAGCAAGATCTAAAACTGAATGAAAGAAACAGTGAATAGATGTCAAAACCAAGATGACAAAATTGCTAGAATTAACTGATAAAGATTTTAAAGCACTTGACATTTAAAAAAGCTTCAAAGAGCAATTTTAAACATACTTGAGACAAAAGAAATACAGAACATCTTTAAAAATTTTAAAAAGCTTCACAAATATATAAAAAACATAAAGAATAAAGTGGAAATGTTAGAACAGAAAAGTATAATATTTGAGATTAAAAACACTCAGTGCATGGCTCAAGAGCATAATAAAGGAAACAGAAGAAAGGAGCAATGAAATTAGATGAAGATTGATAAAAATTATACTATCTTGTGAATGGAAAGAAAAAAGACTGAAAAATAAATGAACAGAGCCTCTGGAACTTGTGGAACTGTAATAAAATATCAAAACTTCATGTTATTAGAATCTTGGAAGAGAAGAAAGAAGGTGAGGTTGACAAAGTACTTAATTGACAAGTGACATTAACCTATAGAAGCAAGAAGCAGAGTGAAGACCACACAATAACTAGAAGAAATCTAAATCAAGACAGTATCATAGCCATGGTCAAATTTCTGAAAACTGCAGACTAAGGAAAAAATGTTGAAAGAAAGAATCAAGAGAAAAAGAGAATCAATTTACCTATATTAAAAAAAAAAAAAACATTTCAAACGAAAATGGCTTTTTATCAGAAACCACGAAAGTCAACAGGAAGTGACAAATGATGTTTGCTGTGCAAAAGAGAAAGAACTACTAACCAGTATCCAATATTTAGCATAAAGTTTCTTCAAGAATAAAATGGAAATTAAAGATTCTCAGATGAACTAAAACTAAGAGAATATGTTACCAACAGACCTGCCCTAATAGAATGGCTAAAGAAAGTTCCCTAAACAGAAACAAAACAAAGAAGAAACTTGGAAATATCAAGAAGTAAGGAAGAATACAATAAGCAAAACTATGGTAAATGCAGTAGGCTTTCCTTATATTGAATCTTCTAAATTATGTCTAATGGTTGAAGCAAAAATTATGACATTATCTGATTTCATTTTAAATGTATGTTAAAAAATTAAATCACATGTATAATAAACATAATTTAAGGAGACATAAAAGAAGGTAAGTGTTCTACACCTGACTTGAACTGGAAAAATAATGATCCCACTAGACAGTGATAAGTTATCTTTATACAATACAGTAGTTGGAGTAACGACTAAGCAAGTTATATTGATAGATACACTGTATCTTATAGTGGAATCACTACAGATAAATCAAAATAGAACTCTAAAAA
Source organism: Capra hircus (assembly GCF_001704415.2). NCBI lineage: Eukaryota > Metazoa > Chordata > Mammalia > Artiodactyla > Bovidae > Capra > Capra hircus. The sequence continues at coordinate 76,230,386 of NC_030813.1, forward strand.
GTGTTCCAGTACTCTACAGAAAGGCAGGAAAAAATAAACAAATAATCAAAAATCAGAGAACAACCAAAATGGCAGACATAATCTCTAACATAGCAAGAATTATATTACTTGTACTATGCATGTGTGCTGAGTCACTTCAGTTGTGTCTGACTCTTTGTGACCCTATGGACTGTAGCCCACCAGGCTCCTCTGTCTATGGAATTCCCCAGGCAAATATACTGGAGTGGGTTTCCATGTCCTCTTCCATGGGCTCTTTCTGACCCAGGGATATAACCTGCATCTCTTATGTCTCCTGCATTGGCAGCTGGGTTCTTTACCACTAGCACCACCTGGGAATCCCAAATATATCATTTAATTACAGTAAATGAACTTTAAAAAAAAATGCCATTTAGATACAGAGATTGACCATGTAGATTTAAAAAATATGACTCAACAATAAGCTGTCTGTAAAAAACTTAACTCAAATGTAATAATATTATTAGCATATTGAAGGTCGAAAGAGAGAGAACAGCATGCTATTAACTATGAATTAAAATAAAGCAGGAATGGCCATACTATAATAAACAGTAGAATACAAAGAAAAAAATTATCACAGAGAGTGAAATACTATATAAACATAAAAGTATAAATCCACAGGGAAGATACAGCAATCTTACATGTGTATACATAAAAGAACAGCACTGAAAACATGTAAGCAAAGATTAATCAAAAACTCTTTAACAACATTTTCTCAACAATCGATAAGCTGGGAAATATTAAAGAAATACATTTTAAAGCAATATCAATCAACATAATTGACATTTATAAAACACTCCACTTTAATAAGAGCAAATACACATACTTTTCCAATGTCTATGAAAAATATACTGAAAGGGACAATAACATGAGTCATAAAATTTCAAACAAAATCAAACATAAAATGCTTTCTGATGACTTTGTAATCAAACTAGAAATCAACCACATTATTACTAACAAGAACATTTCCAAACACTATGAAATTAAATATCACATATGGATTATATATAATTCAGCAAACATAGATTATAAATAATTCATTGGTCAGAGAGGAAGTATCAAGATAAATTTTTAAAAATGCACATAACTGAATTAAAATGAAAAAAGTACAAATTAAAAATTGTAAGACAGTTAATCAGTACTGAGAAATTAGAATATTAGCACATATATTCAGTTCAGTTCAGTTCATTCACTCAGTCATGTCCGACTCTTTATGACCCCATGAATCGCAGCACGCCAGGCCTCCCTGTCCATCATCAACCCCCAGAGTTCACTCAGACTCACATCCATCGAGTCAGTGATGCCATCCAACCATCTCATCCTCTATCGTCCCCTCCTCCTCCTGCCCCCAATCCCTCCCAGCATCAGAGTCTTTTCCAATGAGTCAACTCTTTGCATGAGGTGGTCAAAGTACTGGAGTTTGAGCTTCAGCGTCATTCCTTCCAAAGAAATCCCAGGGGTGATCTCTTTCAGAATGGACTGGTTGGATCTCCTTGCAGTTCAAGGGACACTCAAGAGTCTTCTCCAACACTACAGTTTAAAAGCATCAATTCTTCAGCACTCAGCCTTCTTCACAGTCCAACTCTCACATCCATACATGGCTACTGGAAAAACCATAGCCTTGACTAAACGGACCTTAGTCGGCAAAGTAATGTCTCTGCTTTTGAATATGCTATCAAGGTTGGTCATAACTTTTCTTCCAAGGAGTAAGCATCTTTTAATTTCATGGCAGCAATCATCATCTGCAGTGATTTGGGAGCCCCAAAGAAATAAAATCTGACATTGTTTCCACTGTTTCCCCACCTATATCCCATGAAGTGATGGGACCGGATGCCATGATCTTCGTTTTCTGAGTGTTGAGCTTTAAGCCAACTTTTCCACTCTCCTCTTTCACTTTCATCAAGAGGCTTTTTAGTTCCTCTTCACTTTCTGCCATAAGGGTGGTGTCATTTGCATACCTGAGGTTATGGGTATTTCTCCCGGCAATCTTGATTCCAGCTTGTGTTTCTTCCAGTCCAGCGTTTCTCATGATGTACTCTGCATAGAAGTTAAATAAGCAGGGTGACAATATACAGCCTTGACCTACTCCTTTTCCTATTTGGAACCAGTCTCTTGTTCCATGTCCAGTTCGAACTGTTGCTTCCTGACCTGCATACAGATTTCTCAAGAGGCAGGTCAGGTAGTCTGGTAGTCCCATCTCTATCAGAATTTTCCACAGCTGATTGTGATCCACACAGTCAAAGGCTTTGGCATAGTCAATAAAGCAGAAATAGATGTTTTTCTGGAACTCTGTTGCTTTTTCCATGAACCAGCAGATGTTGGCAATTTGATCTCTGGTTCCTCTGCCTTTTCTAAAACCAGCGTGAACATCAGGAATTTCACGGTTCACATATTGCTGAAGCCTGGCTTGAAGAATTTTGAGCATTTCTTTACTAGCATGTGAGATGAGTGCAGTTGTGCAGTAGTTTGAGCATTCTTTGGCATTGCCTTCTTTCAGATTGGAATGAAAACACATACATTAGAAAATAGGAAAAAGAAAAGTCAATAATCTTATGTAACTCCCTGAGAAATTAGCAAAAAAATCAGTAAAATAAGTCCAAAACAAGCAGAAGGAAGAAAATAGAATAATGGTGAATAAATGCAGGTCAGGAAGCAACAGTTAGAACTGGACATGGAACAACAGACTGGTTCCAAATAGGAAAAGGAGTACATCAAGGCTGTATATTGTCACCTTGCTTTTTTAACTTATATGCAGGGTACATCATGAGAAATGCTGGACTGGAAGAAGCACAAGCTGGAGTCAAGATTTCCAGGAGAAGTATCAATAACCTCTGATATGCAGATGACACCCCCTTTATGGCAGAAAGTGAAGAGGAGCTAAAAAGCCTCTTGATGAAAGTGAAAGAGGAGAGCGAAAAAGTTGGCTTAAAGCTCAACATTCAGAAAACGAAGATCATGGCATCCGGTCCCATCACTTCATGGGAAATAGATGGGGAAAAAGTGGAAACAGTGTCAGACTTTATTTTTGGGGGCTCCAAAATCACTGCATATGGTGATTGCAGGCATGAAATCAAGACACTTACTCCTTGGAAGAAAAGTTATGACCAACCTAGATAGTATATTCAAAAGCAGAGACATTACTTTGCCGAATAAAGACTGTCTAGTCAAGGCTATTGTTTTTCTTGTGGTCATGTATGGATGTGAGAGTTGGACTGTGAAGAAGGCTGAGCACTGAAGAACTGATGCTTTTGAACTGTGGTGTTGGAGAAGACTCTTGAGAGCCCCTTGGACTGTAAGGAGATCCAAACAGTCCATTCAGAAAGAGATCAGCCCTGGGATTTCTTTGGAAGGAATGATGCTAAAGCTGAAGCTCCAGTACTTTGGCCACCTCATGCGAAGAGTTGACTCATTGGAAAAGACTCTGATGCTGCGAGGGATTGGGGGCAGGGAGAGAAGGGGCGACCGAGGATGAGATGGCTGGATGGCATCACTGACTCGATGGACATGAGTCTGAGTGAACTCCGGGTGTTGATGATCGACAGGGAGGCCTGGCGTGCTGCTATTCATGGGCCCGCAAAGAATTGGACACGACTGAGCGACTGAACTGAACTGAACTGAATACCAAGAACAAGGCAAGAATTTTCATTATCTTTACTCTTTCTCAACATGTTGCTGGAAGTTCTAGCCAGTGCAATAAATCAAGATAGGAAAATAAAAGATACAGTCATTGGAAAAAGGAGTAAAAGTTTTACTTAGGCCATTGCAAATAGTACACACACAGAAAAAAAAAATTTTTTCCTAGAACTAAATCAGTTCAGACAGTTCACAGGGTAAAAGGTAAACATTCAAAAATATATTGTAGTTTTATATACCAGCAATGCAGATGTGGACACTGAAATTCGAAATGTTTGCAATTTTTAAAAATTAAATATGAATGGTTAAGCAAACTATGGCACAACAATGTGCTCTGTGCTTAGGTGCTCAGTCATGTCTGACTCTCTGTGACCCCACCTTTGTCCATGGGGATTCTCTAGGCAGGAGTACTGGAGTGGGTAGCCATTCCCTTCTCCATGGGATAATCCCAACCTAGGGATCAAACTCAGGTCTCATACATTGCATTTGGATTCTTAACCACTGAGCCCCAGGGAAGCTCAAGAATACTGGAATGGGTAACCTATCCCTTCTCCAGGGGATCTTCCCAATCCAGGAATCCAACTGGGGTCTCATGCATTGCAGGTGGAGTCTTTAATAGCTGTCAATGAGAGGGATAAACTATTCATATGTGTTTATATGGATGAATCTCCTGGATGAATCTCCAGATAATTTGCTAAATGAAAAATCCCAGGTTACTAATGCAAAATTTATGTAGCATCCTTGAAATGACAAAATTGCAGAAATAAGATTAGTGTTTTCAAGAGATCTTGAGCTTTGACTTTAGTCTTGATAATGATACATTTTTTATATGACACCAAAGCAACACATCAAAAATAAACAAGTGAGACATCAAACTAAAAAGCTTCTGCACAAGAAATAAAGAAATAATCAACAATATAAAAAGAAAACAAGGAAACCAACAAATGGGAAAATTTTTCTTGCAAAACATCTTTCAGATAAAGGTTAATGCCTGAAATATATAAAAAATTCACAAAACTCAGTAAAAACCAAAAATTCCAACTAACAATGGGCAGAGGATCTGAATAGACATTTTTCCCAAGAAGACACACAAACAACAGAAAGTACATGAAAAGGTGCTTTACATCACTAATCACCATGTAAATATAAATTAAAATCAAAATTAGATATCACTTTATACCTGTTAGAACAGCTATTATCAAAAAGACAATAAATATTGAAGGATCTAGAGAGGAAGAAACATTTGTGTACTACTGATGATAATCTAAAATAATATAGTCACTCTGCAAAGCAATATGGAAGTTCCTAAAAATTGAAAAATAGAACTACCATATGATTCAGCAATCACACTTTTGGGTAAATATTTAAAGGAAATGAAAGCACTATCACAAAAAGATATCTTTACTCCATATTCATTGCAGCCTTAGTCACAGTATCTAAGATATAAAAATATAAGTATCTATTTACAGATGAATGTATAAAGAAAATGTGCAGTATAAAATATATATAATGAAATATTTTCAGCTTGAGAACTGATGAAAATTTTCCACTTATGATAACTCAAATGGACCTTTAGAGCATTATGCTAAGTGAAATAAGCCAAATAAAAAAAAATACTGTATAATCTCACTTATATGTGGTATCTAAAATAGCTTAAGTCATGGAAAAGAAAAGAATGGTTTTTGACAGAGGTTGAGGTTTGGGGAGATGGGGAGATGTTATCAAAGGGTAAACTTTCAGTTATAAGATGAATAAGTTCTGAGGAATTAATGTACAGCATGGTGACTACAGTTAATAATACTTTATTTTATATATAAAAGTTCCTAATAAATTATATTTTAAATATTCTCACTATGCACATGGGCAGTAATTATGTAAGGTAATGGAAATAATAACTAACCTTGGTGTGGTAATTGTTTTGCTATATATATATATGCACCAAGTCACTCTTATACTTTATAATTACATAATACAATATCTCAATAATTTGGAGAAAGATAAAAGATTATCTTTTTACTACATTGATAAAAACAAAAATTAATATTTTGCTGCAGGATAATTTTAATAAAGAAATAAAGAGGGAGGCTTTAGCAAATTGAAGATTGTAATCAAGTACTGATGATTTTTTTTACAAAAATAGCATAGTTTTGAAGAACAGCAATACACATTTCATCACATATATTTTCTCTTAAATCAAACAATTTTTAAATGTATTTTTATGTACTCTGACCTCTAAGCTTATATTGATAACATGGTAACTAAATTGGGAAGAAATGGTAATTAATATTGTACCATCTTTATTTTTTTCAGAATGGGTCTTAACTGAAATAGTTTGTTTAGAAAAAGTTTAATGGGAGACACACATGGGAAGATAATGGAAATTTTTGCTCAGGAAAATTACAGTATGATTAAGTAATTTACAATGTATCATAGGATACTGATTCCTTACAATCTAAATTCAAAATACATACTACACACAATGCTAAAGGCAGTATGAAAGAAGCCTGAAAGTGAAGTCGCTCAGAGGCTCTGCCATCCATGGGATTTTCCAGGCAAGAATACTGGAGTGGGCTACCATTTCCTTCTCTAGGGGATCTTCCCAACCCAGGGATCAAACCCGGGTCTCCTGCATTGCAGATAGACGCTTTACCATCTGAGCCACCAGGGAAGCCCATAATATTAAAGACAAATTATAGTATAGAATCCAGGCTTCCCAGGTGGCACTAGAGATAAAGAACCCACCTGCCAATGCACAATTCTGTGTATATAAATTCTATCTCCTATGTACCAAACATGTGAATCATTTTATTGACAAAGGAAATTTCTTTTAGGAATTTGAAAATAGAAACTAGAGTAGTTAGAGTAATGAAAATAAAAGGTATAACATTATTTGCGCTTTCAGTAGATTTATGCAGTTAATATCTATTACTGTAATTAACCTAAGGCATTCATAAGGAAAGTGAGCTAAAATTAACTACATAGGAACAGAACTGTTTAATCAAATTATGAAGAACAAAATAATACTTTTTCCAATATCATATAACTAATTAGAGTAGGTGACAGTAACACACATGGGTATTATATTGGACAAACCTTTTTGCTCTTTCCATATTATGTGAAGCTCAAATAAAGGCCTCTTACTAACTTTTAGAAATGAGACACACTGAAAATAGGACAAGAATTTACAAAATAGAAACCACTGACCAAAGAGACTTTCTTTTCATGTCTCTCTTTTATTCCCACATTTATTTTAAAGCATCTCTACTTGTTTTTTGTCCTTTTTCCTGGCTACCTGAATCATCAAGGAGGATTAATGTGACTTTGAACCACCATGAATTTCTTTTACCTTTTTCTCAGCACCCTTCCTACCTACGCAGACTGAAGATGCTTTGAAGTCAATGGGCAGCCCACATCAGAGGTGATTAGTAAGGTTCAGAGCAAACAAAAAATAGTTTCCTGACAAAGGCTCATACCTTTCCACAAATATCTCCAGCCTGGAGTGTCACAACTCTTTTCTAGAAAGCCAAGTTACTTACCTATTCAACTAAGCTCACTTTTAGTCCCTGTGCCTTAGATCCAAGTAAGGCTGTTTGTTTGACTGTTTGGGACAAATCTCTCTTTGGGTCACATACTAAACCATGAACTTTTCCTCTCAGGATCTCTCACACAGTATGAGGCTATCTCTGTGTGTCACCCTTGATAGAATACTGTAAAAGGACCTGAAAAATGATGACAGAGTAAAAGGGAAAATGTAGCTGCTGACAAGCACAAAAATGATGAGACAAATACATTTTGAGACGGTTGCTGAACCCTGACAGCTAACTGAAAGCTAATCAGGCAAAGCACCATGGCCAATGCCAAAGAGAATTCTGGCAGGGGAGAGGAGCACCCTCTAGTAATTATGGGAAATTGAGTAGCAGTCTTGTAATTGAAAGAGGACCAGTTGTGTTCTGAACCTACCTTTGCTGATCAACCCTGCATAGCTCTGGGTAAGACAATCTACTTCTGTGAGCCTATTTCTTAATAAAAAAGATTCCAGGGAAGAAAATTTATGTTTTCTTCCAGAATCTGATGATTTGAAAAAAAAAAAAAAAGACATCACAAAATGTACTCATCCAAATGTTTTCATCATTATCATTGGTGCTGGAGATTGGTTGGGTTTTAAGGAAAATGAAGTAAAATTAATTCACAAAGGACCATTACAAAAAAAAAAAAAAAAAAAAAAAACAGGATACAAGACAAAAGTAAATTGAGTGGTTTTTTCAGAAATGTCACTAACATGAAAATGAGAACTGTAAAGTTGAGTAGCTGTAGCTAGTATTATATCATGTGTAAGAAGATACTGATTTGGGACAGAATGTCTTCTTGCACCTCACATATCATCCTGTCATCTGTAGCTACTTCTTATTTCAAACTCAGTGAAGATACTAAAAGTAAAAAAATTCACTGCCACACTTTTCATACTGTTTTGATACTGCTCTTTTGGGGACAAAATGGGTACATGATTCTTGATATTATTCTTATCACCCTTTTAGCTATTTATAGGTCTAATTATTTATGATGTGAAACTTATGATTAATGAATTCTTCAATACCTTACATGCTTTTGGGTAACACAGGAGGCAAAAATAGCATATTAAAAGCATAGAGCTGGAAATGTTGGCAACAGTTTTGGGCTTATATATGAATAAACAGAAAGCTCAGCATACATACTTTTCATAAATACAAGTGAGAAATGATAGTGAAAAGATCTGCTTTCTCCAGAAGCTAAATGGTAAAAGAAAATTGTTTATTTTGATATGTATAAACTAATTTATTCAGGGTAAGACACATTCTAAAGATATTCTATTTCATAAATGTTAATCTAAACAAAATTCATAAATATGAGTGAAATATCTAGAAAATAAAAGTATAGAAAAAGATCATTTAATTTGGGGGGGATAAAAGCATGCAAGGAAGAAAAATTCATCACTCCAAAACATGGTAAATCTTTACATAACCAAATTAACACAGCAGTTTTAAGGAATACCAGTGTTTTGATAATGAGCATGACATGAAGAATAAGTCTCAAATGAGAAATTACTTTCTGTGGAAAAATGTTTCTCCAGTAAAATAATTGGTTTCTGAGTCAATGCCTTTTTAAACAATAATGAATGAGAACTACTAACAGTGGAGTTAAGAGAAAATGATATTCCTGGGTTAACTATGAGAAAAATCAGTTCAGTCTCTCTGCTTATAGGCTGAATTGTTAGTTGCTTAAAGAAAAATATTATGGAAAGTAAAGAAAGTATATCTTTCTCAGAATGATATCATCATTACATTACCCTATCTAAATAGAAAGTAGAGTCAGGATATAAGCATATTTCCTATCTATATTAATTAAATGAGTTTTACAATAATAGAAAGATTAATTCAGTATCAGAGTAGATTGCTGATTTCTAGTAGATTTTAGTTACAAAGGCAAATTAGAATTACTTCCAAAATTTATTTGTAAAATTTTTTCATATATTTTTTCCACTATTATAAACTGAGAATTAGATTTGGAGACCCTGAAAAATCTGTTATTTCTAATTGAAGTAACTCATCTGTTTCACTAGATTACCAATATACACCATATCAATAAATTCCTAAAATAAATTTGAAGTTAAGCTGTTATCCTTAGGCCATAATATAATTACACTGTATCTTTTCAATTCACAAGCTATGCAATGACAATTTCCTGGGTATCTTTTTAAATGTATCTTCAAATTTTATCTCCATTGTGTAAGTGAGGAAACTAATAAACAAGTTTGCTGATAAGAAAGATATTAATTGTCATATAAATTATAAACTCGTATGCTCTATTAGATCTACAACACCTATATTTCTTTATCTTGAGGGTTTAAACAATCTTCTTTTTCAATAGGAATCCAATTGCATATGTAAAGAATTTGGATGGAACCAGGAAATTACCAATATGGAGAGTTTAAACAGGAGACTCTGAGTGTAGAATTAGAAATAACAGGAGTTTTTCATTAAAAAATAATAATAATAATAAATCCCTCATGGCTAGGGGACTTCTTTGGTTGTCCAGTGGTTAAAACTCTATGCTCCCAGTGCAGGGGACCTGGGTTTGATCCCAAAGAATTAGAACCCACATGCCATACACAAAATCCCACATGCTAAAACTAAAAGCAAATAAGACCCAGTGCAGCCAAATGAATTTTTAAGAATCCATCGTGGGTAACCTTCTTTTTATTCATGAAGAGGGACAAAATCAGTTACAAGCAGACAGAAGAAATAAAGAGAGGAAGAGAGGGAAGGAAAGAGGGAAGGAAATAGGTAGGAAAGGACATGAATGAAGGAGGGAAGGAAGAAATGAAGAAGAGGAAGTAGGAAGGAAAAGAGGGAGGAAGCGATTATTCTATTGGACTTCTGTCAGTAAATTTTGTTTTAAATACTGAATCTGTATTTGAGGCTGATAGCCTTCTGTTTCTGTGACAATGACCACTTTGACATATTTTATAAATGAGAAAAAAAATAAATATGAAGATAGTAGGACAGGCCAACATTAAACTTTGGCACTATTTTGGATAAATAATTATAGAAACCTGTAATAACTATAAGGGAGATTTAGAGAAGCAAGGTACACTAATATAAGAAAATGTTTCCAAATGATGGGCACTCTGAAGCCCAACAAAGATCTTCCTCGACATGGAAGATAAGCTTCAAGGAAGGGTATCACTAAACCTTAAACAAATAGAGGTGCAAAGCCATCATGTAGGTGTTGTCTGGCCTGGAGGTATGTCATTCCTAATTCTTGCAACAGTATTCATGGACTAGCAGCTGCTCTGTGTAAGTGACAAATCTTTGAGCTACTTGATGGATCTGTCAGTGGAGTAAGGGCAGAGAGAGTCATCTAGATAATAGCAGTTTCATGGCCTAGCCTAGGATAACCAACAACCAAAGTGCTGACAAAATGTCAGCCCAATGTTCTGTCCCTTTTGCTGTCAAAAGCCTCTGAGACCCTGAATAACTACATTTTCTCCCATGAAACTAAAAATGCTCACTTTAATAATATAGAGCACTATGACCTGATGAGATTTACCTTCTGCAAAAACAAAGCAATACCCTGCCTTGTTCTGTGGAGAATGTTTCTTCCTAAGCTTTTCCAAAGGTGTGATCCTGCTGTGTATCTGAATTGCTTCTCCAAGAAAGGATAATCCTGTTTATACAGTCTTGAGGCTGTATCCCTCAGCACACACACAAATTCACATCCTGTCAGTATCTGCCTCAACTGTCAGTTTGTTTATGCATCTAGCTGTAATGTAATGTAAAGCTGGATCATGAATATTCTATATTTTAATATGGACAAGAGAAAAACAAATGTCTTTGTGTGACTGGTAGCCAAACAGCCTGATAGAAAAGTTTTTAGCTAAGATTTGATAAGAGAAGAAGCACTCAGTGATATTTAAACAGAAATACATTACAAGAATTAGACCATGTGTGTTTGTTGGAGCCAGTTTAGTAGTCTAGTGGCTATTGCCTCTGCATCTAGTTTTACGACTGAATTCAGGTCTACAGTTTACAAGGGAAATATTCATAGAGGGGAGAGCGAGACTAACTGGTAGCTGTATCTATCACTTATTACATCCAACCTTTGTGATAAGGACCACCTGTAGGACAGCCTATAGTGCTTCACTGTGGATCTTCACCCACCCTGGCCCAAGATTCAAATTTGAAATAGATCCAGTGGGAACAGAACAGACAGCAGGTCTGACTACTGTCCCAGACAACTATTGAGCCCACATATGAGTGCGGATATGTGGAAGCAGGAATAGGACCTGGACTTGTGCTATGCTTCAGAGCATTAAAACATAAGACCACTTCTCCCACTCAGATTTTTCTTCCTTTTTTTTATTTTTTAAATATAGCATTTTTTTAATTTTTAATTTTTATTTTTACTTTATTTTTGGTCAATCAAACTCGACACCATACAGTGAAGAAAATCCATGAAAGTTGGTTCCAACTTAGCTAAATTGACAGAGTGAAAAAAAACAATATAAGTTTTACTGCAGAAAATAAAATGAGAAAAGTAACATAAATCATTATATAAATAAACTGGGAAGGCATACAAAAGACTTCCAAATGATGTTCACAGGCCGTCTCAGGTTGTGGGGACATCTTCTTAGACTGAACCATCTGTCCAATCTAGACGAGGTCAGCTGATGCTCACAATTGGAATAAGCCAGAAGAAAAGAGAAAAAAAAAAAAAAAACAACAGTAAAAATTATGTATGATCAAACAGTCCCTTCATACTTTCAGAAATAGAGGATATAGATACAGAAAAAGAGGTACATATGATTTTGAATAAGCTATTCTTTTTTTGTTTGTTTGTTTGTTTGGTACCACTTTTATTTATTTTTTAAATTTTTTTTAAAATTTTATTTTACAATACTGTATTGGTTTTGCCATACATGGACGTGAATCCACCACACGTGTGCATGAGTTCCTAACCCTGAACCCCCCTCCCACCACCCTCCCCATATCATCTCTCTGGGTCATCCCAGTTCACCAGCCCCAAGCATCCTGTATCCTGTATTGAACCTAGACTAGCGATTCGTTTCTTACATGATAGTATACATGTTTCAATGCCATTCTCCCAGATCATCTCACCCTCTCCCTCTCCCACAGAGTGCAAAAGTCTTTTCTTTGCATCTGTGTCTCTTTTGCTGTCTCGCATAGGTGAAGATATATGTCAATACCATCAGCCATACTAGTTCAGAGTCTCTAAGCTGAAATTAACAGTAGGCATGATTGAATTAGCAAACCCTTGGTAGCTCAGTTGGTAAAAAAATCTGCCTGCAATGAAGGAGGTTCTGAGGAAAATCCCCTGGAAAAGGAAATGGCAACCTACTCCAGTATTCCTACCTGGAGAATTCCATGGATGGATGAGCCTGGTGTGCTACTGTCTGCTGCTCCTGTTAAGTCACTTCAGTCTTGCCCAACTCTTAGTGACCCATGGACTGCAGCCTACCAGGCTTCTCCATCCATGGGATTTTCCAGGCAAGAGTACTAGAGTGGGTTGCCATTGCCTTCTCCTAAGGAGTTGCAAAGAGTTGGACACAACTGAGCTGCTAACATTTACTCACATGATTGAACTGGAGTCCTGAGAGCCCAACCAGCTTTCAACCCTCTTTATGAAATAAAGTATTTCTTGTTACTGATCGAAATTCTCTGTTTTCTTTACATTTAAGAGCTTGTATTCTCTTTTTATCTTTAATTTAAGGAAAAAAAAGGAAAATCTTATATTATGATGGGATTAATCAATCCACTTGTCTTCCGAGGATATACATATTTTTAATTTGGGAAGGCCACCTTAAAATTTGTCAATATCAATCCCATGCATTTGTAAGTATATATGGTTATTAATTTTGTGTTTCCTTACTTTCAGTTCAGAGGATCATGTGCTATATTGTGAAATATCTCATTTTAACTCAATGTTTATAGTAGACATGAACTGCTGTAAGAATACTGATTTAAATTATACGTTTAGGGCCATATTAAATGTTTCTTTGAATAATGCAATAAACGGGCTGTTAATCAATCAAATGTAGAGAAGGATAAATAACTTTGCAATATATAAATACTTCTTTTATCTAAATGGCATTCTCTGTTCAAAACTGACCCTTGGGAATTTAACATAGGATGTCCTCCAGGAGAGTTTATATGAAGTCATAATTTATACTCTAACATGCAGAATACATCATGAGAAACGCTGGGCTGGAAGAAGCAAAAGCTGAAATTAAGATTGCCAGGAGAAATATCCATAACCTCAGATATGCAGATGACACCACCCTTATGGCAAAAAGTGAAGAGGAACGAAAAAGCCTCATGATGAAAGTGAAACAGGAGAGTGAAAAAGTTGGCTTAAAGCTCAACATTCAGAAAATGAAGATCATGGCATCTGGTCCCATCACTTCATGGGAAATAGATGGGGAAACAGTAGAAACAGTGTCAGATTTTATTTTGGGGGGCTCCCAAATCACTGCAGATGGTGATTGCAGCCATGATATGAAAAGACGCTTACTCCTTGGAAGGAAAGTTATGACCAACTTAGATAGCATATTAAAAACAGAGACATTACTTTGCCAACAAAGGTCTGTCTAGTCAAGGCTATGGTTCTTCCAGTAGTCATGTATGGTGCAAGAGTTGGACTGTGAAGAAAGCTGAGCACCAAAGAACTGATGCTTTTGAACTGTGGTGTTGGAGAAGACTCTTGAGGGTCCCTTGGACTGCAAGGAGATCCAACTAGTCTATTCTAAAGTAGATCAGTCCTGGGTGTTCTTTGGAAAAAATGATGCTAAAGTTGAAACTCCAATATTTTTGCTACCTCACGCGAAGAGTTGACTCATTGGAAAAGACTCTGATGCTGGGAGGGATTGGGGACAGGAGAAGAACGAAATGACAGAGAATGAGATTGCTGGATGGCATCACCTACTCGATGGATGTGAGTCTGAGTGAACCCCTGGAGTTGGTGATGGACAGGGAGGCCTGGAATGCTGCAATTCATGGGGTCGCAAAGAGTCGGACCCAACTTAACAACTGAACTGAACTGAAATGAACATGTTACTCCTAGGGCATACATCCACTAGTGATTGTAGTAGTGACTTAAAACCTAACTCTACACCTAAAGCAACTAGAAAAGGAAGAAATGGAGAACCCCAGAGTTAGTAGAAGGGAAGAAATCTTAAAAATTAGGGCAGAAATAAATGCAAAAAAAAAAAAAAAGAAACCATAGCAAAAATCAACAAAGCCAAAAGCTGGTTCTTTGAAAGGATAAATAAAATTGACAAACCATTAGCCAGACTCATCAAGAAACAAAGGGAGAAAAATCAAATCAATAAAATTAGAAATGAAAGTGGAGAGATCACAACAGACAACACAGCAATACAAAGGATCATAAGAGACTATTATCAGCAATTACATGCCAATAAAATGGACAACGTGGAAGAAATGGACAAATTCTTAGAAAAGTACAACTTTCCAAAACTGAACCAGGAAGAAGTAGAAAATCTTAACAGACCCATCACAAGCACGGAAATTGAAACTGTAATCAGAAATCTTCCAGCAAAAAAAAAGCCCAGGTCCAGACGGCTTCACAGCTGAATTCTACCAAAAATTTAGAGAAGAGCTAACACCTATCCTACTCAAACTCTTCCAGAAAATTGCAGAGGAAGGTAAACTTCCAAACTCATTCTATGAGGCCACCATCACCCTAATACCAAAACCTGACAAAGATGCTACAAAAAAAAAAAAAAAAAACTATAGGCCAATATCACTGATGAACATAGATGCAAAAATCCTCAACAAAATTCTAGCAATCAGAATCCAACAACACATTAAAAAGATCATACACTATGACCAAGTGGGCTTTATCCCAGGGATGCAAGGATTCTTCAATATCCGGCAATCAATCAATGTAATTCACCACATTAGCAAATTGAAAACTAAAAGTCATATGATTATCTCAATAGATGCAGAGAAGGCCTTTGACAAAATTCAACATCCTTTTATGAAAAAACTCTCCAGAAAGCAGGAATAGACGAAACATACCTCAACATAATAAAAGCTATATATGACAAACCCACAGCAAACATTATCCTCAATGGTGAAAAACTGAAAGCATTTCCCCTAAAGTCAGAAACAAGACAAGGGCGCCCACTTTCACCGCTACTATTCAGCAAAGTTCTGGAAGTTTTGGCCACAACAATCAGAGCAGAAAAAGAAATAAAAGGAATCCAAATTGGAAAAGAAGAAGTAAAACTCTCACTGTTTGCAGATGACATGATCCTCTACATAGAAAACCCTAAAGACTCCACCAGAAAATTACTAGAGCTAATCATTGAGTATAGTAAAGTTGCAGGATATAAAATCAACACACAGAAATCCCTTGCATTCCTATACACTAATAATGAGAAAGTAGAAAAAGAAATTAAGCAAAAAATTCCATTCACCATTGCAACAGAAATAATAAAATACTTAGGAATCTATCTACCTAAAGAAACTAAAGACCTATATATAGAAAACTATAAAACACTGATGAAAGAAATCAAAGAGGACACTAAGAGATGGAGAAATATACCACGTTCATGGATTGGAAGAAATCAATATAGTGAAAATGAGTATACTACCCAAAGCAATCTATAGTTTCAATGCAATCCCTATCAAGCTACCAGCGGTATTTTGCACAGAACTAGAACAAATAATTTCAAGATTTGTATGGAAATACAAAAAAACCTCGAATAGTCAAAGCAATCTTGAGAAAGAAGAATGGAACTGGAGGAATCAACTTGCCTGACTTCAGGCTCTACTATAAAGCCACAGTCATCAACACAGTATGGTACTGGCACAAAGACAGAAATATAGATCAATGGAACAAAATAGAAAGCCCAGAGATAAATCCACACACATATGGACACCTAATCTTTGACAAAGGAGGCAAGAATGTACAATGGAGTAAAGACAATCTCTTTAACAAGTGGTGCTGGGAAAACTGGTCAACCACGTATAAAAGAATGAAACTAGATCACTTTCTAACACCACACACACAAATAAACTCAAAATGGATTAAAGATCTAAATGTAAGACCAGAAACTATAAAACTCCTAGAGGAGAACATAGGCAAAACACTCTCCAACATAATCACAGCAGGATCCTCTATGATCCACCTCCAAGAATTCTGGAAATAAAAGCAAAAATAAACAAATGGGATCTAATCAAAATTAAAAATTCTGCACAACAAAGGAAAATATAAGCAAGGTGAAAAGACAGTCTTCAGAATGGGAGAAAATAATACCAAATGAAGCAACTGACAAACAACTAATCTCAAAAATATACAAGCAACACTTGCAGCTCAATTCCAGAAAAATAAACGACCCAATCAAAAAATGGCCAAAGAACTAAATAGTACCTTACTGTCTTGATGACTGTGGCTTTGTAGTAGAGCCTGAAGTCAGGCAAGTTGATTCCTCCAGTTCCATTCTTCTTTCTCAAGATTGCTCTGGCTATTCGAGGTTTTTTGTATTTCCATACAAATCTTGAAATTATTTGTTCTGGTTCTGTGAAAAATACCGCTGGTAGCTTGATAGGGATTGCATTGAATTTGTAAATTTCTTTGGGTAGTATACTCATTTTCACTATATTGATTCTTCCGATCCATGAACATGGTATATTCTCCATCTATTAGTGTCCTCTTTGATTTCTTTCATAAGTGTTTTATAGTTTTCTATATATAGGTCTTTAGTTTCTTTAGGTAGATATATTCCTAAGTATTTTATTCTTTTCGTTTATAGATCAATGGAACAAAATAGAAAGCCCAGAGATAAATCCACACACATATGGACACGTTATCTTTGACAAAGGAGGCAAGAATATACAATGGAGTAAAGACAATCTCTTTAACAAGTGGTGCTGGGAATACTGGTCAACCACTTGTAAAAGAATGAAACGAGATCACTTTCTAACACCACATATAAAAATAAACTCAAAATGGATTAAAGATCTAAACATAAGACCAGAAACTATAAAACTCCTAGAGGAGAACATAGGCAAAACACTCTCCAACATAATCACAGCAGGATCCTCTATGATCCACCTCCCAGAATTCTGGAAATAAAAGCACAAATAAACAAATGGGATCTAATTAAAATTAAAAGCTTCTGCACAACAAAGGAAAATATAAGCAAGGTGAAAAGACAGCCTTCGGAATGAGAGAAAATAATAGCAAATGAAGCAATTCACAAACAACTAATCTCAAAAATGTACACGCAGCTTCTGCAGCTCAATTCCAGAAAAATAAATGACCCAATCAAAAAATGGGCCAAAGAACTAAATAGACATTTCTCCAAAGAAGACATACAGATGGCTAACAAACACATGAAAAGATGCTCAACGGCACTCATTATTAGAGAAATGCAAATTAAAACCACAATGAGGTACCACTTCACACCAGTCAGAATGGCTGTGATCCAAAAATCTGCAAGCAATAAATGCTGGAGAGGGTGTGGAGAAAAGGGAACCCTCCTACACCTTTCGTGGGAATACAAACTAGTACAGCCACTATGGAGAACAGTGTGGAGATTCCTTAAAAAATTGCAAATAGAACTGCCTTATGACCCAGCAATCCCACTGCTGGGCATACACACCGAGGAAACCAGAATGGAAAGAGACACATGTACCCCAATGTTCATTGCAGCACTGTTTATAATAGCCAGGACATGGAAGCAACCTAGATGTCCATCAGCAGATGAATGGATAAGAAAGTTGTGGTACATATACACGATGGAATATTACTCAGCTATTAAAAAGAATACATTTGAATCAGTTCTAATGAGATGGATGAAACTGGAGCCGATTATACAGAGTGAAGTAAGCCAGAAAGAAAAACACCAATACAGTATATTAACACATATATATGGAATTTAGAAAGATGGCAATGACGACCCTGTATGCAAGACAGCAAAAGAGAGACAGATGTGTATAATGGACTTTTGGACTCAGAGGGAGAGGGAGAGGGTGGAATGATTTGGGAGAATGGCATTGAAACATGTATACTATCATGTAAGAATCGAATCGCCAGTCTATGTCTGACGCAGGATACAGCATGCTTGGGGCTGGTGTATGGTGATGACCCAGAGAGATGTTATGGGGAGGGAGGTGGGGGGGGGTTCATGTTTGGGAACACATGTACACCTGTGGTGGATTCATGTCAATGTATGGCAAAACCAATACAGTATTGTAAAGTAAAATAAAGTAAAAATAATAATTTTAAAAAAAGAACTAAATAGACATTTCTCTAAAGACATACAGATGGCTAACAAACACATGAAAAGATGCTCAACGGCACTCATTATTAGAGAAATGCAAATCAAATCCACAATGAGGTACCGCTTCACACCAGTCAGAATGGCTGAGATCCAAAAGTCTGCAAACAATAAATGCTGGAGAGGGTGTGGAGAAAAGGGAACCCTCCTACACTGTTGGTGGGAATGCAAACTAGTACAGCCACTATGGAGAACAGTGTGGAGATTCCTTAAAAAATTGCAAATAGAACTGCCTTATGACCCAGCAATCCCACTGCTGGGCATACACACTGAGGAAACCAGAATAGAAAGAGACACATGTACCCCAATGTTCATCGCAGCATTGTTTATAATAGCCAGGACATGGAAACAAACTAGATGTCCATCAGCAGATGAATGGATAAGAAAGCTGTGGTACATATACACGATGAAATATTACTCAGCCATTAAAAAGAATACATTTGAATCAGTTCTAATGAGATGGATGCAACTGGAGCCAATTATACAGAGTGAAGTAAGCCAGAAAGAAAAACACCAATACAGTATACTAACACATATATATGGAATTTAGAAAGATGGCAATGATGACCCTGTATGTGAGAAAGCAAAAGAGACACAAATGTGTAGAGCGGACTTTTTTGATTCTGAGGGAGAGTTTGGGATGATTTGGGAGAATGGCATTTAATCATGTATACTATCATGTAAGAAACAAATCTCCAGTCTATGTCCAATGAAGGATACAGGATGCTTTGGGCTGGTGCACGGGGATGATCCAGAGAGATGATATGGGGTGGGAGGTGGGAGGGGAGTTCGTGTCTGGGAACTCATGTACACCCGTGGTGGATTCATGTCAATGTATGTCAAAGCCAATACAGTATTGTAAAAAAAAATAAAAATAAAAACAATTATGGAAGCAATCATTAAAAAAAAAAAAAAGGAGAGGGAAGCTACTGAGGTTAAAAAGTATAAAGAGGGATATTGAATACCAAGATAAGTAAATAAATTAATTAGGGAATGAAAAACACTGAAAAGAGAAATAAGAAAAGGAGGAAAAATTAGCAATAATTTGGGGACTACTCATTGAGGAATAGTGTTAAATTGTTTCCTCTGTTTCTTTCTCTGTCTCCCTCTGTCTCTCTCATACACATACACATGGACATGAATAAAATTATTTAAAAAAAAACTTTTAGTCAGTGTGATAAGATCTATAAATACAACCAAGAATAGGATACAGAAAACCTTCAGTATAATTGGGGAAGCTTGTATTGCCATTACCTCTATCCTACCAGAATTAGTTTCTGCTCAATCCCTAACAATTATCTATTGTCATAGTTAAACTTGTATATTTTCTCTTTGAAACTTTCCCTAAACATATTTAATTAGTCACCCCCATTTTGTGTGGTCTAAGTTATTATTTGTAATAATTCTATCTTTTTGATAATTATTTTTAATAGCTATGGCAGATACTTTATTAAAAAATATTATAATAGATTCAATAGTTTGATATGGTTGAATCTGAGACTCTGAAAGAATGTATGAACAGTTGTACCTTGATATTGAGTTGCGTAGACATTTGGAGCTTGAGCTTCAATTATGGGCCTCTAGCTCAGAAGATAAATTTTGTTTAATTTTCATAGAATATCTTCAAAACAAATGTCTTTTCACCTTGCTTATAGTTAGACAGTGGGAACATGCAGAAAATACTTATCTTTAACAAAATTTCTTAGAAATAATGAGTAGAAGAAGATTGATCCTAAGTGTTTATAATGCTAATACCAATTTCTCTCTGAATTGTAATCATCTGTATTGACTACTGTATTCTCTGTCTCTTGCACCCAGCAGAGGTGGGTTCATATAACACTCTTACTAACAGTGGCTCATGTAAACATTCAGTAAGTATTCCTTATGAATATATATCCTAATATGCATTAGTGTGGTGACTTCAGTTGTCTCTGATTCTTACCTGCCTTGATTATTTAGTTCAATCACTTTACCATTGCTGCAAAATTTAAATTCACTCTGGATGCAACATTTTCTTATCCTACATTGATATTGTACTAAAAAATGAAAATAAATATCAATAACAGCATAGGATTACTGCCCTGCTTTGATAGGTGGATGATAAAAGTCTGGCTAATAAAAGTTAGTTTAGTTATAGTTTCTATATAAAGATTAATTATGCATAAGTTAATGGATATTTTCTTAATTATTTGTTGATAGGTTTTATGACTTTAATAGACTCAAAGTTTCAGTATGTCCGTGGGTCAATAAAGATTTCTTATATATTAGATGCAATGTTCACTGCATGCATGTTCAGTTACTCAGTAGCGTCCAGCTCTTTGAGATCCCATAGACTGAGCCTGTCAGGCTTCTCTGTCCTTGGAATTTTCCAGGCAAGAAAACTGGAGAGGGTTGCCATTTCCTTTCCCAGGGAATCTTCCCCCAAGGGATCAAATCCTGCATCTCTTCTGTCTTCTGCATCAGCAGGCAGATTTTTACCAATGCGCCTACTGAGAAGCCCTACAATGCTCGTATAAGGCTATTAAAGTAACTACCTAATTATCCAAACCACTAAGCAGAAGAAGCAAGTTTTTTGTTTAACTGGAGCTTTAAGAATCCTAAAGAAGGAGATTTGGATATTAACTTTGACTAGAGTCAGAAGGGAAAGCCTGTTCACTGTGTTCCCTGACTTCTTTAAGAAAATAAAAGAAAGAAAAAGAAATGGAAAGGAAAGGAACAGAAAGGAAGAATCAGGAATATCTTATTACAATATTCTTTACAGAGAAAGAATGAGTGGTGGATAAAAGACTACAGTTCAGTTCAGTTCAGTTCAGTTCAGTTCAGTCTTAGTCGTATCTGACTCTTTGTGACCCCATGGACTGCAGCACACCAGGCTTCCCTGTCCATCACCAACTCCCAGAGCCTTCTCAAACCCATGTACATCAAGTCAATGATGCCTGATGGTGGGAAAGATTGAGTCAGCAATATAAATTATTTTAATGCATGTTGTTGTTTACATGCTAAATCTTATCCAACTTTTTTGCACCCCCATGGATTGTAGCCCACCAAGCTAGTCTGCCCATGGAATTTTCCAGGCAAGAATGCTGCAGTGGTTGCCATATTCTGCCATATTCTACTCCAGGATATCTTCACAAACCAGTGATCAAACCCATGTCTTCTGCATTGGCGGGCAGATTTTTTACCACTGAACCACCAGGGAAGCCCCTTTACACATAATTATGTTAAATTTAAGGTTCGATAATATGCTAGTCTAATGACAGGAAACCTATTGCACAGCCCTTTCCAAATATCCTTGATTAATTTAATAGACAGGTACACACACTTGAGATCTCCAGTAAAGGAGTTCAGGACTATGCATTTTAACAAACACACAAGGTAATTATTCAGTTTTGAGGAACACAGAAAAACTGGACTTCAGAATAGAAAAATATAATTTAGATTCCGAGCTCTCCTATTTTTGTTTGACTTTGCACATAAACAATTTTAAATTAACCTTAGCAGAATTTTAATGTGTCTATTATATTTAGAGAGGACTTTTTGCCTGGTACTACAGTTGAGTATTTTGTTTTGTAAAGTAATAAGTTCAAAAGATATATGTTCCAATGTCTTTTCCTGTTTTAAAATGTTGATGTCATAAAACTGCTACCATTTTTTTTGCTTGTTTATTTGTCTTCATTATTTTCAAGAGATTTGTGGGAGCATAGCTTAATTAGAAAATGCTGAGATGAAAGGGATACATTAGCAAGAAGTTTAAGTACATTGAGGTTATCTCACTAGTTTTCTAATATACACAATTTTAGATGCTCTATTAACCTAATCAAATGAAATACAGCTATGATTACATGAGTCACACTCAGAGTGGGATTTTGTTTTAGCAGAGTGGCATAGCAGTATCAATGGAATTAAAATATATGTATTTGACTTTGCCAAGTTAGTTGTGAGGCAACCTGGATAAAGGAAATCAACCCTAAATATTCATTGGAAGGACTGTCACTGAAGCTGAAGCTTCAATACTTTGGCCACCTGCTGTGAAGAGCCAACTCATTGGAAAAGACCCTGATTCTGGGAATGATTGAAGGCAAAAGGAGAAGGGAACTGCAGAGGATGAAATGATTAGATAGCATCACCAACTCAATGGACATGAACTTAAGTTAACTTTGGGAGATAGTAGGGCTTTCCAGATTGCTCAATAGTAAAGAATCCACCTTCCAATGCAGAAGCCACAGGAGATGAAAGTTTGATCCCTGGGTCAGGAAGATCCCATGGACAGAGGAGTCTGGCTGGCTGTAGTCCATCCAGTTGCAAAGAGTCAGACATGACTTAGCAACTGCAAAACAACAGCAAACAACTAAACTAATTAATATGGTAAATTCATGCTAATCACCTTATAAAATATATAGCTAAAATTTGAATCTCAGAAAATCTTGACCTGAGTTCAGATTTCTCAGGAGGCAAGTAAGGTGGTCTGGTATTCCTATCTCTTGAAAAAATTTTCACAGTTAGTTATGATCTACACAGTCAAAGGCTTTGACATAATCAGTAAAACAGAAATAGATGTTTTTGTGAAATTCTCTTGCCTTTTTGAAGATTCAGTGGATATTGGAAATTTGACTTCTGGTTCCTCTGGCTTTTCTAAATCCAGCTTGAACATCTGGAAGTTCATGGTTAACATACTGTGGAAGCCTGACTTAGAGAATTTTGAGCATTATTCTGCTAGCATGTGAGATGAGTGCAATTGTGTGGTGGTTTGAACATTCTTTGGCATTGCCTTTCTTTAGGAGTGGAATGAAAGTTGACCTTTTCCAGTCCTGTGACAATTGCTGAGTTTTCCAATACATATGTAGTAGATTCAAAAGAGATATGTTTTAATGTCTTTTCCAGTTTTAAAATGTGTGTAAATATACATGTATATGCACACATATATATATAAATACACATATGTTTGCACAAATATACATATATGCATGTATTTTAACAAAAGCAAATTTATGTTTATAGGCTATTTCAAGTTTTTGTGTAATGAAATTTAAAATAATGCATATTTTAAAACTTTGGTAGATATATTTTTCCAATTAGTATGGCACCCTACCATGGCAGTAAAGAATGTTTCAGCAATATATGACAGTGCCAACATTCTCTTTAGCAATGAAAGGCATTCCCTTTGTTGGTTGATATGCTATGTAAATTTGTATTTTTTTTGATACTTGTATCTTTATTGATATTAAGATTAGCACCTTTTAACTTTCATGGTGAATTTTCTATTCATATCCATTTCAGATTTTTCTTACCATACTTCTTTGTTTTAAAAATCAGAATTATTACTTCATAAATCTTAAAAATATTTAATAGTCATTTGCATTTTGATGCTACATATTTTACCATACTTTAATTTTTTTTCATATTGATAATATGTGTGCATCTTTCCTTTATTAACATAGGTTTTCTTTTTGGCTTGGAAGATCTATATTTCAAGTTTTCTCAAGCATTTTTCTAGTATTTTGTCTAATTTTCATTAGTCATTTAATTTTTTTAAGTTAACTCTATGATATGTTGGGTTTAAATTATCTATTTAAAGTAGTGAAATGAAAAATTAGAAAACGTGTTTTTCCTTTCAGATTTATAATTTATTAAGATGAAATCATTCATAAATAAACCTCCTTTCCCCACAGAGTTGAAATGCAAACATTTCTACACTAAACTTTATAGACTATGTATTCTATTACAGTAATCTAATTCACTATTCCTGTGAAAATATCATGTTATGATTACAGTAGTTTCATAAAAAAAATTCAATATCTTGTTAACTCTGTCCTTCATAATTCTTTTTTTAGTCCTTATGTTTTCTTATTTAATAGAACTGCAGCCTTCTTTATTAGCATTAGAATTTAGAAAACCATCCTCAGGGATTATCAATGGAATTTCATTATACATTATTTTTGGAGGATTGTTTCTTTCTTGAAAGTAAATCTGCTCATTAAGAACATAATGGAACGTTTCAATTTTTCTTACAGTTTCAATGTCCTTAAAAAATCTGTTGTTTCCCTCATATTAATATAAATTTTGTACATTCCTTATTATATCTATTCTCTGGTTCTTATAATTTTGACTAGTATTTTAATATATATTTATATATGTGTGCCTATTTCTATCTGCATATGGCTCTTTCTTGAGTTAGAGAAAAACTTTTGTTTACCTTTTTACCAACTATCTTAATTTTTTTCTATTATTTCAGTGTTTAAATAGACATTGAAGTTTATAATCCTATCATTAAAAAAAAATGCATTATCTTGGCATTTCTTTCCAAAATATGTATAATTTCCTCCGACCATGACCAATACAAAGAAAAAACATTCCTCTTTTAGTCCTTAATTTAATAGAAAATACTTCAATTGTCTCCATGTTGTCTGAAGTTTTCTATCATGCCTTGAAAATTAACTCTATCCTGTTGAACTAGTTTCTATTTCACTTAGAATTTTACTATGAATGACTGATTTTTCATGGCTTGGTTTTCTAGAATCTATTGTTAAATTATTTATTTTCCTTCTTTATTTTTTACCTTTGCATTGAATTTTCTGGATTTAAAGCTGAGTGATTATAGTATGCTGTTTTTATAAACTGCTGATTTAATATAGAATTATGTATCTTCTATATATATTTACAAGTGACTATAAACTTGGATTATATTTGGTAGAATATTAAGTTTATGTGAAGTTGCAATTTTTATAACATAATATGAAGAAAATTTTAATTGACAAATAAAAATCAGCTATTAAAACATTGATGCTCCATATCTTTCTTTTAAAAGTGAGGTTTAATTGCCCTTGTGATCTCTTCATTAGTATTTGCCAGTTCAATTTTTTTTAACTTCTCTTGTGTAAAATTGTTAGCTTATACTTTGCTGGAAAATAATCAATTTTCTCAGGATTTTATCAAGTACTATGTATTGCATGTCATATTCTTTCATGATTTTAGGGTTTTTTTCATTTCATTTCACTATCTTTTTCTATTTATGAATTTAAGTTAAGATGCTTTAGTCAACAAGTAAAATGATAAATCTGGATAATCAAATGATCTCTATAAACAATGAGATATATTAATTAAAATGTTATCATTGCTTATTAATAGCTATGTACCTAGTTATGAAAAAAATTATAAATGTAATATGATAAAAGAGTGGAAGGTGAAGTTTAATAGCAAAAGATGGAGTAGAGTTAAATATTCTCTTCCTTCAGGTGGTTAAAACCCATGCTGATAATTTAGTTAACTGCATAGATTTCCAAGGGAATTATGTTCTCCCTTACATTTCAAAAAGGGCATTGAAAACTAAGTTCAAGCTGATGTATTGCAAGATAATCAAGTTACAATATCCAGTTTCTATTAAGCATTTAAGCTTCAAATAATTTAGAGAACAATTTGATGACTCTTGTCTTATACAAAGTTAGGGACTTCCCTTGGAAGTCCTGTCTGCATTCTTCTCAGGCCCTACATCACTGCAGCCCTTTAAAATTTTGCCCAGGGCCAAGGGTACCATTGCCAAGACACCCAATCTGACATCTCTTCTTTGCTAAGAGAGTCAGCCAATCCACATGTATTGTAACAACTGACATCTGATTGTGTTCCTTTCATTTATACCTATTATCTGAATGCATTTTTGTTCATTCATCTTTTCACTTGTCCTAGTTCTTAAATTCAGTTCAGCTTTTCAATTTTGCCTGATCCTTCTTCTTATCAATAATAAACAGAGCCATATTTCTTTAGTCTCAAATTATGCTCTCAGCCATATGATTTATTTACCAACAGCTTTTCCATCAGAATGAAATGTTTTGAAGGCTTTCACTTTGCTACTTCATTCCCCTCCAACATGAAATCTTAATTTAGAATTATTTTGCTTTCTGGTTTTATCTCTGAGTATATTGCCAAAATATAAAATGCCTTAGTTCCTGTTTATTATATATTTTTTCTAACATATTTTATCATCTATATCAATAATCATTACTTAGTTATTTTTAACTACAGTTACAATATTACCAACAGAATTTAAGCATAGTATAAGCCTTTTAGCTAGCCACTGATTGCCTAATGTATCTTTTATATCTTTTGATATACATACTGATTCAACTGATATTTGGTTAGAGTACATAGGAATGAACATTTTTTGAGTTTTCATATGTCTAAATATGTAGCACTTTGATTTTGACAGTGAAGAGATACATTGGCTGGATAGAGGATTCTGGATCGCTGTCATATTCTCTCAGTCTATAAATGTTTTTATAATATCCTTAGCTCCTGGTATAACTGATAACATAAATGTAAGTAGGTTTTAATTGGGCCTGAAGGTTGGTTAAATATCCATTTATCCTGAAAATGTAGAAATATTACTGCTGTATCATAGAATAAATCTTTAAAATTCATATTCTAAGAACTAGTTTTAAAAATTTTCTTCAATTTAGAGCAGTTCTCTAAATTGTAACCATCTCTGAAATATTTGCTATTTTTTATTTGCATATGAGATTTCCTTTATATGTTCTCTAAGCCTGTTATTTTCCCTCATGAATTTCATTTCCATAAATATTACAGACAGAAAGAAAGTGAGTCTCTCAGTCATGTCCAAGAATTCTCCAGGCCAGAATACTGGAGTGGGTAGCCTTTCCCTTCTCCAGGGGATCTTCCCAATCCAGGGATCAAACCCAGGTCTCCCACATTGCAGGTGGATTCTTTATCAGCTAAGCCACCAGGGAAGCCCAAGAATATAAATTTACATAAAACATTACCAAATGTTTATGAGGCAGCTTATTTCAAGTTAACTCTCATCTACCTAAAGGATGCCAACAAATAATTTAAAATAAAATGGATCATAGCAGTAGTGCCTCATATATTAGAAATTTACATGGTTTCTCAGCCTAGGTATTACTTGTGTTTTAGGATGAATAATGTTCTTGTGGGAGGGGCTGTATAGAGTGTTTAGCACTAACCCTATCCTCTACAAAATATATGCTAGTAGCACCCACTCCACAGCTTTGACAACCAAAAATGTCTCCAGACATTGCCAGTAGTCCCTTTGGGAGAGAAATTGATGTTAGTTAAGAACTCTTGCTCTGGTGTTCTTCTTCAGGGACAACATCCTTCATGCTAACAAGATTTAAGCACCATATTTAAATATTTGATTGGTAAAATGGCAATTTAAATCTTTAAAGAATCTAGTTGTTAACCTGTCAATGTCAGTTCTTATCTCAAGCAGGTTTAATGATCACCCCTTAGTGGAAATATCATTTCTAAATGATTTTATTCATGGTTTCTACAGGATGTTTCACAAAGCTCTCTGTCTCAAGCTGTATCAGTCATGTCTTTTGTTTAGTTTCTTGAAATAATATCTGTAATTCATCATGGGAATAATGTGTGAATAAAGCATTCACCTTAGAGCTGGTATTTCCTCCAGCTGGGATTGAGATGTCTAGTTTCCCATAGCCATCTGGGCTTCTGACAATAGTCTGGCAACACCAGACAGACATGTTGTCCTACAGAAGGTGGACTCTTTAGTGTTTGATAAGTTACTGGGTCTGAGAGAAGAGCATCTACTAAAACGGAGTCAAGAGAAAACAAAGAGTAGGATGTATGCTCCAGTCTTTTCCTATTTAATCTCTGACATTCGTGCTTTTCTGTACTAAACATTAACTTGCATCATTTACTCAGCTCCCTGAGCTTGGCAAGAAGCCATTTCAGTTTGTTCACTCTTGGCAAAGACACTTTCATATCAAAGAAAGGCATTAGTAGATTAGTCACACTTTTAGCACAAATATGTGGACTTTGTGCTACCAGAGCTTTGCATGCATTAATTCAGATAGTGCATAGAATAGTACTTGTCACTCAATAAGGCATATGAGTGAAGCCACTCCAAAATTAAATCTTTGATCTGCTTAGTTTTGTGTTAATTTCTAGGTTTTTATAATAACAGCTATTCACCAATGTTGTGCAGTATAATCACATTTACTTTTCTGAGTTATTGGAGTGGCCAAACATATAGACAAATAACTTTCTAACTCAGGATGGTGGCTCTTTCCTGTTTGTACATATGATAGCTCTCCAGGAATCAAACCTACCCTCGAAGGACAATTTTGTTTATTACTTTATATGTGATACCCAAGCTTGCCCTTTATGTTTACCTATACTTCATTGAAGAAAAAGTAGGCTGATGTTGCGACAGGGATTATATTAGTCAATTCCCAGATAAAATATTTAAAATAAAAATAATATCTATAATATCCTAATAGTCCACCAATTCTCCTCTTTCAGTGATAGAAGTTAATGCTCCTCCCTATATCTCAACTCATTTTGCTATAGTCCAAGTGTTAAAGGCTTTCTTGGGCAATAAATTCACTTCAAAATCTTTATATATAACACTAGACATAGAAGATTTCAAGCTGTGAGATCCAGTTGCCACATCCTTAAAACCAGTTCTAGGTCTAAAGCAAGAAAAAGCAAGCACATATGATCTATTTCTGGAAAATGAAATACAGCATTTTTAAATGGTAAAAAAAAAAAAGTAAGTTTGTTGTCAGCTATAACCAGTTAGTGCCCAAAGTAATTTATGTACATTTACAATTAGCTCTGTGTTTTATATATGTGTGTGTATATACATACACACACACACACACACACACATGATTATTTGGGCTTTCCAGGCTTATATTAGTGGAAAAGAACCCATCTGATAATACAGAAGACAAAAAAAGATATGGGTTTGATCCTTCAGTGAAGTAGATCCTCTAGAGGAGGGCATGGCAACCCACTCCAGTATTCTTGCTTGGAGAATTCCATGGACAGAAAAGCCTGGTGAGTCACAGTCCATGGGGTTTCAAGGAGTCACAAAGAGACTGAATTTTATAATATTGTAACTTTAAGAGGACCTTTAAAAACTGACAGGAATTTAGAATTAAAAACTGTCAGTAGGTGGAATTGGTTTCATTCATGCCCAATTAATGCCATCTGTGATCCTACTGCAGCTAAATAATGTCAATTGCTCTTGGATCAACAGTTTCAGTTCTGGGTCCATTACTTATTAAGCATATTATTTTGGTGAAATTCTTTATCTTCTGTAAGGTTTAGTTTCCTCATTGTGTTAGTGTTCTCCAGGGGTTTCCCAGGTGATGCTAGTAGTAAAGAACCTACTAACAGTGTAAGAGATTTAAGAGATGTGAGTTCCATCCCTGGGTTGGGAAGATCCCCTAGAGGAGGGCGTGATAACCTACTCTGGTATTCTTGCATGGAAAATCCCATGGACAGAGGATCTTGGTGGGCTACAGTTCATGGGGGTTTCAAAGAGTGGGACTTGACTGAATGACTAAGGTTTAATAGCAAGTATTATCTTTAATATCAAGCAAAAATCATGGTTGCTAATCTAGCTTTTATTATACTATATGTTTCAAATGGGAAATCATAATCTTGCACATTTTTGACACAATATTTTCCATTTCGTTATTTTCTTTGGTTGCATATCCCACATTGGAAGGAGATAAAGGGAGGGGAGAGTTAAATGGCAATACAAACCTGTAACACCCTGGATAATACACCAAGATCTATATTAATGATAGTGATGGCAGAGAAAGAGCAGGAGCAGGTAGGCGGTCAGAGCCCGAATTCCATTGTCATGGTTTTAGCAGGCTGTGTCCATGGAATTTTCCAGGCAAGAATACTGCAGAGGGTTGCCATTTCCTCCTCCAGGGGATCTCCTCTACCCAGTGATGGAACCCCTGTTTGTTGTCCTGACCCAGGGAGAGAACTCACATGTCTCTGGCATCTCTTGTATTGACAAGCAGATTCTTTACCACTAGTACCACCTGGGAAGCCCATGTTAACAACATAGAAGTTCACTAACAAGCTGCAAGATGCAAAAAATACCTTGAATTAGGATTTCCTTAAGTCATATGTTACGGAATTGAACCTCAAGGGTAAAACCAGATTCAGAACATCTTGGCAGGTACAGTGCATTATAGACAAGTTAAAGAAATCTTTGAGTTTATCAGAAAAATTAATAGAAAACTTCTGGACATGGATTTAAGCAAAATCCAGGAAATAGTGGAGGATAGAGGAGCCTGTTGTGCTACAGTACATGAGGTGGCAGAGTCTGACATGACTTTAGCAACTGAACAATAACAACTTCTGTAAACCACTAGAATTCTTACTAGTAAAATAAGATGTTGCCATTTAGATATTTTTTTCTTAAATAATCTTACTGAGAGTTTGTGAATTATTTTCCCTAAGAATATTACAATAAAAATTAGAATGCAAGGGTAACAATAGAACATTTTCCTAAATATTATTTTAGTCACCATTTGATATACCCACCTTTACAAGTGAAAAAGGACAGGTACTATTCTGTTAAGAGAAAGCAAAAATGTTAGTTGCTCAGTCATGTCCAACTCTGTGTGACCCCGTGGACAATAGCCTTACAGGTTCTTTTGTTCATGGGATTCTCCAGGCAAGAATACTGGAGTGGGTAGCCATTTCCTTCTCTGGGGGAGTCTTCACAAGCCAGTGATCAAACCCAGGAGTCCTCTACTGCCGGCAGATTCTTTACCATCTGAGCCAACATGGAAGTTTCCATTAATATAGACTATTTATATAATATAATAAGTTGTATTATGGTGTTATACAATATAATAATATAAATTATATTTAATATATATGATTATATAATACAATGTTCTTCTCATCTAGAAGAACCACAAACCATAGTTTCTCTTTTCCTTATACTTCACTGACCATGAATGATACCAAACTGCTCTTTACCTTTTATATATAAAATTCTAGAGGCCTGCATATTTTATAGCTAGACACAGCTTAAATTTTTAATCAGTATCTTATTCTCGTCATTCTCTTATTGCACTGTAATTTGTTGTACATTGGGAAAACTGTCAGAAATGTCACAGTACATGATTTCTAAATATTTTTCAGCAGGTAGATTATTACCTACAGAGCAATACCAAAATATACGTACTTAAGAATTTTGCCCAGAGAGGAATTAAGAGTCTGTGGCAAATATTTTTATTTGCTAAAGCTGTCTATTCAGATTTTATAAAATAGACAGTATATTATGGTGTCTGATAGTGTGTTAGTGTTAGTTGCTCAGTCGTGCCCGACTCTTTGCGACCCCATGGACTGCAGCCCACCAGGCTCCTCTGTCCATAAGATTTTCCAGGCAAGGATAGTGGAATGTATTGCCATTTCCTTCTCCAGGGGATCGTTCCAACCCAGGGATCAAACCTGGGTCTCCTGCACTGCAGGAAGATTCTTTACCGACTGAGCTACAAATCTTCATTTAAATTCCATTCTGCTTTCTACTGGCTGTTTGACACTGAGCAAGGTTCTTAATCTCTCTGAACCTTTTACCTCTTTATACATAGTTTCAGTAATAGTTCACTGTGTGAATTTAAATATAAAATGAGATGTTTTGTGGAAGTTAATTAGAATAGTGTCTTGTAAGGTATTAACATAGTTTTACTATTTTAACATTACATATTATTTATAATTGCATTAATGTAATAACTAAGTAGCATGATTAAATCAAAATATCTTTAATTATTGCTAAAATGTCAGGTATCAGGTATTGTACTAACTTTTAGGAATTTGAAGACAAGCAAATGATTTGTTTATAAGCTTGTGGGGGAGGTAAACATCAATCAAGTAGTCATACAAAATAATGGAAAAAAACACAATTGTAATTAGTGTTAAAAAGAGACAATTCATGTTAAAGAATTATATCTTTTCCTTAAAATTGAAGTTAACTTTAAAAACATGAGTTTTATGGATCTTCTTAAGGATTTTAATAATTTTCTGAATTTTTCTAAAGTTCTAAATAATTTTCTAAATCATCAAACCAAGAGAAATCAATAATGTTTTTAAAATAAAGTGCTAACATGACCAATAATTTATGTTAAAAATTTGCCTCTGATAAATGTCTGAGAAAACAGTTAAAAAGAGTCTGAGATTGGATAAGGAGAGGCCAATTATCAAATTGTTGCAATACATCAGCCTACAGATGGTGGTAGATTTTGGCTGTGAATATTGAAAGGAATCACAGATTTTATAAAAATTTATGATGTAAATTGGTTGAACCTGATAATAAATGATTACAGTTAATGGAAGGGAGATGTCAATGCTGACACCTAACTTACTGGCATGCCAAATGATGTGGATGGTATTGATATTGCAAGAGCATTGATAGTAAGTAATAATGATATATCTGGACCTTAAGGTGACAATAGCCTGTTACCTTACTTATGGGGACTGGAATGCAAAAGTAGGAAGTCAAGAAACATCTGGAGTAACAGGCAAATTTGGCCTAGGAGTACAGAATAAGGCAGGGAAAAGGCTAATAGAGTTTTGCCAAGAGAAAGCACTGGTCATAGCAAACACCCTTTTCCAACAACACAAGAGAAGACTCTACACATGGGCATCACCAGATGGCAAACACTGAAATCAAATTAATTATATTATTCACAGCCAAAGATGGAGACACTCTATACAGTCAGCAAAAACAAGACAGGAGCTCACTGTGGCTCAGACCATGAGAACTTTATTGCCAAATAAAGACTTAAACTGAAGAAAGTGGGGAAAATCACTAGACCGTTCAGGTATGACCTAAATCATATCCCTTATGATTATACAGTGGAAGTGAGAAATAGATTTAAGGGTCTAGATCTGATAGACACAATGCCTGATGAACTATGGACAGAGGTTCCTGACATTGTACAGCAGACAGGGATCAAGACCATCCCCAAGAAAAAGAATTGCAAAAAAAAACAAAATGGCTGTCTGAGAAGGGCTTACAAATAGCTGTGAAAAGAAGAGAAGCAAAAAGCAAAGAGAAAAGGAAAGATATACCCATTTGAAGGCAGAGTTCCAAAGAATAGCATGGAGAGATAAGAAAGCCTTCTTCAGTGATCAATGCAAAGAAATAGAGGAAAATAAATGGGAAAGACTAGAGATCTCTTCAGGAAAATTAGAGATACCAAGGAAACATTTCATGCAAAGATGGTCTCAGTAAAGGACAGAAATGGTACTGACCTAATAGAAGTAGAAGATATTAAGAAAAGGTGGCAAGAATACACAGAAAAACTGTACAAAAAAGATCTTCATGATCCTGATAATCATGACGGTGTGATCACTCACCTAGAGCCAGACATCCTGGAATGTGAAGTCAGGTGGGCCTTAGAAAGCATGACTAGGAACAAACCTAGTGGAGGTGATGGAATTCCAGTTGAGCTATTCCAGTCCTAAAAGATGATGCTGTGAAAGTGCTGCACTCAACATGCCAGCAAATTTGGAAAACTCAGCAGTGGTCACAGGACTGGAAAAGTCAGGTTTCATTCCAATCTCAAACAGAGGCAATGCCAAAAAATGCTCAAAGTACCACACAATTGCATTCATCTCACACGCTAGTAAAGTAATGTTCAAAATTCTCCAAGCCAGGCTTCAGCAATATGTGAATCATGAACTTCCAGATGTTCAAGCTAGATTTAGAAAAGGCAAAGGAGCCAGAGATCAAATTTCAAACATCCACTGGGTCATCAAAAAAGCAAGAGACATCCAGAAAAATATATATTTCTGCTTTATTAACTATGCCAGAGCCTTTGACTGTGTGGATCACAGTAAACTGTGGAATACCAGACCACCTGACCTGTCTCTTGAGAAATCTGTATGCAGGTCAGGAAGCAACAGTTCGAACTGGGCATGGAACAACAGACTGATTCCAAATAGGAAACGGATTATGTCAAGCCTGTATATTGTCATCCTGCTTATTTAACTTATATGCAGAGTACATAATGAGAAATGCTGGGCTGGAAGAGGCACAAGCTGGACTCAAGATTGCCGGGAGAAATATCCATAACCTCAGATATACAGATGACACTACCCTTATGGCAGAAAGTGAAGAGGAACGAAAACGTCTCTTGATGAAAGAGTAGAGTGAAATGTTGACTTAAAGCTCAATATTCAGAAAACTAAGATCATGGCATCCAGCTCCATCACTTCATGGAAAATTGATGGGGAAACACTGGAAGCAATGTCAGACTTTATTTTTGGGGGGCTCCCAAAGCAAGCAGATGGTGACTGCAGCCATGAAATGAAAAGATGCTTGCTCCTTGGAAGGAAAGTTATGACCAACCTAGATATCATAAAACAGAGACATTACTTTGTCAACATAGGTCTGTTTAGTCAAGGCAATGGTTTTTCAGTTGTCATGTATGGATGTGAGAGTTGGGCTTAAAGAAAGCTGAGTGACAAAGAATTGATGCTTTTGAACTGTGGTGTTGGAGAAGACTCTTGAGAGTCCTTTAGACTGCAAAGAGAACCAACCAATCCATCCTAAAGGAGATCAGTCCTGGATGTTCATTGGAAGGAATGATGCTGAAGCTGAAACTCCAATACTTTGCCCACCTGATGTGAAGAGCTGACTCATTTGAAAACACATTGATTCTGGGAAAGATTGAGGGCAGGTGGAAAACGGGATGACAGAGGATGATATGCTTGGATGACATCACTGACTCAATGGACATTAATTTGGGTAAACTCCGGGAGTTGGTGATGGACAGGGAGGCCTGGCGTGCTGTCTTTCATGGGTCACAAAGAGTCAGGCCCGTCTGAGCGACTGAACTGAACTGAACCTTGAGGTCTAAGCAATCACTTGTAGCCATCATATTGAGGTTAAACATCTCCTCTAAAAATGTAAGTCATGGCTCAAGAAGAGTTAGAACAGAAAACAGCTGAATGTTGAAGAGATGAGAATAATGCCATTCTTCCCAACACATTTTGAACTTGAAAACTTCCAACATCAGAAACCTATGAGTAATAGTTCTACTTTTGTTCAAGATGGAGTAATAAAGATCAGATTTACCTTCCTGCTTAAACAACAAAAAAAGAAAATATGAAACAATGTTTTTAAATTCACTGGACTTTACATATATTTAGTGATCCTTGAGAAATGAGAAAGAAGTAAGTTGAGCTCTGTGAACATTAAAATTTATTGTTCAGAGAATGTGAAACCAGACAAACTCCAATGTATTCCCTGAGATAAAGCTGAGATTACAGAAAGACCAAGGTAGCTGTTGTCACAGGAAAGAATACAGAAAAGAGGGGAGCGAGAAAATTCCAGAAATTTGGAATTTCTCCTTTGAGTATTTACACTATGATGTAGAGTAGATCTTCCCTGGTGACTCAGCTGGGAAGATCTAACCTGCCAATGCAGGAGACACAGGTTCGATCCCTGGGTTAGGAAGATCCTCTGGAGAAGGAAATGGTAACCCTGCCCAGTATTATTGCCTGGAAAATCCCGTGGACAGAGGAGCCTGGTGGGCTACAGTCCATGGGGTTACAAAAAAGTCTGACATGATTTAGCGACTACACCATCACCACCACCAAGTGTGTAACAGCATTATGTCTTAAAAAAGTAATGTATGTGCCATAATTAAAAAGTACTTTATTCCTAAAAATGCTAACCACCATCTGAGCCTGCAGCGAGCTGTAATCTTTTTGTAATAATAATGTCAAAGGTCACTGATCACAGGTCATCATAATAAATACAATAAAAATAAAAGTTTGAGATATTGTGAGAATTACCAAAATATTGTTGGAAGAATGGTGCCAATAGCCTTGCTTGCCACAAACCTTCAATTTGAAAAAAACGTATCTGTGAAGTGCAATAAAATGAAGCACAGTAGGCCATAATAATTATTTTATATATTTTATAGATGTTTTCCATATATATGTATATATATATATTTACATACATATAATCTCTCGTGTATATGGCATAAATATATGTACATATATGTGTCCCTCTGAAGATACCCTTAAAATAAGAAAACAGTAATACTAGAAGATCCACTGTAGGATGGCATGACAACCTGTTTCAGTATTCTTGCCTGGAGAATCCCATGACAGTAGAGCCTGGCAGGCTACAGTCCATTGGGTCACAAAGAGTCAGACATAACAGAAGCGACTTTGCACACATGCAATAAGTCAAAAAAGGAAATAAAATATAATAAAAAATAAGCAATTCAAGCAATAGAGTAAAACAGGAACAAAAATAGACTGGAAAGAAGGAACAAGATGTAGACAGTACCATTAAAATTAATCACATAAGGAATAACACTGGAGTGGGTTGCCATTTTCTTCTCCAGTGCCTGAAAGTGAAAAGTGAAAGTGAAGTCACTCAGTTGTGTCTGACTCTTCATGACCCCATAGACTGCAGCCCACCAGGCTCCTCCATCCATGGGATTTTCCAAGCAAGAGTACTGGAGTGGGGTGCCATTGCCTTCTCTTTTCTTGCTCTACATATCTGTTTTTATGCCAGTATCATAATGTCTTAATTACTATGGGTTTGTAATATATTTTGTAATTAGGAAGCATAATGTTTCTGCCTTATTCTTCTTTCTCAGGATTGAATTGACTACTCATATTTTTTTCTGTGTGGTCCCATATGCATTTTGGGATTGTTTTTGCTATTTATATAATAAAAACATTGGGTACAGAAATATCTGCAAATCACATAAAAAGATGGTATAAAAAATACAAGGAGATCAACAACTCAACAGTAAAAAATATAAATGATCTAATTAAAAATGGGCAAGGGATAATGAATAAACATTTCTTCAAGGAAGACATACAAGTAGCCAATGGATATTGATAAATATTGCTATTAATCAGGGAAATTAAAATTTAAACCATGAACAGTTAATGCCTCATACCTGTTAGGATGGCCATTATCCAAAGAACAAAAGATACTATGTTAATGAGGAGGATGTAGGGAAATTGGAACCCTTGAATACTAATGCTGAGAATATAAAATACAGTGACTGTTACAGAAAAGAGCATGAAAATTTTTCAAAAGATTAAAAATAGAATTAGCTTATGATATATACAAAATATATTACATTTTATGGCAAATAGATGGTGAAACAGTGACAGGCGTTTTTTTCTTAGAATCCAAAATCACTGGAGATGGTGACTGTAGCCATGAAGTTAAAAGATGCTTGCTCCTTGGAAGAAAAGTTATGACCAACCTAGATAGCATATTAAAAAGCAGAGATATTACTTTGCCAAAAAAGGTCCATTTAGTCAAAGCTATATTTTTTTCCAGTAGTCATGTATGGATGTGAGAGATGGACTCTAAAGAAAGCTGAGTGCCAAAGAATTGATGGTTTTGAACTGTGGTTTTGGAGAAGACTCTTGAGAGTCCCTTAGACTGCAAGGAGATCCAACCAGTCCATCCTAAAGGAAATCAGTCCTGAATGTTCATTGGAAGGACTGATGCTGAAGCTGAAACTCCAATACTTTGGCCACCTGATGCAAAGAATTGTCTCATTGGAAAAGACCCTAATGCTGGAAAAGATGGAAACCTGGAGGAGAAGGGGATGACAGAGGATGAGATGGTCGGATGTCATCACTGACTCAATGGACATGAGTTTAAGTAAACCCTGGGAGCTGGCAATGGACAAGGAGGCCTGGCTGCTGCAGTCCATGGGGTTGAAGAGTCAGACACGACTGAGCGACTGAACTGAACTGAACTGAACTGAACTTATGATTCAGCAATTCTACTCTGAGTACATATTTAAGAGATTCGTCATCATGATTCAAAGTGATAGCTGTATGATCGTTGCAACATTATCCATAAGAGCCAAGATATGGAAAACAACTAAATTTTCATCAATGAATGATGGAAAAAAAATATGGTATATACAAAGAACGGAATATTTTTGTCATGTCTTTATTGTTCCGTCACTCGGTTGTGTCCAATTCTTTGCAACCCCATGGAACAGGCTAGGCCTTCCTGCCCTTCACTATGTCTGGAGTTTGCTCAGATTCATGTATATTGAGGCAATGATGCTATCCAACCACCTTATCTTCTTTTATCCCCTTCTGTTCCTGCCCTCAATCTTTCCCAACATCAGGGTCTTTTCCAGTGAGTCTACTCTTCTCATCAGATGGCCGAAGTATTGGAGCTTTAACTTTATCATCAGTCCTTTCAATGAATATTCACAGTTGATTTTCTTTAGGATTGACGTGTTAGATCTCTTTACCTTCCAAGGGACTCTCAAGAGCCTTCTGCAGCACCACAGTTCAAAAGCATCAATTCTTCAGCACCAGGCCTTCTTTATGGTCCAACTCTCACATCCATACATGACTACTGGAAAACCATAGCTTTGACTGTATGGATCTTTGTCAGCAAAGTAATGTCTCTGCTTTTGAATACTCTTAAGTTTCTCATAGCTTTTCTTCCAAGGAGCAAGCATCTTTTAATTTCATGGCTGCAGTCACTATCTGCAGAAATTTTTGAGTCCAGGAAAATAAAATCCGTCATTGTTTCCATTTCCCCCCCAATCTATTTGCTATGAAGGCATGGAACTGAATGACATGATCTTAGTTTTTAGAATGTTGAATTTTTAAAGCAGCTTTTTCACAATCTTCTTTCACCTTCATCAAGAGGCTCTTTAGTTCCTCTTTGCTTTCTACCATTAGTATGGTATCTTGTGCATACCTGAGGTTATTGATATTTCTCCCAGCAATCTTGATTCCAGCTTGAGCTTCATTCAGCCCAGCATTTCACATGATGTACTTATATAAGTTAAATAAGAAGGTTGACAATATACAGTTTTGACAAACTCCTTTCCCAATTTGGAACCAGTCTGTTGCTTCATGTCCAGTTCTAACTGTTGCTTTTTGACCTGCATACAGTTGTCTCAAGTGGTGATAAAAAGAAGAACATTTTGCCATATGGGACAACATGGATGAGCCTGTAGGACATTATATTAAATGTAAAAAGCCAGTCACAGATGGACAAATATTACCTGATTCCATCTATACTTGTTGTTTAGTCACTCAATTGTGTCCTACTCTTTGTGACCCAATGGACTGCAACACACCAGGATTTTCTATCCTTCACCATCTGCTGGAGTTTGCTCAAACTCATGTCTATTAGGTCAGTGATGCCATCCAACCATCTCATCCACTGCTGTCCCCTTCTCTTCCTGCCTTTGATTTTTCCAGCATCAGGCTCCTTTCTAATGAGTCAACTCTTTGCATCAGGTGGCCAAAATATTGGAGTTTCAGTTTTACCATGAGTCTTCCCAAGGAATATTCAGATTTATTTTCTCTAGAATTTGCTGGTTTAGTCTTGCAGTCCAAGGGACACTCAAGAGTGTTCTCCAACACCACAGTTCAATACCATCAATTCTACAGCACTCAGCCTTCTTAATGGTCCAAGTCTCACATACATAGATTACTACTGGAAAAAACCATAATTTTGACTATATGGACCTTTGTCAGCAAAGTAATGTCTCTGCTTTTTAATATGCTGTCTAGGTTGGTTATAACTTTCCTTCCAAGGAGCAAGTGTCCTTCAGTTTCGTGGCTGCAGTCACCAACTGCAGTGATTTTGGATCCCAAGAAAATAAAGTCTATCACTGTTTCTATTGTTTCTCCATCTATTTGTGATGAAGTGGTATAAGTTATATATAATAGTCAAAGTCCTAGGGATATAGAGTAGAATGGTGGTTTTCAGGGGCTAATGGAGAAAGAAATGAGAGTTGGTATTCACTTATGCAAGATGAATAAGAACTAATGATCTGCTATGCAGTATTATACCTATAAGTAAAAATGCTGTATTGTGCACTTAAAAAGTGTTAAGATTGTTGATCTGTTTTAAATGCTTTTACAACAATTAAAATAAAATAAATAAAATATACTCTAAATATAAACACTCAAAGAGATTAAATAGAGAAAGTACAATATTGCTGATCAAAGAAAGCAGCAGTGGCTATATTAATGTAAGACAAACTTGATTTAAAACAAAACAATGTTGTCAAGGTTAAAGAAGACTCCTTCATAGCAATAACTGTGTCAGTTTATCAAGAGTAAAATAAATCTTAACTGTTTGTACACCTAATAGCAGAGCTTCAAATGTAGAAAGCAAAAACTGATATAACTGCAAGAAGAAAGATATACATCAAAATGTATAAGCAGATATTTCAATACCCACCTCTTAATTATTGATGGGACAAGAGATAGAAACCAAATAAGGTTAGAACACTATCCAACACTATCAAACATGATTCAACTGACATTTAAACAACACTCTATCCTACAATGGAATACACATGCTTGGCAAACACACATGCAATATTTATTAAGTTCAACTGTATTTTGAATCATAAAATACATCTCAATATACTTTAGAAAATTTAATCTCAATACAATATATTCTCTGACAACTATGGAGTTAAATCAGTTGTTAATCTCAGGAAGATATATTTTAAAAATCTCCAAATATTTTGAAAAAAGATAAAACACTTAAAATAATTTACCATTCAAGAAGAAATTAAAGGAATATTGGAAAATATTTTGAACTGAATGAAAATGAGAACACAACATATTGAAATACATAAAATACTGTTAAAAAGCCGTATATGGGAAGAAACTGATGATTGTGAAATATATTAGAACTGCATTAGAAAATAATAAAGGCATTCATAATAAAGACCTCACTTTCCTCTTTAAGAAACTGAAAAAATAAAAACAGAGCAAATTAAATGAAAAATAAATAAAAGAAAGGAAACGATAAAAATGAGTCAATATCAATTAAATACAAACAGGACAAAAAGTAGATAAAAACAATGAAACCAAATGTTTATTCATAAAGAAGATCAATAAATTGAAAAATTCTTAGACAGATCAGATAAAAAAGGAAAATACACAAACTGGAAATTTCTGGATTTAGAGAATTGGCATTACTACAAATTCTGTAAAAATTACAATGACAATAATTTCAACAGTTTGACAGAAATGGGCAAAATGCTTAAAAGATACTTCTTAATCAAGAAGAGAGAGAAACTGACTAGAACAGCATATAATATAAAACAGAAATAGCTGTTATAAAAAAAATTCTGACAAGGTAAACCAGGCTGGAATTGATTCACTGGCTAATCCTAGTAAAAATTTATAGAAGAAAAGAATATTTTTCTACACAAACTCTTCCATAAAGTTGAAAAGGAAAGAATATACTGCAACTCATTTTATAGAGAGCATTCCTCTGATATTAAAACCACAGAAAATGCATTATTCTTTGATTTAAAAAGCTACAGAATAATATTCTTTGTCAAGCATATGCAAAAATCCCAAACAAAAGTTTAGCAAATCAAACCCAAGGATGCATAAAAGAAAAATTATCAGTGACCAAATTAGGCCAATCTCAGGAATGCAAGATTGATTTAACATTCAAATATCAACAAATATAATTTGCCATGTTAACAAATTAATTTAAAAAAATAACAAAACACTACATGATCAACTCAATTAACAAAGAAAAAACATTTGGCAAAATCTCTTGATTCCTTTCCAATTTACTTGGATTAATTTAGATATTCATACTAATGAATGAACTTGATCAATACTTCATTCTATATTCTATATTAAGTATATAAAAATTAAAGTATATAAACTATAAATTCTATATTAAAAATTAACAAAGCTAGATTACTGATATAAATGTAAAATCTAAAAGTATAATACCTCAAAAATATCCATAAATGAAAACATTCATGATTTTGTTTGTCAAAGTATTCTTAGATATGTTATCAAAAGCACAGTCCTTTAAAGGAGGAAAGATCAATTTTATGTCTCCAAAATAAAAAAAAAAAAAGTGCTTTTCTAAAAACATGGTTATGATAATGAAAGACAAGCCAGTCACTAGGAGAAATATTTGAAAATCATGTAATTGAGTCTCTGCACTCAATATGCCAGCAAATTTGGACAACTCAGTGGTGGCCATAGGACTAGAAGAGGTCAGTTTTCATTTGAATCCCAAAGGGCAATGCCAAAGACAGTTCAAACTGCCACACAATTGCACTCATTTCACATCTTAGCAAGGTAATGTTCAAACTCCTTCAAGATAGGCTTTCACAGTAAGTGAACCAAGAATTTCCAGATGTACAAGCTGAATTTAGAAAAGACAGAAGAATCAGAGATAGATTTGCCTATATCCACTGGATCATAGAAAAAGCAAGGGAATTCTCGAAAAACGTCTACTTTTCTTCATTGACTACACAAAAGCCTTTGTGTGGATCACAACAAACTATTGAAAATTCTTAAAGAGATGGGAATACCAGAAGACATATACTGCCTTCTGAGAAACGTGTATGCAGGTCAAGATGCAACAGTTAGAACTGGACATGAAACAATGGACTGGTTTAAAATTGGGAAAAGAGTACATCAAGGTTCTATATTGTCACCCTGCTTATTTACTTTATATGCAGAGTACATCATGCGAAATGCTAGGCTTGATGAAGCACAAGTTGGAATCAACTCTGCCTAAAGAAATTTCAACAACCTCAGATATGCAGATGACATCACACTAATGGCAGAATGTGAAGAGGAACTAAAGAGCCCTTGATGAACATGAAAGGGGAGAGTGAGAAACTTGACTTAAAACTTAATATTCAAAAATTTAAGATTATGGCATCTGGTCCCATCACTTCATGGCAAAATGGATAGGGGAAAAAAATGGAAACAGTGACAGATTTTATTTTGGGGAGCTCCAAAATCACTGAAGACGGTGACTACAGGCATGAAATTAAAAGATGTTTACTCCTTGGAAGAAAAGCTATAACAAACCTAGACAGGCTATTTAAAAGCAGAGACATCACTTTGCCAACAAAAGTTCATATAGTCAAAGCTATGTTTTTTCCAGTAGTCATGTATAGATTTGAGAGTTATACCATAAAGAAGGCTCAGTGCCAAAGAACTGATCCTTTCAAACTGTGGTGCTCAAGAATATTCTTGAGAGTCCCTAGGACAGCAGGGAGATCAAAGCAGTCAATCCCAAAGGAAATCAGTCCTGACTATTCATTGGAAGGACTGATGCTGAAGCTGAAACTGCAATAATTTGGACAC
Organism: Capra hircus; assembly: GCF_001704415.2. Classification (NCBI taxonomy): domain Eukaryota; kingdom Metazoa; phylum Chordata; class Mammalia; order Artiodactyla; family Bovidae; genus Capra; species Capra hircus. Next base: position 76,273,839 of record NC_030813.1, read on the forward strand.
CTGATGGGAAGATTAGACTCATTGGAAAAGCCTCGGTTCCTGGGAAAGATTGAGGGAAATGTGAGAAGGGTGAGACAGAGGATGAGATGGTTGAATGTCATCACTGACTCAATGGTCATGAACAAACTCAGGGAAACAGTGAAGGACAGGCAAACATGGCATACTGCAGTCCATGAAGTCACAAAGAGTCAGATATGGCTCAGTGACTGAGCAACAACAAATTTTAAGAAATTCTGTTCATCAGGAGGCATCACAAAGACAGTTAAAGTAAGGAGAAAAAAGACATGGAATAGTTTAGTTAGGGCTTCATGTCATCACTAGCATGATAGTAGTTTCCAGCTGGAAGTGCAACAGCTTCCTATGGGCAAATGGCTGAACTGGTTCTGAGGACTGCAAACAATGGTCTCAGGACCATGGTGAACATCAATGCTTCATTAGGGCTAACAAGAGAAAGGAATGAGGAGAAAGGGAAATGTTCAGTTAGATGCAATAATCCCATTAATATTTTCTTTTTGTTTTTGCTTGAGAGAATTTATGCTAAAGATTTGAACCTGCATGTGCTGTCCAGAACTAAAGAAATATTACTATCATGTGTTTGCCAGATGTTAGCCCATGCAGAGATTTCTGATATAGTTTTTTATCCCAGTTTTTTATATTAAAAATACTCAATGCAAAGAATAATTTCCCTTATTAAAAATAATATAATCTCTAATTAACAATGAAGATAATTATTAACTCAAGGATTAAATAGGTATTGAGGATTAAAATTATGAGTATATCTCAAATACTAGCTTAATCACATTGATAAGAATTGACATATTTTGTGCAATTAGATCAAAAGAAGTCTTATTTAGCTGGTCCATAAGGATTTTTATCATTAAGAGGTAGTACCACATCAGATTATCTATTCTTTCTCATATCAGTTTAATATCATAATTTTGTATTTACTCTTTCTCATGTCAGTTTAATATAATTGTGATATGTACAGCTGTAGTAATGAAAATAAAAATATTTCATGCAAACCAACAGCAGGGTAAGTGTATGAGTTTTTTTTGTTATCTTACCAATATTTATGGAGATTTTTCTCCATAAACCTTGAGTTTAGATGATAAGTTTTCCCTACTCTGTGAACAGAGTATATATCTAGAAACCGTATTATAAAACTTCAAGGTACTTCTTTCATCTGACTAACATATGTTGTTAGGTTTCCCCATTGACCTAATTATCCCCTTCCCTTGAATCACAACAGGTCTTATGAAGCAATATGAGATAATGGCCAAAAGTTCCTGACCCCTTACATGAAACTAATCAGTGAATTCCCTCCTCTCAATAGCCATCTGAAATCTTTGATGAGGCTTCTCAATTCAATCATGTTTCGTTAGCAGCTTCTATATTACTTCTTCCCATGTTCTTTAAATAAATCGTTATTGGTCTTCTTATTTGTGTACATATCAACTTCTTTATACACTGGAAAAATAAAAATAAAAACACAATCCCAGAATTTTTTTCTACTAGAGGAAAAAAACCTTCAGAGAAAGCACTGACTCTGGCACTTTTCAAATCAGGAACATTTGAGGATCCATTTAGAGAATATCTATCATTTTGACAGCTTTTTCAGACTTTGAACCAAAAGAACCTATTACCTCAGGGCACAATAAAATTTACTAATTGGACAACTGTGAGGAGGAGCTGTGACAGAGATAGAAAGAGTGACTGAAAAATAATAAAAACAAGAGAAAACAATAATAAACAAAGAAGAGGATAGAATGGAGGAAGAGAGAATGCTTGAAGGAGCAACCTAGGAAAGGAGGAAAGAAAACATAGCAAACCCTAATTCCAAGAGCAAGGAGCGCAGAGGATGGCCATCCAAACAAAAACACAAGCCCAAGAGAATTAACTGTACCTTTTTTAGCTTTATAACTAGTTTCAGATGAAGTATTCCTACAACGCGTATTTTACCACTTCTATAGATACTTAATCTGGAGTGAATTTAAGAAATGTGTTATAAAATTCAGAAAACATCGAGACAAAGTTGGAGATCATCGTGTTTATACAATTTCAATACAAGATAAGCTGTATCATTTAGTGTCCCTGGCAGAAGACAGACACCACTCACTCTAAGAAACAAAGAATAATTTAGTACTAGTAGTAGTTGCTCACAAAATTGTTGAAAATGCTAAAGGAGACAGTTCAAAGCTGAGGCTCCAGGGACATCCCAAGAAAAACCTGAAATCAGCTATTTTGGCAGCTAGGCTGCTCTAGGTTGGGCCATAATGCATTTTCTACTTCAAGAGAAGCCTTGAAGAGCAGAAAACTGAAATAATACAAAAAGCTGAAACTCAAGGAGTAAGTAATAAGATCAAAAAATCATTGCTTCTTTCAGAAAACTGAAGAATGAACACTGGGCACCCATTTAGAAGAACAATGAATTTCCTAAAGAGCAGGGGTAGCCAGAGTTGAAGGAAGAGGGGTTTCTTGGACTTTGTCTTTCAAATTATATGTGAGCACATTTAATCGGTGAGCACTAATTCATATGTAGAATTCTAGCTGTAAGGGAGCTTAAATTACAGTTTTCAGCAATTCAAAACCTCCAAATAAAAGATATATAGAGATTGAGAGAACCACTTGTATTACTCACATGAAGAGATATACAGATAGAAGATAAAAATATGATATCTATCTGTCTAGAGAGAACTGAATTTTACTTACATCAGTATAAAATAAACATGCGAGGAGTTGTCTACAAATGGTACTAGAAATATTATAATTTTTTTGAAAAATGATAATTTTCTTTTTATCACTGATATTTAGACCATACAGAAAGTAAAATTAGATGACAAATATGGATGGTACATAATAACATGTGATTTCTTTTCTAGAAACATTGAGAATTCCTTGATTACTTTTTAGGGCTCAGAAAATATCTCAGTTTTTGGTAATTTAAATACAATACCTGCAATCCTTTAGGTAAATATGAACCAATGATTTTCAAATTTGATAATTTTGATATTTAAATAATATGTCTCAAATCTCATGTGAAGCATACTAAATAAAATGAATGAAGTGAAAATATTAAATAAATGCTGCATCTTCCCCAAACTTGCTTAACTTTACCACTACAAGAATACACGGCTTTTTAATAGGAAATGCTTTTCACAGGGGCTTCCCAGGTGGTGCTAGTGGTGAAGAATCCACCTGCCAAAGCAGGAGATGTAGGTTTGATTCCTGGGCTGGAAAGATCCCCAGGAGTAGGAAATGGCACCCCTCTCTAGTATTCGTGCCTGGAAAATTTACTGGGCAGAGGAGCCTGGTGGGCTACTTCTGTGGGGCCACAAAGAGTTGAACACAACCTGGTGACTGAGCATACACACACAGTTTTCATATATGTCTGTTTGCATAGAGAATTCAGTAGCAAAACAAAATGACTTAGCGGTTCTCAGTGGACAATAAGATATAGGTTATCAATAGATTTGCCATTCTCACTTCTATTTCTTTCTTTATAAAATAAAATATAAATCAACATTTCCTTCATTTTAGACTCTATGTACTGAAGTAATTCCTTGAAGTAACTAGATAATATAGTTAACTTCTAATTTATATTTTAACTTATCTCACTTCTCTCCTTATGCTCACTTTTAATTCATCCTAAAACATTATTTTGATTTTGTTTCACATCTGTGTACATCTTTTTACTATCTTCAGTGGTTTCCCATTAGTCCCTCCACTTCTTTAGTACAGTTTGTTTTGACAAAAAATTTAGTCCAAATGCTTTAGTTTATCACTCAGGGTCACACTTGTCACCACAATTCTATCATCTTTTCATTGCCCTAGGCATTGTGCAGTTCATTATGTTATACTGACACCAGTCATTTCCAATTTTTTCTCCATGTATTTTCACTGACACACATTTTCTCATATCGTTCATTTAAAAATTTCTTCCCCATCTCCCCACTTTTGACTCCTGCTTAATCCTTTACATGTGTGCTCAGTCACTAAGTCATGTCCAACTCTTTGTGACCCCACGCACCGTAGCCCACCAGCCTCTACTCTCCGTGAGGTTTTCCAGGCCAGAACACTGGAGTGGGTTGCCATTTCCTCCTTCAGGGAATCTTCCCTGACCCAGGGATCAAATCTACATCTCTTGTATCTCCTGCATTGACAGAAGAGTTCTTTAACCACTTAAGCTGCCTGGGAAGTCTGTTCACAAATGAGCTCAAATTTACCTCTTTTTTATTTCTTTTTCCATCATCTTCAGCAGGAATGATTTATTTTTCCTCTGAAGTTTCAGAAACGTATTTCAGTGTTTCTCGTGGCATGCGGCAATCTCTCTTCTTCAATAATGATTTTGCATCTCCTGCTGCACTACGAGCTGAGGAAGGAGAGATAGCCTCTATGCTTGTGATCACATAGTATTAGCATGATGACATAGGCTGAGTAGGCACAAAGTTATTGTTGATTGAATATACATTCATGACTCATTATAGAGAGCATTTTCTATTTATTAAAACCTGAAAACACCTTAATATTCAGTTTTATTTTTATCTTTTTTACCTCTCATATTCTACAAATGGTAGCTTGAAGCATTTTTTTTTTAATTTTCTAACTAAGAAATAATTAATTTAGTCTTTTCTTATTACTTCATATAATTTACTTTGTAGAATTCTGAACTTTCCTTACAAATCAGAGTTTAAAGTTTTCAGATTCATGGAGAAAATTGTATTGGGGATTATTTGACAAAATTGATGCACAAGAAGTTTTTAAAATACCATTTAATACACTACACAATCGTGCGTTTGTACTAATTCATTTTATAAGGTTTTTCTTAGAAATGCTTAAAGGTACTCTCCTCTTTACCAACAGATAGGGCCACAAACAGATGATCATTATTCTTACCAGTGTGACCCAAATAGCTTCCTCACCTACCTTATACCCAGCTACCACCATTATAACTGATTATAAAATACTGCAAGTGTGAGACTAATCCTTCTATCAAATCTTTTAATAAATTTCCATTTTCATAAAAATAAACTCCAAATACGTTCTGAAATACAAGACCTTTCATGACCTCAGTCTTACTTTATGGCAACCTGGCTTCAGTTTTCAACACTCCCTCTTTGATTCTATTTGAACAGTTCAAATATACATATCTCTTGGGGGAGTTCATTAACACATTAACTTGTGATAGATTAAAAAGACATTCCGTTTTCTGCTGGGACAAAACATAATAAAAAATTGAAGTATAAACCCAATCATTCAATTATTTTATAAATACATATTAAAGACATGATAATTCAAGCATGAGTGAGACTTCAGAAGTGAGACTTTTAAGAAACCCGGTCTCTAACCAGGACAAAGGATTTTGACTTAGTGATCAGGTAACAAATGTAATGCATCCAGAGGTATTGTCCTGTGAAGACTCAGTGTCTGTTTATTTCTCAGTTCTAGAAATGGTCTTATTGGTTAGTATTTTTCCCCCCTTTTAATTTATTTTTTTACTTTACAATATTGTTTTGGTTTTGCCATGCATCAACATGAATCTGCCACGGGTGTACACGTGCTCCCCATCCTGAACCCCCCTCCCACCTCCCTCCCCATATCATCCCTCTGGGTCATCCCAGTGCACCAGCCCCAAGCATCCAGTATCCTGCATCGAACTTAGACTGGCAATTTGTTTCTTATATGATATTATACATGTTTCAATGCCATTCTCCCAAGTCATCCCACCCTCTCCCTCTCCCACAGAGTCCAAAAGACTGTTCTATACATCTGTGTCTCTTAGTTTATTTATTTTTCTCTTATTACCTTGCTTTGTTGTTGACAGTGTGTTAGTGATATTTAGAGGAACTGAAAGATTTGCCAATGACAGTAAAAACAGCCTATTCAGCCTTTGCTAAGGTCAAAATGAGGATGAAAAGGATGGTCGTTCCAGAGCTCAAGGCGAGGGTAGCATATAAGGAGGCCCTAAACAGACCCAAACGTAGCTGTTAGGAGCAAGGTAACAGGAGAGAAGAACATCATAGAATGGACTGGTTTGTAGCAAAATTTTTAAAAAACAAAAGAAGACAGGAAATAAAAAGAAACTTGTCAAATACATTAAAGGCAGGTGACACTGAAAGTGACTGTAAGTCAATCCCAAGTTCTCCTTGAGGAAAATATATCCCCCTCTGAAAACACAAACCAAGTTCTCTTCCTGCATTCCTGACTTCACACAAAATTACCTGAAAAAAATTTCAGGGATGACTAAGCTCTCCAAGTATTCAAGAAACCTACAGTAGGTCACTTTGAAATAATTCTTTACAAAACTTTTCCTAATTAACTCAGAAATTACTGATTAAAATTAATAACATAAAAACCATAAATAGAATGTCCATTGTTCAGAAAAGTTAATTCTTACTCTCCTGTTTTCCTGACCATATGAACAAACTCTAAACTATGGGAGGAGATTGGGCATTCAGGAAAAGTAATAATTCCATTTGCAGACTTCTAAGGTATGTTGTTTATAGTTTACAAGTTCACATATTTGCATAAGTGAATTTCATAGTCAGTAGAATGATGAGGTAAGCAGATGGCATAATCATTTACTTAAAAAAAATCAGCCACCTCCTTTTATATAGGATAGCTCTTACTTCATTCTTTGGGATTTGCATTTTAAATGATTGAAGATCCAGTAGGACAGCAGGAAACCTCATTAACGAAGATATATCTTCAGGCCTCTACCTGAAGGGAAAGTGATGATTTTTTTCCACCTCATAGCCCTCAGTTTAAATATTTGCTGATTTGTTTTATCTCTGGATACTTCAAAGTATTTCAGCCACATTAATGCAGTTTTGAACTATAGAAACTGACATAACATAAAATCAAGCTTTTAGCTATATCTTAAAATAAAGAAACCAGAACATTTTTCATTTCTGAAGCTTCTACTTTCTATGATATCGTGTAATATATTAGTAGTTAACTAAGGGCTTTTCTTGATCCTAAGTACCAGGGGATAAACAAACCTCTGTGATTTTACAGTTCATTATGAAAACTAACAGCCGATTTGTTTTAAACAGATGTGGTATCTCTAGCTGCTGCCTTGATGTAAAAAGCTGAGAATAATAGGGGTGGTAGAGATCACACATTCTCCCTGTATGTATAGTAAAGGTGATATAATAATTAAGGTTTAATTAGAGCATTCTCCTGCTGCTTTCCCAATCATTGTTGAGGTAATAACAGCATTATAGGTTATATAGCAACTTGCAACAAATTTAGGCAACTGCATCATAAGAAGTAATGTTGATGTATAAAAGAATTAGGTAAACTTAGCCAATGAAGCATAACATCTCATTCATATTAACTTCCAGCAGGGCCCTCACAGTCCCAGGCATTGATCCAATCATTTGCTTGCCTAAGTGTTTTCCACCTTCTGTGTAATTGCTTACCTCTTTTCTGAAACACTCACTGTCTTCTTTAGAAATGCTTTGTATTCTCTCTTGTATGTGGGTATCCTAAGAAAAAGAAATGGTGAGCTATTGGATACAAATGACAGTACAGAAGCAGTTGAAGTTGTATACTAGAAAAGCATCCAGAAAAAAAAGGTGGGAGATTTTTTCGTGTGTCTCAAATCTGGAAGTGTTAATTGAAGCACAGCAATCCTACTGACTTTATCAGAATATAAGCCCTTTAAGTATTAGGTTAAAGGAGAATGCTGATAAGTGTGTGTGTGTGTGTGTGTGTGTGTGTGTGTGTTGAAGAGTGTGTGGTTTTCTTTTGCTGGTTTGCTTTTTTATATCAATGTTGATTATATACTAATGAATATTTTTCAATTCTACTTCCATGATAAACAGTAGGTATTTTAATAATATTTTATAAGCAACAGTGAGCATTTAAATCCATGAAAATAAGAGTCATTCTCAGAATGGAGTAGAAAATTTTGGACTAGGTGAATTTAGAAATACCAGAGCAGAGGATTTCAGTGACCACTATAGATTCCAGTGAGGAGGTTTCCTATTCTGACCTCTGTAAAAACATAAAGAATTATTAACATGTCTCTCACTGATCTACCATGTTAGGTGATAAACAATCAAGTCTTCCATGAAAGTGGCTAAGAGAATTAAGTCAAGGTTTACTGACAGACACATTGACACCCAAGGACAAGACAATTATAAAGAAACACAAAAGTAAGTGCTCAAACATTTTTCCTTGGTATATAAGTTTCCTCAAATTCATCTGGGGACAGGAGTACCTCTAAATGCTGGAGAAACCCAAAGTGAGTCAAGTCTATTTTATTAAAGTATCAGAAATAATCAGCTGTAAATGACTTATCTATCAATCTATTTAAGGTTATAAAAAGCCAGACATTTATTTATTTCATTTCTAGAAGCTAGAAGTCTGAGATCACAGTGCCAGCATGGTTGGAGAAAAGCTCTCTTCCAGACTGCATACATCTTTTTTTCCTCACCTGGTGAAAAAGGACTGCCATAGTTGTTGTTGTTGTTGTTGTTTTTTAATATATTTTGTTCCAAAATGAAAATTATTGTCTATTCAAGTAGGTCACTATGTTGAATAAAAAGTAATTATTTAAATTTTTAAAGTTGGTCAAAATTTGAAATAAAAATTGACTATCTTAAATAACAGCATGGATGTTTGGAAGAAAATATTCCTTCTAGAAGAAAATTATATGTATTAAGCTTCTCAACAATTACGACAATCAATTTCACAACATAAAACAGTTAGGAAAGCCTTTCCGTAATCTGCTCCATCACCAGTTTATCACAGGACATTTTAAAGGAAAACATCAGAATGACCAGAGACTGTCTGGCTATATTTTGAATACTCTCTCTTAATAAGGGAAAATATCAGTACAAGACAATCTACTTGCCTTTTGTCATTTGTAAAAGATTTGATATCTTGAAAGTTCTCATCATAATGATTAAAAATCAGTTTCTCAGATTACAATGAAGATGAACAGATTACAGGTAAATTCCATTCTAGTCAAAATTTCTATAAGCTTTGATCAGTCAGGTTCAGTTAAAAATATTTCTCTCTCTCATTTTCCCCACCTCTCTCGAGGTCTATTTAGAGAACAGACACAATAAAAACCACCAATCTCCTATTAATCACTTAAATAATTTCATGTCCTTAAAATATTTATCATAGTTTTTTCATGCTCTAGATCTTTCATCTCCAGATATGAATGCTTGTTAGAGTCTAAGGGTGCATGATCTTTAAAGGATTTTTTTTGTAACTTTATATTTTTACTTTGTCTTATGGTACACCCAATTAATAATGTTGTCGTTGTTTCAGATGAACAGAGAAGGAACGCAGCCACACATATACATGTATCTAGTCTCCCCCAAACCCCTCTCCCATCCAGGATGGCACATAACATTGAGCAGAGTATTTTTTAAGTAATAAAATATACAAAATCAAGATTGAAGTTTGCTTTAAAGTTATAACTCAGAAAGTTTTTAGGCAATTACAAAACGAGACATGTATCTGAATTAATGAGAACTGAGAAAATTTCTTAAGTAATTTTAAGACAATATTGCCAGACTAACCTTGATATACAAAAGTATTTTCCTTAAACCAGAGCTTCACATTTTTTTCCACTTTTTTCAACATATCTATCCCACTTTTCCTTCTTTTTTTCTTCTTCTTCACTCATAAAATAGAGAATTTGATAGGGAATCAACAAGGAGTAGAATACTTCTAGTACAGGAAAAATATTAATTGCTTGAAAATGCAAAGTGAGGGAAGAAATCAATTGTGAGTAAACAGTGCAGAAAGAAACCTCTTGACCTTGTCAGATGCTTTATGGGAGAGACCCTTCAATCAGAAATGTGCTGATGCTAAATTATCACAGGATTTGATCTATCCTCTAATAATTGAAAACTCCCATTCTTGGAAGAGAACCAAGAGCTCCTTGATGAGGATAAAAGAGAAGAGTGAAAAAGTTGGCTTAAAACTCAACATTCAAAAAACTAAGATTATGGAATTCTGGTTCATTACCACATGGCAAATAGATGGGGAAAATGGGGAAACAGTAACAGACTTTATTTTCTTGGACTCCAAAATCTCTGCGGATTGTGACTGCAACCATGAAATTAAAAGAGGTTTGCCCTTTGGAAGAAAAGCTCTGACAAACCTAGATAGCATATGAAAAAAGCAGAAATCACTTTGCCAACAAGATACATACAGTCAAAGCTATCATTTTTTCAAATGAATTGATGTGAGAATTGGACCATGAAGAAGTCTGAGTACCAAAGAATTGATGCTTTCAAATTTTGTCCTGGAGAAGACTCTTGAGAGTCCTTTGGACAATAAGGTGATCAAACCAGTCAATCCTAAAGGAAATCAACTCCAAATATTCATTGGAAGGATTGATGTTGAAGATCCAACATTTTGGACACCTGATGTGAAGAGCTTACTGATCCTGATGCTGGGAAAGATTGAGGGCAGGAGGAGAAGGGGGTGAAAGAGAATGGCATGGTGTGATGGCATCACTAACTTGAAGGACACGAGTTTGAGAAAACTCTTGGAGATAGTAAAAGACAGGGAAGTCTGGAGTCCTGCAGCCCATGTGGTCGCTGGGAGTCAGACATGACTTAGCAACTGAACAACAAAAAATATGACACAAGTTAACTTATCTATGGAACAGAAGTAGACTCACGGACACACAGACATAGAGAAACAACTTGTGGTTGCCAAGAGGGGATGAGAGAAGGATGCATTGGGAGTTTGGGGTTAGTAAAACCAAACTATTATATATAGGATGAATAAACAATTTCCCACTGTATAGCAGAGAGATCTAAATTCATTATCCTGTGATAAACCATAATGGAAAAAGAATGTAAATATATATATATATATATATATATATATATATATACACACACACATATGTAAATATGAATCATTTGGCTGTATAGCAGAAATTAACACAACACAGTAAATCAATTATACTTAAATGAGACACATTTTAAAAAGTAGTAATATTCAGAATGATCCTTTAGGTACATCAAAAGAAAACTTTAATTGCTGTGGGAAGCTTCTTCCAAAACTAAGAGTGGCAGCAACAGCATATAGATACTTAGGAAAGTTTTGCTCTTTTCTTCAAACTTTATGTGTTCTATTTGATGCAATAATGTCTCCTGATATCTTCCCTGGTAAATTCTATATACTTTCTCCATCTCAAACTACTCACATAAACATCTGCAATTTTAGTTGTGTGTATACCTTCAGACAATCTGATACTTTCTTAGCTGACATTGTGTTAGAAGGACAAATTCTGAAGGAAGAAAGGACAGTTTTGGGATAGAGATAGAACTAGATTTGAATTATGTATTTTTGGGATAATTTCACAAGCTTCCCATCTTATACTTTCTGAAACTCTTGAGAAACTTATAGGGATAATAATTACTTCACAGGAATATTGAGATGATTAAATAAGGATATACATTGTCTGGAATATAATATTAGCTACATAAATTTGTTTCTTTATTCTCCTTAAATTTGCTGTTCTTCTTATTGGAATAATTAAACCCTTTTGTTTAAATTTAGGCTTATTTTGTGTGTGTGGGTCTATTCAGTCAACCACCATCTTGAATGAGTTGGATATTCCATTGAACTGGAGCAAAAATATTTCTTTTACTAACTAGATCCATAAAATACTGTAAATCCCTTCAAGACTTTGCAACTGAGTATACTCATTTCGGAAATAAGCATATTGAAACTGATGATACCAGGTATCCTTTCTTGTCTCAAAAAGAATGATTCTTTTATAAAATGAAATGGGAAGTAATAGCGTATTATGCACCAGAAAATGGAGGAGTGGGAAAGGCAAATATTCAAAACAATGTAAAAGAACTTTCATGGTCTAGAAGTATGCATGGAACTAACTCAATGTCTGAATAATGGACCAACACATATAATCACTGGAATAAATAGCTTTTTTTCAAAGGCAGCATTCCATAAAGGATTCCCCTAACCTTGTTTTCACACTACAAACAGAATTCTTAATCTAATATTTGGTAAAGTTTATGATTGCTAAATAAAATATACTAGGTGTCCAGATAACTTTGAAGTTTAGATAAATAATGTTTTTAAGTATAATATGTTTCATGGAATATTTGGGACATACTTACAAAAAAGTTTTTGTCCAAAATTTATATGTAAGTGTACATCCTATATTCTTACTTCTAAATATAGCAAAATTAAATCAGTTTATCAAATACGTTATCAAATATATTCAATAATACGTTGACAGTGTCTTTAACCTGTGTTTAATTAAGAAAGATTAAACCTGGCCTTCTTGATGACAGTGAAAGAGGAGAGTGACAAAGCTGGCTTGAAACTCAACATTAAACAACTAAGATCATGCCTTCCAGTCCCATCACTTAATGTCAAATAGAAGGGAAAAAACAGAAGCCATGACAGATATCATTTTCTTGTGCTGCAAAATTACTGCAGATGCTGACTGTAGCCACGAAATTAAAAGACTATTGCTCCTTGGAATAAAAGCTATGACAAACTGAGACAGTGTATTAAAAAGCAGAGATATCACTTTGCCAACAAAGGTCCGTCTACTTAAAGATATGGTTTTCAAGTAGTCATGTACAGATATGAGAGTTGAACCATAAAGAAGGCTGAGAGCCAAAGAATTGATGTTTTCTAATTTTGATGCTAGAGAAGACTCGAGAGTCCCTTGGACTGCAAGGAGATCAAACCAGTCAATCCGAAAAGGAAATCAATCCTGAATATTTATTGGTAGTACTGATGCTGAGGGTGAAGCTCCAATACTTTGGCTACCTGATGCAAAAAGATGACTCATTGGAAAAGACCCTGACACTGAGAAAGACTGAAGGCAAAAGGACAAGGAGGTGGCAGAGGATGAGATGGTTGGATGGCATCACTCACTCAATGGACATGAATTTGAGCAAAATCCAGGAGATAGAAGCGGACAGAGGAAGCTGGTGCACTGCAGTCCATGAAGTCACAGAGTTGCACCTGACTTAGTGACTGAACAATAATTACAAAAACTTGGCCCAGATAATGTATTTATTATTTATTAAAATTAATTTATTATTGCAGTGTCTTTCCCTACTCCAGGGGATCTATCGTCCCAACCTAGATATCAAACCCAGACTTCCCACATTGCAGGGGAATTCTCTACCAGTTTGACCACAAGGGAAGCCCAAGAATACTGGAGTGGATAGCCTATTCCTTCTCCAGTGGATTTCCTGACCTAGGAATTGAAATGGGGTCTCCTGCATTTCAAGAAGATTCTTTACCAACTGAGCTATCAAGGAAGTCCCAGGTATTGGGCAATCAATCTTTAACAAATAAAATGCATATTCTAATGAACTTCATGGAGATATGTACTACAAAGACAGGAAATCAAGTGTTGCATTAGGCATTGGGCAGTCAATCTTTACAAATAAAATGCATTCCCTAATGAACTTCATAGAGATATGTGATATAGAGATAAATATCAAATATAAAAAGTTATTTTCAGTGGATCTTGATATGTCTTCAGTTACTTCACCAAGAAACTAGTGATAACTATTAAGTGATAACTATATAGAGATAACTATAACCTCCATGGATAAGATAAAAGTGATTGAAATTCTCCAGTGGGTTTTATAATTATTAAATATATTCTAAAGCAATATAACACATTATAAACACCTATGGCTGATAATTTTTAATGTGCTATATTATTCAAGTAGTGAATCACTATACTGTACACCTGCAACATGTAATATTGTGTAGCAACTATACTTCAATAAAAATTAAAAAGAATATTAAGTAAGAAAAAGCAAAACTTCTTAAATCTCTGGGAATTTTAGACAGAGGTTCATTTAACAAATTATGGTAATAGCACTGTCCCGATTTGAATCCATTTCTGTGTCCCCCACTATATTCTGTTTCAACCATATTCCAAGAAGTTTACTTATCTCATAGCCTTTATCATTGACCACAGATTGTTTCCAATCTTTAGTTATTGACTCTGTGAACAATTACATTGTGTTTAAAACAACAACAACAAACAAACAATAAAATCTGCAAAACTGTCTCTGCCACTGCAGCACTTTCTGTTTTATATGTCTGTGGAGGAATCATTCTCTCTGGGTAACTACCAACAACTCTGTTCTATGAGTTGTGGGAAAGGACTGACAAAGCCTTTGGCAGAAACAGTCACTTCTTCCTTGGAAGGCATTCTGGAAATAGAGTTGCATTTCCTGTGAAATACTTAACTCTCATCATTCCTTTCTCCAATATTGTCTCCCCACTGCCTTCTGACAAAATGTAGTCCACTGGAGAAGGGACTGGAAAACCACTTCAGTATTTTTGCCTTGAGAACCCCATGAACAGTATGAAAAGGAAAAAAGATATGACACTGAAAGATGAACCCCCTAGGTCCTTAAGTGCACAATATGCTACTGGAGAAGAGTGAAAGAATGAAAGGATGAAGCCAAAGTGAAACCAGCACCCAGCTGGGGATGTGACTGGTGATGAAAGTAAAGTCTGATGCTATGAAGAACAATATTGCATAAGAACCTGGAATGTTAAGTCCATGAATTGAGGAAAATTGAAAGTGGTCAAACAGATGATGTCAAGAGTGAACATTGACATTTTAAGAATCAGTGAAATAAAATGGGCTGGAATGGGAGAATTTTATTCAGATGACCATTCTATCTTCTACTGTGGGCAAGAAACCCATAGAAGAAATGGAGTAGCCTTCATAGTCAACAAAATATTCCAAAATGCAGTACTTGGGTGCAACCTCAAAAATAATAGAATGATCTATGTTCATTTCCAAGGCAAACCAATCAATATCATAGTAATCCAAGTCTATGGCCCAATCACTAAAGCCAAAAAAGCTAAAGTTGAACAGTTCTATAAAAACCTACAAGATATTCTAGAACTAATGCCCAAAAAAGATGTCCTTTTCATCGTAGTGGACTAGAATGCAAAAGTAGGAAGTCAAGAGATACCTGTAGTAACTGGCAAATTTGGCCTTGGAGTACAAAAAGAAGCAGGGCAAAGGCTAATAGAGTTTTGCCAGGAGAACACACTGGTCATAACAAACACTGTCTTTCAAGAACACAAGAGATGACTCTACATATGGACATTACCAGATGGTCAGTACCAAAATCAGATTGAATGTATTCTTTACAGCCAAAGATGGAGACGTTCTATATTGTCAGCAAAAACAAGATTACTGTGGCTCAGATCATGAATATCTTATTGCCAAATTCAGACTTAAATTGAAGAAGATAGGGAAAACAAATAGACCATTCAGGTATGACCTGAATCAAATCCCTTATGACAATATAGTGGAAGTGACAATTAGATTCAAGAGATTAGATCTGATAAACAGAGTGCCTGAAGAACTATGAATGGAGGTTCCTGACATTGGAGAGTAGGCAGCGATCAAGACCATTCTCAAGAAAAAGAAATGTAAAAAGACAAAATGATTGTCTGAGGAGGGCTTACAAGTATCTGAGAAAAGAAGAGACGATAAAAGCTAAGGAGAAAAGGAAAGATATACTCATTTGAATGCAGAGTACCAAAGAATAGCAAGGAGAGATAAGAAAGTCTTCTTCAGTGATCAGTACAAAGAAATAGAGGAAACCAATAGAATGGGAAAGACTAGAGATCACTTCAAGAAAATTAGAGATACCAAGGGAATGTCTTATGCAAAGATGGACACAATAAAGGACAGAAATGGTATGAACCTAACAGAAGCAGATGATATTAAGAAGAAGTGGCAAGAATACACAAAACTATACAAAAAAAGATCTTCATGACCTAGATAACCATGGTGGTGTAATCAATCACCTAGAACCAGATATCTTAGAATGTGATCAAGTGGGCCTTGGGAAGCATCACTAGGAACATAGCTATTGGGGGGGATGGATTCCAGCTTATCTGTTTCAAATCCTAAAAGATGATACTGTGAAAGTGCTGCATTCAATATGCCAGCAAATTTGGAAAACAGCAATGGCCACAGGACTGGAAAAGGTCAGTTTTCATTCTAATCCCAAGAAGGCAATGCCAAAGAAAGTTCAAAGTACCACATAATTGCACTCATCTTTCACGCTAGCAAAGCAATGCTCAAAATTCTCCAAGTGAGTCTTCAACAGTACGTGAACCATGAACTTCCAGATGTTCTAGCTGGATTTAGAAAAGACAGAGGGACCAGAAATCAAAACCAACATCCATTGAACCACAGAAAAAGCAAAAGAGTTCCAGAAAAACATCTACTTCTGTTTTATTTACTACACTAAAATCTTTGACTGTATTGATCAGGACAAACTGTGGAAAATTCTGAAAGTGATGGGAGTACCAGCCCAATTTATTTGCCTCCTGAGAAATCTGTATTCAGGTCAAGAAGCAACAGTCAGAACCGGCCATGGAACAATGAAAGAAAGAAAGTTAAGTCGCTCAGTCGTGTCTGACTCTTTGTGACCCAGTGGGCTGTAGCCTACCAGGCTCCTCTGTTCATGGGATTCTCCAGGCAAGAATACTGGAGTGGGTTGCTGTTTCCTTCTCCAGGGGGTCTTCTCGACCCAGGGATTGAACCCAGGTCTCCCACATTGAAGGCAGACACTTTAGCCTCTGAGCCACCAGGGAAGCCTTTGGAACAATGGACTTGTTCCAAATTGGGAAAGGAATACGTCAAGGCTGCATATTGTCACTATGCTTATTTAATTTTATGGAGAGCATATCATGAGAAATGACAGGCTGGATGAAGCACCAGCTGGAATCAAGATTGCCAGGAGAAATATCAATAATCTCAGATATGCAGATGCCACCACCTTTATGGCCTCTTGATGAAAGTGAAAGAAGAGAGTGAAAAAGCATCTTAAAACTCAGTATTCAAAAAACAAAGATCATGGCATCTGATCCCATCACTTCATGACAAATAGATAGGGAAATAATAGAAACAGTGACAAACTATTTTCTTGGGCTCCAAAATCATTGGGGATAGTGACTGCAGCTATGAAAATAAAATATGCTTGCTCCTTGGAAGAAAAGCTATGACCAACCTAGACGGCATATTAAAAAGCAGAGACATTGTTTAAAGCTATGGTTTTTTTCAGTAGTTATGTATGGATGTGAAAGTTGGACCATAAAGAAAGCTGAGCACCAAAGAATTGATCCTTTTGAATTGTGGTGTTGAAGAAGACTCTTGAGAATCCACTGGACTGCAAGGAGATCCAACCAGTCAATCCTAAAGGAAATTAGTCCTGAATATTCATTGGAAGGACTGATGCTGAAGCTGAAGCTCCAATAGTTTGGCCACCTGATGGGAAGAACTGACACATTGGAAAATATCCTGATGCTGGGAAAGATTGAATACAGGAGGGGAAGGCGAGGACAGAGGCTGAGATGGTTGGATGGCATTACTGACTTGATGGACCTGAGTCTGAGCAAGTTCTGGGAGTTGGTGATGAACAAGGACACCTGGCAAGCTGCAGTCTGTGGCTTTCAAAGCGTCAGACATGACTGAGTTACTGAATTGTTCTGAAGCGGACATTCCTCCCCCAAAAGGTAACATAAGTTATTTAATAACTTTAAGTCTAAAATTCTGTGAGTTGCAATGCCAGAAACTTTAACCATGCCTATAATCAAACATTTCCAAATAGATTTTAAAATGTTACCTCTGCTTCCTACCTTGACTGTGGCCTTTAATTAAATAATTAATACTGTTAATATTAATTCACATTAAAAATTCCCAAATTTAAAAACTAAAATATACATGATTATGTATTTAAAAGGAAAAGAAAACTATCATTTATCTATTTCAAAACATTTGAAAAATGTGTCAATAATTAGCAATCAAATTTAATAAAATTTTTTATGCTTAAATCCTAAGGTAGTATGGTAAAAACAGATAATAAAATTAGCTTGGAAGGAAGAAACCCAAACCCTGACTCTAAATAACTGTAAATCATTTAGAGTTTTTTTTTTTTTTTTTAGTCTTTCTTGGCTTAAGTTTTTCCATCTATTAAGTAGAAGGTAGGAATGGCAGGAAGAGCAGGGGAACAGCATCCTATATATTCTCTAGATTTTTCATCTAGGCCTAAATTCTGTGTTATATTCTATAATAAAAGTCCAAACTTATAAAAGGAAAACTTACTTCTTGGAAATGTGTATTTGAGTGTGTGTGTGTGTGTGTGTGTAATCTGTCTCCAATACAATTTAAATATAATTCAAGTGAATTTATTAGCTATTTACTGAAGGTTAAGTGCATCTAACATATGGGTCTAGGTATATATAATGTACTTTTCTCATTATTAATAGAATATAAAACATGCCCATTTTATTATTCAGGTATCTGAAAGCCCAAGCATTTTTCCTCTCTCTTAGTAATGTTCTACTTATTATTTTCAAGGCACAGACATGACAACAGTACACCAAAGAATATTTCCACAGCCTCCTTCAAAGAAGAGTTCAAAAATTGTTTTAGCTTCAACCCACCCACTGAAACACCCACAAATGGATTTTGTCACATTATTAACCTTATAAGTTCTGCAAGATGCTACTCCTGTAGTGACATTTATACAGACCACAATTTCCTTAGGCATTTTTGGTTTAAGAATAATTAAAACACTG
The DNA here is from genome assembly GCF_001704415.2 of Capra hircus. NCBI lineage: Eukaryota > Metazoa > Chordata > Mammalia > Artiodactyla > Bovidae > Capra > Capra hircus. Next base: position 76,292,445 of record NC_030813.1, read on the forward strand.
GAGATAGTAGAAAGGAGTCTAGCACCCTAGAGCCCTCAGATCCTCATATCAATCAGTGGCTCACTTCACACATTTGCTTCTTTGGTTCCACTTCATCTGACCACCCTTAGTTAACCACCTGCTGCAGTGGTATAAACTGATCTCTGTTTTTACCTGCTGTATATTCCAAGTGTTTTAATATTTCACACTTCCTCTCCTTCCCAAGTGCCCTTCTTCAACATACCAAATGATCAATCATTTCTGATATAGGTAATAAATGTATCAACATTCTTTTTAAAGTGTTACAATTCCATTGCACTCACTGTGGTCAGAAGAATCCCTCAATATCCAGCATTGAAATTGCCTGCTTCAAAAGCCTCCACTCCTCTATTTGCACATCTGGGGAAATAGAGATAATTGCTGCATGTACGCTGATCTTGTCCTTAGAGCTTTTCACACATCAAGAGCAAGTCCACTTTTTCCTCATTAGTGCAGCAATCACCTGTTCACACATTGTCATTTTAAAGGCTGTGGGAAGATCTTACTGCTTCTTCAACAATATTTTCCCATGCCTGTAATTCCTTTAATTGGGAAAAAGCCTCTCATATGAGAAAACATAAATGACTGATATGAGATCATTTCCTAAGAAAAGGATTTAAAATTTGAGAGGAACAAGAAGACACAAGAACACTCAGCAACATGAACCTGAGGAAAGGAAGGATATAAATGAGATGTTCCATAAAAAGGGAATCTTAATTGGGAAGTGGAAATTGAGACTTGATCATCCATTTCTATATTTGCTTTCTGCAATCCCACATTTTGCTTTATATCTGACTATTGACTCCACTGCTATTTAAAAATAATTTAAATAAAGTGTCAAACTCATCATGACTGCTTGTTGAAAAATTATAGATATTTGACTGTATATGGTAACAATTTCCACCAGTGATGAACTACAATGTTTTTCAGTTTCTTTCAAATGTCTAGAAGATAAGAACTATTCCAGAAAATGTACAGGTGTGTTTGCAAGTGACTACTGAAGAGCATTATGTCAAAGGTCCTCAAATTGAAAGAATTTGTCAAATTCCATATCAAATTTCCCGTTGCATCAAGCTTTCATTTAGCATGAATATATATCAAATCATCAGATTTCACCAAAATATATTTGACTAAAATAATCCAATTTCATATAATAAAAAGGAATGTAATATGTAAAAGTGTAATTAAGGCATATTTTAACCTAATAGCAATTAACTAAATGTTACTACATACTGGTTGAGGCAAATAAATGTTCAGAATTATATCAATAGCATTTTCAGTTATGATATATCTTTCAATAGAGACAGAGCCAAAGTGACTTCACTGGAAGCTGATGAATCGTAAAAGTAGATTAAATAGTTGGAAAGACACTGGATGACTTTGAACATCTAGTATTTAGGGCAGTTAGATATTTATCAAATGGACAACAGAATGAACAGTGACTGTCAGATAAGAGCTGATATAAATTTGGAAGGTATTTCATCTGAAAACAAATATTTTATCAAGATAGATTATATAAAAGCATAATTATGGATATATTTTCTTTTCATGACACTAGAAAAATAGCCAATTCTTTACAGGGTTCTAAAACCTTGTAAGTAACAGTCTTCCTAGGTAAGAGCAGAAATATTAGGGTATTATATGTGGGATTTTACTGTCTCTCAAAAAGTACAGTATATATCCATAATATATATACCTGACATTATTGAAATTCATTTTATATTGTAATGGTTATTTCAGCTATTAATGTGAAAAAACATTTTAGACATTCTCTAAAGTAACATTTTGCTCTGTGTGTTGCTAGGATAAAGCAGTAATATTTCAATATTTTTTACTATTCAAAACATCTTACATATGTTAAATCAAGCTGCAACTGAATTGTTTTAATCAAGCTGTCTGATTTATGTGTTTTATTAATCTAATTCAATTCCAATAACCATTTATTGTAGCCAGAATCAGTGCAGACCCTGTATAACGTAGAGTATTCTTGCATTTAGTTTTAAATAAGGGTAAGATAATTTCAGACATTGAAAGGAAAGCTGAACAGAACTGATAACTTGAGAACCATGACTCAGTACTGTGTTTCCACTATCCCTTGAGGTCACTCTGTGCCCTTGCCCACTCTTTTAAGATTAACCCCTTAATCTTAAATTTTCTTTTTTTTTTTTCTGGTAATGTAAGTTTCCATGTTACTCTTTCCATACATCTCACCCTCTCCTCCCCTCTACCCATGTCCATAATTATTCTCTATGCCTGTTTCTCCATTGTTGCCCTGTAAATAAATTCTTCAGTGCCATCCATATATATGTGTTAGAATATGGTATATGTCTTTCTCTTTCTGAATCACTTCACTCTGCATAATAGGTTCTAGGTTCATCCACCTCATTAGAACTGACTCAAAGATGTTCCTTTTTATGGCTGAGTAATATTCAATTGTGTATATACACCAAAACTTATTTATCCATTCATCTGTAGATGGACATCTAGGCTGCTTCCATGTTCTACCTATTGTAAACAGTGCTGCAGTGAACAATGGGATACATGTGTCTCTTTCAATTTTGGGTTCCTCAGGGTATATGCCTAGGAGTGGGATTGCTGGGTCATATGGTGGTTTTATTCCTAGTTTCTTAAGGAATCTCCATACCATCTTCCATAGTGACTGTATCAGTTTACATTCCCACCAACAGTGCAAGAGTGTTCCCTTTTCTCCATACCCTTTCTAGCATTTATTGTTTATAGACTTTGACAATGGATATTCTGAATGGTGTGAGGTGGTATCTCATTGTAGTTTTGATTTACATTTCTCTAATAATGAATGATGTTTAGCATCTCTTCATGTGTTTGTTAGCCATCTGTGTGTCTTCTTTGGAGAAATGTCTGTTTAGGTCTTTTTCCCACTTTTTGATTGGGTTGTTTGTTTTTCTGGCATTGAGGTATATGAGCTGCTTGTATACTTTGGAAATTAATCTTTTGTCAGTTGTTGCATTTGCTATTATTGTGTCCTATTCTGAGGGTTGTCCTTTAAACTTCCTTATAGTTTCCTTTGCTGTGCAAAAGCTTTTAAGTTTAATAAGTCTCACTTGTTTACTTTTGTTTTTATTTCCGTTACTCTAGGAGGTGGATCATAGAGGATCTTGCTTTGATTTATGTCAGCAAGTGTTCTGCCTATGTTTTCCTCAAAGAGTTTCATCATTTCTGGTCTTACATTTAGGTATTTAATCCATTTTGAGTTCATCTTTGTGTATGGTTTTAGGAAGTGTTCTAATTTCATTCTTTTAAATGTAGCTGTCCAGTTTTCCTAGCACCACTAATTGAAGAGTCTGTCTTTGCCCCATGGTATATTCTTGCCTCCTTTGTCAAAAATAAGGTACCCATTGGTGCATGGGATTATTTCTGGCCTTTCTATCTTCTTTCATTAGTGTATATTTCTGTTTTTGTGCCAGTACCATATTGTTTTGATGACTGTAGCTTTATATTATAATCTGAAGTCAGGAAGCTTGATTCTTCCAGCTCCATTCTTCTTTCTCAAGACTGCTTTGGCTATTCAGGGTCTTTTGTGTTTCCATTTGAATTGTGAAATTTTTTGTTCTAGTTCTGTTAAAAATGCCAGGGATTGCATTAAATCGATAGATTGCATTTGGTACTAAAATCATTTTTACAATACATTCTTCCTGCCCAAGAACACGGAATATCTCTCCATCTGCTTATGTCATCTTTGATTTTGTTTATTAGTGTCTTATAATTTCTGTGTACAGTTCTTTTGTCTCCTTAGGTAAGTTGTTTATTTATTTATTTATTTATTTTTTACCTTAGATATTTACTAACCTTACCTTAAATATCTTACTTACCTTTAGATATTTAATTCTTTTTGTTGCAATGGTGAATGATTCCTTAATTGATCTTTCTGATTTTTCATTCTTAGTATATATAAATGCAAGTGATTTCTGTGTATTGATTTTGTATCCTGCAACTTTGCTAAATTCACTGATTAGCTCTAGGAATTTTCTGATGCTATCTTTAGGGTTTTCTACGTACAGTATCATGTCACCCGCAAACAGTGAGAGCTTTGCTTCTTTACTGATGTGGATTCATTTTATTCCTTTTTCTTCTCTCATTGCTGGAACTAGGACTTCCAGAACTATGTTTCATAAAAGCAGCAAAAGTGGGCACCCTTGTCTTGTTCCTGATCTTAGTGGGAATGCTCTCAGTTTCTCACCATTAAGAATAATGTTTGCTGTAGGCATATCATATATGGCCTTTACTATGTTGAGGTAGTTTCCTTCTATGCCCATTTTTTGAAGAGTTTTAATCATAAATAGGTGCTGAATTTTGTCAAAGTTTTCTTCTTTTTTTTCTGCAACAATTGAGATGATCTCAATACATTAATGATGATCTCAGTAGGGATCTCAATAGATGATCTCAATAAGGAAAATTGAGGGCAGGAGGAGACGAGGAAGACAGAAGATGAGATGGTTAGATGGCATCACCGACTCAATGGACATGGGTTTGGGTGAACTCTGGGAGTTGGTGATGGACAGGGAGGCCTGGCATGCTGTGGTTCATGGGGTTGCAAAGAGTCTGACATGATTGAGCAACTGAACTGAACTGATTGAGGTGATCATATGCTTTTATCTTTTAATTTGTTAATATGGTGTGTCTCATTGATTGATCTGCATATATTGAAGAATCCTTGCAGCCCTGAAATAAACCCAACTTGATCATGGTGTATGAACTTTTCTTTCTTTTTTTTTTTTTTAATTTTTATTTTTACTTTATTTTATTTTACAATACTGTATTGGTTTTGCCATACATTGACATGAATCCGCCACAGGTGTACATGAGTTCCCAATCCTGAACCCTCCTCCCACCTTCTACCCTATATCATCTCTCTGGATCATCCCTATGCACCAGCCTCAAGCATCCTCTATCCTGCATCGAACATAGACTGGCAATTCGTTTCTTACATGATAGTATACATGTTTCAGCGCCATTCTCCCAAATCATCCCACCTTCTCCCTCTCCCCCAGAGTCCAAAAGTCCATTCTATACATCTGTGTCTCTTTTACTGTCTAACATACAGGGTCATCATTACCATCTTTCTAAATCCCATATATATGTGTTAGTATACTGTATTGGTGTTTTTCTTTCTGGCTTACTTCACTCTGTATAATCGGCTCCAGTTTCATCTATCTCATTAGAACTGATTCAAATGTATTATTTTTAATGGCTGAGTAATACTCCATTGTGTATATGGAGCTTTTTGATGTGTTTGTGTGTATGAACTTTTTGATGTGTTGCTGTATTCTGTTTGCTAAAAATTTTTTGAGGGTCTTTGCATCTATGTTCATCAGTGATATTGGCCTATAGTTTTCCTTGTGTGTGTGTAGTTTTTGTCTGGCTTTGGCATCAGGGTAATGGTGGCCTCATAGAATGAATTTGGAATTATTCCTTCCTTTGAAGTTTTTTGAAAGAGTTTTAGAAGGATAAGTACTAACTCTTCTCTAAATGTTTCATAAATTCTCCTCTGAAGTCATCTGATCCTGGGCTTTTGTTTCTTGGAAGATTTTTGATCACAACTTCAATCAGTGCTTGTAATTGGGTTGTTCATAATCTGTATTTCTTCTTGATTCAATCTTGGAAAATTGAACTTTTCTAAGAATCTGTCCATTTCTTCCAGGTTTTCTATTTTATTGCCATATAGTTTTGTTCATGATATTCTCTTATAATCATTTGTATTTCTGCATTGTCTGTTGTAACCTCTGCTTTTTTATTTCTAATTTTGTTGATTTGATTCTTCTCTCTTATTTTATTGATTAATCTGGCTAAGGGCTTGTTAATTTACTTTATTTTCTCAAAGAACCAGCATTTAGTTTTGTTAATCTTTGTTATTCTTTCTTTCATTTCTTTTTCATTTATTTCTGCTTGGATCTTTATGGTTTGTCTCCTTCTAATAATTTTGGAGTTTTTTCCTTCTTCTTTTTCCAGTTACTTTAGATGTAAAGTTAGATTATGTATTCAATGTTTTTCTTGTTTCTTCAGGTAGGATTGTATTGCTATAAACCTCCCTGTTAGAACTGCTTTTGCTGTATGCCATAGATTTTGAGTTGTGTTTTCACTGTCATTTATTTCTAGAATTTTTTTTTTTATTTCACTTTTGATTTCCTCAGTAACCTACTGGTTATTTAGAACTGTGATGTTTAATCTCCATGTGTTTGTTTCTTACAGTTTTTTTCTTGTAATTGATATCTAATCTTATAACGTTGTGATGAGAGATGTCTGATTCAATTTGAATTTTCTTAAATTTACTGAGATTTGATTTGTGACCCAAGATATGGTCTATTTTGGAGAATGTTCCATGTGCACTTGAGAAGATGGTGTATTCCTCTGGATTGGATGGAATGCTCTGAAGATGTCAATGATATCCACCTCATCTAATGTATCATTTAAGACTTGTGTTTCCTTATTAATGTTCTGTTTTGATGATCTGTCCATTGATGTGAATGGGGTGTTAAAGTCTCCTACTATTATTGTGTTATAGTCTCCTGCTGCAATAGTGCCTTTTCCTCTTTCCTTACCTGAACTCTGCAATAGTTTTATCCAGTACCTACTGTGAAAACTTGGTTAAGTTTCTGAGGTGAAACTCAGTTGCATGAAGGGTCCCTTGGAGTTTTTAATTCTTGGACTTGTCCACTCTGAACCTCCATCATTTATTTACTTACAGTCAGGCTTTTTCATTCTGGGACAAATTCTGGTGGAGTTTTAGCTCATAACTTTCTGCTCCAAGATCAAACCCTGAACCTTTGGAGTGGGAGCACTGACTCCAAGACCTTAGACTACCAGATAACTAACCATAGGTAGTATCAAATAGTGAGAACTCACACAAAGGAAATGACTTGAATACAAGACCTGGCATCACCCAACCACCAGTAGCACCCTGTACAGGACGCCTCATCTAAACAACAGAGAAAACAAAAATACAAACCCAATCATCAGCTGATGGGAGTACCACCTCACTCAGCTTTGCCCATCAGAGGAAAAACAAACTAATGAAAACTCAGCACAAATCTCACCCTATACGAAGCTTACACAAACCACTGGACCAAACTTAGGAGGGAAAAAACCAAAATGAAGAAAGAATTCAACCTTCTTCAAGGAAAGAATTCAACTTTTCTTGAAGCCTGGGAAAAGGAGATCTCAAACACAAAATTATATATATATATATATATATATATATATATATATATATATATACACACACACACACACACACAAGTATATATATCTTCTAGCTTACTAATTCGTTCTGCTTCAGATATTCTACTATTGATATAAATACGTTTGCATAGTATTTTTCTGCCATATATATATATAAAGGCAGAGAAATACTATGCAATGAATAAATAAATGTATAAAGGGATAAATAAATGTATAAATAAATACATTTGTGTAGTATTTCTCTGCCATATATATAAGGCAGATAAAATTAATATAAATATAAATAAATATATATATTTATATATATACATATATATATAAAGGCAGAGAAATACAATGCAAATTAATGAAAAAAACTGGAAACACAGAAGTCCAAATAAATGAAGTGGAAATCAGAAAATTACCTAAAAAAGAATTCAGAATAATGACAGTAAAGATGATCAAAAACCTTGAAAACAAAATGGAGAAAATGCAAGAATCAATTAACAAAGCCCTAGAAGAATTAAAGAATAAGTATACAAATAACACAATTACTGAAATTAACAATACTCTAGAAAGAATCAATAGCAGAATATCTGAAGCAGAACAACGAATCAGTGATCTAGAAGATAAAGTGGTGGAAATAAACTCTGAAGAGCAGAATAAAGTAAAAAGAATGAAAAGAGCTGTGGACAGTCTCAGAGACCTCTGGGACCATATCAAAAGCACCAACATTCAAATTATAGATGTCCCAGAAGAAGAAGAGAAAAAAAAAATGTATGAGAAAATTTTTAAAGAGATCATAGTTGAAAATTTCCCCAACATGGAAAAGGAAATAGCTGATCAAATCCAATAGGTACAAAGAGTCCCATATAGGATAAACCCAGTGAGAAACACAGCAAGACATACTAATCAAACTAACAAAGACTAAACACAAAGAAATAATATTAAAAGCAGCAAGGGAGAAGCAACAGGTAACATACAGTTAAACCCCATATGCTCAACAGCTGATCTCTCAGGAGAAACTCTGCAGGCCAGAAGGGAATGGCAGGATACATTTAAAGTACTGAAAGGGAAAAATCCACAACCAAGATTACTGTACCCAGCAAGGATCTCATTCAAAATTGATGGAGAATTAAAAAAGATTTTCAGGCAAGCAAAATTAAGACAATTCTGTACCATCAAACCATCTTTACAACTAATAATAAATGGACTTATATAGTCAAAAAATACAAGAGGAGAAAAAGATCTACAAAATCAACCTCAAACAGTTAGAAAATGTCAATAAGAACATATATATATATATATATATATCAATAATTACTTTAAATGTAAATGGATTAAATGCTCCAACCAAAAGACACAGACTGGCTGAATGGATACAAAAACAAGATCCATATATATGCTATCTACAAGAACCCTACTTCAGACCTCAAGACATATATAGACTGAAAGTGAGAGGATGGAAAAATATATTTTGTTGAGGTCCTTTAATGCACTGGGACCTGGCAGTCCAGAGTTGACGATAAGAAAATAATTAGCCTCAAATTAAAATAAATAAATCTGTTATTTTTTTTAATTTAAATTTTTATTTTTACTTTATTTTACATTACAATACTGTATTGGTTTTGTCATACATTGGCATGACTCCACCACGGGTGTACATGCGTTCCAAAACATGAACCCCACCTCCCACCTCCCTCCCCATAACATCTCTCTGGATCATCCCCGTGCACCAGCCCCAAGCATCCTGTATCCTGCATCAGGCATAGACTGGCGATTTGTTTCTTACATGATAGTATACATGTTTCAGCACCATTCTCCCAAATCATCCCACCCTCTCCCTTTCCTTCAGAGTCCAAAAGTCCGCTCTACACATCTGTGTCTCTTTTGCTATCTCGCATACAGGGTCATCATTGCCATCTTTCTAAATTCCATATATATGTGTTAGTATACTGTATTGGTGTTTTTCTTTCTGGCTTACTTCACTCTGTATAATCGGCTCCAGTTTCATCTATCTCATTAGAACTGATTCAAATGTATTCTTTTTAATGGCTGAGAAATACTCCATTGTGTATAAGTGCCACAGCGTTCTTATCCATTCATCTGCTGATGGACATCTAGGTTGTTTCCATGCCGTGGCTATTATAAACTGTGCTGCAATGAACATTCGGGTACATGTGTCTCTTTCAATTCTGGTTTCCTCGGTGTGTATGCCCAGCAGTGGGATTGCCAGGTCATAAGGCAGTTCTATTTGCAATTTGTTAAGGAATCTCCACACTGTTCTCCATAGTGGCTGTACTAGTTTGCATTCCCACCAACAGTGTAGGAGGGTTCCCTTTTCTCCACACCCGCTCCAGCATTTATTGCTTGCAGACATTCAGATCACAGCCATTCTGACTGGTGTGAAGTGGTACCTCATTGTGGTTTTGATTTGCATTTCTCTAATAATGAGAAATTCGTGTGTTTGTTAGCCATCCGTATGTCTTCTTTGGAGAAATGTCTATTTAGTTCTTTGGCCCATTTTTGGGATTGTTTATTTTTCTGGAATTGAGCTGCATAAGTGGCTTGTATATTTTTGAGATTAGTTGTTTGTCAGTTGCTTCATTTGCTATTATTTTCTCCCATTTTCACCTTGCTTATAGTTTCCTTTATTGTGCAGAGCTTTTAATTTTAATTAGATCCCATTTGTTTATTTTTGCTTTTTTTTCCAATATTCTGGGAGGTGGATCATAGAGGATCCTGCTGTGATTCATGTCGGAGAGTGTTTTGCCTATGTTCTCCTCTAGGAGTTTTATAGTTTCTGGTCTTACATTTAGATCTTTAATCCATTTTGAGTTTATTTTTGTGTGTGGTGTTAGAAAGCAATCTAGTTTCATTCTTTTACAAGTGGTTGACCAGTATTCCCAGCACCAATTGTTAAAGAGATTGTCTTTACTCCATTGTATATTCTTGCCTCCTTTGTCAAAGATAAGGTGTCCATATGTGTGTGGATTTATCTGTGGGCTTTCTATTTTGTTCCATTGATCTATATTTCTGTCTTTGTGCCAGTACCATACTGTGTTGATGACTGTGGCTTTGTAGTAGAGCCTGAAGTCAGGCAAGTTGATTCCTCTAGTTCCACTCTTCTTTCTCAAGATTGCTTTGGCTATTTGAGGTTTGTTGTATTTCCATACAAATCTTGAAATTATTTGTTCTAGTTCTGTGGAAAATACCGCTGGTAGCTTGATAGGGATTGCATTGAATTTGTAGATTGCTTTGGGTAGTATACTCATTTTCACTATATTGATTTCTTCCAATCCATTAACATGGTATATTTCTCCATCCATTAGTGTCCTCTTTGATTTCTTTCATCAGTGTTTTATAGTTTTCTGTATATAGGTCTTTAGTTTATTTAGGTAGATAGATTCCTAAGTATTTTATTCTTTTTGTTGCAATGGTGAATGGAATTTTTTCCATAGTTTCTCTTTCTATTTTCTCATTATTAGTGTATAGGAATGCAAGGGATTTCTGCGTGTTGATTTTATATCCTGCAACTTTACTATACTCAATGATTAGCTCTAGTAATTTTCTGGTGGAGTCTTTAGGGTTTTCTATGTAGAGGATCATGTCATCTGCAAACAGTGAGAGTTTTACTTCTTCTTTTCCAATATGGATTTCTTTTATTTCTTTTTCTGCTCTGATTGTTGTGGCCAAAACTTCCAGAACTTTGTTGAATAGTAGTGGTGAAAGTGGGCACCCTTGTCTTGTTCCTGACTTTAGGGGAAATGCTTTCAATTTTTCACCATTGAGGATAATGTTTGCTGTGGGTTTGTCATATATAGCTTTTATTATGTTGAGGTATGTTCCGTCTATTCCTGCTTTCTGGAGAGTTTTTATCATAAAAGGATGTTGAGTTTTGTCAAAGGCCTTCTCTGCATCTATTGAGATAATAATATGGCTTTTAGTTTTCAATTTGTTAATGTGGTGAATTACACTGCTTGTTTTGCGGATATTGAAGAATCCTTGAATCCCTGGGATAAAGCCCACTTGGTCATCGTGTATGATCTTTTTAATGTGTTGTTGGATTCTGATTGCTAGAATTTTGTTGAGGATTTTTGCATCTATGTTCATCAGTGATATTGGCCTGTAGTTTTCTTTGTTTGTGGCATCTTTTTCAGGTTTTGGTATTAGGGTGATGGTGGCCTCATAGAATCAGTTTGGAAGTTTACCTTCCTCTGCAATTTTCTGAAAGAGTTTGAGTAGGATAGGTGTTAGCTTTTCTCTAAATTTTTGGTAGAATTCAGCTGTGAAGCCGTCTGGACCTGGGCTTTTGTTTGCTGGAAGATTTCTGATTACCGTTTCAATTTCCGTGCTTGTGATGGGTCAGTTAAGATTTTCTACTTCTTCCTGGTTCAGTTTTGGAAAGTTGTACTTTTCTAAGAATTTGTCCATTTCTTCCACGTTGTCCATTTTATTGGCATGTAATTGCTGATAATAGTCTCTTATGATCCTTTGTATTTCTGTGTTGTCTGTTGTGATCTCTCCATTTCCATTCCTAATTTTATTGATTTGATTTTTCTCTTTGCTTCTTGATGAGTCTGGCTAATGGTTTGTCAATTTATTTATCCTTTCAAAGAACCAGCTTTTGGCTTTGTGGATTTTTGCTATGGTCTCTTTTGTTTCTTTTGCATTTATTTCTGCCCTAATTTTTTTTTAATTTATTTTTTTAATTTTTTTTTAATTTTAAAATCTTTAATTCTTACATGCGTTCCCAAACATGAACCCCCCTCCCACCTCCCTCCCCATAACATCTCTCTGGGTCATCCCCATGCACCAGCCCCAAGCATGCTGTACCCTGCGTCAGACATAGACTGGCGATTCGATTCTTACATGATAGTATACATGTTAGAATGCCATTCTCCCAAATCATCCCACCATCTCCCTCTCCCTCTCCCTCTCTGCCCTAATTTTTAAGATTTCTTTCCTTCTACTAACTCTGGGGTTCTCCATTTCTTCCTTTTCTAGTTGCTTTAGGTGTAGAGTTAGGTTATTTATTTGACTTTTTTCTTGTTTCTTGAGGTATGCCTGTATTGCTATGAACTTTCCTCTTAGTACTGCTTTTATAGTGTCCCACATGTTTTGGGTTGTTGTGTTTTCATTTTCATTAGTTTCTATGCATATTTTGATTTCTTTTTTGATTTCTTCTGTGATTTGTTGGTTATTCAGAAGGGTGTTGTTCTGTCGCCATATGTTGGAATTTTTAATTGTTTTTCTCCTGTAATTGAGATCTAACCTTAATGCATTATGGTCAGAAAAGATGCTTGGAATGATTTCAATTTTTTAAAATTTATCAAGGTTAGATTTATGGCCCAGGATGTAATCTATCCTGGAGAAGGTTCCGTGAGCACTTGAGAAAAAGGTGAAATTCATTGTTTTGTGCTGAAATGTCCTATAGACATCGATTAGGTCTAACTGGTCTATTGTATCATTTAAAGTTTGCGTTTCTTTGTTAATTTTCTCTTTAGTTGATCTGTCCATAGGTGTGAGTGGGATAATAAAGTCTCCCACTATTATTGAGTTATTGTTAATTTCCCTTTTCATACTGTTGGTATTTGTCTTACATATTGTGGTGCTCCTATGTTGAGTGCATATATATTTATAATTGTTATATCTTCTTCTTGGATTGATCCTTTGATCATTATGTAGTGGCCTTCTTTGTCTCTCTTCACAGCCTTTGTTTTAAAGTCTATTTTATCGGATATGAGTATTGCCACTCCTGCTTTCTTTTGGTCTCTATTTGCATGCAATATCTTTTTCCAGCCCTTCACTTTCAGTCTGTATGTGTCCCTTGTTTTGAGGTGGGTGTGTTGTAAGCAGCATATAGAGAGGTCTGGTTTTTTAATCCATTCAGCCAGTCGTTGCCTTTTGGTTGGGGCATTCAACCCATTTACTTTTAAGGTAATTTTTGATAAGTATGATCCCGTTACCATTTACTTTATTGTTTTGGGTTTGGGTTTATACACCCTTTTTGTTTTTCCTGTCTAGAGACTATCCTTTAGCATTTGTTGGAGAGCTGGTTTGGTGGTGCTGAATTCTCTCAGCTTTTGCTTGTCTGTAAAGCTTTTGATTTCTCCTTCGTATTTGAATGAGATCCTTGCTGGGGACAGTAATCTGGGCTGTAGGTTATTTTCTTTCATCACTTTAAGTATGTCTTGCCATTCCCTCCTGACCTGAAGAGTTTCTATTGAAAGATCAGCTGTTATCCTTATGGGATTCCCCTTGTGTGTTATTTGTTGTTTTTCCCTTGCTGCTTTTAATATTTGTTCTTTGTGTTTGACCTTTGTTAATTTGATTAATATATGTCTTGTGGTGTTTTGCCTTGGGTTTATCCTATTTGGAACTCTCTGGGTTTCTTGGACTTGGGTGATTATTTCCTTCCCCATTTTAGGGAAGTTTTCAACTATTATCTCCTCAATGATTTTCTCATGGTCTTTCTTTTTGTCTTCTTCTTCTGGGACTCCTATAATTCGAATGTTGGAGCGTTTCATATTGTCCTGGAGGTCTCTGAGATTGTCCTCATGTCTTTTAATTCGTTTTTCTTTTTTCCTCTCTGATTCATTTATTTCTACCATTCTATCTTCTATTTCCCTAATCCTATTCTACTATGTGTTGCCTCCAGAGTGTTTCTGATCTCATTTATTGTGTTATTCATTATATATTGACTCTTTTTTATTTCTTCTAGGTCCTTGTTAAACCTTTCTAGCATCTTCTCAATCCTTGTCTCCAGGCTATTTATCTGTGATTCCATTTTGATTACAAGATTTTGGATCTTTTTCACTATCAATATTCGGAATTCTTTCTCAGGTAGATTCCTTATCTCTTCCTCTTTTGTTTCATTTGGTGGGCATTTCTCCTTTACCTGCTGAGTATACCTCTGTCTCTTCATCTTGGTTATATTGCTGCATTTGGGGTGGCCTTTCTATATTCTGGGAATTTGTGGAGTTCTCTTTATTATGGAGCTTCCTCACTGTGGGTGGGGTTGTATCAGTGGCTTGTCAAGGTTTCCTGGTTAGGGAGGATTGTGTTGGAGTTCTGGTGGGTGGAGCTGGGTTTCTTCTCTCTGGAGTCCAATGGAGTGACCAGTAATGGATTATGAGACGTCAAAGGTTTTGGAGTAACTTTGAGCTGCCTGTATATTGAAGCTCAGGGGTGTGTTCCTGTGCTGCTGGAGAATTTGCATGGTATGTCTTGCTCTGGAACTTGTTGGCTCTTGGGTGGAGCTTGGTTTCAGTGTAGGTAGGGAGGCATTTGATGAGCTCCTATTGCTTAATGTTCCCTGAATTCAGCAGTTCGCTGATGTTCTCAGGCTTTGGATTTAAGCCTCCTGCTTCTGGTTTTCAGTTTTATTTTTACAGTAGCCTCTAGACTTCTCCATCTATACAGCACTGATGATGAAACATCTAGGTTAAAGATGAAAAGTTTCTTCACATTGAGGGACACCCAGAGAGGTTCACTGAGTTACATGGAGAAGAGAAGAGGGAGGGGGTAGTTAGGGGTGAGTGGAATGAGATGTGGTGGGATCAAAAGAGGAGAGAGCAAGCTAGCCAGTAATCACTTCCTTATATGCGCTCTACAGTCTGGACCTCTCAGAGGTATGCATGGAGTTATACAGGGAAGAGGAGAGGGAGGAAGTAGACAGAGGTGGCCAGGAGGATAAAATAGGGAAATGAAAAGGAGAGAGACAAATCCAGCCAGTAACCAATTCCTTAGGTGTTCTCCACCATCTGGAACACACAGAGATTCACAGAGTTGGATAGAGAAGAGAAGGGGAAGGGAAGAGACAGAGGCCACCTGGTGGAGAAAAAGGAGAGTCCAAAGGAGGAGAGAGTGGTCAAGCCAGTAATCTCACTCTCAGGTAAAATTGGGTAGTGAAGTTTGGGTTTTTAAATGTACAAAATTGACAACAAAAACCAAAAAGCAAAGATTAAAAATCTATAGTAGAGGTTGGATTTTCAAAAATACACTATTAAAGAAAAGAAGAAGAAAGAAAAAAGAAAAAAGAAAAAAAAAAACAAGAAAACAACAACAACAACAAAACAAAGCCACAAGAATTATTTAAAAACACCAACAACCACACAAAGACTATATATGGTGTTTGCTTTAAAAAAATAGAGTCTTCTTTTTTTTTTTTTTGAAAAGTAATAGTAGGTTATAGAAATAAAAATTAGAGAAGAAATAGAGGACTTAACAATTTTTAAAAGTTAGGGGGCAAAAAAAGAGAAGAAAAAGAAAAGAAGGAAAAACAACCCCACAACATCATCAACAAAAAATAAAAAACAAAGAAAAAAAAAGGAATGATTGTAAAAGTAGTAAAGATATATCTGGTCCTTTCTCTGGTGTTGTGGGCAGTGTGGGGTCACTTCCAAGGCGGTTCCCTCTGTTTAACTTCTGTTTGCTGGTCTCTTCATTGTCTGATTTCCGTCCTGACACGGAGTGGGGGGGGGGGGGGGAGTGATGGGGGACACTTTTTTTTTTTTTTTTAGGCTCACTTGTTCAGTCGCACTGTGGGGAGGGAGGGATGCTGCAAACAAATATCACTGTCGTGTGCATGCAGTGTCTCAGCCCCTCTGGGCCTGTCCCTGCTCGTGGTGCACAAACCGCTCCGGCTCTACGATGCTCAGCCAGGAAACTTCTGAGGCCGGCCCTAGGCTGCGTGCACCTCCCCGATCTAAGTTGCTCAGGTTCTGCGCTCAGGTAGCCCTCCGAGGTGCAGATTCGGTTGGGACTGCATTTTGTGCCCTTCCCAGGACCCAGTAGCTCAGGCGTTTGGCAAGTGTGGTCGCTGCGACTTGTCGCCTTTTCTGCCTCTGCTGCTCAGTTTTCTGGGTGTACTGCTGGCGCCCCTTGTGAGGCAGGTGGTGACTGTCCAGCACCCCCAGAAGTCTTAGCAAAGAAGCCTGCTTGCAGTTTGGTAGGTAAAGTCTCTCCGGGGCTGTGATTGCCCCTTTCCAGCCCTTACAGCTCTGGCTGCCTTCCCCGGCGGGGGATGGTCTGCAGCCGGCTATTTCCGCTCCGTCCTTTGATCTGTGCACAGGCTTGGCGGTGTCTTATGTTCGAGCTTTTCACGTGGTAGCTATCCCACAGTCTGGTTTGCTAGCCCAAGTTAGTTTGTTCTGGTTACGTGCGGGGAGTTCCTGCCCAGTTCTTACAAAGCACTGCAGCCTGCACCTTCCGCGCCTCCCTGCCCTGCCCCCACTTCCCAGTGGCGGATGCAGGCCTCTGTGCTGCTTTTCCCCTGGGGGAGTTACTATTGGGCTTGTAATCTGTTGGTTTTAATTATGCATTTATTTTTTCTTCCTGTTATGTTGCCCTCTGTGCTTCCAAGGCGCGCCACAAACTCAGCAGGGAGAGTGTTTCCTGGTGTATGGAAAACTCTCTTCTTAAAATTCCTTTCCTGGGACGGGCTTCCCTTCCCTGGATGGAGCTCCCTCCCCACCTCCTTTGTCTCTTTTTTCATCTTTTATATTTTTTCCTACCTGTTTTTGAAGGCAATGATCTGCTTCTCTGGGTGCCTGATGTCCTCTGCCAGCATTCGGAAGTTGTTTTGTGGAGTTTGCTCAGCGTTTGTGAGGGAGAAAGTGGTCTCCCCGTCCTATTCTTCCGCCATCTTAGGACCGCCCCCCCAAAATAAATAAATTTAAATTAAAAAAAAGTTAAAGAGAGAGCTAGAGGGAGGGAGAGAGAGAGAGAAAGGAAGAGAGAAAGAAAGGAAGACACTGGGACCCAAGCTCTGATGGAGCTGCTACTGCTAAGTTGCTTCAGTCGTGTCCAACTCTGTGCGACCCCATAGGGGGCAGCCCACCAGGCTTCCCTGTCCCTAGGATTCTCCAGGCAAGAACACTGGAGTGGGTTCCCACTGCCTTCTCCAATACATGAAAGTGAAAAGTAAAAGTGAAGTCGTTCAGTCGTGTCTGGCTCTTAGCGACCCCATGGACTGCAGCCTACCAGGCTCCTCTGTCCATGGGATTTTCCAGGCAAGAGTACTGGAGTGGGTTACGATTGTCTTCTCTCTGATTGTGCAAAGATGCTTTAATGATCTTTCTGTGAATATATATAGGCTGTTGTACAAGAAATTTCTTTCAATAATGATAAAGATCAGAAAACCAAATGTATAGCAACTGTTACCAAGGGAACAAGGGATTAATAATAGTCACAAGGTCAGGAGACAATCCATATCTCAAGAAAGAGGATCGAGACTAAGTAGTTTTGTTGTAAGGAGAATGTTTACTGAAGGAGACTCAAGGCTGTCTTATCCTATGTCCTCAGTCCTGAGGGCTGTGTGCATCTCTACTTGTTTCTGGCAGCAGAAACTGATAAGGAACAGAGGATTTATGAGAAACAGCACATAGAAATCCTCCTGTTAAACATTCCCTGACAATATTCCATGCAAATGGGAGGCAAAAGAAAACTGTAGTATCAATCCTCACATCCGACAAAATAGACCTTAAAATAAAGATGATTACAAGAGATAAGGCAGGACACTACACAATGATCAAGGGATCATTAAGTTTTAAGGTAATATATCTTCCTTAAATTATCCTAAATTGATGGTTATCCAACTTTACTGGGCACTTTGACTGAGTCAATTCCCCAAAACATAAACTATTTCGAGGGATATTCCCCAATACTTTATAAAATTTCCATTTCTGCACCAAAATACCAAAGAAGGAAAATATTTCCAGTAGTTTGCTGCTACTGCTGCTAAGTCACTTCAGTTGTGTCCAACTCTGTGTGACCCCACAGACGGCAGCCCACAAGGCTCCCCCGTCCCTGGAATTCTCCAGGCAGGAACACTGGAGTGGGTTGCCATTTCCTTTTCCAATGCATGAAAGTATAAAGTGAAAAGTGAAAGGGAAGTTGCTCAGTCGTGTCTGACTCTTCGCGACCTCATGGACTGCAGCCTACCAGGCTCCTCTGTCCATGGGATTTTCCAGGCAAGAGTACTGGAGTGGGGTGCCATCGCCTTCTCTGTCCAGTAGTTTAGAAAGCCTCAAATCCAATCATAAAAGATTCCTGGTGAAGGGAAGGAAAACAGTCAATATCCAGTAATTAGAATGATGTTATATCAAAAAGTTATAATAATAAATACATTTTAATATAAAATAACATTTCAATAAAATATCAACATAAATGTATAGCAAGTTACACTGGGACTTTATAAACTATATGCACTTGTTAGTTTGGATATGATTTTTTTAAGGGGATAAAATGAATTATATAAAGCAATGAATGTCTTTGAGATGGAAAGTTCAAAAAATGATGAAAATTTGCTAATTTGCTTTCTCACAACAACAGCTTATCTTTAATTAAATTGAAAATATTAATGATATATATCATGTTCAAGGCTCAGTAGTAAATCTTTATTGAGCATAGTGAGATGCTAATTTTTATTGTAGCAAAAATATATCACTTTATATGTTGTTGTTATTCAGTCACTAAGTAATATCTGACTCTTTGCAACATCATTGACTACAGCATGCCAGGCTTCCTCGTCCATCACTATTGAGTCAGTGATGCCATCTAACCATCTAACCAACCATGGCATTGCTATATATTAATGTATCTTTATTTAAATACATAGAACCCAAAACAAATTCACTGAACTTGAATCAATATTTTGCAGATGATATAATTTAAAATAATTAAGATAATTTAGCTCTATCATGGCAGAATGTTGACAAGAACTCTAGTTTTCTAACTTCCAATTCTGTTCTTCTATGAACAGATTTCCTCTTATGATGGTACCATTCTAAATGCATATACATTTAACATATTCACAATTAAGAAAAAACTTTTATTGTGTTTTTCCCTTTTACTGATTTTTTTTTTTCTTATTGTATTTCACTCTAAGAAGAAATAGTAACAGGTTAGTTGGCCAACTGGCTACTGTTAAATTCTAACAATCATATTTACCTGGCTTTTAGAGGGACTGTTGCTAGGAATATATGTACAAACATGACTATCCTTATAAAACCCTTTGGCAATTCTTACAAATACAACTTCAGTTTACTAAACTACTTCCCTTTAAAATAAAAGATAGACACATGTATTTCCCCTGCTATTTGCTAGGACAACCAGACAACATCTCTAAAATGGCATCTGACACGCTTCTTCCACTATATTAATCTGCCTTTTCAACATGATTTCTCACCCTACTCTACCCCTCAAAAAGCCCTCAGAAATATACTTCAGCATATAAGCAAGAGTTTCATTTTTCTATCTTTACTTATCCTCTTTCTTCAGAAACATTAGTTTGTCAACATTATTTTGGTTAAAATAAAAATATCTTTCAAGCTCAATACAAATATTTCTTTCATGTAAATGTACTTTCTGATCACTTTAATCAAGAACAATTTCTTTCTTTTATTTATTTTTATTGTTTCTCTATTGTAATAATCACATTTTTTTATTTCTATATATATGGTTAATTGGTTGATATCTGACCTAGTTTGCACACACTATAGAAAATGTGAAGATCATTAAGATGAAAGAACTGTGCACTTAAGTGAAGATGGAAGATAAAAATGAAAATATAAACTGGGAAACAAAAGTGGTAGAACTTGGATGTCAAGGTAAGTGACATGTCCTCACTTCAGTAAACACTAGAGTGATGAAAACCAAATTTATCTTTATTTATTTATTTATTTATTTAGATTTGTAGTCCATTATAAAGATTTTGGCTTTACTCTTAGTGAGATGGAAACTTATTAAAAACATGATATTACATTAAAATTATGGTAAAATATACATAAAATTTACCATCTTAACCATTTTTAAATGTTACAGTTTAGTGTCGTTAAGTACATTCACATTTTTTTTTAATGTGGAAAGTCTTTCAAATTCAATTTTTATTTTATTTTATTTTTTTAATTTTTCGTTTTTTTTTTTTATTTTTTTTTTAATTTTAAAATCTTTAATTCTTACATGCGTTCCCAAACATGAACCCCCCTCCCACCTCCCTCCCCATAACATCTCTCTGGGTCATCCCCATGCACCAGCTCCAAGCATGCTGTATCCTGCATCAGACATAGACTGGTGATTCAATTCTTACATGATAGTATACATGTTAGAATGTCATTCTCCCAAATCATCCCACCCTCTCCCTCTCCCTCTGAGTCCAAAAGTCCATTATACACATCTGTGTCTCTTTCCCTGTCTTTCTAAACTAAAAATTAGGAAAATAGACCATTTCATACAATGAATCATTTTGGATCCCACGTGTTGCTTTTAATCATAGTTGGCCCATAGTGATTCAAATTGCAGTGCTGAATTTAATATATAGACACATGTACTGTTTATAAAGCAATTCACTAGACAGAACTACTGAATCAAAAATAATGACATTTCATGAATCTGAACATTTGCTATTCAACAATTTAATTGCTATATTTTTCTAACAATAAGAGCACATTTCCAACTATGCCTGAAATGATCTTGAGATCCTGATATGAATATTTTCTCATTCCCTCTGCCAGGATCTATTGTAGTCATCACTTCTTTTCACTGGAAGAAAATGTTTTTAGACTATTCATCAAAAATACCATAACATCACATTAATCATACTTGGCAAAACCTAAAACACAAGTCACTTATAAGCATTGATTTTTCCAAACATCTCTATGAACTAGTATAATATTTTGCAGGTTTTGCAGATTGTATTTGAGTTCTATTCTTTGACACTCAACATGTGTATCTGGATCACTGCACCCAATATTGCATCACAAATATTTGAGCATAACTTAGTAGCTATATCCCAAATATATCTCACTGACATTTTCTATAATTTAAAAGGGTGACATCTGCTTTCTTTCTTATTCATTTTCATAAGAACATCCTACTTCTATTTTTTATAAACCATCAATACATATTCTAAAATAAGATACATCCTTCAGATGTAAACCCAAGAGTTCAGAGACTGAAAAATCTGCTTCCACACCTGTATCTTTTGGCATAAAGATGCTTCATTTGGATAGAAAAATGATAGAGTGGGTGCCAGGAACAGTCATATAATCTGCTTTGGCAGCATTTGTACGCCACCGTATTTTTATTTTTAATCTCTAGGGATAATTCACAGAGAAAAAAATCTTTATGTGTTGCTGAAATATGTATTATGTTGACAGCCAAACTGAAAACTCACTCAGTTATATTAAAGAACCTACTTTAAGATGTTATGGCATGTTAAACTATGAAGATGGAAAAATATACTACAAATTCATATTAAATTATTTTTCACATTTCTGTCAGCTATAATAAGTATGAGATCCCCCAAATACTATCTGCAATGATTATTGAGGTATGTGGAGTAGATTTAATGTAAGGGGAAAAATATAATTGAATGTATTTGAAGAGGTTTCAGGCTCTCATTTATGTTCATATACCTTTCAATTTGTATTTCTGTTATAAAACTCAGATGTAAAGGATAGTGAAGTCACTCAGTCGTGTCTGACTCTTTGTGACCCCATGGATTGTGGCACACCAGGCTCCTCCATCTATGGAATTTTCTAGGCAAGAATACTGGAGTGGGTTGCCATTTCCTTCTCCAGGGGATCTTCCTGACGCAGGAAAGATGTAAAGGAAAGAGATGTGCTAAAAAATGTATTGCTCCTTCTTCCCTCTTTTCTCTCTCTTTCCTTCCTACTCCTTCCTTTCCTTTATTTCAAATTTTATTGAGTACTTTCTATATATCAGAACCATACTCAGTTCAGAAGTTTCAAGATTGAATACAGGAAATTGATACTATTAAGGCAGGCTTTAAAAGGGTGTGATAAAGTAGGGTTGATTATGTTCATCCAGTTTAAAAGATTAACACTTACTCTGCTTTGGTCACTGCAGTCTCCACTTTAAATAGTACTCAAGGTTCCCCAATGTCATGACTTTCTTTATCTAAGTATGGGTACATTTGGTGATAATTTAATCTTTCCCCATGGATTTTTTAAACGTTTTGTTTCATATAACCCATAGGATTTATACATTAAGGGTCTCTTTTTTATCACTTAAACGCATGAGATATCAGTCAAAGCTCTGAGTTTTTTTTTTCAAGATTTTGAGAACTGTCACCTCCGTCACAAACTTCAGGGATTTTAGTGGTTGGTGGAACATCAGAAATCAAGAAAAAAATAGTAAGTTGACTGGATAAAATCTCCAAGGAACAGCATTTCTCAATTATTATCATATGTTCAGTTCAGTTCAGTCGCTCAGTCGTGTTCAACTCTTTGCGACCCCATGAATCGCAGCACTCCAGGCCTCCCTGACCATCACCATCTCCCGGAGTTCACTCAGACTCACGTCCATCGAGTCCGTGATGCCATCCAGCCATCTCATCCTGGGTCATCCCCTTCTCCTCCTGCCCCCAATCCCTCCCAGCATCAGAGTCTTTTCCAATAAGTCAACTCTTTGCATGAGGTGGCCAAAGTACTGGAGCTTCAGCTTTAGCATCATTCCTTCCAAAGAAATCCCAGAGTTGATCTCCTTCAGAATGGACTGGTTGGATCTCCTTGCAGTCCAAGGGATCCTCAGGAGTCTTCTCCAACACCACAGTTCAAAAGCATCAATTCTTCGGCGCTCAGCCTTCTTCACAGTGCAACTCTCACATCCATACATGACCGCTGGAAAAACCATAGCCTTGACTAGATGGACTTTAGTCGGCAAAGTAATGTCTCTGCTTTTGACTATGCTATCTAGATTGGTCATAACTTTTCTTCCAAGGAGTAAGCGTCTTTTAATTTCATGGCTACAGTCACCATCTGCAGTAATTTTGGGGCCCCCAAAAATAAAGTCTGACACTGTCTCTACTGTTTCCCCATCTATTTCCCATGAAGTGATGGGACCAGATGCCATGATCTTCATTTTCTGAATGTTGAGCTTTAAGCCAACTTTTTCACTCTCCTCTTTCACTTTCATCAAGAGGCTTTTTAGCTCCTCTTCACTTTCTGCCATGAGGGTGGTGTCATATGCATATCACATGTTATATATGACTAATAGCTACTGCTTTCCCTCTTTCTTCAGATAATTCCTTCCCAACATTCATCACAGCTGGTATTCTTCACATGCATGGTGTGAGCTGTTGTGTTGATGGAAAAATATTTAAAAGGTTTCCAAGGGGAATAAAGATTTAAAAGATTTGTGGTTTGACAGATTCAATACATAGTATCCCTCTTAAGTTCTGAGCCAAGTCAAAAAGATGAAGGCATCAGCTGAAAGAAGACATAGCTGCTTCATCCCTGACAGTGCTGTTGCAGGGCACACCTCAGTGTGAGAGTTCCATGTACCAGTCCACTGAAACAGCTCATCAGAAGAAGTGCTGAACTTCTCAGAGAAGGTATATACACCCAGGTCACCAATTCACCCTGAGTTGGGATAAATGGGAGATATTATAAATAGGGATCTCTTTCATATAAACTACAATCTTCTTCATCTACTTAATAAATGCAGACCAATGGCTGGCATTTATGAACAAATTAACTCACTCAACCTTAAATTGGAGGCGTAAGCGGAGAGGGCCAAAAGCAAAAGGAAATACCTTCCTATATAAAATAGAGAAATTTGAATTACTTGAATAAATCTCCCTGTCAAAACTAGATATATTTCTCTCAAAAAGCACCATACATAAAATGCCATGTAGTTTATGATACCATGCTGTGATCTCCAAGAACCAGCAAATTCTTCTAAATTTCTTTGATCTGGCTTGATTTCAGCCTTTATTTTATTTTTTCAGAAGTTCTTGGGTACATGATTACTGAGTAAATAACCAAAATATCTAAAATATATTATAGTACAGTAATATGCAGTATCATGCATGTAATATATTATATGAGGTGAAATAAAGAACAATTTTCTGCCAGCTAGTATGTCTTGCTATTTGACCTGCCACATAGTAGCAATTGAAATACCATGAATAAACAAATATTAAAGATAAAAAAGTACCATATTTTTATCTTTTTAACTCAAGAGGTCAGTGTACTAATTAGCCACTTAAAAGAGTTTTTCCTACCAAAGGCCTAGGGCTTTCCTCAAAAATCAGATCAACATTAGCCCTACAGCTTGACAGGGAAAAAAAGAAAAAGAAAAAAAAGCAAGAGAAAAAAATAGAGAAAAGTTTGATTATTTCAGACTCTTAAAGAGTGGAGTCTGAAATCACAGAAACCTCAAAAATATGTATCTCTAGAAAATAATATTTTAGGCTTAAGAAAGACAGTATAATATTTTTAAATTGTTAGGTACCAGGAGAAGAACCAAGAATCTTATGCAAGTTAACACTTCATTGTTAATTTTTACTAACAAAATAGTAGTGGTAAAATAAGGACCATGATGTACAAAGCATATCTAATGAACTATTTCTATAGGTTAAATTTAACTACCTAAGTTTATATCCAAATGCATACACATTTTTTTTCTCAAATTTACATTGAAGCCCGACTACAAATCCAGGAAATACAAATTAGTTGAGGTAGAAAAATGTGACTATTTGGTGCTCCTTGGTTGTTATAGACTGAGTTGTGTTCCTCTGAAATTTATATGCTGAGGGCCTAAACCCCTGAGGTACTCTTCAGGATTGACTGTGTTTGGAGACACGTGCTTCAAAGGGGTGATTGAGACAAAAGGAGATGATTAGAGTGGGCAATGGCAACCCACTCCAGTACTCTTGCCTGGAAAATCCCACGGACAGAGGAGCCTGGTGGGCTGCCATCTGTGGGGTCGCAGAGAGTCGCACACAACTGAAGCGACTTAGCAGCAGAAGCAGCAGAGTGTGCTCTAATCCATTCTGACTGATATTCTTATAGGATGATGATGTCAGAGCACAAAAGAAGAAAGACAACATGAGGACACTTTGTCCACACTCCTTGTTCATTTTCATGGAGAGGCTCTTTAGTTCCTCTTTGCTTTCTGCCATAAGGGTGGTGTCATCTGCATATATGAGGTTATTGATAGTTCTCCAGCATCCTGATTCCAGCTTGTCCTTTATCCACCCCAGCATTTGGCATGATGTACTCTGCCCAGAAATTAAATAAACTGGGTGGCAATATACAGCCTTGACATACAGCTTTCCCAATTTACAACCAGTCCATTGTTTCATGTCTGGTTCAAAATGTTGCTTCTTGACCTCCATACAGGTTTCTCAGGAGGCAAGTGAGATGGTCTGTTATTCCCATCTCTTTAAGAAGTTTCCACAGTTTGTTGTGATCCACACCATCAAAGGCTTTAGTGTAGTCAATGAAGCAGAAGTAAAATTGTAACTAATTTTAGTTTTCGATTACGACTTAGAGACTGAACAACAAGGAAACCAATAAATTTAATTTTAAAGATGTTTATTAAAATTAAATTTTCCCATAAGATTAGTATTAATACTTATTAAAATAATTACTTTTGCTAAAATAGCAGAAGCATCAAAAAGCTTAACTAATGAACTGGCATTTGAAATTACTCCATGAAGCAGGTATTACCCCATTTTCTTTAGCTCACTCTATTTTAATATATACATTTAATATTACAGTAGGATATTCACATCTCTCGAGTTCAGTATGTTTTTACTGTAGCTTCTTCCCTGGTGGCTCAGATGGTAAAGAGTCCACCTGCAGTGCAGGAAACCCAGATTCAATTCCTGGGTTGGGAAGATCCCCTGGAGAAGGAAATGGCAATCCACTGTAGTGTTCTTGCCTAGAAAATCCCATGGATAGAGGAGACTCCCAGGCTACAATCCATGGAATTGCAAAGAGTCGGACACGACTGAGTGACTTCACTTCTTCACTGTAGTTTCCATATGTCATGTTTGTTTATTTTTAACACTTCATTTAACTCTTTCCTATGATATTCAAGTTTTATTAACCCAAACCTAACCCTGTGGCATTAAACAAACACTGTAACTTCAAATCTGCTCCCTACTCATTCCAAGACTGACTAGAGCATATTCTCTGCTGTAGCCCAACCTATTATGGAATCTGAGAGCAGAAACAAAATCATACCTATAGAATATACTTAAATTGTTAAAGTGTTATGCAGTTAAATATAAACTAGCATTGCATACATATAATGTCATAATTTTTTTAAATTGAAATGGAAATAACTAATTTTTGATAATATAGGATATCAGAAAGAATGAGGAGTTAGATCCATGCTCCCATTACAAAGACAATGCTTTTGGAACAATTTCTTTTAGGTCAATATTACTTAATATAATCATACTACATTGAAAATGTTATACATTATTTTATTGCAACAATTTTTTCTCTGTGGTATATAATATTTTTTTCATATATTGCATTTGAATATGTTCAAGTGCTTGCATTAAAATTCAAATTTTTGGCTAGCATTATAGCAAAAACACAATTCAGGATGCTGGAAGAATAATCAAAAAATATCTATGAACACACATTTATTCTGATTCAACAAGCTTTTTGAGCCTTCAAATCAATTAAGTGATTAAGTTAATTTAGCATTAAGCATCTGTGTTAGTTCACAAAGAGGAAAAAGAGCAGGGAAGAGTGTATGGCACATACTGTCATTAGAGAGACATATCAGGTCAATCTCTTTCTAGGCCTTTGGAGAACTCTTCCTTTTCAGCTGGTGTCTAATGGCCTCAGTTCAT
This sequence comes from Capra hircus, assembly GCF_001704415.2. NCBI lineage: Eukaryota > Metazoa > Chordata > Mammalia > Artiodactyla > Bovidae > Capra > Capra hircus. Next base: position 76,319,281 of record NC_030813.1, read on the forward strand.
CTATACCCTCAGCCTGATCTGCCCAAGGAGTTGCTTATTCCTTAACATTTTTCACTCCAGCCCATGAAAATTCAAACCATATTCTGACAAGATGCAGAGACCAATGTGGCAGTTCACTGATATTCAAAGGTATAGAGAGCTTTTTATACTACTATAGCCCTGAGTGTCATAGACACAGCTTACATTCTAGTTGCTCAAAATTACTTCATTTTTACCAGTGCATTTACCTATAGCATAATAATATAATATATATTCATATAATAAAAGTATGTTTTAAAAAATAAGTCATTTGTTTATAAACTGTGTTGTGTCTATTTACAACATTAGGGCATTTTAATCTGAAGCTTACAGCAGGCCATTATTTTTGAGTGAATTAAAATAAGAGGGTGAACAGTTTTACTTAAGAATGTTTATTCTTCTGTACAATGAATCATAGCAAACAATTCAGGATAAGACATCCTTTTCATAATTTATACTCCATCCATACTATTAAATAACATAATTTTTATTGTACTTTAAACACACATTAACTAGTGACTCAAGCTATTGTTATGATTTTTTTTAGGAAATGAGACATTGAAAACAATGATTGCATTTTAAATCTGGCATTTAACTAATTTAATGTAATTAGTGTTAAAATATCTTAGATTCTAATAAATATTTTATTTTCATTTGTATTTTTAGAGCTGATATAGAATTTAGTGGTATTTTTCCTATATGAATATGTTCCTGAGTACTTGAAATGAACTTTAGAAATGGGCTTATAGGCATTTCATATTCGTTTTTACCTGTACACTATACATTTCAAAACACAGTGTAAGCCAATATTTGAATAAACTAATACAGACACATACACTTGAAACAAATATTTTAAATAATAGCAAAACTGCTTAAGTGAACTGACTTTTATCACGGGATATGGAAAAAGGAGAAATACTGTAAAAAATGAGAAACTATGAAATTTATGAGTCTGAAAAAATCTAGGTTCTCAAATTCATTTTAAAATATCTATCACTAATATGTTATGTGAAAGTCACTCAGTTGTGTCTGACACTTTGCGACCCCATGGACTATATAGTCATGGAATTCTCCAGGCCAGAATATTGGAGTGGTAGCCTTTCCCTTCTCCATGGGATCTTCCCAACCCAGGAATCAAACCCAGGTCTCCCACACTGCACATGGACTCTTTACCAGCTGAGCCAAGGGGAAACCCAAGAATACTGGACTGAGTAACCTATCACATCTCCAGGGGATCTTCCAGACCCAGGAACTGAGTCAGGGTCTTCTGCATTGCAGGCGGATTCTTTACCAACTGACCTATCTGGGAAGCCTGATTCCAAATCGGAAAAGGAGTATGCCAAGACTGTATATTATCACCCTGCTTATTCAACTTATATGCAGAGTACATGAAGCAAAATTCCAGGCTAGATGAAGCACAAGCTGGAATCAAGATTGCCAGGAAACATATCAATAACCTCAGATATGAAGATGACACCACACTACAGCAGAAAGTGAAGAAGAACTAAAGAGCTTTTTGATGAAGGTGAAAGAGAACAGTGAAAAAGCTGGCTTAAGACTCAGTATTCAAAAAACGAAGATCATGGTGTCCGGTCCCATCACTTCATGGCAAATAGATGGGGAAACAATGGAAACAGTGACAGATTTTATTTTCCTTGCCTCCACAATCACTGTGGATGGTGACTGGAGCCAGGAAATTAAGATGCTTGCTCCTTGCAAAAATGTTATAACCAACCTAGACAGCATATTAAAAAGCAGAGACATCCATCTAGTCAAAGCTATGGTTTTTCCATTAGTCATGTATGGATGTAAGAGTTGGACTATAAAGAAAGCTGAGCAGTGAGGAACTGATGCTTTTGAACTGTGGTGCTGGGAAAGACTCTTGAGAGTCCCTTGGACTGCAAGGAGATCAAACCAGTCTGCTGCTGCTAAGTTGCTTCAGTCGTGTCCAACTCTGTGCGACCCCATAGACGGCAGCCCACCAGGCTTCCCTGTCCCTGGAATTCTCCAGGCAAGAACACTGGAGTGGGTTGCCATTTCCTTCTCCAATGCATGAAAGTGAAAAGTGAAAGTGAAGTCGCTCAGTCATGTACGACTCTCAGCGACCCCATGGACTGCAGTCTACCAGGCTCCTCCATCCATGGGATTTTCCAGGCAAGAGTACTGGAGTGGGGTGCCATTGCCTTCTCTGCAAACCAGTCTATCCTAAAGGAAATCAGTCCTGAATATTAATTGAAAGGACTGATCCTGAAGCAGAAACTACAATATTTTGGCTACCTGATGTGAAGAACTGACTCATTGGAAAAGACCCTGATGCTGGAAAGATTGAAGGCAGGAGGAGAAGGTTCAACAGAGGATGAGATGGTTGGATGGTATCACTGACTTGATGGATATGAGTTTGAGCAAGCTCCAGGAGTTGGTGATGGACAGCAAAGCCTGGTGTGCTGCAGTCCATAGGGGCACAAATAGTTGGAGACGACTGAGTGACTGAACTGAACTGAATATGTTCTAGCCCAGAAAATAAAGATAGTGCCTAAAATCATTAAATGTATACTTTTCATATCTTAAAATACTTTAATCTTTCCCCCTGGTGGGTAGGTTTCTTAGGATCTTAACTAAAATATCCTCATGAGATATGAACAGGAAAAGAATCTTTAAAGTCAGTTTTCTTGCCCTGACTACAAGAAACTATTAGAAAGGAAACATGTTGAGTTGTTCATTCATTTGTTCATTTCTTTAATTTAAAAATATATATTAAGTAATTATTATTTGTTCAACACCACTCTAGACAACGTAAATTTAAATATAAGAGGATGCTGCAAGGATTTTAATTGTTTCATTAAACCTTATCAAGCAGAAGCTAAAAAGAGTGAATTAAAATTTTTTAAAAAAATTTTTGTCTTAAAATTTCTAAGATTTAAATTTAATATTGTGTGTGTACTCAGTCAGACAGCTGTGCCCACCAGATTCTGTCCATGGAATTTTCCAGTCAAGAATACTGGAGCAGGTTGCCATTTCCTATTCCAGGGGATCTTCCTGACCCAGGGATCAAATCTGAATCTTTTGCATCTCCTGCTTTGGCAGGTGGATTTTTTTTTACCATTGCACCACCACAAAATGTATATTAAGAGCATAAAATTTCCTTCTGGAGGCCCATAAAATGTTTGACTCTTGGATTCCTCCCCCCTAAATCATCCAATTGAAAAAATCTTATGTCCCCTTTAATTAAAAAAAAAATTCAGAAGCAGATTAAAGAGATCAAATTAAACCTATTGCTGTCCTGAGTCAGAGGCCTCTCTCTACCATAAAGCTAGGAAGTAGATGCAAAAGCAGAGTTTCAAGGCCAGAGCTGAATCATGTGCCATGCCCTGTAATAGTGTGCAGAACACCCTGCATGAACTACCAGCAATGAAAATGTCAGTAGAATGGATGACTCCCAAAGGAAAGGAGATTCTGTACCAGAAGTGGTGAGGTATAGGCTAACATAGCAGATGTCCACTGTACAGGCATTTGGTAAGTAATTAAAAGAGGGTTGTGTGTTATTAAATTGCATTTAAGAGTTCATCACCAAGGGAATATAATATAAGGTTTGTCAAAATCTTCCTGGTGTGCAAAATGACCAGGAAACTGTCAGATAAAGCACAGGGAAATGGTAGTAATTAAAAAGAGATATTTTAGAGAGAATAAATAGCAAATGAAATGAATAAATTTGAAATGCTGTATACAGAATATCTGATACGATGAGAAAGGTTCAGAATGGCTGCAATCTAAGGAAAAGGAAGAAAGAGAGATGAGCAGAATTGGGGAGGGGGGCAGATAAACAGAAAGGAAAAGGCAAAACAAACTATAGCCAAAGTAGGAATTTTAAGCTTGACCTTAAAAGTGATAAGAAACCACTTAAAGCTGGGATTAAAACATGATTTAAGTCTGAATATGGCAATAACGAGTTCATGATCTGAGCCACAGTGAGCTCCCGGTCTTGTTTCTGCTGACTGTATAGAGCTTCTCCATCTTTGGCTGCAAAGAATATAATCAATCTGAATTCGGTGTTGACCATCTGGTGATGTCCATGTGTAGAATCTTCTCTTGTATTGTTGGAAGAGGGTGTTTGCTATGACCAGTGTGTTCTCTTGACAATTAGCCTTTGCCCTGCTTCAGTCTACTCTAAGGCCAAATTTGCCTGAAACACTCCAGTTGTTTCTTGACTTCCTACTTTTGCATTCCAGTCCCCTATAAAGAAAAGGACATCTTTATTGGGTGTTAGTTCTAAAAGGTCTTGTAGGTGTTCATAGAACCATTCAACTTCAGCTTCTTCAGTATTAATGATTGTGGCATAGACTTGGATTACCGTGTTATTGAATGGTTTGAAACTCCAATACTTTGGCCATCTCATGCGAAGAGTTGACTCATTGGAAAAGACCTTGATGCTGGGAAGTATTGTGGGCAGGAGGAGAAGGGGATGACAGAGGATGAGATGGCTGGATGACATCACCGACTCAATGGACATGAGTTTGGGTGAACTCTGGGAGCTGGTGAAGGACAGGGAGGCCTGATATGCTGTGATTTATGAGGTTTCAAAGAGTCGGAACTGACTGAACAACTGAACTGAACTGAAAACACGATTTGAGCCATGTTTTAAAAATTATAGTTTTGCTGTTGCATGTAGAATAGAAGAGGGTAAAATCAGACTTGTGGAATAGGAACCACTTAGTACGCTGACACAGTATTTTAGGAAGTAAATGATGATGAATTGGGATATGATGGTAAAGTAAAAGAGAGAGAAGTGAGAAAGTTGAAAGCTACTTAGTGGCCAGAAAGAGAACTTAGGGCAGATCAAGAGAAAGGAAGAATTAATTCATTCATCTGGGCTTGCCTGGTGGCTGAGGGTAAAGAATCCACCTGCAATGCCTGAGACCTTGGTTCAATCCCTGGGTTGGGAAGATCCTCTGGAGCAGGGCATGGCAATCCACTCCAGTATTCTTGCCTGGATAATCCCCAGGGACAGAGGAGTCTGGTGGGCTATAGTCCATGATATAAAGAGTCAGACGTGACTGAGTGAGTGACTAAGCACAATTAATTCGTCTAACAATTATTGAACTACTTGCAAGATTACTGACTTTTGAAATATACCGGTGAATAAAATAAACAAAAACCCTTGCCACCATCAATTACACGATTTAATGTAAAGGGAATTCTCAGTTTTCAAGCTACAAGCCCTTGAATTTGAATTAACATTAGCTGAAAGTAAAAGTGAAGTCGCTAAGTTGTGTCTGACTCTTTGCGACCCCGTGGACTGTAGTCCACTAGGATCCTCTGTCCATGGGATTTTCCAGGCAAGAATACTGGAGTGGGTTGCCATTTCCTTCTCCAGGGGATATTCCCAACCCAGGGATTGAACCCAGGTCCCCGGCATTGCAGGCAGATGCTTTGACCTCTGAGCCACCAGGGAAGGCATTAGCTGAACAAATGTGGTATCTAAATCCATCACGGGTTTGATTCACCGTCATTGAAAGTCCCTAGTTCCTCAAATAAACTGGAAGATTGTAATAAAATGATGCAGCTTCTTAAGAAAAATCTTCCAGTTAATTTACATGTGGACAGTAGACTGAAGGATTCCTACTGAGAATAGAATCTTGGCCATCATATGGACCTGGCTACCTCAGAACTCATACCTCCTCAAAGAGGAATCTGTGCTTATCTTTGTCCAGAAAGATCACTGTAATTCACTCTTCCTTTACTGTATTCCAAATGGCAACTTTTTACTGCCATTCTCCTGCACAATTGTGTTTTGGATGTGTGAGAGTTTATAAAATTTATCATTTCTCCACAGATTACTGGACTGCGATGAGCTCCATCTGGATCCATATAAAAGGAATGCTAATCATACTGGATGTGGAACCGGGCAGACAATTGTTATCTTCCTCTGGGGACAGAATAAGTGAATTTTCAATTATATATAGGAGAGTTGCATTATATTTGAAGAGAATTTTTTTTTTTAATGAAGTGTATAGGAAGAGAAGTTTTGGGCCCACAACAAAGTGATATAATAAAGCTGGTCTATTGTGTTTTTACCTATAGAGTGTTTCTACTCCTGATTACAAATGCTCCCTCCAGTTGATGCCAACTCCAGGTTCCAGAATGTGACAATGGTCTGAACCTGGATATTCAGAGCACTTTCTTCCTAGGCCATACTGACTGGTCCATGAGTGATCATAAAAAAGGAAAACAAAGAAACGTAACTAGAGGAAACAGGAGATTCCTGACCACATTTTTTGAACTCACAGAAATAATAATGGCAAATATCTCTAATACTAGCTGTTCAAAAGTATAAAGGCTATATCTTTCTTGATTACTGATTATTCTGTATATTGATTATTCACCTGCAATGGGAAAGTACCTGAAAGATAATATGAAGATAATCATCTGTTTAATTGAATTACATCAAATTCAACTGAATATTTTAAATTGTTTCTAGGTTCAGTTCAGTTCAGTCGTTCAGTCGTGTCCGACTCTTTGCGACCCCATGAATCGCAGCACGCCAGGCTTCCCTGTTTATCACCATCTCCTGGAGTTCACTCAGACTCACGTCCATCGAGTCCGTGATGCCATCCAGCCATCTCATTATGAAAGTATAATTCTCATTTAAAGGAGAAATGCACAAATTATATCACACAATGAAATGTGTGATAAGTAACTTTGAATTATTGATCTTCCTCCCATTGGCAGTTAACTTTAAATCTTACATCTTGTTCCTTTTTCATGATCTCAGATTAAATTTGTAGCCACGCTATAAGGGGAAAACATTATATTCACCAAGACTATCCCCTTCCTTTATAACATTTAGAAGACACTTTTATCAACCAGAGTTTTTCATGGTGGATTTTTTAATCTTACCTTTACTCTTAGTGAGATACGTTGTGTTGGTTCTTCTTCAGTTGTAGGCAAAGGCTTTTTTTCTCAGACATTTGAGAAAGGGACAATAAATAAAAAGTAGAAGTTATGGGTAGAAATATGAGTTGAGTTTCAGATGTATGGGGATGGCATACTATACAATAACTAGCTATAGATATCTAGTATATTCAGTCTGCAGACTGAAGAAATTTTTGAGTTGGAAAAATACACTTCGGTGTTATCATCTTATAGATGCTCAGTAATTGTAGACAGAGAAGTAGATGAGCCTGTTCAAGGAATATAGCTACATTAAGAAGTGAAGAATGAACGCAAGGACCAGCTAAATGGTACAAAAAACACAAAGAGACAAATGTTAAGAAAAGACAATAAGAAAATATTTTATGAAGTGAGATTAATGTATTCTGAATATGGGTCAAGTAAGAACCATTAATTTGTTTGTTCAGCAAACATTTTATTAAACCAATCTTATGTGCCAAGAATTATTCTAGGTGTTGAAGAAACAGAACTGAATGAAACAGAAACTACAGCTTAAATTTGTCCATTCCCCTGTCTTCCACATACCACTACCACAAGGGAGACTAGAGAAAGAGGTCCAATAAACTATCAAAAAGAGGTTTTAATTCATGTAAATGATATCTATCTTTAGTTCAGCATAGTTTAAGACTGATCAAGAAGAGCATTACACTGCCACATTGGTCAGGGATAACAAAATAAAATTCATATTTAAAGACAAAATGAAAAAAAAATTGAACCAAATATTTCCTCTGTTCTTGAGTCCCCTTCCCCTCACTCAAATGTACATTATGTATGTGCATTATGCATTAATCAGATCCCCCCAATGATAGAAATATCTGCTCAACCATAAAGATCAATTTTTCTTCTTCAGAAACCAGCCCTATAACTTCTTATAAGATAACATTACTTACTTATGACCTTATTAATATAACTAGTTTTATTGTGTGTACTCTGCCTATTTTATAGATTATTGTTTCTTGCTTTACCAAATGTTTGACTGAGATTCTGATCAAATGTTTGACTGAGATTCTGATAAAAATGATGACTACATGACTTGAACTGATAGACCAAATAAATAGTTCTATAAGTTCAATGATTGTAGTAGTGTAACTCTAGACACAGAAAGAAACAACAGGAGGGAATCATTTCCTGGACCATGACTTAGTGGTAAGACAGGCAGTCAAGAGGTTTTTGAGTATTGTTAAATCATGATCTCCTGTTCATGGTTCACAGCCTTGTCATGGTGAAGGAACTTACTTAACTCAATGAAGATATGAGCCATGCCATGCAGGGACACCCAAGACAGAAGGGTCATAGTGAAGAGTTCTGACAAAACATGGTCCACTGGAAGAGGGAGTGGCAAATCACTACAGTATTCTTGAGGCAAGAAAGCCATGAATAATATGAAAAGACAAAAAGATGACATCAGTAGATGAGCCCCTCCAGGTTGGAAGGTGTCCGGTATGCTACTGGAAAGGAGTGGAGGGCCATTGCTAATAGCTCCAGAGAGAATGAAGCAGTGGGCCAAAGTGAAAATGATGTCTGTTAGTTCACTGATTCCAAAGATGTTAATATTCACTATTGTCATCTTCTGCTTGACCAACTTACCTTGATTCATGGACCTAACATTCCAGATTCCTATGCAATATTGTTTTTTACAGCTCTGGACTTTACTTTCACCCCCAGATACATTCAGTTGTGGATATGTCTGGTGGTGAAAGTAAAGTCCAGTGCTTTAATAAAACAATATTGCTTAGGGAACTTGAATGTTAGGTACAAGAATCAAGATAAAATGGATCTGCTCAAGCAGGAGATGGGAAGAGTGAATATCGACATCTTAGGAATCAGTGAATTAAAATGGACAAGAATAGGACAGGATTCCCATTTATCAGTGGACTAAAATGGACAGGATCCAGCTGTCTTATCCGAATGAATTTAATTCAGATGATCATTATATCTACTACTGTGTGCAAGAATCATTTAGAAGAAATTGAATAGCCCTCACAGACAATGAAAGAGTCTGAAATGGAGTACTTGGGTACATTCTCAAAAATGACAGAAAGATTTTGGTTCATTTCCAAGCCAAACCATTCAACTTCACAATAACCCAAATCTATGCCCCAACCACTGCTTTCAAAAAGGCAAAGGTTGATTGGTTATATGAAGACCTACAGAATTTCTAGAATTAACATCAGCAAATATATATTTTTCATCATAAGGGATAGGAATGCAAAAATAAATTAAGAGATACTTGGAATAGTTTGGCACTGGAAGAGAAAATGAAGCAAGAAAAGGCCAACAGAGTTTTCAAAGAGAACATGCTTATCATAGCAAGCACCTCTTTTTTCAAAAACCCAAGAGAAAATTCTATGCATGGGCATCACCAGATGGCCAATACCGAAATCGTATTGATTATATTCTTTACAGTCAAACCTGGAGAAGCTCTATACAGTCAGCAAAAACAAGACCAGGAGCTTACTGTGGCTCAGATCATGAACTCCTTATTGCCAAATTCAGACTTAAATTGAAGAAAGTAGGGGAAACCACTATCTAGGTCATTCGGGTATGACCTAAATCAAATCCATTATGAATACACAGTGACTAATATATTCAAGAGATCAGATCTGATAGATATAGTACCTGAAGAACTTTGGACAGATATTCATAATATTGTACAGGAGCCAGTGACCGAAGCCAACCCAAAGGAAAAAAAAAAAAAATGCAAGAAGTCAATGTGGTTGTCTGTGGAAGCTTTGGAAATAGATGAGAAAAGAAGAGAAGCAAAAGGCAAGAGGGAAAGGGAAAGATATACCCAACTGATTGCAGAGTTTCAGAGAATAGCAAGGAGAGACACAAGCCCCCTTAAGTGAACAATGCAAAGAAATAGAGGAAAGCAATAGAATGGGAAAAATAAAGATTTCTTCAAGAAAATTGGAGATATCAAGAGAATATTTCATGCAAAGATGGGCATGATAAAGGACAGAAATGTTTAGGATGCAACAGAAGCAAAAGAGATTATGAAGAGGTGAAAGAATACATAGAAGAACTATATGAAAAAAAACGGTCTTAATGACCTGAGTAACCATGATAGTGTGGTCACTCACCTAGAGCTAGGCATCCTGGAATGCAAAGTCTAGTGGGCCTTTAGGAAGCATTACTATGAACAAAGCTAGTGGAGGTGATGGAATCCCAGCAGAGAGATTTCAAAACCTATAAGATGATGCTGTTAAAGTGTTGTACTCAAAATGTTAGTAAATTTGGAAAACTCTGTAGTGGCTACAGGACTGGAAAAGGTCAGTTTTTATTCCAATCCCAAAGAAAGGCAATGCCAAAGAGTATTCAAACTACTATACAATTGTGCTCATTTTACATGCTAGCAAGATAATGCTCAAAATCTTTCAAGTTAGGTTTTAGCAGTACATGAACCAAAAACTTCCAGATGTATAAGGTAGGTTTAGAAAAGGCAGAGGAGCAAGAGATCAAACTGCCAAACCATTTGTTGGATCATAGAGAAAGCAAGAAAACTCCAAAAATACATCTACTTCTGCTTCATTGACTCCATAAAGCCTTCAACTGTGTGGATCACAACAAATTGTGGAAAATTCTTAAAGAGATGGGAATACCAGACTATCTTACCTATCTCCTGAGAAACCTGTGTATGAGTCAAGAAGCAACTGTTATAACTGGAGATGGAACAGACTGGTTCAAAATTAGAAAAGGAACATGAGAAAACTGTATAGTGTTCACCCTGCTTATTTAACATCTATGTAGAGTACATCAAGCAAAATACCAGTCTGGATGAATCACAAACTGAAATCAAGATTGTTAGGGGAAATATAAACAATCTCACATATGCATATGATATCACTGTAATGGTAGAAAGTGAAAAGGAACTAAAACCCTCCTTAAGGTGTGTGTACTTAGTCATGTCTGACTCTTTGCGATCCCATGGACTGTAGCCCACCAGGCTCCTTTGTCCATGCGATTTCCCAGGGAAGACTACTAGAATTAGGTTGATATTTCCTCTTCCGTGGGATCTTCCCAACCCAAGGATCCAACCTGTGTCTCCTGTCTCTTGCATTGACAGGCAGATTCTTTATCATCAGCACCACCTCTTTATGAGGGTCAAAGAAGAGAGTGAAAAGGCTGATACTCAATATACAAAAGATGAAGATTATAGCATTCAGTCCCATTACTTTATGGAAAATAGAAGGGAAAAAGTGGAAGTAGTGACAGACTTTATTTTCTTAGGCTCCAAAATCACTGTGGACAATCACTGCATCAGTGAAGACAGAAGAGCCTGGTGGTTTATATCGTAGGTACATCATTTAAGCACCCCTATCAACTAAATTACCATTAAAATAAACTCTCAGCAGATAAAACTTGGTTCCTACAACAAGATGATCTCTTGGTTCTCTTCCCAATTCTCTGGAAGCTTATTCTCTCCACAAATACTTATGGTGAACTCTACCCTGTGCCTGACCTAGTCCAGACATAGGAGAGCCCTTGTATAGTTTGGTGAAGAAATAAGCAATAAAGTAATGATCACACATAATACGATTTCTTCTCAGTCATATTTACTAGATAATTCTTATTTTTATGTAAATATCTATATTTCCTGAGGCTCACTCTATCTCCCATCCAGATATTTTCAACTATTCCTCAAATATCAAATATGCATAGACCTTTGAGTGTCAAAATCATACGTCACGTACTCAACCTCCTCTTTGAGCCACAGCTCCAATTTTCCAAATACTCCATCTGAAATGATTAAAAGAGAACACTATCTAAGCTGATTGCTGGCCTGCTTTACTCCAGACACACTCAAAAGAAAAGCTTTTTCTATGTGTCTTTCATTTTTCATAGGCTGTTGCTACCAAAATCTGGTTTTATAACTTCAGAATTGTTTATTCATCCATTCATTCATTTATCAAAATTTTTTAAACCACTTATTTTAAGTCAGGCTCCAGGAACAAAGAAAGATTTTTTAAAAATCATAGTTTTAAAAAGAATTTAGTATTTAATGCAAAAGATGATCCATTGTAATACAGTATGAAAAATAATATGATACAAAATCATACATCAGCATAAAGGAGGAGCCACTCTGACTGAGTGGAGCAGTCTAGAAAGAATTCCAAGGGAAAAGGTTAATGTAGCAGTGACATGAACAAATAAGGGCTGTTTAAATGTTAAAGCAAGTTAAAAAGGGAACTTCAGCAAAGAATCATGTGGTGCATTGGCACTGATTTTGTGAGAAAACATGACACGTTTTAAGATGTTCAAATGTTTTATTATGATTTAAGTCAATAAAGTATCAAGGGAAAGATAAGAAGGAATACAGTCAGGTAAGAACTAGTTAGTGCTTGAATGTCCTGAAAGCTATCAAATAGTTATTTGACTGGTATAAACAAGATATTTGCATCAAACACGGGCATTTTGGAAAATGACCCTGACAGTATTGTGGTGAAATTCACCCAGACAGCATGAATACAAGCTTGGATGAAGCATAACTTGTTAAAAACAAACTAAAGCTTGTAAACTTAGGTGGCTCTCCCAATGTCACTAATTTAGGGTTGTGTTCTAGGTTTCACAGACTCCAAATCTTATGCTCTCATCAACCTTGCTCTAAGTTTCCCAATAAAAAATGTCATAACATAGTAATGTAGTACATGTCTTCCTCTCTAATCTCATCTTGCATCAGTCTACACTTCATAATATTTACTCCTATAAGACTGAACTAAAATTCACCCAAACATCAGGACATGTCATACTTCAGGAACTTTGTTCATATTTCACCTCATGCATATCTTCAAGTGGTGAAACCATTCTACAAAGTCACTACAGACCCCACTGAAGCTTGTTTTGGTTGTCAACACTGATGATGTCACACACAAAAGGAATGAGGTTTTCTGGGGAGATGAAATATGTCCTCTCAAGCTGGCCCAAAAATGGCTTGACAGAGCAGGAAGAAAAAAGAGGATCTTTGGGTTTTATGGTGGCTAAGGGATGGAATTTCTGCATTTTGGCAGGGGCTAGCATGATTTGAAACCCCCACTGGTGCCAAAGGAAAGAACATCTACACTATGTTATCGGTTTGCCCATGTGTGGAGCAGAGCGGGGAAAGGGGTGTGAGACTTAAAACTGCTACCAGTCAAATATCAAAATGTTGAATCAGACATTTTATTACAATTTGATCATGTTGTTGCTGACATAAACCCACACGATTATCACATAAACAGGCATGACTTTTGATAGAAAGCTTTACCTATTTACTCTGTTTTTATTTTTATTTTTTCCTCCATACCTCTTGGTACTACTTGCTAAACTTTATTTCCTTATTATTGTCTGCCTTTCATGCTAGAACTTGAGAGCCTTGATATCAGATTCTTGGTCTATTTTGTTCACTACTATGTCTCTAACATGTAGAATAGTAACTGACTAACAGTAGGTGAAGGTCAGTTTTCATTCCAATCCCAAAGAAAGGCAATGCCAAAGAATGCTCAAACTACCACACAATTGCACTCATCTCACATGCTAGTAAAGTAATGCTCAAAATTCTCCAAGCCAGGCTTCAGCAATATGTGAACTGTGAACTTCCTGATGTTCAAGCTGGTTTTAGAAAAGACAGAGGAACCAGAGATCAAATTGCCAACATCCTCTGGATCATGGAAAAAGCAGGAGAGTTCCAGAAAGAACATCTATTTCTGCTTTATTGACTATGCCAAAGCCTTTGACTGTGTGGATCACAATCAACTGTGGAAAATTCTGAAAGACATAGAAATACCAGACCACCTGACCTGCCCCTTGAGAAATCTGTATGCAGGTCAGGAAGCAACAGTTAGAACTGGACATGGAACAACAGACTGGTTCCAAACAGGAAAAGGAGTACGTCAAGGCTGTATATTGTCACCTTGCTTATTTAACTTATATGCAGAGTACATCATGAGAAATGCTAGACTGGAAGAAACACAAGCTGGAATCAAGATTGCCAGAAGAAATATCAATAACCTCAGATATGCAGATGACACCACCCTTATGGCAGAAAGTGAAGAGGAACTAAAAAGCCTCTTGATGAAAGTGAAAGAGGAGAGTGAAAAAGTGGACTTAAAGTTCAACATTCAGAAAACGAAGATCATGGCATGTAGTTCCATCACTTCATGGGAAATAGATGGAGAAACAGTGGAAACAGTGTCAGACTTTATTACTTTGGGCTCCAAAATCACTACAGATGGTAATTGCAACCATGAAATTAAAAGACATTTACTCCTTGGAAGAAAAGTTATGACCAACCTAGATAGCATATTCAAAAGCAGAGACATTACTTTGCTGACTGAGGTCAGTCTAGTCAAGGCTATGGTTTTTCCTGTGATCATGTATGGATGTGAGAGTTGGACTGTGAAGAAGGCTGAGCACCGAAGAATTGATGCTTTTGAACTGTAGTGTTGGAGAAGACTCTTGAGGTTCCCTTGGACTGCAAGGAGATCCAACCAGTCCATTCTGAAGGAGGTCAGCCCTGGGATTTCTTTGGAAGGAATGATGCTAAAGCTGAAACTCCAGTACTTTTGCCACCTTATGTGAAGAGTGGACTCATTGGAAAAGACTCTGATGTTGGGAGGGATTGGGGGCATGAGGAGAAAGGGACGACCGAGGATGAGATGGCTGGATGGCATCACTGACTCAATGGACGTGAGTCTGAGTGAACTCTGGGAGTTGGTGATGGACAGGGAGGCCTGGTGTGCTGAGATTCATGGCATCCTAAAGAGTCGGACATGACTGAGAGACTGAACTGAGCTGAACTGAACAGTAGGTGATCAATAAAGACTTTAAGTTCATCAAAAGTTGAGGGAAAAGTACATTGCAATAGAAGATATTTGAAAATAACCCTAAAAGCAGGCAGAATTTGAGCCAAATTTTAAAGTAAGAATGTGATTTCAACAGACTGATACGAAAAGATTTCTAGAGCAGGGAAATGAAGAAACATAAAAAAGTAGTCTGGCTTAATCTTGTACTTTGGCAATTTTTTCACTCTACTTTGCCTCCAATTTTTCCATATTAACCTGTCACTTAGTATTTACTTAGGGTTGCCTCACCTGTCTATTGAAGCAAAAAGGAGTTCCAGTAAAAACGGTTTCGACAGTGATTGAGTAAATGTTCTTTGGTGATCTTGTTTTTGTCTCTGGCATTAAGTATGGCTCATTGGTGGTATTAATGGAGAAGTTTAAAATAACTGAAATGATATATGAACTCAACATCCCCAATAAACTATACATGAGGTAACAGAACAAAATACCAAATGTGTTTATTAATCTATGAGTACAGAGACTAAACCTCAGGAAATAAATTGAATCTGCATTGTTATTAATGGAGTTATGAAGCTTATGCATATTAATGGCATAGACGTTGCATTAACAGTAAGCAAGGCACTTGTTACAGTGATCTCATAGCATCTATCTTAATGTTGTAGTAACTTTCTGCCCAACTTCAGTGCTTCTACTATTTCCCATTCCACTACATTGTACATATTATTGCAAGATCAGTCTTCTTGAAGCAAAGCTGACATCTGATTATTCTTTTAATTCATTTTTTTCAGCAATATATGTTGATCACCTATAACACTAAAAGCAATATTTAGATGCTATAATATATAGAGATATTGTCCTCTTATCATGAATTTCAAAACATTTAATAGTTTCCCAATACCTGGAACAGCACTTTAGGATGAAACTGTTATCAGGATTTGGGGTAGAAAATATGCAAAAGTCAAGCAATATGAAAATATTGGATTCAGTAAATTTTAAATGCATGTTATGATCTTAGGTATTTAATGATGAATGTTGCATTTATTTAATAATATGTTCCAGATTTTTTGTTAAAAATTTTGTAGGCATAAATGTGTGTATGTGGAGCAGCTTTGGTGGTGATGAGAGAGGTAATATTTTGCAGAAATGTGTCTTTATTTTGTATCTCACACAATATCATAAATGTTCTATAAGTAGCATTGCAGAAAGAAATTTCTTCTGACTCTGGTGAAGGATAAAATAATATATTGATTAGCACAAAGTACTGAAAATCTTATATCTTAGATATTTTAAAATGACACTGTGCAGATTTTGGTAGACTAACTGAAAAATGCCTTCAGGAGATAATGAAGATTCTATTTCTCATTCTGGGATTCATATCGCTTAAAAATTAACTCTAAAGCCCCAGTGTTTGACACCTACAACATGAACAAAAGAAATCAATATGACATTTTAAAAATTCAAATTGTTATTATTTAATGCCCCAAATAAGAGCTATTTAGTTTATTCACTGATATGCAGGTCCTATTCAGCACTAACAGATGAATATCAATATATTAAAACCTACAAAGTATCAGTTCAAAGACAAGATTCTAGTTTTGAAGGAAAAAGATTGGTGAAGAATAGAGAATGGTGACACAGTGAAGCTACCTAAACTTTTACTTTCACAGGAAGTTCTTTAGAGAAAGGATATTTGCTGTAAGTACAAATCATGTTTTGTTAACAACTTGGGACAATAAGGACTGAAATCACATTATTTAATACAGCATACAAATTTTCATTATCCCCTCAAAGACAGAGTGTTTTGTTTAGTTGTTATTAATGTTCAACTTAAGAGCAAACTTCAAGGAAAATTCTATTGAGATGGACAGAGACCTCCTGCAACTATTTGCTACTGATAAAAACAAATTGATCACACACTTTGCAAACTGCATATACTCAAAAGAAGCATTGCTCAATATAAGACAAGTAGGAAAATAAGCTAGACCATGACATCAAATTCAATAAAAGCAAACTTTTGTTGAGTTAAAAAAAAAACTATGAAACATTCACATGTCTTAAACAACACTGCTTATTAGAAAAACACTCAAATTTTACAGATAATTTTGAGAGACATAAATAAATTTAATAAACCAAAATGTCTTGAATCTATCTGAGTACACAAAAATGTATCTTCACTCACTTGAGAAATGTAGACAATACACTTCACTACTTAGTATAATTTCAGGGTATATTACATAAACCAGCATAGTCATAGAGAAAGAGATTAACTCAAGAACAAAATGAGTTCATATCAAATTAAAACTTACACTTCTTGGATAAAGGATTGCAGTATTTTCACATACCCAATTTCTATCCATAAAGCCAACATCATAAAAAAAGAACTGTATTTATTGGTGGACATGTGGCTTTGAAATTTTAAAATGTAATGATAATTATAAAAAGAATAACAATAATAATAATGATGGCAAAACACAGGGCAGAATGGCAAAACCCAATACTTGTTTCAAATGGAAAAATGCCTTGCAGGTGTCAATACTGACAGAAATCATATATTTAAACTTCCTTATAAGCATCATAATGCCATTTATAGTACAAAGCATAAAAATGACTACATACAAATTGGAGAGTTAACTTTTCTTGGCTCAAGTGAGCCCACGTGGCTCTGGCCCCAACATTCCCATAAATATGACCATGCTGCTACTGCTGCTGCTAAGTCACTTCAGTCGTGTCCGACTCTGTGCGACCCCATAGATGGCAGCCCATGAAGCTCCCCCGTCCCTGAGATTCTCCAGGCAAGAACACTGGAGTGGGTTGCCATTTCCTTATCCAATAAATATGACCATAGTGCAATGCAATTATGATATATATATATATTTATATATAAAAAATATATATATTCATATATATGTATATATATAGAAGCAAATAAGTGAAAGTAAAAGTTGCTCAGTCAGGTCAGACTCTTTGCCACCCAATGGGCTGTAGCCTGCCAGGCTCCTCTGTCCGTGGAATTCTCCAAACAATAACACTGGAGTGGATAACCTATCCCTTCTTCAGGGGATCTCCCGACCCAGGAATCAAACTGAGGTCTCCTGCATTACAGGTGGATTCTTTACCAGCTGAGCTTCCAGAGGCAAAGAAATGCATTAATATGTATTAATGCCTGCACTAGACTCAAAAAGTACTATGCACAGACCTTCACAAGTGTTACATACTAGTTTGGAAGCTTGAAAATCACCCAAGCCTTCCAAGTCTTAATGTCATCAGTGAATCATGGTCATACATAAACTCTGTGTGTGTGTATAATTTTTGATATAATAACAAATACTAATATATTAAAAACTACTTCTCAGAATTACTAATGTCACCATTTTCCCTTCTTCTTTCCACCCTTTGTTCTGCTTTTTTTTCTTCTTTTGATCTTTTTATCTCTTAACGCATGTGTTTAATAATACATATTTCCTTACTGTGAGCATGCTAAGTCATTTCAGTCTTCTCTAACTCTCTGAGACCCTAAGGACAGTAGCCCACCAGGCTCCTCTGTCTATAGAATTTTCCAGGCAAGAATACTGAATTGGGTTGTCTTGCCCTCCTCCAGGGCATCTTCCCAAAGCAGGAAGTGAACTGCATTTCTTATGTCTCCTACATTGGCCGAGGAGTTCTTCACCGCTAGTGCCATGTGGGAAGTTCTGTTCTCTTAATGCACTTTTTAATAATACACCTTTTATTAATACACATGTTCAAAAACCACAGTTAATATGGACACTTCCCTGATATCATCCACACTACTACTTTTTTGGATTTTTCAAAGAACACACGTCTCTTCCCTTTATTTAGCAGTTTTCTCATCACTATTATCTAGTCTGTTAGATCAATATACTAAAAGAGTTTGGAAAAAAGTAATGTTTTAAAACAATTTAGCCTTCTGCATTGATTGTTCACAAGGAAAACATATGCAGTGTTATCCTAAGATCGCCTAGAGAGCTGGCTCAGTGACTGCTGAAGTCCTGTCACCAGTAAGTACAGTGCCAGAACATGTCACCTACCCTTTCAAGTCCCGCCCCAACAAATCTCCTTTCCAGGGTTCTTTGAACTCGGCTCTGAAGCAAAAAACAAGACCGAGTTCGGTTTTTGGAGCAGAAAATGAACAGGTGGGTGCGAGTTTGATATTGGTGACCACGCTCTCCTGACAGGCGGGGGTTTGGGGGTCAGGGGGAGGGGTGCAGGGCGGAGTTCTCACAGCTCGCAGTTCATGTGGTTCCAGATCGCAGTGCAGGTGCAGTGCATCTGCGCTTGGGTCACCACCATCTTGAATCCAAGCGTCCTGCAGGAGCTTCAGCACAAGGCGGGACGTGAAGTGTCTGCACAGCTGTTTTACAGGAGGGACTCTGGTGACTGGTGCCATACCTCTACACTTGGCACCCTGTGAGCAAGTGACACAGGACAGAGCACAAGAGGTTAGACCTTATCGTCTAGATTCCATCTTATTTTTTTCCTGAGGTCTCCAGTGAGCTGTGCTGGTGACATATGTGCAAATAGCGATGCTCTGAGAAAATTCAGATTTTGTGAGAAAAGCAAAGGTGACGGGAAAGTTAACAGAGCAAACATAAAATGGTCTCGTACTACACATGACTTCATAGTTGTGTAAGCGACCTGATTCATAAAGTTCCATAAACAAATATATATTGAGCACCTAGTTACCACTTTGTGTTCTGGGAGTTTAAATCCATTGTTTTGATTTGATATTTTAATTTAATTTCTATAGGTATGATAAAGATCACAAAGGATAAAAAAATATTAATCAATATTTTCTGTACCTGCAACTCACAGAGATCATATTTTTTAGAAGCTATTAATATATGTATAGTAAATCAACTTACTGAGGAGAAATTTTTCAATATTCACTTACATAACAAATCTCCAGTCCCAAGTGTTAGTTTCTGCTAAAAGCCCTCAGTCAGTAATGTTTTAAGAAAAAGAGTTGAAGGGTAAAATAAATTTAAAATATTAGTTTCATTTCTCAGGGCTTTTAATGTGCATACTTGCATTTTTTATTTGTAGGAAACGGAAGTGGGCAGTATTTTCATATCCTGTTTGCTCATAGAACTGTTTTCTCTGAGTAGCAGTGAACTTAGTTGTTGTAGTGTTCTGGGGGGAAAAAAAAATAAAGGCAGGGAGGAAAAGCAGTAATAGGCTAAGGGAAAGGCCTCAAAGCTAAAGAAAAACTCACTTTTCAATGAAACCTATGCATAGTACATAGTAGTAATTTTAGTAATCCCCCTTTTCTTTCTTTCTTTTCTTCCTTCTTCACTACACAAATGATCTTGTGCTGCTTTTTTTGTTTTCTGTTAAGCATAGTCTTTTTATTTTCTATATCATTTTTACTTGGCTCATTGATTTTCTTTACTTGTTAATATGAATGTGGAGAGGGAAGAGTGTCTCCTTTCTAGCCAGATTTCAAGTTTGCAGTCTGTGTAGGCTGAAGTATAAAATATACTCAAGGCAAAAACATCTGTTATAACTCTCCCTTATTTTCCTGAGCTCTTTTGTTTCACTAAGATTTGGACCAGGTAATTCTTTTCTAAGTTCATCAGTATTTTGATGTTTCCATAAAGTTTTCTTTTTCTTTTTTTAAAATAAACATTTCATTTGTTTTCAATGGAGAAAGTTTTTTAAATAAACTGGCTTTCCATAACTACACTTCAGATACCATTATGTACATTACATTTAAAAACGTTTAATGATACAGGAAGGAATTTATTTATACTTAGGTTATGAGTATTAGTGGAAAATATTAATCCAAATGTTCAGAAGTAATATTGTAATAGAGAAGAGAGATCATGTTCAACTTCACATACAGATAAAGACAAGCGAGGATTTATAGCCAGAAAGTTGGGTGAGGAGGTCTGTAGATAGAAAATTACTTAGAGGAGATACTAAGTAGAGGAATTCTGGTTAAAACAACTTAAAAGGATTCTTGCTGAAGACAGGCCAGGATGATCATACCTCAAGGATGGAGGACCCAATTACTTCCATTCTCATCCTTGTTCACCCAGCTGGAGCCATAATAATAAAGGAGAGCAAAATTTGCCACCCTAAATTATCTCTTTGGTGGGCAGATTATTTCAAGTTAAAAACAATCAAGACCCCAAAAAGAAAAAAAAAAAAAAAAAGTACCTTCTCTCTAACTGCCTAATTTTTCTTTCTTTCTTTTTCGTCTTTTTTTTTTTTTTTTTTTTTGATAAATGGCCTCTTCCTAGGGGGGAAAAAAAAAAAAATCACCAGAGAGATCTATGAAGAATATGGGGTAGGGGAATCTCTGGTTTAGAAATCACTCTATATCCCATTGTCTCTGCATGGCCCAGCAAATGATTGTACATCAAATATTTGCTTTACCATCTTCATGTGAATTGCCTTATTCCACTTTGATGTTCTAAACCACCACTCCCAACATCCTCTTTGTCTTTACTTGAAGATAGTATTTAAGGTGAGGGTTACTGCTATTTTGGTGAGTTATTCAGTTTTCCTGAATCTCTCCCTTGTATACCTGGTATGAAACTTGTATCTGATTTTTCCCTGTTAATCTGTCTAATGTCAATTTAACTCTCAAATCAGTCAGAAGAACCTAGAAGGGTAGAGGAAAATGTCTTCCCTAACAATAATTTGGTGGCTGTAATTTGCAGGAATCAACCTGCTCCTCAGGAACTTTGCATTTACTGCTTCCCTCTCCCAGTTAGATTCCTGAGTCGGGAAGATCCCTTGGAGAAGGGAAAGGCCACACAATCAAGTATTCTGGCCTAGAGAATTTCATGGACTATGTAGACCATGGGGTCACAAAGAGTCGGATATGACTGAATCACTTTCTCTTTTCAACTTCAGATACTTTCTTGATTCCTTCTCTCTCTTAATTTTGGTTGCTGCTCAACTGTCACCAGAGGGAAATAAAGAAAAAAAAAACTTAACAACCATCCTCAATTTAAGTAGCATCTTGCCATCTAAATTTCTAACTGCATACACTTTATTCTTTTCCATTGCATATATAATTCCTAGATGTTTATATATTTTTGTTATTTGCTTTCAACCATTTTGCTGTCTTCTGGAATGTAAACTCCAGGCCTGCAGAGATTTGCTGATTTTATTAAAAACTTCTTCAGCATCTAGAAGAGCTCATAAAGATAGCAAGTATTTAATGGGTATTTTCTGCCCAAATTATAATCTCCTTGTGACTGGTGAGAAAATTGTGATTCACAGACTTTATATAAATTACCTAAAGCTTCATAGGATGTAAGATAAAAATTTTTGATACATCTTTCCAACAATTATTTCTTTAAACATTTAGTAACACACACTTGCAAATTACTGATAATAATGTAACATTTATTAAAAACAATATAGATGTTAACAGTTTCATGTATTTAAAATACAGAAATTATAATTTAAAAAATCTTACAATTCATAAATCAGAGGGGAGACACACTGAAACCATATTCACAGAAAACAAGTCAATCTGATCAAATGGAACACAGCCTTGTCTAATTCAGTGAAACTAAGCTATGCCCTGTAGGGCCACCCAAGACAGGTGGGTTATGGTGGAGAGGTCTGACAGAATGTGGTCCACTGAAAAAGGGAATGGCAAACCACTTCAGTATTCTTGCCTTGAGAACCCCATGAACAGTATGAAAAGGCAAAATGATAGGAAACTGAAAGAGGAACTCCTCAGGTGAGTAGGTGCCCAATATGCTACTGGAGATCAGTGGAGAAATATTTCCAGAAACAATGAAGGGATACAGCCAAAGCAAAAACAATACCCAGTTGTGGATGTGACTGGTGATATAAGCAAGGTTCAATTCTGTAAAGAGCAATATTGCATAGGAATCTGGAATGTTAGGTCCATGAATCAAGGCAAATTGGAAGTGGTCAAACAGGAGATGGCAAGAGTGAAATTCCAGGAATCAGCAAACTAAAATGGACTGGAATGTATGAATTTAACTCAGATGACCATTATATTTACTACTGCGGGCAGAAATCCCTTAACAAGAAATGGAGTAGCCATCGTGGTCAACAAAAGAGTCCAAAATTCAGTACTTGGATGCAGTCTCATAAACAACAGAATGATCTCTGATCGTTTCCAAGGCAAACCATTCAATATCACAGTAATCCAAGCCTATGCCCCAACCAGTAATGCTGAAGAAGCTGAAGTTGAATGGTTCTATGAAGACCTACAAGACCTTTTAGAACTAATACCCAAAAAGATGTCCTTTTCATTATAGGGGACTGGAATGCAAAAATAAGAAGTCAAGACACACCTGGGGTAACAGGCAAATTTGGCCTTGGAATATGGAATGAAGCAGGAAAAAGGCTAATAGAATTTTGCCAACAGAATGCAAAGAGAATGAGAGCTGACTGTGGCTCAGATCACGAATACCTTATTGCCAAATTCAGACTTAAATTGAAGAAAGTAGGGAGAACCACTAGACCATGCAGCTATGTCCTAAATAAAATCCCTTATGATTATACAGTGGAAGTGAGAAATAGATTTAAGGGCCTATATCTGATAGACACAGTGCCTGATAAACTATGGACGGACGTTCATGACACTCTACAGGAGACAGGAATCAAGACCATCCCATGGAAAAGAAATGCAAAAAAGCATCATGGCTATCTGGGGAGGCCTTAAGATAGCTGTGAAAAGAAGAGAAGTGAAAAGTAAAGAGAAAAGGAAAGATTTAAGCATCTGAATGCAGAGTTTCAAAGAATAGCAAGAAGAGATAAGAAAGAATTCCTCAGTGATCAATGCAAAGAAATAAAGGAAAACAACAGAATGGGGAAGACTAGAGATCTCTTCAAGAAAGTTAAAGATACGAAGGGAACATTTCATGCAAAGATAAGCTTGATAAAGGACAGAAATGGTATGGACCTAACAGAAGCAGAAGATACTAAGAGGAGCTGGCAAGAATACACAGAACTGTACAAAAAGATCTACATAACCAAGATAATCATGATGGTGTGATCACTCACCTAGAGCGAGACATCCTAGAATGTGAAATCAAGTGGGCATTAGAAAGAACAACTACTAAAAAAGCTAGTGGAGGTGATGGAATTCCAGTTGAGCTGTTTCAAATCCTGAAAGATGATGCTGTGAAAGTGCTGCACTCAATATGCCAGCAAATTTGGAAAACTCAGCAGTGGCCAAGAACTGGAAAGGTCAGGTTTCATTCCAATCTCAAAGAAAGGCAACGTCAAGGAATGCTCAAACTACCACACAGTTGCACTCATCTTACACGCTAGTAAAATAATGCTCAAAATTCTCCAAGCCAGGCTTCAGAATGTGTGAACCGTGAACTCCCTGATGTTCAAGCTGGTTTTAGAAAAGGCAGAGGAACCAGAGATCAAATTGCCAATATCCGGTGGATCATCAAAAAAGCGACAGAATTCTGGAAAAACATATATTTTTGCTTTATTGACTATGCCAAAACCTTTGACTGTCTGGATCACAATAAACTGTGGAAAATTCTGAAAGACATAGAAATACCAGACCACCTGACCTGCCCCTTCAGAAACCTATATGCAGGTCAGCAAGCAACAGTTAAAACTGGACATGGAACAACAGCCTGGTTCCAAGTAGAAAAAGGTTTACATCAAGGTCTTATATTGTCACCCTGCTTATTTGACTTATATGCAGACTACATTATGAGAAATGCTGGACTGGAAGAAGCACAAGCTAGAATCTAGATTGCCAGGAGAAATATCAATAACCTCAGATATGCAGATGACACCACCCTTATGGCAGAAAGTGAAGAGGAAATAAAAACCCTCTTGGTGAAAGTGAAAGAGGAGAGTGAAAAAGTTGGCTTAAAGCTCAACATTCAGAAAACGAAGATCATGTCATCTGGTCCCATCACTTCATGAGAAATAGATGAGAAAACAGTGGAAACAGTGTCAAACATTATTCTTATGAGCTCCAAAATCACTGCATATGGTGATTGCAGGCATGAAATTAAAAGACGTTTACTCCTTGGAAGGAAAGTTATGACCAACTTAGATAGCATATTCAAAAGCAGAGACATTACTTTGCCAACAAAGGTCCATCTAGTCAAGGCTATGGTTTTTCCAGTGGTCATATATGGATGTGAGAGTTTGACTGTGAAGAAAGCTGAGCACAGAAGAATTGTTCCTTTGAACTGTGGTGTTGGAGAAGACTCTTGAGAGTCCCTTAAAGTGTAAGGAGATTCAATCTGTCCATTCTAAAGGAGATCACTCCTGGGTGTTCATTTGAAGGAATGATGCTAAAGCTGAAACTCCAATATTTTGGCCACCTCATATAGAGATTTGACTCATTGGAAAAGACCCTAATGCTGGGAGGGATTAGGGGCAGGAGGAGAAGGGGACAACAGAGGATGAGATGGCTGAATGGCATCACCGACTTGATGGACGTGAGTTTGTATGTACTCCGGGAGTTGAGGATGGACAGGGAGGCCTGGCGTGCTGTGATTCATTTGTTTGCAAAGAGTCGGACACAACTGAGCAACTGAACTGAACTGAGAGTTGATAAAGAGCAAAGGTGGGGTAATCAGATATAAGAATTCAGAAATAAAGGGCTAATAAGTATTGACTTAACATAAGACTTCTTCAGCGATCAATGCAAAGAAATACAGGAGGAGGACAGAATGGGAAAGACTGGAGATCTCTTCAAGAAAATTAGAGATACCAAGGGAACATTTCATGAAAGGATGGGCTCGATAAAGGACATAAATGGTATGGACCTAACAGAAGCAGAAGATATTAAGAAGAGGTGGCAAGAATGCACAGAAGAACTGTACAAAAAAGATCTTCATGACTCAGATAATCACAATGATGTGATCACTCACCTAGAACCAGACATCCTGGAATGTGAAGTCAGGTGGGCCTTAGAAAGCATAACTATGAACAAAGCTAGTGGAGGTGATGGAATTCCAGTTGAGCTATTTCAAATCCTGAAAGATGATGCTGTGAAAGTGTTGCACTCAATATGCCAGCAAATTTGGAAAACTCAGGAGTGGCCACAGGACTGGAAAAGGTCAGTTTTCATTCCAATCCTGAAGAAAGGCAATGCCAAAGAATGCTCAAACAACCGCACAATTGCACTCATCTCACATGCTAGTAGAGTAATGCTCAAAATTTTCCAAGCCAGGCTTCAGCAATATGTGAACTGTGAACTCCCTGATGTTCAAGCTGGATTTCACAAAGGCAAAGGAACCAGAGATCAAATTGCCAATATCTGGTGGATCATAGAAAAAGCGAGACAGTTCTGGAAACGCATCTATTTCTGCTTTATTGACTATGCCAAAGCCTTTGACTGTGTGATTCACAATAAACTGTGGAAAATTCTGAAAGAGATGGGAATACCAGGCCACTGGACCTGCCTCTTGAGAAATCTGTATGCAGGTCAGGAAGCAACAATTAGAACGGGACATGGAAAAACAGACTGGTTTCAAATAGGAAAAGGAGTACGTCAAAGCTGTATATTGTCACCCTGCTTATTTAACTTATATGCAGAGTACATCATGAGAAATGCTGGATTGGAAGAAACACAAGCCAGAATGAAGATTGCCAGGAGAAATATCAATAGGCTCAGATATGCAGATGACACCACCCTTATGGCAGAAAATGAAGAAGAACTAAAAAGCCTCTTGATGAAAGTTAAAAGAAAGAGTGAAAATGTTGGCTTAAAGCTCAACACTCAGAAACTGAAGATCATGCCATGTGGTCCCATCACTTCATGGGATATAGATGTGGAAACAGTGGAAACAGTGTCAGACTTTATTTTGGGGGGCTCCAAAATCACTGCAGATGGTGATTGCAGCCATGAAATTAAAAGACGCTTACTCCTTGGAAGAAAAGTTATGACCAATCTAGTTAGCATATTCAAAAGCAGAGACATTACTTTGCCGACTAAGTTCCGTCTAGTGAAGGCTATGGTTTTTCCAGTGCTCATGTATGGATGTGAGAGCTGGACTCTGAAGAAGGCTGAGCGCCGAACAATTGGTGCTTTGAAATGTGGTGTTGGAGAAGACTTGTGAGAATCCCTTGGACTGCAAGGAGATCCAACCAATCCAAACTGAAGGAGATCAGCCCTGGGATGTCTTTGGAAGGAGTGATGCTAAAACTGAAACTCCAATACCTGGCCACCTCAAGCGAAGAGTTGATTCATTGGAAAAGACTCTGATCTGGGTGGGACTGGGGGCAGGAGGTGAAGGGGACGACCGAGGATGAGATGGCTGAATGGCATCACTGACTCGATGGATGTGAGTCTCAGTGAACTCCCAGAGTTGGTGATGGACAGGGAGGCCTGGCGTGCTGAGTTTCATGGGGTCTCAAAGAGTCAGACATGACTGAGCGACTGAACTGAATTGAACTGAAGTATTGACTAAATATATCTAATTTTAATTTGTAATGATTTTAAAAGATTAACTATTATAAACTGTTTCTCCATCATCAGTTCTGTCTGACTTTTTGAGACCCCATGAACTGCAGCATGCCAGGACTCCCTGTCCAACACCAACTCCCAGAGTTGTCCCAAACCCATGTCCATTGAGTCAGTGATGCCATCCAGTTAACTCATCCTCTGTCGTCCCCTTCTTCTCCTGCCCTCAACTTTCCCAACATCAGGGTCTTTTCCAATGAGTTACCCCTTTGCATCAGGTGGCCAAAGTATTGGTGTTTCAGCTTCAACATCAGTCCTTCCAGTGAACACCCAAAACTGGTCTTTAGGATGGACTGGTTGGATCACCTTGCAGACTAAGAGACTGCAAGAGTCTTCTCCAACACCACAGTTTAAAAGCTTCATTCTGTGCTCAGTTTTCTTCACAGTCCAACTCTCATATCCATACATGACTGCAGGAAAAACCATAGCCTTGACTAGACGAATCTTTGTTGGCAAAGTAATGTCTCTGCTTTTGAATATGCTATCTAGGTTGGTCATAACTTTCCTTCCAAGGAGTAAGCGTCTTTTAATTTCATGGCTGCAATCACCATCTGTAGCGATTTTTGAGCCCCCCTAAATAAAGTCTGACGCTGTTTCCACTGTTTCCGCATCTATTTCCCACGAAGTGATGGGACCAGATGCCATGATCTTAGTTTTCTGAATGTTGAGATTTAAGCCCACTTTTTCTCTCTCCTCTTTCACTTTCATCAAGAGCCTCTTTAGTTTCTCACTTTCTGCCATAAGGGTGGTGTCATCTGCATATCTGAGGTTATTGATATTTCTCCTGGCAATCTTGATTCCAGCTTGTGCTTCTTCCAGCCCAGCGTTTCTCATGATGTACTCTGCATATAAGTTAAATAAGCAGGGTGACAATCTAAGGCCTTAATGTACTCCTTTTTCTATGTCCAGTTCTAACTGTTGCTTCCTGGCCTGCACATATTTCTCAAGGGACAGGTCAGGTTTTCTGGTATTCCCATCTCTTTAGGAATTTTCCACAGTTTATTGTTATCCACACAGTCAAAAGCTTTGGCATAGTCAATAAAGCAGATATAGATATTTTTTCTGGAACTCTCTTGCTTTTTTGATGACCCAGTAGATGTTGGCAATTTGATCTCTGTTTCCTCTGCCTTTTCTAAAACCAGCTTGAACATCTGGAATTCACAGTTCATGTATTTCTGAAGCCTGGTTTGGAGAATTGTAAGCTTTAGTTTACTAGCATGTGAGTTGAGTGCAATTGTGCAGTAGTTTGAGCATTCTTTGGCATTGCCTTTCTTTGGGATTGGAATGAAAACTGACCTTTTCCAGTTCTTGGCCACTGCTGAGTTTTCCAAATTTGCTGGCATATTGAGTGCAGCACTTTCACAGCATCATCTTTCAGGATTTGCAACTGGAATTTCATCATCTCCACTAGCTTTGTTTTAGTGATGCTTCCTAAGGCCGACTTGACTTCACATTCCAGGATGTCTGACTCTAAGTGAGTTATGGTAAAAATAATAAAATTGTAGTACTCATAGATTATCTAACCCATTTATAAAACTAAGTGGTACAATTCAAACAGTAACTGTCAGATAAAGGGTAGTGATTTCATTTCATCCTCTGATCTATGATTTTCCATAACTTTGTCTTGTAAAAACTTTCATGTGTTTTACATTTTCATGTGTTTTGTAAGTTGTACACTTCTTACTAATGGTGAAGGTTAGAAAAGAAAGCACTTAAAAATAAATCATGCAACTTTAAAGAAAGAAAAATGCAGATGCATCACAAAAATAGTCATTTGTAAAGCTTTTGAATGAATATGTGAAATTAGAGATAAAATAGCAGGTAGAATGATTACGTGATAGATTGGAGTATTCTGTTTTAAAAGGAAGGCAAATACAAGCAACAAAGACAATTCTGAGACTACATAATTAAACCCTCTCACTAAAGGAAAAAAAAAAAATTCTTCATCTTACCCATAGTTTGAGGCTGTCTTTAGCATAAAAGATATGGTTGTAATTAGAGTGATGTACAGCACAAGTACCAAATTATGATTATTAGTGGATAAGAGATTCACATGTAGTATTTTTTGTGTTGTTAAAAATGAAAATTACATGAATGTCTTTGATAGAACATAATAGAATATTCTTTATATGATGATATATTTTCTTTTTAAATGGGCTTAACTGAAAAAACTGTAGAAGTAGCTTACTTTTAGCAACTCCATTAATCACTGTCAGTTAGGATCTTAATAAATTTCTGGGAACTTAAAATACAAGTGATAAAACTGTTAGAAATCTCTGCAACATAACTTCTCAAAGTAAAATGTAAAACAAAAGATTTAAATTCAGGATATACATATCAGTGAAATAACTAATCAACCTAATTATACAAATTGCAAGTCTGATAATTCACATGTTAGGATGCTTATTATAATAAATCTTAAAGTAAGCTGCTATGCTATATTTCATTAAATTTTGGAGAAAAAATCCTTCTTGATAAGAAAGCAGTTCATTTCTTAAAATACATTAAATATTTGTCAACTGACTTATCTTTAGTATATGAAAGTAAGAAACTTATCAAACTTAACTTTGAAATATTCATATGTAGATTTACTGCAGCAAATATGTAGCCTCAGGAGTACTTGTGATAGACTACAAACTTCTCTGCTACTTCCCCTTGATGTGTATACTTGGGAGAATTTGAACTAACATTATTAATAATTAAAGAAAAAAATATTAGAAGAATAAATATGTGGTGTATTCCATGCTTGTATGGAAGCACAGATATATATAAATACTTTGGTGTGTTTACACACACCCACATTATGATGAAACAAGATACCTATCATCCCAATATTACTGTGTTCTTCAGTAATATTATTGAATTATTTAACTAAAACTTTGCAAAGGTAGGATCTAAAACTATGTAAGAACCTGGAAAACAAGAAAGTTGTACAATAATGGCATAGTAAAGTCTTAAAAAAGCTATGTAGAGAAATTGAGAGTTCAGTTCTATGAAGATGCAATCAACATTTCACTTATAGCTGAGAAACATCTGAAACAGTAGGGAAAGAATGCATGTTCCTTCAAAATTGGCTGGAAAAGCCATCAGTTTGAGGAAGACATTGATAACATAAAAAGTATGAATAGAGCTTGGATAATGTGAAAAAATTGATAAAATTCTTAATATGGACTCTGTCAAATTATAGCAAAAAAGAGTAGAAAGATGAGTGAAATGATTTGTATAGAAGTTTAAAAATATTTAGTGTACTTGAAAATTTAAGGCTTTTTAAAAATTTCCTAGGATTACCATAACAAAATGCCAAAAACTAGATGGCTTAAATTAATAGAAATACATTTTCTCACAGTTCCATAGGCTAGAATTTCTAAATCAAGATTTTAGTAAGGCCAGGCTCCTTTTGAAGCCTGGAAGGGAGAATCTTTCATTGCCTCTTCCTAGTTTCTGGTGATGGCCATCAGTACAGTGTCTGACTCCGCCTGCACCTGATGTTTGCCTTGTGTCTTCACATCATTTCCTTACTGTGTATGTCTATTTCTGTGTGCACCTTTTCTCTTTTTAAAGTTCAGTGGTCATGTGGGTTTAGGTTCCAATGTAATGTTCTCATTTTAAATGGATTGCTTCTGTAAAGACACTATTTCATAATATCACATTTTGAGGTAGTTGAGGTTAGTACTTGGCCATGTCAGGGAGGGTAAGTGTGGTAAGGAGACATAATCTAATCCATAACAGTTTTATTCCCAATATATTGCATAAAAAGCATAAGCACTGGGCCAGTTCTAAAATTTGGGGAGGCAGCTTACAAAGGGATGAAGAAATGAACTTCAGTTGAGAATGATTCTACTCACTAATCAGAATACAGACTATCCTCCAATACATCACTACATTACAAAGTCTCTTCATCTATAAACAATAGTACCCCACATAAAATTTGTGAGTATTACCATAATGCTAACCATGAGATTCCAATCTTTAAAATGCCCTGCTAATCATTATCAGAGATGTAGCCACTGAACATACATACATACATACATAAATTGAACAGCAAAATCAACTGGCCTCTGTATGGATGAAATCTAAGACCTAGTCCTTATGTGTGATATTCTAATCAAGGGACTGAATAACCTATCTTGCTCATGAAAAAATCCTTCCAGATGCACATAAGCAAGGTTCTTTATCTCATCATTTCAAAATCTGATTTAGTGATAAATAATTGCTTAGTACTCTCCAAATTAAAGCTGTTTTGGATACATTAAACCATTTTTAATTTCCTCCAGGATATGCTGAATAAGATTCAGTTCAGTTCAGTTGGTCAGTCATGTCTGACTCTTTGCGACCCCATGGACTGCAGCACACCAGGATTCCCTGTCCATCACCAACTCCTGTAGCCTACTCAAACTCATGTCCATCGCATTGGTGATGCCATCCAATCAGCTCATCCTCTGTCATCCCCTTCTCCTCCTGCCTTTAATCTTTCCCAATATCAGGGTCTTTTCAGTCAATCCTTTGCATCAGGTGGCCAAAGTATTGGAGCTTCAGCATCAGTCCTTCCAATGAATATTCAGGACTGATTTCCTTTAGGATCGACTGGTTTGATCTCCTTGCTGTCCAAGGGACTCTCAAGAGTCTTCTCCAACATCGCACTTCAAAAGCATCAATTCTTTGGCGCTCATGTTTCTTTAGAGTCCAACTCTCACTTCCATAAATGACTACTGGAAAAATCATAGCTTCATAGCTTTAATTAGATGGACCTTTGTTGGTAAAGTAATGTCTCTGCTTCTTCATATGCTGTCTAGTTTGTTCATAGCTTTTCTTCCAAGAAATAAGCTTACCCACATTTGAAAATTCAG
This sequence comes from Capra hircus, assembly GCF_001704415.2. Classification (NCBI taxonomy): domain Eukaryota; kingdom Metazoa; phylum Chordata; class Mammalia; order Artiodactyla; family Bovidae; genus Capra; species Capra hircus. The sequence continues at coordinate 76,351,338 of NC_030813.1, forward strand.
AGTTGAACAATTGTTATCAACTTTTTCTAAGAAATTTAAAAGCAATGATTATTAGTGCATTAATAAATTCTATAGTGCTTCTAATAAGATAATATCACTGCCTGCTATAAGTATTTTACATTATTTTAGATTAAAAATGAAATCCCAACATGCTTCTTTTTTAATTCTATTTGTATCATTAGATAGAAAATAGAATAGAATTATGCTTACAAGACTGAAGAGTCTCTACCAAAGATTTCCAGATAAAAAATTCCTGTTTCCTAAAAATTGTTTATTATAAGCTTACTTATTCCTAAAGTCAAGAATATATTGGAACTCCCAATTTAAAAGAGGTAGTATAAATATGCCCAACCTAATGCTTATAAAACCACTGGAATTGCTTTTTAAATTTTGCTTTGACTTTTTTTTAAGTAAATTTTTTATTTTGTGATAACAATTTACAGAAAATTTGGAAAGATAATTCAGCAACACCTAGAGGACCTAATCCATTTCCTGTAATGTTTAATATCTCACATTAGTGTGGTGTATTTGTTACAACTTATTAACCAATATTGATACATTATTGTTAAAATAACTTCTGTGGTTTCTTTAGATTGTCTCTATTTTTTTTAATTTATTTATCTATTTTTATTTTATTTTATTTTATTTAAATTTTATTTTTTTTTACTTTACAATACTGTATTGGTTTTGCCATACATTGACATGAATCCACCAAAGGTGTACATGAGTTCCCAACCCTGAACCCCCGTCCCACCACCCTCCCCATATCATCTCTCTGGGTCATCCCAGTGCACCAGCCCCAAGCATCCTGTATCCTGTATTGAACCTAGACTAGTGATTGGTTTCTTACATGATAATATACATGTTTCTCCCAGATCATCCCACCCTCTCCCTCTCCCTCTCCCACAGAGTCCAAAAGTCTGTTTTTTACATCTGGGTCTCTTTTGCTGTCTCGCATATAGGGTTATCATTACCATCTTTCTAAATTCCACATATATGTGTTAGTGTACTGTATTGGTGTTTTTCTTTCTGGCTTACTTCACTCTGTATAATTGGCTCCAGTTTCATCCACCTCATTAGAACTGATTCAAATGTATTCTTTTTAATGGCTGAGTAATACTCCATAGTGTATATGTACCACAGCTTTTTTATCCATTCATCTGCTGGTGAACATATAGGTTGCTTCCATGTCCTGCTATTATAAACAGTGCTGCAAGCTGATGTCTTCTTTCTGTTTTAGAATCTCATTCAGAATATGACATTTCACTTTGATGTCAAGTCTCCTTTGTCGTCATGCCTCCATAGGTAGGTGTACATTGCAACAGTTTCTCAGATTTCACTGGTTTGAATATTTTGACAGTCTTGAGATTACAAGTATTTTATGTCCCTTAATTGTGATTTACCTAGTGTTCTTCTCAAGGTTAGACTAGAGGAGATAGGCACAACAGAACTAAGATGCCATTCCATCCCATCAAGTACATATGGTCAACAGGACTTATCAATGATAATGTTAACCTTGATCACCAGGCTGAAGCAGTTATTTGTCAAGTTTTTCTAGGGTAAAATTGCTATTTCCCCATATTCATACTATCCTCTTGGAAAGAAGTCACTAAGTACTACCCACATGTAAGGAGTGAAGAATTTCTTGCTAAATCATTTTTTTGTTCTGCCTGAAGAACTTTTAACATTTTTTGTAAATTAGTGTGCTGGAAATGAATTACCTCAGCTTTTAATGTTCCATGATTGTCTTTATTTGTCCTTCACTTTTGAATAATTATTTTACTGAATATGGAATTCTAGATAGCTTTTTTTTTCTTTTCAATACATTGAAGATACCATTCTACTCTCCTCTTGCTTTCATAGAAATGAAAATTCTGCTATAGCTTTTATCATTGCTCCTCCATGGGTAGTGTTTCTCTCTACCCTCTGTTGGCTCTCTTCAAGAATTTTCTTTTCTTTGATTTTCTGCAGCTTTAATATGATATTCCTAGGCATGGGTTTTGGGGGGTTTTTGCTGGTTTGTTTGTTTATTTGTTTTTTGCATTTTTCCTGTTTGATGCTCTCAGCTTCTTGAAACTGTGGTTTGATGTCTATCACTACTTTTGGAAATTTTTCCATCATTATTATTTCAAATATTTCTTCCACTCTGTTCTTCCTTTAACTTCTTATGTTTCATGTGTGTATGTGCTGTGCATAGTAGCTCACTGATGTCCAATTCTTTGTGAGTGTGTATCAGTTCAGTCAGTCAGTTCAGTCGCTCAGTCATGTCCGACTCTTTGCAACCCCATGAAACGCAGCACGCCAGGCCTCCCTGTCATCACCAACTACCGGAGTTCACTCAGACTCACATCCATAGAGTCAGTGATGCCATCCAGCCATCTCATCCTCGGTTGTCCCCTTTTCTTCCTGTCCCCAATCCCTCCCAGCATCAGAGTCTTTTCCAATGAGTCAACTCTTCACATAAGGTGGCAAATGTACTGGAGTTTCAGCTTTAGCATCATTCCTTCCAAAGAAATCCCAGGGCTGATCTCATTTAGAATAGACTGCTTGGATCTCCTTTCAGTCCAAGGGACTCTCAAGAGTCTTCTCCAACACCACAGTTCAAAAGCATCAAGTCTTTGGCGCTCAGCCTTCTTCACAGCTCAACTCTCACATCCATACACGACTACTGAAAAAACCATAGCCTTGACTAGACGGACCTTAGTCGGCAAAGTAATGTCTCTGCTTTTGAATATGTTATCTAGATTGGTCGTAACTTTTCATCCAAGGAGTAAGTGTCTTTTAATTTCATGGCTGCAGTCACCATCTGCAGTGATTTTGGAGCACAAAAAAATAAAGTCTGACACTGTTTCCACTGTTTCCCCATCTATTTCCCATGAAGTGATGGGACCACATGCCATGATCTTCGTATTCTGAATGTTGAACTTTAAGCCCACTTTTTCACTCTCCTCTTTCACTTTCATCAAGAGGCTTTTTAGTTCCTCTTCACTTTCTGCCATAAGGGTGGTGTCATCTGCATATCTGAGGTTATTGATATTTCTCCTGGAAATCTTGACTCCAGCTTGTGCTTCTTCCAGTCCAGCATTTCTCATGATGTACTCTGCATATAAGTCAAATAAGCAGGGTGACAATATACAGCCTTGACGTACTCCTTTTCCTATTTGGAACCAGTCTGTTATTCCATGTCCAGTTCTAACTGTTGCTTCCTGACCTGCATACAGTTTTCTCAAGAGGCAGGTCAGGTGGTCTGGTATTCCCATCTCTTTCAGAATTTTCCACAGTTTATTGTGATCCACACAGTCAAAGGCTTTGGCATAGTCAATAAAGCAGAAATATATGTTTTTCTGGAACTTTCTTTCTTTTTCCATGACCCAGCAGACATTGGCAATTTGACTTCTGGTTCCTCTGCCTTTTCTAAAACCAGCTTGAACATCAGGGTGTTCACGGTTCACTTATTGCTGAAGCTTGGCTTGGAGAATTTTGAGCATTACTTTACTAGCATGTGAGATGAGTGCAATTGTGTGGTAGTTTGAGCATTCTTTGGCATTGCCTTTCTTCGGGATTGGAATGAAAACTGACCTTTCCCAGTCCTGCGGCCACTGCTGAGTTTTCCAAATTCGCTGCCATATTGAGTGCAGCACTTTCACAGCATCATCTTTCAGGATTTGAAAGAGCTCTACTGGGATTCCATCACCTCCACTAGCTTTGTTCATAGTGACGCTTTCTAAGGTCCACTTGACTTCACATTCCAGGATGTCTGGTTCTAGATGAGTGATCACACCATCATGAGTATCTTAGGTGTAAAGATCTCTTTTGTACAGTTCTTCTGTGTATTCTTGCCACCTCCTCTTAATATCTTCTGCTTCTGTTAGGTCCATACCATTTCTGTCCTTTATCGAGCCCATCTTTGCATGAAATGTTCCCTTGGTATCTCTAATTTTCTTGAAGAGATCTCTAGTCTTCCCCATTGTGTTGTTTTCCTCTATTTTTTTGCATTGATCTCTGAGGAAGGGTTTCTTATCTCTCCTTGCTATTCTTTGGAACTTTGCATTTAGATGCTTGTATTCTTCCTTTCCTCCTTTGCTTTTCATTTCTCTTCTTTCCACAGCTATTTGTAAGGCCTCCCAGGACAGCCATTTTGCTTTTTTGCATTTCTTTTCCATGGGGATCGTCTTGATCCCTGTCTCCTGTACAATGTCACGAACCTCAGTCCATAGTTCATCAGGCACTCTTATCTATCAGATCTAGGCCCTTAAATCTATTTCTCACTTCCACTGTATAATCATAAGGAATTTGATTTAGGTCATACCTGAATGGTCTAGTGGTTTTCCCTACTTTCTTCAATTTAAGTCTGAATTTGGCAATAAGGAGTTCATGATCTGAGCCACAGTCAGCTCCCAGTCTTATTTTTGTTGACTGTATAGAGCTTCTCTGTCTTTGGCTGCAAAGAATTGTGTAGGCTACATTAAAAAAAAATTATCCTATAATTCTTAGATAATCTCTTCAGGTGTTTTTCTCTGAACTGCATTTTGCAAAGTTTTCATTGACCTACAATTGAGTCCATATATTCATTCCCAGTCTGTGTGCAGTCTACTGATGAACCCATCAAACACTTTCTCTGTTACATCATTTTTTATTTCTAGCAGTTTCTTTTATTTGTTTTTTTCCTTAGAGCTTTTATCTCTCTGCTTACATTATCCATCTGTTAGAGTCCTTTACATATTTTTCACAATTATTTTTATAATGTCTGTCTGATAATTCCATCTGTGTCACATCTAGGTCCAATTCTGATACTTTCTTCATTTCTTCAGACTGTATTATTTCTTGCCTTTGGTGATATCTTGATATCTTATAATATTTTGTTGAAAGCTGAATATGTTGTACCCAGTACTCAGTTATTTTATGTTAATCTAGCTATATATTCTGTGATATAGGTACTAAGGTTTTCAAATTTCCCTAGTGTCATTTTATAAACTGTTTTTCTCTTGGCTTGGGAGTTTCCCTATGTATGGCTCACCAAAAAGAATCTGTTTATGGAAGTATGGAAGCTCTATCAAGTGTAATACTATTATTATACTGAAGTTTGTTAATGGAGTGGCAAAGCGTTGTGGAGGGAATGTTACATAATCTAAGTCTTACTCTTCTGGTGTACTTGTCTTTGGACTATGGTTTTCACAAGTGTTTTTATACCTCTTGAGAGCCAAAGAATTGATGCTTTTGATCTGTGGTGTTGGAGAAGACACTTGAGAGTCCCTTCGACAGAAAGGAGATCCAACCTGTCCATCCTAAAGGAAATCAGTCCTGAATATTCATTGGAAGAACTGATGATGAAGCTGAAACTCCAATACTTTGGCCACTTGATGTGAAGAACTGACTTATTTGAAAAGATCGTGATGCTGGGAAAGATTGAAGGCAAGAGGTGAAGGGGACAACAGAGGATGAAATGGCTGGATGGCATCACTGACTTGATGGACATGAGTTTGAGTGAACTCTGGAAGTTGATAATGGACAAGGAGGCCTGGCGTGCTGCAGTTCATGGGGTCACAAACAGTCGGACACGATTGAGCAACTGAACTGAACTGAACTGAACACACAAACACCCTTTGGTTGTATTGTTTTCTTTTCCCCTTACATGAAGAAGTCTAAAGGGACAAGCAGTGAGAAGCAATATCTTTTCCTAAGATCAGATAAAGTTCCAGAATTGCACTCTGTCAAAACCCTTCTTAAAGTGTAAGCTTTAATTAAGAAAAGAATGAAAAGAAAAATCTTTCTTAGATACCATTATGAGTTTCCTGGAAGTAAAGTACATAGAAACATCTCTCCACAATACTGAAAGTTTTTTACGCTCATGTTAGTCAACACTCAGCACCACACATTGTTCAAAATTACTGAGTTTATGGCTTCTATGGCTTTTGTTCCAAGGAAGCAGGCCTTAACTGTTAATATCTAGATTTATCTATCTCTCCAGAATTCAGAGTGGAAGACTTCCCTGTAATTTCAGTTCTTTGATTATTCTAAGAAAATTCATTGATTTTCAGTTTGTCTGACATTCTCTTATTGAAAAGATGAGTGGTTATTACCAAGCTCTCTGCATACCACAAGTGAAACTGGATGCCCCTAAAATCAAGTAGAAACTTATCATTATTGAAGTGGCTGTGGAAAAAGTTTTGGTGTTGAAGGATAGGTACTTGTTAAAAATATATAATATCTTATTTTCAGTTCTCGTTTGTGTGTGACTCTTAATATATTGTTTTAACAACAGAGTAAATGATCTTCCTAATAGGATTGCATGAGAAGAAGGAGAATTGGAAGGCAAAACCTAGTAAAAGCATAATTTTTCAATTTTTTCTCCCTTGATTTAAAAGGGAGAAGCACCTATCACAGTTTATTGAAACAATCATGTGAGCAACATCAAAAGTTTACTGTAACCAGCAGAACAAAGAGTATACTGCTTTCAGCATTCAGCTCAGACTATGATAAAACAAGTTTAACTCCAAGTACATTTTATTATTAAGGCTGATTTACTGTATAAAACATAATGATCACTATTTTATTTGATATTACAGTTAATGAATCATATATTTTTGGTATATCCATATGGAATGAGTAGTAGAATCAGGAAGGAAACATTTTCTGAAACTTTAAATATTTAATACAGACTTCAGTCCAGGCTCATCCTATGGATGTTAAAAAATACTTTGTAATACTTATTTTCATTAAATAATATGCACAAAGTTTTCATAGTAGCTTCATTCAAAGTAGTACTATAAATAGCAGTATAAATTAATTGTGATATGCACAATAATGAGCAGTATACCGTAATGAAAGTTGCTGGACAATTGAAAGTTTTCATGTAGGGCTTCCCAAGTGGTGCCAGTGGTAAAGAACCTGCCTGCTAATGCAGGAGATATAAGAGATGTGGGTTCGATCCCTGGGTAGGGAAGATTCCCTGGAGAAGGGCATGGCAACCCACTCCATATTCTTGCATGGAAAATCCCATGGACAGAGGAGCCTGGTGGGCTGTAGTCCATGGGGTTGAACAGAGTTGGACATGACTGAAGTGACTTAGCACACTAGCACACATACAGCAATGAGGAAAACAAACTGCCAAAATATGCAATAATATTAATGATCTTAAAAATGCAATATTGAAAGAACAGAGACACAGAAAGTACAAACTACAGATTCTGTTTGTATAATGTGTTCAATAAGTAACCTGTGTTTTAGAAATTAGGAGAGTGGTTACAGTTGAGGACATAGTGGCTGGAGAGGGAATAAAGGGAAACTTCTAAGATTCTGAGATGGTGTCCATTTAGCTCTGAATATGTTCACTCACTGAACATTCATGAAGTTAAACAGTTATGATTTGCGCCCTTTTCTATAAGCATGCTATGCTTCAATGAAAAATAAAATGTATGATTAAACTACTTAAAAATATTGCTTGATGAATTAATTGTATAATTCAGAGTAGGTGATTGTCTATTTTATTTCCTCTACATGAAAACTTTCAATTTTCCACCTTTATCCTGGAATTCAAATAGTTTCATGAGGCATTCAATGATTTGCAGATTTGTAAGTTATTTCACTTTTTAAATGTCATTTTCCACTTCATTTTTTCATATAATCTTTGCTCCATTCTCCCCAAATCACTTGTTATCCTTGAATTTTCTTTCAGATTCAGAATATTTAAATTCCATACTCTTTATATCTTATTTCAAGTGTTACTCTTTTATTGATTCTTCCAGCTCATCTTGTGTATTGCTTTTGTCAAGTACCAGTAGGAAGTAGGTAACTCTGGCCATACATACATACATACATTTAGCCTATGCATCTCTGTTCTACACATTAGGTTGCATCCTTGCATGCGTGTGTGCTCAGTCACTTCAAACATGTCCAACTCTTTGTGAGTCTGTGGACGGTAGCCCACCAGGCTCCTCTGCCCACGTTATTCTCCAGGCAAGAATACTTGAGTCGGTTGTCATGTCCTCCTCCAGGGCATCTTTCCATCATAGGGATGGAATTCACGTCTCTTATGTCTGCTGAATTGGCAGGTAGCTTCTTTATTACTCGCACCACCTGGGAAGCCCCAAATTGCATCCTTACTGTTATTCAAATTAGAAATATGGCTCTTAAAGAAAAACACTGATACAGCATACTAACGCATATATATGGAATTTAGAAAGATGGTAAAGAAAAGTTATGACCAACCTAGATAGCATATTGAAAAGCAAAGAGATTACTTTGGCAACAAAGGTCCTTCTAGTCAAGGCTATGGTTTTTCCAGTGGTCATGTATGCATGTGAGAGTTGGACTGTGAAGAAAGCTGAGCGCTGAAGAATTGATGCTTTTGAAGTGTGGTGTTGGAGAAGACTCTTGAGAGTCCCTTGGACTACAAGGAGAGCCAACCAGTCCATTCTGAAGGAGATCAACCCTGGGATTTCTTTGGAGGGAATGATGCTTAAGCTGAAACTCCAGTACTTTGGACATCTCATACGAAGTGTTGACTCATTGGAAAAGACTCTGATGCTGGGAGAGATTAGGGGCAGGAGGAGAAGGGGACGACCGAGGATGAGATGGCTGGATGGCATCACTGGCTCGATGGATGTGAGTCTGAGTGAACTCTGGGAGTTGGTGATGGACAGGGAGGCCTGGTGTGCTGCAATTCATGGGGTTGCAAAGAGCTGGACACGACTGAGTGACTGAAATGAACTGAACTGAACGATAACCCTGTATGTGAGACAGCAAAAGAGACACAGATGTATAGAACAGTCTTTTGGACTCTGTGGGAGAGGGAGAGAGTAAGATGATTTGGGAAATGGCATTGAAACATGTATAATATCATATATGAAACGAATCACCAGTCCAGGTTCGATGCATGATACTGGATGCTTGGGGCTGGTGCACTGAGACAACCCAGAGGTATGGTATGCAGAGGGAGGAGGATGGGGGGTTCAGGATGGGAAACACGTGTATACCTGTGGCGGATTCATGTTGATGTATGGCAAAACCAATACAATATTGTAAAGTAATTAGCCTCCAATTAAAATAAATAAATATATATTTTGAAACAATAATAATTATGAGAGTTTGCCAGCCTTCTTGGCTAACTTAGCCTTCAATATTTTGTTTTCTATGAAAACTAAGGCCATACTTGTAGAAGTTTTTGGTTTCAAGGGAAAGAAAATGACACTAATTATAACAAAGTTATTTTTATTGAGTGAATAAAAGAATTGTTAAATCTCAAGAACCAAGGGTTCCTTAAGAGAGAAGAAATAAAGAAAGAGATGACAGCAGATAAACAGCAAGAGTCACACTACAAAAGCAACTCACTAAATAACCTTCAAATTTTTTAAGGTTACAACAGTAAATGTGGGTTAAGTTTCAGGTTTCTTATGAAGACAGAAACTCTCTGGGAAATGAGAATCAGTCCATGAACTTGGATGCTTATTGTTTCAATATCCAGGTCTTCCATTACTGAATACATGTATGTGTTGATTATAAAGGACTATTTGCTTTCTACATATGTTCTCTTATAGGAAAGGCAGTATGTTTTTTCTCTGTATAAAGCAAATTCCATTTTCACATTGCAGTGAAATTATTGCATTGTAATTTCCTTTGGTTAACAAGAATTGTGGCAAAAAGGTTTATATTTTTAATTTACAGTATTGAATATTAATAAACATATTGGACTTGCAAAGAGAGTTACTAAAAATCAATACATTAGTTAGTAAAGAAATATCTCTAATAGAATTTTGTCATGCAGGGATATGCAAGGCATAAACACACAATGGACATTAGATTAACTTTAGAAATTATTTCATTCTAAATTTCCTTCTTTGATCCCATTAGAGTTTTCCTTTTAACCAAATCTTCTAACTGCCAATTAAACCAGTAAAAAGGGTCTCAGAAATGTTTTCAGACCTGCTTTATTAATTAGTTTTCAACTTTAAACCAAAGTTCTTTGCTACAAAGTCTTACAATTGCATGTGTAAGGTCAAAAGTAAATCAAAGGTCTAAATCAAATCCCTTATGATTAAATGGTGAAAGTGAGAAATAGATTTAAGGGAATATATCTGATAGATAGAGTGCCTGATGAGCTATGGATGGAGGTTCGTAACATTGTACAGGAAACAGGGATCAAGACCATCCCAATGGAAAAGCAATGTAAAAAGGTAAAATGGATGTCTAAGGAGGCGTTACAAATAGCTGTGAAAAGAAGAGAAACTAAAAGCAAGAGAAAAGGAAAGATATAAGCATCTGAATGCAGAGTTCCAAAGAATAGCAAGGAGAGATAAGAAAGCCTTCCTCAGAGATCAATGCAAAAAAATAGAGGAAAACAACACAATGGGGAAGACTAGAGATCTCTTCAAGAAAATTAGAGATACCAAAGGAACATTTCATGCAAAGATGGGCTCAATAAAGGACAGAAATGGTATGGACCTAACAGAAGCAGAAGATATTAAGAAGAGGTGGCAAGAATACACAGAAGAACTGTACAAAAAAGATCTTCACGACCAAGATAATCACAATGGTGTGATCACTCACCTAGAGCCAGACATCCTGGAATGTGCAATCAAGTGGGCCTTAGAAAGCGTCACTATGAGCAAAGCTAGTGGAGATGATGAAATCCCAGTAGAGCTCTTTCAAATCCTGAAAGATGATGCTATGAAAGTGCTACACTCAATATGGCAGCAAATTTGGAAAACTGAGCAGTAGCCACAGGACTGGGAAAGGTCAGTTTTCAATCCAATCCCAGAGAAAGGCAATGCCAAAGAATGCTCAGATTACCACACAATTGCACTGATCTCACATGCTAGTAAAGTAATGCTCAAAATTCTCCAAGCCAGGCTTCAGCAATACATGAACCGTAACTTCCATATGTTCAAGCTGGTTTTAGAAAAGGCAGAGGAACCAGAGATCAAATTGCCAACGTCTGCTGTATCATGAAAAAAGCAAGAGAGTTCCAGAAAAATATCTATTTCTGCTTTATTGACTATGCCAAAGCCTTTGGCTGTGTGGATCACAATAAACTGTGGAAAATTCTGAAAGAGAAGGGAATACCAGACCACCTGACCTGCCTCTTGAGAAACATATATGCAGGTCAGGAAGCAACAGTTAGAACTGGACATAGAACAACGGACTGGTTTCAAATAGGAAAAGGAGTAGGTCAAGGCTGTATATTGTCACCCTGCTTATTTAACTTATATGCAGAGTACATCATGAGAAACACTGGTCTGGATAAGCAAAAGAGGAATCAAGATTGCTAGGAGAAGTATCAATAACCTCAGATATGCAGAGGACACCATCCTTATGACAGAAAGTGAAGAGGAATAAAAAGCGTCTTCATGAAAGTGAAAGAGGAGAGTGAAAAAGGTGGCTTAAAGTTCAACATTCAGAAAACGAAGATCATGGCATCCAGTCCCATCACTTCATGGCAAATAGATGCGGAAACGGTGGAAACAGTGTCAGACTTTATTTTTTGGGTCTCCAAAATCACTGCAGATGGTGATTGCAGCCATGAAATTAAAAGACGCTTAGTCCTTGGAAGGATAATTATGTCCAACCGAGATAGCATATCAAAAGCAGTGACATTGCTTGGCCAATAAAGTTCCACCTAGTCAAGGCTATGGTTTTTCCAGTGGTCGTGTATGGATGTGAGAGTTGGACTGTGAAGAAAGCTGAGCACTGAATAATTGATGCTTTTGAACTGTGGGGTTGGAGATGACTCTTGAGAGTTCCTTGTACTGCAAGGAGATCAACCAGTCCATTCTAAAGGAGATCAGTCCTGGGTGTTCTTTGGAAGGAATGATGCTAAAGCTGAAACTCCAATACTTTGGCCACCTCATGCGAAGAGTTGACTCATTGGAAAAGACCCTAATGCTGGGAGGGATTAGGGGCAAGAGGAGAAGAGGACAACAGAGGATGAGATGGCTGGTTGGCAGCACCGACTCGATGGACGTGAGTTTGAGTGAACTCCGGAAGTTGGTGATGGACAGGGAGGCCTGACATGCTGCAATTCTTGTGGTCGCAGAGAGTCAGACACGACTGAGTGACTGAACTGACTGAACTGATTTTGTTTCTTCAGAATGTGATGGTTTTGAAGTATTTGACTGAATCTGGATTGTTAATAGAGTTTGTAGAGTTTATATCTTATGATCCATCTAAAATACATTGGCACAATATAGTTACTGTTTATCTCCAAATCGTATATTTTCCTGAGAGCAAAACACATTTTCATTCTACACTAGGAAAATACATTTTAAACAGGTAAATTCTCTCTACAATCAACTTTAATGTATATAAAGTACATAAGTAATCCTTTTAGAGATTGCAAGTAATTATAAAACATTGGGAGATGTAAAGCAGTTTATATTCTTAGAGGGCTAAAATACTGGAATAAGATGTAATCTTTTTTGCCCTTGATAATAGTGGAGTAATATTAATAAACAAGGAAATATAATTTCTCAGTAAATCCATATCAGAATCAATACATCCTCTAAAATTACTTTCATTTAACTTCTTTTTAAGCTACATACAAGTAAACATTTAGCAAATTTTTATTGAGTTGCATAAATTATGTCAGACCCTAAATGAAGACATGGGAAAACAAAGTTTAGTAAGGCATACAATAGATTTCATAATTCTTTAGAGATATAATTCATAGTCACAAAATAAATATTAACCAAGAAATGTTTTCAAAAATAAAAACTTTCCTTATACTAAAATGCCTATCAGAATAACACATGTCATCAAAAAATGAAGACATTGGAAAAAATAGCTTGTAGTATTATGGTATTTTAAACATGCTTTTTGTTTATCTGTGCACATACATTGTTATTTGTTTCATCCATTCAACCACTGATATTTATTGATTACTTAAATCATCACCATCTGGTAGGGTAATGGCACATAGTTGTATCCAAGACATACATACACAGTGTCTGCTTTCATAGAGCTTACATTCTAGTGGATCACTTAAATATAGATATGTTGGGAAAGTGTGTAATTTCCTCACCTAAACAAAAATTTGAAAAGATGGACCAGTGTTACAGCTGGGTTACAGCTCAGAATTTTATTTGGTAAACTATGGCTAGTACAACCCTGAGGCTTGAGTGCAGAGTGGCTTCCATTCATTTTGACTCCCTCTTCCTTTTTGTCTCCTTCTCTTCCCTACCTTGGCCTATGCAAATTAGGCACAATTGTACTCATTTCACTTGCTAGCAAAGTAATGCTCAAAATTCTCCAAGCGAGGCTTCAACAGTACATGTTTCAAGAACTTTCATATGTTCAAGCTGGATTTAAAAAAAGCAGAGGAACCAAAGATCATATTGCCAACAACCATTGGACTATAGAAATACAAGAGAATTCCAGAAAAATATCTACTTCTGCTTCATTGATTATGCTAAAGCCTTTGACTCTGTGGATCACAATAAATTGTGGAAAGAGATGGGAATACCAGGCCTCCTTACCTTCCTCCTGTGAAACCTGTGTGCAGGTCAGGAAGCAACAGTTAGAACACGACATAGAATAAAGTACTGGTTCAAAATTGGGAAAGACGTACGTCAAGCCTGTATGTTGTTACTCTGCCTATTTTACTTATATGCCAGGCTGGATGAAGCACAAGCTAGAATCAAGATTGTGAGGAGAAACATCAACAATCTCAAATATGCAGATGAAACCACCCTATGGCTGAACGCAAAGAGTAACTAAAAGAGCTTCTTGATGAAGGTGAAAGAGGAGAGTGAAAAAGCTGACTTAAAACTCAATATTCAAAGAACAAAAAGCATGGCATCCGGTCCCATCACTTCATGGCAAATAGATGGAGAAACAGTGGAAACAGTGACAGACTATTTTCTTAGGCTCCAAAATCACTATGGATGATGACTGAAACCATGAAATTAAAAGACAGTTGCTTCTCCGAAGAAAAACTATGATCAACCTAGACAACATATTAAAAAGCAGAGACATTACTTTGCTGACAAAGGTCTGTCTAATCAAAGCTCTGGTTTTTCCAGCAGTCATGTATGGATGTGAGAGTTGGACCATAAAGAAGGCTGAGAGCCTTCTTTAAAAAATTAATGTTTTCAAACTGTGGTATTGGAGAAGACTCAAGAATCCCTTGACTGCAAGATCCAACCAGTCAATCCTAAAGGAAATCAACCCTGAATATTCACTGGAATGACTGATACTGAAGCTGATGCTCTGGTACTTTGGACATCTGATGAGAAGAACTGACTCATTAGAAAAGACCCTGATGCTAGGGAAGATTAAAGGTGGGAGGAGGAGGGGACGACAGAGGATGAGAGGATGAGTAGGATGGCATCAATGACTCAATGGACATAAGTTTGAGCAAGCTCAGGGAAATGGTGAAGGACAGGGAAGCCTGGAATGCTGTAGTCCATGGGGGTCGCAAGGAGTTGGACAGGACTGAGCGACTGAATGACAACAACATAGTGTAGGGTAGCAAGTGGGTGTGTTTGTTTCTTCTTCCTCTTTTTTCACCTGAGGTTCCCACTCAGATCCTCGGATTTTTCCTTTGTACTCTTTTCTTGGGCTTTTCCCCTTGCTTTGTCTGTTTTTTAGCCACTGCCATTTTAGACTTCTTTTTCTATTCTAGGTGCCTAAAAAATACATAATCATATGTGCAATGATTTATGCTTAAAAAAATGACAATATATTTATGTCTCCAGTTTCCAAAAAGGTAGTTTGCCAGTTGGACTTTTTATATAGTAAAATGAAGGGTGATAGGGATTGCTGCTAAGTCACTTCAGTTGTGTCCAACTCTGTGCAACCCCATAGATGGCAGTCCACCAGGCTCCCCTTCCCTGGGATTCTCCAGGCAAGAACACTGGAGTGGGTTGCCATTTCCTTCTCCAATGCATGAAAGTGAAAAGTGAAAGTGAAGTCAAAAGCGACCCCAGGGACTGCAGCCTACCAGGCTCCTCCATCCATGGGATTTTTCAGGCAAGAGTACTGGAGTGGGGTGCCATTAAGTAGGGTCAATAATTCTTTTTTTTGGAAATTGTTTTCTCTTATTTACAGAGCAAGATTCTCTGAAAGAAATCCTCACTATTTCTAAGTCCTTAGCACTTAAAAGCAGGAATTTACTTCCTATGATTCTAGATAATTGAGTATGGAAATATGTCCTTTGACTACACATTCCTTGTTAAGAAAGGATTCTTTTGAGAAGTCATATTAATCATTCAGATCTAAATTTTACTTACTCAGTTTTCTTGATTTAACTCCAGATTTGATGAGGTTATAGAAATACACTCTAGACTCAACTGTTTATTCTTTCATTTAATTTTTAAAATGTAGGGCATGGAGAAAGAAATAGATTATATATCTCAAAAAGATAATTTATTTGATTTGACTGTTAACTGAGAATCCTGGGTATTACTTTTGTTTTCTGAAAACATTCCATAGTTTCCTGGAATTAGAAACAAAGGAAATAAAAGAGTAAGCCCTGTGCTGAGATAGAATACTATGCAATCTAGCAATTCAATTTGTCTCAGAATAGAAAAGCATCAATTGACAGTTTAATTAATGTCATGATAATCCATTCTGTCTCCTTTTATTTCTCTTGCTGCTTGAATCAGAATGTTTGAGCTTGACTATACAATATTGTATAATACATAGCACAAAATGCTATGTTGCTTTATAATCAGAGGTCTAATTTGGACTTGGAGTTTAAAGAAGTCTCCTGAGAGTGCTAAATATGAGACTACACAGGATAGATAGACATTTGTATTTGTAATAGTGGTAAGGATGAGAGGGGAGTTGGAGGGAAGAGGTGGAAAATCATGAAGCATGTGAACTTATTTTCTTCCAGTTTTATTGAGATGGTATTGGCATATAACATATATAAGTTTAATACGTACAATATGGTGATTGATACAATATATATTATAAAATTCTTAGCACAAAAAGTTTAATTAATATCTCTGTCCTCCTCTATACTACATTTTTATCTCTTTTTTTCAGTGTTAACATTAATATCTATCCTTTTAGCAACTTTCAAGTATATAATACAGTATTGTTAATTGTAATCATCATGCTATATATTAGATCCCTAGAACTTATTCATCTCACAACTGAGTTTATACTCTTTGACCAACAACTCTCCATTTTCCCATCCTCCAAGCTCTGGTAGTCACCATTCTGCTATTTCTATGAATTTGGCATTTTTCAAATTCCACATATAAGTGAAAATATAAGTTTTTGACTTTTTCTGTCTAACATAGTCACTTAACATAATGATGACCTCAAGGTCATCTATATCATCATTGGAAAAGGCAAGATTTCCTTCTTTTTTATTGCCAAATAATATTCCATGGTATATGTGTGTGCATACATTTACTTGATCCAAATCTTGACATGATGTCACAGGCATTATCATAGGGGAGATAACTTAATACTTAGTATTTCACATTAAAAATATTAAATTATTCTATATTTGTAATACATAGAGATATCAAATCACTGTCTTCTGCACCAGAAACTAACATAATATTATAGGTCAATTATACTTTTAAAAATAAACAAAAAAATTCAGAGAAAAAGGGATTATATTTCCAGAGGCAAGGGTTGACAGTAGGGGGAATTGGATGAGTGTAGTCAAAGGTACAACTTCCAGTTATTAGATCAATAAGTACTAGGAATGAAACAAAGCATTACTAGTACAGTTAACACCTCTATATGTTATATGTGAAAGTTGTTAGAAACGTAAATCCTAAGAGTTCTCATCACAAGGAATTTTTTTTTTCTTTTATATTGTATCTTTATGGAATAATAGATGTTCACTGAAGTTTTTGTGGTAATCATTTCATAAGGTATACAAGTAAGATCACTATGCTTAAATTTATACAGTGCTATATGTCAACTATATTTCAATAAACCAGAGGGAAAAAAGAACACTGAACTGTGCTTAAAGCATGAGGAGTAATTACAGAGTTTTAAACAATAAAAACTGAAGTAAATGTTGAAAAATAGAAGACAGGAAAATCATGTTAGGAGAGATTGACTTTAGGACTCCTAAATCTCATGGTTTGTCAAGCTAACTCTGCAGAAGAGTTGACTGTTAAAAGTCCGTTCAAATTCTTTATGATAGCACATCAGAGAGATTACATTCATGTTTTTTGGTCCCCTGCATTTCACTGAGTCTGTTGTAGAGAAGGGGAATGTGGTTAGCTGTTACCCTTCTTGCTTTTCTCTATACAGATGGGGATAGTACAGTATTGCTGGGGCCAAGACAATGTTCAATCAACACCCTGTCTTATTTCAAAAGAAAAACATCCTGCAATTCCAGTCTCTTCATTCAACTAATTTTATTTCAAATGCAACTTTGAGTAAGACGGTTTAACAGAGTACAGATTTATTATCAATTTCTACAAAATTTTAAAAATGTATAATCACAAATTTTCTAACCCCTTGAATCTATTTTCCACCTCCACTGCATAGTCATAGGGAATTTGATTTAAGTCATAGCTGGCTGGCCTACTGATTCCAGGGATTAGATCTAGTAAACATTGTGCCTGAAGAACTATGGACAGAGTTTTGTGATATTGTTCAGGAGACCATGAACAAAAACTCCCAAAGATAAAGAAAAACGAGAAGGCAGAATAGCTACCTGAGGAAACCTTACAAATAGTTGAAGAAAGAAGAGAAGCAAAAAGCAAGAGAGAGAGGAAAAGGTACATCCAACTAAACAGAGAGTTTCAAAGAATAAGAAAGAGAGATGAGAAAGCCTTCTTCAATAAACAATGTATGGAAATAGAGGAAAACAAGAGAAGGGGAAGGACTAGAGATCTCTTTAGAAAAATTGGAAATATCAAGGAAACATTTCACCCAAAGATAGGCACAACAAAGGACATAAATTGTAAAGACCTAGTAGAAGCTGAAGAGATCAAAAAGAGATGGAAATAATACATGGAAAACCTGTATAAAAAAGGATCCTAATGAACCAGGTAACCATGATGATGTGGTCACTCACCCAGAACCAGACATTCTGGACTGTGAAGTCAGTGTGGCCTTAGAAGGACCACTGCTGTCCATAAAGCTAGTAGATACAATGGAATTCCAGTAGAGTTATTCAAAACCTAAAGGATGATGCTATCAAAGTGTTGCACTCAATATGTCAGCAAATCTGGAAGACACAACAGTGGCCACAGGACTATATTTGGAAAATCCTCATCCAAATATCCAAGAAGGATAGTACTAAAGAATGTTCATACCATGGGACAATTGCATGCATCTCCCATGCTAGTAATGTCATGCCTAAAATCTTGCATGCTAGGCTTCAGCATTATGTGAACTGAAAACTTCCAGATCTCCAAGCTGTGTTTAGAAAAGGAAGATGAACCAGAGATCAACTTGCCAACATTTACTGAATCATAGAGAAAGCAATGGAATTCCAAAAACCATTTTACCTCCTTTTCATTGACTACCCTAAACCCTTTGATTGTGTGCATCATAACAAACTGTGGAAAGTTCTTAAAGAGATGGGGATACCAGACCATCTTACCTCTCTCCTGAAAAACCTGTATGCAGGTCGAGAAGCAGCAGTTAGAACCCTGTATGGAACAACTGATTGGTTCAATATTGAGAAAAGAGTATGACAGGGATGTCTGTTGTCACCCTGTTTATTTTACCTATATGCTGAGCACATGATGAGAAATGCTTGGTTGGATGAGTTGCAAAGTGGAATCAAGATAGACAGGATAAACATCAACCTCAGATATGGAGATGATACCTCTCTAATGGCAGAAAGCAAAAAGAAACTAAAGAACCTCTTGATGAGGGTGTAGGAGAGTGAAAAAGCCAGCTTAAAACTAAGATCATGGTATCTGGTCTCATTACTTCATGGCAAATAGAAAGGGTGAATGTGGATGTCATGACAGATTTCCTCTTTCTGGACTCTAAAATCACTGCAGATAATGACTGCAGCCATGACATCAGAACACAATTGCTTCTTGGCAAGAAAGCCATGGCAAACCCAGACAGTGTGTTGAAAAGCAGAGACATTACTGATAGCTTATGGTGAATGATGTCAGATTCATGATCTCTGAAGATTTAGCTTTGGGACCAGGAACTAGGATTGATCACTCAGAGCTTTTGTATGGCACAAGTGTTATTACAGTGAAAAAAGACAGAAAACGCTTCTGACATAGACATCAGAAGGGGGATTGAGAGTGTCTCCCTCCCTAGTCCTATCAAGGTCTTATATACTTTTACCAGACCCACTCCTACAACATACATCTTAAGTTAACAAGATTAGATCTAACAATTGAAAGGTCTTACCAAACCCATCTATACAAGATACAGACCTCTGAAGATAACAAGATTAGTCAGAAGTTCTGATTAAGAAGGAGAAACATGTCCTAGAGCAAGATAAATTGTTGTTATATAATCATTAGTACAGAGCATAATGAAGAATGTACCCTTAACCAGGATGAGTTGTTTTGTTGTATAATCATTAGCTCTGGGCTTAAAGAAAGTTAGTCTTAAAGGTTGTTGTCATAACAACTCAGAGGTTAAGAAAAAACGTCTTATATGACTAAAACAGAGCAATGTAGAAAAAAAAGTTTGTCCCTTTCTCCTCCTCAAGGGCCCTGGACTCCTTATCAACCTACCTAGGAATTAACTCTCTCATTACTCTGCCAACAAAGGTGTGTATAGTCAAGATTATGGTCTTCCCAGTGGTCACATAGGGTTGTGAGATCTGGACTGTCAAGAAGGCAGAGCATCAAAAAACTGATGCTTTTGAACTGTGGTGGTGAAGATTCCTGAGAGTCCCTTGGACAGCAAAGAGATCGAACAAGTCAGTCTTAAAGGAAAACAACCCTGAATACTCACGGGAAGTATTGATGCTGAAACTGAATCAGCTCCAGTATTTGGTCTCCTGATGCCAACAGCCCACTCACTGGAAAAGTCCCTGATACTGGGAAAGATTAAGGGCAGAAGAAGAGGGTGTCAGAGGATGAGATGGCTGTATGGCATTGTTGATGCAATGGCCATGAACTTGGGCAAACTTCAGGAGATGGTGAGGGACAGGAAGGCCTGACATGCTACAGTCTATGGGGTTGCAAAGAGTAGGACATGACTGGGGGACTGAACAGCAACATTCACAAACTTTTTTCCCAGATGAAAGCCTAGATAAAAATAAATACTCAAAAAACTAATTTTTTAAAGAGAAATCTATATTTAGTATACTACACAACAGTTTAAAATTTAAAATTTTATTTTTCTCATATCTTAGAAGAAAAAGAATTTGGATACTTAAACATTCTAAAATGCATATACATTGTGACACATTAATATAGATTCCTATATTCATAAACTTACATATAAATACAAGCATATTTGAATTATATTTTCCTTTGCTTGATGGCCAAAACCAATGTTTACTTTTAGATTAATATGAGTTTTTTTATATTTATTAATATTTTAATATTATTTTATGTTTTTTAATTTTTATAATGTTGCTTTGGTTTGTGCCATACAACAGTACAAAGCAGCCACAATTATACATATATCTCCTAGTCCCCAAGCTCCCCAGATCCCATTTTTCTTAAATCCACATCAACTATTTTTAATCAATAATCTGTATTCTTCATTGTTTCTTCTGTTTGGACTTTTGGGGAAATTAAGTCGTTTTTCTCTGTTTTTTGCCACTTAATTTACTATGTGGTTTTTCAGAATGAATATCTGTTCCTAGAGTCTTACAAGATTCAAGATGAACAAGCCTGATATCTGTTTGCTTACAAACTATAAGAAAATCAGAGAGAAATAAAAACAAAATAATAAACATTACAATGTTTATGTAAATGATACCTCTCTAATGGCAGAAAGTGAAGAGAAACTAAAGAACTTCTTGATGAGGGTGTAAATTATTTTATGACAATGTATTGTTTAATCCCTAAACTCTGTTTATATTACATTTATATTAACATTTACATGTGGGTTTAGCATAGATATAATCAAAATTTAAACTTTCTCCTTTTTGTTATTAACAAATCAGGTTAAGGTTTTCCTGGACAAAAAAAAATAATAATAATTCTGTAATATCTATATTCTCTCTATCCACACTAGTGGTGTGTCTCATTTGATTTGTCTTTTCAAGTATAATCTAGACATGTTCTAATAACACTGTTATCAGCTCCCTTAGAAATCACAAAAGAAAATGCAGTGAATAATGACACCAACATAATGATTATTAATACTAGATAATTATATGTTATTTAATTATCTCCATCTTCCTCATATGGGTAGGATTGAACGTCTGAGTTCCTTGGCAGTGGTAGAGACCTGTGATTAACTGTCCCAACTAGAGCATCTAATTGCAGAGTAAAGCCCTCCAAAATTTATTTCCTATAGCCATGATGATTAGCAGTATTCTAGCATATCTACTTAACTAGGGTGGATGCTGCAGTGAGGACTCTACAGAAATAAAAGGAACAATCCAGTCAGTTCTTTGCAAGAAATACACCTGTTTGAATTTGGAAGTGAAGTTGTGATTTTGTTACTAGAGCATAATTGATCTATATCAATACATACAATATGCAGTAGGAAATGGTAACTCACTCCAATATTCTTCCCTAGATAATTCCATGGAGCAAAGGAACCTGGCAGGTTGCAATCCACGAAGTTGCAAAGATCTGGACATGACCGAGCACACGTGTGCACGCACATATACACAGACACACAATACATACAACAAGCAGTGAATTACTTTTACTATCAATAAATAATTTTGAAACTTTTCCCTTTATGTTACAATAAGATAAATATAACTTGATTTCCTTCAATATGAAAGTTAGTGTCCAGAATGGCAATAAAATTTGTTTTTCTGCCTTTTTATGCACTGTATTGTACAGTAAATGCAGTTATTTTCCCCCATGCCAACTTCTTACAGATACAAGTCTAAAGATAAAAACATGAATTTCAACAGGGAGAAAAATAATGAGTCCCAGTGGGTAAGTTATCTTTGAGATCTTCAGGGGGTAAACATGAACATCATGACCTTTAGCATGTCTCAGAGAGAAAAAATAACTTTTACCATTACAAAGTAGTTTTGTTTACCAAGTCAGATCTGGAAAGCAGGTCACCTGGACCTCATAAAATGTGACATCAAAAATAATCAATGCATGCAACAGAATCCAAGTAACATAGATTGTACTTGTTGGCATAACAATGCTTACCCTTTACAAGGCATCTTGTCCAATGTAATCATTAACATAATATGTTCATTTGAGCTTATGTTTAAATATGTGTAAAGCTATAGAGGCAATACCCTTGAACATGTTTAATATTCTTTATCAAACATCTAACAAACTTTATTTAAAAAATATTGGCACTGGCAACCCACTCCAGTACTCTTGCCTGGAAAATCCTATGGATGGAGGAGCCTGGTAGGCTGCAGTCCATGGGGTTACTAAGAGTGGGACATGACTGAGTGACTTCACTTTTACTTTTCCCGTTCATGCATTGGAGAAGGAAATGGCAACCTACTCCATTGTTCTTGCCTGGAGAATCCCAGGAACAGGGGAGCCTGGTGGACTGCAGTCCATGGGGTCACACAGAGTCGGACACGACTGAAGCGACTTAGCAGCAGCAGCAAGAGTTTGTATGGCTCTGATGTATATTACCTCCATTCCACTATTAAACAGTGCTGGTTTCCAAGGCAGTTATATTTAATTCTTCATACTCTGGTTCCAAATTTCATATTGCCTAGAATGTTTTGTTTTCTACCATATTTCTTCATTTGCTATATAGTATGCAGAAGTTTCAATTTGCTCAAAGCTTTAAGGGTTGAAAGAACGCATGATGACTCACATATAAGCATATTTTTCCTTTTGATTCAATTTAGCCCTCGTACAACTGGCCCACATAAAGAGAAGACATGAAAGCTCAGAGTAAGGTCCTTATTTTACAAATATCCTAAGCTACATCAGCTAGAAAGGTTCCAGTCACCTCTGTCCCCATCACCACCATTATAGAATGTCTTTAGGTCTTCTGAACTAACCTACGTATGCCCTTTATTTCTGTGTATGTGCTAACACCTGACACCAGAATCTCAGTCCCAGGCCACCCTAATCTCTCCCATCCTAATGTCTTTTCACACTCTCTTCCCTCTCTCCATCTCCCACCCACCCCTAACTCATGAAAACATGACTCTGTCCCCTTCATTTCCCAGTCCCAAATCAGTAAATTTCCCTATGTTTTCAAGCACTTTCTGAGACTATTCATCATCGTCTTGTGCTAAATTCAGGCAATGTTTGAAATGTTCCTGCTGCAGCCCACTAAGACAATGACTTTTCTTTCCCCTAGTTTCTTCGCGGCACTATGTTTAAGTTAGAATAATATCCACTTTGGGGCTTCCCAGGTGGCTCAGTGGGTAAAGAATCTGCGTGAAATGCAGGAGATGAAGGAGAGATCAGTTCAATTCCTGGATCAGGAAAATCCCCTGGAGGAGCACATGGCAATCCACTCAAGTATTCTTGCTTGGGAAATCCTATGGACAGAGGAACATGGGAGGCTACAGTCCATAGGGTCACAAAGAGTCCAACATGATTGAAGCGACTGAGCATGCACACACAATCTCCATTATCTTCCTTGACTCTAGAGAACGGTTTTCCTTTCTCCCTTCCTTAAAAGAATTACATGAATCATGCTACTCATGTTCTTCTTTCAAATAATTTCAACTTTCACTCTGCCTAAGCTACTCATTTTCATGGAGATAATCCTATATCTTGTCATCACTAATTACTGTCACGTGTTGATCATCTTGATAGCATCTCTTTTCTGATTATCCAGGTTAATGTTATGGTCAGTTCTTATAATCATTTCCTCTCCTGTTTGTCAACAACTTAGTTCCTCTCTCATACGGCTTTATATGCCTGAAAAATCCATAACCTGGTTAAATTACCTGCCTACTTTGAGCCCAGACTTAATACAGGTAAATCTAGCAGAAGAAAAAGAGCAGTCACACTAATTGGTCTCTTTTTAAAAATCATGACCAGTAACCTCAAGGAGGCTTAAAACTAGTTAGGAGCCACATCATACATCTTTAGCCTCACTTCCCTATTTCCCTGAAGCATTTTACACCTTCACTAGTTTTTTCAAAAACCAATAACATGCATGGACCTGGAGGATATTATGCTTAGTAAAATAAGTCAGACAGAGAAAGACAAATACTGCATGCGGTCACTTGTATGTGGAATCTAAAAAGTAAAACAAACAAATAATATATAAAAAAGCAGAAATAGACTCACAGATATAGAGAACAAACTTGTGGTTACCAGTTGGGAGAGGGAAGCTGGGGGCATGGGGGTGGTGCAAAATAGGAACAGGGAGTTAAGTACAAACTACTAAGTATAAAATAAAGAAATTACAAGGACATATTTGATAGAACAGGGTATACAGCCAGTATCATATTATAGCTATAAATGAAGTTTAATCTATAAAAGTATTAAATCATTATAGGCAATGGCAGCCCACTCCAGTACTCTTGCCTGGCAAATCCCATGGACGGAGGAGCCTGATGTGCTGCAGTCCATGGGGTCGCGACTGAGCGACTTCAATTTCACTTTTCACTTTCCTGCACTGGAGAAGGAAATGGCAACCCACTCCAGTTTTCTTACCTGGAGAATCCCAGGGATGGCAGAGCCTGGTGGGCAGCTGTCTATGGGGTCGCACAGAGTCAGATATGACTGAAGCGACTTAGCAGCAGCAGCAGAAGTAAATCTGAAGCTAATATACTATTGTAAATCAACTTCTGTAAAAAAAAATTAAAATATGCTATAACCCCCTCCCCCTCAAAAAACAAACATGTTTTCATTTCTTATTCTTAGTTAATAACCTTTTCCTTACTTCATAGGGCAAACAGATAATTCTAAAAACCTTAAAAGATTCCTCTCACGACACGTGGACACCTATCAACATCTGTACCCATATGCTCTACCTTCCTTATAAAATGGAATTATTAATATTCATTTAAGTCAATTTCTTATGTTTTATCACATAACACCCTTTCACCTACTCACTCCTCAGTTCATGACTTTATACTGAGTAATAACCATCAGCATATAAACATCCTGCTACTTCTCAATTTACAAAAAAGAAAAAGAATAAAAACAAAACCAAGTAAAACAATCATAACAAAAATACTGATAAAATATTCTGTTCAGTATCAAATTATTTGCTTTTGCTTTTGCTTTTTTCAGAAAATACCCAACAATTTATATCTTTGAATGTTGAACCTAAATAGATTTTTTTGTCCCTATTGTGCAACTATTAATCTTACCAGGTTCATCAGTGACCTCCAAATTGTTAATCCAGTATCTGATTTTCAACTTTAATTTCATTTGGCCTATTAAACAGCATTTTGACACAGTTGATAATACCTTTTCTTTTATACATTTTGTTTTCCAACTATGACACACTCCTGGGGCTTTCCCTGGTAGCTCAGCTGATAAGACTCTGCCTGCAATGCAGGAGACCTGGGTTCAATCCCTGAGTTGGGAAGATCCTCTGGAGAAGGGAAAGACTGCCCACTCCAATATTCTGGCCTGGAGAATTCCATGGACTATAGAGTCCATAGGGTCGCAAAGAGTCAGACATGACTCAGTGACTTTCACTTCACTTCACACACTCCTGGCCCCCACAGTTGATTTGAAATTATGTTCCCCATTTTTCAGAAAAAAAGTTGCAACATTATTTAAATTGCCTTACTGACAACTAAGCAATTCATGGGAACATATTACTTCAGACCATTATAATGTAAGCTAACCTCACGTGCATGTATATAACCACCTATTAAATGAGACTTCAAAATGCAAGTTTTTCTGATATGTCTACATAGAATTTCTACTCTATATCTCTATACCTCCTATTTTTTCCAACCCATCACAATTTGGTTTCTAACTTTTATATTCCTAATGACAAAACCAACAGTAAATTCAGCAAACAGACACAGAAATGGAAATCTTCAGATATAAAGTTTGAATGATAGCCACAATATAGGTCAAACAACTAAAATATCAATGGAAAAAGCAGAAAATACAGTAAAATGAGAGATAAGAAATGTGCATGAGTATTCACATATTGCCTTTAAGTTTATCTGTAGATAAGAAAAGGCATCAGTTTAAGTGGATAGCAATAAAAAGTAAATAAAAAGGAAGATTAGAGTAACAGTTTGAAGAAACAAAACTATATGGATATTAAGCATACAGTGAGTGATTTTATGATGTCCTCTGGGTACTATTAAAATACCCACAAGTAATCTGATTACTTGTCCCATCTAGATTCCACAAAGCTTCAGGTTAGTTGCTGTGTACCTACCTGCATGCCCTCAAAATAACTAGTGTTTTTCCTTACTAGCTTTCTTCAGGACTGTCAAAAATAATACAGAAAGAGTACCTAAAGTGCTTAACTAAATATGGCAAGGGAGTCTCATCTGTTATTTTTATCTCATTTAGTCTCTTTTCTTAGAAGTTTCTCAGATGGAAGAACATTTTTATTTCATCTTGTCTCATCTAGTGCCTTTGGTTTAGACATTTTGCCAATTTGAACCATACCCTAGTCTACATTCCAGTCAATACACATGTGGCTATGTGAGTATTTTATGCACCACTTATTGCAAATAAAATACATATCAAAGTTTTTTAAATCAATAAATAAAACCTTTATATCATTGCTGTAACTTGCCTTTGTGTACTGTTGTACCCTCTTTAAAATTTGTCTCTGTTTTAGACATTTCTTAGCAGTGCCAATTTAAAAAGCAATTGTCAACATATGTTTTAATAAATTTTTAACACTTTCACATAAATTGATAAGTTAAAATTTCTTTTTGAAGTCAGTTTATTCAATAGGAGATAAGGAAACCTAGTCATTCACAAAGAATTAATTATTTCAAATTTACATATTGTAATATAAATTAAGTACACGGTCCTTTGGTAACATTTCCCTTTCTCTCTCCCTGTCTTTTTTCTATCTTTCTTCTTTCTCTCTCTCTCTTTTTTTTGTAAGTTACTGAAGTAATCAATCAAATGAAAAAAATCTTGGTTTATTATATCATCATATCTTTCATGGTGACTTGAAAGTTAATATTTAGGTTCTCCCACATCAGGAAAGCCAGTAAATCCAATAATAGGATCCCTTAATACAAACAATTTTCAAAACCAACTTCCTGGGAATTGTTTAAATATGCCCATAACCAATCTAGTTATTAGTTATAAAGAAGCATGGATATATAGTGTTAGTTGCTCAGTCATGCCCAAATCTTTGAGACTCTGTGGACCATAACTCTCCAGGCTCCTCTGTCTATGGGATTCTCCAGACAAGAATACTGTGGTGGGTTTCTATTTCCTATGCCAGGGGATCTTCTTGATCCAGGGATCAAACCTGTTTCTCCTGCATTGGCAGCTGAGTTGTTTACCACTAGCATCACCTGGAAACCCCAATCTTATTCTAAATGCTCATTCTCCCGTTTGGAATACATTTAGGTCTACTTCTAGGTTTAGTATCCATGGATTTGATTATCTTCAATTGTAGTTTGAAAAATTTCCCAGTTTTAATGATTATCTTCATGTTTTCTTTGATGTTAATTTCAATTCATTCTCCTCAAGCTACTTAATTGTCATTATTCTCTTTGTTGCTGCTGCTTCTGCTAAATCGCTTCAGTCGTGTCCAACTCTTAGCGACCCCATGGACTGCAGCCCACCAGGCTCCTCCGTCCATAGGATTTTCCAGGCAAGAGTACTGGAGTGGGGTGTCATTGCCTTCTCCGATTCTCTTTGTTAAGGTATTGAAATTCATATTTAAATCAGCCTTTCTTAATTCCAAAATTAAAATTAAAAAATCTCTGTGGAAATGGAGAAAAGAAGTACTATCTAACAATAATAAAACACAAGTGACGCAGAAAACATACAGACAGAATATTGGGGGAATTCAAATAAATATAAAGCAAATGAAGCTAGATTAAATTGAAGCATTCTAAAATTGACAAGACCTCATCTTTTTACCAATCACACATTTTTGTAGGTATTTACTTATTTTTATCTGTTGTTTTTAAGTGTTGAAAAAGATGGGAATATTGAGTGGTGAGAGAGGACATATGTATATTTATGGCTGATTCACACTGAAATCAGCAAATATCTGTCAAGTGTTCAACAGAGTACTAGAGCAGGATTTATTGAGGAAAGTAGAAAATAAAGTATATACTGTCTTATGAGGCAATGTCAAAAAATTTCATAGGCGAGCAGAAAGCAAGAGTCATATGCATACCATTTTCACAATGATTCAACATAACCCAAGTTCTATAAGAAGCCTCGCATGCTAGATTTTGAGACATTCCCTGTTCCCAGCAGTCTGCAGTCTCTTTAGGTAAAATGAATATCAATTTTATATGGCAACATGTCCCTGGTGATCTTTGGTGGCTGGTGGACATTGGCATAACCAAAATGGTTTTGTATCAGTTAATTGATATAGTATTGTTATATTAACTCTTTACAACAATGTTAATTCAAGTGAATATACTGAGATGCAAATATCACTGAAAGTCAAAGTACAGTTCAATTGTATTACAGTCATGTAACTCTGGAGTACACCAAGACACCCTTATGTTTATTACTAAGTATTTTCTTATAGACTGTCAATGGAAATGATGCAGTTAATTTTTATGTATATAAAACAGGACAACATGGCAGAGTCAGATAACTGATTTTGGAGATGAGAGTAAAATAATTTTGTAATGATCAATTGAATGTTGTTGTACACTGGATATTATTCACAACTTTGAGAATTAATTTAGGCATATAATCTGTTGGTGGACATTAATTTGGTGACAGTGAATAGGAAAAAGAGACTGAGTAAACATCCAGAAAAACATCTACTTCTGTTTCATTGATTATGCGAAAGCCTTTGGCTATGCGGATCACAACAAACTGGAAAAGAGATGGGAATACCAGACCACTTTACCTGTCTCCTGAGAAACCTGTATGTCGGTCAAGAAGCAACAGTTGGAACCAGCCATGGAACAACAGACTGGTTCACAATAGGGAAAGGAGTATGACAAGGGTATATATTATCACCCTGCTTATTTAACTTATATGCAGAACATATTATGCAAAATACCAGGCTGGTTGAATCGCAAACTGGAATCAAGATTGCTAGGAGAAATGTCAACAACCTCAGATATGCAGATGATACCAGTCTAATGGCACAAAGTGAAGAGGAGCTAAAAAGCATCTTTATGACAGTGAAAGAAGAGAATGACAAAACTGGCTTGAAATAGCATTCAAAATATGAAGATAATGGCATTCAGTCCCATCACTTCATGGCAAGTAGAAAGGGGGAATAGTGGAAGCAGGACAGATTTTATTTTCTTAGGCTCCAAAACCACTGTGAACAGTGACAGAAGCCATGAAATTAAAAGAAGCTTGATTCTTGGAAGGAAAGCTATGACAAACCTAGACAGCATTTTAAAAAGCAGAGGCATGATTTTGTTGACAAAAGTCCATTAGTCAAAGTTATTCCAGTAGTTATTCCAGTAGTAAATGGATGTGAGAATTGGTCCATTAAAAAGGCTGAGTGCTGAATAATTGATGCTTTCAAATTGTGATGCTAGAGAAGATGGTTAAGAGTCTTGGAATGCAATGAGAACAAAGCAGTCAATCCTGAAGGAAATTACTCCTGAATGTTCATTGGAAGGACAGTTGCTGAAGCTGCAACTCCAATACTTTGGCCACCTGACGTTTAGAGCTGACTCATTGGAAAAGACCCTGATGCTGGGAAGGATTGAAGTCTAATAGAGGAAAGGATGGGAGAGGATTAGATGATTAGATAGCATCACCGACTCAATGGACATGAATCTGAGCTAACTCCAGGAGATAGTAGGGGATGGAGGAGTCTGGTGTGCTGTAGTTCATGGGGTCACAAAGAATTGGACATGACTTTTGGACTGAACAACAACAAAATACCAGAAGAGTGTCATAAAGGCGAAAAAGAAAGAAAATATATTAATAAATATTTTCAATAGTCATCATATATCCTTTCTCAATACATGATTTTAATTAGTTCTCTATAGTACCATAATTATATGTTTTCTGTAGACTTTCAGTTCTTTCAGACACTATTCTCTCCTTTTTTTTTTTTTCTTAAATTGCATTTGTTTGTAATTCCTATTTCAGTTATTCCAGAAAGCAGGTACTCAATAAAATTCTACTGAATATTGAACTTACTTCCTTTCAGAAGCATGAGCTTGCTTTCTTTTTATTCTTCTATTGTCCTTGAGGGATGAGAGCTTTTGTGGTTTAAATTCAATATGAATTATTTGGAATCAAGTTTGTGATCATGCTCAATCCTTTCATGTTTGATAAGATTTTCAGCAATAAATATGTACACTTTTTAGTAGTATTTTTAGAAATCTTATCATCTCCTTTTCTAATTAAGCATTTGAATCTTGGTATTGAGTAAAGGATAACATTTATAATTGAATAATAATGTAAAAAATGCAATTTAAAAAGGCCACTATAATCAGTTTTTCTGTAATATAATACAGCTATCAGTGAAACAGATTGAAGATGATAGTAGGTTAAATTTAACCACATTATAGCCATATTCTTTACCAGCTGAGCCACCAGGGAAGGCCAAGAATACTGGAGTGGATAGCCTATCTTTTCTCCAGCAGATCTTCCCAACCCAGGAATTGAACCATGGTCTCCTGCTTTGCAGGCAGGTTCTTTACCAGCTGAGCTATCAGGGAAACTCAAATTAAATATTCCATGGTAAAAAAAATATATATATATATTCCATGGTAATTATTCTGCTATTGAGATTTATTTTGTCACAGTTCAATTGTGTTGGTTTATCACATAACTATGAAAGAGATTTCCTAATCTACATAATATCTAATATCTGCATTACAACAAATAAAGCAGCACAATTATTTGCTTATTAGGACTATCCATCAAATATCCAGTAACAAAAATAGGCCTGAAACATTGAAAAGATTTTTATTTTATGTTCAGACAAAATTTTTATCTTCTCTGACAGACATAGAATTAGAAGTGATAGAGAAAATGAAAAAAAAAAAAGAAAAGAAAAGAATAAGAAAGACAGACTTCACATAATCTTCTGTTTGGTTTCACTAATTATTAGTATCCTAATTATATTTTGAATAATTATTTAATTGATTAAATAGGTATACATTTTCATAAAAATGGAGAAACATTCAAGAATATACTATGAATTGTTAGAAACCAATAAAGTGTTATTGCAAAGAATATATAGTCTTCATCTCAGGATAGCAGAAACTTAACTGATAAAATTTTTCATGTGCAGTATAAGTAGCAAAATATCAATTTTTGTACAGTAATATTACTGTAACATAAAGCAAAATTAAGGTCTTTTAATGCCCAATAGCCTTTTCCATTGAATTTTTTCTAAAAAGGCAATACTCTAAACATTAAATGATTATCTGCCTTTGATATTAAAAGACGCTTACTCCTTGGAAGAAAAGTTATGACCAACCTAGATAGCATATTAAAAAGCAGAGACATTACATTGCCAGCAAAGGTCCGTCTAGTCAAGGCTATGATTTTTCCAGTAGTCATGTATGGATGTGAGAGTGGGACTGTAAAGAAGGCTGAGGGCCGAAGAATTGATGCTTTTGAACTGTGGTGTTGGAGAAGACTCTTGAGAGTCCCTTGGACTGCAAGGAGATCCAACCAGTCCATTCTAGAGGAGATCAGCCCTGGGATTTCTTTGGAAGGAATGATGCTAAAGCTGAAACTCCAGTACTTTGGCCACCTTATGTGAAGAGTTGACTCATTGGAAAGGACTTTGATGCTGGGAGGGACTGGGGGCAGGAAGAGAAGGGGACAACAGAGGATGAGATGGCTGGATGGCATCACTGACTCAATGGACATGAGTTTGAGTAAACTCTGGGAATTGGTGATGGACAGGGAGGCCTGCCGTGCTGCGATTCATGGGGACGCAAAGAGTCGGACACAACTGAGTGACTGAACTGAACTGAACTGCCTTTGATATTTTGAAACTATTTATCATCCGTATTGCCCATTTATTTCCAAAATCATTCTGTACCTTTATCCATCTTATTCTGTGCCTGAGAAGGCTGGATTTTATGGACTGAATCAACAGGCTGTCTTGCCCTGGACTTTCCATTGATTCAGGACAAGAGCAAAGGAAATTAGTGGATAGGGTGACAATGAGGTTGAAGTATGTATTCTCCTGGCTTCATTTTTGTCTGGCTTCAGATTGGCTGTGGCTGTGTTCTGAACACAAGGCCCAGTTCCTGTCTGGTGGCCCTGGTAGTTTGAAATACTCTCTTTAGCTTCTGATAACCTCTCCATCCTCTCAACCCCTTGAGGACTAGAGCTGATGACACTCCTTTTCTTGTTGAGTCTAGTATGAAGGCTTCACCTTTCCGTGTTTTCATTCACCATCACCATGTATTTGTAGCTAGTCATTTTATTCAGTCATCTTTAATTGTTTCATGTCAGTACACCATCTGGTTGATGGCAGAATTTAGACTATTACATTTTTATTAGATTGTACTATAGTATTTTTGTGTTGAACTGTATTATGATTCAAATATCCAACATCATCAAAAAGGTAATTATGTTGGATTATTAATATCAGTTCAGTTCATGCACTCAGTCATGTCTGACTCTTTGCGACCCCATGAATAACAGCACACCAAGCCCCCATGTCAATCACCGTCTCCCGGAGTTCACTCAAACTCACATCCATCGAGTTAGTGATGCCATCCAGCCATCTCATCCTCTGTCGTCCCCTTTTCTTCCTGCCCCCAATCCCTCCCAGCATCAAAGTATTTTCCAATGAGTCAACTCTTCGCATGAGGTGGCCAAAGTACTGGAGTTTCAGCTTTAGCAATATATGGACATATTAAACACATTAAAATTTTAAACTATCTTCAGTAAATACTAACTATACATTTGTCTACTAAGAGTATAGTCACTTAATAGGGTTATTATAATTTAAATATTTTATTAATACTGATAGTTATAATTTCATATACAAATACAAATGGCATGGATCAAAAATCACTTTGCAAAACTGTTCTCTAGATAAGCTTTGTACTACAACCATTTGTACTACTATAAATACCATATGAAGGTTCCTATTATTCAAGCAGTAATTGTATAAATTAATAATTATCTTTAAATTTAGTCAATCAGTAGACAATAGGTAGCATATTATTATTTTAATAAGCATTTTGATTGCCAGTTAATTTAAGCAAATTTACATTTACTTTATTTCGCTTATTGGCAAAGTGAATTCTTCTTTAGTAAAATGCTTTTCATGTTTTACCCCTTTACATTGGAATGACTAAGCTTCTAAAGGTATGTGATGTCCAAGTTTCAATTACAGGCAAATTTTGGATGGTGATGTTATACCATTGGAATAGGACAATCAGGGAGAGGAGATATTTCTGAGTATAGGTGATGATTTTGTTTTGGAGAAATGAGAAGTTTGTTGTGATTAAATGACATTCAAATAGGTGTAGGTAGTTGACTATAAAGTGTATTCAAGCTTGATAGAGTGATTTTTACTGAAAATATATTTTAGATATTTCAGAATATATATAATTGACATCATCTGAATGAGTAATATGTAAACTAATAAGAAATATGACTATTCTAAACTATGCCAATTTTATGGAGTGAGCTTGTTAAAAAGTTCACATAGACATAGTAGAAGTAGAGAGGGAAGAGGGCAATTAGAAGCATAAGCTGAAACTCCAGTACTTTGGCCCCCTCATGTGAAGAGTTGACTCATTGGAAAAGACTCTGATGCTGGGAGGGATCTGGGGCAGGAGGAGAAGGGGACAACAGAGGATGAAATGGCTGGATGGCATCACTGATTTGATGGACGTGAGTCTGAGTGAACTCTGGGAGTTGATGATGGACAGGGAGGCCTGGCGTGCTGCGATTCATGGGGTTGCAAAGAGTCGGACAAGACTAAGTGACTGAACTGAACTGAATATGGAAACCAAGAGAAATGACAGAATTCTGTATAATCACATACTGGGAAAGCTCTAATAAAATGAAAACAAAATGATGCATTATTTTAATTAATAAAAATAGTTTATGACTGACTTTGTTGAGTGACATTTCAGGATTATGATAGAACTAGCAACATTAAGTTAAAGAGAGTAAAATTAACTGAAGTTGAATAACTGGAGATGTGAGTTGTGAAAACAATTCATTCAAGGAGTTTTATTATGAAGGAAAATAGAGACAGCTTTGGTTTTAGGAAGATGTGGAACTGTACTAGTTTAACTTACTTCTAAAAATTAAGCATTAAATAGAATCGAGCATATTTGAATCTAATGGGAAGAAGATAGTTAGGTCAGAAAACTATGAAGCAAGAGAAAAGGGGTAACTGATAGATATATGTACCGAAGAGTATAGAAAGGGAGAAGACCCGAAGCATAAACTGAAAACCAAACTTAAGAGAAAAACCAGCACTTTGTAATGAGAGAAACCTAGAAATCATGGATGAAGTTGCAATTGTGTGTCAGTGCATTGGTGTTAAAGCAAGTATTATTACTTTGATGGCATGTAGATTATCTGGAAAAAGAAAACTGATTTTTTTTCTGCTTGATTGGAAAATATGGTGAGTGGTAGGATTAAAGATCTGAGTATCATAGAAAAGTTTGAAATAACTTCCAGAGACAAGCACAAGCAAACTTGGGAGAAGCGCGTATCTGGTAAATGGGCATGAGCGATTCCACTGTGGGAGTGATAATGTTCTAAAACTGATTTATGGTAGTTATTAACTACTTGGTAAGTTACTAAAAAATCACTATATTGCACACTTGAGGGGGTACATTTATATTATAACAGATGTATTATAATATGTAAAATGTGCATCAATAAACATGTCTTAAAAAATAGTTGCTGAGGCTTTCAAGATGCTAAATAAGAAATTTATGAAAAGCATAAGAGAATGAGAACCATTCCCATTCTGTTTTCAAAGCTAAGTACGAAATAGAGGTCTATTGATTTCACATTTCATTTTGAAGATGTTAGAAAACATCTTCAGTTATTGCAAGTGTTAATCACTCAGTCGTGTCTGACCCTTTGTGACTCCATGGACTGTAGCCCTCCAGTCTCCTCTGCCCATTTAATTTTCTAGGCAAGAATGCTAGAGTGGGTTGCCATTTCCTTCTCTGGGGGATATTCCTGACCCAGGGATCAAACCCAGGTCTCCTGCATTGTGGCAGATTTTCTACTGTCTGAACCAACAGGGAAGCTCCACAGTTATTGCAAGGGAGGTTACAGTATTTAGTTATTATCAATATTTAAAATCAATATATAAAAGGGTGAAAGTTAAAGGATCTTAGAGAAGAATTCATATCAATATACAAAAGGGTGAAAGTTACAAAATCTTAGAGAAAAGCTTTTAAGATTGTCTGAAGAGCTTAATATATATCTTCAGGAGTGTGCAACAGTGGGGGTTGTTGTTTGACTCATTCATCAATCATGAGAATAGCAGCCTGATTTGCTACTCTGGTGGTGGAGAAAGAAGAGTCTACATCAGAATTGATCTGCATTCCCAGAACTTGCTGAGGTGAAAGAAGCATATGTATTTCCTGTGCATCAGATTTGAGCCAAATAGAAGTAATAAAGTCATGCTGGGGCCATCTTGGAAGTACTCTGCATTTGAAGACTTTCTGAATGAGCAATAAGATCTCCACAGAGTGTGTGGTAGGCCACTCAAAATCAGAGGCTGAAATTAAACCATAAGAGGTGAGCCAGAGGAGATCTTACCCATATTAGGGGAAGGCAAGTGAGAAAAATCCAGAGATAGGATAATGGATCAATAAAAATATTAAGCTTTATTCAAGTGAAGTGAAGGTCATTCAGTCGTGTCTGACTCTTTGTGACCCCATGGCCTATACAGTCCGTGGAGTTCTCCAGGCTAGAATACTGGAGTGGATAGCCATTCCCTTCTCCAGGGGATCTTCCCACTGAGGGATTGAACCCAGGTCTCCTGCATTGCAGGTGGATTCTTTACCAGCTGAGCCAAAAGAGAAGCACTTAAGCTTTATTAACACCCTCCAAATCAATAGAGGACTAATGCCATATGATATTAACAAGAAAATGAGATCATTCTTTACTATTACACTTTTTCTATCTCTTTTTGAGCTGAAACTACTACAAATCACAATTATAAATCTACAAACAAACAGAATAGGAAAAGTCAGTGAAATGGAGAAGAGTCCAAATTTATCTTACTTCTAATTGCAACCTTGATCTAGAAATAAACCAGAAATGAAGAGGGGAGGGGGATTTAAAATGAATATTAGAGGTTTCATAATTTTATGATCCTGAATTATCATTTACTGAAATTAAACTGTTATTTGTAACTACAGTTAACAAAGTTTTTTTTTAATTGTCTAAGTGTGATAAAAAATAAATTCAAACTAGAGAATAGTAAATACAAAGAATATTAATAGAGAAGCAAAATGTCACCTTTTGATTTCTCTGTGTCAAGTTCCAGATTTTTTTGACATTGGTTGAAAAGAGATAGACTGCCTGGCAGTATGAAAGACTCATTTTGAATTAGAGATCATCAAATTATGGTTATCTATAGTCAGTTTGCAGAAAAGGCAATGTCAACCCACTCCAGTACTCTTGCCTGGAAAATCCCATGGACGGAGGAGCTTGGTAGGCTGCAGTCCATAGGGTCGCTAAGAGTCCAATGTGACTGAGTGACTTCACTTTCACTTTTCACTTTCACACATTGGAGAAGGAAATGGCACCCCACTCCAGTATTCTTGCCTGGAGAATCCCTAGGACAGGGAAGCCTGGTGGGCTGCTGTCTATGGGTTCACACAGAGTCAGTCATGACTGAAGCAACTTAGCAGCAGCAGTAGCATAGTAAGTCTGAGCATGTGTTGTTGTGTTTTGTTTTGTTTTGTTTTTTAAGTAGGCAGTGATAGAATATTGTAGTTAAAAGTATAGACCATGGAACCAGGATGCCTTCTTTTCAATCCTGATTAAACCACTTGATGGCCATATGATTTTGGTCAAATTACTTAAGTTCTGTTTATCTCCAGTTATTTACATTTAAATAATGGATTAATGGTAGTGCTAACTTTAGGTGATTTTGAGGATTATAAAATTAGTATATATTATCACTTAAAATAGCAAATGGTACAGGATAAGCATTCTATTAATGTTACATATCATTGTTATAAATGTTCCTCAGCAGCTCTCAATTGCTGATGAATAGGAAAGGAATATGATAATGTATAAAATTACACAGAATCAGGATGTGATGCAATGAAATGATTATTGGTGAGTTTGGAAACTACAGATGAGTTAAATAGCTACAGAAACTATGCTGAATAAATAGAATGTAAGAGCACAAGTGGCCTGATAGCAACTTAGAAGATGATGACTTCCTTGTGAAGCAAATCAAGAGATAATTGCTGCTGCTGCTGCTGCTGCTGCTAAGTCTCTTCAGTCATGTCTGACTCTGTGCGACCCAATAGACGGCAGCCCACCAGGTTCCCCTGTTCCTGGGATTCTCCAGGCAAGAACACTGGAGTGGGTTGCCATTTCCTTCTCCAATGCATGAAAGTGAAAAGTGAAAGTGAAGTCACTCAGTTATGTCTGACTCTTAGTGACCCCATGGACTGCAGGCTACCAGGCTCCACCATCCATGGGATTTTCCAGCAAGAGTACTGGAGTGGGGTGCCACTGCCTTCTCCGGGAGAGGTAATTAAGTAATCACATATTATGGAATATATTAAGTAAATGCAGAGGGTTATGGGACCTAATATGTAAAGGAGATTTCAAAACTGTAGAAGGATGAACTAATGAAGACTATCTGAAAGTGAGGAAAAGGAAATCTCTTGGTGGGCAATCAGAGATAGGATATTAGACATAGAATAGTTGCTTATGTTGAGAAAGCTTTGGGAGTGACAGTGGGAACGGTGTTTAG
This sequence comes from Capra hircus, assembly GCF_001704415.2. NCBI lineage: Eukaryota > Metazoa > Chordata > Mammalia > Artiodactyla > Bovidae > Capra > Capra hircus. Next base: position 76,389,339 of record NC_030813.1, read on the forward strand.
AGTAAAAGCAGAGAAAAAGACAAGGGAAAAGAAATAGAAAAGGAAAGTTAGGATTTGAGTTTTGAGCTATTTGTGTATGGCTTTGAAGCTCACTCAGATTTAACAGTTGTAGGAGGAATTAAACCTTTAAAAATGTTGGTAAGTAATTAGGACATTGAGCTCTTCCCTGGTTGCTCAGATGGTAAAGAGTCTGCCTGCAATGTGGGGGACTCAGGTTTGATCCCTGGGTGGGGAAGATCCCCTGGAAAAGGAAATGGCAACCCACTCCAGTATTCTTGCCTGGAAAATCCCATGGACAGAGGAGCTAGTAGGCTACAGTCCATGGGGTCACAAAGAGTTGGACACGACTGAGCAACTTCACACACCAACTAGAACTTTAATGAATACAAGTGGAGAGGAAAAATGGTGTTTGACATAAATGGCTTATATTTGATATATTTTACTAACTATTCAGTATTCTTGCCTTGAAAACTCCATGAACAGTATGAAAAGGCAAAATGATAGGATACAGAAAGAGGAACTCCCCAGGTCAGTAGGTGCCCAACATGCTACTAGAGATCAGTCGAGAAATAATTCCAGAAACAATGAAGGGATGAAGCCAAAGCAAAACCAATATCCAGTTGTGGATGGGACTGATGATAGAAGCAAAGTCTGATGCTGTAAAGAGCAATATTGCATAGGAACTTGGGATGTTAGGTCCATGAATCAAGGCAAATTGGAAGTGGTCAAACAGGCGATGGCAAGAGTGAATGTCAACATTCTAGGAATCAGCAAACTAAAATGGACTGGAATGGGTGAATTTAACTCAGATGACCATTGTATCTACTACTCCAGGTAGGAATCCCTCAGAAGAAATGGAGTAGCCATCATGGTCAACAAAAGAATCCGAAATGCAGTACTTGGATGCAATCTTAAAAATGACATAATGATCTCTGCTCATTTCCAAGGCAAAGCATTCAGTATTACGGTAATCCAAGTCTACGCCCCAACCAGTAATGCTGAAGAAGCTGAAGTTGAATGGTTCTATGAAGACCTACATGATCTTTTAGAACTAACACCCAAAAAAGATGTCCTTTTCATTATAGGGGACTGGAATGCAAAAGTAGGAAGTCAAGAAACACCAGAAGTAACAGGCAAATTTGGCCATGGAATATGGAATGAAGCAGGGCAAAGGCTAATAGAATTTTGTGAAGAGAACATACGAACACCCTCTTTCAACAACACAAGAGAAGACTCTACACATAGACATCACCATATGGTCAACACCAAAATCAGATTGATTATATTCGTTTCAGCCAAAGATGGAGAAGCTCAATACAGTCAGCAAAAACAAGACTTGGAGCTGACTGTGGCTCAGATCATGAGCTTCTTATTGCCAAATTCAAACTTAAATTGAAGAAAGTAGGGAAACGCACTAGATAATTCAGGTATGACCTATATCAAATCCCTTATGATTATACAGCGGAAGTGAGAAATTGATTTAAGGGAATGGATAGAGAGGCTGATGAACTATGGACTGAGGTTCCTGACATTGTACAGGAGACACAGATCAAGATTGCCATGGAAAAGAAATACAAAAAAAACAAAATGGCTGTCTGGGGAGGCCTCACGAATAGCTGTGAAAAGAAGAGAAGCAAAAAGCAAAGGAGAACAGGAAAGATATAAGCATCTGAATGCAGAGTTCCAAAGAATAGCAAGGAGAGATAAGAAAGCCTTCCTCAGAGATCAATGCAAAGAAATAGAGGAAAAGAAAAGAATGGGAAAGACTAGAGATCTCTTCAAGAAAATTAGAGATACTAAGGGAATATTTCATGCAAAGATGGGCTCAATAAAGGACAGAAATGGTATGGACCTAACAGAAGCAGAAGATATTAAGAAGAGGTGGCAAGAATACATGGAAGAATTGTACAAAAAAGATCTTCACGACCAAGATAATCACAATGGTATGATCGTTCACCTAGAGCCAGACATCCTGGAATGTGAAGTCAAGTGGGCCTTAGAAAGCATCACTACGAACAACGCTAATGGAAGTGATGGAATTCCAGTAGAGCTATTTCAAATCCTGAAAGATGATGCTGTGAAAGTGCTGCACTCAATATGCCAGCAAATTTGGAAAACTCAGCAGTGGCCACAGGACTGGAAAAGGTCAGTTTTCATTCCAATCCCAAAGAAAGGCAATGCCAAAGAATGCTCAAACTACCACACAATTGCACTGATCTCACATGCTAGTAAAGTAATGCTCAAAATTCTCCAAGCCAGACTTCAGCAATATGTGAACCATGAACTTCCATATGTTCAAGCTGGTTTTAGACAAGGTAGAGGAACCAGAAGTCAAATTGCCAACGTCTGCTGGATCATGGACAAAGCAAAAGAGTTCCAGAAAAACATATATTTTTTCTTTATTGACTATGTCAAAGCCTTTGGCTGTGTGATTCACAATAAACTGTGGAAAATTCTGAAAGAGATGGACATACCAGACCACCTGACCTGCCTCTTGAGAAATCTGTATGCAGGTCAGGAAGCAACAGTTAGAACTGGACATGGAACAACAGACTGGTTCCAAATAGGAAAAGGAGTACATCAAGGCTGTATATTGTCACCTTGCTTATTTAACTAATATGCAGAGTACATCATGAGAAAAGCTGGACTGGAAGAAACACAAGCTGGAATCAAGATTGCCGGGAGAAATACCAATAACCTCAGATATGCAGATGACACCACCCTTATAGCAGAAAGTGAAGAGGAACTCAAAAGCCTCTTAATGAAAGTGAAAGAGGAGAGTGAAAAAGTTGGCTTAAAGCTCAGCATTCAGAAAACGAAGATCATGGCATCGGGTCCCATCACTTCATAGGAAATAGAGGGAAAACAGTGGAAACAGTGTCAGACTTTATCTTTTTGGGCTCCAAAATCACTGCAGATGGTGACTTCAGCCATGAAATTAAAAGATTCTTACTCCTTGGAAGAAAAGTTATGACCAACCTAGAGTGCATATTCAAAAGTAGAGACATTACTTTGCCAACAAAGGTCCGTTTATTCAAGGCTATGGTTTTTCCAGTGGTCATGTATGAATGTGAGAGTTCTGAGCATGGAAGAATTGATGCTTTTGAAGTGTGGTGTTGGAGACGACTCTTGAGAGTCCCTTGGACTCCAAGGAGATCCAACCAGTCCATTCTAAAGGAGATCAGCCCTGGGCTGTGTGTTCTTTGGAAGGAATGATGCTGAAGCTGAAAACTCCAGTACTTTGGCCACCTCACACGAAGAGTTGACTCATTGGAAAAGACTCTGATCCTGGGAGGGATTGGGGGCACGAGGAAAAGGTGTAGACAGAGAATAAGATGGCTGGATGTCATCCCTGACTCGATGGATTGAGTTTGAGTGAAGTCTGGGAAATGACGATGGACAGGGAGGCCTGGTGTGCTGCAATTCATGGGGTCACAGAGTCGGACAGGATTGAGTGACTGAACTGTATTGTGCAATTCTGATCAAAATGCTTACCATACGCATTTTGCTGCATAAGTATGACTTTAATAAAGGTATGTGCCTTAGAAGAGCTAAGATTTTCTTGTTGAATACGCAATGGTCTGGAGGATAATATGTGGAATAAGGAGGGTCTGATCCTATATCTGACTCTATGATAGTCATTATGGGAGTTTTTGTGGGTTACGGAAGCAGAAGCAGTTTCCATCTGAAAATGGTGCAGGCAAAAATAGTACAGTTGAAGGAAAACCAGGCACTATTGAAGACAGAGAGGTACAAAGAATGATATGCAATATGTTGAAGCATATGAAAAGTTTATTTTCCTATAGAATAGGATATCACAGAATGATTTCAGATGGACAGCACAGAGCCTGATTATGTTTGTTCATTACATTGATTGTGCCTTGCTGATATATCTATTGACAGAAAAGTAATAATTTCTCCCCAAAGTATGGTAAGATTTGTGTTTACACATAATGTAAAAGTTTTATACATCCACTCAGTTGACAGCAAGACATAATTCTAGGCACTTTTTTTTTTTTAATATCAGTTCAATTCAGATGTTAAGTCCTGTCCGACTCTTTGAAACCCCATGGACTGCATCGTGCCAGACTTCCCTGTCCATCACCAACTCCTGGAGCTTGATCAGACTCAAATCCATTGAGTTGATGATATCATCCAACCATCTCATCCTCTGTTGTCCCCTTCTCCTCCTGCCTTCAATCTTTCCCAGTGTCAAGGTCTTTTCCAATGAAGGTCTTTGCATCAGGTAGCCAAAATATTGGAGCTTCAGCTTCAGCATGAATAAATATTTACAGCATGAATGAATATTCAGGACTGCTTTCATTTAGGATTGACTGGTTCTATCTCCTTGCAGTCCAAGTTCAAGGGATTCTTAAGAGTCTTCTCCAACACCACAGTTCAAAAGCATAAATTCTTTGGCATTCAGCTTTCTTTATGGTTCAAGTCTCACATCCATACATGACTACTGGAAAAACCATAGCTTTGACTAGACGGACATTTGCTGGCAAAGTAATGTCTCTGCTTTTTAACATGCTGTATAGGTTGGTAATAGCTTTTCTTCCAAGCTGCAAGCATCTTTTAATTTCATGGCTGAAGTCACCATCTGCATTGATTTTGGAGCCGAGAAATATAGTCTATCACTGTTGCCATTGTTTCTCCATTTATTTGCTATTAAATGATGAGGTTGGATGCTATGATTTTCACTTTTTGAATGTTGAGTTTTTAGCCAGGTTTTCACTCTCCTCTTTCACTTTCAACAAGAAGCTCTTTAGATCCTCTTTGGTTTCTGCCATAAGCATGGTGTTGTCTGCACATCTGAAGTCATTGATATTTCTCCCAGCAATCTTGATTCCCACTTGTGCTGATCAAGTCCAGAATTTCGCATGATGTACTCTGCATGTAAGTTAAATAAGCAGAATGACAATATACAGCCTTGATGTACTCCTTTCCCAATTTTGAACCAGTCCTTTTTCCATGTCTGATTCTAACTGTTGCTTCTTCACCTGCATACCGATTTCTCAGGAGGCAGGTGAAGTGGTCTGGTATTACCATCTCTTGAAGAATTTTCCATAGTTTGTTGTGATCCACAGAGTCAAAGCTTTTAGCATAGTCAATGAGGCAGAAGTAGATGTGTTTCTGGAATTCTCTTGCTCTTTCTATGATCCAACAGATGTTGGCAATTTTATCTTTGGTTCCTCTGCCTTTTTCAAGTCCAGCTTGAACATCCGGAAGTTCTTGTTTCAAGTACTGTTGAAGCCTATGTTGGAGAATTTTGAGCATTACTTTACTAGCGTATGAGATGACTGCAATTGTGTGGTAGTTTGAACATTCTTTGGCACTGCCTTTCTTTGGAATTAGAATGAAAACGGACCTTTTCCAGTCCTGTGGCCACTGCTGAGTTTTCCAAAATTGGCTGAAAGGCAACAGATAATAAAGAGAATAAGTTATTAGAGAGATTATAAGTGTCATGGCATTTTTTTTTTTTAAATCAGCAAGTTAAAAAAGTTTCAAGAGATTTGGCAGGGTTACAGAGTAACATGTTAGATACTGAGAGGGAGATATTTGAGCAAATTCTTGAAGAAATTTGAGAATGTATCCATGAATACACATAGGAGAACATTCCTGTCAGAGAAAAGGAGCAGTACAGAACCCTAAGGGATACTCTCTGTCACATTTACTCATGTCAGTAATGATGGGGAAATGCAGTAAATCACTTCTGTTGTAACCAACTCCAGGTTGAACGTGCATAACTTTATCTAACAAGTTTAAAAGTCTCAAACTTCTTCAAAGTTTCTGTCAGCCCATATTTCTTGTGATTTTATGCTTTCAAGGTACCAATTTTTTTTTTCTATTTTAAGAATAGGTGTCCCAATAATAATGTAGGTAAAATAATTCAAAACAATAAGTCAAGAATCAAATACACTAATTTCTGTTTTGTCATTATCTGATTTGGGGGAAAATGGTTTCTGGCTATTTGCTTCAATTAAAAGTCTGTTCATGCTTCTATAGTTACCCACTCCTTGCTCTAAAATTCAACGAATACTTAGGTAATTATGAACCACAAAATTTTCTGTAGCTGTATATATGGGGGGAAGTTGTTAAAAAAATACATGTAGTTTGATCACTATTTGTTATCAGGGAAGGTGATATACAACATAGGTGTAAAGGAGGAGAATAGAAAGGCAGAGAGTTTGCAAAAAGAAGAAGTCATTGTTAAATCAAGGAATGTGGAGAAAATAACTTGGTCATTGATGAACAACAACAAACTTAGTCATCTCTCAAACTTAACTGCCCTATATAGATAAACAACAAGATCCTAATGTATAGCCCAGGGAGCAATACTCAATATGCTGTGCTAAACCATTATGGAAAAGAATATAAAAAAAGAATGTATATATATGTATAACTGAATCACTTTACTAAACAGTAGAAAATGAGACAACATTGTAAACCAACTATGTTTCAATATAAATATAATTAATTAAAAATTAAAAGTCAATGATACTTCCTAATGGAGTTATATTGTGTATAATATAAACATTATATATATGTATTAACTATATAATGTGTATATATGTACCATAAATATGTGAGTATGTGGGGGTGTGTGTGTATCCTTTATATGAGCTAAAGATGTTGCCACTATTTTTGTTTTGCTGTGTAGCTACTGAAATTTTAGTTAGAGCATTATTAAATAAAAATATAGTAAATGAAAAATAAATAAATAAATAAATTTAGTGATATATTTGAAGTTATCAGAAGAGTTAAGAATCATATATTTTAATAAACTTAAAAAAGATAGGGCTCATGAATGGATAAAAGTGTGCCGTAACCTAAGGGGCATGATTATTTTAGTTTTCTGTGCCTGACATTCAAATGTTACAAAGCTCTGTCTGTAGTTCTTCAGGCAATCTTTCTACCAGATCTAATTCCTTGAATCTGTCCATCACCTCCACTATACAATTGTAAGGGATTTTATTTTGGTCATACCTGAATGGCCTAGTGGTTTTCCCTAATTTCTTAAATTCAAGCCTGAAGTTTGCAATAAAGAGCTCATGATCTGAGCCACAGTCAGCTCCAGGTCTTGTTTTTGCTCCTGTATAGAGCTTCTACATCTTCAGCCACAAAGAACATAATCAATCTGATTTTGGTTTTGATCATTTGGTGATGTCCATATGTAGAGTCAGCTCTCGTATTTTTGGAAAACTATATTTTTCTATGACCGTTGTTCCCTTGACAAAACCCTATTAGCTTTTCCCCTGCTTCATTTTGTATTCCAAGGCTAAACTTGCCTGTTATTGCAGGTATCTCTTGACTTCCTTCTTTTGCATGTCAACCCCCTATGAAGAAAATAACATCCTTTTGTTGTTGTTGTTGTTAGTTCTGGAATGTCTTGTAGGTGTTCCTAGAACCAGTAAACTTCAGCTTCTTCAGCATCAGTAGTTAGGGTAAAGACTTGGATTACTGTGATGCTGAGTGGTTTGCCTTGGAAATAATTTGAGATTGTTCTATCATTTTTGAGATTGTACCCAAGTACTGTATTTTGGACTCTTTGTTGACTTCAAGGGCTACTCCATTTCTTCTAAGGATTCTTGTCCATAGTATTAGATATAATGGTCATCTGAATTAGATTCACTCATAACTGTCCATTTTAGTTCATTGATTCCTAAGATGTCAATGTTCACTCTTGCTTTCTCCTGCTTGACCTTGTCCAATTTACCTTGATTCATGGACCTGACATTCCAGGTTCCTAGGCAATATTGTTCTTTACAGCTTCAAACTTTACTTTCACCACCAGATATATTCGCAACTGAATGTCATTTCTGCTTTGGTCTAACCTCTTCATTCTTTCTGTAGCTATTAGCAATTGCCCTCTGCTCTTCCCCAGTAACATATTGGACACCTTCTGACCTGTGGAGGGCTGATCTTGCATTGTTAAATCTATTTGCCTTTTCATACTGTTCATGGGTTTCTCACTGCAATAATTCTGGAGTGGTTTGCCATTCCTTCCTCCAGTGGACCACATTTTGTCAGAACTCTTCACTATGACACATCCATCTTGCATGGCCCTGAATGGCATGATTCATAGCTTCATTGAGTTATGCAAGCCCCTTTGCCATGACAAGGCTGTGATCCTTAAAGGGGATCTTTGAAGGACTTTCAATTAAATGCCTAAAAGTGAACAGATATGAAATAACAAAATGCCTACAAACATATAGATGTAATTACTTGTGTAACTAGATAACTAATTTATTTATATTTTTTAATTTATGCTATACTGTGAGGAGCAGGTAGGAAAAACTGCATTTCCATTTGGTTATAAAAGCTTCCAAAATCAAAGGAGCATATTATAGGATCTTCATAGAGATGGAAGAGATGAATAAGAGGTTATAATCAAGTAGTAAATTTTTCATTCTCCCACTTGCCTAAAATTCATGATGAGTCAATTTCTTTTATAAAAGAAGCTTCAATGGGTACAGCAATATTACTTTAAAGTAATTTGAAATTTGTAAAATGTATTTAATTATATGATGCAGAAATATAACAAGGCCTATAACAAGTGGGAGTTCAGTTCAGTTCAATTCAGTTGCTCAGTCGTTTCCGACTCTTTGCAACTCCATGAATCGCAGCACGCCAGGCCTCCCTGTCCATCACCAACTCCCAGAGTTCACTCAGACTCATGTCCATCAATTCAGTGATGTCATCCGGCCATCTCATCCTCTGTCTTCCCCTTTTCCTCCTGACCGCAATCCCTCCCAGCATCAGAGTTTTTTCCAATGAGTCAACTCTCCGTGTGAGGTGGCCAAAATACTGGAGTTTCAGCTTTAGCATCAGTCCTTCCAAAGAACACCCAGCCCAGGGCTAATCTCCTTTAGAATGGACTGGTTGGATCTCCTTGCAGTCCAAGGGACTCTCAAGAGTCTTTTCCAACACCACAGTTCAAAAGCATCAATTCTTCAGCGCTCAGCTTTCTTCACAGTCCAACTCTCACATCCAAATATGACCACTGGAAAAACCATAGCCTTAACTAGACGGACCTTTGTTGGCAAAGTAATGTCTCTGCTTTTCAATATGCTATCTAGGTTGGTCATAACTTTTCTTCCAAGGAGTAAGTGTCTTTTAATTTCATGGTTGCAGTCACCATCTGCAGTGATTTTGGAGCCCAAAACAATAAAGTATGACACTGTTTCCACTAAAGCATAGGTTAACATATTTGATTATTAACTGCCGCTATACTCTTTTTCTGCTGCCATACTCTTTTTCCAGGCAGACGTTTTGGCTCAGAGGGTAAAGCGTCTGACTGCAATGCAGGAGACATGAGTTCAATCCCTGGGTCGGGAAGATCCCCTGGAGAAGGAAATGGCAACCCACTCCAGTATTCTTGCCTGGAGAATCCCATGGAGGAGCCTACTGGGCTAGAGTCCATGGGGTCGCAAAGAGTCGGACAGGACTGAGCGACTTCGCTTTTGCTTTCGCTTTCACTTCATACTCTTTTTCAGCATGAATTCTAAGTTTTATAACCTCCTTGTTTTTGGTTATATCTGGGCTTTTAAAAAAAATAATATGAGACTAGTTCAATTAACTTTCCCACTGTAAGGAAAGGGTTATAGCTTGGGATAAAAAACATTTTATTTCTTATTTTTATTATTTAACAACTAGTGAAGCAAACTATTTATATACTAAGAAATGCAATTGCTAAGTACATCTAAAGATTTGTTACTACTATTTTATACCAATGGTAGTAGAAAATTGATGAACAGCATTTTCCAGTTTTACTCAGAGAATCAGTTACTGAAAGACTTAATGGAAAGGAAAGGTGAGAATTGGAATAAATTTTATGTGATTTTAATGTGGTAAACTCTTAATGAAAAGTGTATTTTTTAAAAAAATAAGCAATTAACTTAACCACATAGCATGAATAATAATGTCTCATTGAAAGATAAAATAAGATTAACTCGTATTTTCTATGGGGCAGATATTAATTCCAAGAAGAAGGAAGTCAATAATCAAAATTTTGATTTACACCAACAGTTTTAAAAAATTCTGCTCTTATGAAGCCAGGACATAAAATAAATAGAATTACAGCTCAATTCAGGTGGTAGGAAGTTTAAGAGCTATTAATGATTATAGTGGTGTCATTTTTTTTTCCCCCTTCTGAGTAATGAGGAGTGGTCCTCCATGAAATTTTCTGAAATCTGGTGAACTTGAACTGACTGCTTAACATGTTTGACATTAAAGATATTTATTCTAGTGGTAAACCTTGCTGATGTGGACACAGAAAACAAGAAGTGGCTAAAATTTTGGTAGAGTTTCTCTTCAGAGGAAATTAGTCCAGTGGGGCCAAGATCTGTGTTCAGAAAGAAATAGATTAAAACCATAATCCAGAAGGGAAATGGCAACCCACTCCAGTGTTCTTGCCTGGAGAATCCCAGGGACGGGGGAGTCTGGTGGGCTGCCGTCTATGGGGTCACACAAAGTCGGACACAACTGAAGTGACTTAGTAGTAGCAGCAGCAGATTGTTCATTTCACATGGTTAGAGTTTTACATGGAGAATGTGCCCACATATTCTTGGAGAGTCTAAATTCAACATTAACAATATGAGAAACCCCCAAATATCATCAGATCTAGTTCTCATAGATCTTCTGTCTAGGATAGGATAAATTTTGAAGATAAGCTTTTTTTGTTTGTTTGTTTGTTTGTTTGTTTTTTCTGATGAGAATAGTTGAGTCTAAAACAGACAGGATTAATCAGGTTCCAGTACCCCACAACATTCAAGGAGATGCCTCACCCTGGGATGAGCTCATGGTAGCCTTACTATCTATCGCTAGTATTCCCAGTGAGAAATACATAACAGCTGAGCTTTCAAGAGATTCAATATTAATAATGTACTATTTGAAAGAAAAAAAAACAATCTAGAGGGGAAAAAAAGTTGATATGGAAGTTTTAATTTCTTTATAGTCTTTTTATTCTTCAAAGTAGATAGCCATGGAATTTTCCAGGGGTTTTAATGAAATATGTAGCACTGCAATGCAGGTGACACAGAGTTCGATCCCTGGGTCCAGACGCTCCGCTGGAGAAAGGAATTGCTACCCACTCCGATATTCTTGCCTGGAGAATTCTAAGGACAGAGGACACTGGCAGGCTACAGTCCATGGGGTTTCAAAGAGTTTGACACAACTGAGAGACTAACACTCTTCTTCAGTGTGTGGGAGATTATACTGAGATCTGATTTTGTTATTTTTGTGATTAATGGTATATAAAAATTCCAATTATGAAAAGTAGATCATAAAATAGATGACAAGAAGCACATTGTAAAACACTTGAGCCTACAGCTTGATTTAGTGGAGAAATTTTTTAAGCATTCTATTCACTTAAAATAATATTTAGTTTATAAAGTCATTTCCTTTTGAAACAATTATTTCAAAGGACAATTTCTAATATACTAAAGATCATTTTTGAACACAGAGAAAAAGTAGTCCACAGTAAATTTGGTAGCTATAAGAAGGTATTTCAAAGGCTAAAATTGATCGATATTAGACATACCTAGTTTTAACTTAATATCTCTTTGGGGTTAAATACAGGTTATTCCAGTGTTTGCACACTGTATTTGGATTGCAAATATAGTTAATGCGGGAAAAATAACAGAATCAATGTGTAGTTCAGTTAAACGTAATGGAGGTTTGTGTTATAAGTAGGGGGATTGATACAATAGGCATATTCTTTGTGGATGTGTGGTTAAAAAAAAAAAACTAGGGTAAAGGGCAGCTGTGTTCAGCTTTTCTCTAAGGAGTTAAGGCAATGTAAATTTGATTAATTTTCAAATACTTTGCATTATTAATCATTTTATAAATATGTGGTGTTTGCCTCTTACTTCTTGAGAGATTTACATTTTCAGAAGTCCCATTCCAAGCTTGTTTGTTCATTAGTCTAAAAAAAAAAAAAAAGACTTTACATTTCCTAGAACCTTTTAGACTTATTCATTTCTCTTCTTGTGTGCTAAGTTGCTTCAGTTGTGTCCTATTCTTTTGAGACCCCACAGACTGTAGGCCAGGCTCCTCTGTTCATGGTATTTCCCATGCACAGAGGGGTACCATTTCCTTCTCCAGGGGATCTTCTAGATGCAGGGATCAAACCTGCATCTCATGCATTGGCAGGAAGATTCTTTACCACTGAGTCACCAGAAAAGCCCACTGATTGGTTATCAAATACTATAAATTCTATCCAAACCCTTAAAACTAATCTGTATCAAATCAGCTGTTCTTAACAATCATAGACCCATGTTATCAGAATTTCTTCCCAAATCCCACATGTAATCTTTCCCTGAGGTAATTCTGTCTGCACACAGCAATCATATTTAACTTGGAGATAAATTCACAATTAGAATTAATATTAGTCAAATGATAATTTAAAGCTATGTTTCTTTTGGAGTTTACTGCTCCAATTTTAAATGCTTATTTTAAAATTTTGAGTCCTATTTTCCTGCTTTGATCTCTTGAAGCAGACTGTCTTAGGGAGGAACTTAGATATCTACATTTTCTACCATTTCTTCAGGTGATTCTCATGCATGATGATCTTTGAGAGCTAAAATTAATGCTCAAATCCCTGCTCACTGGAATCAGCAGGGCAGCTTGTTAGAAAGGCAGATTACCGTGTGGCCATTTGGAAAATTCTGACTCAGAAAATCTAGAGATAACTCTGTGAATATATAACCCAGATTTTTCTGGTGTAGTGTATTAGAAGCTTGATTTTCAGGATTCTATAGTCTTCAGGATCGACTCCATAGTTTGAAGGTAAATGTTTAATTTCTTAACCTATGGATGTCAATGCTATGCTCAAAAAATGACAGTTATTCAATGTTGTCTAGTATTAGAGCTTTTTTATAGGCTTTACAAATCTGTAATGTTTCTATTTCAAAGCAAAACAGTCTTACCTACTATTGGTCCTACATATATTCCTTCTTTTCTGGTAAAACTGAATCTCTTCCCTTTGGTTTTCTTCAAAAAGATGGTTTAAGCTATTCTATTAGGTAGAATTTGTAAGCAATCTGTTGTAACCCCCAAATTGGGAATCTGATTATAATTGCACTAAATGTCCTTATTAATTTTGGCAGAAATTAACTCTTCAAATTGTTGAATCATCTCATGCACAAACTTAGTGTATTCCTGAATTATTTATTTGCACTTTGTATCAGTATTTTTCTGTTTTTGTCATAAAGATCTTGCAGATTTCTTATATTTGTGTATAGAAATAAAAATTATATCTCAGTGAAAGAGTTCTTTCATTATGACATTTTTCAACTGATTAATTCAGACCTAGGAAGTCATTTCAGAGAAGGCAATGGCACCCCACTCAAGTATTCTTGCCTGGAAATTCCCATGGATGGAGGAGCCTGGAAGGCTGCAGTCCATGGGGTCGCTGAGGGTTGGACATGACTGAGCGACTTCACTTTCACTTTTCACTTTCATGCATTGGAGAAGGAAATGGCAACCCACTCCAGTGTTCTTGCCTGGAGAATCCCAGGGATGGGGAAGCTTAGTGGGCTGCCATCTATGGGGTCACACAGAGTCGGACACGACTGAAGTGACTTAGCAGTAGCAGGAAGTCATTTTCCCCAACATATTTACCATAAAACTACTATACAGATATCTTTTAACATTGTAATAGTGATCTCCTTTTTTTTTTTTTTAGTACATGCATTTCTTCCCTTCTCTTCTTCATATTATATTAGCTAAAATCTTCAGAATAATGTAGAATGAAAGTGTGGATGGTGGACCTCAACTGACATGTCCTGGTGTTTAGCAGCAAAAATAACAGCAGCAATAACTGAAACTTAATAATGCTACAATGTGCCAAGATGTTACAAACATTTCACATGTATTATATCTTTAAATTCTCCTAAGAATACCATGAAGGAACTGAGGCACAAAATGTGCCCAAAATACTAAACCTAGAAAGTGAAGTAGCCACATTTGAGCCCAATAACTTTGCTTAGTTTCATGTTTACACCAGATCAAAGTAGGTTATCCTTATTGTGTAATTAAGAAAATTCCTTTCATAATTTATGCGGAAAATTTACTGTACTATTGAAAATATTTTTATTTAGAATGTTTACATGTAAATTCAAAATAAATTTCACCTACACTTTTATATTACTTTCTAGTTTTCTGCTATCTTTAAAGTTGAGAAATGTTTAGAAATTTCCTTCCAGAAGTTATTTTTTAAAAATTCTATCCACAGTCAATTGCTTGCAAATATTAAACAAAAACCTCTATTTTACTACCATAATTAAATATTCCTTTAATCACTGTTAACAAAACATAGGGTAAAAAATGGTTTCATTGTAAAATATAATGCCAGTAACGTTTTCCTTCTATGTAGTTAGTCTATTTATATTGGAAATTTTAGTATTTTCTCCATGCCCTTAAATTAAAAAAAAAAAAAATTCAATGGACGTATCTATGCATGATACTGGATGCTTGAGGCTGGTGCACTGAGACGACCCAGAGGGATGGTACAAGGAGGGAGGAGGGGGGCGGTTCAGGATGGTGAACACATGTATCACTGTGGCAGATACATGTTGATGTATGGCAAAACCAATACAATATTGTAAAGTAATTAACTTCCAATTAAAATAAATTAAAAAAAAAACAAAGGACGTATCTAAATAGAAAACATTGTTTTATTGATCTTAAATCACTGCAGATGGTGACTGCAGCCATGAAATTAAAAGACGCTTACTCCTTGAAAGGAAAGTTATGACAAACCTAGGCAACATATTAAAAAGCAGAGACATTATTTTGCCATAAAAGGTCAATTAGTCAAAGCTATAGTTTTTCTAGTAGTCATGTATGGATGTGAGAGTTGGACTATAAAGAAAGCTGAGTGCTGAAGAACTGATGCTTTTGAACTGTGGTGTTGCAGAAGACTCTTGAGAGTCCCTTGGACTGCAAGGAGATCCAACCAGTCCATACTAAAAAGGCAAGTGTGGAGTGGTTTCTTTTATTCTAAATTAGTTTACTCTTTACCAAGTACAAATACTTTTGTAGTTTAAAAAAATTAGCTAATCAAAGAGAAAGGCTGTTTATAGAATTCATGTATTAGGAAGAGTATACAAATCTAGAGTATGCTTTTTTTTTTCTAATATTTCATCATCAGGTGTGGTGGATTTTTTAATCTAAATTTTTATCATATTGTATTATTTTGAAAGAAATGTATATGTATATATAAAATGTTACTGAAGTATAAAGTATAAATTACAAATAACACCTTTAAATTTTAAGTAGAATGGATGATTATATTGAATTAAATTAGAGTGAAAGGGTATTAGAGATGGAAAGGAAAAATGAAATATATAGTTCTCTGTAATTTTACAAAAGATAGTGTTTTGTTTTGTTTTGTTTGTAAATCTGACAGAAGTGTAAAATAAATTAGGAGAGTGAAAAAAAGAAACACAAATGTCAAAAGTTATTTTATCTCATTAGAAAGCACAAAAATCTTTTAGAATTCTTCAGGATTGGCTAAGTGTCAGATCACGATACATAAGAAAAATAAACCTGTACCTTTCAGCTTCACAAATGTGGATTTTTTTTTTTTAGAGGTAAAACATTTCTAACTGGTTGATTTCATTTTAGCACTTGCTCAGAAATATTTGCCTAAATTAACTGATGATGAGAAACATTGGTGTATTTGTTAACTACAGCCTTGCAGATTTCCTCTTACCTATGATTTATGGGCCATGGGTATTTCTCAAGGGGTTAAGTTTTAATTACTGATGTGGTTTCGATTATTGAGGAACTTTGAGAAACTTTTTTTAAAGAAGGTTTTGAAATCAGCTATATGAGATAACAAGTGCAGCTGAAAGAATAGAAAGAAAACTATGTTCAAACCTTCTTCTTCCAATTTAAATGGAGGTCACATAAAAAAAAAAGTCACATAAAACCAGCTCTAAGTGAAATGGGGTTTTATACTTTCAGTAGACAGTGAGCTTAAATCTACCTTTCCTATTCTAAAGGATTTAAAAACTAAAATATAGAAATGTTGATCTTTATTTTCTAGAATTTTGCCTCATTTTTAGTACTCAATTTCAAATGTTCTTCTAATTATTAAAGTTACAGGTGAAAACAAATACAAAGATGATATTTTAAAATCATTTATTATCTGGATAAAGTACTATTTCTTAATTACCTCTCTGTAATATGTTAGTGTTAAAACAGAAGGGAATTTATAGTCTTCTTAACCATTTTGTGAAAAAGATATTTTCATAGTTTGACTAAACTCTGAATACCTGACTGGTAAATATATTCAACAAGGAATTCAACCTGTTATCAACCTTTAAGGGAACTTGTGTTAAGGCCATTCTGGTTGACAAATGTTTAATCCCAGAAAGATTACATAATCTTTCAATAACCCATGCTAAAATACAACTTTATCTGCCAGAAAAATTACTTTTATGCAAACTGAAGTCCTTATCATGATTTCCCTATGATTCTTTTTTAAAATTCCCATTGAACAGCCTCAGGCTATTGGCTGTATCTCTTCTCCATTCCATAGTGTGAGAGGCAGGATTTTCTTTCCCATGATGTTTCACCTGCAAATGTTATGTTTCATGGCAAAAGTAATTTGTAGATAGAAATAGTAGTGCTAATAAGCTTACCTTATAATTGAAGACTTATGTTGCCTTTTTGATTTGGGCCCAGTGTCACATTATAAAATTGTGGTGCTATAAGCAGCTAAATTTGTGATTTTCTTATGGCTTCCTGCATGGTTCAGTGGGTAAAGAATCAACATACAATGTAGGAGACTAAGGTTCGATCCCTGGATTGGAAAGATTCCTTGGAGTAGGAAATGGCAAACCACTCCATTATTCTTGCCAGAGAAAAGTCACAAGGACAAGTGGAGCCTGGTGAGCTACAGTCCAGTGGGTCATAAAGAATCAGATACGACTGAGTGACTAAGTACACAAGCAGCCAAATTTGTGATATTCATATGACAACAACAGAAAACTAGTAGGTAATGTACCTAGTAGAGTGTAATCAACACACGGTTCAATTCAGTTGCTCAGCCGTGTCCGACTGTTCACAACCCCATGGACTGCAGCATGCCAGGAGTCCCTGTCCATCAACAACTTCAAGACCTTGCTCAAACTCATGTCCATTGAGTTGATGATGACATCCAACCATTTCATCCTCTGTTGTCCCCTTTTCTTCCTGCCTTCAACTGATCTCAGCATCAGGGTCTTTTCCGATGAAGAAGTTCTTTGCATCAGGTGGCCATGTTGGAACTTCAGAATCAGGCCTTCCAATGAATATTCAGGACTCATTTCATTTAGGATGGATAGGTTTGATCCCCTTGCAGTCCAAGCGACTCTCAAGAGTCTTCTCCAACACCACAGTTCAAAAGCATCAATTCTTTGGCCCTCAGCTGTGGTCCAGTTCTCACATCCATACATGACTACCAGAAAAACCATAGCTTTGACTAGACAGATGTTTGTCGGCAAAGTAATATCTCTGCTTCTTAATATGCTGTGGGTCATAGCTTTTTTCCAAGGCATCAGCGCCTTTTAATTTCATGGCTGCAGTCACCGTCTGAGGTGATTTTCAGTTCAATTCAGTTGCTCAGTCATGTCCGACTCTTTGCTACTCCGTGGACTGCAACACGCCAGGCCTCCCTGTCCATCACCAACTCCTGGAGTTTACTCAAACTCATGCCCATTGAGTCAGTGATGCCAGCCAACCATCTACTCCTCTGTCATCCTCTTCTCCTCCTGCCTTCAGTCTTTCCCACCATCAGGGTCTTTTCAGATAAGTCACCTCTTCCCATCAGGTGGCCAAATATTGGAGTTTCAGTTCCAACATCAGTCCTTCCAATGAACACTCAGGACTGATGTCCTTTAGGATGGACTGGTTGGATCTCCTTGCAGTCCAAGGGACTCTCAAGAGTCTTCTCTAACACCATAGTTCAAAAGCATCTATTCTTCAGCGTTCATCTTTCTTTATAGTCCAACTCTCACAACCATACATGACTACTGGAAAAACCATAGCTTTGACTAGATAGACTTTTGTTGGCAAAGATCTCTGGTTTTTAGTATGCTGTTTAGGTTGGCCATAACTTTTTAATATGCTGTCTAGATTGGCCATAACTTTCCCACCAAGGAATAAGCATCTTTTTAATTTCATGGCTACAGTCAACATCTGCAGTGATTTTGGAGCCCCCCAAAATAAAGTCAGCTACTGTTTCCCCATCTATTTGCCATGAAGTGATGAGACTGATGCCATGTTCTTAGTTTTCTGAATGTTGAGCTATAAGCCAACTTTTTCACTCTCCGCTCACTTTCATCAAGAGGCTCTTTAGTTCTTCACTTTCTGCCATAAAGGTGGTGTCATCTGCATATCTGAGGTTATTGATATTTCTCCCAGCAATCTTGATTCTAGCTTGTGCTTCTTTCAGCCCAGTGTTTCTCATGATGTACTCTGCATATAAGTTAAATAAGCAGGGTGACAATATACAGCCTTGAAGTACTCTTTTTCCTATACAGAACCATTCTGTCATTCCCTATCCAGTACTTACTGTTGCTTTCTGATCTGCATACAGATTTCTCAAGAGGCAGGTCAGGTGGTCTGATATTCCCATCTCTTGAAATTTTCCACAGTTTATTGTGATCCACACAGTCAAACACTTTGGCAGAGTCAATAAAGCAGAAATAGATGTTTTTCTGGAACTCCCTTGCTTTTCCTATGATCCAGCAGATGTTGGCAATTTGGTCTCTGGTTCCTCTGTCTTTTCTGAAACCAGCTTGAACATCTGGAAGTTCATGATTGAAGCAGTGATTTTGGAGCCCTATAAAATAAAATTTGTCACTCTTTCTATTGTTTCCCCATCTATTTGCCATGAAGTAATGGAACCAAATGCCAGGATTGTAATTTTTTGAATGTTAAGTTTAAGCCAGCTTTTTCACTCTCCTCTCTCACTTTCATCAGGAGGCTCTTTAGTTCCTCTTCGCTTTCTCCCATAAGGGTGGTTTTATTAATATCTGAGTTGATTGATATTTCTCCCGGTAGTCTCGATTCCAGCTTGAGCTAGTTACCAATCAACTACTCTAATTATTAACAATATTTCTTGAAGTTTAAGGAATATATCTGGATCCACAGGGACTACTGAATGAGACCCATAATTTGCACTCTAGTTCTTTAAATCAAAAAAATACTTTTTTTGAAATAACTTATTAAAATTCCAGTTTGCTAATTATCTAGCTAGGTATAAGAACTGTGAAGTGTCTGATATTTTATACCACTTCAAAGTAAACTAGTTTACAACAGTTTCATGATGCAGGTGGAATATATAGGAATCTGGTTAGAGACAAAGGATGGTCTTCGAAAAAAATGATACTGAAACAAATGAGCATCCCTATACATTGTTAACTGTGCCCCCTCAAAAAAAAAAAAAAGTATTATTACTCTCAGCAATAGCAATAGTCAAAATCCCAATTCCCACAGAGTAGTTGGAAGGGAACCAGGTGGTGTCTCCTAATTGGTGATTGTGTTACAGGAAAAGGACATCAAACTCAAAGACTCTGAGTCTTTTTAAGTGGTAAGTCTTCTTAATTTTGTCCTAGAAGGAGAAATTGTATTTATTATACTGCATAGTATGCACATCTGCCTTTTGCTCCATAGGAAGCTAGTGTCTCTATCTTCCCAGGCTGCTGCTGCTGCTAAGTCACTTCAGTCGTGTCCGACTCTGTGTGACCCCATAGACGGCAGCCCACCAGGCTCCCCCATCCCAGGGATTCTCCAGGTAAGAACACTGGAGTGGGTTGCCATTTCCTTCTCCAATGCATGAAAGTGAAAAGTGAAAGTGAAGTCGCTCAGTCCTGTCCGACTGTTCATGACCCCATGGACTGCAGCCTACCAGGCGCCCCCGTCCATGGGATTTTCCAGGCAAGAGTACAGGAGTGGGGTGCCATTGCCTTCTCCATTTTATATGCAAATATTTTTGAAAAAAAATAGTCCAAACCAAAATGATAGTGTTCCACTCATTTTTATGGTTACCTTGGTCAGCACCTGCCCCCACCCCAACCTTCAGGGTGTTTCATACATTTGTAATGTATTTATATTGTTTTGTCACATTCTATATTTTATCCTGGAATTTCCTAGTCTCCTAAAAGATATATTTATTTTCATAAACTAAGATCCCCTTTAATTGCTGTAATGTCTCAGATGGTAAAGAATCTGCTTTCAGTATAGGAGACCCAGGTTCTATCGCTGGCTTGGGAAAATCCCCTGGAGAAGGAAATATCTACCCACTTCAGTATTCTTGCCTGTAGAATTTCCTGGGCAGAGGAGTATGGTGGCTACATTCCATGGGGTTGCAAAGAGTCAGACACAACTGAGTGACTAACACTTTCATACTTTTAAGTGCTGTGATTTTATACATAATGTCATATGCCTACCATTACAGTGTCATACAGAATAATTTCACTGTGCCTCAAATTTTGTTTCACATATTCAACCCTTTTCCCCATCTCTATTAGCCCTTAAATCTATTGATATATTTTAACTATTAGTTTTGTCTTTTCTAGACCACTGTATAATTGGAATCTTACCACAAGTAGCCTTTTCAGAATTTTTGGTTTCACAAAGAAATAAGCACTTAAGATTTAACCATGTCTTTTTGTGGGTTGATAGCTCATTTGCTTTTTCCATTTATTATTTATTTTATTGGAATATAATTGCTTTACAATATTGTATTAGTTTCTGCTGTACAGCAAAATGACTTGCTATGTGTATACATATATCCTTTCCCTTTTAAACCTCCCTCCCACTTCCTCCAACCCACCCATCTCACCAAGCTGAGATGTTCTGTATAGCATATCTGTGTGTTATATAGTATATCTGCCATGTATATAACAGCTCCTTATTAGGCATCTATTTCACACATAGTAGTGTACTGTCAGTGCTATTCTCCTAATTCATCTCACCCACATTTTCCCACTTTGTGTTCACATATCTGTTCTCTGTCTGTGTCTCTATTCTTGCCCTGCAAATAAGGTCATCTGTACCATTTGTCTAGATGCCATATATATGCATTGACATGTGATATGTTTTTCTCTTTCTAACTGACTTCACTTTGTATGATAGATTCTAGGTCCATCCACATCACTACAAATGACCCAATTTCATTCCTTTTTATGAATGAGTAGTATCCCATTGTATATATGTACCGCTCCTTTATCTATTAATCTGTTGATGGACTTTTAGGTTGTTTCCATGATTTGGCTATTGTAAATAGTGTTACAGTGAGTACTGGAGTACATGTGTCTTTTTGAATTATGGCTTTCTCAGGATATATGCCTAATATTGGGATTGCTGAGTCATATGGTAGTTCTATTTTTAGTTCTTTACAGTTCTTTACAGTTCTGCATACTATTATCCATAGTGGGTGTATGAATTTACACTCCCACCAACAGTGCAAGAGGGTTCCCTTATCCCCACACGCTCTCCAACATTTGTTATTGGTGAAATTTTTAGTGATGGTTATTCTGACTGGTGTGAGTTGTTACTTCAGTGTAGTTTTAATTTGTATTTCTCTAATAATTAGCAGTGTTGTGTATCTTTTCATGTTTGTTGGTGATCTGTATGTCTTCTTTGGAAAAATGTTTATTTGGATCTCTCACTCATTTTTTAATTGGGTTGTTTGCTTGTTTTTGATATTGAGATGAATGTTGTTGTTGTTTAGTCACTAAGTCCTATCTAATTCTTTTGTGATTGCATGGTCTGTAGCCTGCAGGGCTCCTCTGTCCATGGGATTTCCCAGGGAAGAACACTGGAGTAGGTTGTCATTTCCTTCTCTGGGGTATCTTTCAAACCCAGGAATTGACCCTGTGATTGGAATCCTGCTGCAATCTATATTAAGGAGTGTTCTGCCTGTGTTTCCCTCTAAGAGTTTTATAGTTTCTGGTTTTACACTTAGGCCTTTAATCCATTAGGGTTTTTTTTTTTTTTTTTAATATGGTGTTAAGGAAGTGTTGTAATTTCATTCTTTTTTATTTAGTTGTCCAGTTTTCCCAGCACCGCATATTGAAGAAGCTCTCTTTTTTCCATTATATATTGTGCCTCCTTTGTCAAAGATAAGGTGCCCATATGTATGTAGGTTTATCTCTGGGCTTTCTGTCTTGTTCCATTGATTTATATTTGCTTTTCTGTGCAGTACCATACTGTCTTGATTGCTGTAGCTTTGTATAGTCTGAAGTCAGGGAGCCTGATTCTTCCAACTCTGTTTCTTTTTCTTAAAGTTGCTTTGGCTATTGAAGGTCTTTTGTATTTCCATACAAATTTTTGAATTTTTGTTCTAGTTCCATGGAAGATCCCACTGGTAATTTAACAGGGATGACATTGAATCTGTAGATAATTTTGGGTAATATTGTCATTTTGACAGTATTAATTCTTCTAATCCAAGAATATGATATCTCTCCATCTATTTGTGCCATCTTTGATTTCTTTCATCAGTGTTTTATAGTTTTCTGCATACAAGTCTTTTGTCTCCTGAGCTAGGTTTATTCCTAGGTATTTTATCCTTTTTGTTGTAATGGTAAGTGGGATTGTTTCCTTAATTTCTCTTTCTGATCTTTCATTGTTAGTGTTTCGGATTATAAGAGATTTCTATGTATGTTTGTATCTTGCTACTTTATGAAATTCATTGTTTAGCTTAGGCTTCCCAAATGATGATGGGGGTTTAATCCCTGGGTCAGAAAGAACACTTGGAGTAGGAAATGGCAACCTGCTCCAATATTCTTGCCTGGAAAATTCCATGGACAGAGAAGAATGGCAGAATACAGTCCATGGGGTCACAAAAAGTCAGACATGACTGAGCACACACATACACACAGTTTTCTGGTGACATCTTTAGGAATTTTTATGTACTGTATTAATATAATGTCATCTGGAGACAGAGTTGTACTTCTTTTCCAACCTGGATTCCTTGAATTCCTTTCCACCCCTCCCCGCCCCTCTGATTGATGTGACTAGGAATTCTAGAACTATGTTGAATAATAGTGGCAAGAGTGGGCACACTTGTCTTGTTTCTGATCTTAAAAGAAATGCTTGCAGTTTTTCACCATTGAGAATAACGTTTGCTGTGGGTTTATAAAGAAAGCTGAGCACAGAAGAATTGATGCTTTTGAACTGTGGTGTTGGAGAAGACTCTTGAGAGTCTCTTGGACTGCATGGAGATCCAACCACTCCATCCTAAAGGAGATCAGTCCTGGATATTCTTTGGAAGGACTGATGTTGAAGCTGAAACTCCAATACTTTGGCCACCTGATGCGAAGAGGTGACTCATTGGAAAAGACCCTGATGCTGGGAAAGATTGAAGGCAGGAGGAGAAGGGGATGACAGAAGAAGAGATGGTTGGATGGCATCACCAACTCGATGGGCATGGGTGTGGGTGGACTCCAGGAGTTGTTGATGGACAAGGAGGCCTGGCGTGTTGTGGTTCATGGGGCTGCAAAGAGTCAGACATGACTGAGGGACTGAACTGAACTGAACTGTCATATATTGCCTTTATTATATTGAGTTTGGTTCTCTCTGCTCACTTTCTGGAGTTTTTATTGTAAATAGATATTGAATTTTATTGAAAGGTTTTTCTCTCTGAATAATATTTCATTATATAGATATATCACAATTTCTGTATTCATGCACCTATTGAAGGACTTCTTGGTTGCTTCTAGTTTTGACAATTGTTAATATAGCTGCTGTGACCATGCACATGAAAGTTTTTCTGTGGATATAGTATAGTATAGTGATAGTGAAATTTGCTCAGTTGTGTCAGACCCTTTGCGACCCCATGGACTGACTATACAGGCCATGGAATTCTCCAGGCCAGAATACTGGAGTGGGTAGCCTTTTCTTTCTCCAGGGGATCTTCCCAACCCAGGGATCGAACCCAGGTCTCCTCCATCGTGGCAGATTCTTTATCATCTGAGCCACCAGGGATATAGATTTTCAAATAAATTGAGTAAAAACCTGGGAGTGTGAGTGCCAGATCAAATGGCAAGAGTATGATTAGCTTTGTAAGGAACTGCCAAATTGCCTTCCAAAGTGATTAACTAATTTGTATTCCAACCAGCTATGAATGAGAGTTCTGTTACTTTGCCCTCTAAATCAACAATTAGTATTATTAGTTATTTTTATTTTCTGGATTCTAAATTTTCTAATACCATTTCTTTTTTTTTTAACACCACTTTGATTTGCATTTCCTATTGAAAAATAATGTTGAGCATGTTTTCATATGCTTGTTTTTCCTTTTCATATATTGAGTTGTCTGTACAAATCTTTTGTCAGTTTTTAAATTGGATTGTTTATATTCTTATTATTGAAGTGTGAAATTCTATGAAGGTTTTAGAAACCATTGCATAATAATATATTTGTTTTGTGAATATCTTCAGGTCTGTAGGTTGATTTAGTTCTTTTAATAGTATCTTTAGCAAGTATTTAATCTTAATAAAAATCAACTTTTTCTTTCATGGATAAAGCTTTGGTATTATACTTAAATCTGAGATTACATAAAATTTGCCCTGTTTGTTTATTTATTTATTTATTTTCAGTTTTGGTGGCACAGTGGTGAGCATAGCTGCCTTCTTTTATGTTTTCTTTCAGAAAATTTATAGTTTTGGATTTTACATTTACACCCGTAATCCATTTTGAGTCAGTTTTTGTGAAAGATGTAAGATCTTTTCTGTTTTTTTTTTTTCATTCTAAAAATGCATATATGGATGCCCAACTGTTCTGCACTGTTTGTTCAAAAACCATCCTTCAATGAATTTCATTGGCTTCTTTGTCATAGATTAATTGTCTATCAATTGTCTATTTCTGTGTTCTCAATTTTGTTCCATTAGAATGAAAGACTATTTTTTTTTCACCAAGACCATACTGTGTTGCATATTGTAGTTTTATGATAAATCTTAGAATCATGTACTCTGAGTCCCCCAACTTTCTTCTTCAGTATTGTATTGTGTGTCATAGGAATTTTGCCTTTCCTTGTAAATTTTAGAGTTTGTTGATATCTATAAAGTGCTTAGTAGTATAGTGGTTTAGTCACTAAGACATGTCCAACTCTGTGACCCCATGGACTATAGACCACCAGCCTTCTTTCTCCATGGGATTTTCCAGGCAAGAGTACTGAAATGGGTTGCAATTTCCTTCTCCAGGGGATCTTCTCCTCTCAGGGAATGAACGTGTGTATCCTGCATTAAAGGTGGACTCTTTACCAACTGAGCCACCAGAGTGCTTACTATGATTTTAAATATGATTACAATGAATCTATAGATCAATAAGGAAAGAAATGACAGAACAAGAATGTTTAGTTTTACAATCCATGCACATAGAATATCCATTTGTATGTTTAGATACACTTTTATTTCTTTAGTCAGAATTTTAAAGTTTCCCACATAAAGGTTTTGTAAATATTTTGTTGCATTTATACTTAAGAATTTCCTTTGCTGGTGCTATGTTAAATGGTGTTTATAAAACAGTAATGTCAGCTGCTCATTGCTGGTATCTAGAAGGGTAACTGATTTACGTGATTCATTCTTATAGTCTATTTCTGTACTTCAAAAATTTTTTTTCCATAAACAGTCATGTCACATGTAACACAATTTTATCTATAAAATTTTGCATCTCTTTCTTGTCATATTGCATTGGCTAGAACTTACAGTGTAACATTGACTGGAAGTAGTAAAAGAGGACACCTGTATGTTGCTCTTGGTATTAGAGATAAAATGTACTATGAGATGTAGGTTTTTTGTAGTTGTTCATTTTTACACTGAGAAAGGTATTCTGTATAGGTGTATGTTTTTCTTGTGGTTTTAATTCACAATGGAATTTTTGTTCAAACTCATTTTCTGTATCAACTGATATGATCATACGGTCTATCTTCTTTATACTATTGATAGAGTAGATTATATTGCTTTTTGAAATATTGAACCAGCCTTGCAAATTTGGAGTATATCACACTTTTTTATGGTGTATAATTCTTTTTATACATTTTTGGATTTGATTTCATAATATTTTACACATAGATTTTTGCATCCATGTTCATAAACAGTGTAGTCTCTGATGCTTCTTTCTTTTTGCACAGAAGATGATTCTGGCCTCATTAAATGAGACAGAAAGAGTCTTTTCTTTTTCTATTTTCTAAAAGATATTGTGAAGATTTGAAATCATTTCTTCCTTCTGTGTTTATAAAAATTCACTAATGAGACCAGCTAGGCCTGGAACTCTCTCTTTTAGGACATTGTTAGTCATTGACTCACTTTTTAAATATACATTTATTCATACTATATATTTCTCATTGTGAAAGTTTTCATCTATCAATTTTGAAATATAAATGACATACAGCATTCTATATGCTTAAGGTGTATGGCATGATTTGACATGTATACATCATGAAGTATAACATCCAGTGTTTTATATACATACACAAATAAATAGAAGAGTATTTTCTTTGTGATGAGTTCTCAAGATTTTCTCCAATTATTTTCATATATAGCACACAGCAGTATTAATATTTATCATGTCATGCATTTCATCTCTAGTACTTCTTTATTTTATAACTAGAAGTTATAGAAATATATATAATGTAGAACTATAATTTTATCTTTAACTATACCTTCTGTCTGCCTTCATCCAGCTCCTCTACCCTCCAGCCCCTGATTCTAGTAACTACAAACGTGATCTTTTTACCTATAAATATGATTTTGAAGTGTAATTGACCTCAAACAGTGTTAGTCCATGATATACAACATAGTGTTTTAATATTTCTACATATTTCAGAATTACCACTGTGATAAGTCTAGATATGATATGTCACCATAGAAAAACATTACATACTTATTGATATTCCTCACACTGTATCTTTCATATCTGTGACTCATTTTGCAACAGGAAATTTGTCCATCTTAATCTTCACTTACATCTTTTCTCATTCCCTCCACCTCTCCTCTGGCGATCATGTGTTTTTTCTCGGTATCTATAATGGTCTGCTTGATTATTTTTTATAACCCACAAGAAAATGAAACGATAAAGACTTTGGCTTTTTCTGTCTGAATTATTATAATCTATAGGCCCATCCGTGTTGTTACACATGGCAAACTTTCCCTTTTTGTAGCTGAGTGATACTATACTGTGTATATGTGTGTACACACTGCATCTTTATCCATTCATTTGGTGATGGCAAGGTGCTTCTGTCTTGGCTATTGTAAATAATGCTATATTTAACAGTGCATATATCCTTCTGAAATAATATCATAATTTTCTTTGGATAAATATGTATGTAGTAGTGGAATTGTAGGATCACATGGTAGTTTTATTTTTCATTTTTTAAGGAATTGCTATACTGTTTTAATAGTGGCCCTATCAATATACATCCCCATCAATTTTTCTTTACACCCTCACCAATACATATTATTTGTTGTCTTTTGATGATAGCCATTCTGACGTATGTGAGGTGACATCTCATTCTGGATTTTATTTGCATTCCTCTGATTAGTGATGTTAAACATTCTTTATGTGCCTGCTGATCATTTATATGTCTTCTTTGGAAAATGTTCATTCAGGTCCTCAGCCCATTTTTTAATCAGATTGTTTGATTTTTTTTTGATGTTGAGTTGTATGAGTTCTTTATATTATATATAGGATATTAACCTCTATTAAGTATGTATTTTGCAAATATCTTCCCCCATTCAATAGTTCAGTTCAGTTAAGTTGCTCAGTTGGGTCCGACTGTTAATCCCATGAATCACAGCACACCAGGCCTCCCTGTCCATCACCAACTCCCAGAGTTCACTCAGACTCGAGTCCATCGAGTCAGTGATGCCATCCAGCCATCTCATCCTCTGTCATCCCCTTCTCCTCCTGCCCCCAAACCCTCCCAGCATCAGAGTCTTTTCCAATGAGTCAACTCTTCTTATGAGGTGGCCAAAGTACTGGAGTTTCAGCCTTAGCATCATTCCTTCCAAAGAAATCCCAGGGCTGATCTCCTTCAGAATGGACTGGTTGGATCTCCTTGCAGTCCAAGGGACTCTCAAGAGTCTTCTCCAACACCACAATTCAAAAGCATCAATTCTTCGGCGCTCAGCCTTCTTCACAGTCCAACTCTCACATCCATACATGACCACAGGAAAAACCATAGCCTTGACTAGAGGGACCTTTGTTGGCAAAGTAATGTCTCTGCTTTTGAATATACTATCTAGGTTGGTCATAACTTTTCTTCCAATGAGTAAGCGTCTTTTAATTTCATGGCTGCAGTCACCATCTGCAGTGATTTTGGAGCCCCCCAAAATAAAGTCTGACACTGTTTCCACTGTTTCCCCATCTATTTCCCATGAAGTGATGGGACCAGATGCCATAATCTTTGCTTTCTGAATGTTGAGCTTTAAGCCAACTTTTTCCTTAGGTGATATTGTCATTTTGACACTATTGATTCTTTCCATCCAAGAATGTGGTATATCTTTCTGTTTGTGTCAACTTTGATTTCTTTCATCACTGTCTTAGAGTTTTAAGATAACCAGTCTTTTGTCTCCTTAGGTAGGTTTATTCCTAGGCAGTTTTTTTTTTTTTTTTTAATATGATGGTGTATAGGATTGTTTCTTAATTTCTCTTTTGATCTTTCATTGTTAGCATCCAGGAAATCAAGACATTTCTGTGTATTAATTTGTATCCTGAAACTTTACCAAATTCATTGGTGAGCTCTAGTAGTTTGTTTGTGGTATCATTAGGGGTTTCTTTATATAGTATCATGTCATCTGCAAACATTGACAGTTTTAACTTCTTTCTTTTTCCACTTTGAATTCCCTTCATTGATTTTTCTTCTCAGATTGCTGTCACTGGTGACTTTGTATCAGCAGTGAGCCATAGCCTCCCCCTGCGTCTACAGAAGGACCCTCCAATGCTAGCAGGTAATTCTGGCCAAGTCTCTTATGAGGTCACCTTTTTTTTTTCTGGGGGACCTGGTGTTCATGAGACCTTGTGTGTGCCCTTCAAAAGTAGAGTTTCTGTTTCCTCTAGTCCTGTGAAATTCCTGAGATCAAGCCCCACTGTTCTTCAAAGACAGATTCTGTGGGTGAGCCTCCTCCCATTGCCACTGCCGCTCAGACTGGGCAGCCTGATGTGGTGCTCAGAAAGGTGACCCCTGTGAAAGAACTACTGTGGTATAATTATTTTTTCAGTTTGTGAGTTATCCACTGGTGTAGATGGAATTTGATTTTATCATGATTGAGCCCTTCCTACCATTTCATTGTGATTTCTTCTCTGCCTTTGGATATAAGGTATCTTTTTCAGTAGGTTCCAATATTTCTTGGCCAATGGTTGTTCAGCACTTAGTTGTGATTTTGATGTTTCTTTTTAGAAAACCATGTTGTTCTACTTTGTCATCTTATCTCCTCCCTGCTTTTTATTCTTTATACCTTACTTCTGAGTACATTTAATTCATTATAATAGAATTTTTTTTTGATTCTCTACTTGTAACAGGCACTGTTTTTAAGTGCCAGTGATACACAATTAAGAAAGTAGGCAGGATCTGTGTGCTTTTGGAGTCTCCATTCTCTGGAAGTGATAACCCAATGAGTATAGGAGACAGTGAAAAAGACCAGAGCCAAGTCAGAGGAAATGCTACTGAGATTTTTTAAAAAGTCGCAAAACTTTGGAGTTTTTTAGTCTAATCCTTATTTTGTAAATGGAAGAAAAAAATGGAGTGGCTTGAACTTACCCTAGGCAACAAACCACCTATCCTGGGAGCACACCTCTATTGTTCCAAGTTTGCTTTTCTTTAACTTCTATTTGAACTTCTTATAAATGGCTTCTAAACTTTGAGTGTTATTCAAAGGTCCCACTGTTTAACATAAAGTGAAAAAATTTTCATATGAATAAAAATACTGTAATAAATACAGCTTGTAATTCTCTCTAATATTTCACTTTGCTGTTAGCATTTACCCATTTTGTTACTTATTCTGATACTGTTTTTCTCTGGTGTTTTTATTTTTTATTTTTATTTTTTCATATTTACTTCTCTATGTTTTTTTTATTTTTTTTTTAATTTTTATTTTTACTTTATTTTACTTTACAGTATTGTATTGGTTTTGCCATACATTGCCATGAATCCAGCACGGGTGTACATGCGTTCCCAAACTTGAACCCCCCTCCCACCTCCCTCCCCATAACATCTCTCTGGGTCATCACCGTGCACCAGCCCCAAGCATGCTGTATCCTGTGTCGGACATAGACTGGCAATTCGATTCTTACACGATAGTATACCTGTTACAATGCCATTCTCCCAAAACATCCCACCCTCTCCCTCTCCCTCTGAGTCCAAAAGTCCGTTATACACATCTGTGTCTCCTTTGCTGTCCTGCATACAGGGTTGTCATTGCCTTCTTTCTAAATTCCATATATATGTGTTAGTATACTATATTGGTGTTTTTCTTTCTGGCTTACTTCACTCCGTATAATCAGCTCCAGTTTCATCCATCTCATTAGAACTGATTCAAATGAATTCTTTTTAACGGCTGAGTAATACTCCATTGTGTATATGTACCACAGCTTTCTTATCCATTCATCTGCTGATGGACATCTAGGTTGCTTCCATGTCCTGGCTATTATAAACAGTGCTGCAATGAACACTGGGGTACACGTGTCTCTTTCAATTCTGGTTTCCTTGGTGTGTATGCCCAGCAGTGGGATTGCTGGGTCATAAGGTAGTTCTATTTGCAATTTTTTAAGGAATCTCCAGACTGTTCTCCATAGTGGCTGTACTAGTTTGCATTCCCACCAACAGTGTAGGAGGGTTCCCTTTTCTCCACACCCTCTCCAGCATTTATTGCTTGCAGACTTTTGGATTGCAGCCATTCTGACTGGTGTGAAGTGGTACCTCATTGTGGTTTTGATTTGCATTTCTCTAATAATGAGTGATGTTGAGCATCTTTTCATGTGTTAGCCATCCATAAGTCTTCTTTGGAGAAATGTCTATTCAGTTCTTTGGCCCATTTTTTGATTGGGTCGTTTATTTTTCTGGAATTGAGCTGCATAAGTTGCTTGTATATTTTTGAGATTAGTTGTTTGTCAGTTGCTTCATTTGCTATTATTTTCTCCCATTCAGAAGGCTGTCTTTTCACCTTGCTTATAGTTTCCTTTGTTGTGCAGAAGCTTTTAATTTTAATTAGATCCCATTTGTTTATTTTTGCTTTAATTTCCAGCATTCTGGGAGGTGAGTCATAGAGGATCCTGCTGCGATTTATGTCGGAGAGTGTTTTTAAAGTTTGTGTATATGATTTACCTAGATCAACAATAGCATTGAGAAGGTTAAGATTTCAGTTTTCCAGAAGACAGGAGTCATATAGAGTAACGAACTTAATGCTATTATTTCATTTAGATCCAGATTTTAAAAGGTAAATAATACACTTTGAATATTTAAAAGAAATGACCTATAGATTCAACATTTTGTTCTGTTCCTGTTACTGAGAAATCTTAAATGATTAATATAATCATTTAATTGCCTTATCTCTATAAGAAGAGTGATAAAATAATAATAGTAATAGTAATTAACACAATGCTAATATTTGTTATATGTACTTTTGGTGTAAGAAAATAAGAAATGCATATTAAAAAATTTATGGAATCAAAAATGTATTTAAATGATAAGAGAAGAATGAAAGATAGTCACAAGGGGCAAAAAATGTGAATCATTAAATAAGATGTTTTCTGTTCAAATGACATGGGAGCTATGCATTCGCAATGTTGTCTTAATGTCAAAGACAAAGAAAATCACAGATTTTTAAAAATCGAAGAATCTCTCGTTATTTTTGTCATCTTCCTTCTTTTATAATTCAAAGAGCTTTGAGAAATAAGGCCACCAGCCAAGGTGTCATGAAATTAGAATTAAAACTGGTATTCTGATTTTCTGTGTCTGTATATAATATATATATAATTTCCAATGCACCCTACTGTCTCACAGAGACAAACAACTAGCACATCTAATCTCAGTATGTAGAAGGAAACCAGATAAATGATCATTGCTTACATCCAATTCAGTCTTAAATTCAAATGATTGACATGTTCAAAAATCTACTCCAGGCAATATACTTGCAAAGTCAGATAAAAGACACATCATCCAGTACCCACTAAAAATTTTTGAGGGTTGTGGATTCCCTTAATACAACATATAATGATGTAGATCCTTGGTCAATTTTCCAATAACCCAAAACACTACAATTCTACTCTGTGATTATCAGTATCTACCTCCTTAGTGCCCTTGGCAGCTTGAGAAACATCAGTGGCACTTTGCCAGATTTGACAGCCTCCTCTCATCTGACACAAAACAAAGAAAAATGTGTTTCCCAGATGTATTAACAGCAACAGCTGGTCCCATCAATGTAGGAAAAAAGATAATCCTTTAAAAAAGCAAATGCATAATATGTACTCCAAGGCTGGTACATATCTAGCATTTCAATATGACACAAGTTTCAGCTCTCTTCTGATTTGGCTTTAGTCTCTGATTTAAAGGTTGCCAGCTGCAACAAGAGTGTTTGGAGGAGTCAACCTGGGATTACAGATAAGTCATTCTAAGATGAATGTTTGCTCTTGCTGAACATCAGGATCCTACAAGCCAATTCAAAATGAGTGAAAATGTCATTATGCTTAAAGAAGTTCAATTATAGATTCAAATGCATCTGCTATTCATCACTTTTAATCATTGTCATTGTCTGATAAGAGAACCAAAGAAAGAAAGCTCAGTGTAGTGCTGATGGGTCTGTCTCCAAAAACATTCAATTTGTCAACTCTTTTTTCAGATAGAGAATAAAAATAGATCAAATGGTAGTCTGTGTGCCTTTTAATGACTCAGTCTAGCTGAAAAATATATATTACACAATGCCCAAAAAACAAATACCCCTCTTTTAATTTTTTTTTTAATATCTTGTTTTTCCTTTGCTAAAGGAATTCATAAATCCACAAATTGATCACATATGAGTTTAAGGTTTAATGTACAACATAAGTGTTATAATGTAAAGTTGATACAAAATGAGTTAGTGATCTGAGAAATCTCTTAGGTCAATGCCCCGTTATTGACCCATTTTTATCTTGAAGAGCTGGTAAAGTGACCAAAAATAATGAGGTAAATCAGAGTTTTCATGGAAAAGTTTCACGTAAATACTTTCAAACTATTCTATTATATTAAATTATTTATTTTGTAAACAATGCATCCTCCTGGATTGAAGAAGATTTAATATCTTAATATATCTTGCTCTAGTTGCTGTTTTTTTTATGCCTACCTGGGATCATGCTCACAACAGAAATGAGAATTTTAACTGAGGTAGAAGAAAAAGAAAAGTTTAGTTTGTAGAATATCTAAAACTATAGAAATCATTCACTGAATAACTATTGGAACATATGTTTAAACAATCACTGAAACAAAAATATTATACATTTCATTTCCCATTTTAATTAGGTCATACATCGTTGATTAAGAACATGAAGTTTGTGCAAAACTTCATTGTTAAAATATGTTTAAATCAGCTTGATTATTTATTTAGCCAAATCCTAGCAAAAATAAAACTTCTCAGAATATTTGCCACCTTAGCAAACCATCAGATTCACCATGTACACCATGTCATTCATACACCCATGCTAAGAGCTTAAACAATAAAAAGAGGGTGATTATTGTGAAAGATAGATTTATAAAACAAATTTTTTACTATGTTTTTTTTTCAGATTTTTGCAAAACTGGATATATAAACCTCTTTGTAAAATAGAGTATTGTATGATCCTGATGAAACATTGAATCATAGTTAAAATCATTATTCTGGAATAGAAATTACAAGTAAGATAAAATCACTAAATGACTTGCCTGAAGCAATAATGATCAGCATAATAATTGTGAATAGTTTGAATTGATTTCAGTTATTCATATGAAATCTAGGAAAAGACAAAGATCTTATAGTTCTTTTACAGTACATTTTCACAATATTAACAGAGGCTGATTATTTGGTACATATTACATTTCAGGCACTGTTCTGGATCTTTTCCATTTATAGGTGTAGAATAGAATAAAATGTTTATTTGATAACTGTTCTATAGCTAGAAATTTCCATAACTGGGATTTGAATGACTCAAATCTGAATCTCTCCAAAGCTCATTTGTCCTCACTAGAGATCACGTTTAAGTATAATCCATAAAGAATTTTTTTTCTAGATATTTCACAGAGCATTGTTTTGACCATAAAGGTAATGTCCATACCAAAAATATTTCATTCTTTCATTCACGATTTGTCCCCTTAGACTGAATATTGAATACAATGGTAAAATCAAAACACATGAAACTTGTCCACATGGACCTTTTCTTATTTTATTTGGCTTTTGCTTTTTAGTAAAAGAAACAGATTTCAACCACATAATTAAATAGATATACAATTATAACTGGTGTAAGGGATATAAAGGAAAAGAGCAGCTTAATTTGAGGGTGGCTAGCAAAAGAAACTTGATTCAAGGTTAAGAACTCAGGAAAAGTCACTCTGAAGAAGTGATATTTAACCAAATACCAACTGCAAGAGCAGGGAAGGCCAAGGGAAGAATGAGTCAGAGGAATCTAGAGAGAGGAAACATTGGTTGTTAACCCCTTGAGTTTGAAAGAAGTGGATTATGAACCAAATTAAAACAACAACAAAACAAACAAAAATACTATTTAGATCATCTTGATGGAGGGCAGTTTATCATGTGGTTAGATTAAAGGAGTGGGCAGGAGCACAGGGTCATTATTACTGTAGGTGAGAGACTTAGATATAAAAAACAATATATAAGCTATAAACAAAATTTAACAAAACCAAAGAGTTACTGTCTTAATCACTGAGAGTAGAATTAAGAATTGAGACTTTTCTTTTGTGTCTGTATGAATTTAGAAAGCTCTACCTTGAGGTAACTATCTTCTTTCTTAAAAAGTTCTATTTTAGCACAGATCAATTACATAGGAATGTTGACTAAAGCCCATACACATTTCACTGTGAAGACCAAAAATATCTCAACTATAAATCATCACAAACCTTTTGGTATTTGGCAATAAGTCCTAGGAGAAGATTTTTGAAATATTATTTTTCTTTAAAATTCTTGAAAAGTCTAATTAAATGAATATATTTTTATTTATTATAATCTTTAACAATGTAGCATATATTTTTTAAATTTGTAATGGGAATCACAATTTGTCACAAGATGACTTTTTAGTTTTACAGCTTTTAGCAATCTCACTGATAACACATTCATAGCCTGATTCTCCTTGAGCCCTCATGAATCTTGATTTTACAGCATAAGCACAAATGCAGTAGACATGGTTCTCATTTAAATTATGTGAAATTGATATTGCAATGCATTCAAATGCCATAAAATAAAAATGTACCTGGTCATGGCAGGAGTGTCAGAGGCAGTGAGGATTGAGGCCCATAAGAAAGAATGCTCTAGACTTTACCTTTTCAAAAACTTCAGAATCCTTTCCAAAAAGAATTCTGATACTGTCAAGGTATTTCTAACACTGGATTTTGTTACATTAGGAAGGCTGCACTACCTATTGTAAGTTCACATAACCCACTGAAAGTACAGATGTTTTAAAGTAATCTATTTTTGCTAGAGATCAGGAGTTTGTTTTACATGAAAGTGGCATTAAACTACCTTCTTTTGGGTCTCAGAAAAACCTATTTGCTTCTAATTTATTCCCCAATGACATTAATATGTCTATCATTTCCAAGATAGGGAATCAAACTGTGTAAATGTGAGCAGCTTTCCAGAGATTAACAATGTGTGTAGTTAATTCATGGGGAAAAATGCATGACAAAATTGTCTTTTGAAGCTGCTTAGAATGCTGTTGAAGAACTGGATTCTACACTGCTGTTTCTATTCTGCTATCAGAAAGTGACAGTTAGAAATGCTATTCACTTAGAAATACCAAAGCTTGACCTTTTAAGATTAAGGCCAAAAATATACTCTGAAGTGATTTCTTCAAGTCTATGACCAATAGGCTTCCCTGGTGGCTCAGACGGTAAAGTGTCCGCCCACAGTGCGGCAGACCCGGGTTCGATTCCTGGGTTGGGAAGATCCCCTGGAGAAGGAAATGGCCACCCACTCCAGTACTCTTGCCTGGAAAATTCCTTGGACTGAGAGGCTCCTCAGAACCTGGTAGGCTACAGTTCGTGGAGTCGCAAAGAGTCGGACACGACTGAGCAACTTCACTTCACATGACCAATTGTATTATGTCTGGTTATTAGTGAATAAATAATTTGTTTTACTGATGTTTAGCCTTGTGTACATGCTTAGCCATGTCCAACTCCTTGTGACCCTAAGGACTGAAGCCTGCCAGGCTCCTCTGTCCATGAGATTCTCCAGACAAGAATATTAGAGTGGGTTGCCGTTTCCTTCTCAGGGAATCTTCCTGGCCCAGAATTCTAACCCACATCTCTTACATCTCCTTCATTGGCAGGTGGATTATTTACACTGAGCCACCTGAGAAGCCCTGATTATTTAGCTTTAGTTGGGTAGGTTTTCAGTTCTGCTTATAAGCATAGTAATCCATCCAAGACTGCTTTTTCTACTGAAGTGTAGTTGATGTAAAATATGTTGCAGGTGTACAGTATAGTAATTCATAATTTTAAAGGTTATACTCCATTTATACTTATAAAATATTGGCTATATTCCCTGTATTGTACAGTATATCCTTGTAGCTTATTTTTTATTTACTATTAATTAGAGGATAATTACTTTACAATATTGAGTTGGCTTTTGCCATACATGAATCAGCCATACATATACATTGTTCCCTCCATCTTGAAACTCACCTACTCTCCAAACCCCA
Source organism: Capra hircus (assembly GCF_001704415.2). Taxonomy (NCBI): domain Eukaryota; kingdom Metazoa; phylum Chordata; class Mammalia; order Artiodactyla; family Bovidae; genus Capra; species Capra hircus. The sequence continues at coordinate 76,426,212 of NC_030813.1, forward strand.
TTCCACCCCTCTAGATTATCACAGAGCTTCAGGTTGAGCTCCCTGTGTTAAAGAGCAACTTCCCTTTAGCTATCTGTTTTACATAAAATAATGTTTATGTTTCAATCCTACTCTCAACTGGTCCCACCCTCTCCTTCCTCCCATGTCCAAAGTCTGTTCTTTATGTCTGTGTCTCTATTCCTGCCCTGCACATAGGTTCATCAGTACCATCTTCTAGATTACATAATATATTTTATGCATAGTAGCTTGTATCCCTTAATCCCCTAATTTTATATTGCCCCTCCCCACCACTGGTAACACTAGTTTGTACTCTGTATCTGTGAGTCTGCTTCTTATTTGTTACATTTACTAGTTTGTTGTTTTTAAATTCCACAAACAGGTTATGTTATATAGCATTTATCTTTCTTGATTTGACTTATTTCACTTAGCATAGTATTTATTTGATCACCTTCATAGTCATTACTCTGAACTCAGGTAGATTGTCTATCTCCTCTTCATTTAATTCTTCTGGGGTTTTATCTTGTTCCTTCATCTGGAACCTTCCCCCTGCTGCTTCATTTTGCCTAAGTTGCTGTTTGTTTTTTTAATGTACCGGGTCAATTATGTTTCTAAGCCTTGAAGAGGTGGCTTTCTGGAGGAGACATCCTATGCATACCAGCAGTGCACTCCCCTTGTTACTGAGCTGTATCATCTAGAGATTTTCTCTATGAAGGCTATATGGGTCCTTCTTTTGTAACAGGCTGTCTGTGGAAGTGTCTGATTGTCTTGTCTGACCCCTAGTCCAGTTAGTTGCCAGGCCCTGCCTTGTGCAGAAGCTGCCAGCTGCTTGTTTGTGAGGCCTAGTCATGAGCGACTGGTTGCAGAATCTCTAGTGTCCCTGAAGCTAGTGTTGGCTCACTGTGAGTAGAATCAGGGTCCAGAAGGCTCTGGGTCTGTTGCCTGCTCACTGGTGGGTGAAGCCAGGTCATGAGGGTAGTGACAGACTATTGGCAGGCAGAGCTGGTCCTGGAGTCTGATTGTGGGACCCAGGTTCTTCAGAGCTGGTGTCAGATTGCTAGTGGTGAGGGATCCAGTTTGCGACACAGTTGGGTATGGGGTCCAAGGTTCTATTCTTGTGTTGGACTGCTAGTAGACCGAGCCATGATCCAGCAGGTCCAAGGGCAGGATCTGGCCCACCGTGGGCAGATGGGTCTGTAGGTTGCGGGACTGTGACTTTCTTGTGTCCGGTATCTGCCCCCTGGAAGGTGAGACTGGCACAGAGGCTAGCACATGCTTCCTGGAGGGCAGGGCCAGTGTCTGCTCACTGGTGGATGAAGCTGGGTCTTGGTGCTTTATTAGGGAGGACTGCGTATAGGGGCAGCTATGGGCCCAGTATGTCTTTAGGTATAATGTCTGCTGATGAGTAGTGCTGTGTCTCCACCCAGTTAGTTGACAATTTTGCTTTTTTACTGATCTACGTTGTTGTGGCTGAGTCACTAAGCCTTGTCTGACTCTTTGCGACCTCGTGAATTGTAGCACTCCAAGTGCTATAAACATGACTTTGCCCTCGTTCATGTCCATTGAATCAGTGATACTAACCAACTATCTCATCCTCTGCCACCCTCTTTTTTTGGTTCAATCTTTCCCAGCATTAGAGTCTTTTCCAGTGAGTCAGCTGTTTGCATGAGGTAGCCAAAGTATTGGAGCCTCAGGATCAGTACTTGCAATGAATATTCAGTGTTGATTTCCTGTAAGATTGACTGGTTTTATCTTCTTGCTATCCAAAGGATTCTCAAGAGTCTTCTCCATTACCACAATTCAGAAGCATCAATTCTTCATTGCTCGGCCTTCTTTTTGGCCCAACTCTCAGAACTGTACATGATTACTCAAAAAATCATAGCTTTGACTATACTGATCTTTGTTGGCAAAGTGATGTCCCTGCTTTTTAATACGCTCTCTAGGTATGTCATAGCTTTCTTCCAAGGAGCAAGTGTCTTTTAATTTCATTGCTGTAGTCACATCTGCAGTGATTTTTGGAGCCCAAGAAAATAAAATCTGTTACTGCTTGCACATTTTTCCCTTCTATTTGCTATGAAGTGAAGGGACAAGATGCCGGGATCTTGTGAAAAGTGAAAGTGTTTGTTGTTCAGTCCTGTCTGACTGTTTGTGACCCTGTGGCTGTAACCTGCCAGGCTCCTCTGTCCATGGAATTCTCCAGGCAAGAATATTAGAGTGGGTAGCCATTCTCTTCTCCAGGGGATTTTGCTGACCAAGGGATCAAACTCAGGTTGCCAATATTGCAGGAAGAGTCTGTACTATCTGAGCCACCAGGGAAGCCCATGATCATGATCTTAGTGGTTTGTTTTTTTTTCTTTTAACCTTTAATTTTAACCCAGCATTTTTTTTTTTTTTTACCTTTCACAAACAGAGGATTTTAAGCTTTACTTGTAAAGAAAAATTAATGGGTTGTTTAGTTAGCTATTATCCACAGTATTTGTTAAGTTAAATACAAGGTGGACTTTTGAAAACATTTTCTAAAATGATGTATTTTGATAGCACTTAGTATATCAGAATATTGAAATCACACTTAGAGTGCAGAGAAATACTGCTTTCTTCATCTACAGTAAGAGTTATTCAACATGATACTGTTTGTACTAGATGCTCATACCCAGAAAATACTTCAACAGGTATATTTATGCTGTTATACTGAAATACAGGTTTGAGTGACACAAGATATTTTCTAAGTAATGACTTCAATAGAATTTTGGTAAACAGTTCTTTGTGCCAAATTATTTTCATGCCACATTAAAAGGATTGGCATTTTGTGAATGGTTTGAAATAGATTTTTCCCATTGTCTTTTTGTGCCTTTAACTTTATATTTATGCTTTGGTTTGCATATGGTAAGACTGCTGCTCTAACATTGAACTGAAATTAATTATAAACACCAGGAGGTAGGGCATGGCATTATATAACTTTCAAAAGAGGGGGATGAGCGTGTTGTTTACATTCTCTTAGTTCCCCAGTACACTCAATTAATAATTTTAGATATTCCACTTGGAGCCTAACTAATTCCTTATGATTTTGACAGTTTGAAAGACATTTAATAAAATGCACATCATGCAGGATATGTGTTAATAATTATGTTTTATATTTAGGGAGAAATAAACAAGATACTGGAGGTTAATTTACTGATGAGGGGAGGAAATTTCACTTAAAGAATCCTAAATAGGAGGTCATGTTACCTCAAGGCAAGAATTCAGTTAAAATGGGAGTGCCCTCATATTCTTTATAAAGCAAAACAAAACAAATACAATTTTTTTTTTTAAGAGTCACATTCAGTGGTTGTTTTCAGGAATTTCTATAGTTAGAGCTCCAAGAATAACTAAATCACAGTGGCAAAAAGCGAGAAACAGAAACAATAACAAACAAAACACAAGCCATCATGAATGACAGAATAAAAAGTCAAGGCTAAGATGAACAAAGATTTCAGATATTTAAATTATTAAGCATTGTGTTCAAATATGTTTAAGGCAATAAGTAGAAATTAAAACTGAGTAAAAAGCAAGGGTTTAAGAATTGGCAGGCATATGTGAACACAAGGTAAATGCATACAAACACCGTACAAATTAAACACAGCAATTTTATATGAATAGTATTAACAGTGAACTATGAGAAGGTGAAGAGAATTTGTATCTTAAAAGTTGATGAAAATAAATTATCAAAAAATAACAGAAATGAAGGGACTAAAACTATGAAAACATTTTGTAAAGACATAGAGAGCAGAGAAAATATGTAATATACATCCAGTTGGGGTTTCTGATGAAAAGAGAAAGAAAATGAAAGAGAGTATTCAAGAAAATAGATGAGAATTTTTCATAAATGATTCAGTACAATATGCCACTGATTCCAGTATGCTTCTGAATCCCCTCAAAAATATAAAGATAGACACACACCTAGACACAACAAAATAAAATATAGAACACCTAAGACAAAAATAAAATTCTAAAAGCAGCCAGAAAAAATAAAAAATAAAAAAGAAGATTAACTTCAGTGGAATTGATATTAAAGGGACTACTGAATTTTCCAGTGGAAATAATGGATGCCAGAATACAAAGGAGTAATATCTTAAACACAGTAAGAGAAAAAAAAAGTCAACATCACATGCTACATGAAGTTAAAATACCTTTCAAAAGTTAGAACTAAATAATATTTTAAAGCAAACATTTTAAAACTGTTTACTGAGAAAATAAAAATTTAAAAGATATATATAAAGATAAGGGCAATTATCCTAAACAAAATCTGAAATTCATTTAAGCATACTTTTTAACAGAAATTATAGATGTGAAGATTAATACAGCTCCTATTTTTAAAAATAAAGTTACCATTCTGTATAACTGAAAACAATGAAAGATAAAAAGTAATGAATGGAGAAGATCATAAATTCTTAAATTTTTGTTGAGCTTCAAGTGCCTTTGAGAGATCGTTCCAAAATGCCAAGTACAGAGTTTTATCTGTGGATCAAAACCTCATGAGAGATCCCTGGGATGGAGATAAACTATGTGACTAATATGCTTATTAGTAGTCATTGAGCATAATGGGCATGGATGAGATCACCCAATGAGATGATGAAAAGGATGTAGACTAGGACTTGGCGTTAAGGAACGCCAACATGTAATAAAGAATCTTGCTTGTAAATTGACCATTTGAATTTGGTTTTTAAAGTGATTTTTACTTCTTAGAGATTTAGGTCATATTAATGTATTTCTCTATCCAAATGTTAATCTCAATTTCTTCTCTTCAATGTAATATTGAGCCAAACAATGCTCTAGAGTCCATAAAGCACATAAAATTAGATGCAAGTATAAACTATTACATTATTGAACATATTAGTTAATTCAGTGACTCTTAATTGTATTAATAAAACACATTGAAGAACTGATCCATGATTCATTTATCACTTCTCCAAGGAATGTTGCCAAGCCCACATTACATGATCCTATCAAATTAGCACCCCTGTAATTTCTGAATTCCAATCCCAGGGAGGAAACAGTAGTTCTTCAGCACTGAGAAAACATTATGTAACCTTGACCACCCAAGTTCAGAGTGTGTCAGCTACTAGATGATCTAACTGAAAACAATACACAGGACATCAAATTTGTAAACTATATAGATATAAATTTTATTTTTTTCTTAATGAGAAATGGAATATTCTTGCCATTGATTTCAAACCCAAGATCTTTAGTGTCACTTTTCAAATGCATCCTATTTGTTTCCTAGTTAGCTCCCTCATTTAATTATATGTGCCTTTCACTATGGGCTTCCGAGGTGGCACAAATGGTACAGAACCTGCCTGCCAATACAGGAGACATAAGCAGAACTGGGTTTGATCCCTGGAAGGGAAGACCCCCTGGAGGAGGATACAGCCACCCACTCCAGTATTCTTGCCTGTAGAGTCCCATGGACACAGAGGAGTCTGGTGGGCTACAGTCCATAGGTTTACAAAGAGTTGGACACAACTGAAATAATTTAGCATGAAGGAACTTTTCATTACTTTCTGTGCAAAAGTTCCCTTCTAGACCAGCTAACATGAAAGTTTTCCTCTTCATACATTTTGAATAATTTTTCCTAAACTTTGTAAGTCTTTGCTCTAGACTTGAATCATCTCCACCACTATACCAGCCATCTTCTCCTTCAAATTTTAAAATACCTATTTAAAAATCCCTGGTTGGTGCACTAATTTTATCACTGAACTTTAGTCATCTCAGTGACTAAAGGTAGTCATCTCAGACAGCTCAATGTCTCTTTCAGAACTGAAGTACATGATTTCTTCAATAGGCACTTAACACATTTTCTGTCCTATATTTTAACATCTATTTGCCCTATGACAAATCACCCCCTTCTGTATAAATTTTAGCTACTCTTAATATTTTTCATAAGACCTAATACAATGCCATTCACAAACCAGGAAACAGCAAAATATTCATTATTATCTTTTCTGGTTGATCATTGAATAGTGGCTTGTTTTTCTATCTAATCTATTCACTTTGAAAAACAGCTGATTTCTTAAAATTTGATAGCACTTTATGTATACTTCTTTTAGCTGACCAGTGGGTGAAAGGATCATGGTGGAGACTTCTGAGAAAACGTGGTCTACTGGAGAAGGCAATGACAAACCACTTCAGCATTCTTCCCTTGAGAACCCCATGAACAGAACAAAAAAGCAAAAAGATAGGACACTGAAAGATGTCAGTAGGTGCTCTATACACTACTGGAGATCAGAGGAGATATAATGAAGAGAATAAATGAAGAGACGGACCCAAAGCAAAACAACACCCACTTATGGATGTGATTGGTGATAGAAGTTAAGTCTGATCCTGTAAAGAGCAATATTGTATAAGAACCTGGAATATTACACCCATGAATCAAGGCAAATTGGAACTGGTCAGACAGGTGATGGCAAGAGTGAACATCAACATTTTAAGAATCAGTGAAATAAAAAGGACAGAAATGAGTAAATTTAACTCAGATGACCATTATATCTACTACTGCGGGCAAGAATCCCTTAAAAGAAATGGAGTAGCCCTTATAGTCAACAAAAGAGTCCAAAATGCAGTACTTGGATGCAATCTCAAAAACAACAGAATGATCTCTGAACATTTCCAAGGTAAGGATATAGTATCATGGTAATCCAAGTCTATGCCCCAACCAGTAATGCAGAAGAGGCTGAAGCTGAATGATTCTATGAAGACCTACAAGACTTTCGAGAACTAACACTCAAAAAAGATGTCCTTTTCAGTATAGGAGAATGGAATGCAAAAGTAGGAAGTGAAGAAACACCTGGAGTAACAGGAAAATTTGGCCTTGGAGTACAGAATGAATCAGGGCAAAGGCTAAAAGAGTTTTGGCAAGAGAACGCACTGGTCATGGCAAACACCCTCTTCCAACAACACAAGAGAAGACACTACACATGGACATCACCAGATAGTCAATACTGAAATCAGATTGATTATATTATTTGCAGCTAAAGATAGAGAAGCTCTATACAGTCAGCAAAAACAAGATCAGGAGCTGACTGTGGCTCAGATCATGAACTCCTTATTGCCAAATTTACACTTAAATTGAAGAAAGTAGGGAAAACCACTAGACCATTCAGGTTTGACCTAAATCAAAACCCTTACGATTATATAGAGGAAGTGAGAAATAGATTCAAGGAATTTGATCTGATAGACTGAGTGCCTGAAGAACCATGGACAGAGCTTTGTGGCATTGTTCAGGAGGAAGGGATCAAGACCATACCCAAGAAAAAGAAATGCAAAAAGACAAAATGGTTCTCTGAGGAGGCCTTACAAATAGCTGTGAAAAGAAGAGAACACAAAAGCAAAGGGAAAAAGGAAAGATATAAGCATCTGAATGCAGAGTTCCAAAGAATAGCAAGAAAAGATAAGAAAGCCTTCCTCAGTGATCAATGCAAAGAAATAGAGGAAAACAATAGAATGGGAAACACTAAAGATCTCTTCAAGAAAATTAGAGATGACAAGGGAACGATTTATGCAAAGATGGACACAATAAAGGACAGCAATGGTATGGACCTAACAGAAGCAGAAGATATTAAGAAGAGGTGGCAAGAATACACAGAAGAATTATACAAAAAAGATCTACATGACCCAGGTAACCACGATGATGCGATCACTCACCTAGAGCCAGACATCCTGGAATGTAAAGTCAAACGGGTCTTAGAAAGAATCACAATGAACAAAGCTAGTGGGGGTAATGGAATTCCAGTTGAGCTATTTCAAATCCTGAAAGACGATGCTGCAAGTGCTGCACTCAATATGCCAGCAAATTTGGAAAACTCAGCAGTGGCCACAGACTGAAAAAGGTCAGTTTTTATTCCAATCCCAAAGAAAGGCAATGCCAAAGAATGCTAAAACTACTGCACAATTGCACTCATCTCACACGCTAATAAAGTGATGCTCAAAATTCCGCAAGCCAGCCTTCAACAGTATATGAACAATGAAATTCCAGATGTTCAGGCTGGATTTAGAAAAGGTAGAGGAACCAGAGTTCAAATTGCCAACATAGCTGAATCAGCAGAAAAGCAAGACAGTCCCAGAAAAACATCTACTTCTTCTTTATTGACTATGCCAAAAGTTTTGACTATATGGATCACACCAAGCTGTGGAAAATTCTGAAAGAGATGGGAATACCAAACCACCTACCTGCCTGCTGAGAAATCTGTATGCAGGACAGGAAGCAACAGTTAGAACTGGAGATGGAACAACAGACTGGTTTCAAATAGGGAAAGAAGTATGTCAAGGCAGTATATTAACACCTTGCTTATGTAACTTATATGCAGAGTACCTCATGAGAAATTTGGACTGATGAAGCTGGAATCAACATTTCTAGAAGAAATATCAATAACCTCAGATATGCAGATGACACCACACTTATGGCATAAAGCAAAGAAGAACTAAAGAGCCTCTTGATGAAAGTGAAAGAGTAGAGTGGAAAAGTTGACTTAAAGCTCACCATTCAGAAAAGTAAGATCGTGGCATCTGGTCCCATCACTTCATGGCAAATAGATGGGAAAACAGTGGAAACAGTGGCAAACTTTATCTTGGGAGGCTAAAAAATTAGTGCAGATAGTGAATACAGCCATAAAATTAAAAGACATTTGCTCCTTGGAAGAAAAGTTTTGACCAACGTAGGCAGCATAAAAAGCAGAGACATTACTTTGCCAACAAAATCCATCTATTGAAAACTATGGTTTTTCCATTTTTCATGTATGGATTTGAGAGTTGGACTATAAAGAAAGCTCAGCATCAAAGAATTGATGCTTTTGAACTGTGGTGTTGGAGAAGACTCTTGAGAGTCCCTTGGACTGCAAGGAGGTCCAACAAATTCATCCTGAAGGAGATCAGTCCTGGATGTTCTTGGAAGGACTGATGCTAAAGCTGAAACTCCAATACTTTGGCCACCTCATGCAAAGAGCTGATTCATTGGAAAAGACTCTGATGCTGGGAGGGATTGAGGGCAGGAGGAGAAGGGGATGACAGAGGATGAGATGGCTGGATGGCATCACTGACTCGATGGACATGAATTTGGGTGAACTCCGGGAGTTGGTGATGGACAGGGAGGCCTGGCGTGCTGGAATTTATAGGGTCGCAAAGAGTCGGACACGACTGACTGAACTGAACTGAATGTTAATTATGGGATTATTTCTGTAGTATACATCTCATCCACATAATAATAAGCTTTCTGAAGCAGGCATCATATGTATTTTTGGTCTAACGTTGTATTCCTATTACTGTCTCACAATGCAGCATACAGTAGATAATCAGTGTTTGCTGTGCTAAGTTGCTTCACTCACTTCCAACCCTGAGACTCTGTGGTCCATAACCTGCCAGGCTCCTTTATCCATTGATTCTCCAGGCATGAATATTGGAGTGGGTTGTCATTTTCTCCTCCAGGGGATCTTGTCGATCCAGAGATCAAAGTTCCATCTCTTATGTCTCCTGGATTGGTAAGTGGGTTCTTTACCAGTAGTGCCACCTGGGAAGTTCCAGATAGTCAATGAAAAGAAAAGAAAGTGAAAATGAAGTCTCTCAATCTTCTGTGACTCTGTGACCCCATGGACTGTGGCCTGCCAGGCTCTTCCATCCAATTATCTTAAATGTTTATGTCATCATCTAACAAGTTTATAGCTACACTAGCTTACTGTAGTAAATGTTCCTAATATTTAGAATTATAATAAATATACAACATTCACAAAGTCAGCTTAGGTTCATGAAAATCCAAGGTATCTCAGAGCTTTACAGAATTGTCCCTATTACAATTAATATTTCAATTGGATAGTAACTGATAGCTTCCCTAACTTCTATCTCATCTTAAGACCAACCAGAGAAACTTCCAACTTAGGACCAACCAGGGAAATCAAATATGTTCCACTAACCAATCACACAGGATGCCTATTTCTAATGAGCCGACCTCTAACTTCCTCATGTCAATAGCCTCCAATCAGTGCGTAGCTGGAGTCTTCCTCTTTTTCACTGTAAAGTTTTCCCACTCCTCTGCCTTTGAGTCTCAATCAAACACAAATGATGGTGACTGACTTCCTCACTATATCAAGCTCTGAATAAGCAGCTTTTGCTTGTTCTTATTTGGTGGTTTAGTCATCATGTTGTGTCCAGCACTTGTGACCCCATGGACTGTAGCCCATCAGGCTCCTGTATCCATGGAATTTCTTAGGCAAAGATACTGGAGTGGGTTGCCATTGCCTTCACCATGTGCTCGTCCTGACCCCGGATTGAACCCCAGTCTCCTGCGCTGCAGGCAGATTCTTTACCAGCTGAGCCACCAGAGAAGCTTCTTATTTGACTGGTCTTCATTTGTTTCCAAACAACAAAGTCCTGAATAATCTCTGCCTACTATCTAGATGTTTTTGATTGGTTTTACTCTATAACTAGAGTTCTGTTCCAAAACTCAAAACTTGTATTGCTACTGATCTGCATATTTTTCAGTGGGTCCCCATTGCCTTGGGAACTGAACTAAAGTGCCTCAGCTGATCACACAAGTCTGCAATCTCAAGTCTTACCATTTCCCCACATAAAACATCTTGCTGATTTCATAATACACGAACACTTTCATTTCTCCAATTGTTTAAACAATCTGGTTTCATTTTTTTTAATGAGTTTATCTGCTTTCTCCACCTGTTTAACTTTTTTCTTTTCCTTTAAGACTGGGTTTAGCTTTTTCCCTAAAGAATTTATGTCACCAAGTTTTGACTTTTTCTCATTTATTCTCCAATAAAATCTTGAGGTTATTTCTACTTCACACTATTAAGATCAAACTTTTTTTTTCTTTTATTAAATTTTTATTTTTACTTTATTTTACTTTACAATACTGTATTGGTTTGGCCATACATTGACATGACTCCACCACGGGTGTACATGCATTCTCAAACATGAACCCCCCTCCCACCTCCCTCCCCATAACATCTCTCTGCGTCATCCCTGTGCACCAGCCCCAAGCATGCTGTATCCTGCATCGGACATAGACTGGCAATTCGTTTCTTACATGATAGTATACATGTTTCAATGTCATTCTCCCAAATCATCCCACCCTCTCCCTCTCACTCTGAGTCCAAAAGTCCACTATACACATCTGTGTCTTTTTTTGCTGTCTTGCATACAGGGTCATCATTGCCATCTTTCTAAATTCCATATATATGTGTTAGTATACTGTATTGGTGTTTTTCTTTCTGGCTTGCTTCACTCTGTATAATCGACTCCAGTTTCATCCACCTCATTAGAACTGATTCAAATGTATTCTTTTTAATGGATGAGTAATACTCCATTGTGTATATGTACCACAGCTTTCTTATCCATTCATCTGCTGATGGACATCTAGGTTGTTTCCATGTCCTGGCTATTATAAACTGTGCTGTGATGAACATTGGGGCACATGTGTCTCTTTCAATTCTGATTTCCTCGGTGTGTATGGTCAGCAAGATCAAACTTTTTAATATATTCTTTTATCTATATATGCCCAGTGAATCTAAAGTATTCATATTACTTTTCAGTATAAAAATACTTGGCAGTTTTTTATTTTCATCAATAATTATATACCTCTTATCCTAACAGGTAGCATCAAAAAGACCTAATAGAAATAATGCAGTAAATATGTTCTATAGGGTTTGTTGAATTTTGGGCTTATTTCAAGTGCTTCCTCCTATTCACTCAGGACCATCCTTTCCCAGACTCTAAACCACTGAGAATAATAGCTTAAGCCCATATCATTTTGCTGCCTGGGGTGGACTAGATGTTTGCATTGTAGAAGTAAGCCTTATTTTTCTATCTCTATAAAAGTATACCAATCTACCACATGATCTCATTTTATGATTTCTCCCACCACTTAGAAATTGAATGAGGCACCTACCATAGGGTGTGAGATCTGGCTTCCTGACTAACTAAGGAAAGGTTAGCACCTGAATATTAGAATTGAATAGGAAATTTTCCCTCATAGGGAAACATTGACCATTGAAAAATAAGTCTATACAGATTTTGGCAAATGGATTTGCCCTTTTCCCTATCTCCAATTGCTTATATCATGTAGGGAGATAAGACCTATATTGCAGAATGGATGTACCTGCTGAATAGCTAGCTGCATCTTTTCACATTTATTGGTGAATCTGATAAAGTATCACTATCAAATCAAAGGATGCTCCCCATCCTTTCCTATTTTACCTTCCATTTCCTTCATTCTGGTTACCCTTTGATTGTTTTTCCTAAATCAAAAACCAGTGATAATCTTTGCCTCAGGTTTTGTTTTCTGAGGATCAAGGTCTAAAGTAGGATGGATATAAATGTTAGCCCGCAAGAAGAGCTTTTAATTTAAATGAGCAAAAAATATTGTGTAACCAATAGTAACAGAAATATTGTCTTTGTCAACATGAAGCTTTTATCCTCTTTATATTTTTACATATAAAGTCAAAATCCCAAGAATTTTTTCATATACTTATTATTCAGTTATATGTAACCTGTGTGTACTTGTATGTACAGGTTATGTGCTAAGATAGTGAAGAATCTCAGTAGTTATCTGCTAAGAAAAGTAAAGTTAGTAATGTATTTACATAAGAAATCAATTTTAGAGGGGTCTTTTATTCCAGATATATTTGGAATGGGTTCAAAGGATGGAAAACCTAGTGATCCCTGATTCTGTGAGCCATGCTGGCATCACAGGCAGAGTCTCCGAACATGAGCTACGTGCACATCTCACTTCCTGCTTGCCCCTTTCTGTGTTAGTCCTTGAAAACCTCTGATATAAGGCTTTGAGGAAAAGCATGAACAAAAGGTATAATCAAGTACAGAAAAGCAGACATTTGCTGCAATTGATGCCTGACAAAGCTGTAAACCATTCATGAACACTGGAGACATATGCTTGCCACAGTAGGAGTAAATAGGCCTGCTAGCGCAGAGCCCATGAAGCCAGGGATCCTGTGGAGTCTTTTGTAAGCTCTATATAGAAAGGGAGGTGTTTGTTGTGTCCAAATGTGTACAATGGTTGCTTATATTTATTTATTTATTTTAATATAAAACCCATCAGCTCTATAAGAGTGGCTGTTTATCAATATTGGCACTCTGGAGGCACCTTAATCTACTTGAAATAACATTGAATTTGATGCCAAGAAATGCTTCAAACAGAGAAGGCAATGGCACCCCACTCCAGTACTCTTGCCTGGAAAATCCCATGGATGGAGGAGCCTGGTTGACTTAGCAGCAGTAGCAGTAGCAATGCTTCAAAAGAGTATTTCTGTACACAGAGAAAGGTGGCAGTTCAGCAATACTAACTTCACCGGACAGGAAGAAAGATTTTCACTGAAATGTCAGCATTAGGCTCTGTGTGGCTGGCTGAGCTCTCCCTGTTATCAGTGTGAGTGTATCAGGATGAGAAAAGAAACAAAAGTTCATTGCTAGATGGTAATATGAACTTCAAAATGAGCAATAAACTTGTAACTTCTAAACACATCAATCCATAGGAGTCTCATCAATTTTTCAAAATACAAAAACATTCTAAGAAAAGTGACCCTTTTATACAAAATTAAGAATGGATATTCTAGTGCACTATTTAAATGTATACTAGTAGTATGCTTTTAAAACTTTTTAAATAGCAATGTAAATTTAAAAAAAGTTTATGTATTTTTTAAACTCCTGGTATCATTTGAAATCTGAAGCCCTATAGGTAAGTGAGAGAAAGTAAGCAGCTGCAAAAAAGGTATTAAAATGACTACTCTGGTGGCTCAGATAGTAACGCATCTGCCTATAATGTGGGAGACCCAGGTTTGATCCCTAAATTGGGAAGATCCCTGAAGAGGAAAACGACAACCCACTCCAGTACTCTTGGCTGGAAAAATCCCAAGGGTAGAGGAACCTGGTAGGCTATAGTTCATGGGGTCGCAAAGAATTAGACACAACTGAGCGACTTCACATACATACATACTGAATATCTATATGCCCATTTTGATAAAGACTTTTTACTTAGTTTATCCTAGGACGCAGAATATTGATGAAAAGCTCATGGTTACTTCTCGAACACAGATGTTCACAGTGAAACGGGAAATTTGAAAAATTTTTTCCTCTATGTCAAAAAACATAATATAAGTACACTCATCTGAACAACAAAAACATACAAATCAAAAAAACCTCCAAAAATTAAAAGTCTAGGCTAAAAATAAAAAAGAAAGAAAGAAATCACCTGCACACTTTCATGAAAGTAGTATGAGGCTTGAATTTTTGAAGAATGGAATGAAGTGTATTTGATAAAACATACTATCTAAACTTGAGGCTTCCCTTGTAACTCAGTTGGTAAAGAAACCGCCTGCAATGCAGGAGACCCAGGTTAGATTCCTGGGTAAGGAAAATCTCCTGGAGAAGGAAATGACAACCCATTCCAATATTCTCACCTAGAGAATCTCATGAACAGAGGAGCCTGGCATGGGGTTGCAAGAGTCGAACACGACTTAGCAACTAAACCACCACCACTATCTAAATTTATTAACTTCCAGATGTTCTTCAAGTTTTGCTTTATATTAAATATTTTAAAATAAATAACAGAGTATAAGATCCATCATAATTATACTCCAGATTATGTTCCCACATTCATCCCTCTCATTCATGTACCAAATTCTTTGGTCAAATCACTTTTCTCCAGACCGTACAACATTTTATTTATCTTTGCCATTCTTTATATTTAGTTCACATGACAGTCTCTTTCCTGTTCTTCCCTCATCTGTTCTGTCTCCTTTTTCATCCCACCACTCCTACTCATTTTTAAAGGTGATACTTCCTGTATAACTTCCTGAGATCATCCCACATCCCTTTCTTCTGCTAGGCAGAGAGAATTTTTCCTGCAAATATATCCCATTTAAATTTTAATTGTGCCTTTATTGCCCTTATCATCCTGTATTATTGTTATTTGCTGCTACCTTATGTTGCCTGAGCCCTTTGTAGAGGAAAAAGATAAATCTTGATTATTTATGTATATTCTGCTCCTCCTTATAAGATAGCACATGGTTACAGGGCAGTAAATATTGTTGGAGTGATAAAAATTAATTTTTATTGCATGTCACTTTAATGTATAGTTTCTAATAGTCAGTTAGCTCTTGTTTCAAAATAGTTTCTTGTAAATGATTTTGTCTCTGTATGTCTGAGAAGACTTAGTTTTCACAATAATGATGGCTTAATTGAACATACAATTCTAGGGTTATAATTTTCCTTCAAAATTTTGGATATAACAACATCTTTTTCTGATAACCAGACAAAATTATAGGGAAACATTTATCTTGCTGCTTTTAGCCAATATCCTTTCTTTTTCAAATTGTTGTCACTTTTTGGCCCAAATGCTTTGTTCTTGTCATTCACTTGGCCACATTTTACTCTGATGTGCCTCTCTGTCCATTGATTCATTGATCATTTCTGTGATTTCCTCATTAAATCATTCTAGTCATGTTCTACAACCATTTTTGTTGTTGTTTAGTCACTCAGTCATGTCAGACTCTCCGACCCCATGGACTGCAATATGCCAGGCTTCCCTGTCCTTCACTCTCTCCCAGAGTTTGCTCAAACTCATGTCCATTGAGTTGGTGTTGCAGTCCAATCATCTCATCCTCTGTTGCTCACTTCTCCTCCTGTCCTCAATCTTTCCCAGTATCAGGGTCTTTTCCAGTGAATCAGTTCTTTTCATCATAGTCTTCTTTAAACAAATTATCAAGTTTTATTTCTACTTGTTAAAAATGTAATAAAGTCCCTGTAGAAGTAAAATGATTTTTGAGGGCTCAGGATTGCATGTAACTTCACTTTCTAAATAATAAAATTCAATGTTATGCATACAACTGCCCCTCAAAACAAAACTCTCCAATCAATCAAATGATTGAACAATAGTCTGCAAGTCACTCAACTTTGCTATTACCATTTTCATTAAAATAGATTTAGTACTGGATGAAAAATTTTCTAATTTTTCACACCATGCATCCCTTTAATAAATGACACTGGGTTATTCTGAATAATTGTGTATTGTTGAATTTATGCAGAAGTACACTGGGTCACCAATAAACTTTTTTTTTTAATCGAATGATGTATTGATCAAAATCTTGTCTGATTTCTCAGTTTGGAAAAATTTAATTTATTAGTGCTCTGCTAGCCTGAGAGAGTACTTTTCCCCATGCTCATTACCTACCTCATTGCATCCCGAACAAGTAAAACAAATTTTGCAATGGGAAAATGGCTTTTTTAATGGTAATATGAAAAATAGGACTGAGCATATTTTAATTTCAAATATACTAATTAACTATGATAAGGAAATTAATCTCAGTTTTCTTATTGTAAAAACTCTTCTTCATAGGATTGTTGTTAGAATTTAATGTGAATAATAAGTAAAAAATTTGACATGGTGGTCAACCTAAGCATGACTATCTAGAAGAAAGTAAAATTTTTATAATTATTTTCTGTATAAGCCACTCTTAATTGGATAATTAGATAAGAGTATTTAATGAAAAAAATTGCTTTTTTTAAAATGGTGTATTTTAGAGGACATTCTTATTGAAGTATAACATTGTTTTACAATATGTTGTGTTGGCTTCTGCTGTACAACAAAGTAAGCCAACTATAGTATTAGTATTAGTCACTCAGTCAAGTCCAACTTTTTGTGACCCCATGGACTGTAGCCTGCCAGGCTCCTCTGTGCATGGGATTCTCTAGGCAAAAATACTGGAGTGGGTTGCCATTTCCTCCTCCAGGGGACCTTCCCAACTGTACATAAAGGAGACTTTATTAATGTGCACTAGAGGATACCCCTGGTTAACTGTCATAGAAAACTGTCTCTTGAGCCTTTAAATTCTATACCAATTCTACATCTCTGATTGGCCGACTGTTTGTTTCTTTATTTAGGTTTTAAGGTGAATGACCTGCGGCTATTTGTTTCCATCAACCTGACTGCGAATCTAAAGGTGCAGTTGAAATGTCTATTTTTCTTGCCATCCTCAGAAGAGATTGCTGCAGATCCAGTCTATGATTCTCATTCTTTTCAGCTTACAATACAAATAGCTTATTATTTTTTGCAACTTATGTCTTATAATAAAGCAGTGCTGAAAAATTAAATAGAAGAATGTTCAGTTGCTATATAGGTTATGAAAATGATTTGCTGGAGGTGATTTTTAAGCTTGATTCTAAATAGATTCATGAAGAACAGCACTTGGAAGATGTGGTTCAAATTTTACTATTTAAGGTATCTTGAAATTATAGGCTCACTTTCCCCAAAATTTCAAAAAGCATAGAGCTGAGGCTCTTAAAGGTGTAACAGTGATAAAAGCTTTCATAGTCATTTCTAAAAAGCAAACTTCATAGTTTTCTGTCTCCAATGGTTCTCTAATATACTTGTAGAAGGAAGGCAACAGAAAACCAAGAATAAAAATAGCTGAGCTCTCCACTATGTACACATAATTCCCTTTTCTCTTGGACTCCCACTTACCCCACCCCCACCTTCTCATTTTACCCGTTTATGTTATCACAGATCACTGAGCTGAGCTCCCTGAGCTATACAGCAACTTCCCACTAGCTATCTATTTTACATAGTGCAGAATATATATGTCAATCCTAGTTTCCCAATTCATCCCACCCTCCTCTTCTCCTCCTGTGTCCACAAGTCCATTCTTTACTTCTCCATCACTATTTCTGCCCTGCAAATAGGTTCATTAGTACATTTTCTAGAGATTTCAGAGGAAACAAGTAATTTTATCCCCACTTGTTGAGCCTTTTAGGGCAGACTTAAGATGTATTATTAGAACCATAGTTTTTTCAGGAGAGTTCAGAAAAGAATGCCGAATAACTGTAAACTTGGTGAAATCTAATTGTATTTCTGTTTTGCTAAATAAACTATTTGCCTCCCCCTTCCTTTGCCATCCTCCTCCATACTTAGGGGTGTTGCCAGTGATTTGACAATTTGTTCGTAATAGGGAGAATAATGTATAATCAAAACTTGATTTCATGCCTGATTTGATTACAGGGTACTGATTAAACCAATGCTAGCAAATTCTATTTAATTCAGTAATTAGGAGGGGGGTAATTTCCCACATATCTTTGAGAGAGCAATCACTGTAGGTAAAACTCCCTATCCTTTAGGTTGCGGAGGCCTGAATCAGGCTTTAAATAATGTATTCAGTCTTTCAAATGTAAATTTATTAACAGACTTTTAGGTTTTCCTGAGAAACTGGGATTTTAGGTCCCTCAGTAAATGAAAGCAAAGCTATCTCCTTGTCTCTTGGGTTTAATTACATTTATTACTTCAGAGCTTTGACAAGTCCCATTATTACATTTCACTTTTTTGAAAAGTGGCTCTATGCTAAGCCTAGTACCTGACATAGCATTAGATATCTTGCCCAGTAGGTTTGCAAGTTAATTCATTAAACCAAATCATTTTCATTAGAACACTAGCCTCATGTGTTACTATTAGCACTAAAATAAATCATTTTATCCTGTCCATTATGGTAAGTATTCCATCTGATATATTTATTAAGTTAAAGTGTTCTCTCAAATTCTCATGTCCAATTATTCTTGTCACCACTCACTATGCTGATGACTCTCTCAGGAAGCATTACCTATAAAGATAAATTTCAACTTTGTTTCTTTGTATTGATGTTCCTCCACAGTCTGGTCACAGCTTCCTTTTCCAACTTCTTCCCCTACTATTCCATACCTAAATCTTCCTCAGAAAGCAGACTGTCCTATTTATGTATGAAGCTTTGCTAGGAACACTTCAGCTGCCCCATACTTCTTCCTTTATAAAGAAGGCTTCACCTCTTCTTAGGTAAATCCTATGCTTTCTCTGTGGTCAGATCCAACCCTACACCTTTCATGAAGATTTACTCTTCTACTTCTCATCTGTACCTCTCCTTTGCAAAGAATATTTAAATGTTTCAGAGGAAAATAGCATTGTAATAAATCTCCCAGGATGCTGGGAGAATAGGCTATACTTAGATTAAAATTTGAAACCACAAAATATGGGTAAATGTGTTTGGATAACTTGTTGTTCACTGGTTCATTTATGTCTGACTCTTTTCTACTCAGTCAGCTCTTTGCATCAGGTGGCCAAAATATTGGAGCTTCAGCTTCAGCATCAGTCCTTTCAATGAATATTCAGGTTTGATTTTCTTTAGGATTGACTGGTTTGATCTCCTTGGTGTCCAGAGAACTCTCAAGAGTCTCCTTCAAAACCACCGTTCAAAAGCATCAATTCTTTGGCACTGAGCCTTCTTCATGGTCCAACTCTCACATCCATACATGACTACTTCAAAAACCATAGTTTTGACTATATGGACCTTTGTTGTCAAAGTACAGTGACATAAAATCAATGATTCACTACTTATATGATTTTCATGTATATTAGTATAATTCTAATAATACTTATTAATATATTTGCAATATTCTTAGAACCAAGGATTTCAAAACTCAGTCCTTGATTTTAGATGCTAACAATACTAAGAAAAAGAGATATGGCATTATATAGCTGTAAAATAATGTGCACTCAACTCACTTAGCTCACATACAATTGTGATGAATTCTTATTGTGTGAATTTTAATAGGCTACAGTCACTAGTTATTCAATCAAATACTAATCCAGGTGTTGCTCTGAAGGTATTTCCATAGCTGTGACTATAATCAGTTGACTTTAAATAAAAGAGATTATTACAGATAATCTAAATGTGCCTGATTTAATCACTTGAAATGCCTTAAATCAGAGCTGAGGTTTCCCTGATAAAGAAGACATTTTCCCCTGTAGAAAGTAGTTTCAGTCATGGCTAGCAATGTTCCAGACTGCCTTTCTTGACAGTCTGCCTCAGATTTTGGACTTGCCCAGCCAAGCTCTAATATCCTGCAAGGTGGTGTCCTACAATTGACCTCTTGGTTTATATCTCCTGCTGGTCGGTTTCTATGGCTGAATCTTGAATCAACTGTGCACACTCAGTGTGTGTGTGTGTGTGTGTGTGTGTGTGTGTGTGTGTGTGTGTGTTTGCATTTGTGTATAAATATGTAATATGTAGGTTTATATGTACAACACACATATCTATTAGAATAGGTTGACACTTTTTTATGCTTAGAGCAAAAGGGTGGTCAGCAATTAGCCAAGTGAAGAAAGTGGGGGCTGGACAGAGTGTTACCAGCACAGGAACCAGTTTAACAAAGGCCTGGAGATCAGAATGAGCAGAATGCTAACTTGAAACATATGATGAATATGGAGCCAAGATTGCAAGTTGAAGATGGGCAAGAGACTAAACTAGTATTGTCTAGGTCCCAGGGAATTTATCCTTGCAGAAAAATTTGTAATAAATTGAAACCTTGATCTATACCTTCTAGTGTATGTGACCTTGGGCAAGTCCCTTTAGCTTCATAGAATCAGAACCCCCTATTCATTTTGCCTTGAATAATAACTTTCGTAACACTACTTTAGGGCTTCCCTGATGACTCAGTGGTAAAGAAGGAGATGTGCCAAAGCACGAGATATGAGTGTGATCCCTGGGTCAGGAATATCCCCTGGAGAAGGAAATTCAATGGACAGAGGAGCCTGAAGGGCTCCATTCCATGGGATTGCAAAAGAGTTGTACACAACTTAGCAACTAAATGGCAACACTGTTTTTAAAAATACATAAAGAAGTGATTTGTTATCTAAAGTTAAACATGTAGTAGGTACAGCCAGGAGAGTTGTTTGGTAAAAGAGTATCCAGGGCTCTCTAGTAAAAGAGAGTAGCACCTGAGACTTATTATTTAGGAACACAAAAGGTGACTTAAACCCATGCTCACCACCATATGCTGGCATCTGAGAATGCTTCAAAGGCAACAACCAGGATAGAAAAGTACACTTTTCAAGTTCCTGAAACCGTGAGTACAAGGGGGCATTGGTGGCCTATTATTCCCTAGAGTTTGGAGTTTCCTTTATGTAACTCTAGGCAGAAGAATTATGTTTTCTCTTGATAAAGAGGGATAGTTTATGACCACAGGAATATTTCCTTAGCATGTTAAATTTAAATGTAATTACACATACCATTGTTTTCAAGTGTACAATATAATGATTCAATATTTGTATATATTGGAAATAATTATCACCACAATAAGCTTAGCTAAAATCCATCAGTATACAAGTTTTCTTTCATTGATGTGAGCTACTCCATGAGGAGCTTTCAAATATACAGTACATGAACCCCCCTCCCACCTCCCTCCCCACAACATCTCTCTGTAAGAATTAAAGATTTTAAAATTTAAAAAATAAAATAAAATAAAAAAGTCTCCCGCTAAAAAAAAAAAAAAAAAAAAACAAATATACAGTACAGTGATATTATTAACTAGGGTCACCATACTCTATATTTCAACCCTGTGACTTACTTATTTTATAACTGGAAGCTTGTATATTTTGAGCCCTTTCACACATTTTGCCCAACCGACCAATCTTTTCTTTGTATATAATGAGCTTGTTTTCTTTTTACCTCCAGATGCCACTTGTAAGTGAGATCACACAGTATCTGTCTTTGTCTGTCTGACTCATTTCACATGGCGTAATATCATCAAGGTCCACCTATCTTGTTACAAATTGCAAGATTTCCTTCTTTTTATGGGTAACTGTCCATTGTGTATATAGCAGTTTTCTATATCTATTATTCTGTTGATGAACACTAGGAACATTTTCATATCTCTACTATGATAAATAATGCTGTGCTGAACATGGCAATACAGGTATCTTTTAGAGTTTGTATTTTCGTTTTCTTAAGATGAATACACAAAACTGGAATTGCTGGATAATACAGTAGTTCTTTTTTTTTTATTTCTTTTGAGGAAACTGCATACAGTTTTCCATAGTGGCTACCCAAATTTAGACTTCCACCAACAGTTCACAAGAGTTCCCTATTCTCGGCACCCTCACCACATGTGTTATTTCTTATGTTTTTGATAGTGGCTATTCTAACAGGCATGAAGTAATATCTCATTGTGGTTTTGATTTGCATTTCCCTTACCATTAGTGATGTTGAGTATATAACTCTCATCTGACTACATGCCTTCTTTGGAAAAAAAAAAAAAAATCTGTTCAGGTTCTTGTGCATTTTCTTTTTTTTTTTTTTAAATTTTATTTTTTGTTGAAATATAGTTGATTTACAATGTGCTAATTACTGCTGTTCAGCAAAACAATTCAACTATATACTGTTGTTTTTATTCAGCCACAAAATCACCTCTGACTCTTTGTAACCTCATGGACTACCCCACGCCAGGTCCCTCTGTTCTCCACTATCTCCATGAGTTTGCTCAAATTCATATCCATTGAAGTGGTAATGCTATGTAACCATCTCATTGTCTGCCATCCCCTCCTTTTGCCTTCAGTCTTGCCCAGCATCAAGATCTTTTCCGCTGAGTGGACTCTTTGCATCAAGTGGTCAAACTACCAGAGCTTAAGCTTCAGCATTAGTCCTTCCAATGAATAAATCAGGTTTGATTTCCTTTAGGATTGACTGATTTGATCTTCTTGCAGTCCAAGGAACTTTCAAGAGTCTTCTCCAGCACCACAGATTGAAAGCATCAGTTCTTCTGTTCTCAGCCTTTTTTGTGGTCCAAGTCTCACATCCGTGCATGAGTACTGGAAAAACCATAGCTTTGCCTATCTGTACCTTTGCTGGCAAACTGATGTCTCTGCTCTTTAATATGCTCTCCAAGTTTACCATAGCTTTCCTTCCAAGTAGCAAGAGTCTTTTAATTTCATGGCTGCAATTACTGTCCACAGTGATTTTTTAAGCATTCTTTTCAATTACAGTTTATCATAGGATGTTGAACATAATTCTCTGTGCTGTACAGTAGGACCTTGCTGCTTATCTGCTCCATATATCTGCTCCATATATAAAAGCCTACATCTGCTAACCCCAATCCCCAACTACATCCCTCCCCTAATTCACTCTCCCTTGACAACCACCAGCCTCTTCTCTATCCCTGTGATTCTGTTTTGGTTTCATAGATATGTTCATTTGTGTCACGTTTTAGTTTCCATATGTAAGTGGCATCATGTGGTATATTTATCTTTCTCTTTCTGACTTACTTTACTTAGTATAATCTCTGGATGCATCTATGTTTCTGCAAATCCCATTATTTTATTCTTTTTATGGCTGAATAATATTCTATTGTATATTTGAATGACAGATGTCTTTTTTTAATTTTTATTTTTAATTTTAGGGTACTTGCATCTGAATATCGTGATGGTTTCCACTATACATCAACATGAATCAGCCATAGTTATACATAGGCCCCCACAACCACGCCTGCACCTCCCTCCCCATCCCCCTCCTTTAGGTCATCACAGAGCAACAGCTTTGGGTTCCCTGCATCATAAAGCAAATTCCCACCAACTATCCACTTTACATATGTTAATGTACATGTTTCAATATTATTCTCTCAAGTCATCCCACCCCTTCCCTCCTAAACCATGACCATAAATCTTTTTTAGGTCTGTGTCTCCTTTGCTGCCCTGCAAATAGGATCATCAGTAACATCTTTATGGATTCCATATATATACATTAATATATGCTATCTGTCTTTCTCTTTGTGACTTAGTCCATTGTGTATAATAGGCTCTACGTTCATCTACCTCATTAGAACTGATTCAAATACATTCCTTTTTATAGCTGAGTAATATTCCAATGTGTATAGTATCACAAATTATTCTGTCAATGGACATCTAGGTTGCTTCCATGTTCTAGCAATTGAAAATAATGCTGCAGTGAACATTGGGGGAACATGTGTCTTTTTTACTTATGATTTCCTAAGGGTTTATGCCCAGTAGTGGAATTTGTGGGTACGACATCTTCTTTATCCATTCATCTGTTGATGAACTTTAAGTTGTTTCCATGTTTTGGTTATATGAATAGTGCTGCTATGAACATAGAGGTGCATGCATCTCTTTGAATTATAATATTGTTCAGATATATACTCATGACTGGAATTGCTGGATCATATTGTAACTCAATTTCTAATTTTCTGAGGAACCTCCAAACTGTTTTCCACAGTGGCTGTACCAACTTATATTCCCATTGACAGTATAGGAGGGTTCCTTTTTATCCACATCCTCTTCCGCATTTCTTATGTGTAGACTTTTTAATGGTAGCTATTCTGACCAGCATGAGGTGGTACCTCATTGTCATTTTGATTTGCATTTCTCTAATAATTAGCTCTGTTGAGCATCTTTTCATGTGCCTCTAGGCTATCTGTATGTCTTCTTTGAAGTAATGTTTATTTAGTCACCTGCCCATTGTTGAATAGGGTTGTTTGGTTTTTATTGTTGTTGTTGAGTTGTATTGCATTATTTGTAAATATGCTTTCCCATTCTATACGTTGGTGTTTTCATTTTGCTTATGGTTTCCTTTGATGTTCAAAAGTTTGTAAGTTTAATTAGGTCCTCTTTTTTTGTTTGCTTTTATTTCTATTGCCTTAGGAGACTGATGTAAGAAGACATTGATATGATTTATGTCAGAGAATGTTTTGCCTATGATTTCTTCTAGGAGTCATGGTATCATGTCTTATATTTAAGTATTAAGTCATTTTGAGTTTACTTTTATGTATGGTGAGAGGGTATATTCTAGCTTCATTGACTTACATGTGACTGTCCAACTTTCCTGTCTTTCCCAATGGCTTAGCCATGAAGAATCCACCTTCAGTGAAGGAGATGCAGCAGATCCAGGTTTGATCCCTGGGTTGGGAAGATCCTCTGTAGGAGTGCATGGCAACCTACTCCAGTATTCTTGCCTGGAGAATCCCATGGGTAGGGGAGCTGGGTAGGCTAGAGTCCATACGGTCATACAGAATCAGACGTTATCTAAGTGACTTAGCATGCATGCACACATGCACATTCAACTTTCCAAGACCACTTGCTGAAAAGATTATCTTTTTCTCATTGTATATTCTTGTCTCCTTTGTTGAATATTGACTCTAAGTGTTAAGGTTTATTTCTGGGCTCTCTATTCTATTCCATTGATCTGGATGGCTTCTTTTTGCCATTGTTTGTGTGTGCGTGTGTGCTGATACCATACTGTTTGTATTTTTGTCTGAAGTCTTTGTATTTTTGTACTATTGTCTGAAGTCTGGGAGGGTTACGCTTTCTGCTTTGTTCTTTTTCTTCTGGATTGCTTTAGTAATTCTGGAACTTTAATGTTTCCATATGATATTCAAGATTATTTGTTCTAGTTCTGTGAAAAATACTATGGGTAATTTGGTAGGGGTCTCATTAAATCTGTAGATTGCTTTGGATAGTATGGCCATTTTAAAAATATTGATTCTTCCAATCTAAGAGCAGGAGATATCTTTCCATTTCCTTGAACCATCTTCAGTTTCCTTTATTCACGTTCTATAGTTATCAGTCTATAATTCTTTCACCTCCATGGTCAGGATTATTCCTAAGTATTTTATTTTGGAGGGTGTGATTTTTAAAGATTTTTTTTTTTACATTCCTTTTTTATTTTATCAGAAAGCTTACTGGTTTTATTTCTTATCAGGAAACTTATCAGGTACTTAATTGTTAGTGTAAAGAAATGAAATTATTTCTGAATGTTTATCTTATATCATGCTGCCTTTCTGAATTCACTTATCAGTTCTAGTAGTTTCTATATGGAATCTTTAGAATTTTCTCTGTATGATATTATATCATCTGCATATAGTGATAGTTTTACCTCTTCCCTCCCAATTTGGATTCGTTTTCATAGTTGAATTGCTGTGTCTAGAAATTTCAATAGTGTATTGAATAGAGAGGTGAGAGTGTCTTGTCTTGTTCCATCTCTGCCTTGTTCCAGATTTTAGCAGGAAGGCTTTTTGATTATCTTTAAATGGATTTTTTTTTTTTTTGCTATTGAGTTCATTAATTTTCTTAACATATTTTGGATATTAACCCTTAATAAGATATAATTTACAAATATTTTTCTCCCATTCAGTAGGTTGCCTTTTCATTTTATTGATAATTTCTTGCATTGTGCAGAGGGTGACATTTTTAAGAGAAATGTCAAGAACAATTAATAGTTACAGTGGAACAGAAATAAACCATGACTATTAAAGACAGAATGCATAAATCTGATTATCCTATATTAAAAAGACAAAACACTCATGAGATTAAGAAAAGGGTTTAAATCTGCTAAGATGAAAGCAAATATCTAAGTGTATATTTGCCTACAAACACATATGCATATATGTCCATTTTTAGTCAGTATCTCAAAAGGTTTATGACCCTAAAAGATTAAGAATTACTGAATTTTCTTCTCTTGTCCATTGCGAACACTTTTATCATATTATCTATGTTAGACAAATTTCTATCATGGTCCTCATTTTTTTATGCTCTCATTATATGCTCTAAAGATTTAATGTGACTCTTTGTTCTCTAATCCTAAAAGAGTCATTCATTCACTTCCAAACATTTAGTCAGTATGTGTACTCAGTCAGTAAGTCGTGTCTGACTTTTTGTGACCCCATGGACTCTATGTAGACCACCAGGCTCCTCTGTCCTTGGAATTTTCCAGGCAAGAGTACTGGAATGGGTTGCCATTTCTTCCTCCACAGAATCTTCCAACCCAAGGATTGAATTCATTGCCCCTGCATTGGCAGGTGGATTCTTTACCACTGAATCACCTGGGAAGCTATTTAATTAGCACTTACATTGAAACATAAGCTTTTCTATATGCTGGGATATGAAGATGAGTAAGATTTATTGAGTTACTGAAGAAATCCCTAGCCTGTGAGAATGTAAACAAAGAAACAAAAAAAAGTTGTATTTCTCATAATCCTCTGATGTTCCACAGACTTTAAATCAAATTAATAAAATCACTGGAAATAGAAGATGTTCTCAGTTTGGATTCTCTGAATGAACAGTACAGTTGATCACATGGTCTTAAGCTTCCTAACCTCAATAGTGACTTTCTTTTTGATCTCTTGTAAGTGTACTATTCCGTTTCTGCTTTCTGTGTCTTGGTTTGAACTGACTGACATTGTCCATAGAGAAGGATTTCCACATTGAGTTAACGACATTTATACATAAGTCTCTTTTGCTATTGGTCTGCTGTCAGGGTATCTGAAGGACTTCCCTGTAGCTCAAACGATAAGGAATCTGCCTGCAATGCGGGAGACCAGGGTTTGATCCCTGGCTCGGGAAGATCCTCTGGAGAAGGGAATGGTAAGCCACTCCAGTATTCTTGCCTGGAGAATGCCATGGACAGAGGTGACTGTAGGGCTACAGTCTGTGAGGTTGCAAAGAGTTGGCCATGACTGAGAGACTAACACACACACAGGGTATTTAGTAGACTGGAGTAGGGGAGGTTGCATTCTTTTGTCTCTGGATTTTCTTCAGGGAAACCACACCCTCCCATCTACTCATTTCCAGAATTAAGAAACATTTCTCTCTGCTCACTTCAGTTTCCCAATTTAATCACTGATGAAATTGTAGGAATTGTTTATCCAAAGTGACTTTTCAGCAGGTTTTAAGCTCTTAAGTTCACCCCAAATTTCAGCAATATTGTCAACAAATATATGTGTACTATATGGACTATATATCTGGACTATAATTTGCAAATAACTTTTTTGATCTAAAATCAGATCCTAGACATCTGCCCTTGATTTTTGCTTGTTCATTCGAATCACACAATAATCCTGTGATTTAAGGAAGAAATGTAGTTCTACTAAATAAAGACACAGGCTTCTACTATATAAACTTGCCCATGTTTCATGTATTATGCCTATTTGTTTTATCAAAGTGTCTTCATTTAAGCCAATAATCTACCAATTTTGGACTGCCTGGTGATTCTGCATTGTTCATAATACTGCAACTTTACCATTACTGTGGTATATCTGAATAATAGAAAAGTGTATCTTTGGCTTGTCTTTTCAGGTTTTTAAATAATTCTAAAAATGTGGTCCTTGAAACAGAGGATAAATCAACCTTTTAATGACTGTATCATGGAATTTTAAAAATACATGTAACCGAAAAGTATCAAATTTCACAAAGCAGCAACTATCAACAGCATGGGATTGTTCTCTGATTTATACTGCCAAGCCTAAGGCAGCATTCCTCATGATTTTTAAGGGAATTGAAGTAAAACACAATGAGAAAGATAATGTGAAATGTATATACCATTTCCCATGAAGACAATCTGGGCTTAGAAATATTTTGATGAACTTCAAACAATTCAATTTTATATCTATCATGCTATGAAAATCAATTCATATTTTAGAATTATTATTTTAAAATTCCTTAAGGAAATGAAGGGTCCAAATCAATTTTGTGATTATCAGCTACATCATCGTAAACTTTGGATATATGCATTGTTGACATAATGTAATCCATTGTACATGAAAATTATAGCTAGTCAAAACAATAAGGCTTCTTTTAGGCAACAGTGCTTTAAACATTTTAAATAAGTTGGTTCTGCGAGCTAACATAGGTTACTGTAATTAATTAGAGTAGTGCAGTTCATCCAAGGTATCATAATTTTTTATAATGTCATTCCTGAGAGATTAGGAATTGCACACATTTTTGATAGGCCCTTGTATAAAGGAAAATAGATTACATTTTCATAGCAAAGTGTTTTAGAAAATTTATTGCTTAATAAAATATCTATTCCTTTGCTGTTTTGATCTTTTCTTTCTAATACAGTAAAGTATTTTTTCAGCAAGAACACTATAGAAAACTCTTGAGAGAAATCTTCAACAGGAATCTGAGCTTTCTTCTGAAGACTAGGGTTTAGAGAGGGAAAATATGTGCTTGAAAAGCAAACAAAAACCACACAAAATCTCTTTAAACCAAAGGAAAAAATATATATATAATATATGTCTTTCATTTTCTAAAATCCTTACAATGATTATTTAGTGCTATTCCATAATTTATAAACTATCCTTCCTTTATGAAAATAAAACATTCTTACATTGTTTTGCATATTAGTCTTTATCTTCCTTGCTGGCTCATCTTTTATTTTTTTTTTTTATTTTTTTTTTCTCACTGCAGAAGACTATGTTTTGCAAGGAGAAAGGCCTCACCATCACTTCTTTAAATTTTTTTCTCTGACACTTAACAGGGCCATTTTACAACTTAGAATATTGACTTCTATCTCCTATTTCAAACACGCTTTTAAATTACATGATTCCTAATAAGTCTTTAGAGGATGACATCAGACTCATCTATGATGTCTTTTATCTCTCAGTTCCCCTACTTATTGGGACAGGATTAAACTAACCATTAGTATAATGTCTCACACTTAGATGGTGGTTAGAAAATGGGGAAAGAATTGGATTCCATTTTTTCCTACTAGTTATAATAAGAATACATTTTTTATGCTCTTTTATCTTTATTCAGAGTCTGATGTTTGACCTTTTCCAATCTTTTTCTCAGGGTCCTATTTTTACATTCATTCAGTTCAGTTCATTAGCTCAGTCGTGTCCAACTCAATGCAACCCCAAGAACCTCAGCACACCAGGCCTCCCTGTCTATCATCAACTCCCAGAGTTTCCCAAACTCATGTCCACTGAGTCGGTGATGCCATTCAACCATCTCATCCTCTGTCATCTCCTTCTCCTCCTGCCCTTAATCTTTCCCAGCATCGGAGGCTTTTTAAATGAGTGAGCTCTTCACATCAGGTGGCCAAATTTTTGGAGCTTCAGCTTCATCAGTCCTTCCAATGAACACCCAGGACTGATCTCCTTTAGGATGGACTGGTTGGATTTCCTTGCAGTCCAAGGGACTTTCAAGAGTCTTCTCCAATTGAGAGTTCAAAAGCATCAATTCTTCAGCGCTCAGCCTTCTTTATAGTCCAACTCTCACATCCATACATGACCACAGGAAAAACCGTAGCCTTGGCTAGATGGATGTTTGTTGGCAAAGTAATGTCTCTGCTTTTTAATACGCTGTCTACGTTGGTGATAACTTTCCTTCCAAGGAGTAAGTGTCTTTTAATTTCATGGTTTTAATCAGCATCTGCAGTGATTTTGGAGCCCACAAAAATATTCAGCCACTGTTCCCACTGTTTCCCCATGTATTTGCCATGAAGTGATGGGACCGGATGCCATGATCTTTGTTTTCTGAATGTTGAGCTTTAAGGCAACTTTTTACTCTCCTCTTCCACTTTCATCAAGAGACTCTTTAGTTCTTTGCTTTCTGCCAGAAAGAGTGGTGTCATCTGCATATCTGAGGTTATTGATATTTCTCCCAGCAATCTTGATTTCAACTTGTGCTTCCTCTAGTCCAGCATTCCTCATGATGTACTCTGCATATAAGTTAAATAAGCAGGGTGACAATATACAGCTTTGACATACTCCTTTTCCTATTTGGAACCAGTCTGTTGTTCCATGTCCAGTTCTAGCTTCCTGACTTGCATACAGGCTGCTCAAGAGGCAGGTCAGGTAATCTGGTATTCCCATCTCTTTCAGAATTTTCCACAATTTATTGTGAGCCACACAGTCAAAGGCTTTGGCATAGTCAATAAAGCAGAAATAAATGTTTTTTCTGGAACTCTTTTGCTTTTTCAATGATCCAGAGGATTTTGGTAATTTGATCTCTGGTTCCTCTGCCTTTCCTACTTCAAACCAGCTTGAACATCTGGAAGTTCACAGTTCACCTATTGTTGAAGCCTGGC
Organism: Capra hircus; assembly: GCF_001704415.2. Taxonomy (NCBI): domain Eukaryota; kingdom Metazoa; phylum Chordata; class Mammalia; order Artiodactyla; family Bovidae; genus Capra; species Capra hircus. Next base: position 76,456,868 of record NC_030813.1, read on the forward strand.
TTGGAGAATTTTAAGCATTAGTTTACTAGCGTGAGACGAGTGCAACTGTGCGATAGGTTGAGCATTCTTTGGCATTGCCTTTCTTTGAGATTGGAATGAAAACTGACCTTTTCCAGTCCTGTGGCCACTGCTGAGTTTTCTAAATTTGCTGGCATATTGAGTGTGGCACTTTCACAGCCCCATCTTTTAGGATTTGAAATAGTTCAACTGGAATTCCATCACCTCCACTAGCTTTGTTCACAGTGAGGCTTCCTAAAGCCCACTTGACTTCACATTCAAGAATTATTCCAAATGAGTATCAAGAAAAAATATATAACTTTCAAAATTGTTTTATTGAAAAAACTTTTTCATTGGTTACTTAATTAGCCTTGTTGGTTTCCCACGTAGAGGAATATGGACATGAGTTTGAGTAAGCTCTAGGAGTTGATGATGGACAGGGAAGCCAGGTGATCTGCAGTCCATGGGGTTGCAAAGCGTTGAACACAACTGAGTGACTGAAATGAACTGATCCTGCTTGAGAACAGTTTCTCCTTTTTCAAAACTTTCTGACTAATCCTGTTATCTTAAAATGTATATTATGGTAGTGAGTGTGGTAAGATCTTTCTGTTGTTAGATCTAATCCCATTATCTTAACATATGTTATTGGAGTGGATCTAGTAATTGATAAGACTAGTGAGTGGGGGCATTCTCCGTCCCCCTTCTGATGTCTATATCAGAAGCTTTCTCTGTCCTTTTTTCGCATTATTAAAACTCTGCTACACAAAAGCTCTTGGGACTAAATCTGGTCCGTCCCAAAGCTAAATCTTCTTTGGAGATCATGAATCTGACATTGTTCACTGTAAGTTATCAATGTGTGTTAGTCACTTAGTTGTGTCTGACTCTATGTGATCCTATGGACTGTAGCCCACCAGGCTCCTCTGTCCATGGAATTCTCCTGGCAAAAATACTGGAGTGGGTTATCATTCCCTTCCCCAGGGGATCTTCTCAACCCAGGGATTTAACCCATGTCTCCTGCATTGCAGTCCAACTCTTTACAATCTGAACCACCAGGGAAACCCAGTTTTATCATATATGGGTGTTAATGCTCATCAGCTAATAGATATTTAATACTACTACTTTTTATCTGGAAAAAAATTTAAACTCTTGTGTGTTTTAAACAAAATTTTATATTCATTCAGCATTCCTCTATTTTTAAGTGTCTAGAAAACTATTTTATAATGGTCTAAAAATAAATTCTAACAGCTGCATTAGTGCTTTTATCTTTTTCCCTATGACATGGATCTTAAAATAAGACTCTTTAAGTGAAATAGGCTAAGCAGGACAAACAGAGATGCCCCAAAACATGAGCCTGTTTTGAACGGTACATATGAAATTCACACTTTGATTCATCAAAGTTTTCTCGTTTTGGTTTAAAATTTTCCATGATTGTACAAAAAATAAGGAAAAGTTTCTTCAACAATAAAGCCAAGAACAAACTGACCAAACTGAAAAATAACTTGGAAGATAGCAAGAAGGAAAAAAGCTAAATCATCATTTGATCAAGGAAACATAACCCTGTAGATAGGGATCTAACAAATCTACATGTAAATGGTTTTAAGTGAAAATTTAAATTGAGATTAGTTGAAAAGTTGTTTTGGAGCTTTTTAGACATAAAAAACGAGCTCTATTTTGGCATTAAAATATCATCCAAATAAGACCTATACAGAAATCACTCAAAAATCAATTAAAATACATCAAAATGTGAAGGAAGTGATATGTTGCACTTTATCCTAGAAAAACTCAGATTGGAATATGGTAGACATTAAAATACTCAGCTCGTATTTTATCAGCAATACCAAATACCCAAAAACTAGTTTCATATAGTTAATGTACATGGTAATATTGGTAAATTGTTTCGTTATACATAAACAGTTCTACCTAAGATATGTGTCAAATATTTAAAAACAGTATATCTCTATTTTTGTACAGAAGAAAGTTAACAATAATATTGCCCAGTGATGCTGTCCCATACTACTACAAAGTTTTTGTTTTCTTGGAGAGTGTGTATAAATTATATTATCAGTAATGTAAAAATAGGTGACTTTTCTTCCCAGAACATAATCAATCTAATTATCTTCTATAATATATCCATAACAGCCTGTGTAGGAATTAAAATAATGATTTACTCTTTGCATATTAAGACATAGAAATGTAATGACCAACTGTCAGATCAATGAGCACAGACTTAAGTATTCAGTATTTAAATTCCAAACAGTCCTGATTAAGATTCTCAAATTCATACTTCAAAAGACTATTTAAAATAACACAATGAGCACAATATGGGGCAAAATTATAACTAGATTTATCAATCAGTTAAATTTAAAACATAAACTAATCATAGGTGCTTATAGGCAAACATTAAAAATATAAACTGAGTTTTCTTACCAGAGAATACACTTGCTTGCTCATCTAGGTGCTATCTCTCTTTTTTTTCTTCTTCTCCCCTTTGCCTTGATTATTTTTTCACTGAATGTTACAGAGCATATTGCAGAATCAAATAACTTTCCATCACAAGGATCACCATTTCCCACTGTTTAGTTCAGTCGCTCAGTCGTGTCTGACTCTTTGTGACCCCATGAATCGCAGCACACCAGGCCTCCCTGTCCATCACCAACTCCCAGAGTTCACTCAGACTCATGTTCATCGAGTTTGTGATGCCATCCAGCCATCTCATCCTCAGTCGTCCCCTTCTCCTCCTGCCCTCAATCCCTCCCAGCATCAGAGTCTTTTCCAATGAGTCAACTCTTTGCATGAGGTGGCCAAAGTATTGGAATTTTAGCTTTAGTGTCAGTCCTTCCAAAGCACACCAAAGACTGATCTCCTTTAGAGTGAACTAGTTGGATTTCCTTGGAGTCCAAGGAACTCTCAAGAGTCCTCCAACACCACAGTTCAAAAGCATCAATTCTTCGGCCCTCAGCCTTCTTCACAGTCCAACTCTCACATCCATACATGACCACAGGAAAAACCATAGCCTTGACTAGACGGACCTTAGTCGGCAAAGTAATGTCTCTATTGTGGTAACATTTGGCTTTTCTAGATTCAGCAGCTTTGGTTTGTCCTTTGTTTTTAGCTCTTCCTTTTTCCCTCTTCCTCTCTACCTTGCCTTTTTGCTCTTACCTGATTTTCTTCAAACTCATCTGAACTTTATTGCTTGCTCTCTCTTTCCAATGCTACTTCCTACCTATCTACATTTCCTTTGCCCACATTTCTTTTTGTTTCAAGAACTTTGTTGTGGGCTCAAGCATTCCTTCAGATGCTGCTCTTCTCCTCAGCTAGCGGGAAATACTCTTCAGGAAAATACCATCACAGAATTTTGAGAAGAAATACTGTCCATTGCCACCAGGAGGGCAATCCTTGCCAAGAATCAAAACAAATCTTCTATAATGTTTGCAGTTTCTTCAGTGTAAAGTGAAAGTGAAGTCGTTCAGTCGTGTCTGACTGTTTGCGACTTCATGGACTGGAGCCTATGGGGTTTCTCCATCCATGGGATTCTCCAGGCAAGAATACTGGAGTGGGTTGCCATTTCCTTCTCCAGGGGATCTTCCTGACCCAAGGATCAAACCCAGGTCTGCAGCATTGGAGGCAGACGCTTTAACCTCTGAGCCACCAGGGAAACCCAGGTAATGCCCAACAGGATAAGTGCTACATATCAAACATGGCAGCTCCAAGGAATAGCAGATATTGAGTTCAGTGTATTTATAGTTTTCTCTTTAGTCTGTTCTCTTCAGTTTCCTTTGACATTCCCTTTGATGACAAGCTTTAAGAAAGCATTAACAGCAGATCATATACACTATTTTGTCTGTGGGAAGAAGTGAGGATGGAGAAGGCACTAATGAGCAGAAAGGAAATGCTGACATAGTTAACCTCTGGATAGGGTGGGTAGTCTTTTCAGAAGTAGAGGTGTGATTGTTGTGCTGTGCTCACTTGTGTCCAACTTTTTGTGACCCCATGGACTGTAGCCTGCCACGCTCCTCTGTCTATGGAATTTACTGGGGCTGGTTGCCATTTCCTACTCTAGAGGATTTTCCCGACCCAGATCCTGAACCCACCTCTCTTGCATCTCTGCATTGGCAAGTGGATTCTTTATGACTGGACCTCCTAGGAAGCCTCAGAGGTGTGATTGGTGTAAACTGAAAGCTTCACATCTCAAAAACACCTTCCTGGCAGCATGGTAGACTTTTAGATAAGTTTAAGAGTGAGCATACTTTAGAATCCCTATTAGGGAGATTCTATAGACAGAACCAAGAATTAATAAAGACAAAAGCAGGGTATGGAGACAGGGGAAGCAGATGAAGTAATGAAAGGGATGAAAAAACTGTAATAGTTGGTCATTTTTAAGACTGATCTACTTCCTGATTATTAACACAATCTCCTGAGACTCAGGGAGTGGTAACTCTACTTGTCTGATTGTAAATAAGATTCTTTTTTTTTTTCTTTTTGGAATTATTATTATTATACATTTTTTACTTTACAATATTGTATTGGTTTTGCCACACATCAGTATGAATCCGCCATGGGTGTACACGTGTTCCCAAAAGGATAGGGGAATATAATAGGTCAAGGCTTGAAAAAATGCTTATACATTATTGTAATGGAAAGAAGAAATGGGGAATGGGCCTTAGCTCTGGTTCATCAGTTTACTAGTGCATGAGCTTAGAATATACAGTTAGCTCCAGACCTCTCAAGTCTTCAAATATAAAATAAAAATCCCCCATGATTTTAAATTCTAAATTTATAGAAGAAACTCATTGAGATTATTTAATAGTAATGATAATTCATATTTATTAACATATTTTTTGCCAGGCACTATGCTAACATTTGAATATACCATCTCACTTAATCTTTGCAACAACCTAACAGTGTTATGGATACAATAAATTATTTTCACTTTATACACAAACAAATAAATGAATCAAATAACTTGACCAATATCATATATCTTTCAAGGGACAGTGCTTATATTTAAAATTTGTCTTAGTCCAAAGCCCAGAATATTAACCATTTATATACTCTGCTTGTTTTCCTCCTCAAATGTTTCTTCAAAAAGCAATACTCTTGCCAATCAAGTTATCCATCATATTGTATCCATGTAATCTAGATGGTTTTTACTACATTTTGGAGATTTGGTTTTCATAAAAGCTATCTCTGAAGGAAACATATTTGTATTATTTATATATTATATTATGGAATTATGTTTCCAAGGATGTGAGGATACTTAGAAGTGACTGCTGCTTTCCATATCGTTAGATCCTGAGTGGGAAAGAAAGAAAAGCTAATAAAAGCTAAATCACAAGTCTCTAATACAGAGAAATTAGATCTTAATGGTATTGCATGTGTACCTACATCAAGCTGTATCTGAGGACAGGTCTTCCGCTAGTTATCTCTATTGCATAATCCAGGTGATTTGGGTGTCCTCCAGCTCACAGCAGAAATGGTCATGGCTGGCATTTTCCCTCAGCTATAAGCAGTAGATGTATAATACTTTCAAACTGGAAACAACACAAGTTCTCATAAATAGAAAAGTGGATAAATAAATTATAGTTTATCCATATGATGAAACTGACTTATACAATAACACCAAATACTTTGCTACATGGAAGAAGCCAAACAAAAGATAAAATACTGTAAGAATTCTTATATATAAAAAATGAAAGTGGTGGCTCCGTAAATTGGGAGGGGAATCAATTTGAAAATAACACAAAGTAATGTTTTGGACTAATGGAAATATTTATATATTGTTTTGGATGGTAGTTTTATGAGAATATTCAGTTCTCTAAACTCATCAAATTACTTGAGTTATGAATCTTATTATTAATCATACTTTAATTTCAAAAGATGATATTCTTCTGTTTATATCAGTAACATCTATATCTGCTATCCAACATAGTGGCTATTAGCTACATTTGCTATATAATTTGATATTAACAATTCATTTCATTAGCTGAACTAGCCATATCTCAAGCGCTCAATAAATACCTACGACTATTGGCTACAGCATTGGTCAGTGAAGATATAAAACATCCTAATCATTGAGGAATGTTCTACTGGCCAGTGTTAATCTTGTAGAATGCCATGCCCATTACCTGCTGATGAGTTGGCTCCACTGAATCAGTTAATTCCACTGAATTTTCTGACGTTATTTCTTTCCTTTTTTATTAATTGACAAATTTTCCCATTATATTTACAAGTTTATTTTCATTCGTTTTATTCTTAGCTTAATTCAATTTGATTTACTGTCTTCAGAAAATATAATCACAAGGGATAGTAGTGGACAATTAATCATAAAATCCTGCCAGCCTTTGTTAAACTTATTCTACTGGCAAAGTTAGCATCACTTAATACTAACTGCTTACTTTATTAGTAATTTGTAATTCACATGACCTGCATTTTTTTCTCTCTTTCCTGTTTCTCCAGCTTTGATAATTCTTCTTCCTACTTATCCTTATCCAGACTTTATAGACTTTATTCCAGACTTTATTCACCAACACTCAGTATTACTCAAAATTATTTTTCTAAACATGAAACACAATTTTAATAGAAACATTACCCAGAATAATAACTAAAATAGATCCTCCAGAACTGCTCTATATACAGTGGTGAGGTAACCAAGAGATCATACCTACATTTCCACCTCAAACCATGGCCTTGACTTTAAGTCAGGATAACTCTTCTACTCTCAGTCTCAACAAGCACAGGATCATAGTGATTGCTTACTCTCTTATACAAATTAATACTTGAGTTTTAGTTAAAATCTTTAGCTGGACATTTTTTTTTTACTTTATTAACCAGTATTGTCTGAAACAGGCCATTTCCTAAAATAACTTTATAATCTTCTTTTGCTAAATGGATCCCCACATGGCTTCCTTATTTTTCTCTCTCCTTAATAACTTATTCCTATCTATCAGTAATAATCTTATGTACCCTCTTCTTTGATGTTTTCCTTGAGTACTTTGATCAACCTTATACTTTTCAGTCTCTCAACAATAACAGAACTTGTTTGGAGACCATACATAATTATCAAATCATATCATGTCTTGATATGCAATTAAATGTTATTGTGTAATTATAAAAAAAAAACAATGTATCCAAATGAGCAACTACCTGAATGATAACGCATACCAAAAATGTTAGCTGTCATCAATCTTATGCATGTATCCTGTCTTTAAACCTAGACAATAAGGCCCTTATTAATAGAAAAATATATCCAGTGGTTTTAGTGTACACTGGCAGTGCCTGACAGTGTTGCATATGCATATTATTACCTGTACAGCACATATTGATGTTTTGCATTTATCAGTAATTGGTAAACTTCAAAGATTTTAATTACAGCATACCTAAATGATTTAAATACATTTATAAACAATAGAGTATAATCCACTGCTAGGTGAAAGAGGAATTTAAAGAAAATCAGCCCTGAATTTAACATCAATCCCTGTTGTTTATTTGATGTTTAACTCCCATGTAAACAATATTTAAAAGAAAACATAAGATTCATTGTCAAATACTTCCTGGAAACAAGAGCTAGAACACAATGACACAAGTTGCATCTCATCCTACAAAGCCAACTGCTCTAAGCAGCCTTCTCTCTCCTCTTGGACAGATGGTACTCATTATGATTACTCTCAGATGACAGAGTGGTTTGCAGCAGGCTTGTATTTACAGTTATGACTCTCACATAAGTAAGTTTACTAAGGTTATAAAGCTAATTAGCTCTGTCCACATATCAATATTTTTTGTCCTTCTAGCCCACAAATCTGGAGAAGGGAAAGGCTACTCACTCCAGTATCCTGGCCAGGGGAATTCCATGGACTGTATAGTCCATGGGATCGCAAAGAGCTGGACACAACTATTTTGGCAATAACGAAGAGAGGACAGCCTAGGAAAAAGACAGAGGAAAACTGAGAATATAGATAAGGCTCTTAGACTGTGCTATTTTTTGTAATATCAAATTTAAAAAAATAATCTTAAAAGCATTGCTGTGATTACAAAAACTTATGGGGCATAAGACAATTAAAGATACAGGGTGACTTGAATATTTCTATTTAAGAAATAAAGATGTTAAATATTGGTTTCAAACCTATGTTTGCTGTCTTATTCTGAGACAGCCACAGTTGAGAGGAGGTTTGAGGTGATGTATGTCCATTGATGACTCCTTAAGCACAGAAAGATGGAGTTCAGTTAGGAAATATTTAACTGGTGGTGTATATGACTGAGGAATCCTTTTTTTTTTTCACTTAATAAAATGAACATGAATGTATCAAGATATATTGTTATTGTAAAATTCTGAGAGTGTGAGGACAGGGGAAATAAGTGCAGACTGACTTAAGTTTTACAAATAGAAGCAGCATTCCTGAGCGTAGTTAAGCTAGTAAGCTAATCACCATTTATCTCCATACAGAGCAAAATTCAATCAAAAGCAAAAGTATATGAAAAAGTAAGTTGCTACATGTCACTGATTTTTAATAGTTGCCTATAAATAAAATTTCCATAATCAAGATGCAGTAGACATACCCTCTGGAAGCCTTACAAAAATAAAAGTTTCAAACAAACCATTTATATTAATAAAAGTATATAACTTGGCATAATACTCCTGTCTCTTCGTGCCTTTACCATACTGTGTTACTAAACTTCACTGTTAATCTTCTAAAATGTGTCTTTATACTTAATTTTGGTGTTTTGGTTGTCATTCACTAGTTAGGAGAGAAAAAAATTTAAAACAAATTAATGAACATATTCTGTTTTGAAGTGACTTTATATTAGCAAACACCCTCTTCCAACAACAAAAGAGAAGACTCTACACATGCACATCACCAGATGGTCAACACCGAAATCAGATTGATTATATTCTTTGCAGTCCAAGATGGAGAAGCTCTATAAAGTCAGCAAAACCAAGACTGGGAACAGATTGTGGTTCAGATCATGAACTCCTTGTTGCCAAATTTGGACTTAAATTGAAAAAAGTAGGGAAAACCACTAGACCATTCAGGTATGACCTAAATCAAATCCCTTACAATTATACAGCGGAAGTGAGAAATAGATTTAAGAGATTAGATCTGATAGACAGAGTGCCTGAAGAACTATGGACCCAGGTTCCTGACATTGTACAGGAGGTGGGGATCAAGACCATACCCAAGGAAAACAAACGCAAAAAGGCAAAATGGTCATTTGAGGAGACCTTACAAAAAGCTGTGAAAAGAAAAGTGAAAGGCAAAGGAGAAAATGAAAGATACATCCATTTGAATGCAGAGTTCCAACGAATAGAAGGGAGAGATAAGAAAGCATTCCTTGGTGGTCAATGCAAAGAAATAGAGGAAAACATTTGAATGGGAAAGACTAGAGATCTTTTCAAGAAAATTAGAGATACCAAGGGAAAGTTTCATGCAAAGATGGGCTCAATAAAGGACAGAAATGGTATGGACCTAACAGAAGCAGAAGAGAATAAGAAGAGGTGGCGAGAATACAAAGAAGAACTATACAAACAAGATCTTCATGATGGAGATAATCACAATGGTGTGATCACTCACCTAGAGTCAGACATCTTAGAATGCAAAGTCAAGTGGGCCTTAGGAAGCATCACTACGAACAAAGCTAGTGGAGGTGATGGAATTCTAGTTGAGCTATTTTCAAATCCTAATGCTGTGAAACTGCTACATTCAATATATCAGCAAATTTGGAAAACTCAGCAGTGGCCACAGGACAGGAAAAGATCAGTTTTCATTCCAATCCCAAAGAAAAGAAATGTCAAAGAATGCTCAAACTACCGCACAATTGAACTCATCTCACACGCTAGCAAAGTGATGCTCAAAAGTCTGCAAACCAAGCTTCAGCAATACGTGAACTGTGAACTTCCAGATGTTCAAGTTGGTTTTATAAAAGGCAGAGGAACCAGAGATCATTGGCAAGAGCTGTTGGATCATTAAGAAAACAAGAGACTTCCAGAAGAACATCTATTTCTGCTTTATTGACTATGACAAAGCCTTTGACTATGTGGATCACAACAAAATGTGGAAAATTCTGAAAAAGATGGGAATACCAGACCACGTGACCCGCCTCCTGAGAAATCTGTATGCAGGTCAAGAAGCACCAGTTAGTCCTGGACATGGAACAGCAGACTAGTTCCAAATAGAGAAAGGAATACGTTAAGGTTACATATTGTCACCCTGCTTATTTAACTTATATGCAGATTACATCATGAAAAATGCTAGACTGGATGAGGCAGAAGCTGGAATCAAGATTGCCTGGAGAAGTGTCAATAACCTCAGATATGCAGATGACACCATGCTTATGGCATAAAGCAAAGTAGAACTAAAGAGCCTCTTGATAAAAGTGAAAGAGGAGAGGGGAAATGTTGGCTTAAAACTCAACATTCAGAAAACTATGATCATGGCATCTGGTCCCATCATTTCATGGAAAATAAATTGAGAAATGGTGGAAACAGTAACAGATTTTATTTTGAGGGGTTCCAAAATCACTGCAGATGGTGACTGTAGCCATGAAATTAGAAGACACTTGCTCCTTGGAAGAAAAGTCATGACCAACCTAGATAGCAGGGGCATTACTTTGCTAACAAATGTCCGTCTAGTCAAAGCTATGATTTTTCCATTATTCATGTATGAATGTGAGAGTCGGACTATAAAGAAAGCTGAGCACTGCAGAAGTGATGCTTTTGAAATGTGGTGTTGGAGAAGACTCTTGAGAGTCCCTTGGCCAGCAAGCCCATCCAACCAGTCCATCCTAAAGGAAATCAGTTCTGAATATTCATTGGAAAGACTGATGCTGAAGCTGAAACTTAATCCTTTGGCCACCTGATGCCAAGAATTGACCTGATGCTGGAAAAGACCTTGATGATGGGAAAGATTGAAGGCAGGAGGAGAAAGGGACAACAGAGGAAGAGATCTTTGGATGGCATCACTGACTCAATGGACATGAGTTTGAGTAAACTCTGGGGATTGGTGATGGATAGAGAAGCCTGGCACACTCAGTCCATTGTGTCACAAAGAGTTGGACACAACTGAGCAACTGAACTGAAGTGAAATTGTTATTTATTATTCCAGCCAGTAATACCCTCCTGTATTTTCCTCTCCTGTTATATTTTGATATTACTGATTAACATACTGTTTATGGATACATGGGTAATTCTTGGTACTGTGACCTGAACCCTTGGAGACTATTCTCTTTCATAATTTTGATGTGTATACTTTTCCATTAAGAAAGTAAGAATGTGAAAATGCAAAAACAGGTATTTTTCCAATCACTTGTTCACTCTCACTCTCTTATTTAAATACCAAGAATGCAGGTGACAGCTTCCATTAGTCAAGTGAAATTTTAAATATGTAAATCAAAGCAACTTTCTTTACAGAAAGAAAATGACAGTAAACAGAAGAAAGTATTATACATTTTATCCTAACGTTCATCAATATGTTAACTCTAAAGGAGTTACAATATACAGAATTAAATATACAGTTGCAATATATAGAACTGAAAATCTTTCCTGCAGAACAAAAATTTATCTCCTCAATATAAAATAATTCTTAGTAATTTTCTTAAGACTCTTTCCAACCAGTCTTTTAGCTTAGTCTATAGATTCTTTGGTATTGCTGTAGCATTTCTTAGTTGTAAGCATAGGGGAAACGTTTAGGAGTTTAAGAAGCTACAAAAGAAGCACAAGCATTCCAATGAAGATATACGTTTGGAAAAAAATTTTAAAAAAATAGTTTTGGTCAAGAGAATGCCATATTTGGAGCTTTGATAAAATTAGCCAAATTAAGCTCCAGTAAGCAACAGAAAGTGTTGTCTACAAAATTATTTCTAAAACTTAAAACTGTGAATTAAATGAAAGCACGAACTGAAAAGCTCTAACATAGATAATGGATAAAATCTTGACTTCTGAAAAAGTTATCAAAAAAGTAATGTGTAAGATGCAGTCTGAATTCAAAGCCAAGAAGCTCATGAACTGATATTCTATTTAACTTGGAATATTGTCATACACCACTAATTTTTATATTAATCTTCCTGAAACAGGGGATTCGTTTTAAACTTAAAGACACCATATATTAGCATTTGGTTTCAGCAGTTCAGTATTAATTTGGCCTCAGAATCTGAAGTGTAATATTTTTAATCTTGTTCTATAATTTTAAATGCTATGTACAATAGTGAGAAAGACTTTATAATTATAGATTAACCAATTACATCAAATTATAATTATATAGTTTAATTCACTTCCAAAATACACACAATTTCATAGTAAGTGCTTACAAGCAAAGACAATGCCTTCTGCTTTGTAAAATGTTAACTTCTGTACATTTTTACACACAAATAAATGAAATAGGAAATTAACTATGGAATTGCATGATTGCTAATTTCATAAGTTCAGTTCAGTTCAGTCGTTCAGTCATGTCCAACTCTTTGCAACCCCATGGACTACAGCATGCAAGGCCTCCCTGTGTATCAACAACTCCCGGAATTTACTCAAGCTTATGTCCATTGACTTAGTGATGAAATCCAACCATCTCATCCTCTGTTGTCCACTTCTCCTGCTGCCTTCAATCTTTCCCAGCATCAGGGTCTTTTCAAATGAGTCAATTCTTCACATCAGTTTGCCAAAGCATTAAGTTTCACCTTCGGCATCAGTCCTTCCAATGAATAGTCAGGACTGATTTCCTTTAGGATGGACTGGTTGGATGGCCTTGCTGACCAAAGGACTCTCAAGAGTCTTCTCCAACACCAGAGTTCAAAAGCAACAATTCTTCAGCACTCAGCTTTCTTTATAGTCCAACTCTCACATCCATACCTGACTACTGGAAAAACCATAGTTTTGACTGGATGGACCTTCATTGGCAAAGTAATGTCTATGCTTTTTAATATGCTGTCTAAGTTAGTCATAAAATTTCTTCTAGGGAGCAAGCATCTTTTAATTTCATGGTTGCAGTCACCATGTGCAATGATTTTGGAGCCCCCCAAAATAAAGTCTGTCTCTGTTTTCCCATCTATTTGCCATGAAGTGATGGGACCAGATGCCATGATCTTCGTTTTCTGAATGTTGAGTTTTAAGCCAACTTTTTCACTCTTCAATTTCATAAGTTAACTTGATGTAAAAATCACACTATATCATTACATGAAATTTGTTGAGAAATCACAAGGTTTGTGGTTAAATATTTTGGATATTTAACAAACATTTATAGGCCATAATTATTTAATTAAATAATCTATTTAAATATGACATTTAAAATGATTTATTGAAGTAGTTACTGAAATTTTTCTTTTCCTAGAAAGTAAATCTTAAACTAGTGGTTTCCTAAGATTTCTTCCTTACTGTAAACAGTTGAGTCTATGACTCTACATGTCAGTTGGTTCTCAAGCTAGAGGAAACATAGGTCAATTTTATGCATATGAAATCTTCAAGGTAGCCAGCTGGAGAAATTTGGATCCACCAGTGGTTCTGTCAGAGCCGCATACTTCAGTCTCATTCTGATTTTAGTTTGAAAAATTTCTAAAACACTAGATTGCTTTTAGTGTAATTATGTCATATTTAACTCAGTTTTGAAAATGAGAGGGAAAAAAAATGTGCTTTTAGGAGGATAAGTTATATAGTTTAGAGAGCATAAGCTGTGTATCTTCCAGAAAAATAGGAGTATTCCATTAAAGGGTAAAGCTATACAATCGCAATTTAAGAAGTAGCCCTCCCCCCCCAAAAAAAAAGACAAATTACCATTTTCTCTGAGCATACTTTATGTTCTGTATTTACTCCTAGATATAAGGATGGGGAAACTGCAAAGTCAGAACATATAGCACTTGCATGTTTAGACACCTCACGTCTACCCCTATATCATCTTGGACAATTTTTCACTGTCTTTGTGGAGTCTTCTGAAAAGTGGGCTTTTTTTTTTAAAATTATTTTGGCTAAAATTCTTGACAGAATAGAGTTAAAAGCAGACTGGTAGGGTTTAGTGGATTTTTTTTTTCTCCAGGAATGTGATTTGACTCATGGTTGTGGACCAGAAACAGAAGTACATGTAAACTGATAGCAATGTAAACTGGGACCTTATACCTATTCTATTTGTTTTAGCCTGTGTACAACAATAACTTAGGTTTTCTTCTCATTTTGAAAGTAAGAAAATTTGAAATTCAGAGATGTTAAGCAACTTGCTGAAGGTTATAGAGCTAGGAAATGCAGTTCTTACACTGAAACTCTCAAATACTTGATACCCAAAACTTCTTCCCTTTCTACTATGCCATGACAAATGAAGAAACAGCCCAAGAACATTGGGTTTTTAGCAGACTAGAATATCAGAACATTGTAAACTTTACATGCTGTCCATATGAGAAAGTTATATAATTTTTAATATCTGGAGGCCAGTTAATGTTAAAATGCTATGGTTATCCTGGACGAGCCCAGGTTTTGAGCTTCCCTGATAGCTCAGTTGGTAAAGAATCTGCCTTCAATGCAGGGGACCCCAGTTCAACTCCTGGGTCAGGAAGATCTACTGGAGAAGGGATAGGCTACTCATTCCAGTATTCTTGGGTTTCCCTTGTGGCTCAGCTGATAAAGAATCCACCTGCAATGTGGAAGACCTGGGTTCAATTCCTGGGCTGGGAAGATTCCCTGGAGAAGGGAAAGGCTACCCACTCTAGTATTCTAGTGTGGAGAATTCCATGGACTGTATTGTCCATAGGGTCACAAAGAGTCAGACACGACTGAGCAACTTTCATTACTACGTCATAGTTATCCTAATGTGAAATAAATAAATCCTCATTAATTAAGGTCAATATTTATAAATTTATATCTACAAGAATTTCATGCAAATCCCTGAAGTTAAGCGTATGTAAGGAGAAATATTTGTGCCATATACATATTTTAAGAAAAACAGGTGATATGCAACTTTTAATTTATAAATGGGATTAATTATATTAGTTTCCATTAAAAATTATGAAATGCTCAGGAAAGAATACATGTAGTATTTAAAAGAAACAAAATCAGCTCTTGGTTATATTTCTTCTCAGCAGTTTTATTGCATACATTTATACATTTATAAAGCTCTTCAGCCAGGCAATAGCAGAATGGTTAAGAATATAGCTGCTTAAATCAGAATCCTTGAGTTTGATTCCTGACTATGCTTTGAAATGGAGAAGGCAATGGCACCCCACTCCAGTACTCTTGCCTGGAAAATCCCATGGACGGAGGAGCCTGGTGGGCTGCAGTCCATGGGGTCGCTAAGAGTCAGACACTACTGAGCAACTTCACTTCACTTTTCACTTTCATGCATTGGAGAAGGAAATGCCAACCCACTCCAGTGTCTTGCTTGTAGAATCCCAGGGACAGGGGAGCCTGGTGGGCTGCCGTTTATGGGATCGGACAGAATCGGACACAACTGAAGAGACTTACCAGCAGCATGCTTTGAAAATTGTTTCACCTCTTGCAATACACTGATTTTTTCCCATGGCTGTATTTTCTCGTTATTGAAATGGTACCTAACACATAGATAGATTAGATTAAACAGTTCAGTTAATTTATAGTAAGTAAATTATTATATATGCCTTGTGCATAATAATTTTTCAATAAATGTCAGTGAGATGTTATTGTTATAGCCACACAATATGCAATGTATAGTTTTTAAAATATTATATATTATTGTACATTTGAACTTTTATTTTGTACTCTTTATTAAACTAAAGATTATATAAAATTAAAATATATATTCTTAAAGCCCTCAATTTTCATAACATTATTATAATGTCAGGAAATGTTTTAATTATTTTAATTCACCTTTAAAAGCTCATCTGAGGTTATCAATATTTGTAGTTGTAAGAATCAGATACTATCTGCAAGAAAGGAGTAGGGTTACTTTGAAAACTAAACAGAAGGTTAAAGAAATTAAGATAACCTACTGATAAACAAGTGTTATGTAAATATTTTCTGAAAGACAAATAAATTGCCACATATATATAAAGCAACAAGCTGCTTATTAAAATGAGTATGGCTTTGGTTTTAAAAGAAAGTGTCCAGGTTCGATGCATGATACTGGATGCTTGGGGCTGGTGCACTGGGATGACTCAGAGGGATGGTATGGGGAGGGAGGTGGGTGGGGGGTTCAGGATGGGGAACATGTGTATACCTGTGGCGGATTCATGTTGATGTATGGCAAAACCAATACAATATTGTAAAGTAATTAACCTCCAATTAAAATAAATAAATTTATATTTAAAAAATAGAGTAAAAATATGCTTCATAAAAAAATAATAAAATAATAATAAAGTGTATTCAGAGTTGAGAACCACCAGAGTAGATTCTTTTAGATACAAAAAGAAAATGGTACACATTTTCTTGCCAACTTACTGTATTAACATTTTTATCTCAGATTAAATGTTAGTTTAAATATTATGCTATTTTAAGTGAAGTGAAGTCCCTCAGTCGTGTCCGACTTTTTGCAACCCCATGGGTAGTAGCCTACCAGGCTCCGCGATCCATGGGATTTTCCAGGCAAGAATACTGGAATGGGCTGTCATTTCCTTTTCCAGGGGATCTTCCCAACTCAGGGATCGAACCCGCTTCTCCTGCATTGCAGACAGACATTTTACCATCTGAGCCATATTTTAAACAAATACTAAAAAATGTCACTATTTATATATCTTAAAGCATTCCTTTGGTTACTAGAGTCTTTAGCATCTAACTTGCTGCTTATACAAGGATCCCTGAAAATTCTTAAAAATGTTAAACCACTCCCACAGGAAAAGTTCTAAACTCCTAGAAGATATTTTTTTTAACCTTAGGAATAATGGCATTTGGGGCTGAATAATCCATCTTGGTGCATTGTGGGATGTTTACCAGCAGCCTTGATTTCTAATCATTAGATATATATCATCCTTTATCTATGTTTTAAATGTATTTATTTTTAATTGAAGGATAATTACTTTACAGTATTGCTTTGGTTTCTACCAAACATCAACATGAATCAGCCATAGGTTTACCCATGTCCCCTCCCACCTGAACATCCCTTCCACCTCCTTCCCCATCCCACCCCTCTAGGTTGTTACCAAGCCTGGGTTTGAGTTCCCTGAGTCAGACAGAAAATTCTCATTGGCTATCTATTTTACATATGGTAATGTATGTTTTCATGTTACTCTCCCCATACCTCCCACCCTCTCCTTCTTCCCAACCCCACCCATGTCCATAAGTCTGTTCTCAATGTTTGTGCCTCCATTGCTGATCTGCAAATATGTTCATCAATACCATCTTTTTAGATTCCATATATATGTGTTGCTGCTGCTGCTGCTAAGTCGCTTCAGTCGTGTCCAACTCTGTGCGACCCCATAGATGGCAGCCCACCAGGTTCCCCCGTCCCTAGGATTCTTTAGGCAAGAACACTGGAGTGGGTTGCCATTTCCTTCTCCAATGCATGAAAGTGAAAACTGAAAGTGAAGTCGCTCAGTCGTGTCCGACTCTTCACAACCCCATGGACTACAGACCACCAGGCTCCTCCGTCCATGGGAGTCTCCAGGCAAGAGTACTTGAGTGGGGTGCCATTGTATGTGTTAGTATATAATAATTGTTTTCCTCTGTCTGACTTATTTAATTTTGTATAATAAGCTCTAGGTTCATCCATCTCATTAGGACTGACTCAAATGTGTTCCCTTTTATGGCTGAGTAATACTCCATTGTGTAAATTATTTATCCATTCATTTGTTGATGAACATCTAAGTTGTTTCTATATTCCAGAAATTGTAAATGGAGCTGCAGTGAACATTAGGTTACATGTGTCTTTTTCAGTTTTGGTTTCCTATATGCCTGGTAGTGGGATTTCTGGGTAATATGGTGATTTTATTCTTAGTTTTTAAAAGAATCTCCATTTTATTCTCCACAGTGGCTGTGTCAATTTTCATTCCCACAAACAGTATAGCATTCTTTAGTTTTGATGATGAAAATATATTCAGACATTATTAAGTGTCTCTGGTTGAGAATCACTGCTCTATCATCTCCCTTGTCCTTTATGGGGCCTGAGTAGAAAATCTTTATTGACTCTGGTGGATTAAACACCTGTGCTTTCCTCCAGTCCTCATAAAGCCTCATTAAATTGACATAAAAGGTGTAATATAAGTGACAAAAAAAAAAAAGAAAGAAAGAACAAACATGAAGGGTTGAAAACCTTGTTATGAAGGCTGGGGTTAGAATAAACTCCAGAAAAATGGAGTTTATTCTGAAGAGTTTGAGACCTGGAAACTCTAGACTAAAAAACATCATGAAGAACTGAGGGCAGGAGTCCAAGATTCATCAGAGGAAGGAGATGAAGTGCAAGACTGATTCCTTGTCTGTACCTAGTCACCCAGTACACAAAATCCTGAGAATGTCAGCATATATTGGTTTAGATCCCGTAGAAAATACATTGGAGAATTAGTCTCAGGGGAAAATAAAACTAAAAGAAATAATGCACAAATACAAAAAAGCATTCATTAGTTAAACTGACCAGTTGATGAGACTAACTTTAGACAAAGGCACCTTATTTCTAAATATGAAAGGAAAGCCAAAGAGAATCATTCATCTAACAAAAACTCTAAATATAAGAGAAAAGAAGAAAAGGAAAAATGCAAAGAACAGATTATCATTATTATTTTTTTTACTTTACAATACTGTATTGGTTTTGCCATACATTGACATGAATTTTTTAAAAAGCTAATAATTCATGGTATTTCATGGGAAATGGAAATTATTAAAGCAAGCCCATAAAATAGAACATACAGATAATACAAAGCATCTGTTAAAAAATAGAAATATAATATGATAATCAAATGAATATGAAAAAATAAAGCTGAAGAACAGCACTAAAAAGAATAAAAATATAAACAGAGGGAAATTGGAAAGGAATTAGACAATGAGAAGATCAGTTAGGAAGTCCAGAATCCAAAGAATAACCTCAAAAAGAAAGAACATGTGAAATAGTTCAAATATAAGCTAACAAAAATTAATTCAAGGAAATATCTCTGAATTAAGGGGACTACCTTAAGTGTTATGGGCTGAATTATGTCCCCTCAAACATACGCTGAAGCCCTAACCCACTGTACCTCAGAATGTAATTGCATTGGAAGACAGATTTTCAAGGAATGATTAATTTAAAATGAGGTCCTTAGCATGGCCCCTAATCCAGTCTGACTGGTTTCCTTTAAGAGGAATACCAAAAGACACTTAGGGACACACTTGGTCAGAGGAAATACCATGTAAGAATACAGTTAAAAGGCA
This sequence comes from Capra hircus, assembly GCF_001704415.2. NCBI lineage: Eukaryota > Metazoa > Chordata > Mammalia > Artiodactyla > Bovidae > Capra > Capra hircus. Next base: position 76,476,135 of record NC_030813.1, read on the forward strand.
GTCATCTGTGAATAAAACTAGAGAGAGAACTAGAAAGGAATTAAACTTTTTGGCATGTTGATCTTCAACTTCTAGCCTCCAGAACCATAAGAAAATATATTTCTGTTGTTTTAGCCACTGAGTCTGTGGCATCTTTTTACAACCACTCTAGCAAACTAACATACCAGGAGATGAAGAAAAATGCTTATTGAGATACATCATAGTGATGTTTCAAGACACAAAATTTGATAAAGAAAAAGAAAAGTTTCCAGAGGAATAAGTCTCTCAAAAGAGAAGCATCTGAACTGTGTTATACTTCATAAAGTATAACAATTGCATAAAGTATAACAATTGCACTCATCTCACATGCTAATAAAGTAATGCTCAAAATTCTCCAACCCAGGCTTCAGCAATATGTGAACCATGACTTCCTGATGTTCAAGCTGGTTTTAGACAAAGCAGAGGAACCAGAGATCAAATTGCCAACATCCGCTGCATCATGGAAAAAGCAAGAGTTCCAGAAACACATCTATTTCTGCTTTATTGACTATGCCAAAGCCTTTGACTGCATGGATCACAATAAACTGTGGAAAATTCTGAGAGAGATGGGAATACCAGACCACCTGACCTGCCTCTTGAGAAATCTGTTTGCAGGTCAGGAAGCAACAGTTAGAACTGGACATGGAACAACAGACTGGTTCCAAATAGGAAAAGCAGTACGTCAAGGCTGTATATTGTCACCCTGCTTATTTAACTTATATGCAGAGTACATCATGAGAAACGCTGGACTGGAAGAAGCACAAGCTGGAATCAAGATTGCTGGGAGAAATATCAATAACCTCAGATATCCAGATGACTCCACTCTTATGGCAGAAAGTGAAGAGGAGCTAAAAAGCCTCTTGATGAAAGTGAAAGAGGAGAGTGAAAAAGTTGGCTTAAAGCTCAACATTTAGAAAACTAAGATCATGGCATCTGGTCCCATCACTTCATGGGAAATAGATGGGGAAACAGTGGAAATAGTGTCAGACTTTATTTTTTTGGGCTCCAAAATCACTGCAGATGGTGACTGAAGCCATGAAATTAAAAGACGCTTACGCCTTGGAAGAAAAGTTATGACCAACCAAGATAGTATATTCAAAAGCAGAGAGATTACTTTGCCGACTAAGGTCCATCTAGTCAAGGCTATGGTTTTCCCAGTGGTCATGTATGGATGTGAGAGTTGGACTGTGAAGAAGGCTGAGTGCAGAATAATTGATGCTTTTGAAGTGTGGTGTTGGAGAAGACTCTTGAGAGTCCCTCGGATTGTGAGGAGATCCAACCAGTCCACTCTAAAGGATATCAGCCCTGGGATTTCTTTGGAAGGAATGATGCTAAAGCTGAAGCTCCAGTACTTTGGCCACCTCATGCAAAGAGTTGACTCATTGGAAAAGACTCTGATGCTGGGAGGGATTGGGGGCAGGAGGAAAAGGGGATGACAGAGAATGAGATGGCTGGATGGCATCATGGACTTGATGGACGTGAGTCTGAGTGAACTCCGGGAGATGGTGATGGACAGGGAGGCCTGGTGTGCTGCGATTCATGAGGTTGCAAAGAGTCGGACACAACTGAGCAACTGAACTGAACTGATACTTCATAAAATCAATGCTGGAAACTAGAAGCAGCTGAATCATACCTTGAAAATTCCAACGGGAATTAATTTCCAAATTAGAATTTTATATCCAGCTCTCTTATGAATCAAGAATGGAAGAAAATACTAGTAATGCAAGGTCTAAAAGTATTTACCTCTCATCTATTTCTTCTCAAGAGCACATTGATAAATACGTCTCACCAGAGTAGAAGAAGTAATCTAGTAAGAAGGCATGTAACTGGCAACACCAGAGATTTAAGCCAGGCAGGAAGTTAAGGGAATCCTGGAGGTGAAAATGAAGTGCTTATTATAGTGAAGACAGAAGTTTCCAAAAGAAGAGTTAGACTAAAAGGAAAATGTAACTTTTAGAAAAAACAAACAAACATATTTTGAATATGAGAGTGAATTCATGATAAAAATACAGAAAGCTAACTTATGCAAAAATAAGTATAAAGGATCTTCAATATTTATACACTAAAAGGTTCAATTGTGAACAATAATTGCAGAGATGCAATTGTTGCATCTCTGTGATAATTGATGCTATTGCAATTAATAATTATGCATACTTTGGATAATAATTTTATGTAATCACTGGCTGTACTGGGAGGACAGTGAAAAGACAAATACATATGAAGTGAAGTATTGGGCTGATATAGAAGCTATATCCTCATCTCCTTTATAAGGATGGTAAATAAAAGACCATATCCAGAATTAAAATTACAAACTCACAGAACATTGTGTAAACATATTTAGAAATAAGGAAGTGATTACTAGGAGAAATATTCAAAATAGCTCCCTCCATAAAACAAGAATCAGAAATGAAGAAGAGTAAGGCAGGCACTGGCTTTTGTTCCTCTTAAAAACCTGTGAAAATTCCTGAATTTTAAAACTTTGTGCATTGGATAACTTGACCAAAAACACTTTTTGAAGACACAGGTGACCCTGAGTCAAGCCAAGTATACTGATAATCCTGATTTGAGGCAAACATATTCAGAACATCTCTAAGCATTTCTGCTTCTGCCTGGACAAGCCCCAGGAAGACTCTGGCCCAGTCCTTCTTGACTTAGACTTCACCAGCAGAATCACTGTTGGGTTTCCAATAGTCTTTTGCCCTGTATCCCCTTCTAATATCCTTGGATCCTTTTTAAGGTAAAATGATTCTTGTGAATTCTTCTTGTAATTAGAAATTGGCCCAGATTCTTTGTGTCCTATTTCCAGATAGGAACCCATAAATTCACTGGTTAGACAGAAATTCATATATTAGAACTGGTGTCTTTGAATTAAAACAGGGAACATACTCTTTATCATTCTTCTGAATAAGACTCTTAAAATGGCCCTCTGTGCTTAGTTTCTTAGTCATTTCTGACTCTTTGAGACCCCATGAACTGTAGCCTGCCAGGCTTCTCTGTTCATGGGATTCTCCAAGCAAGAATACTAGAGTGGGTTGCCATGCCCTCCTCTAGAGGATCTTCCCAACCCAGAGATCAAACCCAGATCTCCCACATTGCACATGGATTCTTTACCATCTGAGATTCCAGGAAAGTGAAAGAATACTGAAGTGGGTAGCCTATCCCTTCTCCAGGGGAACTTACTGACCCAGGAATCAAACTGGGGTCTCCTGCATTGCAGGAGGATTCTTTACCAGCTGAGTTACTAATAGCAAATGAACAGTCTGAGGAACTAGGTCCTTGTCTTATTGCTCCTTGTCTGCACTCTTGTTACGTAAACCACTCTCACAGTGGTTTACTGTTGGCACTGGGAATAAAGGCTTGCTCTTGACTCTATTGCTAGTTGTAGTTCCCTCCCCTACATTCTTCCCTCCTTCTTTTCTTCTGTCCTTCCTTTCATCCAGTTATTCATGATTCATGAAACACACAGTTGCAATTTATCTGTTGTCAGGCCTTACTAATGATGTTCTTCTTTAAAGAGGATTTGCAAAATCTCTGCCTCTTAAGCCGTGCCTTCACATTAAGTTGCTATCTCTTTACTGATATATTGCTGCCTGGACTGAGTACTACCTCCTCCTCTCATCATTATTTAGAACTTTTCTCCATAAACCACTGATTAAAGTCATGCTGAATTTAGGAAGCATTACTGTGAACAAAGTTTGTGGAGTTGATGGAATTCCAGTGGAGCTATTTCAAATCCTGAAAGATGATGCTATGAAACTGCTGTACTCAATATGTCAGCAAATTTGGAAAACTCAGCAGGGACCACAGGACTGGAAAAGGTCAGTTTTCATTCCAATCCCAAAGAAAGGCAATGCCAAAGAATGCTCAAACTACCACACAGTTGCACTCATCTCACACACTAGTAAAGTAATGCTCAAAATTCTCCAAGCCAAGTAATACGTGAACCATGAACATCCAGATGTTCAAGCTGGTTTTAGAAAAGGCAGAGTAACCAGAGATCAAATTGTCAACATCCACTGGGTCATCAAAAAAGCAAGAGACTTTCATAAAAACATCTATTTCTGTTTTGCTGACTATGTCAAAACCTTTGACTATGTGGATCACAATAAACTGTGGAAAATTTTGAAAGAGATGGGAATACCAGACCACCTGACCTGCCTCTTGAGAAATCTGTATGCAGGTCAGGAAGCAACAGTTAGAACTGGACGTGAAACAACAGACTGGTTCCAAATAGGAAAAGCAGTACGTCAAGGCTGTATATTGTCACCCTGCTTTCCTAACTTATATGCAGAGTACATCATGAGAAACACTGGGATGGAAGAAACACAAGCTGGAATCAAGATTGCTGGGAGAAATATCAATAACCTCAGATATACAGATGGCACTACCCTGATGGCAGAAAGTGAAGAGGAACTAAAGAGCCTCTTGATGAAAGTGAAAGAGGAGAGTGAAAAAGTTGGCTTAAAGCTCAACATTCAGAAAACTAAGATCATGGCATCTGGTCCCATCACTTCATGGCAAATAGATGGAGAAAGAGGGGAAACAGTGGAAACAGTGGCTGGCTGACTTTATTTTTGGGGGCTCCAAAATCACTGCAGATGATGATTGCAGCCATGAAATTAAAAGACACTTACTGCTTGAGAGGAAAGTTACGACTAACTTAGACAGCATATTAAAAAGCAGGAAAATTACTTTGCCAATAAACATCCATCTAGTCAAGGCTATGGTTTTTCCAGTAGTCATGTATGGATGTGAGAGTTGGACTATAAAGAAAGCTGAGTGCCGAAGAATTGATGCTTTTGAACTGTGGTGCTGGAGAAGACTCTTGAGAGTCCTTTGGACTGCAAGGAGACCCAACCAATCCATCCTAAAGGAGATTAGTTCTGAGTGTTCATTGGAAGGACTAATGTTGAAGCTGAAACTCCAATACTTTGGGCACCTGCAAAGAGCTGACTCATTTGAAAAGACGCTGATGCTAGGAAAGATTGAGGGCAGGAGGAGAAGGGGATGACAGAGGATGAGATGGTTGTATGGCATCACTGACTCAATAACATGGGTTTGGGTAGATTCCAGCAGTTGGTGATGGACAGGGAGGCCTGGCTAGCTGCGGTTCTTGGGGTCATAAAGAGTCCATCACGACAGAGCGACTGAACTGACTCAATTTAGGATAACTTCCTCAAAGTGAGTGTCAAAAAAACATGCTTGCCAGAAGACAGAAAAGTTCCACAAATTTGTCTTGAAGTTTATTCCAGCTTCAAAATTATTTGTTCTTAAATGTTATTGGTCTTCTCAGATGCAGCTTACTCTAAAAGCATACTATGCTACAAAGTAACACAGAAGCAAAGAAATGTCTAAAGCCTCAGAAAATGATTGACAGGATAAATATTTTAGGAATATATTTTACTTAATTTTAGGAATTTATTGTACTACTGAGTAACTAACATTCGGGGTAGACAGAAAACTTTTTTGGCAATTGAGCTCTTGAATAAAGAAAGCTGATGGATTTCTCTGTGGAGAAATAAGAGACACATCCTTGGCTCCTTTCTAGATCTTGTAAGTACATTAATGAATCTTGTTCTCTGGTTTTTATGAATATAAAACTCTCGTTGGCTTGCATGCCCTTCAGTGTTCCTAGACTGCAGTTGGAACTTTGCCTGAGAAAGGACACAGCGTAGTATGCCATGTTGTAGGTCTCTAGAGCTAAGAGGCCCTGGACTGTATGCAGATCCTGTACACAGATTCCACTGTGATAAACACTTGTCATTACAGGATCACTTTTTCTTTTTGCCCCTCAAACATATTTTTATAAATTATAAATATATGTAAATTATGCTAGATGCGATTTTTCAGTATTTTTCCATCTTTAATGGAACATTTCTATTAAAGGACAAATGCTTGCTTTCTAGAGAAGTCATTCCTGAAACGGCAAAAAGAACAAAGACATTTTGACTTGTGAAAGACAGAGGTTTTCCCCCAAGTGCTATTAGAGGTTGTAAAAGCTAAAACTCAATTTCACTACTTTCCTGATGGCCATATAGTCAGGTTCTTGCCAGTGAGACAGCTCTGCTGCTTCTAAGTCTCCATCTATGCCTGAACATTCTGCATTATGCATGGAATTACAACAACCATACTGAAGATGGTAGAATAGGAAGAAAGGGGGCTGGTTCCTTGATGGCATCCTTGAGCAGGTAGAGATGGCCTAATTTTTTTCTGGAAACTTTACTTTTTCATAAATGCTGTAGACTGGACTTTTGTATCCCCCCACAACCCCCTTCAAATTCATCTGTTGAAATTCATCTGTTGAAACCTAATCCCCAGTGTGATGGTATTTGGACGTGGAGACTTTGGGGAGGTGACTAGGTCATAATGACAGCGCCCTCATGAATACAGCCTTTATAAAAATAGAGATTCCAGAGAGTTCCTTATGCTATGTCATAAGAGGACATAATGTAAAGATGGCTATGAACTAGGAAGCAGGTCCTTACCAGACATAAAATCTGCCAGCATCCAGATCTCAGACTTCCCACCTTCCTGAACTCTGAGAAATAAGTTTCAGTTTATAAGCCACACTGTCTATGGTATTCTGGTACAGTATCCTGAAAGGACTAAAGCAATAGCTGCAGAAGATTGTCCATACCCATACAAACATGGCCTGTAAATAGAAATTGATGGAAAATCATGGTTTACAAAGGCCAAGCCCTTCATTCACGTTCTGTAGTCTGAAAGCACATGGCACGTTTTTAGAAAAATGATGTAATCTTTACAGATCTGTAACATGAGTTTACCAAACTGTGCAGTGTACCCTTGAGTATATATCTGAAGGGAAATTATTTCATACTGGACAAAATGTTTGTCTTGCTCTCCTATTGAGTCTTTTTTCTAACACAATATGCAAAATTAACATTTCAGAATAATTTTAAGAAGATGGAATATTTTTATAGAAATATTTCAGAAAGATCAAAGTTGTGTATGTGTATTCCCAAAGTTAGCACAAAAATGAAATCCTATGAAATACATTAGCGTATATACCTGGAGTATAACTGACAAACATCTGTTTCTTTGTAGAAATTTAGGTTATGGAGTCTGCTCATCACCTAGTTCATTCTACTGCTAACCAGGCAGCAGAGACTCCCTGACCTAAGTTATTTAAGCATATGTCAGTTGGCGAGGATAACACTGAACAGGGTTTGCCTGCTCTGCCTGTATTATTTCCTGCTGGGGATCCCCTCTCATTAGTAGTTGCTTAAAGAGCAGAGGTTTACAGTAAAATAAATTGATAAGCAGGGGGGAAATGAAGCACTGGATAGAAAAATCTTAACTGCTAATACACCTCAAGCAGATTTTTTCCTTTTAAGAATGTCATTGTATATATGAAATACTAAGCAACTACTTCTGAGTGTACACAGGCACACATGCACACAGACATACAGAGATAGTAATTGAAATAAGAATGACTAAGGAGAGGATTCTGTTTTTCTGGCCTTTTGTAAGTCAAGCCAGGAACATGTGAATTAATATTGATACAGAGTACAAGCACTTGTACTATTGTGGGCTGAAGTTGCAATGGGCACTAATGAGCTTGCCTTCTAGCATTTCCTCATTAGACTGCAGTTCTTTTCTTCCATTGTCTGAACACTTTCCATTACAAACTTCAGGTTCAATTAATATTAAAATATTCAGAAATAACTATTTTCAGAAAAAGTCAGCAAACTGCATCATCTTTATTGTTTTCAATAATACATTGCAACATGACCTTCCTTCACAAATAATTCATTTACCCACTAAAATGCCACATTCTGAAACTAGCTATTTAATCTTAAGAAATCTGCCACAAAGACATGGCAAACAAGAGGAAGCTTCCCCCAAAACTGTCCTAGTTATTGTCCATGAGATATAATTTCTGAGCAATGCAAAAGGAAGCTTGAGTTAAATAACACTTTCTCATCCAGCCTCGAAAACAGTAAGTCATGACAATCTCAATTATGGATAGCGAAAACAACACACATAGAGTACCAACAGAATTGAACACACCATGGAATTGAAAACAGATGTGCACATACATTGTACCCTATGACATATTATTATTCTAATAATTGTTTTGCCAGATAGCTACAAAATAGATTCCTCATGATGTTTTATTACTTTTCAAGTGAAAAAAAAATGATTTGCAATAATTAGTCAGATTTAAAGCTGCAGGAGATAACAAGAGAGTTCACTGGACTAGGAATTGGAACCCCTTTCTCACTGCCCAAGCAGTTCTTTTTAAACCTCTTCAGCAGTGTCAGTGCAAGTCACCATTAAAGGTAACTAAACATCAATTAATCTGCAGAACTTTTATACACCCCAATTACTAATATTCAAAGTTTCAAGTCATCTTAACTAAATTATGATCTGTTAAAAATTTTCCCAAGGATTTTTAGACTTGTCAAAGGGGAGGAGTTTGTACCATTTAGACGAGTTTAAATCTTAAGAACAATTTTACAGATTAAAAATTAAAAGGTAGTTTTTAAGTATACCAGGATTAACTGAAGCCTAGATCCACTTTGATGGGTGTGAGGGTGTTAGAGAGTAATTTACCAGGTGGAGAAAATGCAAAGCCAAGAAGACAAGCAGGTGAATGATTGACCAAAGGGAATCCTTCAAATTTGCTTTTAAGATTGGATTTCCAACCTCTGACCTCAGCTATTCCAGAAGAGAACTTGAATATTTCCACTATTTTTTTTCCTACTTCATCTTTTTGCTTCTTGTGTAGGAAAAAAAAATAGAGTCAGGAAAAAAACAATCTTAATTCAAAATACAACAGAATCAACCTACTTTATCTTGTAAAAATGTTCTCATTTTCACTGTTCTTTTCCCAGAAAAGCAATCCTTATTGACTGCCTCTTTATTCTTTGCTTGAATTAAAATAATCTGTATCTCCTGGGAGGACTGCATGATTAATCAAAAGCAAAAGGGAACACATTGAAGTATGGGGTTAATATTCTAAACTTCTCTGTCTAGTGACCTAATAGTGAAGAAATGATTACTTATCCTTTCAACAAATACTTTTTGAGTGTCTACTATGTATCATGCATTATTTCTAGACCTTTTAGATTGCAACTGTAAAGTAAACAAAAATCCTATTCCTTGTGCAAATTATATTTTAAAGCCACAGTATCATCATAAATAGCATTCACTGTGTTCTTGTGATACTAGGATCTTCTCTGTGAAACACAAAAGGAAAAAATTAGTAACTGATTTTCACCATCAAATCTTCAGTAAAAATTCATTTATCAGAGCTTTTCACTTTATTATTTTTAAAATTTAAGGTTTTTATTTCATATTTGTAAATTAAACATATACCTTAAGTCTTAATACATTCAGAGAAAACTATGTAAAAACATTTATATTCAACATTTGGTGATCTCAATAGCAGCATCAATAGCTTCAAATCCTTGAGAATGACAAAATAATGTAAATGAATAAGTAACAACCCATAGAGACGGTACTTTCTCATTAACCTGAGAAATTTCTTTTCAAAAAAAAAAAAGATTGAGAATAATTTTTCCTTAATGTCTTCTAGATTTTATGCAGGCAAACACACACACGTATATATACTAAGTTATGTTATAACAATGACTATAAAAATGGTCATTTGACGTTTATAGTTCAAATGCAGTACTTTGAAGTACAAATTCATATTTCTTATTACTAGAATGCAAGTTACCACAGCAGAGGCATGTGTGGGAAGAAACTTTTAAAATCTGCTAGCTGGGAACTATAATAGAAAGATACAGAGAATTCCCTAGAGTGATCTTAATATCTGTTACATCTGAAAGAATATTTGTTAAAGTAGTGTGTTTAGGGAGCCTAAGTTAATAATATTCTGGATCAAGAATATTGGAAATGCAATGGACTAAATGCAAACCTTGAGGGTCAAGAACTCATGTTTCTATTTACTTGTCTATCCCAGGGCAGAATGTGGAAAGAACCAACTGGAAATAAAATCAATAAATTTCTAAAAATAAAAGCTGTGCCAATGAAATTTTTAGTTTTGGCACCATGAGAATTTATTAACAAAATATTCACACCTAAGTGGAGACAACTAAGAACCTTAACAACAGAAAACTAATGAAATTATTAGATCTGCATCTCTTATTTGGTTTATTTTCTATGGTAATGATTGGTTTGAAGCCAATTTTTCCTTCTATCACTCTTAAAATAACCTCATAATCACTTACACATTAAAGGAAATCTCTGAATTAGCTTCTGTCAAGCCAAAACCCCAGAAACAATAGGGGCCGAAGACAGAGCTATCTGAAACCCAGTCTGTGATACAGATCCTGTAATGTAAATGTAATGTAATGTGAAGTGTTATTCACTCAGTCATGTCTGACTCTTTGGAACCTTGCCTGTATTCTGCCAGGCTCCTCAGTCCATGAGACTCTCCAGACCATGCAAGAATACTGGAGTGGGTAGCCATTCCCTTCTCCAGAAGATCTTCCTGACCCAGGGATGGAACACTGGTCTCCTGCATTGTAGGCGGTTTCTTAACCATCTGAGCTATCAGAGAAGCTTGATACTGATCCTAGCTTGGCTTAATGTCTGCTCTATTCAGTTCATACCAAAACAGATTGGAAAATTAAGTGAGCCTTAGGAAGCATCACTATGAACAAAGCTAGTGGACGTGAAGGAATTCCAGCTGAACTATTTCAAATCCTTAAAGATCATGCTCTTAAAGTGTTGCATTCAATATGCTAGCAAATGTGGAAAACTCTGTAGTGGCCACAAAACTAGAAAAGGTCAGTTTTCATTCAAATCCCAAAGAAGGGCAATGCCAAAGAATGGTCAAACTACCACACAGTTTTACTCATTTCACAGGCTAGCAAAGTAATACTCAAAATTCTCCAAGCTAGGCTTCAACAGTGCATGAACCAAGAACTTTCAGGTGTTAAAGCTGGATTTAGAAAACATAGATAAACCAGAGATTAAATTGCCAACATCCACTGGATCATGGAAAAAGCAAGAGAATTCCAGAAAAACATCTGCTTCATTGACTACACCAAGGCCTTTGACTGCATGAATCACAGCAAACTGGAAAATTCTTAAAGAGATGGGAATACCAGACCACCTTACCTGCCTCCTGAGAAACCTGTGTTCAAGTAAAGAAGCACCAGTTAGAATTGGACATGGAACAACGGACAGGATAAAAATTGGGAAAAGAGTATGATAAAGCTATATATTGTCACCTTGCTTATTTAACTTATATGCAGAGTACATCATGAGAAATGTTGGGCTGGATGAAGCACAAGCTGGAATCAAGATTTCTGGGAGAAATATCGATAACTGTAGATATGCAGACGACACCACTCTAATGGCAGAAAGCGAAAAGGAAGTAAAGAGCCTCTTGATGTAAGGGAAAGAGGAGTGAAAAAGCTGGCTTAAAACTCAACATTCGAAAAATGAAGATCATGGCATCTGGTCCCATCACTTCATTGCAAATAGATGGGGAAACAATGAGAACAGTGACAGGCCTTATTTTCTTGGGCTCCAAAATCACTGTAGATGGGGACTTCAGCTATGAAATTAAATGATGCTTGTTCTTCAGAAGAAAAGCTATGACACACCTACATATTGTTAGAAGAGACGTTACTTTGTTGACAAAGTCTGAATGATCAAAGCTCTGGTTTTCCCAGTAGTCATGTATGAATGTGAGAGTTGGACCATAAAAAAGGCTGAGCACCAAAGAATTGATGCTTCGGAATTCTGGTGTTGGAGAAAGCTCTTGAGAGTCCCTTGGACTGCAAGGAGATCAAACCAGTCAGTCCTGAAGGAAATCAATCCTGAATATTCATTAGAAGGCCTGATGCTAAAGCTGAAGCTGCAATACTTTGGCCACCTGATGCAAAGAGCTGACTCACTAGAAAAGACCCTGATGCTGGGAAAGATTGAAGGCAGGAGGAGAGGGATTGACAGAGAATAAGATGGTTGGATGACATCACCAACTCAATGGATATGAACTTGAGCAAGCTCCAGCAGATGGTGAAGGACAGGAAAGCCTAGCATGCTGCAGTCCATGTGGTGGAAAAGAGCGGGGCATGACTAAGTGACTGAACAACAACAATATCACATTAACAGAAAATATGTTAACACACTTACCAAAGTCCCAAGTCAAAGCATGGTTACTTGATTTGTTTAATAAAATAAGTAGGTGTCTAGGCTTTAAATGAAGATTGCATTTAGATTACATCCTTTTCTTTAACGGATTCAAAATCTATTAGTTTCATGCAAACATAATTGTATTTTTTACACTGTTGAACTTTGCTGTTTATAATGGAATACATTCTCAATAAATGCGATTATATTATACATAATTTTCGTATGCATTTCTCACTTTTTTCCCTAGGGATTTATATCTAGATTTTTAAAAATATTTATTTGGGGCTATGGAAATGATCTTAGGGAAAAAGAAAATCCGAGCAATTTTATCTGAGTTCAAAATGGCTCATAAAACAGTGGACGCAACTCACACCATCAGCAGTGTTTGGCCTAGTAACTGCTAATGAATGTACAATGCAATAGTGATTCAAGAGTTTTATAAAGGGGATGAGAGCCTTAAAGATGAGGACCTTAGCGACTGGCCATTGGAAGCTTACAACGACCTATTGAGAGCCATCATTGAAACTAATCACCTTACAATTACACAAGAAGTTGCCTGAGAAATCAGTGTCAACCATTCTATAGTGATTCAGCTTTTAATACAATTAGGAAGGTGAGAAAGCTTGATAAGTGTGTGCCACATAAGCTGACAGCAAATCAAAATAATTGCCACTTTGAAGTGTATTCTTATCTTATCCTATGCAACAGCAAGGAAACATTTCTCAATCAGATTGTGACTTGCAAGGAAAAGTGGATTTTCTACAACAATCAGCAACAGCTAGCTTAGTGACTGGACTGAGAAAAAGCTCCAAAGCACTTTCTAAAGCCAAACATGCACCAGAATTAAGGTTGTGGTCACTGTTTTGTGTCTGATTCACTACAGCTTTTGAATCTTGGTGAAACCATTGCATCTGAGAAGTATACTCAGCAAATCAATGAGGTGCACTGCAAACTGCAAGGCCTACATTCAGCACTCGTCAACAGTAAGGGCCCAGTTCTTCTCCACAACAATGCCCAACCACACCATCAAATGACTAATACTTCAGAAGTTGAATGAATTGGGCTACAAAGTTTTGCCTCATCTGCCATATTCACCTGACCTCTTGCCAACTTTGCAACCCTTCTTCTAGCATCTTGACAACTTTTTTCAGGGGAAATACTTCCACAGCCAACAGGATGTAGGAAATGCTTTCCAAGAGTTCAATGAATCTGAAACACAGATTTTTATGCTACAGGAATAAACCAAGTTATTTCTCATTAGCAAAAATGTGTTGACTGTAATGGTTCTTATTTTGAGCCTAGTTATAACAATTTAAAATTCAGGGTTTGAAAATGCAATTACTTTTGTAACAACATGATAGTAGGAGAGAGAAACAGATAGACATCATATTAAAAAACACTGTAATATGGGAACCTAATTCAAGTCATGCTGTGCTTCTCCAGTGGCTCAATGGGTAAAGAATCCACCCACAATGCAGGAGACATGGAAGATATGGATTTGATCCCTGAGTCTGGAATATCCCCTGGAGGAGAAAGTCGCAACCCAGTCTAGTATTCTTGCCTGAAAAATTCCAGGGACAGAGGAGCCTGGAAGGCTACAGTCCAAGAGTTCACAAAGAGTCACACACAACTGAGCAACTAAGCACAATTTAAGGCACTCTACCTAGGTATTACTTACAGAATTGGAGTAGAAGAGAAAAGATTATTGTATGAATAATGTTCTATGTTGATAAGGAAGAAATGGGCATCCCTTACAATGAACATAAAATATACAAAAGCAAAGAAACAGAAGTTTTTTGTTTTTTTGTTTTGTTTTTTTTTTTTTTTTTTCAGAAAAATGTGAGTAGTTGCATATGATTTAACCAGAGGTTATGAGTTGGAGAATTGTTGGAAAACCATTCTAGGTCCATACTATAGAACTTTTTTATCCAGAACAGAAACCCAAACTCTTCTACAGGTGATCATGTACTTATTATAGATCTTAAGCAGGGGTAATCTTCCCTGGTAACTCAGTCAGTAAAGAGTCTACCCACAATACAGGAGACCCAGGTTCAATCCCTGGGTCAGGAAGATCCCCTGGAGAAGGAAATGACTACCCACTACAGTATTCTTGCCTGAGGAATTCCATGGACAGAGGAGGCTAGTGGTCTATAAGCCCATGGGGTCAAAAAGAGCCAGACATGACTGAGTGATGAACACACAATCCTGGTTTACTTTTTAAAAAATCGCACAGATAACTAGGGAAATGGAAAAATAACACAATGTTTAACCCATGGATTCAAAATTAGGTTTTGCCACTTGGTCATTGAACTTCATATCTCAGTTTTACCTTCTGGTAATAAGCAGTTACTTCACAGGATTAGTTCAGTTCAGTTTAGTCACTCAGTCATGTCTGACTTTTTGCAACCCCATGGATTGTAGCATTCCAGGTTTCCCTGTCCATCACCAACTCCTGGAGCTTACTCAAACTCACGTTTATTGAGTCAGTGATGCCATTAAGCCATCTCATCCTCTGTCTTCCCCTTCTCCTCCCGCCTTCAATCTTTCCCCAGCATCAGGGTCTCTTCCAATGAGTCAGCTCTTTGCATCAGGTGGCCAAAGGATTGGAGTTTCTGCTTCAGCATCAGTCCTTTCAATGAACACCCAGGACTGATCTTGTTTAGCATGGACTGATTGGATCTCCTTGCTGTGCAAGGGGACTCTCAAGAAACTTCTCCAACACCATAGTTCAAAAGCATCAATTCTTTGATGCTTTTTATAGTCCAGTTATCAAATCCATACATGACTACTGGAAAAATTATAGCCTTGATTAGATGGACCTTTGTTGTCAAAGTAATGCCCATGTTTTTTAATATGCTCTCTAGGTTTGTCATTGGAGAAGGTAATGGCACCCACTCCAGTATTCTTGCCTGGAAAATCCCATGGATGGAGGAGCCTGGTAGGCTGCAGTCCATGGGGTCGCCAAGAGTCGGACATGACTGAATGACTTCACTTTCACTTTTCACTTTCATGCATTGGAGAAGGAAATAGCAACCCACTCCAGTGTTCTTGCCTGTAGAATCCCAGGGATGGGGGAGCCTGGTGGGCTGCTGTCTATGGGGTCACACAGAGTCGGACACGACTGAAGTGACTTAGCAGCAGCAGGTCTGTCATAACTTTTCTTCCAAGGAGCAAGCGTCTTTTAATTTCATGGCTTCAGTCACCATGTTCAGTGATTTTAGAGCCCCAAAAAATAAGGTCAGCCACTGTTTCCACTGTTTCCCCAACTATTTGCCATGAAGTGATGTGACCAGATGCTATGATTATAGTTTTCTGAATGTTGAGCTTTAAGCAAACTTTTTCCCTCTCCTCTTTCACTTTCATCAAGAGACTTTTTAGTTCTTCTTCACTAGTTCTTCTTCAATTATGGCAGAAGCCATAAGTAATTAGTGTGAGAATTAAGTGAGGTATTTATATAAAGTATCTGACGGATGATTATATAGGGTAGAAGAGGAAAGATATATAAGACAAAACTATTGCCAACAAAGGTCCGTCTAGTCAAGCCTATGGTTTTTCCAGTAGTCATGTATGGATGTGAGAATTGGAGTATAAAGAAAGCTGAGTGCCAAACAATTGATGCTTTTGAACTGTGGTGTTGGAGAAGACTCTTGAGAGTCCCTTGGAAGGCAAGGAGATCCAACGAGTCCATCCTAAAGGGGATCAGTCCTGGGTTGATGGATGAAGGACTGATGTTGAAGCTGAAACTCCAATACTTTGGCCATCTGATGCAAAGAACTGACTCATTGGAAAAGACCCTGATGCTGGGAAAGATTGAGGGCAGGAGGAGAAGGGGATGACAGAGGATGAGATGATTGGATGGCATCATCGATGTGAGTTTGTGTAGGCTCCAGAGGTTGGTGATGGACATGGAGGCCTGGTGTGCTGCAGATCAGGCAGTCACAAAGAGTTGGACACGACTGAGCAACTGAACTAAGACTAAGATAGTTACGAAAATTAGGTTGGTTATAGGTGGTAGTTGAAAATGTAGAAATATAAAGGAAGGCAAAAAGATGTGATGGGAAGAGAACAGAGTTTGGAATACTACTGAGCCCCTAAATAGAAAGGGTGGTCAGTATAAGAGGACTCCATGAGAGAAATAGGGATGGTGTGTGGTCTGCAAAGAGAAAGACTTCAGAAATTTATATTAATAGCCTGATGGCCAATGAAGAATTCTTCCTTCCAGACCTCAGCTTAACAAATTCTGGGAAATGTTTCATACCACCTTTTCTAATTGGATGACTACAAAGATAGGGACACTTTCTGAGTATGTGTAAGTAATGAATTAGTTATTCCTCTGATTATCTCTTTTTCAACTAAAGGTAGCCATTTTCGACATAGTTTTATTGCTCACTGTTGTTCAGTTGCTAAGTTGTGTCCTACTCTGTGACACCATGGACTGCAGCATGCCAAGCTTCCCTGTCCTTCACCCTCTCCAAGAGTTTGCTCAAACTCATGTCCTTTGAGTAGCTGATGCCATTCAACCATCTCATCCTGTGTCACCCCCTTCTCCTCTAGCCCTCCATCTTTCCCAGCATCAAGGTCTCTTCCAATGAGTTGGTTCTTAGCACCAGTAGCAAAAGTACTTGTAGCTTCAGCTTGAGCATCAGTCCTTTAGGTGAATATTCAGGACTGATTTCCTATAGGATTGATGGGCTTGATCTCCTTTCTGTCCCAGGGACTCCCAAGAGTTTTCTCCAGCACCACAATTCAAAAGCATCAATTCTTCAGCACTCAACTCTCACATACTACTGGAAAAATCATAGCTTGATTATACAGATCTTTGTTGGCAAAGTGATGTTCTGCTTTTTAGTACACTGTCTAGATTTATCATAGCTTTCTTTCAAGAAGCAAGTGTCCTTTAATTTTTTGTCTTTATATTCCTATAGAAGGCTGCATATTCTACTGGTTGTATTTACTGAACACTTGGAAACTCCTTTGGCTTCCCAAGAATGAAAGTTACCATTTTCGTGGAGGCAAACTAATTTATGGCTTCTATAAAAGACATACCGCAGTTCTAAGTGCACATGAAATGTGTGGCAATGAAAATGCTGTTAGTTATTCACATTTTTTCCACATGGGGCATGCAACAGCTGGGATACATAGGTTGAATTGCCTCCCACATGGCCTGTCAGATAGCTTGTTGGACTTAGTGTTTCCAACTCTGTTTGGATGAATGAGTTCAATCCTTGATTTTGGAAGGACTATGTCTTAGTTCATTCATGCTGCTATAACAAAATATCACAGACTGGGTAGCTTATAAATAACAGAAATTTATTTATCACAGTTTTGGAGCCTAGAAATCTGAGATCAAGTGCCAGTGGGGTCAAGTGAGGGCCCTCTTCAAAGTTGTAGAGTTCTTATTGTATCTTCTCATGGCAGAAGGGGCCAGGGAGCTCTGTACGCTCTCTTTCCTGACAGCATTAAGCCTCTGTCATTCCACTCACTATGGCTGTCCCCTCATGACCTAGTAACACCCTACATCTAATTCCATGACATTGGGCAATAAGATTTCATTACATGAATTTCATGGGGAATAAACATTCAGATGATAGCAGGCTGCTTGAGAAAAGTCAGTTTGACTAGTTCTATTTCTAGACCACTAATGAGTGTTGTATCAAGGATTCAGTTTTGATGAAAGCATATTAACAGTTTTGATGAGAGCAGTGTGGACTGTATTGTGTCCTTGAAAATTCCCATGTTGAAGCTCCAAGTTCCAACACAATGGTAATTAGAGTGAGATGACGTGCCTCACAATGGGATTAGTGGCCTTTTTAAGAGCTATCAGAGTATTCTCTCTCTCTCTCCTCTCTGCCATGTGAAAACACAGTAAGAAAATAGTCATCTGAAGCGTAGAAGAGAGCTCTCATCAGAAACCAACCATGCAGGCTAGTAACAATTTTGTTTTTTTGAGCATATGGATGGGAAATAATATTTGTAGGGAAAATAATGAATCCAAACCTTAAGGCTTTATTTAAGGATGTCTTTCTTTTATAAAGTCTCCACATGGAAAAAGCACTTAAGATACTTACACTGTCAAGAGGTCACTGGGTTATCTGGCTCCAATGGTAAAAATTGTGCCACATCTTGGTGGAATGCTTCCTCTGCAGCCAGAGAGTTTGAGTTCTTCTCATAAGATACTGTAGGCATCTTAGTTCACATAAAGAACCAAGGAGAATGCCCAAGTGGCCCAAAAAATGTCTCCAATGTCTAAGAATTAAACAAAATTATAGGCTTCCCTTTTGATCAAGTGGACCTGAAAAGACAATAGCTTTTCTTTGACTGATGCAGAGATTGAATGTTGTGAATCTTCTCATAAAGCCCCAAGAACCTTTACTTGGTGAGCAGGTCCATGAATTTTATTCTGGGTATTTCTGTTTTTAAATTACTCAAATTAAGTACTCAGTATTAAAATAACAGAATATTCTCAGTAAAATACATAGTCATATAAATATTGAGAATTAGTTATAAAAATAGCATAATGTAGTTCCAGAAAAGGTAACTGTATTTACTTCTGGTTTAAAGTGTGTAATATAAAGGCAATATACTATTTCATAAAGCGATATTCTTCTAATTAAATTAGTTAGCCCGTTTTCAACCTAGCTCTCTCTGGATTCCTGGCTCAGAATCTTCCTTATGTGAAACAGCTTCACTGTTCAAAAGCAAAGAAAAAATAAAAAGGCAGGAGGGCAGTGGGATAAGGTGGAATTGGATGTAGAAAATGGGAAAGATCGAATAAAACGGGAACTTCAAAAGGCAGTTGAGGCAAAGGAAGTGAAAAACAGATTATAAAGACCCAAACAAGAGATAAGAAAGTAAACAGAAGAGGGAGCTTGAGCAAAGAAGAACCCAAGTGTCATATGCCTGCAAAGAAATGCATCTTCCAAAATCCTTAGTGGTGAAAAGAAATGTGTTAGGTAAAACATCTAAAGGAGCAAATGGAAAGAAATACTTTAAGGGGGAAGAAGGTAACAGGTTAGTTAAAAATAGAACTAAAACCTATTAGGAGACAAAGACAGAAAGCAAGCAATTAAACCAAACAATTGAAAGATAAATCAGACTCAAAGGAAGTAAATTAATGGAAACAAATTTTAAAAAATTAAAATGACTTCTGTATTTCAAACCAACCCCAAACCATGTGCAACCAATACACACACACACACACACACACACACACACACACACACGCCTACACTCTCATTCTACAATTAGCCAAAACATGATTTCAGAAGTTATTGTAAAATGATTTGAAATTTTATTATGAGTTCCAAGCAGTCAGAGATTCATATAAAATGTTTAAATGATAAAGAAAAAAACCTGTGTTTTCTAGCTAGAACCAACTCTTTTGATATGTGTAATAAATCCAGTAAGTAAGGGCATATCTCTTATTTAATATCATCAAAATGGTCATTTTAAGGTCCTAAAGTAATAATGATACATAGCCAGACAAAAAAGAATATGTTTCTGCACATTTTATAAGGTATTGGCCAGCTTTATTCATTTACTTTGGATCTATAAATGCTAAATTCATCTGACTTGGCAATGAGGGCTACACTGGCTTTAATTTACTCCATAAGATACTTCCCAACTTTGTGAAGTTTGTCATGTGTTTATGCACATGAAAACCCATTCATGGACTTAAAATGTCTCTTAAATGAATATAAGACTTACTGAGAGGTTTATGGACATTGTATTAAATTATACACCACATTTTTAAAATATTAATCCAGGTTCTTTAGATGCTCAGTGTTATAAGGGCTAACATGACGCTTCACATGCTGAGTACTAAAAATGAAAATATACAGTGTCTTTTTTTGCCCCCACTATACTTTGAATATTTACTATGTTCCTGACATTAAACACTCTACCTTTCAAAGGCTAAAAATTTTCATCTGTTTTACTTGTTTACTCTCAAAATTTAGATTTGCATGTTGAAAAAGTAGGCAATAATTTCTTAGAACTAGAAATAAAATCCAGAATCTTCCCTTTCTTAGCATATGTCTTTCATTCAAAATCCAATAGTAAATATTTGAGCACCTTCTATGTTTTATATACTGTTAGGTATAAAGAATATGAGGTTGAACAAGGGACACATGCTTCATTCACAAAGATTTCAGTTTAGTTGGATGTAGCATAATTAATAACACCACATTTCATGAGTACATAAATTAAAGGAAGTATAAGGTTCAATGCAAGTTCAAGTCAGGAACATCTAAGTTAGACTTGGAAAGTCAGAAAAGTTTCCCAAAACTTAGTGACCTCAAAGTTGAAACATTCAAAGTGGATAGACATTAGCCAGATGAAGAATATAAGGTGAGACTGGTTGCATAGACATATCCTGGGAGTGCAAGGAAGCTGATAATAATTCATTATGATTGCATCACAGACGGAAAGTGATGAGGGAGGAATCTGGAAAGGCAAGCAAATACCAGATTTCAAAGAGTCTAGTAAAGTATTCTTAGGATGTGCAATAGGTGTCTCTCAATCAAACAGGTCTGATTTGATGGGTTTTTGACAGCTATTTCACGTGAGGATGTGGGCTTAAAACAGACCCTTGCTTGTTTTAAAGCTCTCATATTTGCACCTTGAAAGTCTTAATTATTTTAAACAAGATTCCCTGCTTTTTTTTCTTCATTTTTTTACTCTCTTTCACAAATTATACAGCTCATCCTACAATTGGAATTATAAATGGCTACATGTAATGAAAAAACAAATATGCGAATAAATAAGATTAAATTCTGTTTCTCTCACATGAAAGATTGAGAGTAAGCAGGCCAGAACTGGTCTGACCAATCCATAGACATCAAGGACTCATGTTGCCTTTCTGTAGCCCCATCTAAAATCCTTACTATATTACGTGGCTTCTAACCTCATAGTCTCAAGTCCAAAGTAACTGGTTAAGTTCCAATATCATAACCATCTTATAGGCACAAAAAGGAAGACTGGCAAAAGTGCACACCTTCTTTCTGAGCCTATATTCTTTAAGGAGCCTTCCTGAATATATTTGTGGTTCTGCATTTAAGAAAGAAGAAGGAAAAGCATATAATGTAGCCAATTAAGGAACTCATATACAGAAAGCCATAGAATGCATTCAGAAGGGAAATACCAATGTCAGATTTGCATTTTATAAAGAGTATGAAGGCAGAAGTGTGGAAGAAGTTGAAATCAGAGACAAAAATGCTAGGTCGATAGTGTAATCTTGCCCGGAGTTGATGGTGGACCCAAAGAAAGTTGGCAGTAAGGGTAGAAAGAAGTGACAAGTTCACCAACCAGCTAGGACTAGAATGCACAAGATTTAGTGACTGAAAATGTGGAGCAAAGAGAAGGAAGGAATTGAGTTAAAGCTCAGGTTCTTTTGGGGGTAGTTCTAGTGCTATTCAAAGAAACAGAACAACGCAGGTTAGGGGAGCAGGTCAATATTTAAGAAGTGTAGTAATACTGAATTGACAACATTTGAGATATGGTTGTATCTGTGGGCCTGGAGCTCAGGACAAAATAGAAGCTGGAGACATATTTAAGGCATCAGTATAGGAATGGTACTGAAATGGAAGTGGCTAGTTTTGTTCCCTCAGGGAGATCTAGCCTTAAGAAGAAGATGTAGCCTAAAGAAGGACAATACAGTAGATACAGTCATAATTTCACTTAAAGTACTTGATATATCTTATAAGAAAATAGGTATTAATTTTAATTGACCTGAAAGAAAAGACCCTGTCATACCCATAGTTGAAAAAGGAATCAGTCACAGTAAATAAAGATCTGTAATCCAGTGCCATCATTGCACAGAGGGTGAAATCAAGTGCCATGCAGAGTCCACCTGCATGTCATTTCCTCTATCTGGAAGGTCACTGCTTCAACTCCTGGATAACTCCTATTATCATCATACTTCAAAAACTGATTTATATGTGACAGACGATGTGCAAGGCACACAGATTACTGTGGAGAGCAAGACAGACAAGGTTCTGCCTTTATGGACTTCACAGGAGAAAACTGTTTTTGAAAAAGTCATTATTACTGTGTCATGTGACTAAAGGGGAAAGGCATGGTCTTCTCTAATCGCTGTGAAGAGAAAGAGGTAATGCCTCTTCCCTTGAGTTACCTCTCTGCCATGTCCCATTATAATAATAACATTGGGCTACATGCTTTTTTTTTTAGCAAACACTTCATTTATTTAAATTAAAAAAAAAAAAAACCTTTTACAATAATGTGTTGGTTTATGCTATGCATTCATATGTGCTAAGTTGCTTCAGTTGTCTCCATCTCTGCAACTCTATGGACTGTAGCCTGCCAATCTCCTCTGTCCATGGGATTCTCCTTGCAAAAATACTGGAGTGGATTGCCATGCCCTCCTTCATGTTTTCTGCTGTACAACAACACAAATCAGTCATAAATATACATACATCTCCTCCTTTCCTAGCCTCCGTCCCCTCCCCACAATCCCATCCCCTCAGGTCATGATAGATCCCAAGACTGGGCTCCCTGTGCTACATAGCAACTTCTTATCAGCTATCCATCTTACACCTGATACTGTATATATGTTGATGCTACTTTCTCCATTCATGCCACTCTTTCTCTCCTCTACTGTGTCCACAAGTCCATTCTCTACATTTTTGTCTGCATTCATTCCTTGCAAATAGGTTCATGAATATCATTTTCTAGATTCCATTTATATCCATTAATATGTGATACTTTTTTTTTTTCTTTCTGACTTACTGCACTCTGTAAAACAGGCTCTAGTTTCATCCACCTGACTAGGACTGATTCAAACTTGTTCATTTTTTTGTGCTGTGTAATATTCCATTGTATATATGTGCCACATCTTCTTTATTCATTGATAGGTGGTCAGTGGAAATCTAGGTTGCTTCCATGTCCTGGCTATTGTATATAGTGCTACTGTGAGCATTAGGAAAACAAATAGCCCAATCAAAAAGTGAGCATTTCTCCAAAAAACACATACAGATACCCAATAAACACGTAAAAGATGCTCAATATCACTAATTATTAGAGAAATGCAAATCAAAACTACAATGAGGTATCACCTCACACCAGAAATAATGCCCATCATCAAGAAATCTACAAATAATAAATGCTGGAGAGGATGTGGAAAAAAGTGAACCCTCCTACACTGTTGGTGATACAGCCATTGTGGAAAACACTATGGAGAGTCCTTAAGAAACTAGGAATAAATCTACCATATGACTCAGAAATCCCACTATTGTACATATCAGAATCTAAAAAGACACATGTACTCCAATATTCACAATAGCATTGTATGCATCTTTATTTGCATGTTTTTGTATTTTGTGTACACATCCTGATTGAGGCTCCCAGAGCATAAATCATAGTATTATGCCTCGTGTGCTCAAAATATCTCACTCATAGTCAAAGCCAAGAATTACCTATTGCACCTGTCCCTTACTTACCACTCTGACTTCTTCTATTTCTCTCTCCTTTGTTCAAACTAATCTGTTTACACTGGTCTCTTGCCCTAAACACATACCAAGAGCCGGCCTTGAACTACCTTAACCTCTTTCAAACTGCTAACCGCTCTCTGCTTAGAACATTCTTTCTTTAGATACCTGATTAATTTATGCCCTCACTTCCTTCAGATCTTTTCAGTCTTAACCTTAACATAGACTTCCTGACTAGCCTATCTAATACTGTTCACTCTCTTTCTCTCCGCATTATAAAACCCTTTAATCTATTTTATGTAACAAACTGCACACATTACTTATTGTTGCTGTTGATTCTCACTTGTTTACCTCTCTACCCACTAAAAAATGAGTCTCATAGGGAGAGAAAATATGCCGCTTCAGTCATCATTGTATTTCAGCACCTAGAACAATGGCCAGCACCTAATAATTAGGCACTCAATAAATATGCATTGTATGACAGGGTTTTTTTTTTTCAAATACACTGGAAGTTCCTTGAGAATAGACACCATATGTACTTGTCTTTGTGTCCAGAGCATGCACCCCAAATCCTAGTATATATGAGCCTTTCAAAATAATGATTAAGGAATGAATGAATGATGATAGCTTTAACCCAGAGTAGTTTTACCATATGTATATAGATAGTTGGAATATATGAACACTGCATTTGACATTTTATAAAATGTCACTACTCAAGATGAAAAAAATGTCAGGGTTCTCATTTGTATATCATCAAAATATGAGAAAATAAATTTCCTTAAGATATGATGATTGGCTCCAGTTTCATCCATCTCATCAGTTTTGAATCAGTTCTGATGAGATGGATGAAACTGGAGCCAATTATACAGAGTGAAGTAAGCCAGAAAGAAAAACACCAATACAGTATACTAACACATATATATGGAATTTAGGAAGATGGAAATGACGACCCTGTATGCAAGACAGGAAAAAAGACACAGATGTGTATAACGGACTTTTGGACTCAGAGGGAGAGGGAGAGGGTGGGATGATTTGGGAGAATGGGAATTCTAACATGTATACTGTCATGTAAGAATTGAATCGCCAGTCCATGTCTGACGTAGGCTGCAGCATGCTTGGGGCTGGTGCATGGGGATGACCCAGAGAGATGTTGTGGGGAGGGAGGTGGGAGGGGGGTTTATGTTTGGGAACGCATGTAAGAATTAAAGATTTTAAAATTTAAAAAATAAAAAAAAATTTAAAAAAAAGAAAAAAAAGAAAATGCTTTCCAAGAGTTCTTCAAATCCTTAAGCACAGATGTTTATGCTATAGGAATAAAGAAATTTATTTCTTATTGGCAGAAATGTGTTGATTGTAATGGTTCCTATTTTGTTACTAAAGATGCATTTGAACCTAGTTATAATGATTTAAATTCGCAGTCCAAAACCACAATTATGTTTGCACCAACATAGTAAGAATAAAAATGCATGCCTCTCATAAATTGCTGGTAGGACTGAAAATTTGGTACTAACTTCCTTGAAAGGAAGGTAGCAAAATACTGCTAACTTTTGATGCAAAAATTCCATTTCTAGGAATCCAGTTTAAAAAATAATCAGAGATATATGTGAAAAAGTTTACTCATGGATGTTCAGTGCAATATCATAATCCCTAAACAATTTAACCCTTCATGGTAAAGTAAAAGAAAACTAAAGTTTTATAAATTAATTCAGGAACATACTAATAGTCTTTAAAACCAACCAAACAAACAAAAAAAACTCGAATATGGAAAAAAATTCTCATTTTGTTAATGAGGGAGAAGTAGTATACAAATCTTACTATACATCATGATCTCACTTTTAAAATATTTAAGCATAGGGAAAATATTGGAAGAAAATAGTTGTAATGCATTTCTCTGGTTGATGGTATATAACATGATTTTTGTTGTCTTCTTAATTTTCTTATAACACATCTCTAAGAGGAAATTTTTATATATAATCAGCATTATAAACATGTTATATCTATTCCAGTTGTAATTTATAGAAATCCATCTTAAGAAAATAATCCTAAATGAATAAAATTTTTCTACACACACACACACAAAAAAAGATATGATGACATTGCTTCAATTAAGACAGTCTAAGTATTGAAAAGGGATAGAAACTAAATCTATAAAAGATTAAAATGTAAATAAAAGTGCATTATAGTACCAGTGCTATACATTAGATCCCCAGAATTTATTCATCTGCAACCGGAAGTTTGTACTCTTTGACCAATATCTCATCATCTCTGCCACCCACCTGGCCCTGGCAACCACAGTTTTAGTCTCTGTTTCTATGAGTTTGGCTTTTTTCAGTTCTCACATACATAAGTGAGATTTCCAGTATTAATCTCTCTCCATCTGACTTATTTCATTTAGCATAATGTCTTAAAGGGCCATCCATTACAAATAACAGGATATTCTTCTAACTCATGGTTGAATAATATTCCATCATGTGTATGTATATGTGTATAACATCTCCATTCATCTGTAGGCAAACACATAAGTTTTTTTTTTTTTTTCCCATATCTTGTCTATTATAAATAATGCTGCAATGAACATGGGAGTGCTCTTTGAGCTCGTGATTTCATTTCCTTTGGATATATACCCAGAGGTGGGACTGCTGGATATATGATATTTCTGTTTTTAATTTTTGAGGAGCCCCTATGCTGATTTCCATTGTCAAAACACCAATACATTCCCACCAACAGTGCACAAGGGTTCCCTTTTCTCCACATGCTCACCAACACTTGCTAACTATTGTCTTTTTGTTAAAAGTCATTCTGACAGGTATTAAGTGATCGCTCATTGTGGTTTTGATTTGCATTTTATGGCAGAAAGTGAAGAGGGACTAAAGAGCCTCTTGAATGAAAGTGAAAGAAGAGAGTGAAAAAGTTGGCTTAAAGCTCAACATTCAGAAAACGAAGATCATGGCGATGGTCCCATCACTTTATGGCAAATAGATGGGGAAAGAGTGGAAACAGTGTCAGACTTTATATTTTGGGACTCCAAAATCACTGCAGATGGTGACTGTAGCCATGAAATTAAGACACTTACTCCTTAGAAGGAAAGTTATGACCAACCAAGATAGCATATTCAAAAGCAGAGACATTACTTTGCCAACAAATGTCTGCCTAGTCAAGGCTATGGTTTTTCCAGTAGGCAAGTATGGATGTGAGAGTTAGACTGTGAAGAAAGCTGAACACCGAAGAATTGACACTTCTGAACTGTGGTGTTGGAGAAGACTCTTGAGAGTCCCTTGGACTGCAAGGACATCCAACCAGTCATTCTGAATGAGATTAGCACTGGGATTTCTTTGGAAGGAATGATGCTAAAGCTGAAATTCCAGTACTTTGGCCACCTGATGCCAAGAGTTGACTCATTGGAAAAGACCCTGATGCTGGGAGGGATTGGGGGCAGGAGGAGAAGGAGACGACAGAGGATGAGATGGCTGGCTGGCATCACTGACTCGATGGAGGTGAGTCTGAGTGCACTCCGGGAGTTGGTGATGGACAGGGAGGCCTGGCGTACTGCAATACATAGGGTCGCAAAGAGCTGAACACGACTAAGTGACTGAACTGAACTGAACTGAACTGAATGCTCCTAACATAGGAGTACCTCAGTACATAAGACAAACACTAACAGATATAAAAGGAGAAATTGACAGGAACACAATAATAGTAGGAGACTTTAACACCCCACTTATGCCAAAGGACACATCATCAAAACAGAAAATTAATAAGGAAACACAAATCTTAAGTTGTACATTAGATGACATGGATCTCATTGATAACTTCATGACATTCCATTCAAATGTAGAAGAATACACCTTCTCAAGTGCACATGGAGCATTCTCTAGGATAAAACATATCTTGGATCACAAATCAAACCTCAGTAAATTTAAGAAAATTGAAATCATGTCAAGCATCATCTTTGACCACAATACTATGAGACTAGATATCAACAACAAGAAAAAAGAAAAAAAAAAACAACTGTAAGAAACACAAACACATGGAGATTAAACAACGCATTTCTAAATAACCGACATGCTACTGAAGAAATAAAAAGGGAAATTAAAAAAAAAAAAAAACTAGAAACAAATGACAATGAAAACACAACAACCCCAAACCTATGGGATACAGATAAAGCAATTCTAAGAGGGAAGTTTATAAGAATACAATCCTACCTCAAGAAATAAAAACAAAACAAACAAAACTACAACAAAAAAAAAGCATCAAATAGACAACATAACTTTCCACCTAAAACAACTGGAAATAGAAGAACACAAATACACCAAAGTAAGTAAAATGAAAAAAATCATAAGGATCCGAGAAGAAATTAATGAAAAAAAAAAGAAAGGAATAATAGTAAAGGTTAATGAAACTAAACGCTAGTTCTTTGACAAGATAAACAAAATTGACAAACCCTTAGCCAGATTCATCTAGAAAAAAAGAGAGAAGAATCAAATCAACAAAATTAGAAATGAAAAAGGAGAGGTTACAACAGACAATGCAGAAATACAAAGCATTAAAAGAGACTATTATGAACAACTGTATGGCAATAAAATAGATAACCTGGAAGAAATGAACAGATTCTTAGAAAAGTTCAATCTTCCAAGACTGAGCCAGGAAGAAATAGAAATTATGAACAACCCAATTACAAGCACTGGATTGAAGCTGTGATCAAAAATCTACCAAAAAAACAAAAGACCAGGAGCAGATGGCTTCACAGGAGAATTCTATGAAACATTTAGAGAAGAGTTAATCCCTATTCTTCTAAAACTCTTTCAAAAAATTGCAATGTTCATCGCTGCACTGTTTATAATAGCCAGGACATGGAAACAACCTAGATGTCCATCAGCAGATGAATGGATAAGAAAGCTGTGGTACATATACACAATGGAGTATTACTCAGCTGTTAAAAAGAATACATTTGAATCAGTTCTGATGAGATGGATGAAACTGGAGCCGATTATACAGAGTGAAGTAAGCCAGAAAGAAAAACACCAATACAGTATACTAACACATATATATGGAATTTAGAAAGATGGCAATGATGACCCTGTATGCAAGACAGCAAAAAAAACACAGATGTGTATAACAGACTTTTGGACTCAGAGGGTGAGGGAGAGGGTGGGATGATTTGGGAGAATGGCATAGTAACATGAATACTATCATGTAAGAATCGAATCGCCAGTCTATGCCCGACGCAGGATACAGCATGCTTGGGGCTGGTGCACGGTGATGACCCAGAGAGATGTTATGGGGAGGGAGGTGGGAGGGGGGTTCATGTTTGGGAACGCATGTACACCCATGGTGGATTCATGTCAATGTATGGCAAAACCAATATAGTATTGTAAAGTAAAATAAAGTAAAAAATTAAAAATTAAAAAAAAAATTTCAGAGGAAGGAACACTTCCAAAATCATCGTATGAGGCCACCATCACCCTGCTATGAAAAACAGACAAAAACAACACAAAAAAAGAAAACTACAGAGCAATATCACTGATGAACATAGATGCAAAAATCCACCAAAAACAGACAGAATTCAGCATTACATCAAAAAACTCATATACCATGATCAAGTTGGGTTTATTCCAGACATGCAAGGATTCTTCAATATATGCAAGTCAATAAATGTGATACACCATATTAACAAATTGAAAGATAAAAACCATATGATAATCTCAATAGATGCAGGAAAAGACTTTGACAAAATTCAGCACCCATTTATGATTAAAACTGTTCAAAAACTGGGCAAAGAAGGAACCTACCTCAACTTAGTTAATGCTGTAAATGATAAGCTTATGGCAAACACTATTCTCAATGGTGAAAATTGAAAGCATTCCCTCTAAGAACAGGAACAAGAGAAGGGTGTCAACTTTCACCACTATTGTTTAACGTAGTTCTGGAAGTCCTAGCTGCAAGAATTAAGAGAAGAAAAAGAAACAAATGGAATCCAGATCAGAAAAGAAGAAGTAAAGCTCTCCCTGTTTGCAGATGACGTGATACTGTACATAGAAAACCCTAAATATAGTACCAGAAAATCACTAGCACTAATCAGTAAACTTAGCAAAGATGCTAGAAACAAAATCACTATACAGAAATCACTTGCATTTCTGTATACTAAGAATGAAAAATCAGAAAGAGAAATTAAGGAATAATCCCATTTACCATTGCAACAAAATGAATTAAATATCTAGGAATAAATTTACCTAAGGAGGCAAAAGAACTGTACACAAAAAATTATAAGACACTAATGAAAGAAATCAAAGATGATATAAACAGATGGAGAAATATTCCATGTTCCTCAGTTGGAATAATCAATATTGTGAAAATGACTATACTACCAAATGCAGTCCACAGATTCAATGTGATCCCTATCAAATTACCACTGGCATTTTTTCACAGAACTATAACATAAAATTTCACAGTTCATATGGAAATAGAAAAGATCCTGAATAGCCAAAGCAGTCTTGAGAAAGAAGAATGGAGCTGGAGGAATCAAGCTTCCTGACTTCAGATTATTGTCATCAAGACAGTATGGCACTGGCAAAAAAAAAAAAAAAAAAAAGGAAATATAAACCAATGGTACAAGATTGAAAGTCTGAAAATAAACCCATGCCCCTATGTTTTACTGTAGTTTTGACAAAGGAGGAAAGAATATACAATGGGGCAAAGACAGTCTCTTCAATAAATGGTGCTGGGAAAACTGGACAGCTACATGTAAAAGAATGAAATCAGAACACTTCTTAACACCATACACAAAGATAAATTTAAAATGGATTAAAGACCGAAATGTAAGACCAGAAACTATAAAACTCTTAGAGGAAAACATAGGCAGAACACTCGCTGACATAAATCAAAGCAAGATCCTCTATGATCCACCTCCTAGAGTAACGGAAATAAAAACAAAAGTAAACAAGTGGGACCTATTAAACTTAAAAGCTTTTGCACAGCAAAGGAAACTATAGACAAAGTTAAAGGATAACCCTCAGAATAGGAGAAAATTATAGCAAATGAAACAACTGACAAAGGATTAATTTCCAAAATATACAAGCAGCTCATATACCTCAATGCCAGAAAAACAAACAACCCAATCAAAAAGTGGGAAAAATACCTAAATGGACATTTCTCCAAATAAGACATGCAGATGGGTAACAAACACATGAAGAGAGGCTAAATATCACTCACTATTAGAGAAATGCAAATCAAAACTACAATGAGATTTCCACCTCACACCAGTCAGAATGGCCATCGTCCAAAAGTCTACAAACAATAAATGCTGGAAAGGGTGTGGAGAAAAGGGAACATTCTTGTACTGTTGGTGGGAATATAAATTGATACAGCCACTATGGAAGACTGTATGGGGATTCCTTAAAAAACTAGGAATAAAACCACCATATGACCCAGCAATCCCACTCCTAGGCATATACCCTGAGGAAACCAAAATTGAAAGAGACACTTGTATCCCATTGTTCATTGCAGCACTGTTTACAATAGGTAGAACATGGAAGCAACCTAGATGTCCATCTACAGATGAATGAATAAATAAGTTGTGGTGTATATACACAATTGAATATTACTCAGCCATAAAAAGGAACACCTTTGAGTCAGTTCTAATGAGGTGGATGAACCTAGAACCTATTTGCAGAGTGAAGTGAGTCAGAAAGAGAAAGATACATACCATATTCTAACACATACATACGGAATCTAGAAAAAGAGTACTGAAGAATTTATTTACGGGGCAAAAGTGGAGAAACAGACATAGAAAATAGATTTATGGACATGGGGAGAGAGGAAGAGAGGGTGAGATATATGGAAAGAGTAACATGCAAACTTACATTGCCCTATGTAAAATAGATCACCAACAGGAATTCACTGTACGGCTCAGGAAACTCAAACATGGGCTTTGTATCAACCTAGAGGGGTGGATGGAGAAGGCAATGGCAGTCCACTCCAGTGTTCTTGCCTGAAGAATACCAGGAATGGTGGAGTCTGGTGGTTGCAGTCTATGGGGTCGCACAGAGTCGGACATGTCTGAAGCGACTTAGCAGCAGCAGCAGCAGAGGGGTGGGATGGGGAGGGAAATGGGAGAAATGTTCAAAAGGGAAGAGATATATGTATACCTATGGCTGATTTCATGTTAAGGTTTGACAGAAAACAGCAAAATTCTGTAAAGCATTTATCCTTCATTAGAATATAAATGAAAAAAACAGATGAGAAGAGACAAAAGGAAAAAAGGAAAAGTGTGAACTAATAATAATGAATGGTATCTCACATTCTCTCTTTTTATTAAGAGAGAGAAAGTATTGCAATCTAGAAACATTTTGCAATATTTATGACAATACTTCTGTGTCCCAGGCATTTGTTATATGCTTAGAATACTAGTAATCAGTAAGAAAAATTGAGTCATGTGGGTGCATTATCTTACTAAAGAACTCTTTGTCCACAATATTATAGCTATTGTGACTATGAGTATATTTACACTCAGGAATTAACACTGGGTACTTTGACCTTTTCAGACTTTTGTGAGAGGGCCACAGTCTTTTTGATTTCTTTTGTTTTTCCTTCTTTCTTGATAGGTATATGATATTAAATACCTCGTCTGTCTTTCACATTATCCAAGGGTCTGTTTTATTTTTGCATGATATGAGTTACCTTTTTATAGCCCCCAATATTAGAATCTTTCCTGTGTATTATCCAATTCAAAACACATAATGTAATTTTCTGGCATATCAAGATCCTCCTCCTGGCCTCAATTTCTATGAGTCAGGAGAGGATAAGCTTTTCTACAATTGCCAACAACCTAAATAGTGTAATGTCTTAATATAACAAAGGTTGCATCTAGCTCATGCTGCATGTTTATCAGGTGATAAGAAGGATGTGTTTATTTTAGTCACTTAAAATACCAAGTTGATAGAGTTTGAGTCTCAACACAGTTGTAATGTTCAGAAAATGGGGAAAAGATATCATGAAAAACCACATATTGAGTCTTAACTCTCATGCCTGGAAGTGACACTTTTAACTTGAATTTATATTTCATTGTTCAAAGCAAGTTATATTTCCATCTGAGAGTTCAAACACATCAGAATATATAATCTTACTTCAGGAAGAACCTCAAGCACCTTTTGGAAAATTAATAGTCTGTCCCACCTGACTCTTTTACACAGTAAGCCCATCTTGTTTACTTTAAGGTATCTCCAATTACTTGCTCCATTCATGACTTTCATTTTTTTAAACAATGTACGTACATATATTTATTTATGGCTTCATCTGTGCCACAAGATAAATTATAATTGTTTTGCAAAGACCACAGTTCATCTGCATACAAGGCAAAGTGTCTCTTTCATTTGGTTTTGGAATATGTGTAAATCTCCTGTGTGGTACTCTGTGGGTTCTTTTCATTTTATTTATGGTTTCCTTTGCTGTGCAAAACTCTTATTTTATTTTATTTTCATTACTCTAGGAGACAGGTTGAAAAACATATTGCTGGAATTTATCTCAAAGAGTGTTCTGCCTATGTTTTCCTCTAAGAATTTTATAGTATCTGGTCTTACATTTAGGTCTTTAATTCCTTTTGAGTTTAGTTTTGTGTGTAATGTTAAAGAACGTCCTAATTTCATTGTCATACATGTCCAGTTTTCCCATCACCATTTGTTGAAGACTGTCTAATCTTTATCGTATAGTCTTGCCTCCTTTGTTGTAGATTAATTGATCATATTGTGCATTTATTTCTGGGCTTACTATCCTGTTCCATTGAACTCTCTGGTTTTGTTCCATTACATACTGTTCTGATAACTATAGCTTTGTAGTATAGTCTGAATTCAGGGAACCTGAATACTCCAGCTCCATTTTTCTTTCTCAAGATTGCATTGGCTATTTGGGGTTGTTTGTATTTTCATACAAATTATAATTTTTTTTTGCTTTAATCCTGTGAAAAAAATGTCATGATGATTTGATAGTGATTGCATCAAATCTGTAGATTGCCTTGAGAAGTATAGACTTATGACAATATTGGTTGCTCCAATCCAACATGGTATATCTTTCCCTATATGTCATCGTTGATTTCTTTCATCATAGTTTTCAGAGAACAGATTTTTTTTTTTTAGGTAGTTTTATTCCTATGTATTTTATTCTTTTGATGTGTTGGTAAATGAGATTATTTCTTTTTATTTCTGTGTTTTGTTAGTGTATAGAAATGAAACAAATTTCTGTATATTAATTTTGTATCCTGCAACTTTACCTAATTCATTGATAAACAGCAGTAGTTTTCTGGTAGCTACTTTAGGATTTTTTTTTTTTAATGTATAGTGTCTATAGTGACTGTTTTCCTTCTTTTTCAAGTTGGAATCCTTTTATTTTTCTTCTCTGATTCCTGTGGGACAGACCTTCCAAAATCATGTTGAATAAAAGTGACTAGAGTGTACATCTTGTCTCATTCCCATTCTTAGAGGAGATACTTACAGATTTTTACCTTGAGTATAATGTTAGTTGTAGTTTTGTCATATATGGGCTTTATTGTATTGAGGTATATTCCTCCTATGCCAACTCTCTGGAAATTTTTTTTATCATAAATTGATATTGAATTTTAAAATAAGCTTTTTAATGCATCTATCGGGGCTTCCCTGGTGGCTCAGAAGTTAAAGCATCTGCCTGGAATGTGGGAGACCTGGGTTCAATCCCTGGGTTGGGAAGATCCCCTGAGAAGGAAATGGCAACCCACTCCAGTACTCTTGCCTGGAGAATCATATGGACAGAGGAGCCTGGTAGGCTACAGTCCATGGGGTCACTGAGAGTTGGACATGACTGAGCGACTTCACTTTCACTTTCACTTTATTGAGATAAGATGATTATATAATTTTTATTCTTCACTTTGATGATCTGGTGTATCACACTGACTGATTTGTGCATGTTGAAAATCTTTTCATCACTATAGTTGTGTGTCGTAATCTCTTAAGATCCTTGTGTTTCTAAATTTATTGATTTGAGTCTTCTCTCTTTTTCCTTGATCAGTTTGGCTAAAGATTTATCCATTTTGTTTATCTTTTCAAAGAGCCAATTTTTAGTTTCACTGATCTTTTCTGCTGTTTTCTTCATCTATATTTCATTCATTTTTCCTCTGATCTTTATGATTTCTTTCCTTTCCTAACTTTGGGTTTTGTTTCTTCTTCTTTTTCTAGTTGCTTTAAGTGTAATGTTAGACTCTTTGAGATTTTTTCTTGTTTCTGGAGGTAAGACTGTATTGCTATAAATTTCCCTCTTAAAACTGTTTTTGCTGCACTCTATATGTTTTGGATCTTTGTGTTTTCATTATCATTTGTCTCTAGGTATTTTTTTTATTTCCTCTGATTTTTTCAGTGATCCACCGGTTATTTAGTAGCATATTGTTTAGTCTCCATGTTTGTGTGTGTGTGAGTGTTTTCGCATTATTTTCATGTAGTTGGTTTCTAATTTCACAGCATTGTTGGGAAAGATTATTGATATGATTTTTGTTCCCTTAAATTTACCAAGGTTCACTTTGTAACTCAGCATGTGGTTAATCCAAGGGAATATTCCTTGTGCACTTGAAAAGAATGTGCATTCTACAGCTTTTGGATGGAATGATCATTTATTCTAACCTGTTATTTAAGGTCTGTGTTTCCTTATTGATGTTCTGTCTGAATGACCTGTCCATTGATGAAATAGGGTGTTAAAATCCTACACTATTATTGCATTACCCTCAGTTTCTCATTTTCTGGTTGTTAGTATTTGCTTTATATATTGAGGTGTCACTATGTTGGGTGCATATATATTTACATTGTTATATGTTCTTCTTGGATTGATTCCTTGATCATTATCTAGTGTCCTTCATTGTCACTTATAACCTTCTTTATTTTAAAGTCTATTTTTCCTAATAATGAGGATTGCAACTCCAGCTTTCTTTTGATTTCCACTCACATGGAATACCTTTTTCCATCTCCTCACTTTCAGTTGGTATGTGTCCCTAAATCTGAAGTGGGTTTTTTGTAAACAGCATATATATGGTCCTTGTTTTTGATTCCATTCAGCCAGTCTATATCTTTTGTTTGAAGCATTTAAACTGTTTATATTTAAGGTAATTATTAATATGTATGTTCTTATTGTTGTTTTGTTAATTTTTTAAATTTATTTTTGTAGGTCTTTTTTATTCCTTCCTCTTCTCTTCCCTTGTGATTTGATGACTAACTTTACTGTTGTGTTTGGATTACTTTTTCTTTTTTCTGTATTGATTACAGATTTTTGATTTGTAGTTACCATAAGATTTTGATGCAGCATTCTATATATAATCAAGATTATTTTGCATTGCTTATATTCACTTCAATTGTGTTTCCAGTATCCTGTGTTTGTACTCCCCTCTTCCTACAATTGATGGTATTTTTACAACTGCTTCAGATTAGTGTGTGAATGATTTCCTACCTTTACTGGTGAGCTTATCATCTGTAATTGTTTTGTTTCTAGTTGTATTTTTCTCTGCCTCTTCAATACATGCTTCCTAAATTTGTGGTTGCTCCATAGCTTTGTCCCTTATCACTTTAGATTTCACTTTCCAAAAAAGAACTGACCTTATCCTCCTTCCTAGTTTCAGAAAAATGTTACATTAAGATTCATAGCAAAAACTGTGCAGCATATTTTTTCAATTTATATTTAATTTCTCTCTTCCTGGTCACAAGCGAAGGCTAGTTTTACCAGCTTTGGTGCTTGTTATTGGGTTGATGCTATATGATGGAGTTTTGGGAAGGGACATACAGGCTTCCCCTAGTATCTGAAAGTAAAACTTTCCTATAAAACCTCTTGTGAGTTGAAATAGTGTAAAGCAAAGAAACAAATACCTTAGGACACATCTTGATAACAGATGCACAAAACAAGTTGAGATTAAGTGCAGATGCTCACACGCATTTTAGAGTCATAGAAGCTTGATGATGAGATGCTGAATGTAGTTTCTGAGAAAGAAGGTTGGTGGTGCCACTCTCTCTGCTTCATGTGTGCACTTCCTCTTTAATGGCTAGTTCCAAAACAAATGCTGAATGCTACTTTCACTTTTTTCTTAAAAGTTAAAATCCTTTTTGGATTCCTTCTGGTTAGCAAAAACAGATACTAATACATGTCCTATATAAAAACTAAGTATCATGAAGCAAATTTTCGAAAAGCAAGGGATATCTGAATTTGTAGGACATAGTATCTATGGAAGCTTGGTTCTGAAATATTCTATATACATCTTCTCCACCTTTTCTGTGGTTATACCAGAAAGCAAGTATTCATGAAAGTTATATGATAGCATGGAAGGCACATTGTGTTGCCATATGAGGATAGATTGCAAGGTATGCCATTACAGCTGCACTAGACACCAAATAAACAACAAATCTATGTGGACTTCATTTGTAGAGATTTCAGTTCATTTGTTACTGGAATTGTGACTCATAAAAATATGAAAATAAATCAAAAGATAAAAAGTGCTTGCAATGATAACACCTATGAAAATAGAAATAAGCTTTGTGTTGTGTATTAGTCTCTCAGTCATTTCCAACTCTTTGTGACCCCCATGGAGTGTAGCCCACCAGGCTCCTCTGTCCATGGAATTCTAGAGGTAAGATTATTGGAGTGGGTTGTCATTTCTGTCTCCAAAACTTTGTTTGAATTTCAATTATTTTAAATTTTATAAAATATAAACTTTACATATAAAATTGATGTATTAAAATAAGTAGTGTAGAAAAAAAACTAAACTAAACATAAATCATTAGTTTCAGGGAAAATAATATTTGAATGAAAGTGTAGAAAGAGTTACTAAAACTATTTTTCCATCATAGAAATCAAAAAAGACTAACATTCTAAAGTATCACAGTTTATATTAAGATATTTTATATGCATAGACTTCACCCTGGTTTCAAATTATTCAAGAAAAATTCCTGAACCTAACCAATCACTAATAATTCAGAATTATTCTCTCAACCAATTACTCTGTAGGTCCTATAAAAAATCCGTTATGTATAGTTAGTCTTAATACTAAATCTGATTTCAAAGAATATGTGATGAATCTCTCAAATTACAGACAATTGCTAAGCTTGACTCAATTTAGATTGAGTTCAAAAACATGAATCTCACTCTATACTGCAGAGTTCTAAGTAGTCTCACTCCTTCATAAACTCACTGTCTACAGTCTTTTCCCTTCAGCTTTCTACATATGTGTATCTTCTATATTCCAGGTGAGCTACTTATCACCTAAAGCTCATTACAATTACCATTTAGTGTTTCCTTCATTTAAGAATATTCTTATATCCAAATGACTGTTATAATTTTCACCTTAAAATAATTTGTTTCCTCTTTAGCTCTTTAAATTTGAAACTGTCCTTGCGTCATTATGCTGAAAATCTTCATTCTAGGATCATGTAAGAACCACTCCTGAAAAATAATAAGATTTTAAGCAATATCATCACAATTTGGGCATTGGAATTCACCTAGAAGTCATTTAGACCAACTTATCACCCAACCACATCCTAGAATGTGCTGTTGTTGTTCAGTTACCAAGTCGTGTCTGACTCTGCAACCCCATGGACTGCAGTATGCCAGGCTTCCTTGTCCCTCACCATCTCCCAGACTTTGCCCGAGTTCATGCTAGTTGAATCCGTGATGCCATCCTATCATCTCATCCTCTGTCACCCTCTTCTCCTTTTCCTTCCATTTTTCCCTGCATCAGGGTCTTTTGCAGTGAGCTAGCTGTTCATATCATGTGGTTAAAGTTTTAGAGCTTCAACTTCAGCATCAGTTCTTCCAATGAGTATTTAGGGTTGATTTCCTTTAAGACTGACTGGTTTGGTCTCCTTGCTTTCCAAGGGACTCTCAAGAGCCTTCCCCAGCACCACAGTCTGAAAACATGCGTTCTTCAGTGCTCTGCCTTCTTTATTGTCCAGCATCCAGCTGGCTTTGTCACTCTCTTCCTTTACCCTCATCAAGAGACTTTTTAGTTCCTCTTTGCTCTCTGCCATTAGAGTGATATCATCCCCACTTATAAGGTTGTTGATATTTCTCCCAGCAATCTTGATTCCAGCTTGTAACTCACCCAGACTGTCATTTTTCATGATGTGTTCTTCATATAAGTTAAATAAACAGGGTGACAATAAACAGCCTTGCCATAAGTGTTTCCAAGATTGGAATCTCAGCACTTTTTTTTCCTTTAGAGTTTGTCTGTCAAGAGATACTATTTTTTTGATTATTTTTATTTTTGATTTATTTTTAATTGAAGGATAATTATTTTACAAAACTTGTGTTGGTTTCTGCCCTACAACAACATGAATCAGCAGTAAGTGTGTGTCTACGTGTATATATATTCTCTCCATCTTGAAACGCTGTCCCAATCCCAACCCCATGCCACCCCTCTAGGTCATCACAGAGCACTTGGCTGAGCTCAGTGTGTTATATAGCAGTTTTCCACTAGCTATCTACTTTACACATAGTAGTGTATATATCAATGCTATTCTCTCAATTTGTTCCACCATCTCCTTCCCATCTTGTGTTCACAAGTCTATTCTCTATGTTTTCTATGTCTATGTCAAAACTTTTTTTTTTTTTTTAAGAAAAGCCTATTCTCTGATTAACAAGGTGAAATGTTTGTACTTAATACTTCTACCAGATTATGCAAATTCTGTCTTTGGAAAAAAAAGGAAATAATTATATTATTTGCTTTGCAAACCACATTAATATATTTTCAAGACATCTATTATTCCCCAAATATGTCTTTAATATACTTCCCAAATATTTTCTCCTGCAAAGTAAAAAAACATACATTCAGAAATGCATGGTTTTCATTATTCATTCTATATATGAGATTAATGCCCTATACTTTATCATTCAACATTTTCAGTGTCACCTCTAAATGATAGTGATAGTAAGGTTGATTCTGATATGGTAATTATATAATGATAGATAGATAATTTTCTTGAGCATTTCTAGGTTTTAGTTATTACTTTGTGGATTTTGTATTTACTATCTCACTTTTTGCCTAGAGTGTTGTGTTACAGACTAAGTTTTGTCCCCTCAAAATTGAGAGATTGAAGTCTTAACAACCAATGGCTGTATTTTGATATAAGACCTTTAAGAAGATAATTAAGGTTAAATGGCTTAAAAGCATGCCATAAGTTATCCATGTGGTAACATATATGCACAAGGATGTGAATAAAAGTTTGGTATAAAAATAAGAAAGAACTATGACTGGTTCCAAATAGGAAAAGGAGTACGTCAAGGCTGTATATTGTCACCCTGCTTATTTAACTTCTATGCAGTGTACATCATGAGAAACGCTGGACTGGAAGAAACAAGCTGGAATCAAGATTGCCGGGAGAAATATCAATCACCTCAGATATGCAGATGACTCCACTCATATGGCAGAAAATGAAGAGTAACTAAAAAGCCTCTTGTGAAAGTAAAAAAGGAGAGTGAAAAAGTTGGCTTAAAGCTCAACATTCAGAAAACAAAGACCATGGCATCCGGTCCTATCACTCCATGGGAACTAGATGGAGAAAAAGTGGAAACAGTGTCAGACTTTATTTTGAGGGGGCTCCAAAATCACTGCAGATGGTGATTGCAGCTATGAAATTAAAAGACACTTACTCCTTGTAAGACTTTATGACCAACCTGGATAGTATATTCAAAAGCAGAGACATTATTTTGCCGACTAAGGTCCGTCTAGTCAAGGCTATGGTTTTTCCTGTGGTCATGTATGGATGTGAGAGTTGGACTGTGAAGAAGGCTGAGCGCCGAAGTATTGATGCTCTTAAACTGTGGTGTTGGAGAAGACTCTTGAGAGTCCCTTGGACTGCAAGGAGATCCAACCAGTCCATTCTGAAGGAGATCAGCCCTGGGATTTCTTTGGAGGGAATGATGCTAAAGCTGAAGCACCAGTACTTTGGCCACCTCATGCGAAGAATTGACTCATTGGAAAAGACTCTGATGCTGGGAGGGATTGGGGGCAGGAGGAGAAGGCGACGACAGAGGATGAGATAGCTGGATGGCTTCACGGACTCGATGGACGTGAGTCTGAGTGAACTCCGGGAGTTGGTGATGGACAGGGAGGCCTGGCGTGCTGTGATTCATGGGGTCGCAAAGAGTCGGACATGACTGAGAGACTGAACTGAACTGAACTATGGTATTACAAAGCTTAGAAAAGGCAAGGAAAGCACCCATTTTGAATAGCAAACAATGCAGAATATGCTGCCAAGAGGGGAATAAATAGTGGACAGGGAAGAACTAACAAGCCAGCTTATGACATGTAAGTTTCTAGTTCTTAATATGTATATAAGACTCCAGTTCACCAATATCCTGTGTTATAAAGCAGGCTCTGGGTTGACATTGTTGATGTAAAAGCTTATTAAAATCCTCTGGTAAGCAAGAGCCATCTATTATATGCCATTACTCTTTAACAACCGAAAGAATTAACAGAAATATTGAAACTGAATTTTACCTTTAAATATAAGATTCTTAAGCAAGGTTTATGTTTCCAGTAATCTCTAAAACTAGATTGACAGTTTAGAAATTTGTTTTCCCTAGAGAAAATTTCCTCAGTCATATATATCTTTAATATTTGAATTTGTTTTCTCATAAAGTACCCCATTTCCATATTAATTTATATTCCATATTTTCATTCATTTTTTATGCAATTACTTTTAAAAATTTGTTTGATAGCATTGTTATAGTTTCCATGGCTTCCAAAGTTTAGTTGTCACCATTCTCCCTTTGCTAATGCAGGAAAAATTATCAATTAATTTGTCTTCAAAATGCCAAGAAAATGTAAGGTCAAATAGCCTATTCTAAGCTATGTTCTAAATGAAGAGGAAAAAAATGTTAAACAAAATAAGTCTTTGTCCTTGGATGTCATTTTGAAAGGACTTCATGCAATTTTACAAAGAACCACTATGAATAAGCAGTTATTATGAATTTACACATGGCCTTGACTGGAGACACCAAAGGGTCATATATGCATGGATTCAGCCAGCCCAATTAGAAACTATGTTCAGTTTCTTTCAGACATCACAGCTGGATGCAAAGCACTAATAAGGAAATCTATTATTTCAAGATGTGCACTGCAATCATAATTTTATTGTTTTGCATTCCATCTGTAGGCAACCACTAGAATGTTTGGTGAATAAACGTGAGCTATAACAGAAAATGGAGGCACGTGGCTAGTACGGGTCAAGAGAAAATCAAGAGGCTAGTTCTCATTTCTGGATTTAATTTTCTTTTCTATATATATTACTTCAAACTCTGCTGCTACCAATTCAAGTCAGATCTATTGACCCTGTAAATATAATTACATATTGGATCATCAAATTAACAAAGTAAATTAACTTTTACAGGTGGCATTATTCATTATACCTTGGAAAAACGTAAAAATCTTTACTAAAATATATGTCTCCTTCCACACTGATTTCTTGTTAAATGGGCATTTTGACCCAGATGATCCTTTATTTGCCAAGAATGCTGAAATTGCTACATATTATGAATAATTGTCTAAAATAAAATGAGAAAATATTATATAATTAACTCCATATGGCTTTTTCTTTGAGTCATTTGATACAGGCCAAATTCTCACACTTTCCTCAATTAAGCATCTTGAAATAAAGTCTACTTAAAAAACTTATGGGAAATAGATGGGGAAAAGTGGAAACAGTGTCAGACTATATTTTGGGGGGCTCCAAAATTACTGCAGATGGTGATTGCAGTCATGAAATTAAAAGATGCTTACTCCTTGGAAGGAAATTTATGACCAACCTAGATAGCATATTCAAAAGCAGAGACATTCCATTGCCAACAAAGGTCCATCTAGTCAAGGCTACAGTTTATCCAGTAGTCATGTATGGATGTGAGAGTTGGACTGTGAAGAAAGCTGAGCGCCGAAGAATTTATGCTTTTGAACTGCGATGTTGGAAAAGACTCTTGAGAGTCCCTTGGACTGCAAGGAGATCCAAACAGTCCATTTTGAAGGAGATCAGCCCTGGGATTTCTTTGGAGGGAATGATGCTAAAGCTGAAGCTCCAGTACTTTGGCCACTTCATGCCAAGAGTTGACTCATTGGAAAAGACTCTGATGCTGGGAGGGATTGGGGCAGGAGGAGAAGGGGACAACAGAGGATGAGATGGCTGGATGGCATCGCTGACTCGATGGATGTGAGTTTGAGTGAACTCTGGGAGTTGGTGATGGACAGGGAGGCCTGGTGTGCTGCGATTCATGGGGTTGCAAAGAGTCGGACACTACTGAGTGACTGAACTGAACTGAACTGAACTGAAAAAACTTATAAATGTAACCTTGCAAATTTAATAAAAGAATGTATAGAAATGAGTAGTTAAGAACAATCTGTGAATAATTAATACTCATTTGTTAGTTGATAATGTAGAAAGTCAAAAACAGGGAGTGTCAAAGGGAAGGAATATATGTATACCTATGGTTGATTCATGTTGATGTTTGACAGAAAACAGCAAAATTCTGAAAAGCAATTATCCTTCAGTAAAAAATAAATTAATTTTTGAAATAGAGTTAATAATATTTAAAGTGCCAGAAAAGTGAAAACATAAATGTTTGATAATATTTAGCATGTTTTATGGGACACAAGGCAAATTTTCAGTTTTAATGTTGTCTTATATTTTAAAGGAATTTAAGTTATTAAAATTGTCTAAAAATTAGATGACACATTTAAATACACTTAAGACTAGAAACGAGGTGTGTTTGGTTTAATTCTACTTCTGCCACCAAACATACATGTACAATAATGCTTTTGATGATTTATTATTAATTATTATAATTTTAGGTGAGC
This sequence comes from Capra hircus, assembly GCF_001704415.2. Classification (NCBI taxonomy): domain Eukaryota; kingdom Metazoa; phylum Chordata; class Mammalia; order Artiodactyla; family Bovidae; genus Capra; species Capra hircus. The sequence continues at coordinate 76,519,569 of NC_030813.1, forward strand.
CAATAAGAAATCTTTATCATAGATTACTAATTATTGAAATCATATTAGACTTTCTAAGCAGTTTTAGTTAACATATTTTACACTTTTTCAAAAGAGATGGGTAGGAGCAAGTTGTGTGAATTTCCTTCCAGACATATTATTCTGTCAATATATGATAAAAATGCCTTTAAATTATTTCTGACCAGAAAGTTAAATAAACATAGTAGTTTAATATATAATTTATTCTAGTGATGTCAAAACTTCTTAATCACAGTCTATAAGAATTACACTTTATATCCTGAACCAGTATTCACATATAAACATACAATCATGGATGTACATTATACTGAAAAAAATGTCATGCATGTGACATCTTCTTTAACATTACTTGTTGGGGCATAGACTTGGATTATCGCAATATTGAATGGTTTGCCTTGGAAACGAACAGAGATCATTCTGTTGTTTTTGAGACTGAATCCAAGTACTGCATTTTGGATCCTTTTGTTGACTATGATGGCTACTCCATTTCTCCTAAAGGGATTCTTGCCCACAATATGAGTTAAATTCGCCCATTCCAGTCCATTTTAGTTCACTAATTCCTAAAATGTCAATGCTTACACTTGCCATCTCCTGTTCGATCACTTCCAATTTGCCTTTTGTTTGTTTGTTTGTTTTAATTTTTATTTTTACTTTATTTTACTTTACAATACTGTATTGGTTTTGCCATACATTGACATGAATCCACCACGGGTGTACATGCGTTCCCAAACATGAACCCCCCTCCCATCTCCCTCCCCATAGCATCTCTCTGCCTTGATTCATGGACCTAACATTCCAAGTTCCTATGCAATATTGCTGTTTACAGCATTGGTTACTTCCACAACTGGGTGTTGTTTTTGCTTTGGCTCCGTCTCTTTATTTTTTCTGGAGTTATTTCTCCACTGATCTCCTGTAGCATATTGGGCACCTACCAACCTGGGAAATTCATCTTTCAGTGTCAAAGCTATGCTTTTTCCAGTAGCCATGTATGGATGTGGGAGTTGGACTCTAAAGAAAGCTGAGTGCTGAAGAATTGATGGTTTTGAACTGTGGTGTTGGAGAAGACCCTTTAAAAGTAACTTGGATTGCAAGGAGATCTAACTAGTCCATGCTAAAGGAAATCAGCCCTGACTGTTCATTGGAAGGACTGATGCTGAAGCTAAAACTCCAATACTTTGACCATCTGATATGAACAAGTGACTCACTGGAAAAGACCCTGTTGCTGGGGAAGATTGAAGGTGGGAGGAGAAGGGATGACAGAGGATGAGATGATTGGATGGCATCATCAACTTGATGGACATGAGTTTGAGTAAGCTCCAGGAGTTGGTGATGGACAGGGAAGCCTGCCATGCTGCAGTCCATGGGGTCACAAAGAGTCAGACACAACTGAGCAACTGAAATGAACTGAAGCATCCTTGTATTCTTTTTAATTCTTTTGCTATTTTTCAGTTTTATTGTGATATAATTGATATATAGCAGGGTATAAGTTTTAAGATGTACAATAAAATGGATTATGATTTTTTAGTGATTTTATGGTTCCAGGACTCAAATATTTAAGTTTTTAATCCATTTCAAGTTACCTTTTGTGAGTGGTATAAGGGTCTAGCTTATTTTTTTTGATATGAATATTAAATTTTCCCTGCACCATTTATTGAAGAGACTGTCCTTTTACAATGAATATTATTTCCTCTATTATAAAATATTAGTTAGCTGTATATGCATGGTTTCATTTCTGGGCTCTTGATTTAGTTCCATTGGGTATGTATCTGATTTTTCCTGGTACTTACAGTTTTGCTTACTATAGCAGTATACTGTAGCTTGGTATCAGGAAATATCATGCTTTCTGCTTTGTTCTTTTTTCTCAGGATTGCTTTGGGTATTCAATATCTTTTATGGGCCCCTATCAATTTTAGGAATAACCTTTCCTACTTCTATAAAAAATACTTTTAGAATATTAGTGGGGATTACTTTGATTCTATAAAGGCTTTGACTATTCTGGAGATTTTAGCAATATTTTTCCAACCCATGAGTAGCTTTCCATTTTTTGTGTCTATTTGATATATTTTATTAATGCTTTGTAATTTCCAGTGTAGAGAGTGTTCATCTCCTTTGTTAAATTTCTTCCTAAGACTGTTCTATACATCTGTGAATGCTTGGGGCTGGTGCAGAGACAACCCAGAGGGGTAGTATGGGCAGGGAGGGGGATTCAGGATGGGGAACACGTGTATACCTGTGGCAGATTCATGTTGATGTATTGCAAAATCAATACAATTTTGTAAAGTAATTAACCTCCAATTAAAATAAATAAATTTGTATTTAAAAAAATTATTCCTAAGCATTTTGTACTTTTTGACACTATCATAAATGGGAATTATTTTCTTTCTTTATTTTTCAGATAATTCACTGTTAGTGTGTAGAAAAGCTACTGGGTTTTGTGTGTTATTTTGTATCCTGTAAATTTATAGCATTTGGGTCTATTTAGCAGTTTCTTTTTTTGATTCTTTAGAATTTTCTGTATATAAAATCATATCATCTGCAAATAGAGACCATTTTATTTGTTCTTTTTAAATTTTAATACGTTTTATTTTTCTGTTACTAATTGCTCTGGCTAGGACCTCCATACTATGTTGAATAGTGGTGATAAAAGTATCTCATTCCTGATCTTAAATGAAAATCCTTCATTATTTTCATTCTTGAGTATGGTGTTAGCTGCGCATTTGTCATACATGGCCTTTATTTTGTTGAGGTACATTTCTTCTATATCTAAATTGTTAAGAGCTTTTACTATGAACATAATTCTTTTACTTTATACATTTCTTGGATATTCTTCATCAGTTTTCCATATTTCAAGCCAGAAGATAAGTTTCAAGTTTGTTTTTCAGCTAACTTTAATTTTTCCTAATTACCTTAGCTCAATTCATAGGCAATAGCTCTAAATGAGTCATCATAACTGATCTATAAAGAAAATAATAGGCTTCCATTTTCCTGTCCAGAATGTAATGAGCTTAGAAGTCATCACTCAATTTCAAGAACTAAAATTTTGAAAACAAAACAAAAACTTAAAAATCAACACTTTTTAGATCCATCTGAGAAGCTCTCTCATAGGTTAAGCCATTATCACCCAAACTGGGGAGAAAAATAGGTAGATACATTGAATCCCAACCATCAGAAAAGAAATCCACATGCATAAACATTTGGGATAACCAGTGCCAAAATAAGAAAACCTGAATTGTGACTAACAAATTCCTGGAGGCTCAATGTGGACAATTATAAAAGTTAAAACTTCCAGGGGTAGCAAGTATTAGGGAGTGCCTCCATACTATTCTGAGATTTACCTCTAGGATCTCTCCCAAGTTCTTTTGGTGAAGATTAGGGGGGGGGGGGAATCCTTTGAGGATTCCAGAAGTAGATGAGGAAATGTAACTATTTTGAAACGTACCAGGGCATGTCATTCTTCTAACAAGAACTTCCCTCAAAAGAAACTATTTTTCCAGAACCTATTGGAGTTTTATTAAAGCCTAGCTGAACATGGAGAACAAGAATTACCAAATTCCAGTCTCCTCTAAACAATCCTGTCCCACCTAATGATGGGTTTGGAGGAGAAAGGGGCAAGTCAGGGAATAAACAGAATACTGTAACTAAAGGTCTATTTACTGATTTCCTTTTACTGAGTGCATCATGTCTGGCTTTCAACAAAAAATTACAAAGCAAACTAAAAGGCAAATATCAAAGATTAAATAGACAGTGAAAACATTAGAACCAAACTCAGATATAACAAGTATTTTAAAATTATCTGACTAAAAATTTAAAACAACTATTATTAATGTGCTAAACGTGTTCTTTCCATTTCTTTTCTAATGGGAAAAAATAACCAACATGCAAGAACAAATGGGCAACATAAGCAGAAAGATGGAAATCCTAAGAATCAAACAGGGATGCTACAGAATAAAGAGAAAAGAATACCACGAGGTTTTATCTAATATGGTAGTCTTCAGTTCAGTTCAGTTCAGTTCAGTCACTCAGTCGTGTCCAACTCTTCGCGACCCCATGGAATGCAGCCTACCAGGCTCCTTTGGCAAGAGTGCTGGAGTGGGTTGCCATTAAGTAAGTGGAAGAACTGGGTATAAATTGAAGTCATTTGGCTCAGTAGCCTGTAGTGCTTACTGGCGCTATTAATTAGTGCCTGAAATCATTGCAGTACACCTACACTCCCTCAGCTTATTAGTCTTTCTCTGAAACTACACAATATGAAGAAGTTTTAGGCATCTCTCCAGGCACCTAAACTGTAGATTATCTGGCCATTGTTGGGTTAGTGTTATTCCTTAACTGTTCTCCTTACCCTGACACTCCTTCTCTGATCCATCATCTACAACACTACGGGAATAACTTAAATGATTATGTTACTCTTGCCTATAAATCTTCAGTGATTCCCATTGATCTTGAGAATAAACAACACAGAATCAATTTGCTCTAATGAAAATAATCATAATGCTTTGTAAGAGTACACAGCTGTAGCATTGAAACAATATCCTGTCTTCGTGAAAAAATTGATTATTTCATAAGCTTAAATTGGAGGAAGTTTACTTAAGTGGAATACAGATTGATACATGATTTTTCACTACAGAATCTTCCACATTAATTTGCACTTAATGTTGAATTTATTTGTGTTCCCAATATTTAACTCATGGATGGATGATGAATTAATTAGTGAATGAATTCAAATACAGCATATTTTAAATTTTTAAAAATTATATTAGTCATTGTTCAGATTATATGTGATATAACCATATGTACATTTAAATTTTTATATTATGAGATGAAAATATAATCATTAACCAGTCTCTTCAAAAAGTATAAAATTGTAGAGAGTCTTCTTAAAACATTAGCATGGAACGAGAAAATAATTTAATACAAAAGAGTAATTACTTTTTATTGAAACACATATAGATTGAAATTTAAATGTATATAGAAGTTCCCCTTTTGGAGAGATCCTTATGGAAAATCCAATCTTTCTGAATATTGGTTTGTTTACTGTTTAAAAGTTCAGATTGTTATAAAGATTAAATGTAGAGCAAAAAACACTTAAACTCTTTAAGTAAGAGATGTTAAACCTAAACCTCTTTACCGCTTAGTTGGCAAGCTGAGCTGAGAAGGAGCAGGTGAGAAACCTGCAGTCACATTCAAGTGAATGTTGCTTTATTTACCAAAGCAAAGTAAAGTCAAGAAAGCTGTGGTACTTATACACAATGGAGTATTACTCAGCCATTAAAAAGAATACATGTGAATCAGTTCTAATGAGGTGGATGAAACTGGACCTGATTATACAGAGTGAAGTAAGCCAGAAAGAAAAACACCAATACAGTATACTAACACATATATATGGAATTTAGAAAGATGGTAATGATAACCCTGTATGTGAGACAGCAAAAGAGACACAGATGTATAGAACAGACTTTTGGACTCTGTGGGAGAGAGAGAGGGTGGGATGATTTGGGAGAATGGCATTGAAACGTATACTATCATGTAAGAAACAAATCGCCAGTCTAGGTTCGAAACAGGATACAGGATGCTTGGGGCTGGTGCACTGGGATGACCCAGAGAGATGTTATGGGGAGGATGGTGGGAGGTGGGTTCAGGATTGGGAACTCTTGTACATCCATGGCGGATTCATGTCAATGTATGGCAAAACCAATATAGTATTGTAAAGTAAAATTAAAAAAATTAAAAATGTTAAAAAAAAAGAAGTAAAGTCAAAGAAGTAAGAATGAAGAAAAAATTTTAAAGAGCAGAGTTCTGGGACTCCTCTTGTAGTTCAGTGGTTAAGACTCTGTGCTTCCAGTGCAGATTAGATCCCTTGTTGAGAAACTAAGATCCCACATGTTATCCAGTGCAGCCAAAAAAAAAAAAAAAAAGAGAGAGAGAGAGAGTTCTTAGACGACAAAAGCCAAAATGAAATGTTCCAGGCTTATGTACTTTGTCTGTAGGAAGTCAAACTCAATTGTATCAGAGACCTACAAGAAGAGGATGAGAGAAAGTAAAAGAAACAGACATTGGATTCATTTATTCATAAATACATTTCAAATTAACTTTTAAAAAACATATATGCCCAACTAAACACTATGCCTATCAAAGGACAGTGGTACAGTGTATGTTTGTGTGTTACAGAACAGAAAGAAACAAAAGTAATGTGCTCTCAGTAATGAACTATGTACACCATCATCTTCCTGAAATAATAGAATATTCTGAATACTTATGGAGGAAAACAGTATTGAAATGAACATTTATTTGTCATAAATTTAAACAGACATATTGATTTGTCATATGTTGAAATGACAAACTGGAAGTATATTAATGCAAAATAGTAAATAATATGCCATCTAAAGATCACCAAGACATTTAGTTTACTCAAATTCTCCTGAAGCAATGTATTAAATAGCATTTTAAAAAATTGTTGCTATGCAAGTTAATAAAATTTTGTTTAATACAGTCCTACCCATTCTTCTGTCATTCTTTAAATGTGAACATCTCATCCTGATTTACATCAACTCAATTCCCCTACAGTCACTGTGGCAAAAAAAAAAAAAAAAATCCATTGCCTATTCTACATCTATTTCTCCTTTTCCTTCCATATAGATGCTGATTTAGTTGGTGGTGGGAAACAATATGCCCTATTCTAGGCAATCGATTAATTGGTTTATGCTAACTTTCCTAATCTCATCCCTATTTGAAGTTTCAGGAGTAGTTAAGTGAAAAATTTCTAGACAATGAACATAAAGGACTTAAGAAAAATATTTAATCTCTAACACGAATGGGGAGATGAAGGGCAAGCATTTTCCTCCATCCACTTTTGTCAGGATGCAATGCCTGGAGTGTCACCAAGAACAAGATTAAAATATAGAAGCCCCTAACCTCCTGTCAATATGTTGAGTTTCTGAACTAACCCTCTAAAATGCTTGTCTTCCTGATAAGTGAAATCTGTGTTATTTAAGTTACTTTCTAGGTGGTCTGTTATCTGAAGCTGAAAGCATGATAATTGATATTACTTCAGTGTTCTTTAGAAACCAGATGAATGGAAAAATAACATTTTTAACAACAATTTCATAGATATATTATCTGAGATTTATGTTTCACTCAATATACCATTATCATATGGGCTGAAAATAGTACATTTCATTATATTGCTCTATTATGCTATTTTTTACCCCAATAGAAGCAAGTTTTATTCTGCTGTATTGTAAACATCATAAGATCAGATAGTGGATGCTGCACTTCACTGACCAAATGATCTCTCACAGACTGATACATTCATTCTTTCAGCCTCTGGGAAAGCAAAAGACTATCAGCTAAGAATTTCCTTGAACAAGAGAGCTCCCTCTTCCAAGGATATTCCCTGTCTTGAGGTCAGTCTGCATCTGAATATTGGATGCAAAACATCACTGAAGGATGATCCCAAATTCAGTGCTTCCAATGGGATTGATTGAATTATCTGTTGCCTTTGTATCAAAGTTCAAATTTAGTCTCATTTCAGTCTTGCCACCCTCACTCTCTGATAGGTGTTTCTAAAAGCAGACTGGGATAATACACCTATTTGCAGATTCTGCTATCTGGGAAATCTGACCTACAACATTCGATAGCAGAGTCACTATAGGAAACAGATACTAAATTGGCTTTTGGAAGCTTGATTTCCATTCAGTCACCTCACTAGTAAAAGGAACGCTGACAGTCCTTGCTTGGCATGCAGTCTTGGCGAAATTTTTGAAGTTCTCATTGATAATAAACTGGGATTGGTATACCAAAGTAAATGCACTGGCAGATAGAATATCTCAGGTGTTTATGCAGTTTGAGGGAAGAAAAAGTACTTATAAGGACTATGGAAACTGAGAATACATTTTGGAGGTATATACACACATTTTGGAGGAAAATAAAAGGTGATCACTAATCAACTCAATGTAAAATGTGAAGGCAGCATGGTCCCCATGGGAGGTTATTAAACAGACTACTATCAGAGAAAAGTTAAGATATTGCCTAAAATTTTCTTATAAGAATAGTATAGCTAATAGATTGAAATCAGGATATTGGTTCCAAATTAATGAGACTCATATTTGGAGTAGGAGCATTAGTATTGTCATACTCAGATTTTTGAAAACCTGAAGTCCATCTGAACTCTTTGGGATTATAGAAGTGAACCACTTCTCTCAGTCAAACTAGCATCCTCTCCTTCCTTGAAGATGATTCAGAGTCCCCTGTCTTAACTGACAATATGTCACTCTTCAGGCTCTATCATCTTCTTTCATCCCAGCTACTCTACTAATAACTAGAATTAAGTAGCAATATAGTTTGGTCAGGAAAATGCAAGTCTGCTAGGAGAGAAGTGATGACAATGTAATAGATCTGTCCTACATGTATCAATGGAGTAAAGACAACATGCTCGATCAAGGAGGGTGTTATACAAAGTTGGATTAATGATAATATATCAATATGGGGGTACTCTCCCACAATATGAAATTTAACACCATGATGAGGCCCCATCTAATTGTACTGATCCAAAGCTAGGATGGTTCTTGGAAGCCAGCAATGATTGATAACCTACCCTATGTAAAGCAGAAATGATAGAACTTGTCAAGGGCTCTGAGAAGCTGACACGCCAGAACAGATACACAGATACACAGTATAGAGCTAGAAAACCACAATTTAACAACAGTAAGAGAATTCAAAAGCCACTCCATTTACTACAGAGATAAGTGGTGGTCTAGGGGGAATACACTAAGACCATCGGAGATTCTAAACAGAGATGAGGAAACTCTAGTATGAGCAGTAGAATACAGAAAAGATAAGTATCAGTTGTATTCCTAAGACCACTACAGTGGGTGGTTTGACCCATTAACTTTTCTCCTGTTAGTTTCCCTAGTAATAGGAACTAATCAGAATCCAAGAGGATCTGTCCAAATATGGGATCAGTTGATTATATGAAGCAAATGGGTCTTTGTAGTGAAAAGGGTGAATTACAGTAGCTGATATGGTGTTCCTTCCAGATAACAATTAGGACTGAGGTGTTCATTAAAAAAAACAAACAAACTCCCCTCAACCAAAGGGAACTGCCACATCTGAGGTTTTCTTCTCTTCACAGTGTCAGTCTTCATCTGTGTCTGGTCAATACAGGGATGTGAAATCATGATCACTTTGATTAAAACAAGGACAAAGATTCAAAGCTTCCTGAACAGCATTACAATCTCCTCTCATCCAGTCTCTTGTCCTTCACTTTGTAATAGGAGGTAATGCTGAGCATACTCCCTAATCATTACAAGCTTGAAGATTTGCATCTCTGAGTCTGTTTCCCAGGGAAAACTACTTAAGACAGAGATTATTCATTTTTTTTTAATTTGCTACATAAATATTATTTTTTTGTTTTTTATTTTTTTAATTTTAAAATCTTTAATTCTTACATGCGTTCCCAAACACGAACCCCCCTCCCACCTCTCTCCCCATAACATCTCTCTGGGTCATCCCCATGCACCAGCCCCAAGCATGATGTATCCTGCGTCAGAAATAGACTGGCGATTCAATTCTTACATGATAGTATACATGTTAGAATGCCATTCTCCCAAATCATCCCACCCTCTCCCTCTCCCTCTGAGTCCAAAAGTCCGTTATAAACATCTGTGTCTTTTTTCCTGTCTTGCATACAGGGTCGTCATTGCCATCTTTCTAAATTCCATATATATGTGTTAGTATACTGTATTGGTGTTTTTCTTTCTGGCTTACTTCACTCTGTATAATCGGCTCCAGTTTCGTCCATCTCATCAGAACTGATTCAAACGAATTCTTTTTAACGGCTGAGTAATACTCCATTGTGTATATGTACCACAGCTTTCTTATCCATTCATCTGTTGATGGACATCTAGGTTGTTTCCATGTCCTTGAGACTATTCATTTTTACTTTCAGAATTCTTAGAATACTTTTGGACATACTGTCATATAATTTTACTGAGGAAACTCTAAATACCAAGGTTGGAATGCACAAATCCTTTCAAAGTTACTCATCCAAACCATTTTTAAGGAAGTCCAGATAATATTTTCTTTGACATGGAAAATAGCAACATCTCTAATAATTATCAGGGAACAAACATTTGAGTATACATTGCAGTTAAAATTATATGCCAGACATCTTTATCCATACTTACAGATTGACCTCTTTCTGAAAAGAAGTATGATATATACTGTGTAAAGTGTACTACAAAGAATGTCTTGTCTTATGAAAAATAAGATAGAAAAGGGAGGGGGGAATGAGATGTTGCTAAGTACACTAGATTAAGAAAGACAAAGGAAGGATACACTTATAGCTCAGACTAAATGTAGCAAACAGAGGAAGTTATAAGGCCTGAATTTTACTTCCCTTCCCTCTGTCAAGGAGCAGACTCTTCAGCCTAGAAAAAGTAGGATAAATATATAATCTGAACAGAAGCCAAAGATGATTGAGGGGATAGTAAAAGAAACTTACATGTTCTTTAGTGAATTCAATCTCCAACCACAGAAACAATCTTACCAACTCACTGTGAAGAGTTGTAGTGAGACTGTAAAGGCATTGGTAGTATTTTTAAGTAATCATGACTAGCTAGAAAACGTGAAAGAAAAGATATGGTGGATGATATTTTGAGTTTTGAAAGGGCAAAAATAACAGAAAAATTTACAGACCAGTGAACCTGGATCTAGACAAAATCTTCAAATGGATTATTTAAAGAAGAGCCTGTAAATACTTGGAAAGGGACATAGCCATGGCTAGATACTAGAATGCTAGACTCTCATCAGTTCCTATGTTGATTCAGACATTAAAATGACAGATCATTTTGTTCTTATACACAGAATAGTTCAGAATTTCAACAAGACATTAACAGAATCCCATGGGAATTATACATACAAGATAAAATCTGTGAGCTAGATGATGGCAAAGTCTGAAGTTTTATATAAAAAGAACACACTCAAGTCAATTGGGAAGAAATTCCAGAGCACTATGGCTCAAGCTTCATTCACTGCAAAAATTTAGGACACACTTTTTATGTACTTACCACAATGATATAAATAGCCCCATATTATTTTAAGCATAGTAACAAATTTAGACAATGATAGAATTTGAAAATCTGACTTCTATACATTATCAGGATTATATTAACTCAACAAATGAGGTTATACATAATAAGCTATATATTTAAGTAACAACACTTTATGGTGAAAACACTAGCTTCTTGCTACCATTCATGTGAAAGAGACTGAGGTTTCAATTGATGACAAGAAGTAATGACTAAATCACTAGGAAGAAGCTTCCCAAAAGGAACAGGTCTGTCACATTAATAGTAGGATTATTATAAAAATCAACACAAAGATAGTCCCAAATGTTGGCTTGTGAATCTTGAATTCTGTGTATGGTCCTAACTGTCATTAGTTAAGAGAAAAAGAAAGATCACCAACATTAAACATATACCAAGTACCATTTTAAAGTCACCAGAGAAGCCAATGCTATTTAATTTTTATAATAATTAGTTGAGGTAATTAAAATTATTCCAATTTTACAGCTGAAGAAACAAAATCTCAAATTGTTTAATAAATTTAGCCAAGCAAACAAAGCTGTAAGTAGAGGCAGTAAGGGCTTCCCAGGTGGCACTAGTGGTGAAAAAACAAACAAACAAACAAAACACAAGACAATACAGGAGACAGAAGAGACTCAGGTTGGATTCTGAGTCAGGAAGATCCCCTGAAGGAGAAAATGGCAACCCACTCCAGTATTCCTGCCTGGCGAATCCCATGGACACAGGAGCCTGACAGGCTACAGCCATGGGGTGGCAAAGAGTTGGATACCACCGAAGTGACTTAGCATGCACGCATACAGAGGGAATAAGAGTTAACCAAAATTTGTCAAACTCTGAAACTTTCTTAGAGTTCCTAATGTAAAACTTTAATGTTCTTAATAAAGAAACGCAAACCCATGGAAGATGGGATTTCTATTACCTATAATAATTGACCTTTAGCACTTTTCTTGGGCTTCCCCAGTGGCTAAGTGGTAAAGAATCCACCTACAAAGCAGGAGATTCCAGTTCGATCACTGGGACGTAATGATCCCCTGGAGGAGGGCCTGGGAACCCACTCCAGTATTCTTGCGTGGAGAACCCCATGGACAGCCTGCTGGGCTACAATCCATTGAGTTAGTTGCAAAGAGTCAGACACGACTGTAATGACTGAGCAGGCGTGGACGGCGCTTCTCTTCCTTACTATGATTGTGACTTTTTTAAGAGTCATAATTCTTCTGGTCCTAGTTAGGACATTTTTTTCTTCTTCTGCACAGCTTTCTTCTCTCTCAAACACTTTCTCTCTCTCTCTCTCTACTCAACACATGAATTGAATAAATGCTAAAATATTATTTATAACAAATAAACCATAAGAAAAATGCATACGTCCTCACTTGTTTCCAATTCACTCATTCATATCTAGAAATTAATGAGTATCAGAAATTAATGAGGATTTCTTAAGTAAGTTTATTCTATTAATATATGACAATATCAAACAAATGAAACACATTGATAAACTGCTATAAATTCCTTCACATTGCAAATATTTTTACCAAGTGATGTCTTGGGGATTCTTTCCATAAATTTATGTCTAGATACACACGTACAAGTTATTTTACAGTTGTTTTAAATTGCAATTCTTGACTTTTATTAATATCACTATAGTTCAAAGTCCAAGTGAAAGTGATGAATGGAAATATTACAAGTCCTAATGCCTAATCTTTAGGACAGATCTTTAGGTTTAAGAACTATTTAAATATCAGGCTAGTAATGACCAAGATAAGCAGGGTTGATTTTGAGTCTAGTGGCATTAAAAAACGTATAATGTCTGTAACAGAAGACATTTGTTTTTGACAAGAGATCTCTTGAATTATAAGACTACAGGCTTCAAGAATGTTCAGTTCAGTTCAGTTCAGTCACTCAGTTATGTCCAACTCTTTGCAAACCCATGAATCGCATCATGCCAGGCCTCCTTGTCCATCACCAACTCCCAGAGTCTACACAAACCCATGTCCATCGAGTCAGTGCTGCCATCCAGCCATCTCATCCTCTGTCATCCCCTTCTCCTCCTGCCCTCAATCTTTCCCAGCATCAGAGTCTTTTCAAATGAGTCAACTCTTCACATGAGGTGGCCAAAGTATTAAAAGTTTCAGCTTCAGCATCAGTCCTTCCATTGAATGCCCAGGACTGATCTCCTTTAGGATGAACTAGTTGGATCTTCTTGCAGTCCAAGGGGCTCTCAAGAGTCTTCTCCAACACCACAGTTCAAAAGCATCAATTCTTCAGAGCTCAGAGTTCTTCACCATCCAACTTTCACATCCATACATCGCCACTGGAAAAACCATAGCCTTGACTAGACAGAACTTTGTTGGCAAAGTAGTGTCTCTGCTTTTAAATATGCTATCTAGGTTCGTCATAACTTTCCTTCCAAGAAGTAAGCGTCTTTTAATGTCATGGCTGCAATCACCATCTGCAGTGATTTGGGGGCCCCCCAAAATAATGTCTGACACTGTTTCCACTGTTTCCACATCTATTTCCCATGAAGTGATGGTATTGCTTTTATATTTGATCTCAGTCCACAATACACTCCTGCAATTCTTTGAGGTTTTTCATTTAGACTTTGGAATACAAAGGCCACCACTCCTCAATTCTGGCCTACTATCTAGATGTTAAAGAATCCACCTGCAGTGTGGGAGACCTGGGTTTGATCCCTGAGTTGGGAAGATCCCCTGCAGGAGTGAATGACAACCCACTCCAGTATTCTTGCCTGGAGAATCCCTAATGGACAGAAGGGTCGCAAAGAGTTAGACATGACTGAGCGACTAAGCATACATCTAGTTTAAGGCTGCCTGACTTATACTGTTCCACCATGCTGTTTACTGTCTTGTCTTTTGCATTTAAATAGATATTCCCTCACTGAAGACCTTGAGGCATTTTTATAGTAGCATGTGTTGCCTGGCTGGCTCAAGAGTAATACTTTTCAAAATTTGTATATTTAAATTCTGCTCCTTGTTAATAATAGCTTACGAAACATTCATGTATTTAACCATGTTTAGAGAATATTCTTTTACTTTGATATGGTAGAGAATCTGATTCACTATTGAACTGGAGTATATTAAGTAGTAAAATATTTAACTGTTACATGAATAACTGAGTTCCATATTTTGAGAATAATGATTTGGTGGCTTGTAGCAACCAGTGGGCTTATGATCCTTTATAGCTTGTAAGTCCTCACAAAGGCAGTGGATTCATATACCAGAAAATAACTAGGCTATCAAAATCCTAATCCTCAAGGGATTCATATTTGAAATGGAAAGTTTGTGTTATTCACTGGAGAAAAGAATTTTTAAATGCCTAACCATAGCATGAAAATAGAATAATTTTTCCAGACTTTAAGCATGTACTGCCTTTGTTGCTGTGGCCTATGATTTTTTATTTATTAATGATTTATATTTATGAACTAAAGTAAGTTAACTATAATCTGTTAAATATGAACAAGTATTTTTCTTCAATTTGTGAGATGATATTCAAGAAGCATCTCATATTGGTTTACTTTCAAAGAAAAAGACGAAAAAAATTCTACGAAAATTTGTGGTGTTTGTTAAAATAGATTATTATCAATTTTCAATTAATAAATATTTCTCACATTTTGGTGTGAATTGTTTTGCTAGGTATACATTGTAATATTGACTTATTACAACCTGTGTTATAAATTGCTCAGTTAACTGTAGCCTCTGTACAATATTTATGTATTTAGAAGTGCTTTGCCTCAACATAGGAACCATATGCAGTATTTGCTGCATTGCACTACTGGAGTATGTTAATAGCTCTTGCCAACAGAGCACAGAAACCAATACAGATGATAATCTAGCTTGAGTTGTTTGAAAAGTGAAAATTATTACAGTGGTATTAACAATGAGTGTACAAATTTAGAATTATGTCTAACATTCTTTATATATATGGTTGCCACTTACTATTCATTTAGGCTTCCCTGATAACTCATTTGGTAAAGAATTCACCTGGAATACAGAAGACCCCAGTTTGATTCCTGGTTCAGGAAAATCCCCTGGAGAAGAGATAGGCTATCCACTCCAGTGTTCTTGGAATTCCCTTGTGACTCAGCTGGTAAATAATCCACATGCAATGTGGGAGACCTGGGTTTGATCCCTGGGTTGGGAAGATCCCTGGAGAAGAGAAAGCATTCCAGTATTTTGGCCTAGAGAATTCCATGGACTGTATAGTGAAAGTCACTCAGTCGTGTCCAACTCATTGTGACTGTATAGTCCATGGAGTCGCAAAGAGTCTGAAATGACTGAGCAAATTTTACTTTCACTTACTGTTGATTAATGATACAAAAACTCAAAATTAAATCAAGTGTCAGTGATATGCCTCATCTATGCTGAGCCCTTAGTTCTAACAGAACCCCTATGAAGTAAATATTTTTATTATCCATTTTATAGATTAAAAGAATGAAATTCAGGAATTTAAGGAACTCTCCCATTTTCAGCTAGTATATAAATTAAGGAGTCAAGATGAAAGACAAGGCTGTTGACTTTAGCAGTCCTATTCTTGAATATCTCCTCATTTTATTCTAAAAGAGCCTTTCTCTTTAAGTATTCCTATACTTAATCAAATATTTTTTAACAGTACAAAGTGTGTGTGTGTCTTATGTGTAACATGGCTAAAGTAGCAAAAAAAAAAAAAATCCTAACAAAGAATTATTTAAGTTCTGTGCAAAATCAGGTAGTTAATAAGGCTCCTCTGTGCAGTGGGTAGCCATTCCCTACTCCATGAGACCTTCCTGACCTAGAGATTGAACCTAGGTCTCCCACATTGCAGGCAGATTCTTTACTGTCTGAGCCACCAGGGAAGCCCACCTAGTGAGATGACTACTGTCATATTATACATATATGTACGTTAGGTTTCTAATTTACTGTCAGGTACTATATTGCATAAGTTTTTACACATTTCATTGGTAGAGAACAAAAATATTATTAATTTTGTTGACATATAAAGCAGTGATCAGCCAACTAGGGCTTATAGTCCAAATTCTGCTACTTTTTTCTGTAAATAAAATATGCTCATTCCTTTATGTATTGTCTATAGTTTTACTCTATAACTATAGAGTTAGGTAATTGCCATAAGATCATGTGACTATACCAATGCCTCAATCAAAAATGGGAAAATGATTTTTGATGGAATCAGAAAATGTTGTGAAATAATAGTTTTTATAAAGATTCACAGAGAACACATTTTGTTTTTGCATAAATGAAAATTTTTCCATGTGTTTAATAATATATAAGTATCCTATGTGTTTCATTGACTTAATTTGTCTGACTAGCACCCACAGGCATTATAATTTATCAATCACTGTGTCTATATGTGATCTAACTCAGAGCGTTCTTGAACTCTTTTGCATGTTTTTACCTTTTTCAGTATATCTTGTCCTGATTTCATTTTGTTCTTGCTTCTTTGTGTTATTATTTATTCTTTTACAGAAGGATATAAATGTAGATATAATTTTATATATATGTATATATAGATACACATATGACAATAGTAATGAATATGGATATAGACATACACATCTTTCTAGTTGAACTCTTTTCTTAATGTGTAAGACACTGGAGATACTTTTCAAGACAATGAATTACATATAGCTAATCTCAAGTATCTCCCCTCCATTTTGGAATATCATATTCCTTCCTCAGGCATGAAGTCTTCCAATGAATTTTGCTTCTTTTAGAGGTTTTATTAGTTTTCTGCTTTAAACAACAGCTATCCATACCATCTCTGTTCCTTTCAGTCCAGGCTAGAAGTATTTCTACTGGTATAAAATTCTCAAGCCCTCTTGGCCCTCTGTGAATTTTGAGGAGATCCATGCCATTAGACACCACGATTCTCCACAGATCCTTTCTGGATAACTCCAGTTTTCTTCCTGGGTTTTAATGATTGTTGTTGCATACATAAGTCACACACCTAATCACATGCCTAACTGTTACCTTAGTAAGTAGTTGTTCAACTACACTCTTGGCTCTACCCCCAGAGCATGCTGTCTGGATGGGCTGAAAACTTTCCAAATCATCAAGCATTGGTTCCTTTTCATTAAACAGTTAATTCCTCAATTTATTTCTTTTCTCCCACAATATAGTACGAGCAGGAAGGAAAAATCAGGTTGTACCTTCTAAACGTGGCTTAGACATCTCCTCAGCTAAGCATCCAAGTTAACAGTGTACAAGATTTATCTTTCTATATTCAACAGTATAAAACAATCTAGCCTTGTTTTATGCCACTTATAACAAGAATAGCTTTTCTTCCAATTTCCAACAGCAGGTTTCTCTTTTCCATCTAATACCTCACCAGAAAAGCCATTAGTGTTTCTGGCAACATTCAATTTATAATATATGTATACTCTAAGGTGGTAGAAATTTTTATACAGTTCTGTTTATTTCTTTGAGTACACACCAGAATCACCTTTACTATGTATGTATCTTTACCAACAGTCTTTTCAAGGTGGTTTAGATTTTACTATCATGTGCTTCCAAACACTTCCATTCTCTATTCATTATCTTTAAGAGAATGTATTCTTAGTGGAATTGAATAATATCTCCATGTGTTTAATGAAGATACTTACACATCTGAGTATTTGATTCAGTAACATTCAACTTCCTAGCACTAAAATCTAACTTTGTTTCCTAAGACAAATAAGCAGCTTAAAAACAAGCAAACAAAAAGCTTTGTTTCACAGTTCTGGAACCTAGAAGTTCAAATCGAGTTGTCAGCAAGACCATGTTCCCTCTGAGTCTCGGTGAGCAGGTGGGGGAGGAGTGAATTCTAATTTTGCTTCTCCCAGTTGCAGTTAATTATCAGCAATCTTTGGTGTTCCCATCTTTGTCTCCATTTTTCTTAACTGTTTTTTCTTGAAGTATTACAGGTATTAAACCTGAAACATTGCAAATTAACTTTACTTCATATGTATATATTTATTCTTTTCCAGATCATTTTCCATTATAAGTCATTACAAGATATTGAATATCTATACAGTGATACCTTGTTGTTTATCCATCTTATACATAATAGTTTGCATCTACTAATCCCAAACACCCAATCCACCCCTCACCCACAGCCCCTGGGCAACCACAAGGTTGTTCTTTATGTCTGTGTGTCTGTTTCATAGATAAGTTCATTTGTGTCCTCTTTAGATTCCACATCCAAGTAAAATCATATGTTATCTCTTTCTGACATACTTAACATAAAAATCTCTAGGTTCATCAATGTTGCTGCAAATGGCATTATTTCATTCTTTCTATGGTTGAATAATATCCCAGTATGTCTCTCTCCGTGTCTGTGTATGTGTGGGCACGTGTGTGTGTATGTGATATATACACCCCACATCTTTATCCATGCCCCTGTTGATGACATTTATGTTTTGGCTATTGTAAATAGTGCTCCTATAAACACTGGGGTGTATGTAACTTTGCAAATTAAGGTTTCCTCCAGGTATGCTCAGGAGTGGGATTGTTGGGTCATATGATAATTCAACATTTGGTTTTTTAAGGAACCTTACCATTGTATTTTCCGTACTAATTTACATTCCAACCAACAGTGTAGGAGGGTTCCTTTTCCTCCACATTTTCTCTAGAATTTATTATTTGTAGACATTTAATGATGGCCATTCTAACTGGTGTGATGTAACACCTGATTGTGGATTTGATTTACATTTCTTTAGTAATTATCAATGTTGAACATCTTTCCATATACCTGTTGGCCAGCTGTATTTCTTCGTTAAAGAAATGTCTGTTTAGATTTTCGGCCTTTTTTCTTTTTTTGGATTAGTTGTTTTTTTGTTTTTTTTTCCCCCTAGATGTTGAGCTGTATGAGCTATTTGTATATTTTGGAATTTATTTGCTTGTTAGTTGCATCATTTTCAAGTATTTTCTCCCAGTTCATATGTTGTATTTTCATTTTGTTTATGATTGCTTTGCTATTGAAAAGCTTTTACATTTAATTAGGTCACATTTGTTTATTTTTGTTTTTCATTACCCTAGGAGATGGATCTAAAAAAATATTTCTGTGATTTATTTCAAAGAGTCTCCTGCCTCAGTTTCTTCTAGGTATTTCATAGTATCTGGCCTTGAATTTACATTTTTAATCCATTTTGAGTTAATTTTTGATTAAAGTGTTAGAAAACATTCTAATTATATTATTTTACCTCTAGCTGTCCATTTTTCCTAGCACCACTTATTGAAGAGACTGCCTTTTCTATGTTGTATATTCTTGCTTCCTTTGTTGTGGATTAGTTATGCATAAGTCCCTAGGTTTCTTTCTGAGCTTTCTATACTGTTCCATTGATATATGTGTCTGTTTTTGTGCTAGTACTATAATGTTTTGTTTACTGTAGTTTTGTAGTATAATCTGAGATTAGAGAGATGATTAGATGATTTGTCCAGCTCCATTCTTCTTTCTCAAGATTATTTGGGCTATTTGGGAGTCTTTTGAGTTCCCATGCAAATTCAAAAAATTTTTGTTCCAGGTCTGTGAAAAATGCCATTGCACCGAATCTGTAGATTGCCTTGAGTAGTATGGTCATTTTAACAATGTTAATTCTTCCAATCTAAGAACACAGTATATCTTTCTATCTGTTTGTGTTATCTTCATTTTCTTTCATCATCATCATCATACTGTTCTTGAGTACAGGTCTTTTGCCTCCTAGAGTAGGTTTATTCCTAGATTTTTTTTTTTTTTTTGGGTATGATGGTTAATAAGATTGTTTCCTAAATTTCTCTTCCTGATATCTGTTTCTTTGTCTCAATTTTACTTGACCTTGTGTGTTTCTGTTTCTGTGTCCAAATTTCCCTCCTCTTACAAGTAGATGACTTACATTGGATATGGAGCTTATCCCAGTCTTAACTTGAGAATCTTTGCCAAGCCCCCATTTCCACAAAAGGTCACATTCAGAAATTCCAGGTGATCTTAAAGTTTGCAGGGACATGGTTCAATTCAGTAAAGAGGTTTAAAAAACTGTGTTCAGAAACTTATGGAAATTCCTTTTGGATTAGCTAACTCTAAAATTTTAACTTTCTCAGAAAAAGGATTTGTACCACTATTGTTAACATTCACTAATCCCATTCCAAATAAAGAAATTTCAGGCTTTATGTAAGTTGTAAGTCATGCTTGGGTCTTCTTTTTCATGGAGGAGAGCCAAACATGAGGGTTTTGGGGGCCAAGTTCAGAATCTCTTATTTTGTTAAAGGAATAAAAAAGAAAACTATTTTAATGAATAAATTATCAGGAAAATTGACATTAGCAACATAAACCTAAATTCAGTATGAGCTAGAGAGCCATTTATGCCTGTGAGGATATCAATTCCTTTTAGACACCGGCTTGATCAAACAAAACAAAGAACAAAATACATCCTGATCTCTCTTCTTTTCTTAGGACATTTTATTGCAGAGGTAGATTGGCTCAAGGATTGGTGCCCCTTGCCAAAGGTCTTTGTGTAAATATCAGGTTTTTGGGTCTATGTGACATCAAATCTCCTTCCTTTCCAGGTGATTGTGTTGGCACCCAGACATGAGCTGCCTTCATCAGTCACAAATCAAACTCCTATACCAACTGGACTGAACATTCACTAAAGACAGACTTCCTGATGGGAAAAGAACTGGCACATGATATGCCAGACAGGTTGCCAATACTTTCTTTTTATTTCTGTACGTCATTTGATGCTACTCCTTTATAATGTGTGACTGGTCACCCAGAGACTACACTTCCCTTTCAGTACATTCTACCCCAAAGCAAATCAAAGACTGTCACACTACATACATTGTGAAACTTAAGCCTACCAATGTAACAGAAATTTAATGAAAACAGAAAGAACCATTTATAGTTATTAAGATACCATTCATCCATTTAGTTATTTATTCATTTTTTTAAATTATTGCACTCCTACTACATGCCAGATATCTTTGCATATGAAGAGGTTACAATCTGATTTCATTTGTATTAAAATATAGTGTTAGTAAAATAACAAATTTTATTTTATAGGATTTTTAATGGTTTTAGTCTTGTACATGAAACACTAGCACAGTGCTTAATTATGCTACCTTGAATAAATTGTGCAAATACATTCTGCATGTGAGGTGTTTCTCTGGAATGTTAGCACAGACAAACCTCTAGGAGTATACATTTTCAATGGAAAATTTCAGGAAATCCTTCATTGAATAAAAAATAATCCACCTTTGTCACAGAAATGTTAAGTATAATTTCAAACTTCATAAGGGTCTACAATATTGCCTATTTCAATGAAAATTTTCACCAAGAATAGATTAATTATCATCCTGCATCTGGGAACATAGAATTGTCTTCCAAGTAACTTCAACTATGTGCTAATTCATTCATTTTCTTTTGCTTGTTATGCTATTATGGTGATTTTGTGTCTTATGCCATGCTAATTTGTTCCTCTACTTTAAAAAATCAAAATAAATTAAACTGATGAACAAACACACAATTTGCTAATTAGCATCATAACAATTATCATAATAAGGCAAAGAAAATCAAAGAGAAGTAACATATAATCTTAATTTATTATCAATGTGAAGAAAGCGTAACTGGCACTAATCCCCTGCAAGAAAATCCTCCATAGAGAAGTCTAAATCTTTCAGAAGATCTTTGTGCCTGCTTCATTAACACCCATTAAGATCTGTGCTTAAACAGTACTACTGACTTTCAGTATATTTAAGGAAAAAGAATCCTTACAAAGTAAAGAAAGAGAAAAGGATGAATCAAAATGTAAAGGACATCAATGAAAAATTTTCACTTTACTTAATCTCATTAACTGAATTTTTATATAATCCAATTATAAATCTAAAAAGTTCAGGTTTCTTTGGTGACTTGAATTTTCACCTTTAAAGTGTGGTCAATCTGTTACACATCCATGCACAAATCCTTAGAGCCACATCATTTTTGTTCACACACTTCTGAACAAATAACAGTGAATTTCTTCCATTTCAGTACACAAAATGCTGCTTCTTTTCTCTTTTTTATCTATGACAATATATTATAGGTTATATAGTAAGGAAAGAATGCAAAGTAGAGGACATGAAATATGGATCCTAATTCCAAATAGGTGATTAACTTCTTCAGTTGAATGGAGTATGAAAAATAATTCCAGATTTTCTTTTTATTTCTTATAGTTGTACAAAGCAAGGAAATTCAATGGCAATTGACTCCTAAGAATAAAATTAATCTGTATTATTTTCATTTAGCTTGTTAATTTGCAATAATGTCCTCTATTTATGTTTGTAGTACAAGATTTCATCCTTCAAAAATTTACAACCAGCAGTTTAAAAAAATGTGTTATTCAGTTCAGTTCAGTCACTCAGTCATGTCCAACTCTTTGCAACTCCATGCACTGCAGCATGTCAGGCTTCCCAGACTATCTCTAACTCCCAGGGCTTGCTCAAACTCATGTCCATCAAGTCAATGATGGCATCCAACCAACTCATCCTCTGTCATCTGCTTCTCCTCTTGCCTTCAATCTTTCCTAGCATCAGTGTCTTTTACAATGAGTCAGTTCTTCAGGTGGCCAAAGTATTGGAGCTTCAGCTTCAGTATCAGTCCTTCCAATGAATATTCAGGATGGGTTTCCTTTAGGATTGACTGATTTGATCCCCTAGTAGTCCAAAGGACTCTCAAGAGTCTTCTCCAACACCACAGTTCAAAAGCATCAATTCTTCGGAGCTCAGCATTCTTGACGATCCAACTCTCACATCCATACACAACTACTGGTAAAACCATATCTTTGACCAGATGGACCTTTGTTGGCAAAGTAATGTCTCTGCTTTTTATTATTCTGTCTATGTTTGCCATAGCTTTTCCTTCAAGGAGCGAACGTCTTTTAATTTCATGTCTGCAATCACCATCTGTAGTGATTTCAGAGCCCAAGAAAATAAAGTCTCTCACTGTTTCCATTGTTTCCCCATTTATTTGCCATGAAGTGATGGATGGTCTCGGCAACTCTCAGCGATCCCAGCAACTCCCTGCCATCGAGCGGTGGTTCTTGTGGATCAGCGCGCAGTGCTGGCCAGGGCATGATTCTAGACCCCAGGGAGAACCGCAGGAGCCTGCAGGATGCAATGCAAGCCAGTCAGCGATGCCCTGTGCAGCTTTCTTCTTTAGAGGGCTTTGGGATTTCCAGGTTGCTTCTCACGTTTGCGAACGTTCTATGGATATTTGAGCAGCAGTTGCATTTTCTCCAGGATATGCAGGTGAATGTGGGTCAATTCAAGGAGCAGTGGCTGCATGGGTACAGGAGGGCCAAGAGGAGCTACTCCACATTCAAGGTCAGGAGGGGCGGCTGTGAGGAGATACCCCTCATCCAAGGTAAGGAGCCACAGTTGCACTTTGCTGGAGCAGCCATGAAGAGATACCCCACGTCGAAGGTAAGAGAAAACCAAGTAAGACTGTAGGTGTTGCAAAAGGCATCAGAGGGCAGACACACAAACCATAATCACAGAAAACTAGTCAATCTAATCACACGGACCACAGCCTTGACTAACACAGTGAATCTAAGCCATGCCATGTGGGGCCACCCAAGACGGGTGGGTCATGGTGGAGAGTCTGACAGAATGTGGTCCACTGGAGAAGGGAATGGCAAACCACTTTAGTATTCTTGCCTTGAGTTCCCATGAACAGTATGAAAAGGCAAAATGATAGGATACTAAAAGAGGAAATCCCTAGGTCAGTAAGTGCCCAATATACTACTGGAGATCAGTGGAGAAATAATTCCAGAAAGAATGAAGGGATGGAGCCAAAGCAAAAGCAATACCCGGTTGTGGATGTGACGGGTGATAGAAGAAAGGTCTGATGCTGTAAAGAGCAATATTGCATAGGAACCTGGAATGTCAGGTCCATGAATAAAGGCAAATTGGAAGTGGTCAAACAGGAGATGGCAAGAGTGAACATCAACATTCTACGAATCAGTGAACCAAAATGGACTGGAATGGGTGAATTTAAATCAGATGACCATTATATCTACTACTGTGGGCAGAAATCCCTTAGAAGAAATGGAGTAGCCATCATGGTCAACAAAAGAGTCCAAAATGCAGTACTTCGATGCAGTCTCAAAAATGACAGAATGATCTCTGTTTGTTTCCAAGGCAAACCACTCAGTATCACAGTAATCCAAGCCTATGCCCCTTCCAGTAAGGCTGAAGAAGCTGAAGTTGAAAGGTTCTATGAAGACCTACAAAACTTTTTGGAACTAACACGCAAAAAAGATGTCCTTTTCATTATAGGGGACTGGAATGCAAAAGTAGGAAGTCAAGAAACATCTGGAGTAACAGGCAAATTTGGCCTTGAAATATGGAATGAAGCAGGGCAAAGGCTAATAGAGTTTTGCCAAGAAAACTCACTGGTCATAGAAAACATCCTCTTCCAACAACACAAGAGAAGATTACACTTGGACATCACCAGATGGTCAACACCGAAATCAGATTGATTATATTCTATTCAGGCAAAGATAGAGAAGCTCTATACAGTCAGCAAAAACAAGACCGGGAGCTGACTGTGGCTCAGATCATGAATTCCTTACTACCAAAGTCAGACTTAAAATGAAGAAAGTAGAGAAAACCGCTAGACCATTCAGATACGACCTAAATCAAATCCCTTATGATTATACAGTGGAAGTGAGAAATAGATTTAAGGGCCTAGATCTGATAGAGAGAGTGCCTGATGAACTATGGATGGAGGTTTGTGACACTGTACAGGAGACAGATATCAAGATCATCCCCATGGAAAAGAAATGCAAAAAAGCAAAATGGCTGTCTGAGGAGACTTACAAATAGCTGTGAATAGAAGAGAAGTGAAAAGCATACGAGGAAAGGAAAGATATAAGCATCTGAATACAGAGTTCCAAAGAATAGCAAGGAGAGATTAAGAAAGCCTTCCTCAGCGATCAATGCAAAGAAATAGAGGAAAAGAACAGAATGGGAAAGACTGGAGATCTCTTCAAGAAAATTAGAGATACCAAGGGAACATTTCATATAATGATGGGCTCAATAAAGGACAGAAATGGTATGGACCTAACAGAAGCAGAAGATATTAAGAAGAGGTGGCAAGAATACACAGAAGAACTGCACAAAAAAGATCTTCATGACCCAGATAATCACGATGCTGTGATTAGTCACCTAGAGCCAGACATCCTGGAATGTGAAGTCAAGTGGGCCTTAGAGAGCATCACTACGAACAAAGCTAGTGGAAGTGATAGAATTCCAGCTACTTCAAATTATGAAAGATGATGCTGTGAAAGTGCTGCACTCAATATGCCAGCAAACTTGGAAAACTCAGCAGTGGCCACAGGACTAGCAAAGGTCAGTTTTCATTCCAATTCCAAAAAAAAGGCAATGCCAAAGAATGATCAAACTACTGCACAATTACACTCATCTCACACTCTAGTAAAGTAATACTCAAAATTCTACAAGCCACGCTTGAGCAACACGTGAGTGGTGAAATTCCAGATGTTCAAGCTGGATTTAGAAATGCAGAGGAACCAGAGATCAAATTGCCAACATCTGCTGGATCATGGAAAAAGGAAAAGAGTTTCAGAAAAACATCTATTTCTGCTTTATTGACACTTTGTGGATCACAATAAACTGTGGAAAAGTCTGAAAGAGGTGGGAATACCAGACCAACTGGCATGACTCTTGAGAAACCTATATGCAGATCAGGAAGCAACAGTTCAAACTGGACATTGAAAAACAGACTTGTTCCAAATAGGAAAAGGAGTACATCAAGGCTGTATATTGTCACCCTGCTTATTTAACTTATATGCAGAGTACATCACGAGAAACACTAGGCTGGAAGAAGCACAAGCTGGAATCAAGATTGCCAGGAGAAATATCAATAACCTCAGATATGCATATGACACCACCCTTATGGCAGAAAGTGAAGAGGAACTAAAAAACATCTTGATGAAAGTGAAAGAGGAGAGTGAAAAAGTTGGCTTAAAGCTCAACATTCAGAAAACTAAGATCATGGCATCTGGCCCCATCACTTCATGTGAAATAGATGAGGAAACAGTGGAAACAGTGTCAGACTTCATTTTGGGGGGCTCCAAAATCACTACAGATGGTGATTGCAGTCAAGAAATTAAAAGATGCTTACTCCTTGGAAGGAAAGTTATGACCAACCTAGATAGCATATTCAAAAGCAGAATCACTACTTTGCCAACAAAGGTCAGTCTAGTCAAGGCTATGGTTTTCCCAGTGGTCATGTATGGATGTGAGAGTTGGACTGTGAAGAAGGCTGAGCGCTGAAGAATTGATGCTTTTGAATTGTGGAGTTGGAGGACTTTTGAGAGTCCCTTGGACTTCAAGGAAATTCAACTAGTTCACTCTAAAGGAGATCAGTCCTTGGTGTGCTTTGGAAGGACTAATGCTAAAGCTAAAATTCCAATACTTTGGGCACCTCATGTGAAGAGTTGACTCATTGGAACAGACTCTGGTGCTGGGAGGGATTAGGGGCAGGAGGAGAAGGGGATGACAGAGGATGAGATGGCTGGATGTCATCATGGACTCGATGGACATGAGTTTGGGTGAACTCCGGGAGTTGGTGATGGACAGGTAGGCCTGGCGTGCTGTAATTCATGGGGTCGCAAAGAGTCAGACACGACTGAGTGACGGAACTGAACTGAACTGATGGATGGCCTTGGTTTTTTGAATGTTGAGTTTCAAGCCAGCTCTTTCAATCTCCTTTCACTTTCATCAAGAGGCTCTTCAGTTCCTTTTCACTTTCTGACATAAAGGTGGTGTCATCTGCATATCTGAGGTTATTGATATTTCTCCTGGCAATCTAGATTCCAAGTTGTCCTTCATCCAGCCCAGCATTTTGCATGATGTAATCTGCATATAAATTAAATAAGCAGGGTGACAATATAAGTCTTGACCTTCTCCTTTCCCACTCTGGAACCAGTCCATTGTTCCATGCCTGGTTCTAAAAGTTACTTCTTGCCCGCATACAGATTTCTCAGGAGGCAAGTTAGGTGGTCTGGTATTCTCATCTCTTGAAGAATTATCCAGTTTGTTGTGATCCACACAGTCAAAGGCTTTAGTGTAGTCAGTGAAGCATAAGTAGATGTTTATGCTGGAATTCTTTTGCTTTTTTATGCTCCAGTGGATGTTGGCAATTTGATCTCTGATTCCTCTGCCTTTTCTAAATACAGCTTGAATATCTGGAAGTTCTCAGTTCGTGTAATATTGAAACCTAGCTTGGAGAATTTTGAGCATTTCTTTGCTAGCCTGTGAGATGAGTGCAACTGTGTGGTAGTTTGAATATTCTTTGCCATTGCCTTTCTTTGGGATTGGAATGAAAACTGACCTTTTCCAATCTTGTGGCTACTGCTGACTTTTCCAAATTTGCTGGCATACTGAGTGCAGCACTTTCACAGCATCATCTTTTTATGATTTGAAATAGCTCAGCTGGAATTTCACCACCTCCACTAACTTTGTTAGTGGAAAATTCTGAAAGAGATGGGAATACCAGACCACCTGACCTGCCTCTTGAGAAATCTGTATGCAGGTCAGGAAGCAACAGTTAGAACTGGAGATGGAACAACAGACTGGTTCCAAATAGGAAAAGAAGTACATCAAGTCTGTATATTGTCACCCTGCTTATTTAACTTCTATGCAGAGTACATCATGAGAAATGCTGGACTGGAAGAAACAGAAGCTGGAATCAAGATTGCTGGGAGAAATATCAATCACCTCAGATATGCAGATGACACTACCCTTATGGCAGAAAGTGAAGAGGAGCTAAAAAGCCTCTTGGTGAAAGTGAAAGAGAAGAGTGAAAAAGTTGGCTTAAAGCTCAACATTCAGAAAATGAAGATCATGGCATCTGGTCCCATCATTTCATGGGAAATAGACGGGGAAAAAGCGTCAGACTTTATTTTGGGGGGCTCCAAAATCACTGCAAATGGTGACTGCAGCCATGAAATTAAAAGACGCTTACTCCTTGGAAGAAAAGTTATGACCAACCTAGATAGTATATTCAAAAGCAGAGACATTACTTTGCTGACAAAGGTCCGTCTAGTCAGGGCTACAGTTTTTCCAGTGGTCACGTGTGGATGTGAGAGTTGGACTGTGAAGAAGGCTAAGCACCAAAGAATTGATGCTTTTGAACTGTGGTGTTGAAGAAGACTCTTGAGAGTCCCTTGGACTGCAAGGAGATCCAACCAGTC
Source organism: Capra hircus (assembly GCF_001704415.2). Taxonomy (NCBI): domain Eukaryota; kingdom Metazoa; phylum Chordata; class Mammalia; order Artiodactyla; family Bovidae; genus Capra; species Capra hircus. The sequence continues at coordinate 76,547,880 of NC_030813.1, forward strand.
CATTCTGAAGGAGCTCAACCCTGGGATTTCTTTGGAAGGAATGATGCTAAAGGTGAAGCTCCAGTACTTTGGCCACCTCATGCAAAGGGTTGACTCATTGGAAAAGACTCTGACGCTGGGAGGGATTGGGGGCAGGAGGAGAAGGGAACAATTGAGGATGAGATAGCTGGATGGCATCATGGACTTGATGGACGTGGGTCTGAGTGAACTCCGGGAGATGGTGATGGACAGGGAGGCCTGGCGTGCTGCGATTCATGGGATCGCAAAGAGTCATACACAACTGAGCGACTGTACTGAACTATGCTTCCTAAGGCCCACTTGACTTCACATTCCAGGATGTCGGGCTCTCGGTGAGTGGTCACACGATCGTGGTATCTGGGTCATGCAGATCATGTTTTTATAGTCGTCCTTGTATTCTTGCCACCCCCTCTTAATATCTTCTGCTTCCATTAGGTACATACCATTTTTGTCTTTTATTGTGCCCATCTTTAGCCACTCCAGTGTTCTTGCCTGGAGAATCCCAGGGATGGGGGAGTGTAGTGGGCTGTCATCTATGGGGTCATACAGAGTCAGACACAACTGAAGTGACTTAGCAGCAGTAGCAGTGCCCATCTTTACATGAAATATTCCCTTGGTATCTCTAATTTTCTTGAAGTATTATTCTATTTTAAATAGACATTCATTCAAAACTGTTTTTGTTTTTCATGAAAATCTCTCCAATTTATCTCTTCATGACTAACGCTTTTAAATTTTTTATTTATTTGAAAAATTATTCTACTGACTGCTTAATATCAATATGAAAGAATAGATAAATGATAGAACATGAAATGTTTTCATATTAAATGATATGATTTTTCTAACATTCGTATTTTCTTTTTCCTCTATTTTTGTATGCAATAGCTTACAAATATACAGGTAATTATATGAAATACTTATCAGAGTTGTAACTTCTTTATAGAACTCACGTGTATTCTTTTTCTTATTTCCTATCCTTTTGTTTTTCATATCTTAGTGAGTTGGCTAAGTCTTGCAGGAAAATATTGAATAAATACTATAAAATGTGAATATTAATCAATGGTAATGGCTGTTTTTGTCTATTTCTTGATTTTACATGTAATGATTTTTATACCTATCCATTGAATATAATGTTTCCTATAAATATTGAACTGACATGATGCATAAGGTTATGGAAGTTCTCTCCTTGTCCTAATATACTACTTTTTCTCATGAATGAACGTTAAATTTTGTCACAGGATTTTTTTCTATACCTATTCATTTAATTGTTTCCCACCTTTTAATGTTAATGTAATATATTATAATGTAATCTTTTTTTAATAATCTTAAAACATCTTTGTATACTTGGGCAAGTCCAATTTGGCTAGGATATAATTTCATTTTAAACCACTGATGCAATCTAATTGCTACTATTTTATTAAGGAGTTTTGTGTTAATGTATATGAACTTGCGTAGAGTCTTCTCAGTTTCCTTATCTGGTATGGTGGGCAGCCTTTAAGGTGGTCTCTCTCCTGCAAATCCCTGCCTCCTTGAATTCACATTTGTGTAACCCTTCTGTCTCTGGACAGAGTACTGCAGGATGAGATGAGATGTCATTTTCAATATCAGATTCTAAAAATACTGTGACTTCTGTCTTTGTTATTCTCACTCATACTTCTCTCTCAGATACCTATCTCTGGGAGAAGCAAGTTGCTATGTGGTGAGCAGCCCTATGAAGAGAACCAGGCGGAAAGCAATAATGTCTTCCTCTGGTGACTGGCATGTACTCAAAGCCTGCTAAGAGTCACAGGAATGAACTTGGAAGTGGAGAATTTTCCAGGTAAGTCCTGAGGTTACTGCAGCTTAGACAGACATCCTGAGGCGGAACCTTTTAGATAAGCAACTCTGAGGTCCTAGAGTCACAAAAATAGATATCAAATACTTATTATTTCAATCACTAAAATTTGGGGAAATTTTACATCTGATTCTGGAATTAAATTTTTACTAGCATTAAATAATTTTAATTCCCTCTTTTTCTACTGCCTCTACTGTTTTTACTCTCTTTATAACTTTGTAAAATATTCAAACTGTTTCTTGATTGTCTGACAGAGTACAATACACATTCTAAATGCTCTTAGACTTGGGTTTTCTTTGTTGGAAAATTTTAAATTATTGATTTAATTTTTAATAGTTACAGAAATCATGTGGATTTTAAGTCAGTCTTGAAAATTTACTTTTTTCTAGGAAATATACAATTTATTTTTAATATTTAATGCCTACTGTTATTGAAGTTGTATTATTTATATTCTAATACTTGTATTTATGTCAGTTATTTTTCTTGGTTCATCTTGAAGATTTATGAACTCTATTAACCTTTTCAAAGAATTATATTTTCTGAGTTTTTAAAATCTTACTTTATCTTGTTTTTCTATTTCATTTATTTACTTATGTTTTCTTCCTGCTTACTCTGTGTGGCATATTGATGTTCATCTTCAAAATGCTTAAGGCATTTGCTTAGTTTTATTATTTCTTTAGTTTTTCTCCTTATTGAGTATATGCACCTTAGACCGTAAATTTCATTGTAAGTACTGCTTTACCAGCATTTCACAAGTTTGATAGGTAGTATTTTCATTATAGTACTTTAATTCCATTTGATTCCATATGGACTCAGATTTTATTTAGCAACATATGACATGTAGATTTATAAAGATTTAGTTTTTATTTTATTTTTTTATTTATTTATTTTTAAATTTTTTAATCTTTTTGTGCTTTTTTGATTTATAACAACTGCATTTTGGCAAAACTTTGATCTGTATAAAGTCTATATTTTGGGATATATTGGCTCACACTTTAATATATGATTTATTCTCAATTTCTTAACTGACTTCCCCATCCTTAAAGAAAATGTGTATTCAATAATAGTTGGCTGAATGTTCTATATGTCAATTACATCACAGATGTAATTTTTTCCATTTTCTACATCTTTAATAAATATATTGCTTTTTGAAAAATTACTGGATATTATAAAAGTATTCAAGCATGCTGATGATATACCTTCCTATTTCCTAATTCTCTGTTCAGTCATATCTCATTTGCCATTTAACCCTGGTATTGCATTTTAATTTCATATATTTCATTTCTAAAATTTCTAAATTTCTTTTTCAGATATTTTGGTTTATTTTTAATTTGTTATTGCTACTTTTATTGTTTAAAATTCAGCTCTTTACCCTTAAAGTTAGAAAAGATTTTTTTTAATTTTATAATATATAACCTTTTTATTTGAAGTTTTTATGATTCTGGCTCTTTTGGTAAAAATTTTTTTCCTCCACACTGTTCTCCATAGTGGCTGTACTAGTTTGCATTCCCACCAACAGTGTAACAGGGTTCCCTTTTCTCCACACCCTCTCCAGCATTTATTGCTTGTAGACTTTTGCATAGCAGTCATTCTGACTGGTGTGAAATGGTACCTCATTGTAGTTTCGATTTGCATTTATCTGATAATGAGTGATGTTGAGCATCTTTTCATGTGTTTGTTGGCCATCTCTATGACTTCTTTGAAGAAATGTCTGTTTAGTTCTTTAGCCCATTTTTTGATTGGGTCTCTGACCCAGCAATCCCACTACTCGGCATACATATGGAGGAAACCAGAATTGAAAGAGACACGTGTAACCCAATGTTCATTACAGCACTGTTTATAATAGCCAGGAAATGGAAGCAACCTAGATGTCCATCAGCAGATGAATGGATAAGAAAGCTGTGGTACATATACACAATGAAATATTACTCAGCCATTAAAAAGAATACATTTGAATCAGTTCTAATGAGGTGGATGAAACTGGAGATTGTTATACAAAGTGAAGTAAGCCAGAAAGAAAAACACCAACACAGTATACTAACCCATATATATGGAATTTAGAAAGAAGGTAATGATAACCCTGTATGCGAGACAGCAAAAGAAACACAGATGTATTGAACAGTCTTTTGGACTCTGTGGGAGAGGGCGAGGGTGGGATGATATAGAAGAATGGCATTGAAACATGTAAAATATCATATGTGAAGCGAATTGCCAGTCCAGGTTTGATGCATGATACAGGGTGCTTGGGGCTGGTGCACTGGGATAACCCAGAGGGATGGAATGGGGAGGGAGGTGTGAGAGGAATTCAGGATGGGGAACACATGTACACTCATGGCTTATTCAAGTCAATGTATGGCAAAACCAATACAATATTGTAAAGTAATATTAATTATTATTTTTTTTAATTTAAAAAAATTTCCTGAAAATTTGCTGATTTTTCTGACTCCAGCTCAAGGTGCCTTGCCATTTTTGTGTTATGTGAGTGTGTTAATTTTAGTTAAATAGTTATTCTCAATTTTCATTTGTATTCCTTCAGAGAGTTACTAGAAGACGTGGGTTGAGCCTGTTTTATATGCACTTATTTTCCTATGACCCTAAGGGATTCTCCAAAAAGGATTCATTAGAGTTGCTAATGGTCTTTTCATGTTATTGTTGTTGTCAGCCCTGGAAGTGAGAGAAAGAAATGCAAATAGTGGGCAATTAGATTCCAAACCCATGGGTGTACATGTGTTCCCAGATTCATGTCAATGTATAGCGAAACCAATACAATATTGTAAAGTAAAAAATAAATAAATAAATAGATTCCAAACCCTAGTGAGGATAAGCTGTGCCTGCTCAGTCTCTCAGTTGTGTCCATGTCCGACTCTTTGGGAATCTATGGTGTAGCCCACCAGGCTCCTCTGTTCATGGGATTTTCCAGGCAAGAACCTTAGAGTGGGTTTATTACCCCTCCACCCGGGGATCTTCTTGATCCAGGAATTGAACCAGTGTCTCTGGCATTGGCTGGCAGAATCTTTACACCAAGTTACCTGAGAAGCCTGAGGATAAGCTAGTAACTTTTGAACATTTCCACAAGAGTTTTGTTGTTAATGTTGTTGCGATTGTTGTTTCTGTTATTTTAAATTTCACCTTTTACTTCCATCTAAAGTTTAGTTCCAAAGAGAAGAAGACCCAGCCTATCTACTTATACTGGGTAAGTTTTCTTCTGACTTACTTTTTCTTTTCCCCTCATGATTCTGAATTCTGCATTTGCAGAATCATAATTCTATTTGTGTGTGGAGGAGGGGGAGACTTTTATCTAGCTTGTCATCCTGAGGGTGAGGATAGTTTAACCACAACCACATACAAAAAACTTACTGTTTGACAACTGTTAAGCTACTTGATTCTAAAGATGCATTCCAAAAGTACTGGGCTTCATCACCATGTTATCTTGAATTAATACCTACAGTTAGTTCTAATCTTATAAGTTATCACCTCTTTTTGGTTACATAACTAATTAATTTAAAATGTGAGTTCTAATATTGAATATATTCATAACTAAACAGTGACTATCTAGAAGTTATATTTCTGGAAAATGAATCCCCTTCTCTTGTTATTTCTCTTATAAAATTTTACTTAAAATTTGTGGTCCAGCTATGTCTTTTAAACCCACCTAAAAGCTCTCGACACTTTTTAGTTCCCAAGGCACTTAGCACATCCCTAAATTTTAGTAACTAGTAACCAAGTGTGGGAAATAAATATATCATCAAATAAAACTTAAGTAAGAGAAAAGAATTTCTAGTCCATGAAAATGCCATATGACCCAATTGAGGCTACAATTCATTTGTTTAGATACTAATGACAAAATGAAAAACAAAACATAATTGGGGTAGTCAATGGTGATCAAATATTAGACTTTTATAAAGTTTATTATAGTTTGTGAATCTGGTATAAGTTCAAAATGTTATCTAGAGTTCAAATTGTTTTTAAATTTTGAGGGGTAATATTTTAACATTGACTAGTGTTAGGATTACAAAAAGAATTCAACAAGTTAGAAATACACTGGATAGAAAATCCCTCATCTTAGTCCCAAGAAGAAAAGGAATTTTTATTTAATATTATGCTCAAAATTTTGCAGAGAATATTTTATAAACTAAAATTAAGTGGTCTTTCTTAAATGTGAGATAGTTGGAGAATACTAATTACCAAATCCAAATTATCAAAATTTTCATTTTGGTCCAAATGTAATTTCAAAAGCATATGAGAATCTAAGAAGAAACATCTATTAAATAATCATCAAGGGAGTGTTTAATCTCACTAGTCCAAAAGGAAACATAAATGCTGAGCTGAATATCTGTCAGCTTAAATTTAATTCTGAAGGTATATTTGAGAAATGCATATACCAAATACTTTAAAGGAAAAAATAATAATTTTTGTTAAGAATTAATTGAAAATAAAGGCTATTATATTTATTAAATAGTTTGCTAAATATGTATGTACTATTTACATATGTAAATATGTATGTACTATTCTCTTTTAGCTACACTATCTTTCTTCTTTACAAATCACTCTGTATTTAACTAACAAACTATGCCTGGCTTTATCTTCAAAGTCAAGCCCATTATATTAATATTTTGTATTTACCTGCTGATTTATTTTGCCAATTTTGAACTGAGTGAGGATATGAGCATTATTTGTATAGTTTACTGCCTAGAGTTGGACCTGGCCCAAAGCCTAACATACAAAATAGTTTGCATCAAAGGTATTAAACTAAAGTCATTTTTTGTAGGTTAGGCAAGTGTAGAAATAAAAAGCAACCAGATTAGTACAAGCAGAAGTAACTTTTTCAGAGCTTGCTCTAGCAAGGGAGTCAACCACTATTACCTTCATTTTCACAGAATCTCAAAGGAAGGCAAAGGGAGAAGAATGGGAAAGCTTTATAGTAGAAAAGAGGGAAAGCTTCAAGTATGCCCTGACTGGAGGGTGTTGGCATGGAGAAGCTGTAGGCAGGCTTACTAGGAGGGTGTATACTATGTATTCGGATAGGCATGCATAGTTAGTTTTCTCAATTAGAATTAAAATGGAAACAGGACAAATATTAGCAAAGCAACCAATTACTAATCGGATCCTATTCACTTGGAACTGATTGTTATAGGAGTTATTGTTTGTCTATATAGACTATTTTGTAGAGACAGTGGTCTGACTTCCTATAAGTTTGACTTATAGATAGTAAGATGGCTTTCTGGACTGGTTACTGTACATAGAGTTGGATTTTATATAAAGAGGTTCACAGCTATTGTCCTGATACTTTACCAAAATAATCTTATTAAAAACCTTACATCTATAAATGAATAGAGATGCATAAAAATAAAGCATGAAATCCCTCAGTGATCATATATGATCTAACTTCAGCTACAATAGACAAGCAATTTCAAAATTCTATTTTGACCTTTACAAGATCATGAATCTTCAAAAACATCAGAACTAGACTAGAATAGATATGTTTCCGATATAAAAATGGGAACAGTAACTATAACGGAAAAGAAAGAGAAAGAGAGTGAACTGGAATTCACCTGTGGATCATGGCATCTGGTCCCATCACTTCATGGGAAATAGATGGGGAAACAGTGTCAGACTTTATTTTGGGGGGCTCCAAAATCACTGCAGATGGTGATTACAGCCATGAAATTAAAAGACTCTTATTCCTTGGAAGGAAAGTTATGACCAACCTAGATAGCATATTCAAAATCAGAGACATTACTTTGCCAACAAAGGTCCGTCTAGTCAAGGCTATGGTTTTTCCAGTGGTCACGTATGGATGTGAAAGTTGTACTGTGAAGAAAGCTGAGTGCTGAAGAATTGATGCTTTTGAACTGTGGTGTTGGTGAAGACTCTTGAGAGTCCCTTGGACTGCAAGGAGATCCAACCAGTCCATTCTGAAGATTAGTCCTTGGTGTTCTTTGGAAGGACTGATGCTAAAGCTGAAACTCCAGGACTTTGGCCACCTCAGAGTTGACTCATTGGAAAAGACTCTGTTGCTGGGAGGGATTGGGGGCAGGAGGAGAAGGGGACAACAGAGGATGAGATGGCTGGATGGCATCACTGACTCAATGGACGTGAGTCTGATTGAACTCTTGGAGTTGGTGATGGACAGGGAGGCCTGGCGTGCTGCGATTCGTGGGGTCTCAAAGAGTCGGACATGACTGAGCGACTGAACTGAACTGAACTCAATATTAAAACCTAGAATAAATCTTGATGTGAAATACACTGGTTTGTTATGAATCACTAGTAAGTGGTTTAGATGACTTTATGAGACTCTGGGACAACAGGAAAAGCTGCCTTATCATAATTTTTTGTGATTACCAAACCTTAGAGGGTAACTTGAAACCAGTGAGCCAGAAAACCTTTTTTTATAAAAATCTGCATTTGATTTGTATGTCACAGATAGTTTAAAAAATTAATATGTAAATTGTATTAAAATAAGTATCCTAGTTAAGAATAGGGGCTTCCCTGGTGGCTCAGACGGTAAAGGGTCTGCCTGCAATGTGGGAGACCTGGATTCGATTCCTGGGTTGGGAAGATTCCCTGGAGAAGGAAATGGCAATCCACTCCAGCACTCTTGCCTGGAAAATCCCATGGACAGAGGAGCCTGATAGGCTACAGTCCATGGGGTCGCAAAGAGTCATACACGACTGAGAGACTTCACTCACTCAGTTAAGAATAGGTGGGTTTGATAACAATGGCCACATAAATCTTAAACCCTTCCTCATCAGTATTGTGGTATTAACAATTTTTGGCAAAAGGCAATAAAAATGAGTAAATTTCATCACTATAGGAAAACAAAATTAGCAAATTTTACATGGTATTTATTTCACCCAATTTTTAGGGAAAAAAATTTAAAACTTTTCCTTGATTTTAGTTATATTCATATAATATATATGGAATTTAAATTATGTGAGGCAGTAATAATAATCTCATCAGAAAACCCCAAATGCATTTGGCTAACCATAAATAAAACAGGAAGATGTGTTTCAGTACAGTTTCCTTATTTTGATTTATTTTCTTTCCCTTGAGATGTACTTCCTCAGTTCATGCTAACTCAAGTCTTCTGAGAATGTCCCAGCATAGATTTATTTTTCAGAACCTTCTTCTGTGTAAGACTCTGCCCTATGAAAATATATAAACTGTCCAACTTAGTGTTTCAGACTATGCTTATTTTGTTAATATTATTCAAGTTGAGGAAGGGAACATTTTTAGGGACAAATGTAAATCAAGATGCTGGCTTCATAGTAAAAATAAACAAAATTCTGCTGTCCTAGAATCTGATAAAGTCATTTGAACTACTTATCATTGATTTATAATAAGCCAATATAGTCCATGTCAAAGTTTATCTGTATGTTTTTTAAGCACACTTGTAATGAGTATAATATTTATCAACTTTATATAATGTGCCAGTTACTTTATTAGGTACCTTGAAAAATTATCTCATTTATTGTTTGTATCTGGAAGAGTAGTAATCTCCATTTAGCAGATGATAAAACTGAGTGTCTAAAGGTTAATTTCTTTGTTAAAGGTTGCACAGGCAGTAAGCAGTAAAACTGTTACTCAGTTCAGTTCTTTTCTGATCTTCTGACTCCAAAGTCAACATTCTTTATGCCCTCCTTACTGGCTTGTGCTATAACACAAAGGAGTGAACTAACTAATGAAGCTCAAACATGGCCTGGACAGAAAATATATTAAGACTAGAATTATACTTCCTACTATCTTCCCATAAATTTCATTGCCTTCTAGATATGGTTGAAATTCTAAACACTCTAATATGCCAACATTCTCTTTCACTTGTTTGGAAACTGAACCTAGAAAGCTATAAGTCTTTTTCAAGTTCCAAAAGCTATACACACAGATGCAAAACTAGGATTCTGTTCTGACACACTTTTCTCTGGAAGCCACAAGGCCATAATGTAATAGTACCTGTGGTAGGATGATTCTCATTTTAGGAAGAAGTGTGCCTGTGTCAATGTAAATGATCATTTTTTGATGTAATGTCCTCTAAATTAACATAAGTGAGGTGGATTGTTAGATCCAGGGATAATTCATGTGCCTTGAAATATATTTTCATCAGTGCTTGCTTATACAGTATATTTAGTAATAACCATTTATATGCTTAAATATTCACAACCTGGAGAATTCCTAGAGGAGAACCAGGAGAAGTCCTGAAAACTTGAATGCAGTGACTAAAAACAAGATTTTGCTTCACTCTTTACTAAATAAATGTGATATGTAAGCAACTTTACATAATAAAAAAGGAGAGTATCCTTATGCCAAGTAAAAGATGAGGCAGCAAGCTTTCAGCTTAGAATTAATCAAAAGGTTCCTTAATAGTCAATAAAATCTGTCCCTCTTTTGTTATATTTAGTATTTTAATAAGGAATTAATGATCAAAATTAAATTGTTTTAAGGTTGGTTAAGCAGAGGCACTTAATGAGAGTGAATTTTGCTCTTGGTTGAAGGATAATAAATGCAAAGTTATATCTCTATCACAGTGTAGTTTCAAAAAAGTGATTGAATTTTTCATGATTACATATCTCAATGTCCTCCCCAAAGAGAATCATTAAGAAGTATGTCATTATTATTTTCTATAGTATCCTAAATCTACTATGTCTTCATGATGCCAAAGAGCTTTGACATGTGAAAAGTTTAATAGACTCTTTAGTCTCTGTATTCCAAACAATTGGTATCAATTACATTTCTTTTGTTTGACCAAATTAGACTTCCCTGGTGGCTCAGATGGTAAAGCGTCTGTCTACAATGCAGGAGACCTGGGTTCAAGCCCTGGGTTGTGAAGATCCCCTGGGGAAGGAAATGGCAACCGCTTCCAGTACTATTGCCTGGAAAATCCCATGGACAGAGGAGCCTAGTAGGCTATACTCTATGGGGTCGCAAAGAGTTGGACACGACTGAGCGACTTCACTTACGCATTTCTTTTGCTTGACCAAATTGAACAGTGATACCATCCTGGTCACTTTAACATAAAAATAAGATATTTATACTCTTGGCAAATAAAATTCCATGCAATATATATAAATAAAGGTGTATCCTATAAACATCTATTTCCTGATTTTTTCCCTAGTATAATACTTCTGAATATATTTACTAATGCCCGCAGTATAAGATATGTGCTTATTTGTTCAGTCATATGTGACTTTACAATCCTATGGACTGTACCCTGCCAGGTTCCTTGTCCATGTGATTTTTCAGGCAAGAATATTGGAGTGGGTTGCCATTTCCTCCGCCAGTATATGACATGAAGTCACTGTAAAATAATACATTATCATTTTGTGATCACTGGGAGTAAATTGGTAAATTGCATTTAATCAGAGCTAGTTGTAGCAGTTAGGGATGCATTTACCTACAAATAACAAACACACACACACATAACTTCATGAAAAAATATTAATAGGGCTTTTCACCTATCATTGGATGGCATCATTGACTCAATGGACATGAGTCTGGGTAAACTCTGGGAGTTAGTGATGGACAGGAAGGCTTGGTGTGTTGCACTTCATGGGATCTCAAAGAGTGGGACACTACTGAGGGACTGAACTGAACTGAAGAGGAAAGTAGTGTTCAGTTCAGTCGTCCAGTCGTGTCTGACTGCGACCCCATGGACTGCAGAACGCTAGGCTTTCCTGTCCATCACTAGCTCCCGGAGCTTGCTCAAACTCATGTCTATCAAGTCTCATGACCACTAAGACCATCAGTTCAGTTCAGTTCAGTCACTCAGTCGTGTCCGACTCTGCAATCCCATGAATCGCAGCGCACCAGGCCTCCCTGTCCATCACCAACTCCCAGAGTTCACTCAGATTCATGTCCATGGAGTCAGTGATGCCATCCAGCCATCTCATCCTCTGTCGTCCCCTTCTCCTGCTACCCCTAATCCCTCTCAGCACCAAAGTCTTTTCCAATGAGTCAACTCTTTGCAGTCAACTCTTTGAGGTAGCCAAAGTACTGGAGTTTCAGCTTTAGCATCATTCCTTCCAAAGAAATCCCAGGGTTGATCTCCTTCAGAATGGACTGGTTGGATCTCCTTGCAGTCCAAGGGACTCTCAAGAGTCTTCTCCAACACTGCAGTTCAAAATCATCAGTTCTTTGGTGCTCATAGCCTTGACTATATGGATCTTTGTATGCAGAATAATGTCTCTGCTTTTCAACACATTGTCCAAGTTTGTCATCCCTTTCCTTTCAAGAAGCAAGCGTCTTCTGATTTCATGGCTGCAGTCACACTCCACAGCAATTTTTGAGCTCAAGAAGAGGAAATCTATCACTATGTCCACCTTTCCCCCTTCTATTTGCCATGCAGTAATGGGGCTGAATGACATGATCTTAGTTTTTTTTTAATATTTAGTCTTAAGCCGGCTCTTTCACTTTCCTCCTTCAGGCAGATTGTTTACCAGCTGAGCTACCAGGGAATCCTGATACAAGGCTCTAATTGTTGCTTCTTGACCCATGTACAGGATCCTCAGGAGACAAGTAAGATGGTCTGGTATTTCCATCTCTCTAAGAGCTTTACACATTTTGTCATGATCCACACAGTCAAAGGATTTAGCGTAGTCAATGAAACAGAGATAGATGTTTTTTATCTGAAATTCCCTTGCTTTCTCTATAATCCAGCGAATGTTGGCAATTTGATCTCTAGTTTCTCTTCCTTTTCTAAACCTAGCTTGGACATCTGGAATTTCTTGGTTTACATAATGCTGAAGCCTAGCATGAAAGATTTTAAGCATTACCTTACTAGCATGGGAGATGAGTGCAATTGCCCGATGGTTAGCACATATTTTGGTACTACCCATTTTGGGAATTGGAATGAGGATTGACCTTTTCCAGTCCTGCAGCCACTGCTGGGTCTTCCAGACTTGCTGATATAATGAATGCAAAACCTCTGTGGCATCCTCCTTTAGGGATTTGAATAGTTCTGCTGGAATTTCTTCGCATCCACTAGCTTTATTAACAGCAGTGCTTCTTAAGGCCCGCTTGACTTTGCATTCGTGAATGTCTGGCTCTGCATGCTAATCACACCATCGTAGTAATCCAGTTCATTAAGATCTTTTTTATACAGTTCTTCCATGTATTCTTTCTATCTTTTTCTGATCTCTTCAGCGTCTATGTCTCTACCATTTTTGTCCTTTATTGTACCCATCTTTGGGTGGAATGCTCCCTTGATGTTTCCAATTTTCCTGAAGAGATCCCTAGGCTGGTATATATTTGCCCTTATATATAATATTTAGGCTTCAAGGTCCCTTCAAAGTAGGTTTCTTGTATGCAGCATATAGCTGGATTTTCTGTGTCTCTTTGAGAATAAACGAGTTAAATCCATTTACATTTAATCATATGATTTGTTTTGTTTCAACTGCTATTTTATTGTTATATCTATTTTCTACATATGTGCATTATATTACTTTTAATATGTTTTATTCTTTAGTTATTTTTTCAATCCCTTTTGATGTGAGGATTGATTTTATTATTTTATTATATGTTATTTATTTTTTAATTTCAGGTAAAATATTATTTTTTTTATAATCAGGTACTCTGATTTTATGTATTATAGGTTTTCCTTTACCTGAACTATGTATGAATGTCCTTTTTTACTGATCTTTATACTTTTCTCTATTTCATCATCATGCTTTCTTTTTCAGTTTTCAAGTATCTCCTCAATACAGTCATTAAATTGTGAGTATAGTCTTCCTTTGGTGACTTGTAGTTTTACATTATTTTGTATATGTTTTATTCCTTAGTTTCCTTTATATGTTTTCTTTTTATATGTTTTTATTACTTAGTTTTATTTTTAGTCCCTTTTGATGTGAGGACTTATTTTATTATTGTATGTTATTTATTTGTTTTTTTATTTCAGGTAAAAATATTATTTTTTTATAATCAGGTACTCTGATTTTATGTATTATAGATTTTCCTTTACCTGAACTATGTATGAATATCCTTTTTTTACTGATCTTTATGTTTTTCTCTATTTCATTATCATGCTTTTTTTTTTTTTTTCCAAATATCTCCTCAATGCATTCATTACATCTCAAGTGCATATAGTCTTCTTTTGGTGAGTTGCAGTTTAGTTGTCATTTTAAAGATGTTGTAGTATTTTTATTCAATATTTTCCTTTGTTTCTTATCTTTCTATTTTTATACATCTATATCCTTGAATTTGTGATTGGTGGAAGAATGTTCACACTTTGAAACATTTTTTACTCTAGATTTACAGTTTGTTTTTTTTTTCCTGAAGTGTTGAAAAAATGTCTCTTTTCATTTCCTGTTTATGTACTAATTTTATTTCTTCTCTAGACCAGCTAAAACAGTTGTCCATGGTCATAGAGAAAAGTATGGGAATCTAACTAGATTTCTAAGTTCAAAACTGCTCTCTGCATTGGCATATGAAAAATGTAGCTTATTTTATTTATGGTGGAGAATATACTGAACAATAGCCCATAAAATGTGTTCATGTCATCCTAGAATCTGTGTTACTTTATATGGCAAAAGAGAATTTGTCGTTAAATTATCTAAAATAAAGCGAGTGCCTTGAGATAGGCAGATTATCCTGCGTTATAAGAGTGGACCTAATGTAATTATTAGCAGAATGATTACTAAAAGAGTGACATAGGAGGAATCACAGATAGAAAGAAATGTGATGATGAAAGCAAATTTTTGTTTGATGAGCTTTAAATGTGGCAGAAGGGGCCCTTAGAAGCTTAAAAAAGCAGAAATGTATTTTCCCCAAAAAAACCTCCAGAAGAAATCAGTCTTACAATATCTTGGAATAGCACCTTGACTTCAGTTTGGTGAAACTGATTTCAAACTTCTGGCTTCCAGAACTGTAAAATAAAAGATTCATATTGGTGTAAGTCAGCAAATTATGGTAATTTCTTACAGCACCAATACAGTGAGAAATTTATAGAGTGTGACTTACAGATTTTTAATTTGTATGTGTTTCACCAATATCACTAATTAATTTTCCTGCTTGCTTCTTTTTCTTTCCCTACAAATCTCCAAGGGGTCCATTCTCCTTTTAAGTAAGCAACTTATTCTACAGAAGTGGTGCCTTCCTAGTACTGTTCCATTGGCCCACAACCTTTCAACTTTCTTCTTTTTGATTTCTCAAGGGCTGCTATTCTGATGTATCAGACATTAGATTTCTTCACAGTGTTTACCACTCAGTGTGTGACAAGTCTTTCTGAGAGCAAGTGTACCCAGGATCCATCACACTTATGTGTGGAGTTGTTTTCTGGTAGATTCAGGTATGTATTTTTCAGATGTACAGGTAGTTTGAAGTTCACAGAGTTCTCCATCTCATAGTTATGCTGAATATGTTATTGTTTTCTTGGTAGAAGTGAGTAGAGAGACTTTAATTTGTGTCATTATCATTATTCTGTAATAAACCAGAAGTCTAGGCAGTGTCCACTGATTCTTTGATATGAATGACCAGGATTTTGCTGACTTCAACACTTTATATCATTAAATGAAGATTTCACATATATATGTTAAATTTTTTCTACTGGTTATCTTTATAACTGTAAATTATAGTTTTGAGCCTCCATCAACATACAAAAAGTTCTTTTTGGCTTAATGCTTTGTCAGATAATGTTATCTGCTTATATACTCTCAGATCTGCATCTAATTTCACTTTTGCATTGTTGTGCTGATAATAATTTCCCTTTTGTTCTCCAATAACAATTCTTAGGTTTGCTCTTAAATTTAGTTTCCAGTAATTTATATCATTATGATTTTGTGAATCTTACTCAGTATCAAGCTGTGAGTTAGAATTATATTTCTTTCTACTAGAAAAATAGAAGCCTGCCCCTCTAAAAGAACATTGTACCTGGGATCAAAGTCAGTTGGAAACTTTTGTTATTCTAAGGGATTCCATATTCAATCCCACTGCTGGGCATACACACCGAGGAAACCAGAATTGAAAGAGACTTATGTACCCCAATGTTCATTGCAGCACTGTTGGTAATAGCCAGGACATAGAAGCAACCTAGATGTCCATCAGCAGATGAATGGGTAAGAAAGCTGTGGTACATATACACAATGGAGTATTACTCAGCCATTAAAAAGAATAAATAAATCATTTATACATTTATGGTTTATACATTTAAATCAGTGTATGAACCTGGAGCCTATTATACAGAGTGAAGTAAGCCAGAAAGAAAAACACCAATACAGTATACTAATACATATATATGGAATTTAGAAAGATGGTAAAGAAAATTAGTAATTCTTATTCATAATTTTCCTAAATCCTGTGTTTTTCCTATTACCATATTCTCATCTTTTCTCTAGCTCTTATATACTATTTTCCTTTGTGCCGTACAGTGTTCTTATTGCTTTATAATAATTTTATGTGCTTCCCTGGTGGCTCAGTGGTAAAGAATCCACCTACAGGAGACACAGGTTTGATCCCTGCGTTGGGAAGATACCCTGTAGAAGAAAATGGCAATGCACCCCAGTATTCTTGCCTGAGAAATCCCACAGACAGAAGAAACCAGTGGGCTGCAGTCCATAGGGTTGACAAAAGAGTCAGACATGAGTTAGCAAATGAATGACAATAATTAATTTAGTTTTTACAAAAATTTTATTATCCCAGTTACAAACATAAATAAATTGAGGCACAGGGTTATTGATTAATGTAACATAGGCTTCAGAGGTGATGATCTTAAGTGAAGCCTCCTATCCTAACTCTAAATTACATAATCACATATATTTTCATTTAAGTACTCTTCTACTTGTTCACTGACCCCCTCCCCGCAGAGACCCCTCTTAGTGCTCCTGCTGTTGCAATTTTTAATGCTTTACATACGGGCTGGCTGATATTGTCATCCTATAATTCCCTTGTTCTCCTGATAATACTCTTTGGGATCAGATCCAAAGCTTATTATTAAACATTACTTCACCAACAAAGGTCCATCTAGTCAAAGCTACGGTTTTTCCAGTAGTCATGAGTAGATGTCAGAGTTGGACTATAGAGAAAGCTGAGAACCTAAAAACTGTTTCTTTTGAACTGTGGTGTTGAAGAAGACTCTTGAGAGTACCTTGGCCAGCAAGGAGATCCAACCAATCCATCCTAAAGGAAATCAAACCTGAATATTCATTAGAAGGACTGATGCTGAAGCTGAAACTGCAATAGTTTGACCACCTGATACAAAGAACTGACTCACTAGAAAAGACCTTGATGCTGGGAGAGATTGAAGGTGGGAGGAGAAGGGGCCAATAGGGGACAAGATGGTTGGATGGCACCACCGACTCGATGAACATGAGTTTGAGTATGCTCCAGGAGTTGGTGATGGACTGGGAAGCCTGGTGTGCTGTAGTCCATGGGGTTGCAAAGAGTCGGACATGAGCAACTGAGCTGAACTGAATTATTGAACAAGTGCCATACTGCACCTACTGGTATCCAAGCTGATTGGTCTATACTTGAATTCTGTAAAGTGCATCCAATTTCTTTCCTAGATTTCCTGGGATATATTCCAAAAAGCTTCCCTAATAAAAGGTACATGTCAGGTGAAAGTACCAAGACCACAATGTATTGAGAATATCTTTATGATATCCTAGCAAATAACTGATAGATTATTCAGGTGAGAATTTTATGTAAAAATTCCAGTTCCAGTTCAGTCTCTCAGTCATGTCTGATTATTTGCAACCCCATGAACCAAAACTTGCCAGGCCTCCCTGTCCATCACCAACTCCTGGAGTCCACCGAAACCCATGTCCAATGAGTCAGTGATGCCATCCAACCATCTTATCCTCTGTGATACCCTTCTTCTCCTGCCTTCAATCTTTCCCAGCATCAGGGTCTTTTCAAATGAGTCAGCTGTTCGCATCAGGTGGCCAAAGTATTGGAGTTTCAGCTTCAGCATCAGTCCTTCCAAAGAACACTCAGGACTGATCTCTTTAGGGTGGACTGGTTGGGTCTCCTTACTGGCCAAGGGACCCTCAAGAGTCTTCTCCAACACCACAGATCAAAAGCATCAATTCTTCAGTGCTCAGCTTTCTTCACAGTCCATCTCTCACATCCATACAGGACCACTGGAAAAACCATAGCCTTGACTAGATGGACCTTTGTTGGCAAAGTAAATGTCTCTGCTTTTTAATATGCTATCTAGGTTGGTAATAACTTTCCTTCCAAGAAGTAACTGTCTTTTAATTTCATGGCTACAATCACCATCTGCAGTGATTTTGGAGCCCAATAAAATAAAATCAGCCACTGTTCCCACTGTTTCCCCATCTATTTGCCATAAAATGATGGGACCAGGTGCCATGATCTTGATTTTCTGAATGTTAAGCTTTAAGCCAAAATTTTCACTCTCTTCTTTCACTGTCATCAACAGGATCTTTAGTTCATCTTCACTTTCTGCCATAAGGATGGTGTCATCTGCATATCTGTGGGGTTTGATATTCCTCCGGGCAGTCTTGATTTCAGCTTGTGCTTTTTCCAGCCCAGCATTTCTCATGATATACTCTGCATAGAAGTTAAATAAGCAGGGTGACAGTATACAGCCTTGACGTACTCCTTTTCCTATTTGGAACCAGTCTGTTGTTCCATGTCCATTTCTAACTGTTGCTTCCTGACTAGCATACAGCTTTCTCAAGAAGCAGGTCAGGTGGTCTGGTATTCCCATCTCTTTCAGAATTTTCCAGTTTATTGTGATCCACACAGTCAAAAGCTTTGGTCAATAAAGCAGGAATAGATGTTTTTCTGGAACTCTCTTGCTTTATTAATGATCCAGTAGATGTTGGTAATTTCATCTCTGGTTCCTCTGCCTATTCTAAAACCAGCTTTAACATCGGGAAATTCACAGTTCAAGTTTGTTAAAGCCTGGCTTGGAGACATTTGAGCATTACTTTACTAGCATGTCAGATGAGTGCAATTGTGTGGTAGTTTGAGCATTCTTTGCATTGCCTTTCTTAGGAATGGAATGAAAACTGGTCTTTTCCAATCCTGTGGCCACTGCTGAGTTTTCCCAAGTTGCTGGAATATTGAGTGCAACACGTTCACAACATCACCTTTTAGGAATTGAAATGGCTCAACTGGAATTCCATTACCTCCACTAGCTTTATTCTTTTGACTTTACATTCCAAGATGTCTGGCTCTAGATGAGTAATCACACCATCATGATTATCTGGGTCATGAAGATCTTTTTTGTAGATTTTGATATCTCAAATTTTGAAGAGATCTCTAGTCTTTCCCATTCTGTTGTTTTCCTCTATTTCTTTGCATTGATCGCTGAGGAAGGCTTTCTTATCTTTCCTTGCTATTCTTTGGAACTCTGCACTCAAATTGGTACATCTTTCCTTTTCTACTTTGTTTTTCGCTTCTCTTCTTTTCACAGCTATTTGTAAAGGCTCCTCAGACAGTCATTTTGCTTTTTTGCATTTCTTTTCTTGAGGATGGTCTTGATTCCTGTCTCCTGTACAATGTCATATACCTGCATCCATAGTTCACCAGGCACTCTTTCTATCAGATCTAGGCCCTTAAATCTATTTCTCACTTCCACTGTATAATCGTAAGGGATTTGATTTAGGTGGTTTTCCCCACTCTCTTCAATTTTTCCCCACTGGTGGTTTTCCCCACTCTCTTCAATTTAAGTCTGAATTTGGCAATAAGGAGTTCATGATGTGAGCCACAGTCAGCTCCCAGTCTTGCTTTTGCTGACTGTATAGAGCTTCTCCATCTTTGGCTACAAAGAATATAATCAATCTGTTTCATTGTTGACCATCTGGTGATAACCATGTGTAGAGTCTTCTCTTGTGTTGTTAGAAGAGGGTGTTTGCTATGATCAGTATGTTCTCTTGGCAGATCTCTGTTAGCCTTTGCCCTGCTTCATTCTGTACTCCAAGGCCAAATATGCCTGTTACTCCAGGTGTTTCTCAACTTCCTACTTTTGCATTCCAGTCCCCTATAATGAATAGGACATCTTTTGGGGGTGTTTGTTCTAAAAGGTCTTGTAGGTCTTCATATAACCATTCAGCGTCAGCTTCTTTGGCATTAGTGGTTGTGGCATTCTTGGATTACTGTGATATTGAATGGTTTGCCTTAGAGACGAACAGAGATTTTTTTTTTTTTTTTTTTTTGAGATTGTATCCAAGTACTGCATTTCAGACTGTTTTGTTGACTGTGATGGCTACTCCATTTCTTCTAAGGGATTCCTGCCCACAGTAGTAGATATATTGGTCATCTGAGTTAAATTCACATATTCCAATCCACCTTAGTTCACTGATTCCTAGAATGCTGATGTTCATTCTTGTCATCTCCTGTTTGAGCACTTCCAATTTGCCTTGATTCATGGGCCTAATATTCCAGGTTCCTATGCAATATTGCTCTTTACAGCATTGGAGTTTGCTTCTATCACCATTCCCATTCACAGCTGGGTGTCCCTTTTGCTTTGGCTCCATCCTTTCATTCTTTCTGGAGTTATTTCTCCACTCTTCTCAGGTGGCATATTGGGCACCTACCAACCTGGGGAGTTCATCTTTCAGTGTCCTATCTTTTTGCCTTTTCATACTGTTCATGGGGTTCTCAAGGCAAGAATACTGAAATGGTTTTCCATTCCCTTCTCCAGTGTCCCACATTCTAGTTTTTCCTTAGGATTGTTAAAATTATTGCTATAGTGCCAAAGAAATCAGTTTTATGTTGTATTTCATCTAAATCTGCTAAAACTAGCATTTGTTTTCTTACTTATCCAAATAGGATAGAAACTAGACATAGAGACTGATATTTTCCACTAATAGAAAGTCTAAACTCTTTTTTATAGGCCCAAGTAAGATTAACATAGTTCATTAACTTATTTTCCTGCTATAGTCTGTAGATTAAATGAACAATAAAATGTTTTGCAATTTAAATAAGACTCTTTTGCACTTGTCTAAGATATTAATAGAGCCTATTTTACCATGCTGCTGGGGTTATAGGTTTTAAGTACCTGTATCTTACCCCTATAATGGTATTTTATTTTCAAGGCCAATCAAATACCTTAAAGACTATTAAGGTGAGATCAAAATATTCAGCTAATAATCTGGTGATGCCATTGTGTAGAATTCTCTCATTTAAAACTGCTAAAACTAGCAGATTTTTGGACTGCATTTTGGACTCTTTTATTAACTTTGAGGGCTACTCCTTTTCTTCCAAGGAATTTTTGCTCACAGTAGTAGATATAATGGTCATCTGAATAAATTCACCCATCCCTGTCCATTTCAGTTCACTGATTCCTAAAATGTCGATGTTTACTCTTGGCATCTCCTGTTTGGCCAATTCCAATTTACCTTGATTCATAGACCTAACATTCCAGATTCCTATGTAATATGTTCTTTACAGCATCAGACTTTACTTTCACCACCAGACACATCCACAACTGGGTGCTATTTCAGCTTTGGCTCAGCCTTTTCATTCCTTTTAGAGCTATTTCTCCACTCTTCTCCAGTAGCATATTGTTACCTACCAACCTTGGGAGTTCATCTTTCAGTGTCATAACTTTTTGCCTTTTAATACAGTTCATAGAGTTCTCAAGGCAAGAATGCTGAAGTAGTTTGTTATGCCCTTCTCCAGTGGACCATGTTTTGTCAGAACTGTCCACAAGGACCCATCCATCTTGGGTGGCCCTACATGGCATGCTTATAGTTTGATTAAGTTACACAAAGCTGTGGGAAGACAGATACTAATCTATGTTTTCTTGTCATTTTCCAGAAAACTTGTTTAATTTCATTTAGTTTAATTTTATTTGGTTTAATTCTCTGAAATCTTTCAGAATCTCTTCTTAATTATTGGTGTTATGAAGTTTCCTACTGATATAATTAAATACATATTGACTCTGCTATGGTGAGCACTTAGAGTTTTAAAAATTGAATATATGCAGCCAACTTTGAGAAACCCTCTTCTCTAGTTATCATCACACTACTTGCTAGAAAACCTGTTTTTTGTTTGTTTGTTCATTTTGTTCTTATAATGGCCTTCCTTGATTGACCCATTGTGGGGGGTGCTCCGCAGAAAGAGAGAGGCAGTGGAACTTCCCTCAGCAAAGCCGAGGGGTCCCGAGGAGAGGTGAGCCTGCTGTCTGCCAACCCAGCCCCTCGGCGAGAGACAATCAGACGCGACAGGGATTCCATCTAAGCAATTCCACTTTATTGCCACAAACTCTTGGTTTATATAGGCAAGCAAGGCGGTTTTGTGAGGGACTTTCTATAGTTGCACCAATCACGTTAAAGGTCAAGTCTTAATATACCATAGTTGCACCAATCACGTTAAACGTCAAGTTGTCATGTGCTTCATTGTAACAGGAGTCTATGGTGATCACGCACTGTCCACGTGCACAGGAATCAAGAGAGCCAATCAAAAGTATTGACAAACAACTTATGCCACGCCCTCATCTCTTCCACCAGGTGCCATCTTAGCTCTAAACTGCAAAGCTAGCCCTTCTTTTTTAAGGTTTCCCATTTAGGGCTCCACAACACACCATGTCTTTTATGTTGTCCCATCTTCTAATTCTCTGTTTTGCTTTTATATTCTCTGTTTGGAATACCTCTAACACATATTTTCCTTATCTTCATTTTCCACATTTCCTATCTTTTAAATGTTGTACAGCTGTTATCTCCTTAACTTTATCTATTTTTATGTAGCAGTCATATTTATGAAAACTTATTTTTTACTTTGTCTGAATATGTTAATTTAACTCTTGAAAATATAATCTTGTTTTCAATTACTTGAACATTTTATTCTGGAGTTATTTATATTTTCCTAATTACCTCCATTGTTGTTTATATTAGTCATTGTTTTTGTATGCCATGGAATCAATTTTCCATTATGAAAGACTGGCTTATTGTATATATAAGAATCATCTCCTTTTCAATGTTAAATTAATTTTTTGGAGTATAGTTGCTTTACATGGTTGTTACTTTCTGCTGTACAGCAAAGTGAACCTGTTATACACATACATGTATCCCCTCTTTCCTAAATGTCCTTCCTATTTAAGCCACCACAGAGCACTGACTAGTGTTCCTTCTGCTATACAGTAGGATTTCATACTTATCTATTTTATACATAGTAATGTATATATGTCAGTCCCAATCTCTCAGTTAATCCAACCACTCCATTCCCCCTGGTTTCCATAGTTTCTTCTCTACATCTGTATCTATGTTTTGAGAATAGGTTAATATGTAACATTTTCTAGATTTCATATGAGTGATATTATATGAAATATTTGCTTTTTCTCGTTCTGACTGACTTCATTTTGTACAACAGTCTCTAGGTTCATCCGTGTCTCTGCAGATGGTACAACTTCATTCTTTTTTTTGGCTGAGTAACACCCATTGTATCTCCCAAGTGATGCAGTGGTAAAGAACCTGCCTGCCAATGCAGTAGATGTAAAAGATGCAGGAAAATGCCAAAGACAGAATAGCCTGTTGGGCTACAGTCTATGGGGTTGCAGGGAGTTGTACACAACTGAGCAATTGAGCATGCATGCACAATATTCATTGTATATATGTACTATAGCTTCTCTATTCATTCCTTTGTTGATGGACATTTAGGTTGCTTCCATGCCCTGACTATTGTAAATAATGCTGCAATGAACATTATGGCTCATGTATCTTTTTGAATTATGGTTTTCTCTGAGTATATGGCCAGAAATGGGATTGATAGACCTAACCTGCTCCAGCACTCTTGCCTGGAAAATCCCATGGACAGAGGAGCCTGATAGGCTACAGTCCATGGGATCACACAGAGTTGGACACGACTGAGCGACTTCACTCACTTCACTTCACTTCACTTTATGTTAGCTCTATTCTTAGATTTTTAAGGATGGTCCATACTGTCCTCCATAGTGGCTGTACCAATTTACATTTCCACCAACAGTGGAAGGCTTCCCTTTTCTCTATATACTCTCTAGCATTTACTATTTGCATATTTTTGATGATGGCATTCTAATTGGTGTGAGGTGATACCTTATTGTAGTTCTGATTTGCATTTCTCTATTAATGAGTGATGTTGAGCATGTTTTCATGTGTTTGTTGGTCACCTGCATGACTTCTTTGGAGAAATGTCTATTTCGGTTTTCTGCCCATTTTCTTTCTTTCTTTCTTTCTTTTTTTTTAATTGCACTAAATGAACTGCTTGTATATTTTGGAAGTTAATTCCTTGTCAGCTGCTTCATTTGTAATTATTTTCCCATACTGAATGTTACCTTTTTGTTTTGTTTATGGTTTCCTTTGTTGTGGAAAAGCTTTGGAGTTTAACCAGGTCCCATTTATTTAGTTTTTGTTTTTATTTTCATTACTCTAGGAGGGAGGTCAGAAAGATCTTGCTTTGATTTATGCCAGAGAGTGTTCTGCCTAGGTTTTCCTCTAAAAGTTTTACAGTATCAAGCCTTACCTTTAGGTCTCTAATCAATTTTTAGTTTATCTTTATGTTCAACACTGACATTGGCCTATAATTTTCTCTCTTTTATGTGGTATTGTTTAATGTGTGTGTGTGTTTTTTTTTTTGTTTTTTTTTTTTTAATCAGGGTGATGGTGCCCTTGTAACATAAGCTTGGGAGTGATTCTTCTGCAATTTTTTGAAAAAGTTTGAGAATCATAGGTATTAGCTCTTCTCAAAGTGTTTGATAAAATTTGCCTATGAAGCTATCTGGCCCTGGACTTTTGTTTGTTGGAAGAGTTTTAAATCAGCTTCAATTACACATGATTTGTTTGTTCATATTTTCTATTTCTTCATGATTCAATATTGGGAACCTGTATCTTTCTAGGCATATGTCCACTTCTCCCAAGTTGTCCATTTTATTGGCATGTAGTTGCTTGTAGTAGTCTCTTATGAGCCTTTGTATTTCTGCAGTGTCAATTTTAACTTCTCTTTTTTCATTTCCAATTTTATCAATTTGTGTTATCTCCCTTTTTTCTTCCTTTATGAGTCAATACAGATTTATTGATTGTATCTTCTCAAATAACTAGCTTTTAGTTTCATTGATCTTTGCTATTTTTTTCTTCCTATTTCATTTATTTCTGCTCTGGCCTTATGATTTCTTTCCTTTTACTAAATTTGGGCTTTGTTTGTTGGTCTTTCTTTAGTTGTTTTGGGAGCAAATTTAGGTTGTTTATTTGAGCTTTTTCCTATTTCTTGAGGAAAGATTGCTATAAACTTCCCTCTTAGTACTGCTTTTGCTGCATCCCACAGGTTTTGGGTCATTATGTTTTTGTTGTGATTGTTTCTAGGTTTTATGTTTTTTTTAATTCCTCCTTTATTTCTTTAGAGATTATTGGTTATTTAGTATCATATTATTTAGCCTCCATGTGTTTGTGTTTTATACAGTTTTTCCTGTTACTGATTTCTAATCTCATAATGTTTTGGTTGGAAAACTTGCTTGATATGGTTTAATTTTCTTAGATTTACCAAGACTTAATTTGTGACCCAAGATGTGATCTATCTTGGAGAATGTTATTCTTCTACTTTCAGATAGAATATCTTATGAATATCAACTAAGTCTATCTGATCTATTGTGTCACTTAAGTCTTATGCTTTCTTAAATTTCTGTCTGGATGATTTCCAGATTTCTTTTGACTTTCATTTGCATTAAATATAATTTTCCATCCCCTCACTTTCAGTTTGTACTATTTATAGGTCTGAAATGGGTCTCTTTTAAACAGCTTCAGTTCAGTCACTCAGTCATGTCTGACTCTTTGGGACACTATGAATCACAGCACACCAGGCCTCCCTGTTCATCACCAACTACAAGATTTACCTAAACTTATGTCCATCAAGTCAGTGATGCCATCTGGCCATCTCATCCTCTGTCGTCCCCTTCTCCTCCGGTCCCAATCCCTCCCACAATCAGGGTCTTTTCCAATGAGTCAACAATTCACATAAGGTGGCCAAAGTATTGGAGTTTCAGCTTCAGCATCAGTCCTTCCAATGAAAACCCAGGCCTGATTTCCTTTAGGATGGACTGGTTGGATCTTCTTGCAGTCCAAAGGACTCTCAAGATTCTTCTCCAACACCACAGTTGAAAAGCATCAATTCTTTGCCGCTCAGTTTTCTTCACAGTTCAACTCTGGAAAAACCATAGACTTGACTAGATGGACCTTTGTTGGCAAAGTAATGTCTCTGCTTTTTAATATGCTGTGCAGGTTGGTCATAACTTTCCTTCCAAGGAGTAAGTGTCTTTTAATTTCATGGCTGCAATCATCATCTGAAGTGATTTTAGAGACCAATAAAATAAAGTCTCTCACTGTTTCCACTGTTTCCCCATCTATTTCCCATGAAGTGATGGGACCAGATGCCATGATCTTAGTTTTCTGAATGTTGAGCTTTAAGCCAACATTTTCACTCTCTTCTTTCACTTTCCTCAAGAGGCTCTTTAGTTCCTCTTCACTTTCTGCCGTAAGCGTGGTGTCTTCTGCATATCTGAGGTTATTGATATTTCTCCCAGCCATCTTGATTCCAGCTTGTGCTTCTTCCAGCCAGCATTTCTCATGATGTACTCTGCATAGAAGTTAAATCAGCAGGATGAGAATATATAACCTTGACGTACTCCTTTCCCTATTTGGAACCAGTCTGTTGTTCCATGTCCAGTTCTAACTGTTGCTTCCTGACCTGCATATAGGTTTCTCAAGAAGCAGGTCAGGTGGTCTGGTATCCTCATCTCTTGAAGAATTTTCCACAGTTTACTGTGATCCACACAGTCAAAGGCTTTGGTATAGTCAATAAAGCAGAACTAGATGTTTTTCTATGGGTCTTATTTTTGTGTCCATTCAGCCAAGCTGTGTATTTTGGTTGGAGCATTTATCCGACTTACATTTAAGGTAATTATTGATATGTACATTACTACTGCCATGTTCTAAACTGTTTTGGTTTGTTTTTTGTAGGTCTTTCTTTTTCTTCTTCTTCCCTTCCTTTTTTGTTTTCTTCTCTTGTGTTTCTTGCCTAGAGAAGTTCATCAACAGTTCTTGTTAAACTGCTTTAGTGCTACTGGATTCTCCTAACTTTTACTTATCTTTAAAATTTTTGAGTTGTCTGTTGACTCTGATCTCCAGTAGCATATTGGATGGGCAGTTCATCACCAAAGAAACAGAGGAAAACTATAGAATGAGAAAGACTAGAGATCTCTTCAAAAAAGTTACAGATACCAAGAAAACATTTTATGCAAAGATGGGCTCAATAAAAGACAGAAATGGTAAGGACCTAACAGAAACAGAAGATATTAAGAAGAGGTGGCAAAAATACATAGAAGAACTATGCAAAAAAGATCTTAATGACCGAGATAACCACAGTGGGGTGACCACTCTCCTAGAGCCAGACATCCTGAAATGGGAAGTCAAGTGGGCCTTAGGAAGTATCAATATGAACAAAGCTAGTGGAGGTAGTGGAATCCAAGTTGAGCTATTTCAAAGTGCTATACTCAATATGCCAGCAAATCTGGAAAACTCAGCAGTGGCCACAGAACTCAAAAATGTCAGTTTACATTCCAATCCCATAGAAAGGCAATGCCAAAGAATGCTCAAACTACCGCACAATTGCACTCATCTCACATGCTATTAAAATAATGCTCAAAATTCTCCAAGCCAACCTTAAGTAATACGTGAAACATGAACTTCCAGATGTTCAAGCTGGTTTTAGAAAAGGCAGTGGAAACAGAGATGATATTGCCAACATCTGCTGGATCATCAAAAACGCACAAGAATTCCAGAAAAAACATCTATTTCTGCCTTATTGACTATGCTAAAACCTCTGACTGTGTGGATCACAACAAACTATGAAAAATTCTTCAAAAAATGGGAATATCAGATCACCTGACCTGCCTCCTGAGAAATCTGTATGCAGGTCAAGAAGCAACAACTGGACATGGAACAACAGACTGGTTCCAAATAGGAAAAGGAGTACATCATGACTGTATATTATCACCCTGCTTGCTTAACTTTTATGCAGAGTACATCATGCAAAATGCTGGGCTGGATGAAACACAAGCTGGAATCAAGATTGCCAGGAGAAAAATCAATAACCTCAGATATGCAGATAACACCACCCTTATGGCAGAAAGTGAAGAAGAACTAAAGAGCCTCTTGATGAAAGTGAAAGAGGAGAGTGGAAAAGGTGTCTTAAAGCTCAACATTCAGAAAACTAAGATCATGGCATCCAGTCCTGTCATTTCATGGGAAATAGATGGGAAAACAGTGGAAACAGTGAAAGACTTTATTTTTCTTGAGCTCCAAAATCACTGCAGATGGTGACTGCTGTCATGAAATTAAAAGACTCTTGGTCCTTGAAAGAAAAGCTATTACCAACCTGCACAGCATATTAAAAAGCAGAGACATTACTTTGCCAACAAATGTCTGTCTAGTCAAGGCTATGGTTTTTCCAGTAGTCATGTATGGATGTGAGAGTTGGACTATAAAGAAAGCTTAGCACCAAAGAATTGATGCTTTTGAACTACAGTGTTGGAGAAGACTCTTTAGGGTTCCTTGGACTGCAAGTAGTTCCAGCCAGTCAATCCTATAGGAAATCAGTCATGAATATTCATTGGAAGGACTGATGATGAAGCTGAAACTCCAAAACTTTGGCCACCTGATGTGAAGAGCTGACGCATTTGAAAAGACCCTGAAGGTGGGAAAGATTGAAAGTGGGAGGAGAAGTGGGAGAAGGAGGAGAAGGGACAGAGGATGTAATGGTTGGATGGCATCACCTACTCGATGAACATGACTTTGAGTAAGCTCAGGGAGTTGGTAATGGACAGGGAAGCCTGACGTGCTGTAGTCCATGGGGTCGCAAAGAGTCAGACATGACTGAGTGACTGAACTGACTGTTGACTCTGAGGTAGAGCTTTGCTGGATAAAGTATTCTTAGTTGTATCTTTCTCTGTTTTATAATTTTGAGTACATCTGCCTCTCCCTCTGGCCTTCAGAGTTTCTACTGAAAAATCATCTGATAACCAAATAAGATTTCCTTTGTATGTTACTTGTTGCTTCTCCCTTATGGCTTTTAATATTTCTTCTTTGTAATTATTTTTCATTAATTTGACTAATATTTGTCTTGTTGGAGAAGGAAATGTCAACCCGCTCCAGTATTCTTGCCTAAAGAATCCTGTGGACAGAGGTGCCTGGTGGGCTGCTGTCCATAGGGTCACATAGAGTTGGACACGACTGAAATGGCTTAGCATGTATGCATACATTGGAGAAGGAAATGGCAACCCACTCCAGTATCCTTGCCTGGAGAATCCCAGAGATGGAGGAGCCGGTGGGCTGCTGTCTATGGGGTCGCACAGAGTCGGACACGACTGAAGCAACTTAGCAGCAGCAGCAGCATGTGTCTTATAGTTTTCCTCCTTTATGGGACTCTGTGCTTCCTAGACTTGGGTGACTATTTCCTTTACTATGTTAGGGAGGGAATCACTTTCTTTAATGCTATCTACCTGATTGGAAGGTAGTGTGAGCAGACAAGCCATGCCAATTCACAGTTCTTATTTTTGAATAGGCTTCCTATCAATTACAAATTCTCATATCTCCAAACTCATGCCAATTTTTCTTTGTTATTGTGTGTGTGTGTGTGTGTGTGTGTGTGTGTGTGTGAAATCTCTTGGTCCCTTAAAAATGTTTAGTCTTCAACAAGTTCTCTTCCTAATCATTTATTGTATATTCTTTATTCTGGAACACCAAATATATACATTAAAAGCTTTACTTTTATCAAATGTGCTGTAATATTTTGACAAATGTCACTATTTTCTGCCTGCTTCCCACTTCTAAATTTCACAGATATAAGAGCATCTTAGGGGTCCCAATGACACACCTTTTCCTCCTCCTCCAACACCCACTTGCAACCTCAATCATTCCCTAAGTTTTTCTTCCCAGGGAACTATGTTAAAATGTCTCATCCTTTATTGAACAGCCCATCAACTTCTCCTTCACTTCACAGAAATTAAGTCATATTTATATTTTTAAACTTTTTATTTTAGTAGAATTAGAGGAAAACCTGGAGCTAAGTAAACATGCCTAGTTTGCCATTTTGATGTTAAACATGCCTTTTGAAACTGTTACTAGGGATTAACGATTGATCTTATAGAACCTCAAAAAGAAACAAAATTTTAAAAATAAGTATTTTGAGAAACAGTTAACCTATACGCAATGAGGAGAAATATTCAAATTCCTTTCTCAATAAGAAGCATTATTTGGCCTTAGCTCTGATCATGATGCTGTCATTCCAGAGATCACATAACAAAAGTCTACCGTGAATGAATACTGCCCTCTACAAACCCCAGCTACTTTCTACATAGCTTGCAGTGTCAAGATTCAGATTCCTTATCTCTCCTAAGGTTGCATTGCAAGATTCTGAGTGGTAAATGCTGACTTTAGCCACTATCCCAAATCACCATTCTCTTCTAGGCCACAAAATATATATGTATTGTTAAAGAGGCAAACGGCTTCAAAATGAATCTCTTTTTTCCAAAATATCTCCTAGAAATTCTAAGGCATCTCTTGAGAAATACAGTTTATACACTCCTCTATCATTAACATTATTGTCCCTGTATCTTCTAAGTCCCTACCCCCTGCCCCAGACAACATTATTATACTCAGGATGAAAGTATTCACATCATTAAGTCCTAAAGTTTTATTTTTTAAATAGATATACAGAAAGTATGTTCAGTGCACCAGAATTTTGCAAAGGAGGAATTATCAGTCAGGGTGGTATTAAAATAAATATAAATGGTTCGCTGTTTCAATTTGTTTTTCAAAGGGGAATTCCTGTTAGAATGTGCCATTAAAACTTCTTTATTGTAAGACAGAAATAATAGCCTGTTTCTTTTGCCTTGAGAACTGAAAGTGATAAACCACCTAATTCTTGTATAGGAATGCAAGGGATTTCTGTGTGTTGATTTTATATCCTGCAACTTTACTATATTCATTGATTAGCTCTAGTAATTTTCTGGTGGAGTCTTTAGGGTTTTCCATGTAGAGGATCATGTCATCTGCAAACAGTGAGAGTTTTACTTCTTCTTTTCCAATTTGGATTCCTTTTATTTCTTTTTCTGCTCTGATTGCTGTGGCCAAAACTTCCAGAACTATGTTGAATAGTAGCGGTGAAAGTGGACACCCTTGTCTTGTTCCTGACTTTAGGGGAAATGCTTTCAATTTTTCACCATTGAGGATAATGTTTGCTGTGGGTTTGTCATAGATAGCTTTTATTATGTTGAGGTATGTTCCTTCTATTCCTGCTTTCTGGAGAGTTTTTATCATAAATGGATGTTGAATTTTGTCAAAGGCCTTCTCTGCATCTATTGAGATAATCATATGGTTTTTATTTTTCAGTGTGTTAATGTGGTGAATTACATTGATTGATTTGCGGATATTGAAGAATCCTTGCATCCCTGGGATAAAGCCCACTTGGTCATGGTGTATGATCTTTTTAATGTGTTGTTGGATTCTGATTGCTAGAATTTTGTTGAGGATTTTTGCATCTATGTTCATCAGTGATATTGGCCTGTAGTTTTCCTTTTTTGTGACATCTTTGTCAGGTTTTGGTATTAGGGTGATGGTGGCCTCATAGAATGAGTTTGGAAGTTTACCTTCCTCTGCAATTTTCTGGAAGAGTTTGAGGAGGATAGGTGTTAGCTCTTCTCGAAATTTTTGGTAGAATTCAGCTGTGAAGCCGTCTGGACCTGGGCTTTTGTTTGCTGGAAGATTTCTGATTACAGTTTCAATTTCCGTGCTTGTGATGGGTCTGTTAAGATTTTCTATTTCTTCCTGGTTCAGTTTTGGAAAATTGTACTTTTCTAAGAATTTGTCCATTTCTTCCACGTTGTCCATTTTATTGGCATACAACTGCTGATAGTAGTCTCTTATGATCCTTTGTATTTCTGTGTTGTCTGTTGTGATCTCTCCATTTTCATTTCTAATTTTATTGATTTGATTTTTCTCTCTTTGCTTCTTGATGAGTCTGGCTAATGGTTTGTCAATTTTATTTATCCTTTCAAAGAACCAGCTTTTGGCTTTGTTGATTTTTGCTATGGTCTCTTTTGTTTCTTTTGCATTTATTTCTGCCCTAATTTTTAAGATTTCTTTCCTTCTACTAACTCTGGGGTTCTCCAACTCTTCCTTTTCTAGTTGCTTTAGTTGCAGAGTTAGGTTATTTATTTGACTTTTTTCTTGTTTCTTGAGGTATGCCTGTATTGCTATGAACTTTCCTCTTAGCACTGCTTTTATAGTGTCCCACAGGTTTTGGGTTGTTGTGTTTTCATTTTCATTAGTTTCTATGCATATTTTGATTTCTTTTTTGATTTCTTCTGTGATTTGTTGGTTATTCAGAAGTGTGTTGTTCAACCTCCATATGTTGGAATTTTTAATAGTTTTTCTCCTGTAATTAAGACACAGATGTGTATAACGGACTTTTGGACTCAGAGGGAGAGGGAGAGGGTGGGATGATTTGGGAGAATGGGAATTCTA
Source organism: Capra hircus (assembly GCF_001704415.2). Taxonomy (NCBI): domain Eukaryota; kingdom Metazoa; phylum Chordata; class Mammalia; order Artiodactyla; family Bovidae; genus Capra; species Capra hircus. The sequence goes on from NC_030813.1 coordinate 76,580,175, forward strand.
ACATGTATACTGTCATGTAAGAATTGAATCGCCAGTCCATGTCTGACGTAGGGTGCAGCTTGCTTGGGGCTGGTGCATGGGGATGACCCAGAGAGATGTTGTGGGGAGGGAGGTGGGCTGGGGGTTCATGTTTGGGAACGCATGTAAGAATTAAAGATTTTAAAATTTAAAAAAAAATAAAAAATTAAAAAATAAAAAAATAAAAAAAAAACACCTAATTCTTAAAAAGTAAAGGGTTTTTCCATTTACATTGAATATAAGATTTTAATGATGTTATTGTTTAAGTGCTTGTCTACAGTGAAAATGTGAAGGAACATTACTCTGGGAAAATTTTCTGAGGGTATTCATTAGTTTTCTTGTAGTTTATTTCTCTATATGTGTAAAATACTTGAATATTGTTGATAAATTTATAGAAAGACATTCTATTTTAAGTATGATGGAATAAAATTCTTTTTAATTATAAAAACATGTATACAAATTATATTAATGTTTAAACTATAATAATATTGCAAGATGCATATATTACAACCAAATGTTATACACAGTATCTTTCCTGTAATACTTGTACTTTTCCTAAATGGTATTTCATTATAAAAGCTATCCAATTCAAAGTAAAAAAAAAAAATGTTTAAGTTATCACTGAAATATAAGTGCTCTGTCAGATATGTATTACATAATAAAAGCACAGTATTGCATCTTAAACAAACAAAAAAAATTAAACCCAGGAATCATTCACATATTTTAGCAGTAACTAGTGTGTATACATTTACCAAAATATTTAACTACAACATCCATATCACAGCATTTTTTCCACAAATAGATGGCTCTTTGAATAGAACATTCTGACAAATGGACCACTTGTTTTTTCAAAATATCATGCATATAGATTATAAATTTCCAAACATTGCCTTTCCTATGTAAAAAACTGGCTTCAACTTTGAAAATTTTGTCCTACAATCTCAAGTGGGTGCTCCCCTTGAGCAAGTTAATTTTTCATATTGTGATATAAAATACCTTAATCTAGAGAATTATTCTAGTACTTTGTTCTAGACTGAGTCAAAACCTATTAAAGAGTGTATTTATCTAAAGAATTTCAAGTATGCTCTAAAATTCTTTTCCTTAAGTAGAAAAACTTGTGCTTCATGTGTGGAATAATCATTTGGCCTGGCAATGACTTTTTTTATTGAGATACAGTTGACATAAAATTGTATCAGTTTCAGATGTATAACTTTTTGACTTGATTTTTGTATATATTGGAGAAATGATTACCACAATATGACCAGTTAACATCTATCACCACAAACAGTTTCTTTTTTTTTTTTTCTTATGAGAACTTTTAAGATTGCTCTCTTAGTAACTTTAAAATGTATAATACAGGATTGTTAACTGTAGTCACTATATTGTGCATTACATTCCCATCAATAATTTACTATATAAAAAAGAGTTTGTACCTTTGGTCTTTCTTTATCCACTTAGTCCACCACCTACCATATTCCTCTGGAAACCACTGATCTGTATTATTTGTGAGTTTGGAATCTGTTTACTGGTTTGTTTGTTTTTAGCTTTTAAATATAAATGAGATCATACACTGTTTCTCTGTTCAACTTATTTCACCTAACATAATGCCTTCCAGGTCCGTGCATGTTGTCATAAATGGCAAGATTTCTTTCCTTTTTATAGCTGTATAATATCCCATTGTGGTGTGTGTGTGTGTGGTGTGTGTGTGTGTGGTGTGTGTGTGTATCCTATCTTCTTTATCCATTCATTCATTGATAGACATTTATTTCCATGTCTTGAGTACTATAAATAATAGTGCAGTAAACATGGGGGTTCATATAACTTTTCAAGTTTTTGTTTTTGTTTCCTTTGGACAACTACCTAGTTTTTTGAAGAATCTGCATTCTGTTTTCTATCATGGCTGCATCAAGTTTCATTCTCACCAACAGTGCAAAACAGTGTTTTGTTTTTTTTTTCTCCCCCATATACCTTCCAAAACTTCTCTGTTGTCCTTTTAATAGTAGCCATTCTAATAAGTGTGAGGTAATATATCACTGTGATTTTGATTTTCATTTCCCTGATAATTAGTGACACTGTGCATCTTCTCAAGTATCCATAAGCCTAGCCATTTATATTTCTTCTTTGGAAAAATGTCTATTCAGAACCTCTGCCCAATTTTAGTCAAATTGTTTGATTTTGATATTGAGTTGTATGAGTTTTTATATTTGAATAGTAACTTATTATCGAATATCTGATTTGCAAATATTTTCTTCCATTCATTGATCGTATTTTTATTTTGTTAATGGTTTTCTTTGCTGTGCAGAAACTAATTAGTTTAATATTGTCACAATTATTTGTTTCGGCTTCTGTTGCCTTTGCTTTTGGTATCAAATCCAAAAGCAAATATCCAAACCTAAGTAAAGTAGGTTAACATTCATATTTTCCTCTAGGAGTTTTAAGAATTCAGGCTTTACATTCGGTTCTTCAATTCATTTGAGTTAATTTTTGTGTAAAGTATAAGAGAGTTCAGTTCAGTTCAGTTCAGTTCAGTCTCTCATTCGTGTCCAACTATTTGTGACCCCATGAATCACAGCATGCCAGGCCTCCCTGTCCATCACCAACTCCCAGAGTTCACCCAAATTCATGTCCATCTAGCCGATGATGCCATCCAGCCATTTCATCCTCTGTCGTCCCCTTCTTCTCCTGCCCCCAATCCCTCCCAGCATCAGAGTCTTTTCCAATGAGTTAACTCTTCGCATGAGGTAGCCAAAGTACTGAAGTTTCAGCTTTAGCATCATTCCTTCCAAAGAAATCCCTGGGCTGATCTCCTTTTTTTTTTTTGAGATATATTTGCCTTTATTAATGAATCAAGAAGCAACTGTGAGACAATGGGCATCCACATCTCTATAGGAGGCTGTGAATGCATCAAGAAGATGATTAGCTTAATCAGTGTGAAGGGAGAAATAACTCTTCAAAAATAAGAATAAAACTATTGAATTGCTTCTAGCTGGTAAGTGCTACTTTCATTTTCTCTGCTTATATCTTTCAAATTCACTCCCTCCTCCTCCTGAATGTAGTTTTAGATTTATTAATTTACATCATCATTGCTTAATTCCTGTCTTCTTTATACTCTATTCTTTCTTATTCTTTATTTTTTTTATGCATATATAATGAATGAATGAATGTGTCAACAATTTACTAATTTTTTTTTTTTTGGCTTAAAATGACAAAAATTTATTTTCTCAGAATTCTGGAGGACAGCAATCCATAACCAACAATAAGCCGACCATACCTGCCCTAACTAGTATGCATTCAACTAGACCTCTCTAAAAAGATCTTGTTTCAAACAAGGTCATGTTCACAAGGTACTCAGAGTTAGATCTTCAACATATTTTTTTTTCTTTCTTTTTTTTTTTTTAATTTTTTATTTTTTTTAAATTTTAAAATCTTTAATTCTTACATGCGTTCCCAAACATGAACCCCCCTCCCACCTCCCTCCCCACAACATCTCTCTGGGTCATCCCCATGCACCAGCCCCAAGCAAGCTGCACCCTACGTCAGACATGGACTGGCGATTCAATTCTTACATGACAGTATACATGTTAGAATTCCCATTCTCCCAAATCATCCCACCCTCTCCCTCTCCCTCTGAGTCCAAAAGTCTGGTATACACATCTGTGTCTTTTTTCCTGTCTTGCATACAGGGTCGTCATTGCCAACTTCCTAAATTCCATATATATGTGTTAGTATACTGTATTGGTGTTTTTCTTTCTGGCTTACTTCACTCTTAGAATGGACTGGTTAGATCTCCTTGCAGTCCAAGGGACTCCCAAGAGTCTTCACCAACACCACAGTTCAAAAGCATCAATTCTTTGGTGCTCAGCTTTCTTCACAGTCCAACTCTCACATCCATACATGACCACTGGAAAAACCATAGCCTTAACTAGATGGACCTTTGTTGGCAAAGTAATGTCTCTGCTTTTCAATATGCTATCTAGAGAGTAGTCCAGTTTGTTTTACAAGTGGTGTCCAGTTTTCTTAACATCATTAATGGGAGAAATTGTCTTTTCACCACTGTATATTATTGGCTTTTTTGTCATTAATTGATTGACAAAATATGTGGGTTTTTTTTCCTCCTGAACTCTCTATTCTCTTCTATTGACCTATCTATATGTTTTATGCTAATACCATACTATTTGATTACTGTACTTTGTAGTGGAGTTTGAGATCAAGAAGAGTGATGCATTCAGCTTTGTTATCTTTCTTTTTCCTCATAGAGTTTATATCTCATAGGTGAAAAGTAAGTTAAAGAGGTGGAGTTTTAGCCAAGAATTAGAATTTCCTAGAATGAGGCCATTATTTTCCAAATATGAACTACTTCCTAGTCATGTGGTTTTAATGGTGAAGGACAGGGAACCCTGGCATGCTGCAGTTCATGGGGCTGCAAAAAGTCAGACACATCTGAGCAACTGAACAACAATAATGCTATTTAACTTCACTTTACCTTACATTCTTAATCTATAAGTCAAAATGATAATAATAGGATTTATTTCATAATAAAGTAGATATGAGGATTAACTGAATTAGTATTTATAAGGTACTTAGTAGTGTGTCTGGCAGGAGAAGGCAATGGCGCCCCACTCCATTACTCTTTCCTGGAAAATCCCATGGACAGAGGAGCCTGGTAGGCTGCAGTCTATGGGGTCGCTAAGAGTCGGACGCAACTGAGCGACTTCACTTCCACTTTTTACTTTCATGAATTGGAGAAGTAAATGGCAACCCACTTCAGTGTTCTTGTCTGGAGAATCCCAGGGAGGGGGGGGCCTGGTGGGCTGCCGTCTATGGGATCACACAGAGTCGGACACGACTGAAGCAACTTAGCAGCAGCAGCAGCAGCAGTGTGTCTGGCACATAAAACATACTAAAAAAAAAATTGCGATTTGCATTATAGACGTAAGGAATCCTAAAAAGTCAGAAAACCATGTTATTTACAATTTTCAAAAAAAAACTTCATAGGAGCCAACTGTGTGGTATAACATTCTACAGAGCATTCACATATATTACCTCAATGAATCCATTTCACCATTTAATCGATCCCATTTAGTACAAAGTAAAGAGGTCTTTCCAAGAGCATGCAACCAATGCATGTCCCTTGTGAATAACAGCAGCAGAGGAGTGGGTTTTTTTGGTAACTTTTATTAATCTTAGTTTTTAAGTTCTAATTGTATTCATGGCTGATTGCCTTTTTAAATATTCATTTTGTTCAATTTTAAAAAGTTACTTTCCATTTTAAGCTATTAGAAAATATTGACTAGATTCCTCACGATGTACAATGCATCATTGAGCTTCTCTTGTACACAATAGTTTGTACCTTCCATTCCCCCATCCTTATATTGCCCCTCTCCTGGTAACCACTAGTTTCTTCCCTTTGTCTATGAGTCTGCTTCTTTTATGTTATATTTATTAGTTTGCTGAATCTTTTAGATTCCACATATAAGTCATATCATTTAGTATTAATCTTTCTGTCTAACATTTCACTTAGCATAATATCCTTCAAATCAATCTATGTTGCTCAAATGACAAAGTCTTTTTTATGACCAAGTGGTATTCCACTGTATATGCATAGCCAATCTTCTTTATCCATTCATCTATTGATGAACACTGAGATTGTTTCCATGTCTTAGAAACTGCAGATAATGCTACTATGAACATTGGGTGCATTTAGCTTTTTGAATTAGTGGGAATTTTTCAGATATATACCCAGGACTGGAATTTTTGGATCCTATGGTAGTTCCACATTTAGCTTTTTAGAAACCTCTATACTGTTTTCCACAGTGGTTGCACCAATTTACATCTCACCAGAAGTGTGTAAGGAAACCCTTTCTTCCACATCCTCACCAACATTTGTTATTTGTAGACCTTTTTGATGGTAGCCATTGTTACCTGCGTTAGGTGCATATCATTATGGTTTTGATTTGCATATCCCTGATGATTGGCAATGTTGAGCATCCCTTCTGTGCCTATTGGCCATCTGCATTTTCTCATTGGAAAAATGCCTGTTCAGCTCTTCTGCTATTTTTTTATTAATTTTTTGATGTTGAGTTGTATGAGTTTATATATTTTGGATACTAATTTCTTATTTCTTATCAGTCATTTTATTTGCAAATATTTTCTCTTATTCAGTAATTTGCTTTTTCATGTTGTTATGGTTTCCTTTGCTGTGCAAAAGCTTTTAAGTTAAATTAGGTCCCAATTTTTAATTTTTGCTTTTATTTCCTTTACCTTAGGAGACATACCCAGAACAAATATTACTATTATTTATGTCAAAGACTGTCCTGCCTATATTTTCCTTTATGAGTTATAAAATATCAGGTCTTACATTTAGGTCTTTAATCAATTTTGAGTTTCTTTTCATATATGTATTAGAGAATGTTCTCATTTATTCTTTTACATGTAGCTTTCCAGTTTTCTAAGTACCACTCATTTAACAGAGATGTCTTTTTGCCTCCTTTCTCATGAATGAATTGACCATAAGTAGTTAAGCTTATTTCTGGATTTTCTATACTGTTCCATTGATCTATGTGTTTATTTTTGTTTCAGTTGTTGTTGCTTAGTCGCTAACTCATATCCAACTCTTTTGTGACCCCATGGGATGTAACCCACCAGGCTCCTCTGCCCATGAGATTTCCCAGGCAAGAATACAGGAATGGGTTGCTGTTTCCTTCTCCAGGGGGTCTTTCTGACCTAGAGATTGAACCCGTATCTTCCACATTGGCAGGAAGATTCTTTCCCACAGAACCACCAGGGAAGCCCAGTACCACCATACTACTAAAACACATCAATGAATATGGTACAGTTGCAGAATACAAAATTAATATATAGAAATCTGTTGTATTTCTGTACACTAACAATGGAATGTCAGACATGGAAATTAATAAAACAATCCCATTTAACATCACATCAAAAAAAAGAAAATACTAGGAAGGAAAAATGACTGAGGAGGCAGAGGCCAATACTCTGAAAACTATAAGATGATGGTGAAAGAAATTTCAGATGGCACAAAACAGCGAAAATATATGCCATGTTCTTGGATTGTAAGAATCAATAGTGCTAAAATGACCATACTAGTTAAGGCAGTCTACAGATTAAATGCAGTACGTATCAACATAGCAACGGGATTTTTCACAGAACCAGAACAAAGAAATTTAGATTTGTATGGAAACGCAGAAGACCCCGGATCGGCAAGGAAATCTTGAGAAAGAATAGAATTGGAGAAATACTGCTTCTTGCCTTCAGACTATAACATACCATCAGTTCAGCTCAGTCGCTAAGTCTTGTCCGACTCTTTGAAACCCCATGAACTGCAGCAGCCAGGCCTCCCTGTCCATCACCAACTCCCAGAGTCCACCCAAACCCATGCCCATTGATTCAGTAATGCCATCCAACATCTCATCCTCTGTCGTCCCCTTCTCCTCCTGCCCTCAATCTTTCCCAGCATCAGCGTCTTTTCAAATGAGTCAGCTCTTTGCATCAGGTGGCCAAAGTACTGGAGTTTCAGCTTCAACATCAGTCCTTCCAATGAACACACTCAGGACTGATCTCCTTTATGATGGACTTGTTGGATCTCCATGCAGTCCAAGGGACTCCCAAGAGTCTTCACCAACACCACAGTTCAAAAGCATCAATTCGTTGGTGCTCAGCTTTATTTATAGTTCCCCTGTCACATCCATACATGACCACTGGAAAAACCATAGCCTTGACTAGACAGACTTTTGTTGGCAAAGTAATGTCTCTGCTTTTGAATATTCTGTCTAGGTTGGTCATAACTTTCCTTCCAAGGAGTAACATAGTTATAGTATTCAAAACTTTATGGTACTATTCCCTTTCTTAGGATTGTTTTGGATATTTAGGGTATTTCATAATCCCATACAAATTTTAGAGTTATTTGTTTTATTTTTTAAAAATACCACTGGTCTTCTAGTAATGATTGGGTTGAATCTGTATATTGCTGTATGGGCAGTTTAACAATATTAATTCTTCCGTCCATGGTCATGGGGTATCTTTCCATTTTTTTGTTACTTCTTCAATTTTTCTTCAATCTCTTATAGTTTAAGGTACAGATCTTTTTTACCTCCTTTGTTAAATATATTCCTAGGATTTGTGTGTTGTTGTTGTTGTTGTTGTTGTTGTTTTGGATGGAAATGTCAATGGGAAATGTTTCTTAATTTTTTCTAATAGTTCATTGCTGGTGTATAGAAAAAAGTAATATATAGAAATTTATATTGTATCCTGAAACAAGAGATGTAAGAATTGCAGGTTCAGTCCTTGGGTTGGGAAGATCCCATGGAGGGAGGGCACAGCAGCCCACTCCAGTATTCTTGTTGGAGGATCCCATATAGAGAGGAGCCTGGTGGGCTATGATCTATAGTGTCACAAAGAGTCAGATACAACTGAAGTGATTTAGCACAGAACAACTTTACTGAATTTGGTTATTCGTTCTTATAGTGTTTTGGTCAAATTCTTAGGGATTTCTATATAGTATTATATTATCTGCAAATGGCGATGGTTTTACTTTATTCTTTCCAATTGGTTCTCTTTATTTCTTTCTCTTTCCTAGTTTCTCTGGCTAGAACTTCTCAAACTATGTTAAGTGGCAAGAGTGGCTGTTCTTGTCTGTTCATTATCTTAGAGGAAATGTTTTCAAATTATCACCATTGAGTATGATGTTAGCTATAGGTTTGTTGCATTTGGCCTTTATTATGTTGAGGCATGTTCCCTCTAAAACCACTTCCTTAAGAGTTTTTATTATAAATGGATATTAAGGTTTGTCAATTTTTTCCTATATTTATTTAGATGATCATATGAATTTTATCCTTATTTTATTGATCTGATATGTCACATTGATTTGTGTATATTATTCCATTTTTCAATCCTGGAATAAATGTCATTTGATCATAGTATGTGTGACTTTATTTTATTGTTGAATTTGTTTTACTATTTTTTTTTTTAGTATTTTCGCATCGAAGTTCATAAGGGATAGTGACCTGTAATTTTATTTTCTTCTAATTCTGTCTCACAAAATGTGTTTGGAAGTGGTCCCTCCTATGCTATTTTTTGGAAAAAAAAAAAAGAGAGAGAGAGAGAAAAGAATTGTTTTTAATTCTCTTTGAATGTTTGGTAAAAGTCACCAGTGAAGTTTTCTGGTCCTGGTCTTTTGTATTTTAGGTGGTTTTTAATTACTGATACAATGTCCATATTACTAATCAGTTTATTCAGGTTTTCCACTTTAAGATTTGGTCTTGGCAGGTTTTATTTCTAGGAATTTATTTCCTTTAAGCTGTCCAATTTATTGGTATACATTTATATTATTCTTTTATGGTTCTATTTCTATGATAGTGGCTGCAAGTCTCCTCTTTCATTTCTGATTTTATTTGAGTCTCTTCTCTTATTTTCTTGGTTATCATATCTAAACGTTTGTTGGCTTGGTTTTTCTTTTCAAAAACTAGTACATGGTTTCTGATATTTTCTACTGTGTTTTGGTCTCTTTTTTATGTTTATTTCCCCTCTGGCCTTTGTTATTTTCTTTCTTCTGCTGACTTTGGACTTTATATCTTCCTCTTTTTCCAGTTCATTGAAGTATGATGCATATCACAATTTTGGGGTATGATGTGTTTCCATTTTTAAGGTATTTTTTAAATTTATCTTTTGATTTCTTTGAATCAAGAAATGGTTAGTATCATGTTGTTTAATATCTACATACTGGTTAATTTGATTTTTTCCCCCCTGTATTGATTTCTAGCTGCAACTTCATACCACTGTGGTAGGAAAGGTACTTGATATAATTTCAGTCTTCTTGAATTTATTAAGACTTGTTTTGTGGCCTGAGTGTGATCTATCCTGGATAATGTTTCATGTGCACTTGAGAATATTATATATTCTTTTGCTTTTGGATGGACTATTCCATATAAACCTGTTAAGTCTGTCTGTCCTACTATGTCACTTAAGGCCAATGTTTCCCTAATGATTTTCTGTATGGATGATCTATTCATTGATAAAAAGTGAGTTAATTAATTTCCCTTCTGCTACTAGACTGCTCTTTTTCTCTGTTTAGGTCTATATTTTCCTTATATATTTAGGTGTTCCTATGTTGAGTGCAGAAAGTGAAAGTGAAAATGAAGTCGCTCAGTCATATCTGACTCTTCGTTACCCCATGGACAGTAGCCCACCAGACTCCTCCGTCTATGGGATTTTCCAGGCAAGAATACTGGAGTGGGTTGCTGTTCCCTTCTCCAGGGGATCTTCCCAACCCAGGGATCGAACCCAGGTCTCCTGCATTGTAGGCAGATGCTTTACCACCTGAGCCATCAGAAAAGCCCAACAGAGTGGAGTGCAGAAGCATTTACAAATATATCCTCTTATCGGGTTGACTCCTTTATCATTATATGATGACCTTCTTTGCCTCCTATTACAATCTTTGTCTTGAGATTATTTTGTTTCATATAAGTATCACTACCCCGGGTTTCTTTTGGTTTCCATTTTTATGGAATATAATTTTACATCCTATAACTTTCAGCCTATGTGTATCTTTAGGTTTGAAGTTCATGTCTTGTAGGCACCATACAGGTGGGTCATGTTGTTGTTTTTATCCACAAGTCACTCTAAGTCTCTTGACTGAAGAATATAGTCCAATTACATTTAAAGTAATTATTGATGGGTATTACCTTATTGCCATTTTGTTAATTGTTTCATGAATATTTTGTAATTCCTGTGTTCCTTTATTCTTCTGTTCTTTCCCTTTGTGATTTGATGATTTTCTATTGTGTTAAGTTTAGACTTCTTTTTTCTTTTATATCTCTAATATAGGGTTTTGTTTTGTGATTACCAAGAAGTTTACATAAAATTAGATAACAGTATTTCAAATCAAACACCCTTTAAGGTTAAACATATTCTAAAGCTCTACATTTTCACCCCTCTAGCCCCTCAAGTTTTATGTTCTGATGTCACAATTTGCATCTTTTTATCTTGTGTATCCATTAACAAACTATTGTAGTTATTCTTACTATATTTGTTAACTTTCATAATAGCTTTATGATTGATTAACTCACCAACTTTACATGATATTATCTTGATATGTACTAAATACTTAACCTCTTTAGTGAGATTTATGGTTTTATATGTTTTCATGTTACTAATTAGTACCTTTTCATTTTACATTAAAGAAATCCCCTCAACATTTCTCTAAAGGCTGTTCTGCAGTGATGAACTCCTTTAGCTCTTGTTTCTCTAGAAAACTCATTTTCTGTTCAATTCTAACAAATAACTTTGCTGTGTGGAGCATTTTTGGTTTTCAGGGTTTTTTTCTTTCTTTCTCTCTTTCTTTTTTTCTTCCAATAATTTGAGTACATTGTTCCACTCTCTTTTGGCCTATAATATTTCTGCTGAAAAAATCTACTGATAATCCTTTGGAAGTTCCTTTGTATATAACATTTGTTTCTTCATGTCTTGCTGCATTCAAGATCCTCTTTGTCCTTAACATGCAACATTTAATTATAATGTGTTATTCATCATGTTTGGAAGTCTCCAGTCATCTTGGATTTGAATGTCAGTTTCTTTCCCAGGTTAGGAAACTTTTCAGCCATAATTTCATCAATTAAATTTTCTATCTCATTCTTTTCCTTTTTGGACTCTTATAATGTAAATGTTGATCTACTTGATGTTGTTCCACAAATCCCTTAAGCGCTACTCACTTTTTTCAATATGTTTCCCCTGCTGTACTTGTATGAGTTCCACTGCCTTTTCTCAAGTTCACAGTTGCTTTCTTCACATCATCTAGCTTGCTCTTGAATTTCTAAATTATATTTTTCACTTCAGTTATTGTATGAATATTCTTCATTTCTGTGACTTCTCTTTGGAAATTTCTTGTATTTTCTTTTTAATTAAATCTCAATTAATTAATTTTTAAATTAAATTAAATTAAACTTGTTAATCCATTCTTCTGAGTTGAGTGAACATTTATATGACTATTATTTTGAATCTCTTTATTGGGTAAGCTATTTATATCTACTGCATTAAGTTTTGTTTTGTTTTGTTTTGTTTTCCTCCCCTGAGGTTTTATCTTGTTCTTTTCTTTGAAACATACTCCCTGCTGCTTCATTTTCCTCAACTCTCTGTGTTGGTTTCTATGCATTAGACAAAATAGACACCTCTCTTGGTCTTGAAGGAGTAGCCTCATGTAGGGGATATGTCTTATCATTCAACCCTACTCTAATCTTAGTTGTCTCTCAGACTTTGGTGATTTTATAGGCAGCCTTTACTTTTAGTGGCTCCCAATACTTCAGGATATGTTAAAACCTGTCAGTGTCCCAAAGGGGAGAATCTTTGTCATCACCTAGAATCAGGCTGACTGGAAGCCAAACCCTGAGGTAGCAAATATACCTTCTTCAGAAGAAGACTTGGAAATGCACATTTCTGTCTGCTCCCTCTGCACTGATTTTAGGGTTCATATCTAGTTCATAACTCTTTCCTTTTTTTGCTGCAGTCCAATTTAACTATGGAGCACAAACTTTGCTGACCACCAGAGTCAGTCAATTAAGTGGTATCCCCTAGGTAGCAGCCACAAAACCAGGGTACCAGACAAAAACAACAAGAGCAGTATCATACATGTACATAAATTCCACAGGAGGTACTGGCAACCTGGAGTGCAGCGGAGGGAGGAGATATAGAATCCACCCTTCCATGTCTCTGGAGAGGAGTACAGTGAGCCCTTAGTTGTGTGTTTAGTTAAAATCCTGCTCTTTAGGCCACTGCTATGAGGATAAACTAATAGGCCTCTTTCACAGAAAGACTGGACTCCTCAGTCTGTTGTCTCTCTTTTGTGTCTTGAGAGTAATAGCTGTTTAAAAGATCTTTCTCCATTTGTTTTAGTCCTGTGGAACCTATAAGCATAAAGCTATTCTAACCACTAGAACAATGTGATCTAGACGTGTCCCCTGGGTGGCAGTCATAAAAACTTGGGTGCCAGACAAAGAAACAAGCTCCTTTCTAGGGAAGGAGACACAGAATGAGAGGGGAAAATAAGGCACCCACTGGAAGAATATTTCAGTAGGCTTCTATATGTGTTTTAAATGAGATGCTTACCACTCAGGCAAATCCTTTTAGATAAACAAGGCTTTTTCATCTTAAGTCTGAGCATCTCACAATGGGCTGCCTCTGTGCTGGACCCTAGAGTGGGTGAGTCTGTTTCTGAGTCAATTAATAACTGTTTCTCAATTGTTGCAGACTTGTGAGTCTCATGGACAGAAGCCCACTGTCTTTCAAAGCTAGATGTATTGAGGGATCATCTCTTAGGTCAGTTCAGTTCAGTGCAGTTCAGTCACTCAGTCCTGTCCTTCTCTTTGCAACCCCATGAATCGCAGCGTACCAAGCCTCCCTGTCCATCACCAACTCCCAGAGTTCACACAAACTCACGTTCATCATGTCGGTGATGCCATCCAGCCATCTTATCCTCTGTCGTCTCCTTTTCCTCCTGCCCCCAATCCCTCACAGCATCAGAGTCTTTTCCAATGTGTCAACTCTTGGCATGAGGTAGCCAAAATACTGGAGTTTCAGCTTTAGCATCATTCCTTCCAAAGAACACCCAGGGCTAATCTACTTTAGAATTGACTGGTTGGATCTCCTTGCAGTCCAAGGGATTCTCAAGAGTCTTCTCCAACACCACAGTTCAAAAGCATCAATTCTTCGGTGCTCAGCTTTCTTCACAGTCCAACTCTCACATCCATACATGACTACTAGAAAAACCGTTGCCTTGACTAGACGGACATTTGTTGGCAAAGTAATGTCTCTGCTTTTGAATATGCTGTCTAGGTTGGTCACAACTTTTCTTCCAAGGAGTAAGCGTCTTTTAATTTCATGGCTGCAATCATCATTTGGATTTTGGAGCCCCAAAAGATAAAGTCTGACACTGTTTCCACTGTTTCCCCTTCTATTTCCCATGAAGTGATGGGACCAGATGCCATGATCTTCGTTTTCTGAATGTCGAGCTTTAGGCCAACTTTTTCACTCTCCTCTTTCACTTTCATCAAGAGGCTTTTTAGTTCCTCTTCACTTTCTGCCATAAGGGTGGTGTCATCTGCATATCTGAGGTCATTGATATTTCTCCCACCAATCTTGATTCTAGCTTGTGCTTCTTCCAGCCCAGGGTTTCTCATGATGTACTCTACATATAAGTTAAAACAGCAGGGTGACAATATACAGCCTTGACATACTCCTTTTCCAATTTGGAACCAGTCTGTCATTCCATGTCCAGTTCTAACTGTTGCTTCCTGGCCTGCATATAGGTTTCTCAAGAGGCAGGTCAGGTGGTCTGGTATTCCTATCTCTTTCAGAATTTTCCACAGTTTATTGTGGAAAAGGCTTTGGCATAGTCAATAAAGCAGAAATAGATATTTTTCTGGAACTCTCTTGTTTTTTCCATGATCCAGTGGATGTGGGCAATTTGATCTCTGGTTCCTCTGCCTTTTATAAAACAAGTGGTGCTGGGAAAACTGGTCAACTGCTTGTAAAAGAGTGAAACTAGATCACTTTCTAACACCATACACAAAAATAAACTCAAAATGGATTAAAGATCTACACGTAAGACCAGAAACTTTGAAACTCTTAGAGGAGAACATAGGCAAAACACTCTCTGACTTAAATCATAGCAGGATCCTCTATGACCCAACTCCCAGAATGTTGGAAATGAAAGCAAAAATAAACAAATGGGATCTAATTAAACTGAAAAACTTCTGCACAAAACAGAAGCTATAAGCATGGTGAAAAGACAGCCTTCAGAATGGGAGGAAATAATAGCAAATGAAGCAACTGACAAACAATTAATCTCAAATATATACAAGCAACTCCTACAGCTCAATTCCAGAAAAATAAATGACCCAATCAAAAAATGGGCCAAAGAACTAAATAGACATTTCTCCAAAGAAGACATACAGATGGCTAACGAACACAGGAAAAGATGATCAATATCACTCATAATTAGAGAAATGCAAATCTAAGCCACAATGAGGTATGATTTCACACCAGTCAGAATGGCTGTGATCCAAACGTCTACAAGCAATAAATGCTGGAGAGGGTGTGGAGAAAAGGGAACCCTCTTACACTGTTGGTGAGAATGCAAACTAGTACAGCCACTATGGAGAACAGTGTGGAGATTCCTTAAAAAACTGGAAATAGAACTGTCTTATGACCCAGCAATCCCTCTGTGGGGCATACACACCAAGGAAGCCAGAATTGAAATAGACACGTGTACCGCAATGTTCATCACAGCAATTTATAATAGCCAGGACATGGAAGCAACCTAGATGTCCATCAGCAGATGAATGAATAAGAAAGCCGTGGTACATATACACAATGGAATATTACTCAGCCATTAAAAAGAATACACGTGAATCAGTTCTAATGAGATGGATGAAACTGGAGCCTATTACACAGAGTGAAGTAAGCCAGAAAGAAAAACACCAATACAGTATACTAACACATATATATGGAATTTAGAAAGATGGTAATGATAACCCTGTATACGAGACAGCGAAAGAGATGCAGATGTATACAACAGTCTTTTGGACTCTGTGGGAGAGGAGAGGGTGGGATGATTTAGGAGAATGGCATTGAAACATGTATAATGTCATATATGAAATGAATTGCCATTCCAGGTTCGATGCATGATACTGGATGCTTGGGGCTCATGCACTGGGACGACCCAGAGGGATGGTAGGGGAGGGAGGAGGGAGGAGTGTTCAAGATGGGGAACACGTGTGTACCTGTGGCAGATTCATGTTGATGTATGACAAACCAATACAATATTGTAAAGTAAGTAACCTCCAATTAAAATAAATGAATTTATATTAAAAAAAAACCTTACTGCTTTCTCTAGGAAAATGATTAACTGGTGGTAGTGAGAAATAAGGGACATCATACATCCATCTTAAAATTTAATAATACTCTTCAGGGAAATGCAACAATTAGCACATATACAAAATTTCACACATTTTCTGTTATTAATACATACTGATCTCTAAGGATGCATTTGAAAGATGTTATCAGGCATTGCAATATTTACCTGAGAGTGAGGGGAGAGAAGAAAGACCATAATAGCTATATGAATGTCTCAGATGCTGTAAATAAACATTTTGTAAGTGAATAATAGGTGGCAATAGGCCTTGCTATCCTCAGATAATTTAATGACATACTGCAGGCCTTCTGGAGGTGGAAAATAGGAATTATCTTTCCTGAATTACCGAGGATATATAGCATCTCTGGAAATTTACATTTTGTTCTTTAATCATTTATTAAATTATTTCAATTTGAAAAGATTTGTACAAGTTGATGTAAAATATCATCAGTGTACTTCCATTTATCAAAGCTAAATAATGTAGTCAATCTCATTTTAACCTGACTTTCAAAAAGTGAAAAGACTCGTGATAATTGACTTACAGTGAAGATCAGAATGTGGACTGTGAAGAAGAACATAAGGAAGGCATGAAGACAGTTGCAAATTGAACAAAATATTTGTCAATGTTGACAATACAAAGCTATCCTTGTGGTTAACATTTTGACCTTGGGAAATTGTTATAATCTATTAGCATTTTATGAATAAGACAGATGGTGATCTTGATAGCAAATCTGATAGAAGCCTAGTTTCACAAAACAATTACAATTCAAGATACTCAAGTTTAAAAACTGTGGCTTCTACTACAGGAAACAGCTCAAAATGCATGAAAAATATTGTATGGGAGTGCTAAGAATCATTTTCAAGAAATAAAGGATTGATTAAGTATGTGTACCACATGACCCTAATATTTCCCTATTGCCATCAAATGTAATAATCTTTGCAGCTTTCTGTGAAATGAATAAAGATTATTTCCCACAAGAAGAAATTCATATAAGAAGAGGTATAAGAAAAATGTACAATCTTAACTCTTTTCCTGTGCTTGATGTTTTGCTGTAAGTTTATTCTATGCTGTAATTTTAACAAATAAAAATATGTTAGCTAACATACAATACCATAGCATTTTCTCTTGAAGAGTAAAGTGTGGACAAATGTTTCCTTGAGTAGAACTTCCTGGATTACACCCACTTTCAATTGTTTGGCTATATTGGGGCGATTATTTAAAAATATTCTGTTTGGCTGAATTTATTGTACATCATAATTACATAAGAAAATAAGAAACAATGTGTGTAAAAGTGTTTTGTAAACTTTAAAATATTCTACAGTGTTTTTAAAATTAGAAACAGTAACTGGAGATGACTTCTCTCACCCTCCCACATATTACCATCTGTTTTAAAAAAATATTTTCATGCCCTCTTTCCTGGCTTGAATTGAGAAATGAAATGAATTTTGGCATTTTATAATGTTTCCAGTGAGAATTTTTATAATGTTATCCCATTATTGATAGACAAAATTATGAGATATCATATGATACTTCTTAGTTACTGCTCAAAATATTCACAAATTCTTTTTATTGACATCTTAAATAAATATGATAAATTGAAGAGAGTAGTATATTTTTAAAACTCCATTCACTAAGAATATTAATTAGAAAGGATAATGGAAAATGTAAATATCTGATAAGTATTAATGACTTTGTGAGTATAGATAATATAATTGTTAAAGATGATTTGTTATATAGAAAAAAGAACAAATTAATGATGAGGTGCCAACATTACATTCTTAGATATTCTATCAGTAACATTATATATAACAGAGTTTTTTTATTTATATAGTAATAGTATTACCTTCATGTTTGTTTTGAAGATTTTTTTTTTTTTAAGAAAGAAAGAAACTTGCCACTATAAATTCTGTCTCTAGGCTTCAGACTTTTGTAGCACTGTTTAAGAGATGAAAAGTAGAAAGGATGATATTTTTCTTATAGATGTGAGTATATTTCAGCATTCCTAGGAAAACACTGAGCCCTTTATCAGTCAAGATTATCTAAAACAATAGCGTATAGATATGCTGCTGCTGCTGCTGCTGCTGCTGCTGCTGCTGCTGAGTCGCTTCAGTCGTGTCCAACTCTGTGCGACCCCATGGATGGCAGCCCACCAAGCTCCCCCATCCTTGGGATTCTCCAGGCAAGAAAGAACACTGGAGTGGGTTGCCAGTTCCTTCTCCAATGCATGAAAGTGAGAAGTGAAAGTGAAGTCGCTCAGTCGTGTCCGATTCTTAGCGACCCCATGAGCCTGCTAGGCTCCTCCACCCATGGGATTTCCCAGGCAAGAGTACTGGAGTGGGGTGCCATTGCCTTCTCCGAGCGTATAGATATACAGATACATATATACAGATATAGATAAAGCTGTCATATATATATATATATATATATATATATATATATATATATGCTGTCAATAAAGAGAGAGAGAGAGATTTATTTTAAGGAATTGCCTCACAATTGTGGAAACTGGTAAATTTAAAATACAGTATACTAACACATATATATGGAATTTAGGAAGTTGGCAATGACGACCCTGTATGCAAGACAGGAAAAAAGACGCAGATGTGTATACCAGACTTTTGGACTCAGAGGGAGAGGGAGAGGGTGGGATGATTTGGGAGAATGGGAATTCTAACATGTATACTGTCATGTAAGAATTGAATCGCCAGTCCATGTCTGACGTAGGGTGCAGCTTGCTTGGGGCTGGTGCATGGGGATGACCCAGAGAGATGTTGTGGGGAGGGAGGTGGGAGGGGGGTTCATGTTTGGGAACGCATGTAAGAATTAAAGATTTTAAAATTTAAAAAAAATAAAAAATTTAAAAAAAAATAAAAATTAAAAAAAAATAAATAAAATCTGTAGGTCAGTCTAATAGGCTAAAAATTCCACTAAGAATTGTTGCTGAGGTCTTAAATCCAAAATCTATAGAATAGACCAGGAGACTAGAAATTCAGTCAAGCTTTTTTATGTTACAGTCTTGAGAAAGAATTCCTTCTTCTCCAGGAAGCCTCAATTTTTCTCTTACTGCTTTAAACTAAATGAATGAGGCCTACTCACATTATCAAGAGTAATTTGCTTTACATTAAAAAAAGTGATTATAAATACTAATCACATTTACAAAATGCTTTCACAGAAACATCTAGACTAGTGTTTGACCAAACAGCAGGGTACCATAACCTAGCTAAGTTTACACATAAAACTAGCAATCACAAGTTACCTAGTAAGTATTTGACTTTTACTTTGTAATCTTAACTAAGAGATAATTGAAAGATACTATTTTAGGACCAAGGAAGGCAGGAAAGTAATATATGAAATTTATCCAAAACTTTAAATGATCTTGACTAGTTATAACTGAAATAGTTGTAATGGGTATTAAGACATCCTTGATGATTAATTTCAAAAATGACTTGAAATCAGTGAATTTGGAAAAGATGAACAAGCATCCACTGCTAAAGGAAATTTTTCTACCTTCTTATTCAGCTTGTGATAGCTTAAGTAAAGATAGATGTTCAAGTAACCATATTATGCAGCGAAAAGCAATTTTACCTAGCTGCAATGATGAGTTAACATTTTTTTCTTTGTTTTATTAAGATACAGTTGACATACAGCATTATATATTTAATGTATATAGCACAGTGATTTAACTTGCATACATCATGAAATGATAACCACAATAATTTGGGTTAACAACTATCTTCTCAGATAGATAAGAAGAAATAATTTTCCTTTGTAATGAGACCTCTTAGAATTTTTTCTTAACAATTTTCATATATATTATATAGCAACGTTAACTTAATCTTACAACTGGAAGTTTGTGTCTTTTGACCACCTTGAGCCAATCCTTACTCCTCCAACCTCTATTTCTTTCTGTTTTAAAATTTTATTTCACATTGGAGTATAGTAGATTAACAATGTTATGTTAGTTTCAGGTGTATGGCAAAGTGATTCAGCTATAGGTATATATGTATCTATTCTTTTTCAAGTTCTTTTCCCATTTAGGTTATTATACAGTGTTAAGCAGAGTTCTCTCTGCTATACAGTAAACCCTTGTTGGTTACCTATTTTATTAATAAACATAGTAGTGTGTACATGTCAATCTTTCTGGTCCTTTAAGCTTTCACTATCCCCTCACTGTTTCTTCCTGGTAACTGTCAATTTGTTCTGTGAGTCTGTTTATCTTTTGTAAATAAGTTCATTTGTGTCATTTTTGTTAGATTACACTTTTAAGTGATATCATATATTTGTCCTTCTCTGCCTGACTTACTTGACTTAGTGTGATAATATCCAGGCCCATCTGTATTGCTGCGAATGGCATCATTTCATTTTTTTAATGTCTGAGTCATATTGCATTGTATATATAGAACACATCTTTATCCATTTATACAATGATGGACATTTAGGTTGCTTCCATACCTTGGCTATTGTAAACAGTACTGCAATAAACACTGGCATGCCTGTATACTTTTAAATCATGTTTTTCTCTGGATATATGCCCAGGAGTGGGATTGCTGGATCACACAGTAGACCTATTTCAGTTTTTAAGGGGCCTTGATACTGTTCTCCATACTGGCTATACCAAATTATATTTCCACCAAAAGTATAGGAGGGTTCTTTTTTCTCCACACTCTTTCCCAAATTTATGGTTTATAGACATTTTGATTATGGCCATTCTGACTGATGTGAAGTGATATCTCATTATATTTTTGACTTGCATTTCTCTAATAATTAGCAAACTTGAGCATCTTTTCATATGCCTCATAGTCATCTGTATGTCTTCCCTTCTGGAGAAGTGTCTATTTAGTTCTTCTGTTCATGTTTCAGTTGATTTTTTTTTTTTACATTTAGCCTCATACGCTGTAAATTTTTGATATCATAGTCTTGTTGGTTACATCTTTTGCACATATTTTCTCACATTCTGTGGGTTGTCTTTTCATTTGGTTTATGGTTTCCTTTGCTGTTTAAAAACTTTTGAGTTTAATTACATCCCTTCCCCCCCACCCCATATACTCTAGGAGACAGATCTAAAAATATCTTGCCATTTATATCACTGATGAACATAGATGCAAAAATCCTTAACAAAATTCTAGAAAACAGAATCCAACCACATATTAAAAAGATCATACATTATGACCAAGTGGGCTTTCTCCCAGGGATGCAAGGATTCTTCAATATCCACAAATCAACATAATACACCACATTAACAAATTGAAAGATAAAAACCACATGATTATCTCAATAGATGGAGAGAAAGTCTCTGACAAAATTCAACATCCATTTATGATAAAAACGCCCCAGAATGCAGGCATAGAAGGAATATACTTCAACATAATAAAAGCTATATATGACAAATCCACAGCAAACATCCTCAATGGTGAAAATTTGAAAGCATCTCCCTTAAAGTCAGGAACAAGGATAGGGTGCCCACTCTCACCACTACTATTCAACATAGTTTTAGAAGTTTTGGCCATAGCAATCAGAGCAGAAAAATAAATCAAAGGAATCCAGATTGGAAAAGAAGTAAAACTCTCACTGTTTACATATGACATGATCCTCTACCTAGAAAACTCTAAGGACTCCACCAGAAAATTACTAGAGCTAATCAATGAATATAGTAAAGTTGCAGGATATAAAATTAACACATAGAAATCCCTTGCATTCCTATACACTAACAATGACAAAACAGGAAGAGAAATTAAGGAAACAATTCCATTAACCTTTGCAATGAAAAGAATAAAATATTTAGGAATATATCTATCTAAAGAAACAAAAGACCTATATATAGAAAATTATAAAACACTGATGAAGGAACTCAAAGAGGACACAAATAGATGAATACTATGTTCCTGGATTAGAAGAATCAATATAGTGAAAATGAGTACACCCCAAAGCAATCTATAGTTTCAATGCATTCCTTATCAAGCTACCAATGGTATTTTTCACAGAACTAGAACAAATAATTCAACAATATGTATGGAAATACAAATTATTTCGAATAGCCAAAGCAATCTTGAGAAAAAGAATGGAACTGGAGGAATCAACCTGCCTGACTTCAGGCTACACTACAAAGCTACAGTCATCAAGACAGTATGGTACTGGCACAAAAACAGAAATATAGATCAATGGAACAAAATTGAAAGCCCAGAGATAAATCCATGCACCTATGGATGCCTTATTTTTAACAAAGGAGCCAAGAATATACAATGGAGAAGAGACAATCTCTTTAACAAGTGGGGCTGGAAAAACTGGTCAACCACTTGTAAAAGAAAGAAACTAGAACATTTCCTAATACCATACACAAAATTAACTCAAAATGGATTAAAGATCTAAATGTAAGACCAGAAACTATAAAACTTCTAAAGGAGAACATAGCCTAAATACTCTCAGACATATGTCACAGCAGGATCCTCTATGACCCACCTCCCAAGGTAGTGGAAATAAAAGCAAAAATAGACAAATGGGACCTAATTAAACTTAGAAGCTTTTGCACAAAATAGGAAACTATAAGCAAGGTGAAAAGACAGCTTTCAGACCATGGAGAAAATAATAGCAAATGAAGCAACTGACAAAGAATTAATCTCAAAAATATACAAGCAACTTATGCAGCTCAATTCCAGAAAAATAAACGACCCAATCAAAAAATGGGCCAAAGAACTAAATAGACATTTCTCCAAAGAAGACATACAGATGACTAACAAACATATAAAAAAGTGTTCAACATCACTCATTATCAGAGAAATGCAAATCAAAACCACAATGAGGTACCATTTCACACCGGTCAGAATGGCTGCTATCCAAAAATCTACAAACAATAAATGCTGGAGAGGATGTGGAGAAAAGAGAACTCTTACACTGTTGGTGAGAATGCAAAGTAGTGCAGCCACTATGGAGAACAGTGTGGAAATTCCTTAAAAAACTGGAAATAGCACTGCCTTATGACCCAGCAATCTCACTGCTGGGCATGCACACCGAGGAAACCAGAATTTAAAGAGATATGTGTAGCCCAATGTTCATTGCAGCACAGTTTACAGTAGCCAAGACATGGAAGCAACCTAGATATCCATCAGCAGATGAATGATAAGAAAGCTGTGGTACATATACACAATGGAGTATTACTCAGCCATTAAAAAGAATACATTTGAATCAGTTCTAATGAGGTGTATGAAACTGGAGACTATTATACAGAGAGAAGTAACCCAAAAAGAAAAACACCAATACAGTATACTAATGCATATATATGGGATTTAGAAAGATGGTAACGACAACCCTATATGCGAGACAGCAAAAGAGATGCAGATGTATACAACAGTCTTTTGGACTCTGTGGGAGAAGGCAAGGGTGGGATGATTTGAGAGAATAGCATTGAAACATGTTTATTATCATATGCGAAACAGATCACCAGTCCAGGTTTGATGCATGAGACAGGGTGTTCAGGGCTGGTGCACTGCGATGTCCCAGATGGATGAGATGGGGAGGGGCATGGGAGGGGGGCTCAGGATGGGGAACACATGTACACCTATGACTGATTCATATGAATGTTTGGCAAAACCACTACAATATTGTGAAGTAATTAGCCTCCAATTCAAATACATAAATTTTTAGAAAAGAGAGTTTTCTGCCTGTTTTCCTCTAAGAGTTTTATAATATCCAGTCTTACCTTTAGGTCTTTAATTCATTTTTATTTTATTTTCATGTATGGTATTAAAGAGTGGTCTAGTTTCTTTCTTTATTTTAACATGTAAATGTCCTTTGTTCCCAGCACAATTTACTAAAGTTATTGTCTTTTCTCCATTGTATAGTCTTGCCTCCTTTGTTATAGATTAACTAGGTAATTGTGTTTGTTTCTGGGGTTTCTATCCTGTTTCATTAATCTTTATTTAATATGCAGTATACTCTTGAAGTCAAGAAAGCTGATTCCTGGAATGAAGTTTTCCCCTTAGTTTCTCTTTCTGATAGTTTGTTGTTAGTATTTCAAAATGTAGCCTGGAATGGGAATATCTCCTTAATTTCTTTTTCTAATAGTTTACTGTTAGTATTTAGAAATGCAATTAATTTCTGTATGTTAATTTTGTATCCTGCAACTTTACTGAATTTATTGCTGCTGCATTCTAAGTTTTATGTGTGTGTGTTAGATACTCTGTTAGATACCACCAAATTTCTCTGTCCATGGGATTTCCCAGGCAAGGATGTGGGGTGGGTTGCCATTTCCTTCTCCAGAAGATCTTCCAGACACAGGGATCTAACCCACATCTCATGCAGTGAAGGCAGATTCTTAACCATCTGAGCCACCAGGGATGCCCTCTAAGTTTTATGGTTCTGTCTTTAGGATTTTCTGTTCATAATATCATATCATCTGCCTACAATAATAATTTTCTCTCTTTCGAATTTGGATTCCTTTTTTTGTTTGTTTGCTGTGTCAAGTACTTACATTATGTAAAAATTATATAATATACCACATTATATAAAAGTAGTGAGAATGAACATCCTATCATTTTCTTGATCTTAGCAGAAATACTTTCAGGTTTTTATTAATGAAAATTATATTAGCTATTGGCCAACCTCCAGGAGTTGGTGATGGACAGGGAAGCCTGGCGTGCTGGAGTACATGGGGTCACAAAGACTCAGATATGACTGAAGGACTGAGCTGAACTGGTATATATACCCTTTATTATGCTAATGTATGTTCCCTTTATACCGACATTCTGGAGAGTTTTTACCATAAATTAATGTTGTTTTGTCAAAAGGTTTTCCTTTATCTAGTGAGATAATTGATTTTTAACTTCAGTTTGTTAATGTAGTATATCATATTGAGTAACTTCCTGATATTGAACCATCCTTGTATCCCTGGGAGAAATCCCACTTAATCATGGTATATGATACTATTAATGTATTCTTGAATCTGATTTGCTAATATGTTATTGAGGAATTTTGCTCCTTCGTCACTGATATTGGCATTTAATTAATTAATTTATTTATTTATTTATTTTGTGATATCTCTGTCTGGTTTTGGTATCAGGGTGGTGTTGACATCCTAGAATGTGTTTTGAAGCATTCCTTCCTGTGAAAATTTTTTGCAATAGTTTGAGAAGGGTAAGTGTTAACTATTCAAGTGTTGGTAAATTTACCCATGAAGT
The DNA here is from genome assembly GCF_001704415.2 of Capra hircus. NCBI lineage: Eukaryota > Metazoa > Chordata > Mammalia > Artiodactyla > Bovidae > Capra > Capra hircus. The sequence continues at coordinate 76,605,286 of NC_030813.1, forward strand.
CATCTGTTTCTAGACTTTTGTTTATTGATGGTTTATTTTATTACTGATTCAAGTTCATTACTGGTAATTGGTCTGAATATACTTTCTATTTCTTCCTGATTCAGTTTGGGAGATTGTACTTTGCTAAGAATTTTTCGATTCCTTGTAGGCTGTCCATTTTATTGGTTTATAATTGTTAATAATAGTCTCATGATGCTTTGTACTTCTGTGGTCTCAGTTGTAAATTCTTTTTTATTTCTGACTTTGACATTTCTCTTGTAATTTTTATCTTTTCAAAAAATTAGGTTTTAATATTATCATTGTTTCTACTGTTTTAGTCTTAATTTCATTTTCTGCTCTAAGTTTTATGATTAATCTCTTTATTAATTTTGCATTTTACCTGTTTTTTATTCCCTAGCTCTTTCAGGTGTAAGGTTAGCTTGTTTATTTTTAGATTTTCATTTCTCTATGTAGGCTTATGTCTCTATATACTTCTCTCATGCCATAGATGAGAGAAACTCATTCTGCATGCCAAAGATTTTTGTATTGTTGTGTTTTCATTTTTTTGGTTTTTGTTTTCTACATTTTCTGACTTCCTCTTTGATTTCTTCAGTAATCCATTAGTTGTTAGTATCATATTGTTTAGTCTCTATGTGTTTTGAGGTCTTTGCAGTTTTCTTGTAGTTGATTTCTAGTGTTATGGCATTGGGTTTAGAAAATATCCTTGATATAATTTTAGTTTTCTTAAATTTACTAAGACTGTGTACTATCATATTCAGGCTATCTTAGCTTGAGCTGATATTACAAGTTATCGTAGACACAGTGGCTTAAACAACATTTATTACTCAGAGTTCTAGAGCTTGAAAAGTTAAAAATCAATATTCCAACTGATTCAGTGGCTAGTAAGGACCCTTTTTCTTGTTTTCAGAAATATGCATCTTGTATTATCCTTGTATGACTGACAGTGAGAGAGTGTGTCACCTTTTTGTTTTAAGTACGTTAATTACCTCATAGGGCTACACCGTCTTGATTTCATCTAAACCTAATAAACTCCCAAAAGACCCACTTTCAAATATCATCGCAGTGGGGACTAGGGGTTCCTTATAGATCAAATAGATCTTGCTTCCATATGACAAATGTCTTTTACTAGCTTGATGACTTCATGATTTGTCTATTTCCCTTTCAACCTTGTTTTGTTATGAAAGTGGTAGATGTGTATTCCAATCTTTCCTGAAAGGTAGTATGTTGGATAATTTTGCTTCTATTCAGTATATCTCTCTCTTTAGGAGGGGCTTCTGTGGTAGCCTCAGAGAGTAAAGAATCTACCTGCAACACAGGAGACCCAGGTTCAACCTCTGGGTCCAGAAGACCCCCTGGAGAAGGGAATGATTATCCACCCCAGTATTCTTGCCTTGAGAATTCCATGGACAGAGAGCCTGGTGGGCTATAGTCCATAGGGTTGCGAAGAGTCTGACATGACTGAGAAACTAACAGTAACACTTTTCACTTTAGGAATAATAAAATTTATTAAAATTTAACCAAGGAACTGAGCAAGAAAAACAGAAAGTGCTTCTCATGTGGAATGTAATATCCTATCACTATCTTTGCTCAGGCTTCATTATCTTTTCATTCATCTCTCCTTTATAACTGCATTTCACCTTCCAATGTGGATAATGAAGATAAGATGTAAAATATAAGAAAATATTCAGTCTTCAGTTGAACATTCAGAAATCTTTGTGAGATTTAGATTTGTTATTTACAGCAAGCCAAAATCTGGCAAATTGAACTAATAGCTTAAAGCTTCTTATAGTATTTCTATTTCCACTAATTTTCATACTGCCTATTTATTTATTAACATTTACAAAGATCATTTAAATAGTTAACTCTTGCTTTATCCAAACTGTTAAAGATTTTATGCATAACAGTGCAGTGACAAATCTCTGGTACCCCATTAGACTTTGCTTTTAATTAGATTCACTGTGGCTGTTGGCAGATTTCAGGAGCTTTTCAGAACTAAATGACTTCAAATGCAGGCCAATACAGTCGTATGTCTTAGGGACATTTCAGAAATGGTAAGTGCATAAAAAAATCCTTTGAAAAGTCATAGGAAATAAGGTCAATGGTTCCCACTGATTTGCATATAGCACATTTTTCTAATTACTATTATTTTATCTACTTTTTTCAGCTGACAATTTCTCAAGCTCTTTATTTCTCACTTATCTACAGTTTAATGAGAAAATCGACAAATAGCATAACAGTACTGTTCCACTTTAACATCATCATTAATGTTCCTACTTTCTGGAGTATTTCTCTGTTAGAATATTTCCCTTGAGTATGATACCTTTGTAAATGCTCTTTATTATAATCTTAAAAGCCATTTATGAACAATACAGTCATTCTATATTTGGATTTCTACTTTACTGTTCTTTCTTAAACTCTAGGTAACTTTATATTATGTTTCTTTTCATCTCTTTGCTCCATTTTCAGAATATATATTCCCATTTCCTTCTACAGCAGCTTTTTGATAAGTCACTTTTTAGAAGTTAAATTTTAATTTAACCTATTCACAATATAGTATCTTTTCTAATTTTCTAATTTTCTAGATTTTCATACTTATCTCTTCTTTGTTCCACATTATAAATGCCTTAATTCCCTTAACTTTCTCTAATTGAAGTCAAATATTATTTCCTCTGATACTTAAAAGTAATGTTCTACTGTGTTAAAACAAAGTAATTTCTGGTACAAAGCCTATTTTAAAATTTGCCATCAGACTTCTATAATTATAAAGTTGACAGCATATTTGGTATAGTAGATTTAGATCCGTTTTTTATCCAAAATACCTAATAATATAAAGTATTATATACTGCTGAATAGCAGTCTGTACAAAATATTTTCAGAAATATTTGTGTTTCTCATGCCATTGTCAAAATTAAATAACAGATAATAATCACATGTTTTTTCATATGTCATTCATTCATTCAGCAACAATGTATGCCTTACCCTGGTCTGCATTTAAGAGACAAATGAGACACAGGGAAAACCTCTTAATCTTCCTATGAATTGGAGAAAGACAAAATAATTTACAGATATCATGTATATGCTTTAATGAAAGTAAAGCAGAGTGAAAGTTAAGGAGTGACTGGGGAACTTCTGAGGTGAAGTATTTAGGGAGGGCTTTTTGTAAGAAGGGACATTTGAGGTGAGATTTTAATTATAAATAGAAGAAAGTCTTAAGGAGAGCTACCCAGACTGAGGAAGAGCTAGGATTAAGAGCTATCATAGCAAATAGCTTGTCATGTTTAACTATCAGAGACAAGGCTATGAGTTTGAAGCTTAGAGATTGAAGATAAATAAGGTACCACATATTTGCCTTAGTTCTACTCTCTGAAATAATACATAACCTATTCTGAGGACAATTTAAAGAATCCTGCCATCTCTTGCTGAGAGTTTCTGTGTTCTGTCCCTCAAGAGTGTATGTGAGTATATGAAATGATCAGTAAAATGGAAAAACTCATAAATTTGGAAAATAAAGGCATTTTCATGGGAGATACCTTAGGCCAAATGAACCTAAAATCAAGGCACATTCTTATACAACAGCAGCAGATGCTTTAGTAAAGAAACAAGTTCCCAAGATCAAGAAAAAAGCAGTATATAAATGAGAGGTCTATAGGAGAATAGACTGAGAAAAATCAGTTCCAATATTGCCAAATGCTGCTTTGAAAATTGTACTTTTGCTTGACAACTAAGATTCCCTTAAGATAAATAAGAGTGAGAAAATCCTTAAACTGAAACCAACTGAAACTCTTACAAGTAGTAACAAACTTAAGTGGCCTGAAATCATACAAAATGCTTTTTCTGACCACAGTGGTATAAAACTATACATCAACAAAAGAGGAACGTGGAAATTTTTACAACATATGGATATTAAACAACTCACCTCTGAGCAATCAATGGGTTAAGGAAGAAATCAAAAGGAAAGTTAAAAAATATATTAAAAAAAGTGAAAATGGAAACAAGACATGCCAAAAAGCAGCTCTGAATGGGAAGTTTATAGTAATAAATGCAAATATCAAGAAAATACATCTCAAATAAACAAGCTAACTTTATACCTTAAGAAACTATAAAAAGAAAAGCAAACTAAGCCCAAGTTAGCCAAAGAAAAAGAAAAAGAAAAAATCAGAGTGGAAATAAAGATAAGGGAAAGAATAGAAAAAAAAAATCAAAAGATCAACAAAGCTAAAAGTTACAGATACACTGACAAATCTTTAGCTAGAATAACATAGAAAGTCAAATAAAATAAAAAATGAAAAAGGAGACATTGTAGCTGATACCATAGAAATATATAGAATCATAGGAGATTACTATGTACAACTGTATGCTAATAATTGAAATAACCAAAAGAAATGGATAAATTCTTAGAAACATGTATCTGCTAATCTTGAATCACAAATAAATAGAAAATCTGATCAAATCAATAACTAGTTAGGAGATTAAATCATTAATCAAAAACCTCCCAACATGGAAGACTCCAAGACAAAATGGCTACACTGGTGAATTCTATCAGATATTTAAAGAAGGATTCATTCCAACCCTTATCAAAGTCCTCTTTCACCACTGTTATTCAATAGTATTGGATGCCCTAGCTTCAGCAATCAGAGTAAAATGAGATAAAAGGAATACAAATTGGAAAAGAAGAAGTAAAACTGTCACTATTTACAAATGACATGATAGCATACATAGACAATCCTAAAGATACTACCAGAGAACTACTAGAGCTTGTCAATGAATTTGGTAAAGTTGCAGGAAGCAAAATTAATACATAGAAATTTGTCACAATTTTGTATACTAACAATGAAAGAGAAATTTAAAAATAATCCATTTACCATTGCATTAAAAATAAAATATCTAGGAATAATCCTACCTAAGGAAACAAAAGACCTGTACTTAGAAAACTGTAAGAGTGAATAAAGAAATTGAAGATAATCCAAACAGTTGGAAAGATATACCATGTTCTTGGATTGGAAAAATCAATATTATGAAAATGTTTATACAACCCAAAGCAATGTAACCATTCAATGCAATCCATATCAAATCACCAATGGCATTTTTCACAGATCTAAGACAAAAAAAAAAAAATCTTAAAGTCTGTATAGAGACACAGAAGACCCCCAAATAGACAAAGAAAACTTGAGAAAGAAAAGCAGAGCTGTAGGAATCAGGCTTCCTGACTTCAGACTCTGCTACAAAGCTGCAGTCATCAAAACAATATGTTACTGGCACAAAATCAGAAAACAAGATCTGTGGAAAGGACAGAAAGCCCCAAAATAAATTGATGCACCTATGGTTTCAATTAATCTATGACAAAGGAGGAAGGACTATGCAATGGAGAAATTACTATCTCTTCAATAAATAGTCCTTGAAAAACAGAACAGCTACATGTAAAGAAATAAAATTAGAGCATTCTTTAACACCATATACAAAAATAAACTCAAAATAGATTAAAGGTCTAAACGTAAGACTGGATACTATAAAACTCTTAGAGTAAAATATAGAGTGAACACTCTCTGACATAAATTGCAGCAATGTCTTTTTCAGTACATCTCCTACAATAAATGGAGATTAAAAACAAAAATAAGCAAATGGGAACAACTAATCTCAAAAGCTTTGTAGTTCAAAGGAAACTATAAACCAAACAAAAAGACAACACACAGAATGGGAGAAAATATGTGTAAATAATGCTACCAACAATGGGTTAATCTCCAAAATTTATTAACAACTCATGAGGCTCAATATCAAATAAACAAGCAATCCAATCAACAAATGGGCAGAAGAACTGAATATTTTTCTAAAGAAGACATACATATGGTCAATAGGCAAATGAAAAGATGCTCATCATCACTAATGTTTAGAGAAATGCAAGTCAGAACTACAGTGAGATATCACCTCACATTAGTCAGGATGAAAGAAAGCACAAGTGAAGTCGCTCAGTTATGTCTGACTCTTTGCGACTGCTTGGATTGTAGCCCACCAGGCTCCTTCATCCATGGAATTTTCCAGGTAAGAATACTGGAGTGAGTTGCCATTTCCTTCTCCACTAGTCAGGATGGCCATCATCAAAAAGTCTAAAAACAATAAATGCTGGAAAGGGTGTGAAGAAAAGAGAACCCTCCTACACTGTTGGTGGGAAATTAAATTGATATAGCCAATATGGAGAGCAGTATGGAGGTTCCTTAAAAAAAAAAAAAAAAAAAAAAACTAAATACAGAGCTATTATATGATCTTGCAACCCCACTCCTGGGCATATATCCAGATTAAAACGTGGTTCAAAAGAATACATACAGCTAGTGTTCACTGCAGCACTGTTTAGCCAGGACACAGACAAAACCTAAATGTCTATCAACATTTGTGGTTTCCTTGGTGGCTTCCCTGGTGGCTCAGATGGTAAAGTGTCTGTCTACCATGGGGGAGACCCGGGTTCAATCCCTGGGTTGGGAAGATCCCCTGGAGAAGGAAATGACAATCCACTCCAGTACTATTGCCTGGAAAATCCCATGGACAGAGGAGCCTTGTAGGCTAGAGTCCATGGGGTCACAAAAAGTGGGACACGACTGGGCGACTTCAGTTTCACTTTCACTTTGCTATACAAAAGCTTTTGAGTTTAGTTGCTCCCATTTTTTCATATGGATAAGTATCCAGTAGAATATTTCCAGTTGAACCTCCAGATGAGAACAGTTCCACCGATGCCTTGATTGCAGCCTTGAGAGATTCAGAACAGAAAACTCAATTAAGTCATGACTGGACTCCTGACCCACAGAAACTATGAGAATATGGGTTGTTTTAAGCCACTGAGTTTGTGATTAACTTTTACCCAGCAAACGATATCTAATACAGGACTTATGTTCAGCATTTTCAGCTCTGTGGTTTATTTGGACATGTATTCTTTGCAATTTTCAAACATAGTTTATTTTGATGCTTCCCATTAACTCTGCTAATCAATCATAAATGCTTTAAAAAATAGTGATGATGCAGTATAAAATCTTGCCCAGGTAATATCACTGTAATCCAATAAGTATAAAAATATAAAAACAATATCATAACACAGTACTGCTAATCTTAAAATCATATATTCTAAAATCTACCTATATTTGAGTCTTGGGTCCACTAATTTCTTACCTTCTCTGGGCCTATTTCCTCATTTGTAAAGTGGAGAGTAACAGTAATAATATTCAGGTGGGTATTTTTATGGATTAAATTAGATCATAGCTTAAATACAAATCCTTAATGAATATTATTTATTATTAATGTTGATAATATCACTATTGTTTCTCAGTCCTTAAGTCATGTCCAACTCTATTACCCCATGGACCCCACTCTTCCCTGTCTTCACTATCCCTCAGAGTTTTCTCAAACTGATGTCCACTGAGTCTATTATGCCATCCAACCATATCATCCTCTGTCTCTCCCTTTTCTTCCTGCTCTCAGTAGTTCCCAGCATCAGGGTCTTTTCCAATGAGTCAGCTCCTCACATCAGGTGGACAAAGTATTGGAGCTTCAGCATCAGTCCTTACAGTATTCAAGATTGATTTCCTTTAGGACTGACTGATTTGATCTCCTTGAAGTCCAAGGGATTCTTAAGAGTTTTCTCCAACACCACAGTTCAAAAGCATCAATTCTTCAGTACTCAGCCTCTTTATGGTTCAACTCTCACATTCATTCATGACTCCTGGAAAAACCAAAAAAACTTAATATATGGACCTTTGTTGACAAAGTGATGTATTTGCTCTTTAATTCCCTATTTAAGTTGGCCATAGATTTCATTCCAAAGGAGCAAACGTCTTTTAATTTCATGGCTTCAGTCACCATCTGCAATGATTTTGAAACTCAAGAAAAATTCTGTCACTGCTTCCACTTTTCCTCTTTTTATTTGCCATGAAGTGATGACACTGGATGCCATGATCTTAGTTTTTTTAATGCTGAATTTTAAGGCAGCTTTTTCACTCTTGTTCTCTCACCCTTATCAAGAGGCTCTTTAGTTCCTCTCTGCTTTCTGCCATTAGAGTGGTATCATCTGTATATATGAGGTTAACAAGTTAGTAATAGTATATGTTATACATATCCATATTCCTTTCTCAAATAGAATGAAAGAATATAAATGTTCTTTTTACAAAGACTATCTTAAATTGTATAAATCACCTAATATCACATTTTGAAAATTGTAGCTTCAATAATGTAGTTTTTGGAGAATAATTATGTCCTTTTTGATTATTGTAAGTTTTATTACATTACTCATTTTCTGCCTATAACAGCTAAAAACAAACTAATCAAAACTAAAGAGCAGAAATTTTAAGTAATATAAGGATTTTCTGTGAGTAGGTATAAAACATAAATCTTTCTTAGATATGTTGCCAGCTAATGGCTTTATAAATTATTGGTGTATTTCTTGTTAAAATTTTGGTAGATTGGATGAAAAGACAGACTCTACTATATTTTTTTTAATATCAGCATTTCTTAGATTTTTTTCTAAATAGTTATCAAGTGTTTTTTTTTTTATTGTTTAAATTCAGCAGTGAATACAAAAAAAAAAAAACTTCTGTATTATTTCTAGAAATACTGAATAAATCTGCAAAGATAAGCTGATTTTGCTACCAAATTTCAAGTTTCAAGTGGAAAGAATATGTTCGAGTCCTTTTTTCAACCTGATCTTCTCAATGTTACCATGGAAAATTTAGTGGAATCAGATTGATGTATTTTCTCCTCGAAAGTATGATGTAATGGAAAAAATTACTGTAGCCTAATTTCAGTGTGTGAGTCAGTGATGCATGCTCTCATATCTATCTGATGATTAGAGATAGATCAAAATGTCTCCAAGGATATTTCCTCCTTAAATCAAAAATAAAAAATTCTTTGTATTTTATGAGGGGGGTTGTTTTTGCTTTGTTTTGTTTTTCATAAGAAATGGATATAAAGTCTCCAACACACAGGCAATTAAAGAAAAATAGAAGCTAAAAAAATAGAAGTTGGTATCATGAAATATAAATACCAATAATCAGGAAAATGAGATATCAATCCATGACTTTAAGTTCTCATTAACTCTGTTTAAAATAAAACCATGTCAATTTTATTTATCCTTTCAAAGAATCAACTTTTGGCTTTGTTGATTTTTGTTATGATCTTTTTTGTTTCTTTTGCCTTTATTTCTGCCCTAATTTTTAAGATTTCTTTCCTTCTACTAACCCTAGCGTTCTTCATTTCTTCCTTTTCTAGTTGCTTTAGGTGTAGAGTTAGGTTATTTATTTGACTTTTTTCTTTGTTTCTTGAGGTATGCCTGTATTGCTATGAATAATATTCCCCTTAGCACTGCTTTTACAGTGTCCCACAGGTTTTGGGTTGTTGTGTTTTCATTTTCATTTGTTTCTATGCATATTTTGATTTCTTTTTTATTTCTTCTTTCATTTGTTGGTTATTCAACAGTGTGTTGTTCAGCCTCCATATGTTGGAATTTTTAATAGTTTTTCTCCTGTAATTGAGACCTAATCTTACTGCATTGTGGTCAGAAAAGATGCTTGGAATGATTTAGATTTTTTTTAATTTACCAAGGCTAGATTTATGGCCTGGATGTGATCTATCCTGGAGAAGGTTCCTGTTTATAATAGCCAGGACATGGAAACAACCTAGATGTCCATCAGCAGATGAATGGATAAGAAAGCTGTGGTACATATACACAATGGAGTATTACTCAGCCATTAAAAAGAATACATTTGAATCAGCTCTAATGGGGTGGATGAAACTGAAGCCTATTATACAGAGTGAAGTAAGCCAGGAAGAAAAACACCAATACAGTATACTAGTGCATATATATGGAATTTAGAAAGATGATAATGATAACCCTGTATGCGAGACAGCAAAAGAGACATAGATGTATAGAACAGTCTTTTGGACTCTGTAGGAGAGGGAGAGGGTGGGATGATTTGGGAGAATGGCATTGAAACATGTATAATATCATATAAGAAACAAATCGCCAGTCCAGGCTTGATGCAGGATACATGATGCTTGGGGCTGGTACACTGGTTTGACCCAGAGGGATGGTACGGGGAGGGAGGTGGGAGGGGGACTTGGAATGGGGAACACGTGTACACCCATGGTGGATTCATGTTGATATATGGCAAAACCAATACAAAATTGTAAAGCTTAAAAAAAAAAAAGCTTAAAATGCACTAATAAGATAAAAAAATAAATAAAAAATAAAATAAAACCAAATTAAGAGATTTGTAATTTAATATGGGAAGGAGTTGGAGAGTCCTCATAGATCATTTTTCAGAGAATAAACATTGAAAACACTAAACACACCATAAAAAAATAAGAGAAAACCAAGAGATAATATTCAGTGATACTATTCTACATTTTTGCCCATTTCTAGTACCTTTTCATTATTTATTTCTTGTTCTGTAATTACACAGTCCAAAAAGTTAACCTTCTACTTACTGATATTACATAGTAGCTTGCTAATGAAGAAAAAGTCATATCTTGTTACCCAAAAGATGTCATAAGGTAAAAGGTGGCTACATCTTCATTAGTTCCACTGAGATGACAGATACCAGTGCTGAAGTAGTTGGTTGTCTACTGGGAGCAAGAATTTCAAAACTACAGATGACCCTTGAAAAATGAGGGGTTTACAGGCACCAATCCTTTGTGCAGTCAAAAACACCTCTGCCTAATTTAGCTATCCCTCTGTACCAACAGTTTCTTCACATCCAAGGCTTTACATTAGTGGATTTAAACCACTTTGGATAAACAAAAATTGGCATTTAAGTGGACCCTACAGTTCAAACCCTCTATTGTTCAAAAGAATTGTTTTTATGTCTGAAAATGACCTAAATGATTCTGAGGAAAACCACCTCACTCATCTGGTAAAATTGCAAAAAAAATATGCAATAATATGTGATACAGTCATTCATATTAAAGTATTTTTCACATCAAAGGAAAGGACCTTAAATTACATTATGTAACTATTTAGGTTGAATAAAGAATTTACTTTTTATAAGAGCAGTCAAATGTTAGAATGACATATATATTTTATTGGCTGTCTTATAAAATAGATTATAATTAAAGTGATGGAAATTAAGCCTTTACAAAAAATCATCCAAAATTCTACCTATGAGAGGGATTGGGGGCAGGAGGAGAAGGTGGCGACTGAGGATGAAATGGCTGGATGGCATCACTGACTTGATGGACATGAGTCTGAGTGAACTCTGGGAGTTGGTGATGGACAGGGAGGCCTGGCGTGCTGCGATTCATGGGGTTGCAAAGAGTTGGACACGACTGAGAGACTGAACTGAACTGAACTGATGACATAATAGATGCTCAATATGTGTTTGTTAAAAATAAACAATGTATGGTAATTTGTGAACACTTTAGTTATTTGGGTAAAAATAGTAATTAAAATTAGCTTCAGGAAAACATTAATTTGCTATTTTCTTATTCTTCCCAAAATAACAAATATAAAATTATTAAAATAGGACAAGCTTAACAAGAACTTATATTTTGTTTGTTGAACACTGACAGCCGTCACTTGTAAACAGAAATGGTACTAAAATGGGATAACACATGCTCCAAACAAAAAACTAGATATTGTCAAATCTAGATGTTCCTTTTACCATGCAGTAAGATTTGCAGCAGTGGCTTAAGTTTTTTTAGTGTTTTTTGTATATAACAATGCTTCTGTAGCTATAAGACTCAGTTACTTTTTTTCAAAATAAAATACATACATATCATGGGAAACTTTAATTCCTTGTATATACTTTAGTCCATATTTGCTGAGAGCTATTCATGGCATAATAGTAAAGAATCCTGCCAGTGCAGGAGACGCAGGAGACACGGGTTCCATCCTTAGGTCAGAAAGATCCCTGAAGTAGAAAATGACAACCCACTTCAGTATTCTTGCCTAGAAAATTCCATGGACAGAGGAGCCTGGTATGCTACAACCCATTGTGTTGCAAAGAGTTGAACACAACCGAATGACTGAGTATGCACTTTCAGGATCAAGTATAATTAAATCTGAGCTCATCACAAATTAAAAACATTGTATTTTAGTATTCCAGCTTTAACTTAAATATTCCTTCATTGAGCTATACTTTTGCATATTCACTTGATTTTGTAAAGTTTTTAACTCAAATATAATCAATTATTTAACTTCTCTGATCTCCATATAGACACCCTGGGGCTTCCCTTGTGGTTCATCTGGTAAAGAATCTGCCTGCAATTCGGGAGACCTGGGTTTGATCCCTGGGTTGGGAAGATCCCCTGGAGAAGGGAAAGGCTACCCATTCTAGTATTCTGGCCTAAAGAATTCCATGGACTGTATAGTCCATGGGGTCGCAAACAGTTGGACACCACTGAGCGACTTTCACTTTCACTTTCATAGACACCTTCAGTCTCTTATAATCAGTATGAGGGTTTATAAAGATTATTTCCACAATCAGAAAGGGTTAGAAAGGTAGAATTCATTGTTTTTATTACATTCAGCAAGAACTTACTTTTTTCTAAGATGAAAAATACTCCATCTCTTTACTTCATGTCAAGCACAATTTAATTGTATTGTTAATAATAACAATTTACCAAATATTCCTCGTAGCTCAGAGGTTAAAACGTCTGCTTCCAATGCAGGAGACCCGGGTCTGATCCCTGGGTCGGGAAGATCCCCTGGAGAAGGAAATGGCAATCCACTCCAGTATTCTTGCCTGGAGAATCCCATGGACGGAGAAGCCTAGTAGGTTACAGTCCACCGGGTCGCAAAGAGTTGGACATGACTGAGCGACTTCACCTTACCTTACCTTACCTATAACAGCAAGTAGTATGGCATATACATTGCGCTAGGCACTCTCAGGAACATTAATTAGAATTTTATACTTACTGACTGTATCTTTCCAAATTTGAAAGGTGACAAACACATTTAGAAAACAAATAATGATAGAATTACACACCAGTTGATCCACACAAATAAAAATATTAAAGGAGTTCCTCTGGCATATAGAAAATTATTCCATATGAAATGACAAAGGAGGGAGAGAGGAAGAGCAACATGATTCAATCTAATATGAGGGTAAGTGGGTGGATAAATCTATTTGCTAATTAAATAATAGTGCCTGGGATTTAAAAGGATTTTAAAATTAAAGTGCATAGACATAATAACAGGAAAAAAAGGCAAGAAGGTGGATAATTAGAGTCAAATGTGTTCCAAGACTATACCCCTTGAATTTAATGAGCATAAGTTCCACTGGAGATTGTTGTAAAACCACAGGATCTGATTCAGTGGTCTAGGGTGTGGTTTGAAAATTCTGCATCATTTCTAACCGTGTACCCAGGAGATGCCAATATTGCTGGTCTGCAGACCACACTTTGCAGAGGAAGAGTTTAATGTACTAGCACAATCTAGAATGTGTTAATATAAAGTTACATACAATAGTTAGAATTAGTTTTCAATGCATACTTTAATCTATATAATAATCTCAAAATATAGTTATAGAATATATAAATAGCAAGGTCATAAAGAAGAAAATATATTAACATAAATTCTAAGTAGTCCCAAAAATGTCAGGAAGGAAAGTATGCAAGCAGCACCAATTGATAAGAAATAAGATTGTAGGTTTAAATCCAAACACTTACAAAAGAACAAAGAATACCATTAAAAGACAAACATTTTCATGCTGGATTTATAAACAATACCTAGTTTTATTCTTCCTTTAAGAGCTATTCCTGGTTGTCAGGATACAAATGAGGCAACAGTAAGTAGAGGAAAAAGGTATAAATAACTAATTGAAAGTTCACTTTAAAGCAAGAGACATTACTAAAAATAATAGAAAGGAATTTTTTTTTTTTAATGATCTATCAGGCAAGTAAAAAAATTCTACCAGACAAATAAAAAGATTCACTTTTGTAAGCATCTAATATCATAACTTCAAAATATACAGATTAAGGAAATAAAAAGATATTTAAAAGTATAGCAAAAATAAGGGTTAACTGATTTTTTCCAATAACTGACAAGAGACATGGATGTAAATGGTTTGGAAAGGTGTAGCCATACTCTGAGCATATGAAATATGGCACTGAAATTCAGAATGCACATTGATTTTTAGGGTTCTTAGAACATTTATATTAACTGGTAGTTTGTATGTTCAAATAGTAAGTGCTGGCAAAATGCAAAATTATGTATTGCAATCTGAAATTAACAGTAAAACAAAAAGATAACTAAAAAACCACCAGTATTGTGAAAATAGCAATACTGTTCACAATCATGCCCAAAGAAGAACTCACAGGGAAATTTTTAAAAGGTATTGCAATAATCAAAATTTGTAGGATTTAGCTGAATCTGTGATTTAAAAGACATCTATACCTTTAAAAATATGTTAGAAAGATAAGATTAGAAAATAAGGGAGTAAGAAGGATCTAATAAAAGTCATGCCAAAAGTTAATGTATTGAAACAACAGAATTTTAAAGTCACTAAATTAGAAGTGGTCAAACAGGAGATGGCAAGAGTGAATGTGGACATTTTAAGAATCAGTGAACAAAAATGGACTGGAATGTGTGAATTTAATTCAGATGACCATCTTATCAACTACTGTGGACAAGAATCCCTTAGAAGAAATGGAGTAGCCATCATAGTCAACAAGAGTCTGAAATGCAGTACTTGGATGCAATCTCAAAAAATGACAGAATTATCTCTGTTCATTTCCAAGGCAAATCATTCAATATCAGAGTAATCCAAGTCTCTGCCCTGACCAGTAATGCTGAATAAGCTGAAGTTGAATGGTTCTATGAAGACCTACAAGACCTTTTAGAATTAAAACCCAAAAAAGATATCTTTTTCATCATAAGGGACTGGAATGCAAAAGTAAGAAGTCAAGAAACACCTGGAGAAACAGGGAAATTTGGCTCTGGAGTACAGAATGAAGCAGGGTACAGGCTCATGGAGCTTTGCCAAGAGAGTGTCCTAGTCATAGTGAAAACACACTCTTCCAACAACACAAGAGAAGACTCTACAATGGACATCACCAGATGGTCAATATCAAAATCAGATTGATTATATTCTTCACAGCCAAAGATGGAGAAGCTTTATACAGTCAGCAAAAACAAGACTGAGAGCCGACTGTGACTCAGATGATGAGCTCCTTATTGTGATATTCAGACTTAAATTGAAGAAAGTGGGGGAAACCACTAGACCATTCAGGTAAGACCTAAATCAAATCCCTCACGATTATACAGTGGAAGTGAGAAATAGATTTAAGGGACTAGATCTGATAAACAGACTGCCTGATGAACTATGGACAGAAGTCCATGACATTGTACAGGAGATGGGGATCAACACCATCCCCCCAAAAAAAGAAATGCAAAAAAGCAAAATGGCTGTCTGAGGAGGCCTTACATAGAGCTGTGAAAAGAAGAGAAGGAAAAAGCAAAGGAGAAAAGGAAAGTTATGCCAATTTGAATGCAGAATTCCAAAGAATAGCAAGGAGAGATAAGAAAGCATTCCTCAGTGATCAGTGCAAAGAAATAGAAAACAAAAGAATGGGAAAGAATAGAGATCTCTTCAGGAAAATAAATACCAAGGGAATATTTCATGCAAAGATGGGCTCAATAATGGACAGAATTGGTATGGACCTAACAGAAGCAGAAGATATTAAGAAAAACTGGCAAGAATACACAGAAGAACTGTATAAAAAAGATCTTTACAACCCAGATAATCATGATCATGTGATCACTCACCTAGAGCCAGACATCGTGGAATGTGAAGTCAAGTGGCCGCTACGGAGCATCACTATGAACAAAGCTAGTGGAGGTGATGGAATTCCAGTTGAGCTGTTTCAAATCCTGAAAGATGATGCTGTGGAAAGTGCTGCACTCAATATGCCAGCAAGTTTGGAAGACTCAGCAGTGGCCACAGGACTGGAAAAGGTCAGTTTTCATTCCAATTCCAAAGAAAGGCAATGCCAAAGGATGCTCAAACTACCACACAATTGCACTCATCTCACAGGCAAGTAAAGTAATGAACAAAATTCTCCAAGCCAGGCTTCAGCAATATGTGAACCGTGAACTTCCAGATGTTCAAGCTGGTTTTAAAAAAGGCAGAGGAACTGCAGATCAAATTGCCAACATCCGCTGGATCATTGAAAAAGCAATAGAGTTCCAGAAAAACATCTATTTCTGCTTTATTAACTATGCCAAAGCCTTGACTGTGTGGATCACAACAAACTGTGGAAAATTCTGAAAGAGATGGGAATACCAGACCACTTGACCTGCCTCTTGAGAAACCTGTATGCAGGTCAGGAAGCAACAGTTAGAACTGGACATGGAACAACAGACTTGTTCCAAATAGGAAAAGGAGTACATCAAGGCTGTATACTCTCACCCTGCTTGTTTAATTTATATGCATAGTACATCATGAGAAACGCTGAGCTGGAAAAAGCTGGAATCAAGATTGCCAGGAGAGATATCAATAACCTCAGATATGCAGATGACACCACCCTTATGGCAGAAAGTGAAAAGGAGCTAAAAAGCCTCTTGATGAAAGTGAAAGAGGAGAGTGAAAAAGTTGGCTTAAAGCTAAACATTCAGAAAAATAAAATCATGGCATCCGGTCCCATCACTCCATGGCAAGTAGATGGGGAAACAGTGGAATCAGTGTCAGACTTTATATTTTGGGGCTCCAAAATCACTTCAGATAGTGACTGCAGCCATCATATTAAAAGTCGCTTGCTCCTTGGAAGAAAAACTATGACCTTCCTAGACAGTATATTAAAAAAGAGACATTATTACTTTGCCAAGAAATATCTGTCTAGTCAAGGCTATTCTTTTTCCAGTAGCTTTGTATGGATGTGAGTGTTATAAAGAAAGCTGAGCACCGAAGAATTGATACTTTTGAAGTGTGGTGTTGGAGAAAACTCTTGAGAGTCCCTTGGACTGCAAGGAGATCCAACTAGTCCATCCTAAGGGAGATCAGTCCTGGGTGTTCATTGGAAAGACTGCTGTTGAAGCTGAAACTCCAATACTTTTGCCATCTGATGCAAACAGCTGACTTATTGGAAAAGACCCTGATGCTGGGAAAGATCTAAGGTGGGATGAGAAGGGGATGACAGAGGATGAGATGGCTGGATGGCATCACCGACTCAATGCAGATGAGTTTGGATAAACTCCAGGAGTTGGTGATGGACAGGGAGGTCTGGCATACTGTAGTCCATGGGATCCCAAGGAGTCGGACATGGCTGAGTGACTGAACTGAACTGAATAAGGACCAAGAAATAAAGGAAAGTTAATACAACTATTTTTAATTTTAGAAAACATGCTAAAAAATACTATAGAAACCTTAGCATTGAAAACTATGCTATTTCTCAAGTGTATATAGCATTTTCACATTTATTTGATATTGATGTGTTGGAGTCTCATGATATTATGGTGTAGATATATCACGGTCACTTTATATAGATTAGAGACATCTATATATATATATATATATAAATATATATATATATATAATAAAGCTTGCAAACAGCAAGCCAGGTATAATATACCAAAAGCTTCAAAATTTATTGATGTTATATTACTTATCTTTTGTTTGTCATATCTTCCAAGTATAAACTCTAGTAGAAGTTACTTTTTATGCAAATATGATTGTCACTACATTTTCTATTTCATTAATTCTAAACTCTTCAACCTAGCATGCAATGTGTGTGCATGCCAGTCTTTCCCAACTCTTTGCAACCTCATGTACTGTAACCCAACAGGCTCCCTTTTCCATGGAATTTTCCAGGCAAGGATACTGGAATGGGTTGCCATTTCCTACTCCAGGGGATCTTCCCAACCCAGGGATTGAACTTGCTTCTTTTGTGTCTCCTACATTGGCAAGAGGATTCTTTACCACTGTGAAGCCCCCAACATATAATGTACACTCTTATTTGACACTGTATTAGTCTTTCTTCTTTAGAAGACATGTCTTCTACTTATTAACTGTATGACAAATTATAAGAAAATAATCCAATAATAGAGCCATTATTATTAAATATGTGTACTGCAGATATTACTTTTATTTTTAAACTTACTGTTCATTCCAAACATAGATTTTTAGACAACCCCACTCACATGCCTTTCCTAAGTGTTATATTTTTGTCACTATCCATATTTGCTTTCTGCACATATATACGTCAATCTAATTTTTTTTTCCTATGTGCAATTACAAATCACCTATGAATTTTGGTCAACTGAAAGTGAATTTCCCCTGAGTTTCTACAATTACTTACACAATATTTTATCTTATCTGCTGATGTTTCTAAGAGTTAATTCTAATTTTACTAGCAGTCAAATTTTAGCTTCTTAAAATAGAAGTTTCCTTAGTGCAAGGATTTTTCATTGTATCATTTTAATTCCCACAACAGGATAAGGCAGTCACAAAATACTAATAGGCACTTAAACAACTACTTTTGTTGAATAAATTAATACTTGATAGAATTTTAAAGCATTATTTTAATGTCATGTATTTGTTGAATAAATTCCACATTCTTTATCTTCAGTTACTATAATTAATAACTTGTATACAAACACTATTGAGGTGTTTATCAGACTTTATCAAGAAGACTTTTATAAATTGAACTTGGAACAGGGTCACAAAATACAACTTTATTACATTTCTGTTGTGCAATTTCTTTCTCTCTCTCTCTTTTTTTTTTTTTTTTTGCAATTTCTTTATTTAATCTGTAATCAACCTTGTCTTCCAGCAAAGCATATAGATACAGCTAAGGTGGCAAAATTTACCTCAGTATCTAATACAGTTTAGAGTCAAATTAATGTGATAACTGTATAAGAATCTTAAAGTGGTATTCAGTCTTCTCAGATAGGATATTCAGATTGTCATATAATTGACCCTTAAGTCTGCTCCTTCCCCAAAATAGCCTCTGAGAGTAAGGGATGATAGGTTTGTAGCCATACATCACTGTAAGTTGAGGTAAGGGAAACTTTACCCCAGACTACAGTCATAATACTGCCTGCATCAGCTGGTCTGCTGGATAATGTCACATGTCCTTTGGTCATTGATTTTCCTGCCATTTTGTGATGCTAAAATCTGAAAATGATAGAGTCCTTTTTTTTTTTTTTTAATCCATGAAATGCTCACGAGGTATTATCCTTCAGAACTGAAACTTTTGGTTTCACATACCTAAATCTGTAACCATATCTCCTATCCAGTCTAAAAGCCTAAAGGTCACCAAGGCTTTCCACATGGCACCACAGCAGATCCAGTCACTCTTATCCAAGTTCTCCGCATCATTGGTAAATGCCAACTTATTTTGTCTCAGAAGGGCTGACTCTGAAATCCTACTTTTGTCAGACTCTACTTTTGTCTACATCCCAGATTAACAGAGAAGCTTGAAATTTGAATTCTTTCCAGAGTTCCAAGAGGAGCCGAAGGTGAATATTCCTTAGTTCTGTCTTCATTTTACTTTACACATGTTTCTTTCAATTCAGAGTCAGAACCATGGAAACTAAGCATTGGCCTGGTAGTTCCAATCTCCTGTTTCTTTTTTCTTCCTTCTACATGGCAGTTCCCAGAGGCAGAAATAATTGGTCTTTCTTTAAATGCCTCAACCATTTCCTCTCTTCAAACCCTCGGTAAGTTCTAAAATCATACTGGAGTGTTTCACCATACTACTGACTTCTGTGCACTTAATACCCCAAGCTAGATGATAATTGAGGTACTGAATAAATGGGAGTAAAAGAAATGTTTTAAATTCTCCCTGAAAGAATATCTAGCCTGATATGTTGTTATCCAGTTTCATGGTCCTTATTTTGAGTGCCAGAAGCTGAATATTGCTATTAATAATATCCTTATTTCTCTACACATTCCCTCTGTTCAAAGATCTAATCTCTCTATTCCCTCCTTATCCATCCCCACAGATGGATGCCTGAGTAACATTTTACAGAGAAAGATGAGAAAAGTAGAGTACAATATATTTTAATATCATTCCCAATTATATTAATAAATTGCATTAAATATTATAAGATATCAATATTTAGGAAAATGACTATAATTTCAGTGCAGCCTGCTATATTTTAATGTCCCTTCATGTGTATACAGACCCTCAAAAACTTATTTAAATTTATAACTACACTTTCAGCTATTTGAAGCACTTTCAACATGTACTTAGCAAGACTGGAAATCTCTCAGAATATTATTTTTATATATGTTAAACCAGTTGCTTTCAAATAAATTTTGTTTCATTTTAATAGAATACCATTTTAAATTATTAACTAATTCTTTTTGTTTTCTGCTGCTTTATCTAGAATTTTGAAATAGAACATCTATTGCTA
Source organism: Capra hircus (assembly GCF_001704415.2). Classification (NCBI taxonomy): domain Eukaryota; kingdom Metazoa; phylum Chordata; class Mammalia; order Artiodactyla; family Bovidae; genus Capra; species Capra hircus. Next base: position 76,625,615 of record NC_030813.1, read on the forward strand.
TTGAATTTTTAAAAATTGTCTAAATATTTTACATTTTTAATTTAAAGTGCAAACCATTTTGCATGCTATGTTTTAAGCTTCTATTTATATAAAATATTATTATCTTAATTAGAGTGCAATGAATCTATACTAATGAGTTCTTCTAATAAACTGGCAGACAAGGTCTTCATACACCATATAAATATGTATGGTTTTTGCTATTCAAAATGATAATACAGCAGGTGTCACATCTTCATTTAAAAGCTAGCTGAAAAACTCTTTTAACATATTCTTTTGATAGACTCTATTATTTTAGTTATAAACTCAAACTTGATATTCCTTTTCAAATTTTCATTTTAATTGATAGTAACTTTCTAAATGCCATCATTCTGCCACTGTGAAGGTAATCATGATTGGGGGCTGGCCCTGATGAATTAATTGCAAGGGATGCCGGGAGCTCATGATTCCCTTCCATTGGGGATATTTTTTTCCAACTCAGGTTTAAGGTGTCTTTTTTTATCTGAATGTCTTCTTTATAAAAGTATTGAAATAATCTTGTAAATAAAAGGTCAACAAATTATGGCCTGTGGGCTGTATTCTGGCCCATTGCCTGCTTTTGTCAGTAAAGGCTTTTTAAAAAATACAACTACACCCATTAATTTATGTGTTTTCAAAGTCTTCCTTTATGCTTTAATGACAGTGTTGAGTAGCTGCAACAGAGACCCTATGGCTGGTAAAGCTGAAAATGTTTACTACTTGGCATTTGATGAGAGAAGTTTGCCAACCCATATTCTAGATGAAAGATATATGTGGCCTTGTGATGTAATAGTAATACTCAAATGGAATTTACTATGTGGTAGTCTATTCTGAATAATTTTGGCATATTACCTCATTAAATAATCACAATAGTTTTATGATACATAGTAAGCGGCAGAACTGGAATCCAAACAGCAACAAAAAAGCTGACTTTGAAGTCTTTACTCTTAACCAGCCCTCTATGCTAACTCATGACATTCCTAAGTTCCTCATCATTAGAGATGTTCATCTTGCTTAATGAAAACTTGCCAGAAATTGTCATAAAGGTTGTTGTTGTTCAATTGCTAAGTTGCATCTGACTCTTTGCTACCCCATATACTACAGTACACCAGGCTTCCCTGTACTTCATTATTACCCAGAGTTTTCTCAAACTTATCTCCACTGAGTCAAGTGCTGATATCCAACAATTTTATCCTCTGGTGCCCTCTTCTATCCTGCCCTCAGTTTTTACCAACATCAAGGACTTTTCCAACAGTCAGTTCTTCAAATCACATGGCCAAAGTATCAGCTTCAGCTGATATATATTTATATTTATATATATATATATATTTCCTTCCAAGAAATATCCAGGGTTGATTTCCTTTAGTAATGACTGGTTTCATCTCTTTGTAGTCCATGGGACTCTCAGTAGTCTTCTCCAACACCACAATTTAAAAGCATCAATTCTTTAGTGCTCAGTCTTCTTATGATCCAACTCTCAAATCCGTACATGACTACCAGAAAAATCATTGCTTTGACTAGATGGACCTTTGTCAACAAAGTGATCTCTCTGCTTTTTAATATGCTGCCTACGTTTGTCCTATCTTTCCTTCCAAGGAGCAAATGTCTCTTAATTTCATGGCTGCAGTCACCATCTGCAGTGATTTTGGAGCCCAAGAAAATAAAACCGGCCACTGTTTCAATTTTTTCCCCATCTATTTACCATGCTGCTACTGCTACTTCTAAGTCGCATCAGTTGTGTCCGACTCTGTGCAACCCCATAGACGGCAGCCCACCAGGCTCCCCCATCCCTGGGATTCTCCAGGTAAGAATACTGAAGTGGGTTGCCATTTCCTTCTCCAATGAAAGAAGGTGAAAAGTGAAAGTGAAGTCGGTCAGTCGTGTCTGACTCCTAACGACCCCATGGACTGCAGCCTACCAGGTCCCTCCATCCATGGGATTTTCCAGGCAAGAGTACTGGAGTGGGTTGCCATTGCCTTCTCCACTATTTACCATGAAGTGATAGGAATTAAACTGTGGTGTTGGAGAAGACTCTTGAGAATCCCTTGGACTGCACGGAGATCCAACCAGTCCATTCTGAAGGAGTTCAACCCTGGGGTTTCTTTGGAAGAAATGAGGCTAAAGCTGAAACTCCAGTACTTTGGCCACCTCATGCGAATAGTTGACTCATTTGAAAAGACTCTGATGCTGGGAGGGATTGGGGGCAGGAGGAGAAGGGGACGACCGAGGATGAGATGGCTGGATGGCATCACGGACTCGATGGACGTGAGTCTGAGTGAACTCCGGGAGATGGTAATTGACAGGGAGGCCTGGTGTGCTGCGATTCATGGGGTCACAAAGAGTCAGACACAACTGAGCGACTGAACTGAACTGAACTGATAGGAATTGATGTCATGATCTTGGTTTGTTTTTTTTTTTGTTTTTTTTTTTTTTAATATTGAATTTTAAGCCAGTTTTTTAAATCCTCTCTTTCACCTTCCTCAAGAGGCTCTTTAGTTCCTCTTTGCTTTCTCCCATTGGGGTAGTATCATCTGCATATCTGAGGTTATTGATATTTCTCCTGGCAATCTTGATTCCAGTTTATCATTCATCCAGCCAGGCATGTCATAAAGGAGACTTTTAAAGTCAGTTTCCACAATAAAATCTCATGAATTTATTATATCCAGATAAAGAGAAAATAATACAAAAAGAAAAAAAATAACTTTTTTAATATCAAGAAGATCCATTGTTTGATCGTTTTATGACACTATAAAATTTAGTTATTTCTATAATTAGAAAGCAAGCTAAGCATCCAAAAAATCAGGTATTTGAGTTTTTAACCTTATGAAAATAAAAGAAGTAAAAATGGTCCCATTGAAAAGGTGGAGCATGCAAAGTACTTTTCTATGGTTCCCCTGGTCTCTCACTTATTAAATTCCATTAATATATTATGTGGAATTTTTCAATTTTATAGAAAGTCATTTTCCCATTAAATATTAATGTATAAAGTCATTAAACAACAAAATCCAACTCACTGACACATGGCACTGTTAGGTAAAAATATATCTATTTTAGTAATGTTCAAAATAATTTATGGTTCAGACATTAAGAAGTACCTATATTAAGGAAGAAAATATGCCCTGTTTTCCCACTCAGATAAATAACAGAATAACAGAATCTCATGAAACAACCACACCTGTTACCATATTCCCTGAGCACTGTCAGAGGATGCTGGGGTCCAGCCCAGTGGATCCAGGGAATTCGAAACGGGAACGGACAAGAGGAGACAGCTTAGAATTCTGTATCCCAACAGTATTAATCCTCTCTCAAAGGAGATCAAGACTAATAAGATAAATGTATTCCCTCTTTCTTGGTCTCCCAACATTCTCTTAATTTCTGTCCTCACCCTCCTGTTCTTTCTTGTTCTTGCATGAAGATCTGACTCTCTCCCTGATTCCTTAGAAAATTAGACCTTAGACTATAGGGTTAGGCAGCAGATTCTGAAGTGTGTACCCAATTAGTGGCTCACCTTTCTTTACTTACCTTCACCTTCCCCATTAAAAACACAGATAATAATATCAACCTTGTAGGATTTGGAAAAAATAACTGCAAAGAATATACAGAATCTCCTTGAAAAAATGGTCAATCTGAAATTGAATACTCAATCTTTCTTTTCTAAAACTCAGTCATAGGTGCACTCTAAGTCATGGTTATCTGTATTATTCTATTCTTTCTCGCTTAATGTATGGTTTAAATTTTCAATAATAGTATCATTCAGGGCAAATTGTTATGGAAATTAGAATGCTGAAAAAAGTTACATGTAAAATCACTTTATATCTAACAAAAATGATATTTAGATTCTAATGGAGGAGATAAACTAAGTTCATAAGACAATTTTTTCCAGCAGACTTTGGGTGAGACTAAAATTCTCACCAGTATGAATATTTGCCTCAAATTTATATGTGCATGAAATTATTTTACATTTCATCTAACAATACTATATGATTTTCCCAAATATTTTGTATAATAGTTACTGTAAGTCATGAAGCATAACTGTGGAATTCTGGAGGAAAAAAACATCAGAAAAACTCAACCTTATGGCAAAAGCAATTGCTGAATCATTTTCAAGGAATGTGTACTTCAGTAGATGCTGGAATTTTAATTAACTTTTCTATTCTTAATTGGAGGATAATTGCCTTACAATTTGTGATGGCTGGACTTTTAAACCTAGCAAAATATAAAAAAGAGGCTAATCTGATGTCCTGCACAGCTTTGGATCTGTCATAATTTGGTCTTTTTTAGACATATCTATTCTTCAAAATAATATAAGGGGGGTAGACTGTTACACTATGATTTTTTCAAATTTTCAAAAAAAAATTTTTATCAAGTTTGCTTCACCTTCTATCTATAGGCAAAATTCAACTATTCTGAATTAGACAATATTTCAGCTTTACTGTCTGCTTTTGATGCTAAAACGACAGAATGATCTCTGTTCATTTCCAAGGCAAACCATTCAATATCACCATAATCCAAGTCTAGGCCCCAACCAATAATGCTGAAGAAGCTGAAGTTGAACGGTTTTATGAAGGCCTACAAGACCCTGTAGAACTAAAAAAGATGTCCCAAAGAACCCAAAAAAGATATCCTTTTCATTATAGGGGACTGGAATGCAAAAGTAGGAAGTCAAGAAACACCTGGAGTAACAAGAAAATTTGGTCTTGGAATGCGGAATGAAGCAGGGCAAAGACTAACAGAGTTTTGCCAAGAAAATGCACTGGTCATAGAAAACACCCTCTTCCAACAACACAAGAGAAGACTCTACACATGGACATCACCAGACAGTCAACACCGAAATCAGATTGATTATATTCTTTGCAGCCAAAGATGGAGAAACTCTGTTCAATTCAACTCTATTCTATTCAACAAAAACAAGACCAGGAGCTGACCATGTTTCAGATCATGAAATCCTTATTGCCAAATTCAGACTTAAATTGAAGAAAGTAGGGAAAACCGCTAGATCATTTAGGCATGACCTAAATCAAATCCCTTATGATTATACAGTGGAAGTGAGAAATAGATTTAAGGGCCTAGATCTGATAGATAGAGTGCCTGATGAACTATGGACTGAGGTTCATGACATTGTACAGGAGACAGGGATCAAGAACATCCCCATGGAAAAGAAATGCAAACAAGCAAAATGGCTGTCTGGGGAGGCCTTGCAAATAGATGTGAAAAGAAGAGAGGCGAAAAGCAAAGGAGAAAAGGAAAGATATAAGCATCTGAATGCAAAGTTCCGAAGAATAGCAAGAAGAGATAAGAAAGCCTTCTTCAGCGATCAATGCAAAGAAATAGAGGAAAACAACAGAATGGGAAAGACTAGAGATCTCTTCAAGAAAATTGGAGATACCAAGAGAATATTTCATGCAAAGATGGGCTCGGTAAAGGATAGAAATGGTCTGGACCTAACAGAAGCAGGAGATATTAAGAAGAGGTGGCAAGAATACTTGGAAGAACTGTACAAAAAAGATCTTCACGACCCAGATGATCACGATGGTGTGATCACTCATCTAGAGCCAGACATCCTGGAATGTGAAGTCAAGTGGGCCTTAGAAAGCATCACCACGAACAAAGCTAGTGGAGGTGATGGCATTCCAGTGGAGCTCTTTCAAACCCTGAAAGATGATGCTGTGAAAGTGCTCCACTCAATATGCCAGCAAATTTGAAAAACTCAGCAGTGGCCACAGGACTGGAAAAGGTCAGTTTTCATTCCAATCCCAAAGAAAGGCAATGCCAAAGAATGCTCAAACTACCGCACAATTGCACTCGTCTCACACGCTAGCAAAGTAATGAACAAAATTCTCCAAGTCAGGTTTCAACAATATGTGAGCTGTGAACTACCTGATGTTTAAGCTGGTTTTAGAAAAGGCAAAGGAACCAGAGATCAAATTGCCAACATCCGCTGGATCATGGAAAAAGCAAGAGAGTTCCAGAAAAACATCTATTTTTGCTTTATTGACTATGCCAAAGCCTTTGACTGTGTGGATCACAATAAACTGTGGAAAACTCTGAGAGAGATGGGAATACCAGACCACCTGACCTGCCTCTTGAGAAATTTGTATGCAGGTCAGGAAGCAACAGTTAGAACTGGAAATGGAACAACAGACTTGTTCCAAATAGGAAAAGGAATACGTCAAGGCCGTATATTGTCACCCTGCTTATTTAACTTATATGCAGAGTACATCATAAGAAATGCTGGACTGGAAGAAACACAAGCTGGAATCAAGATTGCCAGGAGAAATATCAATAACCTCAGATATGCAGATGACACCACCCTTATGGCAGAAAGTGAAGAGGAACTAAAAGGCCTCTTGATGAAAGTGAAAAAAGAGAGTGAAAAAGTTGGCTTAAAGCTCAACATTCAGAAAACTAAGATCATGGCATCTGGTCCCATCACTTCATGTGAAATAGACAGGGAAACAGTGAAAACAGTGTCAGACTTAATTTTGGGGGCTCCAAAATCACTGCAGATGGTGACTGCAGCCATGAAATTAAAAGACGCTTACTCCTTGGTAGAAAAGTTATGACCAACCTAGATAGCATATTCAAAAGCAGAGACATTACTTTGCTGATTAAGGTCTGTCTAATCAAGGCTATAGTTTTTCCAGTAGTCATGTATGGATGTAAGAGTTGGACTGTGAAGAAGGCTGAGCACCAAAGAATTGATAATTTTGAACTGTGGTGTTGGAGAAGATTCTTGAGAGTCCTTTGGACTGCAGGGAGATCCAACCAGTCCATTCTGAAGGAGATCAGCCCTGGGATTTCTTTGGAAGGATTGATGCTAAAGCTGAAACTCCAGTATTTTGGCCACCTCATGTGAAGAGTTGACTCATTGGAAAAGACTCTGATGCTGAGAGGGATGGGGGCAGGAGGAAAAGGGGACGACCGAGGATGAGATTGCTGGATGGCATCACTGACTCGATGGACGTGAGTCTGTGTGATCTCCGGTATTGGTGATGGACAGGGAGTCCTGGCGTGCTGCAATTCATGGGGTCGCAAAGAGTCTGACACGACTGAGCGACTGAACTGAACTGAACTTTGATGCTACATAAGTCACTAAGGATTAATGTGAATGGTAGGTGTGTCTTATTGTTAACATTATTTTCTTTTTATTTTTCACAAAAATAATATAATACTGGAATAATCCAAAAGCACCTTTGGCTTGAAAAACTCAAAATTAATATACAAAGTAACCCCTTACTAAAATGTAGACTTAGCTGTCAGAGTGGCAGTCATAGTGTCCAGTTTTTAAAAATGGAGTCAAAGACTGGTTGGTATCATAGACTTTACACAGTACTTTGTTTCAGTACTTTATGATTATTCAATTTACTTTCAAAAATAAAAGTGTATAAAGTGAACTTATATCACTAAATCATTGATTTCTGAAAAACTCACACGGAAGAGAATTTGTTCTTACAAATTTAAGTTTCAGTTCAGTTCAGTTCAGTTGCTCAGTCGTGTCAGACTCTTTGCAACGCCTTGATCGCAGCATGCCTGGCCTCCCTATCCATCACCAATCCTGGAGTTCACTCAGACTCACGTCCATTGAGTCCGTAATGCCATCTAGCCATCTAATCCTCTGTCGTCCCCTTCTTCTCCTGCCCTCAATCCCTCCCAGCATCAGAGTCTTTTGCGATGAGTCAACTCTTTGCATGAGGTGGCCAAAGTATTGGAGTTTCAGCTTAAGCATCATTCCTTCCAAGGAAATCCCAGGGCTGATCTCCTTCAGAATGGACTGGTTGGATCTCCCTGCAGTCCAAGGGACTCTCAAGAGTCTTCTCCAACACCACAGTTCAAAAGTATCAATTCTTTGGTGCTCAGCCTTCTTCACAGTCCAACTGTCACATCCATACATGACCAGAGGAAAACCATAGCCTTAACTAGACTGACCTTAGTCGGCAAAGTAATGTCTCTGCTTTTGAATATGCTATCTAAGTAAGTTTAAGCAATATAAATGAAATCTTTTGGGAAACTTGTATGATGTTCTCTACCTCGAAATTCATTGCCATACTAAGCATAAGATAATGACATCTCTGCCTGGTTATATGTGATTTCATAGAAGCAAAACATTATTTTAAATCATTGTTAATTCAATCATATGCAGTATTTACTAATGGATATTATTATTACTGACATTTCATACAGATTAATTCAGATGTCACAGTATTGTCAGAAACCTATCAGTTCTCTCATTACAGTGAATTACATTCAATTCTATGATACATCCATTAAAGCATTAGACTAGTCCTTAAATTAAAGTATGAAATTATTTTATTAAAAAAAAATGTTCAGAAGTATCTGTTCAGTAATTCTTTAAAAACTGTAAACAAAGTTACAGATTACATTTCTTGGCTCCATTTTGGGTTATTTTGATCCTCAACCCTCACTTTTTAAGGAGTATTTTACTTGTAAGTCTAAACCAAAGTATACAGAATGATACAATAATAGTACTATGAAAGAAAGAAAATAGGTACATAATTTATATTTTGAAGACTTCTTTTCATTTTGTAATAACAGAAGCCTCCTGGCTATTTAGAGAACCATATGAGTAAGTAATATCATTATATCAAAGAACTTGATGAATAAATGAGATATTTAAGTAAGACATATCTAGTAACCAGCCCAATATATTTAAAGAAAACCTTACTCCTTTGGTTTCCTGGTTACCCTACTGGGTGGGAGATTACAAAATCTCCGACCAGAGGCTCAGGACAGTACTATTCCATATGAAGAGGGAAATATATCAGCAACCTCATTCTCAAAAATCTTGAAGGACCTACAATTTATTGACATTTCTAGTCCTGGGATTGCAAGGACAATGGTTATTATTAATAAGTTCTCCATGATTTTCATCACTGCAGCCTGATAACACCTTGGGCTATTATTCCAACAATCCAGGTTTTGATGTGCCCAGAAAGAGCAAGCTGTGTCAAATCCAAGCACTCCCCACTCTGCTTCCTCAATAGTCTAACCCAATACTTCTCAATATGAGTTTCAAAATACATGCATCAGAATTATGTTTAGTCAGTAAAAACACAGCTCCCTAGGGAGTGGGGTGGCAGAGAAGATAAGAACTCTCTCTTGTATTTTCATAAGTTTTCCATAAATCTCAGATTTTCTAAAATAAAAAGCAAATATTTTATAAATGCAGCTCCCTAAGTTCCAAAATGCATCTGTTAAATCATAATTTCTTGAAGGTGCACAAAGGAAAATGCATTTAAATAAACACTTCACCTGATTCTTACACACACTAGAGTTTCCATACTTCTAAGGATAAGCTTATACTTTTTAGGATCTCTTTGGTATTGCCTAGTTGGCTGACTAATACATCTTCAATGTGAATCTGTGGCATCGATATTATTACTCTCTGTACATGACTGTTGTCATTGGATATATATATTGTGGCTTATATCTTCCTAGGAATACAAGTTAGGCCTTCGCCCGGAGGCATGCCAACCTGAAAGTGATCTCTTGGCATTAGTAACTGGCACAAATACCAGACTTCCCTCATTAGGTCCAATCTTATTCCAGCAAAGATAGAGCCTTCCTAACATATTTTATTTTGCTTAGGTCATAAAGGCCGCCCGCTGCCACAGTCCTCAGTTAGCATGGAGGCAAGAAAAAGAATGAGAGGTTCTGTTTCGGAAAAGAAAAAAAAAGTCTTGCTATCACAAACTTATAGAAATTTTTTTAAAAATGGGTATAGTAAAATGGGAGTATGAAATGAGAATAAGAAACACATTTATTTCTTACGGTTTTTAAGAATCAGAATGTTAATTATTATGTATTACTTATACAACATTTATTAATTTCCTTATTTAGAGCTTCCTTATTTAGTTTACCATTAGGAATGCTGCTGCTGCTGCTGCTAAGTTGCTTCTGTCGTGTCAAACTCTGTGAGACCCCATAGACAGCAGCCCACCAGGCTCCTCCATTCATGGGATTTTCCAGGCAAGAATACTGGAGTGGGGTGCCATTGCCTTCTCCGCTATTAGGAAGAGAAGAGGTAAATTCGTCATTGTATGCAGATGACATGATACTTTATATAGAAAAACTTAAAGATTCCACACAATTAATAGAACTAATAAATTTAGCAAAATAGCAAATATAAAATTAATATAGTCTGTTGCAATTTCTTACACTAACAATGAAACATCAGAGAAATTTAAAAAATAAAATCCCATTTAAAATCACATTCAAAAATAAAAACCTTGAAATAAACCTAAAGAGGTGAAAGACATGCATGTTAAGAACAATAAAACAATGATAAAAGAAACTAATGATGATTCAAAGAAATGAAAAGATATACCATACTCTTAGGTTGGAAGAATTATTGTTAAAATGGCCATACTACCCCAAGCAATCTACAGATTAAATGCATTCCCTTTCAAATTAGCCGTGACATATTTCACAAACCTAGAACAAATAATCCTCAAATTTGTAACCATAAAATACCCAGAATTTCCAGAGAAATCCTGAAGAAAATGAACAAACTTCAGGCATAACCTTCCTAGACTTTAAATAATACTACAAAGCTACAATACTCAAAAGAGCGTGTCATTGACACAAAAACAGACATATACTTCAATGGAATTCAATAAAGAGTCCAGAAATAAGTCCACACACCTCTAGCTAATTAATCTTTGACAAAAGAAACAAAAATATACAATGGACAAAATACAGTTTCTTCAGCAAGTGATGGTGAGAAAACTGACAGCTTCATTAAACCAAATAAATTAAGGCACTCCTTCATACTGTAAACAAAAATAAACTCAGTGTCTTAAAGACCTTAATATAAGATGTGATACAATAAATCTCCTAGAAAAGAACATAGGCAAACATACTCAGACATAAATTATAGCAATACTATCTTAGATAAGTCTCCCAAACAAAAGAAATAGAAGCAAAAATAAACAAATTTAATTAGACTTTAAAAACCTTGCACAGCAAAGGAAACCATCAAACAGGAAAAGACAACTTATAAATCGGGAGTAAATATTTGTAAATTATGCAACAAACAAGGGCTTAATTTCCAAAATATATAAACAGCTCATACAGTTTAATATATACAAAAAAAAATATGGGTAGAAGAGCTAAATAGACATTTCTCCAAAGAAAACATTCAAATAAGCTACAGGGACATGAATAGATGCTCAACACCATTATTAAAGAGTGCAAATCAAAGCCATAGTGAGATATGACTTCACACTGGTCAGAATGGCTATCATCAAGAAGCCTGAAAATAATATATGCTGGAAAGTGTGGAGAGAAAAGGAATCCATCCTGGAGTATTTAGTGAAAAAAAAAAAAAAAAAAAAGATATTCACAACCCAGATAATCACAATGGTGTGATCGCTCACCTAGAGCCAGACATCCTGGAATGTGAAGTCAAGTGGGCATTAGGAAGCATCACTATGAACAAAGCTACTGAAGGTGATGGAATTCCAGTTGAGCTATTTCAAATCCTGAAAGAAGATGCTGTGAAAGTGCTCCACTCAATATGCCAGCAAATTTGGAAAACTCAGAAGTGGTCACAGGACGGAAAAGGTCAGTTTTCATTCCAATTCCAAAGAAAGGCAATGCCAAAGAATGCTCAGACTACCCCACAATTGCACTCATCTCAAAGTTAGTAAAGTAATGCTCAAAATTCTCCAAGCCAGGCTTCAGCAATACATGAACTATGAACTTCCTGATGTTCAAGCTGGTTTTAGAAAAGGCAGAGGAACCAGAGATCAAATTGCCAACATCCTCCGGATCATGGAAAAAGCAAGAGAGTTCCAGAAAAACATCTATTTCTGCTTCATTAACTATGCCAAAGCCTTTGACTGTGTGGATCACAAAAAACTGTGGAAAACTCTGAGAGAGATGGGAACACCAGACCACCTGCCTCTTGAGAAACCTATATGCAGGTCAGGAAGCAACAGTTAGAACTGGACATGGAACAACAGACTGATTCCAAATAGGAAAAGGAGTATGTCGAGGCTGTATATTGTCACCCTGCTTATTTAGCTTATATGCAGAGTACATCATGAGAAATACTGGACTGGAAGAAAAACAAGCTGGAATCAAGATTGCCGGGAGAAATATCAATAACCTCAGATATGCAGATGGCACCACCCTTATGGCAGAAAGTGAAGAGGAGCTAAAAAGCCTCTTGATGAAAGTGAAAGAGGAGAGTGAAAAAGTTGGCTTAAAGCTCAACATTCAGAAAACTAAGATCATGGCATCCGGTCCGACCACTTCATGGCAAATAGATGGGGAAACAGTGGAAACAGTGGCTGACTTTATTTTCTGGGCTCCAAAATCACTGCAGATAGTGATTGCAGGCATGAAATTAAAAGACGTTTACTTCATGGAAGGGAAGTTATGACCAACCTAGACAGAATATTAAAAAAGCAGAGACATTACTTTGTCATCCATCTATCAAGGCTATGGTTTTTCCAGTGGTCATGTATGGATGTGAGAGTTGGACTGTGAAGAAAGCTGAGCCCCGAAGAATTGATGCTTTTGAACTGTGGTGTTGGAGAAGTCTCTTGAGAGTCCATTGGACTGCAAGGAGATCCAACTAGCCCATCCTAAAGGAGATCAATCCTGGGTGTTCATTGGAAAGACTGATATTGATACTGAAACTCTAATACTTTGGCCACCTGAGGCAAAGAGCTGACTTATTTGGAAAGACCCTGATGCTGGGAAAGATTGAGGGCGGGAGAAGAAGAGGACGACAGAGGATGAGATGGTTGGATGGCATCACCAACTCAACGGACATGGGTTTGTTTGGACTCCTGGAGTTGGTGATGGACAGGGAGGTCTGCCAGGCTGAAGTTCATGGAGTCACAAAGAGTCAGGCACGACTGAGTGACTGAGCTGAACTGAACAGAAAGTCACTCAGTCAAGTCCAACTCTTTGTGACCCAATGTACTATACAGTCTATGGACTTCTCCAGGCCAGAATACTGCAGTGGGTAGCCTTCCCCTTCTCCAAGGGATCTTCCAAACCCAGGGATCAGGTTTTCCATATTTCAGGTGATTCTTTACTAGCTGAGCCCCAAGGGAAGCCCAAGGATACCGGAGCGGGTATCCTATCCCTTCTCCAGGGGATCTTCCTGATCCAGGAATTGAACCACGGTCTCCTGCATTGCAGGCAAATTCTTTATCAACTGAGCTATCAGGGAAGCCCTGTTTGTGGTAGGAATGCAAATTGGGGCCACCATTATGGAAAACAGTATGAAAGTTCCTTAAAAAATAAAAATAGAGCTACCACATGATCCAGCAATCACACTCCTGGGCATATATCTGGAAAAGATGAAAACTAATTTGAAAGGCACATACACCCCAATATTCACAGCAGCACTGTTTACAGTAGCCAAGTCATGGAAGCAACCTAAGTGTCCACTGACAGATGAATTAATTGATATATATACACACATATATATATATATACACACACACATATATATTCACACATATGTATATATGTACACATACATATACATACATACAGTGGAATGTTAGTCATAAAAAAGAATAAAATATTGTCATTTGCAGCAACATAGGTGGACCCAGAGATTATCATACTAAGTGAGATAATTTGGATGAATACAAATATCATACAATATCACTTTTATGTGGATCTAAAAGATGTTACATATGAATTTATTTATAGAACAGAAATTGAATCAAAGACATAGAAAACAAACTTATGGTTTCCAAAGTGGAAAGAGCAGAGGAAAGAAAAATTAGTAGGAGTTTGAGATTGGCAGATACAGTATATACAACTTTACTATACATAAAATAGATGAGCAACAAGGATTTACTTCATAAGACAAAACAATATTAAGTCTTATAATAATCTATAATAAAGTATAACCTGAGAAAAATGTGTGTTTGCATGTGTATATATATATTTATAAATATCTGAACCACTTCGTTCTACTTGAAACTAGCACAATATTGTAAATCAACAATAATTCAATTGAAAAAAAGAGAAAAATAATTATCGTTAAGTAATCACTAACAAAATGTAAGTTACTAGTTACTTAACTGTAATAATACAAATATATTAAAGTTTCTGTAATTATCCATCAGCATTTGTAGAATCATCGAAAATTTCTCATGTTTGCTTTGTATGAAACATTCCTCCTATGAAGTTTGAAAATTGCTTTGCGAAAATAACCAGATCACTTTGGACTCTTTTTGTAAATGATCTTTGTTACTCTTTTTACTCAAAGGAGCCCCTAAATAAAGTTAATACTATTTTAAGGCACAAATTGTGACATCTAACCCACTTTACCCTCCCATTTTCCCTCTTAGATCATTTTCCATACTATTCAATTTAATTGCAACATTCAAGTCTCTTGGTCCCCAAATGATTACAAAGAGTTATGTTTCTAACAGACTTCTTAAATTACTTGATATCAATCTCACCTTGTTTTCATAATTTAAATTAATGAAGAGAAAATGTCTATGTGTGTCTAACTAGAGAAGAAGATGAAATATTAAAACAATCTGGAGAAAACTGATTTCACATCACCCAGTGCTGGGGAGCCAGGGTCAGGCATCCTGGTCCCCTGTGCTGCTCTTGTTCAGTGGGGACCACACCAGAAACAACTAGTCATTGTGGAGAATTGTTTAAAAATGAATGTGCTGAAGATTTTCTGATTCACATTCATTATCCATTGACCTGTTCTCAATGGATTTCACAAAGAGAAGCAAAACTAATTACCTCAGGCCAGGCTGCCTGGAAAATAATAGCACAGTGATTTAGAGAAAAGCATTCATGCTGTACAGCCCTTCTGAAATAGTGTATATTTTTAAATTAAATATCACACTTTTTTGATTATAAAACTTTTGCATTTGAACTAATGCACCATCATTTCCTTTTTTAAAAAAGCTGTACTAAACAACTGAGACCTTTGTGAGCTAAATATCAATAACATTAGTTTGTTTCATGTTAAGTCATTTTAACATACTTGAAAAGAGGCACATAAAATATAGAGATCATATGTGTAAAGGGACAGCTTTAGAAATGAGGAAAGAATAACTTGATAAACTATTTGGGAAGTCTAGATTAAATTATCTATTTACTAGTTATTATCTGTTTTAATTTAGCACATAAAGCTTTGTTGTTTCCTAATAAAACACACATAATGGTAAAGAGAATGATTTCTAATGAAGCCTGTCTTGTTACAGGGGATTACTGATCATAAAAATATTCAGGGAGATTCTGCAAATCTCTTTAATACATTAAGTAGTGGAGACAATCTCGAAATCTTTTGCATTCTTGGAGGGCAAGCCATCAGAGTTGGTTATTATAAATATAACATGAGGTGTCCATGCATTCTGAAAACAGAGTTCACAAGACCTTTGAGAAAAATAGCTAACATAAAAGGGGGCAGGAAATGTAAAACATTTGTATCCTTGTAACCACAAAAGTGAAGCAAATCAAGAACATAGTGGCGGTTTAACCAAATGCTGGATAGCTCAGCTCCCAGAAGCCCTCATTATAGGGTCCTCTCTCTTGCACTGCTAAAGAATAATCACATCCAAATTACTCTAAAAGAGTTAGAAATGGAGCTTAATTTAGTGTTCCAGTTGGCTCCACTTTGGATGAAGTCTGGAAGAGTTTGGAAAAAAATTATATTTTATTCTAAACCTCAGATCAAGAGGATAATAAATCAAGTTATACACAAAATATTAATGTAAATTCTCACAGTGGAAGAACTAGGTTAGATCCATGCAAGTTAATTTTCCTCTTGAGCACTGTGATGTCATTTTAAGTAGCAAAAGACACAACTGACCTTTACATGGTTTCACCACATAAACTCACTTGGCTTCCTTATGAAGTGAAGGGGGAACCTGCTGCTTTCAGCCTTCTCTCTATTTTCACACAGGAGATGACTGTGGGGTTGGAATGGAAAATTAACTGCTCAAAACTGTTTTTATTTCTTTTTTCTCCCTTATCTTAATCTATCCTATTGTAGAGAAAAGCAAATAGAAACTTCTCATTCAACTTAATGAAGAGAAAATACAGAAGTACTGTTTTATCTATATTTGTAAACTGACAGTCCCATAAATGTCAAGGATCACAGGAGAAACAAGCTTATTTCCTTAAGCCTAAAAAGGATAAAATTATTAGTATTTTCTAGAACATGTAAGTATATGTATAATCTTTGGTTACTCACAATAGATATAAACAGAAGTGTCCTGCTTCCTTTAATGGTAAGACCAAATATTTATGTATATATTTAGATGCAGTATATTACATAACCTTCTCCAATGGCTAAGCAGTAAATTATCTGCCTAAGATGCAGGTTCAGTTCCCAGGTCAGAAAGATCCCCTGGAGGAGGAAATGGCAACCCACTTCCGTATTCTTGCCTGGAAATTCCCATGGACAGAGGAGACTGGTTATCTATAGTCCACAGGGTCACAGAGTTGGACATGACTGAGTGACTGAGCACAGCACATATTACATGTATTATACTATGATGTGAATTTTATTTTTATAATATACATTTGATTGGTTGTATAGACAGCATAAAAGACATAATGATAACTGTTCAAAAAAATACAGTTTTACTGGAGTTGTATTTACAGTTATATTAACTCTTTCTGTCAAGTTGATTATCATCATGGGTTCTTTGTTTCTTTCTAACTTTTATCATAAAAGTGTCTTTGTCTTTCAAGAAACTACTACTCAAAACACTGTGCAGGTCTTTTTTTCATGCCCTACCACAGAACCCACTACGTACTATATCTACTATCTGATAGTTTAGTTCAGTCGTGTCCAACTTTTTGCAACCCCATGAACCACATAACCTTGTGCTTAAGTCTCTATTGCTAAATTTATTGCACCACATTTTAAGCAGAGATTTGCCCTCAATATACTCTTTAGTTGAATGCCAATTAGTTGAATGTTAGAATCAATATTACAGGAAGTCAACTAATACCGTCACAGAATGGGACTTAAAAAAAACTCAGAATATGTTTCCAAAAAGGTAATTATGATTATACTTTCACTATTAAAATTGTTAAAAGCCAATTCTAATAGTTTGAAGATTTAGTTAGAGAAGAACAGTTTCTCCACTCACTTCCAAATGAGGTCAGTGGGTGTGTAGATGTTTGAAGATAATTCTGCCAGTACAGCCATCAAATTAAAAGATGCTTACTCCTTGGAAGGAAAGTTATGACAAACCTAGACAGCATATTAAAAAGCAGAGACATTACTTTGTCAACAAAGGTCCATCTAGTCAAGGCTATGGTTTTTCCAGTGGTCATGTATGGATGTGAGAGTTGGACGGTGAAGAAAGCTGAGCCCCAAAGAATTAACACTTTTGAACTGTGGTGTTGGAGAAGACTCTTGAGAGTCCCTTGGACTGCAAAGAGATCCAACCAGTCCATTCTAAAGGAGATCAGTCCTGGGTGTTCATTGGAAGGACTGATGTTGAAGCTGAAACTCCAATACTTTGGCCACCTAATGCAAAAAGCTGACACATTTGAAAAGACCCTGATGCTGGGAAAGATTGAGGACAGGAGGAGAAGAGGACGACAGAGGATAAGATGGTTGGATGGCATCACCGACTCAGTGGACATGGGTTTTGTTGGACTCCCGGAGTTGGTGATGGACAGGGAGGCCTGGCGTGCTGCTGTTCATGGGGTTGCAAAGAGTCAGACAAACTGAACGACTGAAATGAGTGAGTCTACTGTTATTGGTACAATTGCCACTAAGTTTGAAATCTTTCTTTTATCATCAAAGTAACAATTTATCAGCTTTTAAATTCTTGTAAATTCATCTAATCAATTCCTCAAATTACAGATGTCTGCACTGCTTGAACAGATTCTCTATATTTTTAGAAGAGTTATATCTTCACATATTATTTTATTAGTAATATTTTTGCTTAGGTGCTGTTTTAAGTTCACTTTTGGCGGGGGTGGGAAATCTCCCAAACTTGGATCTAGAAATATAGTCATGGAGAAATTTGGTTTCAATATGACAAACCTCCAAATTTCTACCTGCATCTCAAATTTCTTTTCATACACAATAATTTCAGCATGTTCTGTGAAGCAAAATATTGGGAGACTCCTTAGAGCAGGCACAAAGTAAGAAATATTTTTGCTCTCAAGTCATAACTGTCTGATTTTTTTTAATCCAGTTCTAATAAACCATGTTCTCTAGAAGCAAGCCCTCTTGAAAGCTAGTTTTATTATTGGTAGAGTACAATGTTAAATCTTTAATTCAAACATTTTAAAAAATGTAATAGCTTCTGTTCCATTTTGCTTGAGTGTCTGATATCTGACAAAGCAGTTCCATTTGCTTTTTTATGTCATGTATTAATAGATGTTTTTGAATTAGGTAGAGTGACAACATTGACTCACTATTTTCCTGCCTAAGGGCAGTGATTGTGTTACATTTTTTATGTTATAATTACTCTTCTAATATATAACTGAAAGATGTAAAAAAATACTCCTCATCTGATTATTTACATGTCATTCCCAGCTTTGACGCATTTTTCATTGTCAGTCACAATTATATGACATCTGTTTTACTGATTTTCCATTCCATAAATAGTCCATCAATCAGATCCACTCTGTTGTCAGCTATGTGAGACCAAGAAACTTCTCAATGAGTAAAGCAGAAGAATAATTAAATTCTTTATTAACTCAGCATAAAAAGAATATATATATATGGTTATACCTTTACATGTAAGTAGGTGATTATAAAAAAATCAATTCATTAATATTGCTAACATTTTTGATAATATGCATAGCAGAATATATAAGACAAGAACTAGTGTTTCAGCCACATGTCTTATAATAGAATTCTGTTACTTAAAATTTACAGGCTGGTATAAACTAAAATGTCTTTGATCTTCATCCACAGTAAATGCTTGCTATTCTATTGCAGTCAGTTCAATAAGACTTTGCTGAAATTTTTTGCCTCTTTAGGCTTAAAATCATCAGAAGATCTATTCCTAAATCATTTGTGAAAACTCTTTTAAAGTTCAATAAATGAAAACAAAATACACTTTTTAGTTCACCATTTACTCTAATTTTTAAAATTCTCTTCTTACCCATTATTTTAATGTCATAATTAAAGATAATTTATCATAGATATTCGGGGAATTTTTCTCATGAAATTTTATAGTGGCATTCTTTTCTTAAATTGATTTCTCAACAGGTACAGAATTTCCAAAAAGGAATAATAAGGTCAAACCAAATTTCCATGCTTCAACTGAAGCGACTTAGCAGCAGCAGATGCAAAAATATCTTTATATGAATACTTTCTCTACCAGACTGTGAGAATCATAAGAAAAGTGACTGCATTTTATTTCTACCAGTGTCAAGAGTAAAGCATGGCAGATACTAGGCACTCAATGAACACTTGTAGATTAAAAATATATATATATGTGTTTAAAATAATACACCATTATGTAATAGAAAAGACTTGCATTTAGAAAGATACTTCTTGTAAAAGTTCCAAAATGCAGTACTTGGATGCAATCTCAAAAACGACCGAATGATCACTGTCTCCAGGCAAACCACTCAGTATCACAGTTATCCAAGTCTATGCCCCAACCAGTAACGCTGAAGAAACTGAAGTTGAATGGTTTTATGAAGACTTACAAGATCTTTTAGAACTAACACCCAAAAAAGATGTCCTTTTCATTATAGGGGACTGGAATGTGAAAGTAGGAAGTCAAGAAACACCTGGAGTAACAGGCAAATTTGGCCTTGGAATGCGGAATGAAGCAGAGAAAAGACTAATAGAGTTTGCCAAGGAAATGCACTGGTCATAGCAAACACCCTCTTCCAACAACACAAGAGAAGACTCTACACATGGACATCACCAGATGGTCAACACCGAAATCAGATTGATTATATTCTTTGCAGCCAAAGATGGAGAAACTCTATACAGTCAACAAAAACAAGACCGGGAGCAGACTGTGGCTCTGATCATGAACTCCTTATTACCAAATTCAGACTTAAATTGAAGAAAGTAGGGAAAGCCGCTAGACCATTCAGGTATGACCTAAATGAAATCCCTTATGGTTATACAGCAGAAGTGAGAAATAGATTTAAGGGCCTAGATCTGATAGATAGAATGCCTGATGAACTATGGAATGAGGTTCGTGACATTGTACAGGAGACAGGGATCAAGACCATCCCCATGGAAAAGAAATGCAAACAAGCAAAATGGCTGTCTGGGGAGGCCTTGCAAATAGCTGTGAAAAGATGAGAGGCAAAAAGCAAAGGAGAAAAGGAAAGATATAAGCATCTGAATGCAGAATTCCAAAGAATAGCAAGAAGAGATAAGAAAGCCTTCTTCAGTGATCAATGCAAAGAAGTAGAGGAAAACAACAGAATGGGAACGACTAGAGATTCTTTCAAGAAAATTAGAGATACCAAGGGAACATTTCATGCAAAGATGGGCTTAATAAAGGACAGAAATGGTCTGGACCTAACAGAAGCAGAAGATATTAAGAAGAGGTGGCAAGAATACATGGAAGAACTGTACAAAAAAGATCTTCACGACCCAGATAATCATGATGATGTGATCACTAATCTAGAGCCAGACATCTTGGAATGTGAAGTCAAGTGGGCCTTAGGAAGCATCACTATGAACAAAGCTAGTGGAGGTGATGGAATTCCAGTTGAGTTGTTTCAAATCCTGAACGATGATGCTGTGAAAGTGCTGCACTCAATATGCCAGCAAGTTTGGAAACCTCAGCAGTGGCCACAGGACTGGAAAAGGTCAGTTTTCATTCGAATCCCAAAGAAAGGCAATGCCAAAGAATGTTCAAACTACAGCACAATTGCACTCATCTCAAATGCTAGTAAAGTAATGGTCAAAATTCTCCAAGCCAGGCTTCAGCAATATGTGAACCATGAACTTCCTGATGTTCAAGCTGGTTTTAGAAAAGGCAGAGGAACCAGAGATCAAATTGCCAACATCCGCTGGATCATGGAAAAAGCAAGAGAGTTCCAGAAAAACATCTATTTCTGCCTTATGGACTATGCCAAAGCCTTTGACTGTGTGGATCACAATAAACTGTGGAAAACTCTGAGAGAGATGGGAATACCAGGCCACCTGACTTTCCTTTTGAGAAATCTGTATGCAGGTCAGGAAGCAACAGTTAGAACTGGACATGGAACAACAGACTGATTCCAAATAGGAAAAGGAGTATGTCAAGGCTGTATATTGTCACCCTGCTTATTTAACTTCTATGCAGAGTACATCATGAGAAATGCTGGACTGGAAGAAACACAAGCTGGAATCAAGATTGCCAGGAGAGATATCAATAACCTCAGATATGCAGATGACACCACCCTTATGGCAGAAAGTAAAGAGGAGCTAAAAAGCCTCTTGATGAAAGTGAAAGAGGAGAGTGAAAAGAGTTGGCTTAAAACTCAACATTCAGAAAATGAAGATCATGGCATCTGGTCCCATCACTTTAAGGGAAATAGATGGGGAAACAGTAGAAACAGTGTCAGACTTTATTTTTTTGGGCTCCAAAATCACTGCAGATGGTGACTGCAGCCATGAAATTAAAAGATGCTTACTCCTTGGTAGAAAAGTTATGACCAACCTAGATAGTATATTCAAAAGCAGAGACATTACTTTGCCGACTAAGGTCCGTCTAGTCAAGGCTATGGTTTTTCCAGTGGTTATGTATGGATGTGAGAGTTGGACTGTGAAGAAGGCTGAGCGCTGAAGAACTGATGCGTTTGAACTGTGGTGTTGGAGAAGACTCTTGAGAGTCCCTTGGACTACAAGGAGATCCAACCAGTCCATTCTGAAGGAGATCAGCCCTGGGAATTTTTTGGAAGGAATGATGCTAAAGCTGAAGCTCCAGTACTTTGGCCACCTTATGGGAAGAGTTGACTCATTGGAAAAGACTCTGATGCTGGGAGAGATTGGGGCAGGAGGAGAAGGGGACGACCGAGGATGAGATGGCTGTATGGCATCACGGACTCAATGGACGTGAGTCAGTGAACTCTGGGAGCTGGTGATGGACAGGGAGTCCTGGCGTGCTGCGATTCATGGGGTCGCAAAGAGTCAGACACGGCTGAGCGACTGAACTGAACTGAACTGAACTGAATACTATGATGCTGGGCAATTTAATTAACATCTCTGAACATACATTTCCTTGTCTTCAGAATATTCCTGAAACTCCCCGAGTTATTTAAATATAAGCGTATTTCAAAACACGAGCACAATGCTTGCCATCTAATGTGTGCTCAATATGGTGACTAATAGGAAGGAAAGAAAAAAGAAATAGAGTTATTGTAGCCATTGATTAAAGAACTACTTGTTTCACAATATATGACTACATATGTTGTTTCGTCGCTAAGTCGTGTCTGACTCTTTTGCAGTCTAACGGACTGTAGCCTGCCAGATTCCTCTGTCCATGGTGTGTCCCAGGAAAGAATGCTAGAGTGGGTTGCCATTTCCTTCTCCAATAAGTACGTATATGACTGGTGAAAATTTGTTCAGTGTTTTCCATAATATAGTATGATGAACTCCAAACAATCTTTCTGGTCAACCCAATATTTAAGGTTCTAATTTACTGAACCGAATTTATTGAAATGAAAAAAAAAAATAGTAATCTTTCATTAAAATAAGAAACTATTAAAAATTACAGGATAGATTAGGAATATTACAAACATCAGATATTTTCAGAGAAGTCTCTTGATGTTTGTCCAATTAACTTTAATTTAAAAATGACCATATCTTATATGTTCAATGTCTATGGATGATTTAGCATTTGGGTCATATTTCTGCCAAACTGGGATTCCCTTGTGGCTCAGCTGGTAAACATTTTGCCTGCAATGCGGGAGACCTGGGTTCGATCCCTGGGTTGGAAAGATTCCTTAGAGAAGGAAAAGGCTACCTACTCCAGTATTCTGGCTTGGAGAATTTCATGGGGTTACAAAGCGTCAGACATGCCTGACTGAATTTCACTTTCACTTTCTACCAAACTATAAAGAAATCCCAAATAGATCATTATATTAATATTATCTCCTCATAGTCTTCTTTATTTCTAATAATTAATAGGGCTATTTCTTGGCTTATAACAGCAAACACAAAGGAATCACTCCATTTTGATCTCTGCAGATATCCAGATTCATATGAAAAATGATTTCAATTACTCACATTCTTCATGCTTTCCAATTCCCTTAAGTATTGCATAGCATATTAACCAGAATAATGTTAAAATATTAATATTCTCATCTGTCATTTCAATTTCTCAGTCTTGGTCACTGCTACCAATCACTTTTTGTATGAATGCTAATTAGTTTCACCACAAAAGGGTGCATATACTCTCAAGTTAATGAGAACATACTATATCAAGTATCTAGTAAATGTTTTCTTATTGATAAATTGATGACTTATTTTCCCACTGAATATATATATATATATATATAGTCTGTAAACATATATGTGTATACATACAAGTTAATTTAGTGGAATTATGAAGTTATAAAGCTTAGTAATTCATTGAAAATATTGATAGTTTTCAATCAATTCTTATTAATCATTAAAGAATACTATTTAGCTGTTCTATATAATATTACATATATTATAATTTATATAGTATTACAATTGGCTGTTCCTACTACCTGATATTTAAGTTCATAATTTAAATGATACATTGCTGTTGCTTAATTTTAAAACTTCATATGCTTCCTTTATGATGGATGATGATTTAACCTTCTTACAAATACATTCCCTTCAGTCTTCCTCTCAACCTTCGTCAAATGTATGTATGTATTACACATTAAGAATGAATGTATGTATACATTTGTCAAATGTATGTATGCATACATTGTCACTCTGGTTGTTTAACTTCTATGTAGAGTACATCATGTGAAATACCAGGCTGGATGAAGCACAAACTGGAATCAAAGTTGCCAGGAGAAATATCAGTAACCCCAGATATGCAGATAACACAACCCTAATTGCAGAAAGTGAAGAGGAACTAAATAGCCTCTTGATAAATGTGAAATACGAGAGTGAAAAAGCTGGCTTAAAACTCAACATTCAAAAAACTAAAGTTACATATCTGGTCCCATTACTTAACTAAAAATAGATGGGGAAACAATGGAAACAGTGAAAGACTTTTCTTCTTAGGCTCCAAAATCACTGCAGATGATGACTACAGCCTGGAAATTAAAAGACACTTGCCCCTCAGAAGAAAAGTTATGACAAACTTAGACATTAAAATATTTGTATTAAAAAGCAGAGACATCACTTTTCTGACAAAGGTCTATATAGTGAAAACAGTGTCTTTTTCCAGTAGTCATGTATGGATGTGAGTGTTGGACCATAAAGAAGGCTGAGCACTGAAGAACTGATGCTTTAAAACTGTGGTGTTGTGAGAGAAATAATATCAAATGAAACAACTGACAAAGAATTAATCTCCAAAATACATAAGCAGCTCCTGTAGCTCAATACCAGAAAAACAAACAATGCAATCAAAAAGTGGGCAAAAGAACAGACATTTCTCCAAAGAAAGCATACAGATGGCTAATAAACATATGAAAATATGCTCAACCTCACTCATTACTGCTGCTGGTGCTGCTAAGTTTCTTCAGTCGTGTCTGACTCTGAATGAACCCATAGAAGGCCTCCCACCAGGTTCCCCCATCCCTTGGATTCTCCAGGCAAGAACACTGGAGTGGGTTGCCATTTCCTGAGCATTCTTTGGCATTACCTTTCTTTGGGATTGGAATGAAAACTGACCTTTTCCAGTCCTGTGGCCATGGCTGAGTTTTCCAAATTTGCCAACATATTGAGTGGAGCACTTTCACAGCATCATCTTTCAGGATTTGAAATAGCTCAACTGGAATTCCATCACCTCCACTAGCTTTTTTCATAGTCCCATCATGTCATGGGAAATAGATGGGGAAACAGTGGAAACAGTGTCAGACTTTATTTTGGGGGGCTCCAGAATCACTGCAAATGGTAATTGCAGCCATGAAATTAAAAGATGCTTACTCCTTGGAAGGAAAGATATGATCAACCTAGATAGCATATTAAAAAGCAGAGATATTACTTTGCCAACAAAGGTCTGTCTAGTCAAGACTATGGTTTTTCCAGTGGTCATGTATGGATGTGAGAGTTGAACTGTGAAGAAACCGGAGCACCAAAGAATTTATGCTTTTGAACTGTGGTGCTGCAGAAGACTCTTGAGATCCCTTGGACTGCAAGGAGATCCAATCAGTCCATCCTAAAGGAGATCAGTCCTGGGTATTCATTTGAAGGACTGATGCTAAAGCTGAAACTCCAGTACTTTGGCCACCTCATGCGAAGAGTTGACTCATTGGAAAAGACTCTGATGCCGGGAGGGATTGGGGGCAGGAGGAGAAGGGGACAACAGAGGATGAGATGGCTGGATGGCATCACCTACTCGATGCACATGAGTTTGAGTGAACTCCGGGAGTTGGTGATGGACAGGGAGGCCTGGCGTGATGCGATTCATGGGGTTGCAAAGAGTCGCAGACGACTGAGCTGAACTGAACTGAACTAAACTGAATGCATAAAACTGAAAAGTGAAAGTGAATTTGCTCAGTCGTGTCTGACTATTAGCGACCTCATGGACTGCAGCCTACCAGGCTCTTCTGTCCATGGGATTTCCCAGGCTACAGTACTGGATAGGGTGGCATTGCCTTCTCCATAACCCATTGCTGGAGTAATACAAATCAAAACCACAATGAGGTATCATCTCACTTTGGTCAGAATGATGCCATCAAAAAGTCTGCAGACAATAAATGCTGAAGAGAGTGTGGAGGAGAGGGAAGCCTGTCAGACTGTTGGTGGGAATGCAAGCTGGTACAGCCCTATGGAGAACAGTGTAGAGATTTCTTAGAAAACAGGGAATACAACTGCCCTAGGACTCAACAATCCCACTGCTGGGCATACACACTGAGGAAACCAGAATTGAAAAAGACACATATACCTCAATTTTCATTCCAGTAGTGATTACAATAGCTGGCACATGGAAGCAACCTGAGTGTCCATTGGCAGAAGAATGGATAAGAAAGTTGTTGTACATATACACAATGGAATATTTCTTAGCTATAAAAAGAAGGCATTTGAGTCAGTGCTAATGAGTTGGATGAAATTGGAGCCTATTATACAGAGTGAAGTAAGTCAGAAAGAGAAACACATACTATATATTAACGCATATATGTATATATAGAATTTAGAAACAAATAATGATGATCCTATAGCAAGGCAACAAAAGAGGTGCAGATGTAAAGAGTGGACTTTGGACTCTGTGGTTGAGAAGGTGACAGTGGGATGATTTGAGAGAATTGCATTGAAACATGTATATTGCCATATATAATATAGATGACCAGTACAAGTTTGATATATGAAGCAGGGCACTCAAAGCCCCTGCTCTGGGACAACCCAGAAACATGGGGTGGGGAGTGAGGTGTGTGTGTGGGGGTGGGGGGGGTGGTTCAGGATGATAGGACACAAGTGCACCTGTGGCTGATTCATGTCAATGAATAGCAGAAACCATCACAATATTTTAAAGTAATTATACCCCGATTAAAATAAATTAAGCAATGTTTTAAAAGGGAAAAAATACATGAAAATTACCTGTGGTGCTGGAGAAGACTCCTGAGAGTCCCTTGGACAGCACAGAGATCAAACCAGTCAATCCTAAAGGAAGTCAACCCTGAATATTCACTGCAAGCACTATTGCTGAAGGTGAGGCTCCAATATTTTGGCCAACTGATGTGAAGAACCAACTCACTGGAAAAGACCCTGATGCTGAAAACGATTGAGGGCAGGAGGAGAAGTGGGCAACAAAGGATGAGTTGGTTGGATGGCATCATCAGGTCAATGGATACGAGTTCGAGCAAACTCCGGGAGATGGTGAAGGACAGGGAAGCCTGGCGTGCTGCAGTCCATGGGATCACAAAGAGTTGGACAGGATTGAGTGACTGAACAGCAACAAATATTTCTAAAAATATAGGACAATGTATTTTAAATTGTGAATTGATATTTACATTTTTTGACTATGGAAATATTGACTGATATTTTAGTTATGGAATATTTTTCACAGAATACTGAATATGTTCATCTCTGTATTTCTAGTCTCCAGCTATAGCAGCTGTGAATCATCAGTAACAGGTTCATGATCACTTGCATGAATCATTTTTTTCTTAATTCCTAAAAATATTAGACCTTCTCTTAGGCCCTGTCTCCTACAATTTGTACTGTGTCACTGATTTTCTATAACATCACTTCCTAAACTCAAAATTTTGAATCTTTTTTTTTTTTAATTTGAATCTTTAATATTGTAAATCGGTCATTTAATTTTTCTATCTTTTCCTGAATTTATTTCAGTTACTTCTAATGCATTTTAATTCTCTTTTCTGAAACTTTCTTAAATCTTTAAAGTAAAAGTCACTCAGTCATGTCCAACTCTTTTGTGATCTCATGCACTGTAGCCTGCCAGGCTCCTCTGTTCATGGAATTCTCCAAGCAAGAACACTGGAGTTGGTAGCCATTCTGTTCTCCAGGTGATCTTCCAAACCCAGGGATCAAACCCAGGTCTCTTGCATTATAGGTAGGTTCTTAATGTTTAAGCTACCAGGGAAGCCAGTTAACTAATAAATGCTTAATTCTCTATTACTATATTTTTTGAAAATTACTCTTTCCTGTTGTGATTCTGTTTTATAACATCTTGTAATAACTGGAAATTATCTAACTCTGCATCTCTTCACATGGATCATTTCCTTCAGATTTTAAGCTCTTTTCTGCTATACTGTCTCGTTTTCCTCTTGTTTCTTTCAATTTGTGTTTGCTTTTTAAATTAATTTATTTTTTATTAAAGGATAATTGTTGTACAGAATTTTGTTGTTTTCTGTCAGACCTCAACATGAATCAGCCATTTGTATTTGTGTGTGCGTGTGTGTGTGTGTGTGTGTGTGTGTGTGTGTATCCCTTTCCTCCTGAACCTCTCTACCATCTCCTTCCCCATCCTACCCATCCAGGGTGACAGAGAGCCCCTGTTTGAGTTTCATGAGCCATACAGCAAATTCCCATTGGCCATCTATTTTACACAGGATAATATGTTTCCATATTACTCTTTCCATGCATCTCGCCCTCTCCTCCCCTCTCACCTTGTCCATAAGTCTATTTTCTATGTCTGTTTCTCCATTGCTACCCTGTGAATAAACTCTTCAGCACCATTATTCTAGATTCCATGTATATACACTAGAATATGATATTTATCTTTCTCTTTCTGACTTACTTCACTCTGTATAATAGATTCAAGGTTCATCGCCTCATTAGAGCTGACCCAAATGTATTCCTTTTTATGGCTGAGTAATATTCCATTGTGTATATGTATCACAATTTCTTTATCCATTAATCTGACAATGGACATCTAAGTTGCTTCCATGTTCTAACTATTGTAAATAATGCCTCATGAACAATGGGATACATATGTATTTTTCAAGTTTGGTCTCCTCAGGGTATATGCCTAGGAGTGAGACTGCTGGGTCATATGGTGGCTTGTTTCTAGTTTTTTAAGGAATCTCCATACCATTTTCCTTAGCGGCTGTATCAGTTTACATTCCCACCAACAGTGCAAGAGCATTCCCTTTCACCACACCCTCTCCAGCATTTATTGCTTATAGAATTTTTGATGATGGCCATTCTTACTGGTGTGAGGTGATATCTCATTGTAGTTTTGGTTTGCATTTCTCTAATAATGAGTGATGTTGAGCATCTTTTCATGGGTTTATTAGCCATCTGTATGTCTTCTTTGGAGAAATGTCTGTTTAGGTCTTTTCCCACTTTTTGATTAGGTTGTTGGTTTATCTGGTATTGAGATGTATGAGCTGCTTGTATATCTTGGAAGTTAATGCTTTGTCAGTTGTTTCATTTGCTATTGTTTTCTCCCATTCTGAGGGTTGTCTTTTCACCTTGCTTATAATCTTTTTTTCTGTGCAAAAGCTTTTCAGTTTAATTGGGTCACACTTGTTTACTTCTTTTTTTTTTTTTTTTTCCCCATTAATCTAGGAGGTGGGTCATAGAGGATCTTGCTTTGATTTATGTCAAGTGTTCTGCCTATATTTTCCTCTAAGAGTTTTATAGTTTCTGGTCTTACATTTAAGTCTTTAATCTGTTTTGAATTTATCTTTGTGTATGGTTTTAGAAAGTGTTCTAATTTCATTCTTTTACATGTAGCTGTCCGGTTTTCCCAGCACTGTTTATTGAAGAGGCTGTCTTTGCGTCATTGTATATTCTTGCCTCCTTTGTCAACAATAAGGTACCCATAGGTGCATGGGTTTATTTATGGATTTTCTATCTTGTTCCATTGGTCTATATTTCTGTTTTTGTGCCAGTACCATACTGTCTTATGACTGTAGCTTTGCAGTTTAACCTGAAGTCAAGAATATTGATTCCACCAGCTCCATCCTTCTTTCTCAAGAGTGTCTTGGCTACTGGGAGTCTTTTGTGTTTCCATATGAATTTTGGAATTTTTTTGTTCTAATTCTGTGAAAAATGTCTTTAGTAATTGGATGTGGATCACATTGAATCTGTAGATCACATTTGGCAGTATAGTCATTTTCATTATGTTAATTATTCCTACCTATGAACATGGAATATCTATCTGTTCATATCATCTTTGATTTCTTTCATTAGTGTCTCATAATTTTCCATGTACACTTCTTTTGTCTCCTTAGGTAAGTTTATTCTGAGATATTTTATCTTTTTGTTGCAATCGTGAATGGGATTGATTCCTTAATTTCTCTTTCTGATTTTTCATTCTTAGCATATAGAAATGCAAGTGATTTCTGTATACTGATTTTTGTATCCTGCAATTTTGTTAAATTCACTGATTAGCTCTAGAATTTCCTGATACTATCTTTAGGATTTCCTATGTACAGTATCATGTCATCTCCAAACAATGAGAGCCTTACTTCTTCTTTTCCAATCTGGATTCCTTTTATTTCTTTTCCTTCTTTGATTGCTGTAGCTAGGACTTCCAGAATTATGTTGAAAAATAGTGGTAAAAGTGGATACCTTTGTCTTCTTCCTAATCTTAGGGGAAATGCTTTCAGTTTTTCACCATTGAGAATAATGTTTGCTGTAGGCTTATTATATATGGCCTTTACTATGTTGAGGTAGGTTCCTTCTATGCCCATTTTTTGAAGTTTTAATCATAAATGGGTGCTGAATTTTATAAAAGGCTTTTCCTATATCTGTTGAGATTATCATATGATTTTCATCTTCAGTTTGTTAATATGATGCCTTACATTGATAGTTTGCTTATATTGAAAAATCCTAGCATCC
Organism: Capra hircus; assembly: GCF_001704415.2. Taxonomy (NCBI): domain Eukaryota; kingdom Metazoa; phylum Chordata; class Mammalia; order Artiodactyla; family Bovidae; genus Capra; species Capra hircus. The sequence goes on from NC_030813.1 coordinate 76,655,988, forward strand.
CTGAGATAAACCAAAAGTGATCATGGTATGAATTTGGTAATAAGGAGTTCATGATTTGAGCCACAGTCAACTCCTGCTCTTGTTTTTGTTGACTGTATAGACCTTCTCCATCTTTGGCTGTGGCTCAGACCATGAAATCCATATTACCAAATTCAGACTTAAATTGAAGAAAGTAGGGAAAACTGCTAGACCATTCAGGTATGACCTAAATCAAATCCCTGATGATTATACAGAGGAAGTGAGAAATAGATTTAAGGGCCTAGATCTGATAGATAGAGTGCCTGATGAACTATGGAATGAGGTTCGTGACATTGTACAGGAGACAGGGATCAAGACCATCCCCATGGAAAAGAAATGCAAACAAGCAAAATGGCTGTCTGGGGAGGCCTTACAAATGGCTGTGAAAAGAAGAGAGGCAAAAAGCAAAGGAGAAAAGGAAAGATATAAGCATCTGAATGCAGAATTCCAAAGAATAGCAAGACGAGATAAGAAAGCCTTCTTCAGTGATCAATGCAAAGAAGTAGAGGAAAACAATAGAATGGGAAAGACTAGAGATCATTTCAAGAAAATTAGAGATACCAAAGGAATATTTCATGCAAAGATGGGCTCGGTAAAGGACAGAAATGGTATGGACCTAACAGAAGCAGAAGATGTTAAGAAGAGGTGGCAAGAATACATGGAAGAACTGTACAAAAAAGATCTCCACGACCCAGATAATCATGATGATGTGATCACTAATCTAGAGCCAGACATCTTGGAATGTGAAATCAAGTGAGCCTTAGAAAGCATCACTACGAACAAAGCTAGTGGAGGTGATGGAATTCCAGTTGAGCTGTTTCAAATCCTGAAAGAGGATGCTGTGAAAGTGCTCCACTCAATATGCCAGCAAATTTGAAAAACTCAGCAGTGGCCACAGGAGTGGAAATGGTCAGTTTTCATTCCAATCCCAAAGAAAGGCAATGCCAAAGAATGCTAAAACTACTGCACAATTGCACTCATCTCACATACTAGTAAAGTAATGGTCAAAATTCTCCAAGCCAGGCTTCAGCAATACATGAACCGTGAACTCCCTGATGTTCAAGCTGGTTTTAGAAAAGGCAGAGGAACCAGAGATCAAATTGCCAACATCAGCTGGATCACGGAAAAAGCAAGAGAGTTCCAGAAAAACATCTATTTCTGCTTTATTGACTATGCCAAAGCCTTTGACTGTGTGGGTCATAATCAATTGTGGAAAATTCTGAAAGAGATGGGAATATCAGACCACCTAACCTGCCTCTTGAGAAATCTGTATGCAGGTCAGGAAGCAAGAGTTAGAACTGGACTTGGAACAACAGACTGGGTCCAAATAGGAAAAGGAGTACGTCAAGGCTGTATATTGTCACCCTGCTTATTTAACTTCTATGCAGAGTACATCATGAGAAACGCTGGACTGGAAGAAACACAAGCTGGAATCAAGATTGCCAGGAGAGATATCAATAACCTCAGATATGCAGATAAGACCACCCTTATGGCAGAAAGTGAAGGGGAACTAAAAAGCCTCTGGATTAAAGTGAAACAGGAGAGCAAAAAAGTTGCTTTAATGCTCAACATTCAGAAAACAAAGATCATGGCATCTGGTCCCATCACTTTATGGGAAACAGACGGGGAAACAGTGGAAACAGTGTCAGACTTTATTTTTGGGGCTCCAAAATCACTGCAGATTGTGATTGCAGCCATGAAATTAAAAGATTCTTACTCCTTGGAAGAAAAGTTATGACCAACCTAGATAATATATTCGAAAGCAGAGACATTACTTTGCCGACTAAGGTCCGTCTAGTCAAGGCTATGATTTTTCCAGTGGTCATGTATGGATGTGAGAGTTGGACTGTGAAGAAACCTGAGCACCAAAGAATTGATGCTTTTGAAGTGTGGTGTTGGAGAAGACTCTTGAGAGTCCCTTGGACTGCAGGGAGATCCAACCAGTCCATTCTGAAGGAAATCAGCCCTGGGATTTCTTTGGAAGGATTGATGCTAAAGCTGAAACTCCAATACTTTGGCCACCTCATGTGAAGAGTTGACTCATTGGAAAAGATTCTGATGCTGGGACGGTTTGGGGGCAAGAGGAGAAGGGGACCACAGAGGATGAGATGGCTGGATGGCATCACCGACTCGATGGACATGAGTCTGAGTGAACTCCGGGAGATGGTGATGAACAGGGAGGCCTGGCGTGCTGGGATTCATGGGGTTGCAAAGCTTCGGACACAACAGAGTGACTGAACTGAACTGAATTGATCATTGTATACGAGTTTTTAATGAATTCTGAATTCCATTTGCTAAAATTTTGGTGAGGATTTTTGCATCTATGTTCATCAGTGATATTGGCCTCTAGTTTTCTTTTTTGTATGGTCTTTGTCTGGTTTTGGTATCTGGGTGTTGGTGGCCTCATAGGATGAGTTTGAAAGCGTTCCTTACTCTGCAATTTTTTGAAAGAGTTTTAGAAGGATAAGCATTAATTCTTCTCTAAATGTTTCACAGAATTCTCCTGTGAAGCCATCTGGTCCGAGGTTTTTGTTTTGGGAGAGATTTTTGATCACAGCTTCAATTTCAGTGCTTGTAATTGGGTTGTTCATAATTTGTATTTTTTCGTGTTTTAGTCTTGAAAGATTGAAATTTTCTAAAAATCTGTCCATTTCTTCCAAGTTATCCATTGTTTTGCCATGTAGCTATTCATAACAGTCTCATAATCTTTTGTATTCCTGCTTTGTCTGTTATTACCTCTCCTTTTTCATTTCTAATTATATTATTTGATTCTTCTCTTTTTTTCCTTGACTAGTCTGGCTAAAGGTTTGTCAATTTTGTCTATCATCTCAAAGAACCAGTTTTTAGTTTTAGTTATTGTTACTATTGTTTCTTTCATTTCTTTTTCATTTTTTTCTGCTCAGATCTTTATTATTTCTTTCCTTCTATTAATTTGGAGATTTTTTTGTTGTTCTTCTTATTGTTATTATTCCAATTGTTTCAGGGGTAGTTAGGTTGTCTATTTGATGACTTTTTTTTTGTTTGTTTCTTGAGGTTAGGATTGTATTGCTATAAACTTCCCTCTTAGAACTGCTTTGGCTGCATCCCATAGGTTTTGAGTTGTCGTGTTTTCATTGTCATTTTTTCTAGAAAATTTTATTTCCCTTTTTATTTCTTCAGTTACCTGTTGGTTATTTAGAAACATATTGTTTAATCTCCATGTGCTTATGTTTCTTACAGTTTTTTTTCTTGTGATTGATATCTAGTCTCATAACGTTTAGGTCAGAGAAGATGACTGATAAGATTTTAATTTTGTTAAATTACTGAGGTGTGATTTGTGACCCAAGATGTCATCTCTCCTGGAGAATGCTCCATGTGCACTTGAGAAGAAGGTGTATTCCTCTGCATTTGGGTAGAATGTCCTGAAGATATCAATGAGATCCATCTCATCTAATGTATCATTTAAGACTTATGTTTCCTTATTAATGTTGTATTTTGGTGATCCACTGGTTTGAGTGGAGTGTTAAAGTCTCCAAATATTATTGTGTTACTGAGGTGCTCCTATGTTGGGTGCATAGATATCATCCTTTTTTTCTCTCTCTCTCTCTCTCTTTATTTTTTATTTATTTATTTTTTACATTACAATACTGTATTGGTTTTGCCATATATTGACATGAATCTGCCACAGGTATACATGAGTTCTCAATTCTGAACACCCTCCCACCACCCTCCCCATATCATCTCTCTGGGTCATCCCAGTGCACCAGCCCAAACATCCTTGTATCCTGTATCAAATCTAGACTGGCGATTTTTTTCTTACATGATAGTATACATGTTTCAATGCCATTCTCCCAAATCATCCCACCCTCTCCCTCTCCTACAGAGTCCAAAAGTCTGTTCTTTACATCTGTGTCTCTTTTGCTATCTCCCATACAGGGTTATCATTACCATCTTTCTAAATTCCATATATATGTGTTAGTATACTGTATTGGTGTTTTTCTTTCTGGCTTACTTCACTCGGTATAATCGGTTCCAGTTTCATCCACCTAATTCAACTGATTTAAATGTATTCTTTTTAATGGCTGAGTAATTCTCCATTGTGTATAATGTACCACAGCTTTCTTATCCATTCATCTGCTGATGGACATCTAGGTTGCTTCCATGTCCTGACTATTGTAAACTGCTGTGATGAACATTGGGCTACACGTGTCTCTTTCAATTCTGGTTTCCTCAGAGTGTATGCCCAGCAATGGGATTGCTGAGTCATAAGGCAGTTCTATTTGCAGTTTTGTAAGGAATCTCCACACTGTTCTCCATAGTGGCTGTACTAGTTTGCATTCCCACCAGCAGTGTAAGAGGGTTCCCTTTTCTCCACACCCTCTCCAGCATTTATTGCTTGTAGACTTTTGGATCGCAGCCATTCTGACTGGTGTGAAATGGTACCTCATTGTGGTCTTGATTTGCATTTCTCTGATGAGTTATGTTGAGGATCTTTTCTTGTGTTTGTTAGCCATCCGTATGTCTTCTTTGGAGATATCTTCCTTATGGAGTGATCCCTTGATCATTATGTAGTGGCCTTCTTTATCTCTTTTAATCTTCTTTATTTTAAGATCTATTTTGTGTAATATGAGGATTGCTACTCCAGTTTTCTTTTGCTTCCCATTTACATGGAATATATTTTTCCATCCTCTTCCCCTCAGTCTATATGTATCTTTAGGTCTGAAGAGGGTTTCTTTTAGACAGCATATATATGGGTCTTGCTTTTGTATCCATTCACCAAGTTTGTGTCTTTTGTTTGGAGCACTTAATCCATTTACATTTAAAGTAAATATTGATATATATGTTTCTATTGCCATTTTCTTAATTGTTTGGGGTTGATTTTGTAGATCGCTTTGCCTCTTTTGTATTTTTTGACTATATAAGTCCCTTTAGCATCTGTTGTAATGCTAGTCTGGTGGTACTGAATTCTCTTGACTTTTGCTTGTCTGAAAAATTTTTATTTCTCCAGCAATTTGAATGAGATCCTTGCCAGGTACAGTAATCTAGCTTGTAGATTTTTCCCCTTCAGTACTTCAAATATACTCTGCCATTCCCTTCTGGCCTGCAGAGCTGCTGCTGAAAGATCAGCTGTTAAACATATGCGTTTCTATTGTATGTTCCTTGTTGCTTTTCCCTTGCTGCTTTTAATAGTCTTTTTTTGTGTTTAGTCTTTTTTAGTTTGATTAGAATGTGTCTTGGTGTCTTTCTCCTTGGGTTTAACCTGTATGGGATTCTTGGTACCTCTTCGGGTTAATTGACTATTTCCTTTTCCATGTTGGGGAAATTTCCAACTATAATTTCTTTTAAAATTTTCTCATGCCATTTCTTTTTTCTCTTCTTCTTCTGGGACCCCTATAATTTGAATGTTGGTGTATTTGATATTGTCTCAGAGGTCTCTGAGACTATCCTAAGTTCTTTGCATTCTTTTTACTGTATTCTGCTCTTCAGAGGTTATTTCCACCATTTTATCTTCCAGCTCACTGATTTTTTTCTTCAGCTTCATAGATTCTGCTATTGATTCCTTACCGAGTATTTTTAATTTCAGTTATTGTGTTGTTTGTCTCTGTATGTTTATTCTTTAATCCTTCTAGGTTTGTTAAATGATTCCTGCATTATTTCCATTTTGTTTTCCAGGTTTTTGATAATCTTTACTATCATTATTCTGAATTCTTTTTCAGATAGTTTGCCTATTTCATCTTGATTCATTTGGACTTCTATGTTTCTAAATTGTTCCTTCATTTGTGTAATATTTCTCTGAATTTTCTTTTTTTTTTTAACTTATTGTATTTGAGGTCTCCTTTCCCAGGGTTCAAGGTTGAATCTATTTTCCTGTTGGTTTCTGCCCTCCTAATGTTGGTCCAGTGGTTTGTATAGCATGAGACTTGTGCTGAGTTTTTGTTTGTTTGTTTGTTTGATTGATTGATTTTCCTCATGAGCAAGGCTGAGTGAGATGGTAATCCTGTCTGCTGATGATTGGGTTTGTATTTTTATTTTGTTTATTGTTTAGAAGAGGTGTCCAGCACAGAGTGCTACTGGTGGTTGGATGATTCTGGATGTTGTATTCAAGTGGTTTCCTTTGTGTGAGTTCTCACTATTTTATACTCCCTAGGGTTAGTTCTCTGGTATTCTAGAGTTTTGGAAACAGTGCTCACACTCCAAAGGCTCAGGGTTTGGTCTCTGGTATGAATGAAGATTCCATAAGTGGTTTGTTATGGCATTAATTGAGCTTAAAACAAATATCCAAAAGCAAGAAGCCAAAGATGAACCCCAGACAAATTGTGGTTATAAAATCAGGCAACTAATAATTAAAATCATTGAATATACACCCATAAGTGAAGTCAGAACAGTACAGCTTAAATAAAGTACAATAGATTGACCTGGAAACAGAGAAAATACAAAAGTATACTTACCAGTTAAGAACAAAACTAACTGAAACACAACCTGGAAATGAAAACTGAAGCAAAGTGCCAAGTGGGAAATAAAGCAATGGGAACAAAACTAGCAAATATGTTGAGAGGAAAGGAAAGTTAAAAAAGAAAGAATAGACATGCAAAGTTAAATAGAGGTAGATAAAGTAGATTTATATATGTTAAAGATTACTGCAAGGGGAAAAAAACCAGTAAGAAAAGCAAACAAAGGAATAAATGTAGACAAAATAAGCATAGGTTTAAAAAATTAAAAATCAGGAAAAAGAAAAAAAGGAAAACTCCAAAGAACCTCAAAAGCCCAACATATAGGCAGAGCTTTATAACAACAATAAAAAAATGTGAGCAAAAACAAACAAACAAAATAAAAGCTGAAATGCTTAATTAGATTTCATAGTGCCAATAAAATTGACAACTACAATAGAGGTTGGAAAAATCAGGAAAAAAAAAATCCAAAGAAATAAACAGAAGTCAAAACTTAGGAATGATAAATATTTTTCTTGAGTCACTGCTGTCAGAGTCCTTTCCTTCACTAGGAGTCATAGTCCACATCACCTCCCTAGGATGCCTTCCAATGTTGTGCTGATCTCTGGACCTGTTGTGGGGGCAGCTCAGATTCTAACTGTGTGTTCTTGCCTCCAATGTCCACAGCTATCAGAATGAGTGCGTTTTTTGTTTCTTTATTGTTGTTGGTGGTGGTTTTTTGTTTTGTTGTTGTTGTTGTTGTTGTTTGGGTGAGAGCTCTCAATAGCTTGTTATGTATTCCATAGTCATAGAGTCTGCCTAGTTGATCAGCTGATGAGAAGGTTTTGAGTCTTCTTCCTCAGCCAGACTGACCCTGGCTATCAAATGTGGTTTTATTTCCACCTCTGCTTGTGGGTTGTCCACTGAAGTTTGCTCCTGAGACTGCCCTGGAGGACTTGGGTTTGCCCCTGTGAGGTCCAGGTGTGGAGGTGGTGCAGCTGCTTGGGTCACAGGGTTTCTTGCAGCACCAGATTCTCATGGGAGTTGACAGCTATGACAGCAGGAAATATAGAACTTTAGAAGGGTATGGCACAGCTGCTGCTCCTTACCTTGGATGATGGGTATCTCCCAAGTAAGATGGTAGGTGTTGCAAGGGAGCATCAGAGGGCAGACACACTGAAACCATACTCACAGAAAACTAGTCAATCTAATCACACTAGGACCACAGCCTTGTGTAACTCAATGAAACCAACTCATGCTTGAGGGGCAACCAAGACGGGTGGGTCATGGTGGAGAGGTCTGACAGAATGTGGTCCACTAGAGAAGGGAATGGCAAGCCACTTCAGTATTCTTGCCTTGAGAACCCCATGAACAGTATGAAAAGGCAAAATGATAGGATACCAAAATAGGAACTCCCCAGGTCAGTAAGTGCCCAATATGCTACTGGAGATCAGTGGAGAAATAACTCCAGAAGGAATGAAGGGATGGAGCCAAAGCAAAACCAATAACCAGTTGTGGGTGTGACTGGTGATAGAAGCAAGATCCGAAGCTGTAAAGAGCAATATTGCATAGGAACCTGGAATGTCAGGTCCATGAATAAAGGCAAATTGGAAGTGGTCAAACAAGAGATGGCAAGGGTGAACGTTGACATTCTAGGAATCAGCAAACTAAAATAGACTGGAATGGGTGAATTTAACTCAGATGACCATTATATCTACTAGTGTGGGCGGGAATCCCTCAGAAGAAATGGAGTAGCCATCATGGTCAACAAAAAAGTCCAAAATGCAGTACTTGGATGCAATCTCACAAACAACAGAATGATCTCTGTTCATCTCCAAGGCAAATCATTCAATATCACAGTTATCCAAGTCTATGCCCCAACCAGTAACGCTGAAGAAACTGAAGTTGAACAGTTTTATGAAGACCTACAAGACCTTTTAGAACTAACACGCAAAAAAGATGTCCTTTTCATTATAGGGGACTGGAATGCAAAAGTAGGAAGTCAAGAAACACCTGGAGTAACAGGCAAATTTGGCCGTGGAATGCAGAATGAAGCAGGGCAAAGAGTAGTAGAGTTTTGCCAAGAAAATGCGCTGGTCATAGCAAACACCCTCTTCCAACAACACAAGAGAAGACTCTCCACATGGACATCACCAGACGGTCAACACCGAAATCAGATTGATTATATTCTTTGCAGCCAAAGATGGAGAAGCTCTACAGTCAACAAAAACAAGACCAGGAGCTGACTGTGGCTCAGATCATGAACTCCTTATTACCAAATTCAGACTCAAATTGAAGAAAGTAAGGAAAACCACTAGACCATTCAGGTATGACCTAAATCAAATCCCTTATGATTATACAGTGGAAGTGAGAAATAGATTTAAGGGCCTAGATCTGATAGATAGAGTGCCTGATGAACTATGGAATGAGGTTCATGACATTGTACAGGAGACAGGGATCAAGACCATCCCCATGGAAAAGAAATGCAAAAAAGCAAAATGGCTGTCTGGGGAGACCTTACAAATAGCTGTGAAAAGAAGAGAGGCGAAAAGCAAAAGAGAAAAGGAAAGATATAAGCATCTGAATACAGAGTTCCAAGGAATAGCAAGAAGAGATAAGAAAGCCTTCTTCAGCGATCAATGCAAAGAAATAGAGGAAAACAATAGAATGGGAAAGACTAGAGATTTATTCAAGAAAATTAGAGATATCAAGGGAAAATTTCATGCAAAGGTGGGCTCGATAAAGGACAGAAATGGTATGGACCTAACAGGAAGTAGAAGATATTAAGAAGAGGTGGCAAGAATACACAGAAGAACTGTACAAAAAAGATCTTCAAGACCCAGATAATCATGATGATGTGATCACTAATCTAGAGCCAGACATCTTGGAATGTGAAGTCAAGTGGGCCTTAGAAAGCATCACTATGAACAAAGCTAGTGGAGGTGATGGAATTCCAGTTGAGCTGTTTCAAATCCTGAAAGAGCATGCTGTGAAAGTGTTCCACTCAATATGCCAGCAAATTTAGAAACCTCAGCAGTGGCCACAGGAGTGGAAATGGTCAGTTTTCATTCCAATCCCAAAGAAAGGCAATGCCAAAGAATGCTAAAACTACTGCACAATTGCACTCATCTTAAATGCTAGTAAAGTAATGGTCAAAATTCTCCAAGCCAGGCTTCAGCAATACATGAACCGTGAACTCCCTGATGTTCAAGCTGGTTTTAGAAAAGGCAGGGGAATCAGAGATCAAATTGCCAACATCCGCTGGATCATCGAAAAAGCAAGAGAGTTCCAGAAAAACATCTATTTCTGCTTTATTGACTATGCCAAAGCCTTGACTGTGTGGATCATAATAAACTGTGGAAAATTCTGAAAGAGATGGGAATATCAGACCACCTGACCTGCCTCTTGAGAAATCCTTATCCAGATCAGGAAGCAACAGTTAGAACTGGACATGGAACAACAGACTGATTCCAAATAGGAAAAGGAGTGTGTCAAGGCTGTATATTGTCACCCTGCTTATTTAACTTATATGCAGAGTACATCATGAGAAACACTGGACTGGAAGAAACACAAGCTGGAATCAAGATTGCCAGGAGAGATATCAATAACCTCAGATATGCAGATAACACCACCCTTATGGCAGAAAGTGAAGAGGAACTAAAAAGCCTCTTGATAAAATTGAAAGAAGAGAGTGAAAAAGTTGGCTTAAATGTCAACATTCAGAAAACGAAGATCATGGCATCTGGTCCCATCACTTCATGGGAAATAGATGAGGAAACAGTGGAAACAGTGGCAGACTTTATCTTTTTGGGCTTCAAAATCACTGCAAATTTTGACTGCAGCCATGAAATTAAAAGACACTTACTCCTTGGAAGAAAATTTATGACCAACTTAGATTGCATATTCAAAAGCTTTGAATTACTTTGCCGATTAAGGTCCGTCTAGTCAAAGGTATGGTTTTTCCAGTGGTCATGTATGGATGTGCGAGTTGGACTATGAAGAAGGCTGAGTCCCAAAGAATTGATGTTTTTGAATTGTGGTGTTGGAGAAGACTCTTGAGAGTTGTTTGGACTGCAAGGAGATCCAACCAGTCCATTCTGAAGGAGATCAGCCCTGGGATTTCTTTGGAAGGAATGATGCTAAACCTGAAGCTCCAGTACTTTTGTCACCTCATGCGAAGAATTGACTCATTGGAAAAGACTCTGATGCTGGGAGGGATTGGGGTCAGGAAGAGAAGGGGACGACAGAGGATGAGATGGCTGGATGGCATCATGGACTCGATGGACGTGAGTCTGAGTGAACTCCGGGTATTGGTGATGGACAGGGAGGCCTGGCGTGCTGGGATTCATGGTGTCACAAAGAGTCAGACATAACTGAGTGACTGAACTGAACTGAACAGAAGGGTATGGCAACCAGTATTGACCAATACACTCCAGTACTCTTGCCTGGAGAACCCCCCTGATAGAGAAGCCTGGCACACCACAGTCTACAAGGCCACGAAGTGTTGAACATGACCGAAGTAACCCTTTGTGCATAGACACAAGGCCTTGTTTTGCCTATGGCAGCTCTGCCGCAGTGAGAGTAGAGCATGAAAGTGGTGCAGCTTCTTGGCTTACAGCGACCCTGTTAGCACCAAGTGTGCAGTTGTATGGACTGCCTGTGCTACAGGAGTTATGGCCCTATCAGTCTTTTTTTGGCCCTCTTATAGCTGGTAATCAGAAGGCCTCTTTGGCCAGTCTTATCCATAGCTCTGCCCCTTCAGGCATTTAGAAGGCTCCTTTACCTGGGGTCCTTCTCTGTTGTTCATTGCATCAGGCACATAGCAGGGCCCCCCTTGCTGGGGTCCTACTCTGTATTGGCACATCAGTCACTTAAAAGAGCACCCAGGGTGGGATCCTACTCTGTAGTTCAGTGCTTCAGGCACTCTCTGAGCCAGCCTCTCTATTGTTCAGCTGCTAATGTTAGCTTGGTGGGAGAGAGAGGCAATGGTGATAGTTCCACCCGCTATGCATGACTCAGCAGTATCACCTTGGTTCCATGGCTACCTGGCTTTCCTCCACTGGCATTTTCTACCACAATCTCCTCCCTCACATTCCTTCAATCCGTCTCTCTTCAGTCAACAACAGCCCTCACCCTGGGATTGCTCCACAATTCCTAAACTCCATCTCCCAGCTGCTGTGCCTTCCAGGGGACCTGTGTCCCTGTCCAGAGTATGTATGGCTGTGACACGGACTATCTGATTCTCATTCCATTTAAGCTGCCACAGATCGACTGTTTCACTTTCAGCCTTAAATGTTTCTCCTCTGAGTCAGACAATTGCCCCACTGTGGGGAACAGTTCCCCCACCCACCAAGGGAAGGTCCAATCTTACTAACACTCTTGTTTTTCCCCCCACTTCCTTCATCCTACGGAGTTTTGTGTTGTTCTATGTATTTTTTTTTCTTTTTTTCCGCTTGTCAGGTACTCCTATCTGCTCTCAGCTGGTGTTCTGCATGCACTTCTGTTTCTGAAGTTGATTTCCTGATGTATCCATGGAGAGAGATGTACTCCACATCCACCTACTCTTCTGCCACTTTTAAATCACCCTGTGTGTTTGTTTTCAAATAAATCATGTCTTGGAATACATTAAAAATTCTTACAGATCAGTAAGAGAAGTACCAATTTAAAAAATGGATTAAATAATTGAACAAGAACTTCATAAAAGAGTCTATCTAAATAGCTGATATTCAGTGAAAGTGAAAGTCACTTAGTTGTGTCCAACTCTGTGACCCCATGGAATTACCTAGGCCAGAACACTAGAGTGGGTAATCTATCCCTTCTCCAGGGGATCTTTCTGACCCAGGAATAGAACCAGGGTCTCCTGCATTGCAGGCAGATAATTTACCAATTGAGCTACTAATGTCATCTATCATGAGGAAAATGGAAAATAAAACGTCAGTGTGATACTCCTATGCATGAATGCATGCTAAGTTGCTTCAGTAGTGTCTGACTCTTTGCAACCCCATGAACTATATAGCTCTCCAGGCTCCTCTGCCTGTGGGATTCTCCAAGCATGAATACTGCAGTGGGTTGCCATTCCTATCTCTAGGGGATCTTCCTGACCCAGGAATTGAACCCACGTTTCTTGAGTCTCCTGCATTAGCTGGTGAGCTATTTACCACTAGCACCACCTGAGAAGGTGATACTCTCATACATACCTCCAATTGACTGATAATAAGATTTAACAAGAATGTGGAACAATGCAAAGTTGCAATAGAATAAATCCTGTTTCAGGCAACCATGTCACACTTAACTAAAGCTTACTAGATCCTTTTTAAAAACCATGATCTTTATTGTCTATTTTATGTTGCAGGGATGATGATGATCAAGGTTCAACTGCTATTAAATATCTGCCACTTATCTTCTGTATTTTTATGTATTTTTACTTTATATATTTTATATCATCCAGTACACTGGATACTGTAATATCTTCAGTATGTGTTATGCCCAAGTTGCAAAATCTCCCAATGACCACCAGGGAGCCGATATCTGATGCAAAAGCAAGAGTTTTTATTACCAAGCTCTAGCTGGGGCTCCCACTGTTACCGATGCAGCAGCTAAGGAGAGGAGCCTTGAACTCTGGGTTACATTGCTTATATAGGGTATTCTCATGAGAAAAATTTGAAAAACGGGAGTTTCCGGGTTGGGAGCCATCTAATTGGTTACCTTCTGTGGAAGGGTTAGGTGTTGGGTTCTGATTGGTTTTCATTTCCTAGGCTTAATTTGAAAGTCCTGAACGTAAAGTCAGGAGGTCCTGATCTGGGATCTGATTGGCTCACAGGTGGTGGGGTGAGGGCAGGGGATTTCCAAAGACTCTTTCCTGAGAATTTTTACAAAATGGAGTCCTCTTTAACAAAAATGGGGTGGCTTAGGCTCTTCATATGTACTATTCCATTTATTACTGTAATATAACCCTTTTCTTATTGCCTATTTCTTACCTTCTAAAAACACTGGATCAGATACTAATGTTGACCCTATTGCTTTGGGCATGGATATTTTCCTTCTAATTGACATTATACAACTTTCTGTTTTCATTTATCTTAGGTGTTTCTCATTTTAGCCTGAATAGTCTTTTCTTTCAACTCCTTTAAGTACTCAATTCACTATCAGTTTAAATATCCATTTACTTACCTACTCACAAACACAGAAACAAACACAACACTGCTCTTAAGTCAGAGTTAAGACTTCAGAAAGATGTTTATACATCATCTCTTAAGTAGAGATCCAATTCCTGTCTTTTTTTTCTCTCTCTCCCCCATTTTTTTTTAACAATTAGAGGCATTCATAGCTGAACAAAGTGCCTTATAGCATAGAAACTAAGGAATATTCTTCCCTATCTGTGAATCAAAAAAATAAATGCAACTTCAGTAGGGACTTCATATCCGAAATTTCAGTGAACTTACCCTATCCCCACTCACCATGATCAGAAAAATACCCAGAGAGAGCAAACTTGAGCAGACAGTCACAGATGAGAGACAAAATGTGCAGCATGCCTGAGGGGAGATTCCAGCATATTATTGAAACAAAAGAGTTTGGATGTAGAAGCAGGGGAGAAACTGACTAGAGTTGATCCTGACCCTAAGGTGAAATGTCAAAGGGCTTAAATGTTTGGCAGTGGTGGTGGTGACCTTTCCCAAGGGGAAGTGGAAAGCAGAGACCTTTCCCAGAGAGGAAATGAAAGTCAAAGTGATGAGTCACCCTATCTATCCCAGTTGTACATGTTGTGGCTGGAGAAATCTGTTTCTCCCCAGGACCACTCTGATTTCTGAGGAACAACTTCTACCACTAGAGGTAGGGGTTCAGTTCAGTTCAGTAACTCAGTCGTGTCCGACTCTTTGTGACCCCATGAATCGCAGCACGCCAGGCCTCCCTGTCCATCAGCAACTCCCGGAGTTCACTCAGACTCACATCCATCAAGTCAATGATGCCATCCAGCCATCTCATCCTCTGTCGTCCCCTTCTCCTCCTGCCCCCAACCCCTCCCAGCATCAGAGTTTTTTCCAATGAGTCAACTCTTCTTATGAGGTGGCCAAAGTACTGGAGTTTCAGCTTTATCATCATTCCTTCCAAAGAAATCCCAGGGCTGATTTCCTTCAGAATGGATTGGTTGGATCTCCTTTCAATCCAAGGGACTCTCAAGAGTCTTCTCCAAGGTAGAGGCAGGAGGTAAGAAAAGAAAAAGGAGGAGGCAGAGAAGAATATCAAAGGGCACTAAAGAATCTTGGTTCCTACTGTCTACTTCAGGACTTAAAGGAAGTCAACTCACAGATCTCTATTGTTGCTCAGTTATGTCCAACGCTTTGCAACTCCATGGACTGTAGCCCACCAGGCTCCTCTGTCCATGGAATTCTCCATGCAATAATACTAGAGTGGGTTGCCACACCCTTCTACAGTCACAGACCTCTAGGAGTACCCCATTAGAGGATCTCCCCACTGGATCGCTGAGCTCCCCCTAAACCTTGATTGCTAAACCCACAACTCCCTTCACTCTGCTGGAAATTAAAGCTCTATTACAACCAAAGCTAAAACTTCATATTCGTTAGAATAGCTGTCATCAAGAAGACAAGATATAACAAGTGTTGGTGAGGATGTGAAGAGAAGGGAGCTTTGTGCACTGTTGCTGGGAATGGAAACTTTTTCAATATTATAAAAAAGCAATTTAGAGGTCTCTCAAAAGACCTTTAAAAAGAACTATCATATGATCCAGCAATTCCACTTCTAGGTATTTATCCAAAGGAAACAAAACATTAATACAAAAGTTATAAGCACACATATATTCACTGTATATAAACCAAGTAAAGGCCCACACTCTATTCTTAGATATTCTGATTCAGTTGTCCTAAAGTCATGTCTGACTCTCAATAATTTTTGTTTTAATTTTCTCAGGTAATTCTAATGTACAGCCTGATCTGTGAATCACTGATTAGCTCCTGCTCTGCCTTTCTTTCTCTGGAGGTGAGTGGTATCCCAGTTAAGAAAAAAGTTTCATTTAGAAAGAAAAAAAGTTAGATTTAGAAAAATAATTTCATACAAGATATTGAACATGTGATTTAATCTTTCTTGTACTCATATTTCATCTATAAAACCTGGAGTATAATGAATGCCTCCCTCACACTACTCTTTGAAAGAATACATGTGATAATGTATAAGAGGTGGGGTTTTTGTTACAATAGCTACACCCTAACCATATTTTATTCATTAATTCATCTTTTTTTATTAATTCAATAAGCCTTTAGTATATACCAGATGTTGGTGATTAATTAGAAAACAAAAATAAATTTAAATGTTTTCCTAGAGCTTAGATTCTGAGGGTAGAAAAACAATAAGTAAATAGATGGATAGATAACTTAATGTCAGGTTGCATTGTGACATTATGAAACACAAATAATGGAAATAAAAATTAAGAGGACATACAGTTTAAACTTGGATAATCAAAGAACCCTTGAAAAGGTCATATTTGTGGTAGTTCAGGTAGTAAAAAATCTGCCTGCAACCCAGGAGATCTGGGTTCAATCTCTGGGTCTGAAAGACCCCCTGGAGAAGGAAATGGCAATCCATTCCAGTATTCTTACCTGGAGAATTCCATGGATAGAGGAGCCGGGCAGGTTACAGCCCATGGGGTAGCAAAGAGGTGGCCACTGCTGGGTGACTTCCACTCACTCATTTGTATGAAGACCTCAATGAAAGGATGAAATATACCATAGAATATCCAAAGAGAATATTCCATTCAGACGTAACAATAAAAAATACCTGAGGTGAGTGCTATTGCTCTTTTTTTTGGTGGGGGGGGGGGGAGTGGCAGGGGGTGTTGGCTGGCTTTTGGCTTTGATTTTGCTTGAATTGTTTTTTTTAGAGATTAGATAGTAAGCCAGATGCCTAACTATGTAATCTTATACGTACAAGGCATGCTACTTTTTATTTTAATGTTGGAAAAAAATCATTTTAGATCTTTAAAAATTAGAATGATATAAACCAACTTTATTTTAAAGGAGCCCAGAAAGTGCTGTATTTTCCTATGGATAAATACTTTTGTATTCAAGACTGAATTCTTTGCATCTAGGTAGGAGTAATGTTCATTGACTGTTCATTTGACTAAAGGGATATTGGTGTAGGTGTTGAGAAATGGTAATTTCAGAGATACGTTTTGAAATCATAATCAGTTTGTTTTGTTGATAGATAAGAGGTAGGCTTGAAAAAAATGTGACAAATCCAGTATAACTCCAAGCTTTATAATACACCAAGGAGTGGATTTTATTTACATACTTTTTCTTTTAACTTGAAACATGTATAATATTGTATATGAAACGAATTGCCAGTCCAGGTTCAATGCATGATACTGGATGCTTGGGGCTGGTGCACTGAAACGACCCAGAGGGATGGTACGGGGAGGGAGGAAAGAGGGGGGTTCAGGATGGGGAACACGTGTATACCTGTGGTAGATTCATGTTGATGTATGGCAAAACCAATACAATATTGTAAAGTAATTAGCCTCCAATTAAAAAAAATAAATTTTAAAAAATAATAAATAAAAAAATAAAATAAAATAGCCCTTCAAATTCAGTGATAGTATGTTATTTTGTAAATTAGGAAAGAGATTTTAGGGAATTTTAATTTTTGTCCATCACACAAATCTTAAATTGTGTGATAGCTTAGTTGGTAATGAATTTGCCTGCAATGCAGAAGACCCTGGTTCAATTCTTGGGTGGGGAAGATCCCTGGAAAAGGGATAGGCTACCCATTCCAGTATTCTTGAGCTTCCCTTGTGGGTCAGCTGGTAAAGAATCCACCTGCAATGCAGGAGACCTGGGTTTGACCCCTGGTTGGGAAGATCTCCTGGAGAAGGGAAAGGCTACCCACTCCAGTATTCTGGCCTGGAGAATTCCACGGACTGTATAGTCCATGGGGTCACTTTCACTATTGTTTTAATTTTACTCTACATTCTTCATTTTGTAAAGTGTAAGTGAGGTCACTCAGTCATGTCCAATTCTTTGCCACCCCATGAACTGTAGCCTACCAGGATCCTGCATCCATGGATTTTCCAGGAAAGAGTATTGGAGAGGGCAGCCATTTCCTTCTCCAAGGGATCTTCCAGACCCAGGGATCGAACCTGGGTCTCTCACATTTTAAGTTCAATTCAGTTCAGTTGCTCAGCTGTGTCCAACTCTTTGTGACCCTATGAATCCAGCACGCCAGGCCTACCTGTCCATAACCAACTCCCAGAGTTTACCCAAACTCATGTCCAACGAGTGAGTGATGCCATCCAGCCATCTCATCCTCTATCGTACCCTTCTCCTCCTGCCCTCAATCCCTCCCAACATCAGGGTCTTTTCCATTGAGTCAACTCTTCACATGAGGTGGCCAAAGTATTGGAGTTTCAGCTTTAGCATCATTCCTTCCAATGAACACCCAGGACTGATCTCCTTTAGAATGGACTGGTTGCATCTCTTTGCTGTCCAAGGGACTCTCAAGAGTCTTCTCCAACACCACACTTCAAAAGCATCAATTCTTTGGTGCTCAGCTTTCTTCACCATCCAACTCTCACATACGTACATGACCACTGGAAAAACCATAGCCTTGACTAGACGGACCTTTGTTGGCAACATAATGTCTCTGCTTTTTAATATGCTATCCAGGTAGATCATAACTTTCCTTCCAAGGAGTAAGTGTCTTTTAATTTCATGGCTGCAATCACCATCTGCAGTGACTTTGGAGCCCAAAAAGATAAAGTCTGACACTTTCCCACTGTTTCCGCATCTATTTGTCATGAAGTAAAGGGACCAGAGGCCATGATCTTAGTTTTCTGAATGTTGAGCTTTAAGCCAATTTTTTCACTCTCCTCTTTCACTTTCATCAAGAGGCTTTTTAGCTCCTCTTCACTTTCTGCCATAAGGGTGGTGTCATCTGCATATCTGAGGTTATTGATATTTCTCCCAGCAGACTTGATTCCAGCTTGTGTTTCTTCCAGTCCAGCGTTTCTCATGATGTATTCTGAATAGAAGTTAAATAAGCAGGGTGACATTATACAGCCTTGTACTCCTTTTCCTATTTGGAACCAGTCTATTGTTCCATGTCCAGTTCTAACTGTTGCTTCCTGACCTGCATATAGGTTTCTCAAGAGGCAGGTTAGGTGGTCTGGTATTTGTAGGCAGATGCTTTATTGTCTGAGCCACCAAGGAGCTTTACAATTGCTACTGTATTTTACGAGCTTTCCCATTTACTTAGTTGATACAATTTTCAATCCAGATTTATTTTCAGTGACATATTGAGAGTACTGTAAGAAGTTCAAATACAGATGAGTTTATCAACATAAATTTAGATTCAATAAGTATAACATATGGGCAGTAAATGACATCACTTTGTTGTTTCTGGAGTATAGGAAAAAATGAAGGATATGTTGGTTCAGATTTCTGGGAGAGATTTGTTCACCACTTTGAGTAACATGGACTTGTCTTTTGAACCAGTTATTTCCTCATAAGCAAAATCTTAAATGGTGGATTTGTTTTCTAAAGCATTGAAATTACGAACCTTAGATAGACTATGGGAAATCACAGCAAAAAGCTAATACTTTAAAGGTAAGTATATATTCTATACCAAAAAACCACCTCAGAATTGACAAAAAAGTATCATAACTATTGTGATATTGTCATTCCCTGCCTGATTTAATGATATTTTTCCTGTGTCAAAAAAATAACTTGTTGGAAAATATATTCTAGATTCTTAAATCTTAAGTAGTTCAGGTTTTCAATAATTAATTTTTGTGGATTAATACACAAATTATTAATACATTAATACATAAATTATAATAGAAAAAGGCTACCAGGTTCATCTCTTTATATTTAATTAGAACAATATGATTTCACTTTCCAGAAATCTGTTAAAAATTCTGGATGTTGTTTTACCACCATGGTAACTGGTAACCATGCCTGCTATGATAAATCACAAAGTTATAGCTAGTTGCCTGAAGAAAATATTCCTGCCGCTCTTCTGTCTGCCTCTGTATCTCCATGACTTTAAATTGTTCTGACAAGCAGCACATAATTTCTCTGGATTGAATGCCTCTTCCATAATGAAATCACAGTAAAGAACCTAAAAATAGTTGACAACAATGACCAAATCTCTACACATTCCATTCTAAGATTGTTGCTAAGCTTCAGCACAACTGGTTTTCCAGAGTATAAAGAAATACTTTAACATTCTTATGGTATTAATAATTCATTGTAACACTCTCTCTTTTATGTACAGGAAAAAAAAAAAAACAGGTTGGTATAATAGTAACCCCAATTTCAAGCTATGTGTTACACTTTATGAAAATACTTCAGTAGTGTGTGCTTTGGTTTGATTGTCTGTCATCTCCACTTGGAAAATAGAATTACAAAATAAATGGTATTATATATCATTAAAAATTCCTTGTTTCAGGAATACTTACTAACATGAAAAAGTCAAATCTCTAAACAAGAGTGAATTAAACAATTGGTAATTTTTCTGTTGTGCCTGAAAATTTTCCTCAGCTGACTCCTATATCCCCGTATTTTAGAACTGTCCTACTAAGATGCACCACTGCAATTCTAATAGAGTTTGAGTCCTTAGTCTGTGTTCTGATACAAAGAAAATAGGCATTATTTTCATACTTGTTGCCATTGAGAGATGTATTACAATGTAATGGGTCTCTCTGTATTCAATTAACACCTTACTCCATTAAAGTTGTATTCACTTTTCAAGGACAAGAAAAATGCAAGATAGGAGTTGTCAAAATGAATAAATGTTAAAAGAAGCCAAAATAGGCCCATTTTAGGGAGCAGGGTAAAATTGTTCCATTCCCATCAAAATCTCTCTTCCTGATGAATCCTGAATCTACATTTGTGACAGCATTTTTTGACATTAAAAGCTTTACCATATATTAATTTACAGATATTCTTAGAAATTATATGATATGAGTCATTACATAGTGGGTACAGAGTTTTAGTTATGCAAAAAGAAATTTAAAGGTTCATTGTACAACAATTTGAATGTATGGCTTCAGCAATATGTGAACCATGAACTCCCTGATGTTCAAGCTGGTTTTAGAAAAGGCAGAGGAACCAGAGATCAAATTGCTAACATCCGCCGGATCATTGAAAAAGCAAGAGAGTTCCAGAAAAACGTCTATTTTTGCTTTATGGACTATGCCAAAGCCTTTGACTGTGTGGATCACAATAAACTGTGGAAAATTCTGAAAGAGATGGGAATACCAGACCACCTGACCTGCCTCTTGAGAAATCCTTATCCAGGTCAGGAAGCAACAGTTAGAACTGGACATAGAACAACAGACTGGTTCCAAATAGGAAAATGAGTGTGTCAAGGCTGTATATTGTCACCTGCTTATGTAACTTCTATGCAGAGTACATCATGAGAAACGCTGGACTGGAAGAAACACAAGCTGGAATCATGATTGCCAGGAAAAATATCGATAACCTCAGATATGCAGATGACACCACCCTTATGGCAGAAAGTGAAGAGGAGCTAAAAAGCCTCTTGATGAAAGTGAAAGAGGAGAGTGAAAAAATTGGCTTAAAGCTCACCATTCAGAAACTGAAGATCATGGCATCTGGTCCCATCACTTCATGGGAAATAGATGGGGAAACAGTGTCAGACTTTATTTCTTTGGGCTCCAAAATCACTGCAGATGGTGATTGCCGCCATGAAATGAAAAGACGCTTACTCCTTGGAAAAAAAGTTATGACCAACCCAGATAGGATACTCAAAAGCAGAGACATTACTTTGCCAACTAAGGTCCATCTAGTCAAGGCTATGGTTTTCCAGTGGTCATGTATGTATGTGAGAATTGGACTGTGAAGAAGGCTGAGTGCCGAAGAATTGATGATTTTGAACTGTGGTGTTGGAGAAGACTCTTGAGAGACCCTTGGACTGAAAGGAGATCCAACCAGTCCATTCTGAAGGAGATCAACCCTGGGATTTCTTTGGAAGGGATGATGCTGAAACTGAAACTCCAGTACTTTGGCCACCTCATGAGAAGAGTTGACTCATTGGAAAAGACTCTGATGCTGGGAGGGATTGGGGGCAGGAGGAGAAGGGGACGACAGAGAATGAGATGGCTGGATGGCATCACTGACTCGATGGACGTGAGTCTGAACGAACTCCGGGAGATGGTGATGGACAGGGAGGCCTGGCATGCTGCGATTCGTGGGGTCACAAAGAGTCGGACACGACTGAGCGACTAAACTGAACTGAACTGAACTGAACACTATTAAATCAATCATATGCTAAAAATAATTAAGAAGTTAAGTTTTATGTTATGTGTACTTTACCACAATAAAATTTTCTAAGTCAAAAAAAAAAGAAAAAAGAGGAGAGACAGCCTCTTCAATAAATGGTGCTAGGAAAATCTGACAGCTACATGTAAAAGAATGAAGTTGGAACACTTCCTAACACCGTAAACAAAGATAAACTCCAAATGGATTAAAGATCTAAACATAAGACCACAAACTATAAAACTCTTAGAGGAAAACAAAAGCAGAACACTTGATGACATAAATCAAAGCAGGATCCTCTTTGACCCACCTCCTAGAGTAATGGAAATAAAGACAAAAGTAAACAAGTGGGACCTGATTAAACTTAAAAATTTTTGACTGCAAAGGAAACTGTATACAAGGTGAAAAAAACAACACTCAGAATGGGAGAAAATAATAGCAAATGAAAAACTGACAAAGCATTAATTTCCAAAATATACAAGCAGCTCATATGACTCAATACCAGAAAAACAAGCAACCCAATCAAAAAGTGGGAAAAAGACCCAAAGACAAAGAAGACATACAGATGGCTAACAAACACATGAAAAGATGCTCAACATCACTCATTATTAGAGAAATGCAAATCAAAACTATGATATATCACCTCACACCGTTCAGAATGGCCATTATCAAAAAGTCTACAAACAATAAATGCTGGAAAGCATGTGTTAAAAAGGGAATGCTCTCGCACTGTTAGTGGGAATATAAATTGATACAGCAACTATGGAAGACATTATGGAGGTTACTTAAAAATCTAGGAATGAAACCATCATATGACCCAGCAATCCCACTCCTAGGCATATATCCTGAGGAAACTGAAATTGAAAAAGACACACATATCCATTTTTCATTGCAGCACTATTTACAATAGGTAGAACATGGAAGCAAACTAAATGTACAGTGACAGATGAATGGATAAAGAAGTTGTGGTACATATACACAATGAAATATTCAGTTCAGTTCAGTTTAATCTCTCAATCGTGCCCAACTCTTTGCAACCCCATGAACCACAGCACACCAGGCTTCCCTGTCCACCACCAATTCCCAGGGTTTACCAAAACTCATGTCCAATGAGTAGGTGATGCCATCAAACCATCTCATCCTCTGTCGTCTCCTTCTCCTCCTGCCCTCAATCTTTTCCACTATCAGGGACTTTTCCAATGAGTCAGCTCTTCACATCAGGTGGCCAAAGTATTGGAGTTCCAGCTTCAACATCAGTCCTTCCAATGAACATCCAGGACTGATCTCCTTTAGGATGCACTGGTTGGACCACCTTTCAGTCCAAAGGACTCTCAAGAGTCTTCTCCAACACCACAGTTCAAAAGCATCAATTCTTCGGTGTTCAGCTTTCTTCACTGTCCAACTCTCACATCCATACATGACCTCTGGAAATACCATAGCCTTTACCAGACGGACCTTTGTTGACAAAGTAATGTCTCTGCTTTTGAATATGCTATCTAGGTTGGTCATAACGTTTCTTCCAAAGAGTATGCATCTTTTAATTTCATGGCTGCCATCATCATCTGCAGTGATTTTGGAGCCCCAAAAATAAAGTCTGCCACTGCTTCCCCATCTATCTGACATGAAGTGATGGGACGAGATGCCATGATCTTAGTTTTCTGGCTGTTGAGCTTTAAGTCAACTTTTTCACTCTCCTCTTTCACTTTAGTCAAGTGGCTCTAGAGTTCACTTTCTGAATTTTCCAAATTTCCAAGTTTTCCAAATCTGTCAATTTCCAAATTTCCAATTTTCCACTTTCCATGTTTTCCAAATTTGCTGGCATATTGAGTGCAGCATGTTCACAGCATCATCTTTTACGATTTCAAACAGCTCAACTGGAATTCCATCACTTCTAATAGCTTTGAGATAGTGATGATATTTATCATATTTAAAGGGGAAAAAATCCACATATTTTTTTTTGAGTTGGTATTATCTATTTTTTTTTAATTTTAAAATCTTTAATTCTTACATGCGTTCCCAAACATGAACCCCCCTCCCACCTCCCTCCCCACAACATCTCTCTGGGTCATCCCCATGCACCAGCCCCAAGCATGCTGCACCCTACCTCAGACATGGACTGGCGATTCAATTCTTACATGATAGTATACCTGTTAGAATTCCCATTCTCCCAAATCATCCCACCCTCTCCCTCTCTCTCTGAGTCCAAAAGTCCATTATACACATCTGTGTCTTTTTTCCTGTCTTGCATACAGGGTCGTCATTGCCATCTTCCTAAATTCCATATATATGTGTTAGTATATTGTATTGGTGTTTTTCTTTCTGGCTTACTTCACTCTGTATAATTGGCTCCAGTTTCATCCATCTCATCAGAACTGATTCAAATGAATTCTTTTTAATGGCTGAGTAATACTCCATTGTGTATATGTACCACAGCTTTCTTATCCATTCTTCTGCTGATGGACATCTAGGTTGTTTCCATGTCCTGGCTATTATAAACAATGCTGTGATGAACATTGGGGTACATATGTCTCTTTCAATTCTGGTTTCCTCGGTGTGTATGCCCAGCAGTGGGATTGCTGGGTCATAAGGTAGTTCTATTTGCAATTTTTTAAGGAATCTCCACACTGTTCTCCATAGTGGCTGTACTAGTTTGCATTCCCACCAACAGTGTAGGAGGGTTCCCTTTTCTCCACACCCTCTCCAGCATTTATTGCTTGCAGATTTTTGGATCGCAGCCATTCTGACTGGTGTGAAGTGGTACCTCATTGTGGTTTTGATTTGCATTTCTCTAATAATGAGTGATGTTGAGCATCTTTTCATGTGTTTGTTAGCCATCCGTATGTCTTCTTTGGAGAAATGTCTATTTAGTTCTTTGGCCCATTTTTTGGTTGGGTCGTTTATTTTTCTGGAATTGAGCTGCAGAAGTTGTCTGTATATTTTTGAGATTAGTTGTTTGTCAGTTGCTTCATTTGCTATTATTTTCTCCCATTCAGAAGGCTGTCTTTTCACCTTGCTTATATTTTCCTTTGTTGTGCAGAAGCTTTGAATTTTAATTAGATCCCATTTGTTTATTTTTGCTTTTATTTCCAGTATTCTGGGAGGTGGATCATAGAGGATCCTGCTGTGACTTATGTCTGAGAGTGTTTTGCCTATGTTCTCCTCTAGGAGTTTTATAGTTTCTGATCTTACATTTAGATCTTTAATCCATTTTGAGTTTATTTTTGTGTGTGGTGTTAGACAGTGATCTAGTTTCATTCTTTTACAAGTGGTTGACCAGTTTTCCCAGCACCACTTGTTAAAGAGATTGTCTTTACTCCATTGTATATTCTTGCCTCCTTTGTCAAAGATAAGGTGTCCATATGTGTGTGGATTTATCTCTGGGCTTTCTATTTTGTTCCATATTTCAAGTCACACTTTTACAGGTGTTACTTCCTCCCTGGTATAATAGTATTCCATTTTTCAAGAAATACCTAGTAGTGAAGAAGGACAATATCACTCACCTTAGTATAAGCAAGATTTATGAAGACTGGAGTAACCAGCAATTTGGCCTTGGAATACAAAATAAAGCAGGGCAAAGGCTAACAGAGTTCTGACAAAGGAACACACTGGTCATAGCAAACACCCTCTTCCAACAACATAAGAGATGACTCTACACATGGACATCACCAGATGGTCAATACCGAAATCAGATTGATATTATATTCTTTGCAGCTGAAGATGGTGAAGCTCTCTACAGTCAGCAAAAACAATACCAGGAACTGACTGTGGCTCAGATCATGAATTCCTTATTGTTAAATTTAGACTTAAATTGAATGAAGTAGAGAAAACCACCAGGCCATTCATGTATAATCTAAATCAAGTCCTTACATTTATACAGAGGAAATGACAAATTCAAGGGATTAGATATGATAGAGTGACTGAAGAACTATGGATGGAGGTTCATGACAGTGTACAGGAGGCAGAGATCAAAACCATCCCCAAGGAAAAGAAATGCAAAAAGCAAAATGATTGTCTGAGGAGGCCTTACAAATAGTTGACAAAAAAAGAGATGCAAAAGGAAAAGAGGAAAGGAAAGATATATCTGTCTGTATGCAGAGTTCCAAAGCACAACAAGGAGAGATAAGAAAGCCTTCTTCAGTGATCAGTGCAAAGAAATACAGGGAAACAACAGAATAGGAAAGACTAGAGTTTTCTTCAAGAAAAATAGAGATACAAAGGGAATATTTCAATTAAAGATAGGCTCAATATAGTACAGAAGTGATATGGACCTAACAGAAGCAGAAGATATTAAGAAGAGGTGGAAAGAACACACAGAACTATACAAAAAGATCTTCATGACCTAGATAACCATGATGGTATGATCACTCACTTAGAGCCAGACATCCTGGAATACAAAGGCAAATGGACCTTAGGAAGGGTCACTATGAACAATACTAGTGGAGGTGATAGAATTCCAGTTAAGCTCTTTCAAATCCTAAAAGATGATGCTGTGAGCGTGCTGCACTCAATATGCCAGAAAATTTGGAAAACTCAGAAGTGGCCACAGGACTGGAAAAGATCAGTTTTCATTCCAATCCCAGAGAAAGACAATGCCAAAGAATGTTCAAACTACCATACAGTTGTGTAGGCAACAGGAAGAATAAAAGAAAAGCAGGCCCCGGCAAGGGCCACAAAAGAAATTTATAATTATTGATAAACTGGTCGCTATAAGGCATGAGACTCTTGGAACAAGTCCAGAGGGAACAGTCCATAGTCATGAAAACAAGATATGACCCTGGTCTTGGACAACTTACTCCAGGCTGTTTCTCAACTGGCATCTCAGAGTCACATGTTTTACATATCTGGTGGAAAATCTATAGATAAGAATATTAGTTTGAGTTACTGATTTGTTATTGATTACTGTTTCTTAGTTACTCAGTGGTTAATGATCACTTTGCTCTTTGGCCCTGAAGGCCACATAAGTTATAGCTTAATTCCCCACATATTCTTTCCTTGATGGCTGAAAGTATAATAAAGCTGGCTTTGATTCAGTTTTGGCACCTTCACCTGGCAGTAGTGTTGGTCCTCTGATCCTCGCTTTTCACCAAATTCTGCGTCTTGTTTTTCATTCTCTCGCCTCATCGCGCTTTCGGAAACCCTGGTTGTCGTGCTGATCTCAACACAATTGCATTTATTTCACATGCTATCAAATTAATGCTCAAAATTCTCCAAGCCAGGCTTCAACAATACGTGAACCATGAACTTCCAGATGTTGAAGCTGAATTTAGAAAAGGCAGAGGAACCAGTGATCAAATTGCCAATATCCACTGGGGCATAGAAAGAGCAAGAGAATTCTAGAAAAAAATAATAATCTGCTTCATTAACTAAAACCTTTGACTGTATGGATCATAACAAACTGGAAAATTCTTAAAGAAATGGGCACACCAGGCCACCTTATCTGTCTCTTGAGAAATCTACATGTAAGTCAAGAAGCAACAGTTAAAATCAGACATGGAACAAAGAAGTGATTCAAAATTCGGAAAGGAGTACATCATGGCTGCATATTTTCACTCTGCTTATTTAACTTATTTGCAAAGTACATCATGCTAAATGCTGGGCTGGATGAACCACAAGCTGGAATCAGGATTGCTGGGAGAAATATCAATAACCTCAGATATGCAGATGAAACCACTCTTATGGCAGAAAGCAAAGAGCAACTAAACCGCATCTTGATGAAAGTAAAGGATGAGAGTGAAAAAGCTGGCTTAAAACTCAACATTCAAAAAACTACGATCATACAGAGGATCATGTCATCTGCAAACAGTGAGAGTTTGAGTTCTTTTTTCCAATTTGGATTCCTTTTATTTCTTTTTCTGCTCTGATTGCTGTGACCAAAACTTCCAGAATTATGTTGAATAGTAGTGGTGAAAGTGGGCACCCTTGTCTTGTTCCTGACTTTAGGGGAAATGCTTTCAATTTTTCACCATTGAAAATAATGTTTGCTGTGGGTTTGTCATATATAGCTTTTATTATGTTGAGGTATGTTCCTTCTATTCCTGCTTTCTGGAGAGTTTTTTTTATCATAAATGGAAGTTGAATTTTGTCAAAGGCTTTCTCTGCATCTGTTGAGATAATCATATGGCTTTTATTTTTCAATTTGTTAATGTGGTGAATTACATTGATTGATTTGCAGATATTGAAGAATCCTTGCATCCCTGGGATAAAGCCCACTTGGTAATGGTGTATGATCTTTTTAATGTGTCTTTGGATTCTGAGTGCTAGAATTTTGTTGAGGATTTTTGCATCCATGTTCATCAGTGATATTGTCCTGTAGTTTTCTTTTTTTGTGGCATCTTTGTCAGGTTTTGGTATTAGAGTGATGGTGGCCTCATAGAATGAGTTTGGAAGTTTACCTTCCTCTGAAATTTTCTGGAAGAGTTTGAGGAGGATAGGTGTTAGCTCTTCTCAAGATTTTTGGTAGAATTCAGCTGTGAAGCCATCTAGACCTGGGCTTTAGTTTGCTGGAAGATTTCTGATTACAGTTTCAATTTCTGTGCTTGTGATGGGTCTGTTAAGATATTCTATTTCTTCCTGGTTCAGTTTTGGAAAGTTGTACTTTTCTAAGAATTTGTCCTTTTCTTCCACGTTGTTCACTTTATTGGCATATAATTGCTGATAGTAGTCTCTTTTGATCCTTTGTATTTCTGTGTTGTCTGTTGTGATCTCTCCATTTTCATTTCTAAGTTTATTGATTTGATTTTTCTCTCTTTGTTTCTTAATGAGTCTGGCTAATGGTTTGTCAATTTTATTTATCCTTTCAAAGAACCAGCTTTTGGCTTTGTTGATTTTTTGCTATCATCTCTTTTGTTTCTTTTGCATTTATTTCTGCCCTAATTTTTAAGATTTCTTTCCTTCTACTAACTCTGGGGCTCTCCATTTCTTCCTTTTCTAGTTGCTTTAGGTGCAGAGTTAGGTTATTTATTTGACTTTTTTCTTATTTCTTGAGGTATGCCTGTATTGCTATGAACTTTCCGCTTAGCACTGTTTTTATAGTGTCCCACAGGTTTGGGGTTCTTGTGTTTTAATTTTCACTCACTTCTATGCACATTTTGATTTCTTTTTTGATTTATTCTGTGATTTGTTGGTTATTCAGAAGCGTGTTGTTCAGCCTCCATATGTGGGAATTTTTAATAGTTTTTCTCCTGTAACTGAGATCTAATCTTAATGCATTATGGTCAGAAAAGATGCTTGGAATGATTTTGATTTTTTTGAATTTATCAAGGTTAGATTTATGGCCCAGGATGTGATCTATCCTGGAGAAGGTTCTGTGAGGACTTGAGAAAAAGGTGAAATTCATTGTTTTGGGGTGAAATGTCCTACTAGACCTAATCAATGAATATAGTAAAGTTACAGGATATAAAATCAACACACAGAATCACTTGTATTCCTATACACTAATAATGAGAAAGTAGAAAAAGAAATTAAGGAAACAATTCCATTCACCATTGCAACAGAAAGAATAAAATACTTAGGAATATATCTACCTAAAGAAACTAAAGACCTATATATAGAAAACTATTAAACACTGATGAAAGAAATCAAAGAGGACACTAATAGATGGAGAAATATACCATGTTCACGGATCGGAAGAATCAATATAGTGAAAATAAGTATACTACCCAAAGCAATCTACAGATTCAATGCAATCCCTATCAAGCTACCAGCGGTATTTTTCACAGAGCTAGAACAAATAATTTCAAGATTTGTATGGAAATACAAAAAACCTCAAATAACCAAAGCAATCTTGAGAAAGAAGAATGGAACTGGAGAATCAACTTGCCTGACTTCAGGCTCTACTACAAAGCCACAGTCATCAAGACAGTATGGAACTGGCACAATGACAGAAATATAGATCAATGGAACAAAATAGAAAGCCGAGAGATAAATCCACACACATATGGACACGTTATCTTTGACAAAGGAGGCAAGAATATACAATGGAGTAAAGACACTCTCTTTAACAATTGGTGCTGGGAAAACTGGTCAACCACTTGTAAAAGAATGAAACTAGATCACTTTCTAACACTACACACAAAAATAAACTCAAAATGGATTAAAGATCTAAACATAAGACCAGAAACTATAAAACTCCTAGAGGAGAACATAGGCAAAACACTCTCAGACATAAATCACGGCAGGATCCTCTATGATCCACCTCCCAGAATACTGGAAATAAAAGCAAAAATAAACAAATGGGATCTAATTAAAATTCAAAGCTTCTGCACAACAAAGGAAAATATAAGCAAGGTGAAAAGACAGCCTTCTGAATGGGAGAAAATAATAGCAAATGAAGCAACTGACAAACAACTAATCTCAAAAATATACAAGCAACTTATGCAGCTCAATTCCATAAAATAAACGACCCAACCAAAAAATGGGCCAAAGAACTAAATAGACATTTCTCCAAAGAAGACATACGGATGGCTAACAAACACATGAAAAGATGCTCAACATCACCCATTATTAGAGAAATGCAAATCAAAACCAATGAGGTACCACTTCATACCAGTCAGAATGGCTGCAATCCAAAAGTCTACAAGCAATAAATGCTGGAGAGGGTGTGGAGAAAAGGGAACCCTCCTACACTGTTGGTGGGAATACAAACTAGTACAGCCACTATGGAGAACAGTGTGGAGATTCCTTAAGAAACTGCAAATAGAACTGCCTTATGACCCAGCAATCCCACTACTGGGCATAAACACTGAGGAAACCAGAATTGAAAGAGATACACGTACCCCAGTGTTCATCACAGCACTGTTTATAATAGCCAGGACTTGGAAGCAACCTAGATGTCCATCAGCAGATGAATGGATAAGAAAGCTGTGGTACATATACACAATGGAGTATTACTCAGCCATTAAAAAGAATTCATTTGAATCAGTTCTGATGAGATGGATGAAACTGGAGCCGATTATACAGAGTGAAGTAAGCCAGAAAGAAAAACACCAATACAGTATACTAACACATATATATGGAATTAATAAATATGGTAATGATGACCCCGTATGCAAGACAGCAAAAGAGACACAGATATGTAGAGCGGACTTTTGGACTCTGAGGGAGAGGGAGACGGTGGGATGATTTGTGAGAATGGCATTGAAACATGTATACTACCATGTAAGAAATGAATCGCCAGTCTATGGTTGATACAGGATACAGGATGCTTGGGGCTGGTGCACGGGGATGATCCAGAGAGATGATATGGGGTGGGAGGTGGGAGGGGGGCTCATGTTTGGGAGCTCATGTACACCCGTGGTGGATTCATGTCAATGTATGGCAAAACCAATACAGTATTGTAAAGTAAAATAAAGTAAAAATTAAAATTAAAAAAAAGAAAACTATGATCATAATATATAGTCCCATCACTTCATGGTAAATAGATGGGGAAATAAAGGAAACCCTGAGAGACTTTATTTGGGGAGGGGGGGGCTCCAAATGCAGATGGTGATTGCAGCCATGAAATTAAAGGATGCTTGCTCCATGGAAGAAAAGCTTGACCAACCTAGAGAGCATATTAAAAAGCAGAGACATAACTTTGCCAACAAAAGTCCATCTAATCAAAGCTATGTTATCCTGTAGTCATGTATGAATGTGAGAGTTGGACCATAAAGAAAACTGACCAAAAAAGAACTGATGCTTTTGAACTGTGGTGTTGAAGACTCTTAAGAGCCCCTTGGACTGCAAGGAGATCCAAACAGTCAATCCTAAAGGAGATCAGGCCTGAATATTCATTGGAAGAACTGTGCTGAAGCTGAAACTCCAATACTTTGGCCACCTGATGTGAAGAACTGACTCATTGGTGAAGAACCTGATGCTGGGAAAGATTGAGGGCAGGAAGAGAAGGGGACGATAGAGGATGAGATGGTTGCATGGCATCATCGACTCAATCAAAATGACTTTGAGCAAGCTCCAGAGGTTGGTGATGGACAGGAAAGCCTGGCAGGCTGCAGTCTATGGGTTCCCAAAGATCCGGACATGACTGAACAACTGAACTAACTGGAAGAAGACTAGTGAGAGGAAAAGAAATCAGTCTCAAGAAAAGAAAAAGCATGAAATAATAAGAGAAGACCATTCAAAAATTAGTTATCCAGAGCTTTCTGGCCAAAGGAGTCAACTACATCATCTGCCTTGGCCAAGAGTCAAAGTCAGAGAGGGGTGTAGGAAAGCATGATAGTAAAGGAGTACAGAGAAGGCTTCTGGTGTGCTCTATTGGAGGTTGTTGGCATAGGAATCTAATCACAGGCCACTTGGAAGTGGAGCATCATATTTTCCTATGGGATTGGTTTGGGCATTGTACTTGACTTTCTCTAGTTGGTCCTAAGGAACAAAAATTGGGAGTCATTGACCAAGTCTTGACCATTCTGAATGCTTCATAAATTATGGTTTGTTTTCTTGGGCAGTTTGTATTTTAGATCCAAATGCAGTTATCACATATTATCCATTGTACATTCAAGTACCTGGAAATGTTTAGAATATCAAATTAGTAATAAATGGGAGAAAGTAAGTACATAGGAAGTTTCCAGGTAGTGGCAAAATTTTCAAAAGGAGTCACACCCAAGATGACATTAAAAGCAAATTGTGGGGCTTCCCTGATGGCTCAGGGGTAAAGAATCTTCTTGCCAATGCAGGAGACACAGGTTTGATCCTTGTACCTCCCTTATCTGGGAAGACCCTACATGCTGCAGAGCAACTCAGCTTGTGCACCACAACTACTGAGCCTGTGATCTAGAGCCCATGAGCCACAACTACTGAAGCCCATGTACCCTTGAGCCTGTGCTCTACAACATGAGAAGCCACCACAATGAGAAACCTGCACACTGCCACAAAGAGTCGCCCCTGCTGTCCCCAACTAGACAAAAGTTTGCATTGCAGCAATGAAGACCAAGCACAGGCAATAATAAATAAAGTTTAAAAGAAAAAGCAAATTGTGATATCTGTTAAACCTAAAATATTTAAAATCATTGAAGTGATTATTCAAGTCAGTGTATGTAATCTTGGCCCAGCAAGAAAGAATAAAAGGGAAAAAATAAACTCAGTAACAAAATACATGTTTTTAAGACCAATACAATATTGTAAAGTAATTAGCCTCCAATTAAAATAAATTTGAATTTAAAAAATAATAATTCCTCCATATTTTTTCAGAAACAATATTTCTAGCTTCTCTCTCAAATACTCATCAAGTTTTCAATTCTTGACTACCAAGTGTCTATTATTCATCTAAGGAAGAAATAATTCAAGCATATATAGTTTACAAAAAGAAATTATGTAAAAGCTTAAGTTGATATCCATTCAGTATATTTTCAACATAGTTATCTTCATGAATTATGTAGTCATTTAGTTGTCTTAAATCTACCTAGCCATATTTCTTCACTTAAATGAGTCAGTTCACATTAACAGTAGTTAAACATATTTTAAATTGTCATTAGAATATCTTTTTTAAATCATCCTAAGTTAAGAATTAGTTCCAAAGAACAATTTTGCTTTGTTTTTTTTCCATTCTTTCTCCTTGATTTGTTTTCTGTTCTTTACTTCATTACTCCTTTTCTTGCCCTTTCTTCATCCACTCTCTTTTGTTCCTTTCTATTCCTCTCTCACTTTTTTCTTTCATTCTATCATAGAATCATTTTATTTCCCTATGCATGAATGCATTAATGATGTTTTTTATTTTCTGATGCTTTGATATCTGGGGGCTTACTGACATGGAAGGGACTGACATTCCCAGTGCTAGCCAAATACTAGAGATCGGAATGGACTAGCCTGCAAAGTGCATTTCACATGCAAATAAATCCATCCAAAGCCTATACCCTAAACAATCTCCTTTCTCCAGATCTCAGGCCACTTTCTTTCTATACGAATTACCCCACAGCCAGGTAAAAACATCTAGGCACAACCCTTATATCTCAGAGTCTACTGAAATTATTCAAACTTGCCAATCATGAACTTGCCAACCCTGCCTTGCCTTTCCTGTGAAAGTTACAATAAAGACTCTTCCAGCCTCTTCTTCCTTCTCTTCTGCCTCCTGCCTGACTCAGGTGTTCTTCCACGTGGCCCTGTGTGGCATGGCAAAGTCCTTGCCTTGGGAGCTGTGAGAAAAAAAGTATCCCTTCAGTGGCAGTTGTACTCAGATTTGTTGGCCTGACTGTACCTGAATAATAAAATCCTCCTTTTAAAATAGTAATATCTAATGTGAAAGTTGGCAGTGGATTGCTGAATGAGAGAAAAAAAAAGCAGCTCACAATTTCTTTTTTCATAGACTTTCTTTGAGTTCAAACAACTGATTGGTTTTCTGATGAATACTCAAGCTTTGCATGTATATAGTCCTTAATGAGCACTAATGCCCTAACCTTGTGTGAGGAAAGCATTCTGAAGTTAATTTATGGTAGATGGAAAATTACATTCAAAGCATCTGTAGCACTTTTAATTTTCTTATCCTCAGAAAATAATAATAATAAGACTTGCCCCTATAACTAGTTATGCATTCCTCAAAAAAAAAAAAATTGAACAGTCTCATTCTTCAAAATACCTAACCTATAGGAGCACCCGAATAATTAAATCCTCTCCTGCAAAATGAAGGATTGAAAGTGAAGACATCTAACTAGAGACACATGCACAAGAAAAACATTACATAAGACTACCAAGAATGAAAAATAGAAAACATAACACTGGCTGGTGTCCAAAATCAGTATTCTTCAAATATTTTTGATGGCCTATCTCCTCAGTAAAAAATGTTGAGTGCATCCCCCAATATCAAAACTTATTTCAAAGTATAAATATGTGTACTGACAAGAGTAGTGAAGCACAATTTACTTCCTAATTTCTAGACTCATGGAAAGAATTCTTATTTTCTTTTTATAACTCAATGCATTATTTATGATAGTCTCTTTAATACACGTATTTCTTGGAGAACTTTAGGTAACATATAGCTTACTATCTACTCCAGATTATTAAAACAGCCTGCTGTCTTTGTTTCTTCTTTTCTGGCCACACTCTGCCCCTACTAACATTCTTCACACAGCAACTACAGTGATATTTTAAAAAATTAGTTAATTTGTGTCTGCTTTAGATTCCTCCAAATCTTCCAACTATCAGAGTTTGAGTTTCCCAGATGTAGACTCTGAGATGAGGTTTGGTATGCAAGTGATTTTATAAGGAAATGTTCCCAGGGAAACTGGTAAGAAGCTGTTCCCAGGGGAAACTGGGAGAAAAGAACAGAGAAAGGAAGAAATCCAGGCAGGGTTCTATCTCAAGGAAAGTCCCAGAGAGAGTCATTTCAGCCTGATTCCAGA
This sequence comes from Capra hircus, assembly GCF_001704415.2. Taxonomy (NCBI): domain Eukaryota; kingdom Metazoa; phylum Chordata; class Mammalia; order Artiodactyla; family Bovidae; genus Capra; species Capra hircus. The sequence continues at coordinate 76,691,025 of NC_030813.1, forward strand.
GAACTCTTGAGAGAAAATTACCCTCAGTGCTTTCTCAAACAGAGACTGCACCCATGAATGTAATGAGTGGTAGGAGTCACAGACATAAATTTTCAGATGGTTTACTGCAGTGTGGACAAAGCAGGCCACTGCCACTTGTAGACTCATCCCTAAAAAGGAAAAAAGAAAAGTAACAGCCACTAGTTCCTGGAGAAAAAGCACACTGAAGCTGAAATACACACAAAAATGGTCATACAGATCCCTGGGAGTTTGGGCATGAATGTCATTCATTACATACTCTCACTGAGAGAAAGAAGAGTGAAGGACAGAGAGGCCTGGCCTGCTGCAGTCCATGGGATCACAAAGAGTCAGACACGACTGGGTGACTGAACCACAACAACATTGTTCATTACATAACCTCTCTTAGAAAAGAATGGCTATCTGAGATTTAGCCCTGACTCTTCTGTAACCTCATCCTGTAACTCTCCCACACCGCAAACCAATTAGTGTCCCATACCCAAACTAATCCATGTACATACTCTTGCTTTAGCCAACCAAGTTTGATCCATGTGGCTTTATTCCCTCTGCCTGAACTTGCTGACCTCCTTATAGTTTGACTCCTCTGTTCAGTTCAGCTCACTTCAGTTCAGTCGCTCAGTCATGTCTGACTCCTTGCAAGCCCATGAATCGCAGCATGCCAGGCCTCCCTGTCCATCACCATATCCCGGAGTTCACTCAGACTCACGTTCATCGAGTCCGTGATGCCATCCAGCCATCTCATCCTCGGTCGTCCACTTCTCCTCCTGCTCCCAATCCCTCCTAGCATCAGAGTCTTTTCCAATAAGTCAACTGTTCGCATGAGGTGGCCAAAGTACTGGAGCTTCAGCTTTAGCATCATTCCTTCCAAAGAAATCCCAGGGTTGATCTCCTTCAGAATGGACTGGTTGGATCTCCTTGCAGTCCAAGGGACTCTCAAGAGTCTTCTCCAACACCACAGTTCAGAAGCATCAATTCTTCGGCACTCAGCCTTCTTCACAGTCCAACTCTCAAATCCATACATGACCACAGGAAAAACCATAGGCTTGACTAGGCGGACCTTAGTCAGCAAAGTAATGTCTCTGCTTTTGAATATCCTATCTAGGTTGGTCAAAACTTTTCTTCCAAGGAGTAAGCGTCTTTTCATTTCATGGCTGTAGTCACCATCTGCAGTGATTTTGAAGCCCAAAAAAATAAAGTCTGACACTATTTCTACTGTTTGCCCATCTGTTTCCCATGAAGTGATGGGACCAGATGCATGATCTTCGTTTTCTGAACGTTAACATTTAAGCCACCTTTTTCACTCTCCTCTTTCACTTTCATCAAGAGGCTTTTTAGCTCCTCTTCACTTTCTGCCATAAGGGTGGTGTCATCTGCATATCTGAGGTTATGAATATTTCTCCCGGCAATCTTGATTCCAGCTTGTGTTTCTTCTAGTCCAGCATTTCTCATGATGTACTCTGCATATAAGTTAAATAAGCAGGGTGACAATATACAGCCTTGACGTACTCCTTTTCCTATTTGGAACCAGTCTGCTGTTCCATTTCCAGTTCTAACTGTTGCTTCCTAACCTGCATATAGGTTTCTCACGAGGCAGGTCAGGTGGTCTGGTATTCCCATCTCTTTCAGAATTTTCCACAGTTTATTGTGATCTACACAGTCAAAGGCTTTGGCATAGTCCATAAAGCAGAAATAGATGTTTTTCTGGAACTCTCTTGCTTTTTCCATGGTCCAGCAGATGTTGGCAAATTGATCTCTGGTTCCTCTGCCTTTTCTAAAACCAGCTTAAACATCAGGGAGTTCACGGTTCATGTATTGCTGAAGCCTGGCTTGGAGAATTTTGAGCATTACTTTACTAGCATATGAGATGAGTGCAATTGTGCAGTAGTTTGAGCATTCTTTGGCATTGCCTTTCTTTGGGATTGAAATGAAAACTGACCATTTCCAGTTCTGTGGCCATTGCTGAGGTTTCCAAATTTGCTGGCATATTGAGTGCAGCTCTTTCACAGCATCATCTTTCAGGATTTGAAAAAGCTCAACTGGAATTCCATCACCTCCACTAGCTTTGTTCGTAGTGATGTTTTCTAAGGCCTACTTGACTTTACTTTCCAAAATGTCTGGCTCTAGATTAGTGATCACATCATCATGATTATCTGGGTCATGAAGATCTTTTTTGTACAGTTCTTCCATGTATTCTTGCCACCTCTTCTTAATATCTTCTGCTTCTGTTACGTCCAGACCATTTCTGTCCTTTACTGAGCCCATCTTTGCATGAAATGTTCCCATGGTATCTCTAATTTTCTTGAAGAAATCTCTAGTTTTTCCCATTCTGTTCTTTTCCTCTACTTCTTTGAATTGATCGCTGAAGAAGGCTTTCTTATCTCTTCTTGCTATTCTTTGGAACTCTGCATTCAGATGCTTCTATCTTTCCTTTTCTCCTTTGCTTTTCGCCTCTCATCTTTTCACAGCTATTTGCAAGGCCTCCCCAGACAGGCATTTTGCTTGTTTGCATTTCTTTTCCATGGGGATGGTCTTGATCCCTGTTTCCTGTACAATGTCACGAACCTCATTCCATAGTTCATCAGGCACTCTATCTATCAGATCTAGGCCCTTAAATCTATTTCTCACTTCCACTGTATAATCATAAGGGATTTGATTTAGGTCATACCTGAATTGTCTAGCAGTTTTCCCTACTTTCCTCAATTTGAGTCTGAATTTGGCAATAAGGAGTTCATGATCTGAGCCACAGTCAGCTCCTGGTCTTGTTTTTGTTTTCTGTTAGAGCTTCTCTATCTTTGGCTGCAAAGAATATAATCCATCTGGTTTCAGTGTTGACCATCTGGTGATGTCCATGTGGAGAGTCTTCTCTTGTGTTGTTGGAAGAGGGTGTTTGCTATGACCAGTGCATTTTCTTGGCAAAACTCTACTAGTCTTTGCCCTGCTTCATTCTGCATTCCAAGGCCAAATTTGCCAGTTACTCCAGGTGTTTCTTGACTTCCTACTTTTGCATTCCAGTCCCCTATAATGAAAAGGGCATCTTTTTTGCGTGTTAGTTCTAAAAGGTCTTGTAGGCCTTCATAAAACCGTTCAACTTCAGTTTCTCCAGCATTACTCATTGGGGCATAGACTTGGATAACTGTGATATTGAATGGTTTGCCTTGGAGATGAACAGAGATCATTCTGTCGTTTTTGAGATTGCATCCAAGTACTGCATTTCAGACTCTTTTGTTGACCATGATGGCTACTCCATTTCTTCTGAGGGATTCCTGCCTGCAGTAGAAGATATAATGGTCATCGGAGTTAAATTCACCCATTCCAGTCTATTTTAGTTTGCTGATTCCTAGAATGTTGATGTTCACCCTTGCCATCTCTTGTTTGACCACTTCCAGTTTGCCTTGATTCATGGACCTGACATTCCAGGTTCCTATGCGATATTGCTCTTTACAGCATCAGATCTTGCTTCTATCACCAGTGACATCCACAACTGGTTATTGGTTTTGTTTTGACTCCATCCCTTCATTATTTCTGGAGTTATTTCTGCACTGATCTCCAGTAGCATATTGGGCATCTAATGACATGGGGAGTTCCTCTTTTGTTATCCTATCATTTTGCCTTTTCATACTGTTCATGGGGTTCTCAAGGCAAGAATACTGAAGTGGCTTGCCATTCCCTTTTCCAGAGGACCACATTCTGTCAGACCTCTCCACCATGACCTTCCCATCTTGGGTTGCCCCGCAGGCATGGCTTGGTTTCATTGAGTTAGACAAGGCTGTGGTCCTAGTCTGATTAGATTGACTAGTTTTCTGTGAGTATGGTTTCAGTGTGTCTGCCCTCTGATGCCCTCTTGCAACACCTACAGTCTTACTTGGGTTTCTGTTACCTTGGGCGTGGGGTATCTCTTCACGGCTGCTCCAGCAAAGCACAGCCACTGCTCCTTACCTTGGACGAGGGGTATCTCCTTAACACCACCGTTCCTGACCTTCAGTGTGGGATAGCTCCTCTAGTCCCTCCTGTGCCTGCGCAGCCACCCCTCCTCTGGTTGCTCCTCTGGGTCGCCAGCTCTGGCTTGGGCGTGGGTGGCTCCTCCCAGCTGCCACCCCTGGCTTCGGGCTCGGGGTGGCTCCTTAGGGTCACTGCCCCTGGCCTCGGGTGCAAGGTGTCTTCTCCCGGTCACAGCCCCTGACTGTGGATGCGGGGTAGCTCCTCCAGGCTGCCACTGACCTCGGATGCAGAGTAGCTCCTCTGTATGATTCTAATTTCAGTTAAAATGGTTTCTTTTATCAGAGTCCTTCCAAAGAAGTTTCTGTCCCCCTCAGACTCTTGGCTATAGGGATTTATTCTTTACAGTATTGATTGTAATCTGAAGTCATCCTACTGTTTTAGTCTCTATCGCCTTCATTACAATGTAAACTTCATGTCTATCTTATTCATCCTTTTATTCTCACCACAGAAGATGTTGTCTAACATATGCTAGGTGATCAATAGTTACTGTTTAAAATAAATAAAGGGCCATACATTACCTGCTTGTATTTTGTTTTCTACTTCGTCTTATCCTCCTTGAATTCCTATTCTCTATTAATAGGGCTGCTCTTAGGAAATGGAAAGCATCTCATCAAGAATAATTTGGAGAAAGAATTTAAGAAGGAATTTACTCAACTTAAAATGAAGCAGCTATATAAGCTATTAGAGTGCATTGCCATGTAGTTCAAACTGCCTGTTTGTGAATCTCAATTAATGCATTTTGATTGATTTCACTGAGGTCCCTTGCCTTGGATTTCGCAGCTTAGAAAAATAAAAAAATCTGTTTGTATAAACTATATTCTAGAAGGCAGCAATATACCTGAACATGATAGAAACAGAATAAAATCTGATATTGTTGATATATAAAATGACATATATGGGTGTCAAAATTTAACTCACAATACTTCGCATAAACTAAGGGAAATATGCCTAATTTAGTTTGCTTATAAGCAATGACCATTACTCCTCAAGTCTCCACTCTTGAGTTAGAGAAAACTTTCAATTTGGAAACTTTTGGTTTAAAACTTAATCCAGTTCAATAATTTAAAGAGTCTATTTAATAATTTAAATAATTTAAATCCAAGTCCATGATTAAAAACTCCATTTAGATGACGATCAGTCTTACGAGAAAAATTGCTCAGTCATTCAAATATCTAAGGCATCTACCACTTACCCTGAATCCTCTTTAAGGTTGGATACAAATTTATGAAGGAAGAATGTGCCTTCTGTACATGTCTGGCCAGAGGAAAGTTTCAGGGGCTTTCATTGTGATGTTTGTCCCCAGGACTATGTCCCTAGTCTGTCCCTTGGCTACTTTCAAATGGGCAAGGTATGTGGCTGCTTTGACTCAAAGTCTTACTTTTCTCTCCCTTTATATTTGGTTTAAATTCTAAGATACTCTTTCATTACAGGTAGAAAATACAAAGGTACAAAAATAATTTTATAGAATATGTATAGCTCAAAATTTATATATTGAAATGAAAAGTAATTTTATTAAAATAATTATGTGTGTTTATGTTTATGACAAGTCAAAATTATTTATGTTACTATATATAATCTCTTGCATTTGGTGACAAATTCTAACATTTTATAAATAAAATGTCTTGAAAATTAATACATTAAATCCTTTTATTTTTTAAATGGTTTTAAAAATTAAGACATATAGAAAAATATGGGACTTTTTCTTCCCCAGTCTCAAAACTCTGGGAGTTTCAAATGTGGAATTGAGGTCTCAATTCCCAGCATAATATATTTTCTTCTTTTCTACAAAGTTTAACATTACATTCTATGTATTTTCACAGCTAATCTTAAAATACAGGGGACATTTCTTTATTTCTCTTTCTCTTTGATTTCTCCTTGGTATTTGACAGTCTTGACAGCATGTAACATACTACTACACTCCTCTGGGAGTACTGCATCTCCTCTGGGTATTAGTAGCGTCTTCCTCTTCTTTTTCTTTTTTTCGCTTTCCTTTATCTCATTCTGAAATTTAACTAAAAGAGCACAGACTTCTCTCCAAAGCCGTTACCCACTTTCTAGTATCTATTCTTTCTCAGGACTCTCTCTTAGTCAACTTTTTCTTCTCAGTTGTTACCACTAAGTAGATGATTCACTAATCATCTTTTCAGAAAATGTATTTCAACTTCCTCCTGTTATTTTCCACCCACACAAGCTGAATTTCTTCCGAGATAATCACAGTCCTGAGAGTAAAGAGCAATTTCCCCACAATTTTAGGTATTTGGTATAACCCAAACACAAAGTCAAAAGTACAGTCAGAGTTAAAATAAATATAGATAATCCGTGCCTGAGTTGTTCATATATAGAGAGAGATACACACACACTTTTTTTTTTTTTCCTTTTAAATGAGAAGTGGGCATTTCTGGTGGGGGTAGAGGTAGGGAGTGGGACTCACAACCCTGAGGTTCCAGTGATTCTCACATGCTAACCATCCTGAAAAGGGAAAAATTCTATTTCTACTGTGTCTGTACGTAAGGCTTCTCTCCATGCATTGTATTGCATGTTATGTATCCCATAACATCTTATGGGAAACCCAAGTGAATGTCTTGGCCAACCAAATAAATATACTTTACATTATAAAATCCCATTCTCCTCTGCCACAGATTATAGTCATATGAAATTCAAAACTCCAAAGTTTTGTAAGAACCTGGTTATTCATAATTAACAGGTAATTTCTATTCAGCCTATGTAGCATTTAGTCTGGACCTAGTGATGGAGACTATGATATTATTACAGCCATTGAAATGTTTTTAGAGAATGTGTTAATACTGGAGAATATTTAGTCAATAATATTATGAGGAAAACATAGAATAATATCTAAAGGAAAACCTGAGTGAAAATATGTCAAAAATTTAATGATGGACTTCCCTGGTGATCCATGAGCTAAGAATCTGCCTGTCAGTTCAGAGGATACAAGTTTGATCCCTGGTCTGGGAAGATTCCACATGCTGTGGGGCAACTAAGCTTATGGGCCACAACTAATGAGCCCATTTTCTAGAGCCTGGGAGCCTCAACTATTGAGCCCATGAGCTGCAACTACTGAAGTCCATCTGCCCTAGAGTCCATGCTCTGCAACAAGAAGCCACTTGTTGCAACTGAAGAGTAACCTCCGCTTGCTGCAACTAAAGAAAATTTATACACAGCAATGAAAACCAAGTGCAGACAAAGAAGTAAAATTAAATGAATTTTAAAAAAACCTTATTTCTAAACAAATAAAATTATTTAATAGTTTCCCTTTGCAAGAATGTGGGAAGACTGCACTGGTTATATTTTTGTGTTCTGATTCTCAATACTTCTATTGATTTTCAGTTAAAAGAAACTCTCACTTCTATAATTGAAAAAATTAAGATATAAATGGAAATGTATGGTTAAATTATGTTTAGGTATTTGTGACTTTGTCAAGGAAATTTTATTAAGCATATACCATGGAGAAGGAAATGGCAACCCACTTCGGTACTCTTGCCTGGAAAATTCCGTGGATGGAGAAGCCTGGTAGGCTATAGTCCATGGGGTCGCAAAGAGTCGGACATGACTGAGTGACTTCACTTTCACTTTTGTTCAGTAACCTGTATTGTGAGTTCAAGAATTCTTTTTGTTTATTTATTTATATTTTTTCTGGCATATAATAAATCTTCTCAAGCATATTTTCTTATTTTATGTCTAACTGTTTCAAATATGTTTGTATTCATTTGTATACCTAGTGCTGTGCTATAAAAATAAGTCAATTTTTGCATGTTTCACTCATTAACATGTTTTAAAAATCTAGACATGTTGCTTTGTATAAACACTTTTCTCCCAGCAGGTGAAGTTGAGTTCCCATATCCCTACATTCTACCAACATGTTTTCTAAGTTAACTTACTCTATTTTAGCCCTTTATTCTTCCATAAAAGCTGAAAATAATTTCCTTAAATCTCTCAAATAAATACAATCAGAATTTCAGAATGACATATTCACAAATTAATTTTTGTAATTAATTTTTATTAATTTTATTAATTACTTCTCATTATTTAAACCCTTAGGCTTTTGGGGAGTTTTAATATTTTTCCATATCAGTTAGATATTCTTAGCAAATTCTAATTATTTTTATGAATGCTTATATTAGTGGTGTCTTTATAATAATCTCTTGTTTGTTACTGCTTTAGTATGGAAATACAATCAGTTTTTGTGAATAATCTTGTATATAGTGACCATGAACTGTGTTACTTCTAACTGATTAAATTAGACCATCAGATTGTAAACATTTCCCACAGTAAATCTATTTTTTTTTGTAATTTGAAATAAAGTATGAGTTAATATATTTGAAAATGTTACCATACGCTACATATACTTGAATTCTGTCAGAAATTTTCCTTATCACTATAACAGAGGAAATTGTCAACCATAGGACTGAAGAAAAATCTAATTAACCAACATTTATAAACTATGATCCATTCTGTCATTAATCTCTAGAAAGGCAATCTTTCTAGACCATTTTCAGAAGGACTTTGAGACATTTAATATTATGGAGTACTACCCCCAACTCTGTGCTCCACATTTCATTCATTCTGAGAAAATGCCATTAGACTTAGTCCTAAGCATTAGAAAAAAATGTATCTCTTTCTGTCCTAAAGTTTCTTTCTACATAATACCATTTTTCATTAGAAAAACTCTCCTAGTTTCTCATCACCTATTCATTCATTTTTCCCCAGCAAATCTTGACTTTTCTGATTATGGGGCTTTAGAAGAATGAGATAAACCTGTGATACTTACCTTCTCCATATGTGGGATCTTCCTGGTAGCAAAAGTCCTACCCTCTCTGCTTGGTCTCCAGCTGATCATAAAATTCAATTTTATGATTAAATATAGTTCTCATCTATATATTTAGTTTTATGATTAAATATATAGCTAAATATAGCTATCATGGTGGAGAAGGAAATGGCACCCCACTCCAGTAATTTTGGCTGGAAAATCCCATGGACGGAGGAGCCTGGAAGGCTGCAGTCCACGGGGCTGCTGAGGGTCGGACACGACTGAGCGACTTCACTTTCATTTTTCATTTTCATGCATTGGAGAAGGAAATGGCAACCCACTCCAGTGTTTTTGTCTGGAGAATCCCAGGGACGGGGGAGCCTGGTGGGCTGCCATCTATGGGGTTGCACAGAGTAGGACACGACTGAAGTGACTTAGCAGCAGCCATCATGGATTTAGTTTTCCAATAATATAATGTAACTTCACAAATGGCAGATTTTTCCTAATAAATACAGTATTAAAGAAAGAGACTATGAAAATATCCTATCTACTTGTATTAAAACAGATAAACAATTCAACGAAATGACTGGAAATCTAAAGGCTGAAGAGGTTCTTACAAAACCTGTGCTTGGAACTTAGGCCTCTAAGAGTAATGCTTGCTCAGAGAATCAAGGTGAAACTGGGGTGATCAGAAAAACATGATTCGATTCTCTCATCAGATAAAAGATAGCAAATGAGTTAAAACAAACGAAATTCCATTTATTCTGGTATAAAGAAAGAGATGCCTCCTGCTATTCCAATTCTACAAGATCAAGTGGTTAGTCACTGCAGTTGTCCACAAACAGTTGAGTGGAACAAGGATAGAGAGAAACAGGAAGTATTCCATGCCTTGTTTTTACTGGTCCCTAGACAGTCACAGTATGTATCTGAGGAAATATTTTATGACCCCAGAGTCTTGCCTCTTCCCATAAAGAGAAAAGCACTAAATCATTACTTGAAACATCTCTTTTTTCTGAATGTCAGTCACTTTTTTTTTATGCTTGTTCACTGCATGATTTTTTTCAGTAAAAAAATCCATATGCATCCTGGCTCCTCCCTTACCTCTTCAGAGTATTTCACCCAAGCTACCACAGAGGCTGGCACCTAGACTATAGTCCTCAGTAAGTCTTTGAAATAAAACTTAGCTTACCACTTCTAGGTTGAGCATTTTTCTTTCAGCCAATATGGAAAGAGAGAAATTTCCTCATGCAGGGAAAGTTGAACCTTAGAAAGATGTTAAACAGATAGAAACTGGAAAATGATCTGCAAGATCAAGATAAGGAGATACAAAGGTGAAAATGAGGTCAATTTGAATGTAACTGCTCTTAGAGAGTATCTGGAAAGATTTATGTTTCTCTAGTTGTTTTCTATCAAATAGGATTACTCTGGCCCAAGAATGTCAAGATCACAGAATGCAGATTAATATGACTTCCCAAGCAAGATTCAGGGTCTGGAGAAATATTGAGGACAGTCCCTTATGCCTGCAGATGAAGTGTCTAACATACCTAAGGATGGCTACAGAATATCCAGTGGCTTTTGAAAACTTGAGCAAATTTTAGAGAAGACCAGAAAGATCATTGTAAAATACTGATTCAAAAGTGAACTTTGCTAGAGGGTCAAGTACAAGGTTACCTGTGCCCTGGACACACATGACTGAAAATGTATTAAATAAGGATTCCAATAAAAGATAGAGAAAACTTTAAGCATGGCCACAACTTTTCCATAAGGCTAAAGTAAGTAAATTAAAATTAAGGCAAAAAGTGTGTTGTGCCATGTACCGACGTAAAGCCCTAGGATGGAAACACAGGTTGAATACCTCCTTTGCAGTTCCTCATCTAAAAAGCAAGTTCAACAGTCTGAAACTAACCACACTGAAAGTAAGTCATAGGGAAGAACTATAGTATACACATTGTAAGGTTGAAGAAGATGTTTGGGTGATGGGAATATAGTTCCTAGGCAGGATTATCTGACTTAGAATGAAGCAAAGGGAAAATACTATTTTGACCTGGATATATCTGACAGGCCTGTATTTCTCATGAAGGGAGATCCACAAGGAAAAATATCTAGAATAACATGTTAAAAACAATAAAAACCTATAAGATAAAATCATAGAAATTGTAAAAACAAAAGTAGGCACTCAACATCAACAAACAATATCCCTTCATGTGTTTAAAATGAGGAAAAGGGTGAACCCAAGAAACAGGTTAAAATGTTAAGAAGGCTCATCCAATCATTTCTAAAGTAATAGGAAAGTGGTTCTTAACACTGCACATAGTCATGCACCTAAGGTGCTTCAAAAACAAAAAATAATAACTAGAATTCAGCTGTGAAGCCGTCTGGTCCTGGGCTTTTGTTTGTTGGAAGATTTCTGATTACAGTTTCAATTTCTGTGCTTGTGATGGGTCTGTTAAGATTTTCTATTTCTGGTTCAATTGGTTCAATTTTGGAAAGTTGTACTTTTCTTAGAATTTTTCCATTTCTTCCAAGTTGTCCATTTTATTTACATATAGTTGCTGATAAAAGTCTCTTATGATCCTTTGTATTTCTGTGCTGTCTGTGGTGATCTCTCCATTTTCATTTCTAATTTTGTTGATTTGATTTTTCTCCCTTTGTTTCTTGATGAGTGTGGCTAATGGTTTATTTATCTTCTCAAAGAATCAGCTTTTGGTTTTGTTGATTTTTGCTATGGTCTCCTGTTTCTTTTGCATTTGTTTCTGCCCTAATTTTTAAGATTTCTTTCCTTCTACTAACCCTGGGGTTCATAATTTCTTCCTTTTCAAGTTGCTTTAGGTGTAGAGTTAGTTTATTTATTTGACTTTTTTCTTGTTTTTTAAGGTAAGCCTGTATTGCTATGAACCTTTCCCTTAGTACTGTTTTTACAGTGTCCCATAGGTTTTGGGTGGAGAAGGTGATGGCACCCCACTCCAGTACTCTTGACTGGAAAATCCCATGGACAGAGGTGCCTGGTAGGCTGCAGTCCATGGGGTTGCGAAGAGTCAGACACAACTGAGCGACTTCACTTTCACTTTTCACTTTCATGCACTGGAAAAGGAAATGGCAACCCACTCCAGTGTTCTTGCCTGGAGAATCCCAGGAATGGCAGAGCCTGGTGGGCTGCCATCTGTGGGGTCACACAGAGTCGGACACAACTGAAGCAACTTAGCAGCTGCAACAGCATAGGTTTTGGGTTGTTGTGTTTTCATTTTCTTTCATTTCTATGCACATTTTGATTTCTTTTTTTATTTCTTCTGTGATTTGTTGGTTATTCAGCAGAGTGTTTTTCAGCCTCCGTATGTTGGGATTTTTAATAATTTTTCTCCTATAATTGACATCTAAATTTTACTGCATTGTGGTCAGAAAAGATGCTTGGAATGATTTCCTTTTTTTTTTTTTTTTTAAATATAGCAAAGCTAGATTTATGACCCAAGATGTAATCTATCCTGGAGAAGATTCCATGTGCGCTTGAGAAAAAGGTGAAATTCTTTGTTTTGGGGTGAAATGTCTTATAGATATCAATTATGTCTATCTGGTCTATTTTATCATTTAAAGTTTGTGTTTCCTTGTTAATTTTCTGTTTAGTTTATCTATCCATAGGTGTGAGTGGAGTATTAAAGTCTCCCACTATTATTGTGTTATTGTTAATTTCCCCTTTCATACTTTTAGCATTTGTCTTACATATTGTGGTGCTCTTGTATTGGGTACATATATATTTATGATTGTTATATCTTTTTCTTGGATTGATCCTTTGGTCATTATGTAGTGTCCATCTTTGTCTCTTTTCGCAGCCTTTGTTTTAAAGTCTATTTTATCTGATATGAGTATTGCTACTCCTGCACAAAGATATGGAGTGGAGTGCCACACATAAAGCTGAGAAAACACAATGTCTTAAGACAGTCATGGTAATGCTGCTGTGTACTTGGGCCCCTAATGGAACCCCTCTGTAAGGATTAAGAGTTCCTTCAACTCAGGAATCTTCAGGGAGTAATTCCACAGAAGGTCCCTGGGACATAAGTTTCACAGAATAGGCAATTCGAGAGCAAGAGAAGATTACATTCACCAGCGAGCAGGACAAGAAATGCCTGATCAAGAGACTGAAAAGGGCACGTCTCTACACAGAGCTCATACTCAGTATTATGCAGGAAAAACAAACATATGGAGATATATGGGGAAATAAAAATTAGATGGTTCCTAATTTTTATTAGGAAATAAAAATTTATCATCAAATACAAATTAGATGGTAAAGAGTCTGGCTGTAATGTCGGAGACCCAGATTTGATCCCTGGGTTAGGAAGATCTCCTGGAGGAGGACATCACAACACACTCAAGTATTCTTGCCTGGAGAATCCCACGGACAGAGGAACCTGGCATGCTAAAGGCCATAGAGTTGCAAAGAGTTGGACACAACTGAAGCAACTTAGCACGCACGCACAAAAGCCAGGCATCTTGAATTATTCTGCATTAGACCTGGGGCTAACAATATTGCAAACTCTATATCAAAGGTCAGAAATGTTTCACATAACACTCTGCGAGAGAATCAAATAGAAGTTATTTTATACATTTAAAAATTAACCATAGATTCCTGAACTGGGAAACAAAACAAAAACAAAACTACTACAAGCTCTTGTTTTTCCTAATGTTGATGCCACCACTTCTCCTGTCTGTGTCTATTGCTTATGAAATAAACCATTGGGATAGTTTTCTTCAGACTACTTCCTTACCCCTTTTCTGCTTCTCACTTTTTAAGAACAGCCATTCCGAAAGCTCAAAACGCTATCAGCCAGGATTCCATCCTTCCGTCATGAACCCAACCATCTTACCTCTCCACCAACAAACCACTTTACTCAGCAGGGAGTCAACAAATTCAGATTATCTTATATTTGTCTTTCTTCTCCAAGTTTTAATTTTCTTTTCTTATTTAAAAATGCAACCCTATAAAGTGTGAGATATAGGGTCTAAAAATTCATTCATGTAAAATGCTGGGTCATGTTTTTGTGAGATTAATGAAATGAGTAGGACAAACCCATGCAGCTAGTTGGTCAGAAACATCAGAGTCTGGGCGATCCAGCTTCCTCCAAGTCCCGCCTGCAGTCTGGTGCCACCTGGTGGCAGTTGTCCAAAGTAGCTGAAATAGTAAATGGGGATGACTCTGGGTCTGAGATAGAAGCAGTGATGCCAGGAGTCTGCCTAGGAATAGACTCATTTTGTTGCCCCACCATTGAGCAATTGGATTAGAAGTATAATGAGGATATGAAGACACCTTCTCAAGATACAGGTGCCTGCTATTTCCCTCCTTGGCCTTGTCTTCCCTCCAGAATGAAAAGACTTTATTTCTATTCAAGAATGTGGTTTAGGAACAGAATAAGAACTAATCACTAATGTCATTATTTCCAACTTGGATAAACTTGGATTAACTCAGGGCAAACTACCACAGGGTTTTGCTATATTATTTTTCTAGCTCATGCCTAATTTTAGCTTCCTTTTATAAAGATATTTGTCATGCTTTTCCTAGACAGTGACAGCAGCTTCTCAGTTTGTTTTCCTGCATCTTCAAGATTTAGCTCAAATAGAATCGTTTCCAAAATGCTTCCCAGTCTCCTTCCCCTGGCTTTCATGTCCTTCCTCTGTGCCTCTTTAGCATCCTGCATAAATATTTATATAAAGCATATCAACCTTTCATAATATGTTGCTTAGTCATCTGCCCTTTTGATATGAGCTGCTTTAGGGGAATGTCCTGTAATCGTTTTATTCCCATCATTGACTGTAGTGCCTAGAAAATTGCAGATGATTATCTACGTGTAACTATGTATCCCCCCATTTTAAACATTCATAACACTACAGATCATTTATTCATTGGCACTCTTCTACTTTACAGAACGTTTTACTCATAGCAGCAGAATCACAGCTTATTTGAGCTGAAAGAGTCTTTGTCTACAACTTAAGTATTTACTTTGTTGATCTAACATAAAAACTAAATATTGACCCCAGGATATTAATTTTACTGTCCACAGAAATTCATCTTACCTTTTATTTTTCTTTTTTTTCTCCTCTTTCTTCATTAATATCAGTCAGCAATTAATCAATAATTTTCTGTGCACCTACCTTGAGCAAGACATACTTCTGGGAAATTTGGAGGTTATAAAAATACTGTAAGAGCTTAGGCTTATCCACTTGGACATAAAACATAGTTACAGAAATGATGTTGAGAATGAGGATAAAACACAGTATCATCTTATAAAAGCAGACTATATACCATTTAGTATACTTTTTGTTTTATAACAAACTGAAAAAGCAAATAAAGATTTTCTACCCCATGGATGTTCACATGAGGAAGGCTTAATGATACCAAAACCTGCCCAGACACATAGAGTGAATAAATGTAGAGAGAGTACCTCAACCTCGACTCTTCAGATCAATGGCTCATGTTCTAAACTATGACATTATTCACATATTAAAAAAGGCAAAATAGGCAGGATAGAAAATTTTGATGCTGAAGATGAAAAGAAAATTATTACCTTTCAGTGGACTTTTCAGGAAAAGTTCTGCAAAGGATTTGAACTGAAATCTTAGAATCTTAGAATCTATGTAAGGAAAGGAATGGCAAGGTGAATTAAGGAAATATGTTTGGAAAAGAGGTAAACTAAATATCACGTTTTGTACTAAGATAATTCTATAGAATTCTCTTTCTTTGGTTTTTAATAAATAAAGCTCTCATATCCTCCCTCTCAATATGGTATGCACACTAATTTATTGTCACAAGAGAGATTTAGAGTTTTATATAACTAACTTTTTTGTAGAGATTTTTCTAACTAACTTTTGTCCTGGAGCCTTTGGGAAAAAAAATGATAATGCAAAAAATAATTATTCTAGATTATGTCTAAGTCTGTAGCCATGGGGCAGGACAATGTAAGTATAGAGATCAAAAAAGTAAACATTGGTACTAGGCATTTTTACTACTCTCTGGCAAATGGTATACAAAATTGTCAATATGTCTGCATATCTTTTTAATTTTAAGATCATATAATTTAAAAATTAATATATTTTTATATTTCACTTAGGAAAACAATAGTAACTTTTTATGAACCTTAACATAATGACTAGAGAAGTTTTCTTGTTGTCTCATTAACATGCTAAGAGACCACAGAAATAAAACATATGAGCAAAATGTCAGAAGCCTATATTAATTCTAAACTAACTAGAGTATTAATAAAACAATGAGCATTACAAATATTAGAGTCATCATGTTTTGATACATCAGTAAAATAGTTGGTCGTTAATAAAATGTTTTATTGGGTAGAGGGACTAGATACACTCCCTTTCAAAAATACTTTAAGACATCCAATATTTCATTATTGATTTTTGTTGGAGTAGCTCAGCTGTTAAAGATTCCACCTGCAATGCAGGAGACCCCAGTTTGATTCCTGGGTCAGAAAGATCCACTGGAGAAAGGATAGGTTACCCCCTCCAGTATTATTGGGCTTCCCTCGTGGCTCAGCTGGTAAAGAATCCACCTGCAATGAAGGAGACCTGGGTTTGATCCCTGGGTTGGGAAGATCCCCTGGAGACAGGAAAAGTTACCCACTCCAGTATTCTGGCTTGAAGAATTCCATGGACTATATAGTCCATGGGGTCACAAACAGTCAGACACGACTGAATGACTTTCACTTTCACGGAAATATTTTTAAAATACCATCTCCACTTAGTAGCAATGACAGAAAAACTATTCAGGAAGAAACTATAGTTTTTATGTTCTGGTATGATCCATTTTGTCAATGTTAATTACTGTTTGTCAGACTGAGTTTTACTCTGCACAGGCAAGGTGTCTGTGACCTTTGAGCAAAAGGAGCAAAACTCTTTCTGCTTCCTTTGTAGTTTATTTGCCCAAAAGCTTCCAGCAGTCTGCAACTGTGTGGCTGGATCAAGTGTACTGTTTCATGGTTCATGAATCATTTTTTGAAATCAGGTAAGAAATATAAAACTTCTCTGAAACTGAATGGTGATTGGGAACTCTATGATATTGTCATTACTATTATTTCCTTATTATTATCTTCTTACTGTCAGTTCAGTTCAGTTCAGTTGCTCAGTCGTATCCGACTCTATGCGACCCCATGAACTGCAGTACACCAGGCCTCCCTGTCCATCACCAACTCCCAGAGTTCACTTAAACTCACATCCATCGAGTTGGTGATGCCATCCAGCCATCTCATCCTCTGTCGTCCCCTTTTCCTCCTGCCCCCAATCCCTCCCAGCATCAGAGTCCTTTCCAATGAGTCAACTCTTCGCATGAGGTGGCCAAAGTACTGGAGTTTCAGTTTTATCATCATTCCTTCCAAAGAATACCCAGGACTGATATCCTTTAGAATGGCCTGGTTGGGACTCCTTGCAGTCCAATGGACTCTCAAGAGTCTTCTCCAACACCACAGTTCAAAAGCATCAATTCTTCAGCACTCAGCTTTCTTCACAGTCCAACTCTCACATCCATACATGACTACTAGAAAAACCATAGTCTTGACTAGATGAACCTTTGTTGGCAAAGTAATGTCCCTGCTTTTGAATATGCTATCTAGGATTGTCATAACTTTCCTTCCAAGGAGTAAGCGTCTTTTAATTTCATGGATGCATTCTCCATCTGCAATGATTTTGAAGCCCCAAAAAATAAAGTCTGACACTTGTCCACTGTTTCCCCATCTATTTGCCATGAAGTAATGGGACCAGATGCCATGATCTTAGTTTCCTGAATGTTGAGCTTTAAGCCAACTATATACATATAAATCTTCCCTCAAGACATCCAAAAATCATCCTTTCTAAAAAAAAAAAGAAAAAAAAAAAACAGATGGAGCTAAGAATTCTCTTGTTCTGATCTCAGTTTTGTCTGTCTTACTGAGAAACTTTTGTGTCCAGAATAAGCACATCCTGACATTTGCTTTTGTGTCTCTCTCATGCACAAAGGCCAAGTTAAGAGTGAAAATAATGGTAGATCAAAGTTTCACCATGCCAATGAAAGTTTTAAATTACCATTTTCCTGGACTTTTCATTTCTCTAAATACATTTTATAAAATACATTCACCAAAACATAATATCTCAGGACATTAACAGATAACATACAACAAGCAGTTCTGTGGTTTAAAAATGTACTTACATTACCATATGTAAAATAGATACCCAATGGAAATTTGCTGTATGGCTCAAGAAATTCAAACAGGGGCTCTATATCACCCTAGGGGGTGGATGGGGAGGGAGATGGGAAGGAGGCTCAACAGGGATGGGATATATGTATACCTATGGCTGATTCCTGTTGAGATTTGACAGAAAATAACAAAATTCTGTAAAGCAATTATCCTTCAATAAAATAATAAATTTAAAAATCTATTAGATTCAAGTAGTTATATAAGCATAGTAATAATAGCTCTGTTAACTAGAATTTATTCACAGTTTCAAGAAAAAAGTTAGCCTGTAAATAGCTTTAAAATATTTTCTCAGTCTTTACATTTCACAGGTGAAGAATCAGAATTTTAGAGCCTTTAAATAAATGTTGAAAGTCACATAATCAGTAGTAGAACCAAGGCTTAAATCAAGGTTTTTCTACTCACTTTAAAACTTATTTTATATTAAAAGATAGTTCATAAAGGCAGAGGAACCAGAGATCAAATTGCCAATATCTGTTGGATCATGGAAAAAGCAAGAGAGTTCCAGAAAAACATCAGTTTTGCTTTATTGACTATGCCAAAGCCTTTGACTGTGTGGATCACAATAAACTGTGGAAAATTCTGAAAGAGATGAGAATGCCAGACCACCTGACTTACCTCTTGAGAAACCTGTATGCAGGTCAGGAAGCAACATGAAATGATAGACTGGTTCCAAATAGGACAAGGATTACGTCAAGGCTGTGTATTGTCATCCTGCTTATTTAACTTATATGCAGAGTACATCATGAGAAATGCTGGGATGGATGAAGCACAAGCTGGAATCAAGACTGTCATGGAAATATCAATAACCTCAGATAGGCAGATGACACCACCCTTATGGCAGAAAGTGAAGAGGAACTAAAAAAAATCTGTTGATGAAAGTGAAAGAGGAGAGTGAAAAAGTTGGCTTAAAGCTCAACATTCAGAAAACGAAGATCATGGCATCTGGTCCCATCACTTCATGGCAAATAGATGAGGAAACAGTAGAAAAGTGTTAGACTTTATCTTTTTGGGCTCCAAAATCACTGCAAATGGTGGCTGCAGCCATGAAACTAAAAGACGCTTACTCCTTGGAAGGAAAGTTATGATCAACCTAGAAAGCATATTCAAAAGCAGAGACATTACTTTGCCAACAAAGGTCCACCTAGTCAAGGCAATGGTTTTCCCAGTGGTCATGTATGTATGTGAGAGTTGGACTGTGAATAAAGCTGAGTGCCGAAGAATTGATGCTTTTGAACTGTGGTGTTGGAGAAGACTCTTGAAAGTCCCTTGGACAGCAAGGAGATCCAACCAGTCTATCCTAAATGAGATCAGTCCTGGGTGTTCATTGGAAGGACTGATGCTAAAGCTTAAACTCCAATACTTTGGCCACCTCATACGAAGTGTTGACTCATTGGAAAAGACCCTGATGCTGGGAGAGATTGGGGGCAGGAGGGAAAGGGGACGACAGAGGATGAGATGGCTGGATGGCATCATCGAGTAGATGGACATGAGTTTGAGTGAACTCTGGGAGTTGGTGATGAGCAGTGAGGCCTGGCATGCTGCAATACATGGGGTCACAAAGATTCAGACATGACTGAGTGACTGAACTGAACTAACTGAACTTATTCTTTACTCCAAAGTGGCTCAGAGTCATTGCCATATTAACATGTTACTGTTTTATATGCTGTATTATTCAGGGTTTTAAAGAAAAGCAAAACTAACGTGTGTGTGTTTGTGTGTGTATAAACAAAGAGGAACCAGAGATCTAATTGCCAACATCCGATGGATCATCAAAAAAGCAAGAGAGTTCCAGAAACACATATATTTCTGCTTTATTGACTATGCCAAAGGCTTCAACTGTGTGGATCACAAAAACTGTGGAAAATTCTGAAAGAGATGGGAATACCAGACCACCTAACCTGCTTCTTGGGAAATCTGTATGCAGGTCAGGAAGCAACAGTTAGAACTGGACATGGAACAACAGACTGGTTCCAAATAGGAAAAGGAATGCGTCAAGGCTGTATATTGTCACCCTGCTTATTTAACTTATATACAGAGTACATCATGAGAAATGCTGGGCTGGAGGAAACACAAGCTGGAGTCAAGATTGCTGGGAGAAATATCAATAACCTCAGATATGCAGATGACACCACCCTTTTGACAGAAAGTAAAGAGGAACTTTCACTTTTCAGCCTTTTTGATCAAAGGCTTTTTGATAAAAGTGAAAGAGGAGAGTGAAAAAGTTGGCTTAAAGCTCAACATTCAGAAAACGAAGATCATGGCATCTGGCCCCATTAGTTCATGGCAAATAAATGAGGAAACAGTGGAAACAGTGTTAGACTTTATTTTTGGGGTCTGCAAAATCACTGCCGATGGTGATTACAGCCATGAAATTAAAAGGTGCTTACTCCTTGGAAGGAAAATTATGAGCAACCTAGACAGCATATGCAGAAGCAGAGACATTACTTTGCCAACAAAGGTCCGTCTAGTCAAGGCTATGGTTTTTCCAGTAGTCATGTATGGATGTGAGAGTTGGACAGTGAAGAAAGCTGAGTGCCGAAGAATTGATGCTTTTGAACTGTGGTGTTGGAGAAGACTCTTGAGAGTCCCTTGGACTGCAAGGACATACAACCAGTCTATCCTAAAGGAAATCAGTCCTGGATGTTCTTTGGAAGGAATGAAGCTAAAGCTGAGACTCCAGTACTTTGGCCACCTCATGCGAAGAGTTGACTCATTGGAAAAGTCTCTGATGCTGGGAGGGATTAGGGGCAATAGGAGAAGGGGACGACAGAGGATGAGATGGCTAGATGGCATCACCAACTCGATAGACGTGAGTTTGAGTGAACTCCAGGAGTTGGTGATGGACAGCGAGGCCTGGGGTGCTGCAATTCACGGGGTCACAAAGAGTCAGACAAGATGAGTGAGTGACTGAAGTGAACTGAACTGAAACCTCTCTCATATATATATGTATATATAATATTATATATAAAA
This sequence comes from Capra hircus, assembly GCF_001704415.2. NCBI lineage: Eukaryota > Metazoa > Chordata > Mammalia > Artiodactyla > Bovidae > Capra > Capra hircus. The sequence continues at coordinate 76,712,001 of NC_030813.1, forward strand.
TTATATATATATATAACTCATGTATAAATATCATATATATATACATATATGTATATATATACACACACACACGTTTATATAAATATCCCAGATGGATGGGTCAACTTATTATAGGCAATTTGTTCACATGATTATGGAGGCTGAGATCCAAGATCTTCAGTTGGAATTGACAAGCTGGAGACACAGGAGAGCTGATGGTATGTGAGTGAAAGTCACTCAGTCATGTCTGACTCTTAGGGACCCCATGGACTGCAGCCAGCCAGGCTCCTCTGTCCATGGAATTCTCCAGGCAAGAATATTGGAGTGCGTTGCCATTCTCTTCTCCAGGGCATCTTCCCAACCCCCAGATCGAATCCAGGTCTCCCACATTGCAGACAGATTCTTAACCATCTGAGCCACAAGGGAAGCTTAAGAATGCTGACTGTATTAGTTCAGTTCAGTCACTCAGTCATGTCTGACTCTTTGTCACCTGATGGACTGCAGCACACTTGGCCTCCCTGTCCATTACCAACTCCTGGAATTTACTCGAACTCATGTCCATTGAGTTGGTGATGCCATCCAACCATCTCATCCTTTGTCGGCCCATTACCCTCCCACTGACTGTATAGTTCTAATTGATTCCAAAGGCCTGAGAACCATAAAAACCAATGGTGCAATTTCTAGCCCCCAAACCAATAGGCTTAAGGCCTTAAAGAGACACTTTTTCAGATTGATTCTGAAGGCAGGAAAAAGACCAGTACCGCAGCTCATCAGTTCCTTTTGCTTAGGCTTTTTGTTCTGTCCAGTTCAACTGATTGAATGAGGCCCCCTCACATCAGGGAGGAAAATATGCTTTCTTTAGTTTACTGATTCAAATGTTAATCTCCTACAGAAACACCCTCACAGAACACACTCAAAACACTGTTTGATAAAATGTCTGAGCATCCCATGGCCCAGTTACACTGATCAAAAAAATTAACCATCATACATGCTGATATGTAAACCTTGGAACTGAAATAAGCCAAGGAAATGAATATTTTCTAAAGGTTTTTATAAAGAATTCCAATCCTTTGAAAAGTGTATCTCAGAAAGAATGTGCCATAGAATATCATTGAGATTTGTTAGTCAAGATTTTGAAGATTTACTGAATTATATCACAGTCTTTATATAATCTTTGTAAAGTTTTGTTCTTTCATTTATTTTTGAATCAATTAACCCTGAGAAAGCAACAACCTTAACAGACCTACTGGAATGGAGGGGATTTTTCTTTTAAGTAATTCTGGTAGATTGCTGTAATAATAATCTCAAATTTGTATAAACCTCTGTGTACTAATGATCTTGATTCCCTCACATACTGACACTAGATTTGGCCTTGTCATTTTCTTTGAACAATGAAGCAGCAGCAATGAAACTTAAGCAAAGATCTGAAATGTGATTGATCATTAAGGTTTTTCTTTTCTGACTTTGAAAGCTTGTTAGATGAGAAGGCCATGGCTAAATTTTCCCCAACACTTCAACTGACAGACAGCCAACCTTCAGAGCTGTTGACATCGAGCTGATAATAAGTTGACTACAGACTCTTGAGTAAGCCTGGCCTAATCATCAGAATAACCACCCAGCTAAATTCAGCCCAAACTGCTGAACTGTAGAAGCAACCATGTTATTTTAAGCCACTAAGTCTTGGAGGAGAGAGGGGAGAATTTTTACGAAGAGTCTTGAGTCAAAAGACCTAGTTTTATCTACCATGTTTGGGCTGTGTGACTCAGCCCATGAAAACCTTAGCTTCCTCTTCTTTAAAGTTAAGACAGTAATAAAATATATTAAATAATTTTGTTTTAATAGTTATTTAATGGATGATGAATTCTGGAACTATTTTATGAACTATAAACACTGTATATATGAGTTATTACTATTTTATATGAAATTTTATGTTATTTTTATTAATCATAATGCTAGCTATGATTGGTATAATTTGTATGATGTTATTTAATGCCTGATCAATCAAGTGTTCAACAGCTATAAAGATTATTTTGTCTTTTGGCCAGCTCTATATGGACCTGGTTCCAAGGTTAAGGCAGAAAAAAGGTTGAGAATGGATATATGACCAGAATTTTGTGTGGCTTGTTCAATGAGCCCCTTATGTTGGTCACATATTTTGTTAGACATCTTCAGAAAGCCCAGGACATGTAGAAATCCTTGTACAAAACTCTCACATCAGGCCTTGTTAGGCCCTTTATTATTTCGGAGAAAAATGGGAGCAATATGACCCGTCTCAGGCAACCTATAATGAAGAGTCTCTGTCCTTATGTTTCTTGATTTTCCTCTGCTTCAGTTTCTTCTTCTACTATAGCATGAAATCAATAGTAACGACTGCATAGGATCATTATGACTAGTAAGTAAATTAATGCTTATTATTAAATGTTCTAAACAATACCAGTAACATTATAAGTACTTAATAATAGACATTGCAAATATTCAAGAAGTAGACAGCTGTCAGTACTCTTCCTATTATTGTGAAATAATAGTACTATTATACTGTTGCACTCATCTCACATGCTAGTAGTAATGCTCAAAATTCTCCAAGCCAGGCTTCAGCAATACGTGAACCGTGAACTTTCAGATGTTCAAGCTGGTTTTAGAAAAGGGAGAGGAACCAGAGATCAAATTGCCAACATTCGCTGGATCATCGAAAAAGCAAGAGAGTTCCAGAAAAAACATCTGCTTTATTGACTCTGACAAAGCCTTTGACTATGTGGATGATAATAAACTGTGGAAAATTCTGAAAGAGATGGGAATAGCAGACCACCTGACCTGCCTCTTGAGAAACCTGTATGCAGGTCAGGAAGCAACAGTTAGAACTGGACATGGAACAACAGACTGGTTCCAAATAGGAAAAGGAGTACGTCAAGGCTGTATATTGTCACCCTGCTTATTTAACTTCTATGCAGAGTACATCATGAGAAACGCTGGACTGGAAGAAGCACAAGCTGGAATCAAGATTGTCATGAGAAATATCAATAACCTCAGATATGCAGATGATGCCACCCTTATGGCAGAAAGTAAAGAGGAACTAAAAAGCCTCTTGATGAAGGTGAAAGGTGAGAGTGAGAGAGTTGGCTTAAAGCTCAACATTCAGAAAACGAAGATCATGGCATCTGTTCCCATCACTTCATGGCAGATAGATGGGCAAACAGTGGAAACAGTGTCAGACTTTAGTTTTGGGGGCTCCAAAATCACTGCAGATGGTGACTGCAGCCATGAAATTAAAAGATGCTTACTCCTTGGAAGGAAAGTTATGACCAACCTAGAGAGCATGTTAAAAAGCAGAGACAAGCCAGAAGGCAAAACACCAATACAGTATACTAACACATATATATGGAATTTAGAAAGATGGCAATGATGACCCTGTATGCAAGACAGCAAAAAAGACACAGATGTGTATAGCAGACTTTTGGACTCAGAGGGAGAGGGAGAGGGTGGGATGATTTGGGAGAATGCCATTGAAACATGTATACTGTCATGTAAGAATTGAATCGCCAGTCTATATCCAATGCAGGATACAGCATGCTTGGGGCTGGTGCACGGGGATGACCCAGAGGGATGTGTGGGGAGGGAGGTGGGAGGCGGGTTCATGTTTGGGATCGCATGTACACCCGTGGTGGATTCATGTCAATGTATGGCAAAACCAATACAGTACTGTAAAGTAAAATAAAGTAAAAATTAAAATTAAAAAAAAGCTCAACATTCAGAAAATGAAAAAAAAAAAAAAAAGCAGAGACATTACTTTGTCAACAAAGGTCCATCTAGTCAAGGCTATGGTTTTTCCAGTGGTCATGTATGGATATGAGAGTTGGACTATAAAGAAAGCTGAGCACCAAAGAATTGATGTTTTTGAACTGTGATGTTGGAAAAGACACTTGAGAGTCCTTTGGACTGCAAGGAGGTCCAACCAGTCCATCATAAAGGAGATCATTCCTGAGTTCATTGGAAGGACTGATGCTGAAGCTGAAACTCCAATATTTTGGCCACCTGATGTGAAGAGCTGACTTATTTCGAAAGACCCTGATGCTGGGAAAGACTGAAGGCAGGAGGAGAAGGGAACAACTGAGGATGAGATGGTTAGATGGCATCACCGACTCAATGGACATGAGTTTGGGTAAACTCCAGGAGTTGGTGATTGACAGGGAGGCCTAACGTGCTGCAGTTCATGGGGTCACAAACAGTCGGATAGACTGTGCAACTGAACTGAACTGTTACTATTTTGTTACATTGTTGCTCTTTGGACTTTTCAGTCTGCAACTTTTCTTATTTTTTCTTATTTTTCTTATTTTCTTATTTTTTTAAGTACACATAGAAAGAAAGAAAAACAAAGTGGAGTCTCGCAGTCATGTCCGACTCTTTGCGACCCCATGGACTTTAGCCTACCAGGCTGCTCCTTCCGTGGGATTTTCCAGGCAATAGTACTGGAGTGGGCTTCCGTTTCCTTCTCCAGCGATCTCCCCAACCCAGGGATCGAACCCAGGTCTCCCGCATTGTAGACAGACGCTTTACCATTTGAGCCACCAGGGAAGTCTAAAAAGCAATTATAAATGTGCAAATATTCCAGGTTGATCATCTTCTGACAACTTTTATCAGCAGCTACATCATATTCACCTGTTGAAACATAATCCTAAAATAATAGTCTTAGGAGGTAGGGACATTAGGATGATTAAATCAGGAGGGTAGAGCCTCATAAATGAATGAGACTAGCAACTTTGTCCCTTCCACCATGGGGGACACAGTGAGAAATGGTACTCTGTAACTTGAAAGAGGGCATTCTCTAGAACCTGACCATGCTGATCCCCTGAGTTTGAACTTCCAGCCCTCAGAACTATGAGAAATACATTTTTGTTCTTTATAAGCCCCTTGGTCTGTGGCATTTTGTTACAACAGCCCTGATGAACTAAGATATTATGAATGTTATCTTTAGATAAATTAAGTCAATACATTTTTGTGTAAGTTATTGTAATTATAGGAATAAACATGGGACTTCATTAATTCTAAAATCATGAACATGCTTCCATCATGGCTAATGTTAGCAAAATATCTAAAAATGTTTACATTGTGCTTTTTTCACCTTTTGTATTTGCTTTCTATTGCTACGTAACAAATTACCACAAACATATAGGTACAAAACAACATATATTAATTATCCATGGCTGAAAAAGCTGGGTATGATCTAGTTAGGACCTCTGTTCAAGGTCTCACCAGGCTGAAATCAAGATGTTGGTTATTATTTTGTTTTCCTGTATTATTCAAAATTCTCTTCTGATCTTACTGGTTGTTGGCAGATTTTAGTTTCCAAAAACTATAGTTCTGAAATCCCCATTTTCCTTCTGCATATTAACAAGAGTTCACCCTCAGTTTTGGAGACCACCTTCAATTTCATGCCATGTAATCTCCTCAATTGGCAGTTCAAATGTGAATTTTGCTTCTTGAAGGCCAGCAAGAAAAATTTCTCCTGCTTCAAATATTTTTAGCCCCCTTTTTAATGGCCCACATGTTTAAACTGGTTGAACCAGAATAATCTCTCTGTTGATTACCTCAAAGTCACTGGTTAGGAATTCTAATTACATCTTTAAAATCTCTTTGCCATATAATGTAACAATCACAGGAGTGATATTTCACAAGTACCTTTCAAAAGGAAGAGATGTTATACAGGATATGTATACCAAGTTCGTGAGAATCCTGGGGATCAATTTAGTACATTGAATGTTTATGATAGCTGCTAAACAGCAAACTCTCAAATGTTCAAGAACAAAACTTTAGCTTTTAACGTGAACTCAGAAGTTGCTACCTATAATGATCATGTACAATGTTAACTGACAATAACAATTAAAGGTTATTTGCTCCAAGTACATATATAAAATTATTAGCATTGTGCTGAGCTGTCTAAATCGCTACAGATGTTTATTATGAGAGTCAGAAATTATGCTTTTGAACTGTGGTGCTGGAGAAGACTCTTGAGAGTCTCTTGATAGCAAAACCAAACCAGTCAATCCTAAATGAAATCAACCCTGAATATTCATTGGAAGGACTGATGCTGAAGCTCTGATATTTTGGCCAAATGATGTGCAGCTAACTCATTGGAAAAGACCCTAATCCTGGGAAAAATGGAAGACAAAAGGAGAAGAGGGTGACAGAGGATGAGATGACTGGAAGGCATCATCAACTCAATGGACATGAGTATGAGCAAACCCCAGGAAATAGTGGAGGACAGGGAAGCCTGGTGTGCTGCAGTCCATGAGGTTGCAGAAAGTCAAACATGATGACTGAACAACAAAGGTAAATATTTTGCTACTTAAATCTTTAAAAGAAAACTATGAGACTGCAGATTTTAGGTCTGGCATGAAAATAGATTTTCTGTTGTCACTTCTAATCTTAAAATAAGAAAAATCTGAATAAATGAAAGATCAATAATTTTTAACTTATCAGAGAATGGTGATTTCAGGACAAATTACCATCCCAAAAGTTAGAAGAGAAAATACAGTCACAGTGCCTAGATAAGTTTAGCTAGAACAGAAGCTGCTAGAGCCACAAATAGGTAAGCACACATACATGATGAAGAGAGTAAGAAATTTCTGGAAGCTGCAGTCTTAGGGAGTTATCCCCAGTTTCATAGATTTTATCATCTGTAAAAGGGTAAAATCTGTACTAGATTCTATACTAGGATCTCATAGTGAAGAATCAAGCAAGCTTTTATTGTGGTTCTGGCAGGAGGAGGAAAAGAGTGCTTGGGAAATATGCTAAGATAATTCTCTATAACAAATATTTACTTTCCAGAGAAAGACTTTGCCAGAGTCTTTTTCTAGCTATGGGTTTCCTAAGTGGTACTAATGGTAAAGAATCCACCTGACAATGCAGGAGACATAAGAAACAGGGATTTGATCTCTGGGTCCAGAGGATCACCTGGAGGATGGCATGGCAATCCACTCCAGTATTCTTGCCTGGAGAATTCCATGGACAGAGGAGCCCAGTGGGCGACAGTCCATATAGGATTGAAAAGAGCTGGACATGACTGAAGTGACTTAGAACACATACATGCATCCCAGTCGCAGGAGAGAACTCCTCTCATTCCCCAAAGCTTTCCTTTCTCAACTAAGGTGGGGCTAATGCTATATACTGGAAAACACTTGTGAGAGCACTAGCCTAGAGATACAGGCCCAAGAAAGGACTGCAGTTTAATCAGAAGGTGACAGAACATTTCCCTCCTCACCTCCATGCCACCACACCAACAAGGTTATATTATATTAAAAGGAAATTACCACTGATCAATGTAGCCCCTTTCTGAAGAGGAATACTTAAGAGAGTTTAAAGTCAAAAGCAGAAAACAAAACAAGATACATTAGGTTTGGGCAAAACTAAGTTAGGTTTCAGGCCATGAATTTTAAATCATTATAAGTAGGCTCAAACATAACTTTATTAATCAAAACAGAAACCTTTATAATAAACACATTTTTGCCATAGAGAAGTAGGTTTGTTTATCCTGAAGCATTAAAATCATGCTTCAGGATTTGATTAACTCTTGGAAAGTATTTTCTGCCTCCTGATGGTTGAGGAAGCATTCCCCTGCAAAAAGACATCAAGATGCTTGAAAAAGTGGTAGTCATCTGGTGAGAGGAAAGGTGAATATGGTGGATAAAGCAAAATTTCATAGCCTGATTCGTTCAACTTTTGAAGCATTGGTTGTGCGATGTGTGGTCAGGCATTGTCCTGCAGAATTGGACCCTTTCTGTTGACCGATGCCAGCTGCAGGTGTTGCAGTTTTTGGTGCCTCTCATTGATTTGCTGAGCATCCTTCTCAGACATTATGCTTTCATCAGTATTCAGAAAGCTATAGTGGATCAAACCAGCAGCAGACCAAACAGTAATCATCACCTTTTTTTTTGGTGTAAGTTTGGCATTGGGAAACATTATTTTACTGACAAAGCAGAGACATTACTTTACCAAAGCTGTGGTTTTTCCAGTAGTCATGTATGGATATGAGAACTGGACCATAAAGAAAGCTGAGTGATGGAGAATTAATGCTTTTTAACTGCGGTGTTGGAGAAGATACTTGAGAGTCCCTTGGACTCCAAGGAGATCAAACTAGTTAATCCTAAAGGAAATCAATCCTGAATGTCCATTGGAAGAACTGATGCTAAAGCTGAAACTCCAGTACTTTGGCCACCTGATGTGAGAAGCTAACTCATTAGAAAAGACTCTGATGCTGTGAGAGATTGAGGCAGGAGGAGAAGAGAACGACAGAGGACAAGATGGTTGCATGGCATCACCGACTCGATGGACATGAGACTGAGCAAGCTCCAGGATTTGGTGATGGATAGGGAAGCCTGGAGTAGTGAAGTCCATGGGGTCACAAAGAGTCAGATACGACTTAATGACTAAACTGAACTAAACTTGGCATTGGGAAGGGCTTGAGAGCTTCTTCTTGGTCCAGCCACCAAGCTGATTATCACCAGTTGTATAAAATTCACTTTTCACTGCATATCACAATCCAATCAAGAAATGTTTCATTGTTGTTGCATATAATAAGAAAAGACAACACTTTAAACCTATGATTTTTTGGATTTCCAGTCAGCTCATGAGGCATCCACTTGAAATTTTTCACCTTTTCAGTGTGCTTCAAATGCTGAATGATCATAGAATGGTTGACATTGAGTTATCTGGCAACTCCTTGTGTAGTGGTAAGAGGATCATCTTTGATGATTGCTCTCAAATTGGTCATTGTCAATTTCTAATGACCAGCCACTGTGCTCCTCATCTTCAAGTCTCTGTCTCCTTTGCAAAACTTCTTGACCCATCACTGCACTGTACATTCATTAGCAGTTCCTGAACCAAATGCCTTCTTGAAGTTGTGAGTTATCTTTGCTGCTTTACAACCCATTTTGAGCTCAAACTTTCAAAAATCGCTCAAATTTGCTTCATGTCTAACATCATCTGTATATTCTAAAATAAATATAAAATAATAGCAGATAATAAATCTTTAGCAAAAAAAAACATAAAGCAAGGTATGTACATTAAAATGATGCATAACTCATTTATTTAAGAATATATTCCAACATATAATGGCAAAATTCAACAATGCAATATCGCAATTATTTTTGCATCAACATAATATGTAGCCTGTGGTACCTATCCTTGGAGGAAACTTTAAACACAGCCAATTACTAGCCAGATTAACATAAAAATACATGCTGTAAGCCTAGTCACTTCAATTTTGATCACTTAATACAACAAGTGTCACTTTGAGCAAACAGCTACATTCACCAAGACAGACAAACACTCTGGACCATAAAAAGACAACTAAATACAAATTAAAAAACAAAAATTATACAAGGTGTGTTGTCAGATCATAATGGGATTAAATTTGGAACACATGTACACCCGTGGCAGATTCATGTTGATGTATGGCAAAACCAATACAGTATTGTAAAATAAAATAAAATAAAATCTGAAAAAATAAGAAATCAATAATAAAATGATACTTGGAACATACCTAAATACTTGCACATCAAATAATAAATAAATAAACCTGAATCAAAGAAGTAGTCTCGAGGAAAATTCAGAAGATATTTTAAACTAAATTACAAGAAAAATACAACCTATCAAAATTTGTGGAATACAGCATAGACAGTGCTTGGAGGAAAAATATAGCATTAAATGCATGTATTAGAAAACAAGAAAGGCCTAAATCAGTAACCTAAGATTCCATCTTATAAAACTAGAAAATGCAGAGCAATTTAGCTTACAGTAAGTTGAAAAAAAAGAAAAATATTGGCAGCAATCAATGAAATTGAAAACCAAAGAAAAAACTGAATGCTAATTACTTGACAAATATATTGATAAATCTGTTGCCTGGCTAACCAGAGAAAGAGAGAGAAGAGAAAGAAATTTCAGTATTAGAAATGAAACATGTAACTGTACAATAGAGTATTATTCAGCAACAAAATGAAATGAGCTCTCAAGATGCTAAAACACGTAGATGGTATGTAAATATATATTGTTGTTATTCAGTTGCTCAGTCAGGTCTGACTCTTTGCAACCCCATGGACTGCAGCACTCCAGGTTTCCCTATCCTTCACACTTTCCTGGAGCTTGCTCAAACTCATGTCCCTTGAGCTGGTGATTCTATCCAACTATCTTGTCCTCTGCCATCCCCTTCTCCTCTTGCCTCAATCTTTCTCAGCATCAGGGTCTTTTCTAATGAGTCAGCTTCTTGCATCAGGTGGCCAAAGTATTGGAGCTTCAGCTTCAGCATCAGTCCTTCCAATGATTATTCAGGATGGATTTCCTTTAGGATTGACTTGTTTGATCTCCTTGCAGGCCAAGGGACTTTCAAAAGTCTTCTCCAACACCACAGTTGTTCTTCAGTTCTTTGGTGGTCAGTTTTCTTTATGGTGCAACTTTCACTCCTATACAAGACTATTGGAAAAACCATAGCTTTAACTAGGCAGACCTTTGTTGGCATAGTTATGTCTCTGCTCTTTAGTGTGCTATCTAGGTTTGTCATGGGCTTCCCTGGTGGCTCAGAGGGTAAAGCATCTGCCTGTAATGGGGGACACCCAGGTTCAATCCCTTGGTTGGGAAAATTCCCAGAGAAGAAATAGCAACCCACTCCAGTACTCTTGCCTGGAAGATCCCATGGATGGAAAAGCCTGATAAGCTACAGACCATAGGGTCACAAAGAGTTGGACACGACTGAGTGACTTCACTTTCACTTCACTAGGTTTATCATAGCTTTTCTTCCAAGGAGCAAGCGTCTTTCAATTTCATGGCTGCAGTCACCATCTTACTAAGTAGAAAAAAGCCTATCTGAAAAGTTTACATATTCAATTATGTAATTGTATTAATTCTGTAAACACCAAAACTATAGAGATGCAAACAGATGAGTGGTTGGCATTGTTTGAATAGATGCTACTTCCTCTCAGAGAATAAAATATGAAAAGGTAGAGGCAAAGGAATAAGAAGAAATCTGAGAAGCTCTACCATAGCCAAGTAATCAAGGCTAACACCAACAATGATGTCACTATGATAGTATGTATGCTTGATATGATATGTGATGAAAACAGCACTTTATCTCTGTGGTCTTCCTCCCCAGAAACACATAACCCAGACTAATCATGAGCTAACTATCAGAAAATTTTCAGTTGATTCTACAAAATACCTAAATTCATACTTCTCAAAAGCGTAAAGGCCATCCAAAACAAGGAAAGTCTGATAAAGTGTCACAGTCAATAGGAGCCTCATGAGAAATGACTACTAAAAGTAATGTGATATCCTGAATGGGACTGGGACCAAAAAAAAAACCAACCAACCAAACAAACAAACAAAGAAAAGGTGAAAGGAAATGAAGAAGATAAACGAGACAGTGACAGAAGGAAGACAAACAGTAAGTAGAAACTAAAGAACTCTGAGTATATTACAGGCTTTAGTGAACAATAATGTATGGAAACTGATTCATTAATTGTAATGAATGTATCATGTTAATGTAAAATGTTAAATATAGGGCAAACTGAATGAGGGGCATAGTGGAATATTCTATACTTATCTTTACAATGTTCTATATACCCATAACTCTTTTAAAATTAAAATTAATGTTAAAATATTATTTAAACAATCTATTATGGACTGATTGTATCCCCCCCCCCGCCCCTACAAATTCATATGTTTATGCCTCTAACTCCCAATATGACTATTTTTGAAATTAGGGTCTTTACACAAATAATTAAAGTTGAAAGAATTCACAAGAGCTGGCATCCTTATAACCAAGAGTCACCAGAGATCTCCCTCCATCCTCCATCCCTTCTCTTTCCCTCTGTCCCCCCACCACCCCTTCCCGTGCCATATTAATAGATAAGCTATTCGAGGTACAACTGAAATAAAAATAGAATGCCTTGTCTATCACTGGGGAACTGCTTTTGAACAATGAACAAGATTATCATTTAAAGAATACGAATTGGGCTTAGGCAATGACTGGAATTGTAACTCATCTACATCTAACATTTACTGTGTTTTTAGCATTTCATAGTACTAAAGGGTTTTACTTGACATATTGTTTCATTTAAATGGGATATGTTTTTATTTTTAAACATGTAGTGCTGACTGAGGTTAGTCATGTAGTGGTGCCTGAGGTTAGTCATTAACACTTGTAATCTACTTAATTTGGAAGTCAAATTATTATACAACTTGTTACTTATAACTATTTCTTCAAAGTAGGAAACAGTTCCATGTGTCTATACTTTTGGATAATGCCCCTCCTCCTCCTAATATTTTGGACTAGATAAATGTAGTCTTAAAATAGAATGAAAAGTGTATACAACCTCCACTGGTACATTTTATTCACACTTCTCATTTATGAGAATTTAAACCCTAACTAGAGCAACAACCAGAATTGTATGTTTAAACTAGATGAATATGCCACAGTTTTGCTAGGTACAAATTCAAACAATGAGGCTTGGAGTTATGATGTCTGTCCTTATTTAACAATACATGCCCTCATTTTTTACTTAATTTAAAAGAATCATTGAAGTAATTTTCCATTTTAAATAGAATTCACAAGGATTTCCACCCACTCCAGGATCATCATTTGGAGGGCTTGAAAATTGGAGTTTTAATTATAGCTCTTCTCAAAGAATAATGAAATTACACAAAAAGTTTATTTGACTACAAACAACAGAAAGCTATTAACTCATTGGACTATGCGCACTAAAGATATGATTCTTAATAACCTTTGTTAAATATCAGACCATACTTTTATTCACTATAAAAGCTAATAATTGATGCTTGGAGCAATAAATTTATTCATAAAAAATATATAGTTCTGAAAAGTACATGACAGTTCACCATTTTATGTCTTAGGTGATGCTTTCCTTATTTAGAATGTAAGTTCTTTGGTGGCAGGAATCTTTATTTTATTCACTAAAATATCTCCAGCAATTAAAAAGTACTGATATAACAGGCAATCAGTAAATATTTGTTGAATGAATGAATGCAACCACCATGATTTTCACAAAAAGTATGAACATGAATAGTAACATTTTTTTTTTCATTGAACATTTTACCAAGAAAGACATATAAATTACCAATAGGTACATGAAAAGATGTTTAACATCACTAATCATTCAGTTCAGTTCAGTCACTGAGGCGTGTCTGATTGTGATCCCATGAATCACAACATGCCAGGCCTCCCTGTCCATCACCAACTCCCAGAGTTCACCCAAACTCATGTCCATCGAGTCAGTGATGCCATCCAGCTATCTCATCCTCTGTCATCCCCTTCTCCTCCTGCCCCCAATTCCTTTCAGCATCAGAGTCTTTTCCAATGAGTCATCTCTTCCCATGAGGTGGCCAAAGTACTGAAGTTCCAGCTTTAGCATCAGTCTCTCCAAAGAACACCCAGGGCTGATCTCCTTCAGAATGGACTGGTTGGATCTCCTTGCAGACCAAGGGACTCTCAAGAGTCTTCTCCAACACCACAGTTCAAAAGTGTCAATTCTTCGGCACTCAGCTTTCTTCACAGTCCAATTCTCACATCCATACATGACCACTGGAAAAACCATAGTCTTGACTAGACAGACATTTGTTGGCAAAGTAATGTCTCTGCTTTTTAATATGCTATCTAGGTTGGTCATAACTTTCCTTCCAAGGAGTAAGCATCTTTTAATTTCATGGCTGCAGTCACAATCTGCAGTGATTTTGGAGCCCAAAAAAATAAAGTCTGACACTGTTTCCCCATCTATTTCCCATGAAGTGTTGGGACCAGATGCCATGATCTTCGTTTTCTGAATGTTGAGCTTTAAGCCAACTTTTTCACTCTCCTCTTTCACTTTCATCAAGAGGCTTTTTAGTTCCTCTTCACTTTCTGGCATAAGGGTGGTGTCATTTGCATATCTGAGGTTATTGATATTTCTCCCAGCAATCTTGACTCCAGCTTGTGTTTCCTCCAGCCCAGCATTTCTCATGATGTATTCTGCATAGAAGTTAAATGAGCAGGGTGACAATATACAACCTTGACGTACTCCTTTTCCTATTTGGATCCAATCTGTTGTTCCATGCACGGTTCTAACTGTTGCTTCCTGACTCGCATATAGTTTTCTCAAGAGGCAGGTCAGGTGGTCTGGTATTCCCATCTCTTTCAGAATTTTCCACAGTTTATTTTGATCCACCCAGTCAGAAGCTTTGGCATATGGAAATGAAAATCTAAACCACTGTGAGCTTTCAACACAAACCTGTTAGAAATGCTATTATTGAAAAGATAAGAAATAGTAAGTGCTGGCATGGATGTGGAGAAAAGAAAACTCTTGGAAAATATAAAGTAGTGCAGCCACTGTGGAAAACAATCTGGCAGTTTTTCAAGCAATCAAAAAATAGAACTATTATATGACACAGCAATTCCACTTCCAGGTATTTATCTCAAGAAAACAAAAACACAAACTTGAAAAGATATCTGCATCCACATGTTTACAGTAGTATTATTTACAAGAGTCAAGATATGAAAATAACCTAAGTGTCCAGTGATGGATAAATGGATAAAAGAAGTATGGTGTATATAAGATGGAATATTATTCAACCAAAGAAAGGAAGTACATCCTGACATTTATTACAGCATAGATGGACCTTGAGAGCATTATGCTAAGTGAAGTGAGACAGGGAAAAGACAAACACTGTATGATCTCACACATATGTAGAATCTTAAAAAAAAAATAGTTTCAGAAACAGAGCAGATTAGCAGTTACAAGAGGCAGGGGATAGGAATAGGAGGTAGGTAAAATGGGTGAAGGTAGTGTAAATTTTTTTGTAATTTTTCTTTTTTTCCCTTAAATACTACTGTGGAACTTATAACCCTAGTAGAACCTGTGTGAATTGCCTCTTGACAAAGTTTGAAGAATAAATTCTCTAATGCAAATATAGACGCATATTGCTATGTGGCTACTAAAATATAAACAAAATTATAGGCTGAACAAAAGACAAAACTAAACTCATATCAGAGTATATTTCATATTCTTATAGTCTTTGATAATCACTAATAGACTGAGAACCAGTGTTCTGAGAAATACAAAATCAAAGGCAGACAAACAGTACAGGGAGAAATCTAGAAATTCTTACGATATGAATACTTAGCTGTATTTAAATTGCTGAAGGATTGTCATGAAGAAGTGAATATGACCTACTCTTTGGTACTCTAAAGGTTATAATTAATTTTGGAGGCAGTTTTGAAATCAATATGAGGAATATTTAACAACTATTGCAGTGGATTTACAGAGTGAGTCCTGATAAGTTAGGGAGACTCCTGGTACTGGATATATTTAAGAAAAGTTTGCAAAGATGTTTGACAGTCAGACTTGGATAAATATTCATGAAGACCATTTGTAGTCCTAAAAGTCCACAAGACTGTTTCTTTACAGATATTTACAACAACCATCTATTTTGCTACTCTAGAATCAGAAAGAAGTATAGATGTAGTATGTAATATCTTTAGTTGGAATAGTGATTCTGCACACTAATTTTGAGAAATTGGATTATTATATCTGGAAGTGTTAATGCATTCTTCAGAGAACAGTCAGGATTCAATAAGATCTATAAATTCTAAAATATGATATATACTAAACCATGTATTTAGCACTTGTATGCAATTTTCATTTATTTCCCAAATATTAATTTAGTAGGGCTACTGTTTACCAGGAAAATAAACAGCTTTCAAGACATACAGAACTGTACTAGCAAGATACAGCCCTCATAGATCCAACAGATTGCTTGTTATGTGTCCCTCATGATATAGTCATTGTAATACATACTTTATAGGATACAGAAGTTCAGATCATGTAATAACTTGTTAAAAGCTATACAACTATCTAAATAGTTGCCTTTTATTGATTATCCAGGAAATAGAACAGGTTTGAGGTAAATGTATCATTTAATTGTTTTCCATTCACATAGATAACCTCTAGAGCTCCGTTTATGTTTCCCATCATGAAGCCTTACTCTAAATGTTTCTTCCCCTTCAGAAAACCTCTTTGTTTTCAATTTGTTTGTCATTGTCATATTGCATCACAATGGTAATCTCAACAGTATTCACTCTCCAACTCTGTCTTTATTCAGTATGAGGCAGGAAATAAAACATAGCTTCTTTTAATTCAACACATCAGAGGAAGCTAGAAATTCAATTTTCTGATTCCCAGTTCAGTTTTCTCTCTATTACAAACTTAATACCACTGAATGAACTTTAGCTACCATGTCCACAGAAAGTTCTGACATTCATAGTCGCACATCAACATCCATACAGTTTTCTTCAAATTCAAAAGGTACGAACAAAAGGGAATAAGGGAAAAACAAAGCAGCTGTGAGTAACATATTTGGGTGGGGATTTGATTTATAAACTTTCTGCTCAGTTTACACTTGAACTTTACAAACCCAGTTTTCATAGTATTGTCCCTTAAAGTGGCTAGGGTATTTGACTCAGAAAAGACAAAAACAGAGGACTTCTGATTAGGAATAAGAAAATAGGAATAGTAATAAATAAAGTTAATGCCTAGGTAAAGGATTATAATTGTATACTCGCATACACAACTATACATAAAAATATCCAGACATCATACATAATCAAGACAATACCTTGGAGGCACGTCATTAAAAAATTAGAAACCAAGCTTCCACTTATAAATTTTTCCTTCTGATAGCAAAATTAGAAATATTAAATCAAACATCATCAAATATTACTGTACTATAAGGATGTTGCAACTTCCCTGGTAGCTCAGATGGTAAAGCATCTGCCTGCAATGCAGGAGACCTGAGTTCGATCCCTGGGTCAGGAAGATCCCCTAGAGAAGGAAGTGGCAACCCACTCCAGTATTCTTGGCTAGAGAATTCCATGGACAGAGTAGCCTGGTAGGCTACAGTCCATGGGATTACAAAGAGTCAGACACAACTGAATGACTTCACTTCACTTCACTTCACTTCACTTCATAAAGATGTTGCACTGAATTATACTGAAATTGAACAGAATGCTGAACAGTATCCAAATATTACTTGTGTTACTCACATAAATATTACAAAATGAAATGACACACTAAGAATAGAGAGAGGCATTTTTATAAAAGGAAATTCTTTTAAGTGATAGTTGGTGCCATCATTGCTTTTTGTTTGTTTGTTGACTACAGTGTGAATTGAAAGCAGGGGTATAGCAGAGAAACAGGGAAATTACTGGTAATAGCAAGTTCTAAATTCTCTCTCCCATCACAACATCAATCACTACAAATAATGGTCAATAATAAATATCAGCATAGAATACTTCTTTGAAACATTCATTTTTAAAATTTGTATTTTAAAAATGCACAAGTGCGAAAATTATAGGAGCAATGCTCTATCACAATATTTTTCCTCACTTTTATATTATATGTTAGCTTGAAAATTAAAAAAGCCTTCTCAAAAAAGATATGTTAACACAGTATTTTTTTAATTTACAAAATACTAAGTTTAAAACATTTTAACAGTTACTTGAATAAATCATCTACAAGTTAGACATTTGCTGAAGTGAAATTTCTATATCCTTGTCACATTTAAAATATTTGTTATATTGATAAAAGATGATTTGGTTTCTGGGATATCAAATCACTGTGTAGGAAAATTATCACCAAATTCATTATTGATGTCTTTCAAGAGTCACAGTAAAATAAACCAAATAAGAGCATAGCAAATAAAAAACAGCAACAACAAAATCCTCTTATACAATACTATACAACTAAGAAAATTAATAACTTGTTTTCAGGTCAAGAGGGAAATAAATATGAAAAAGAAGGGAATGAAATCTATGAAATAAGTACTAATCACGAATCACATTTTTACTTCACTCTTACATTTCTGATGTTATAACTTGCCATGTTTTCAGATCAGTTCAGTTCAGTTCAGTTCAGTCGCTCAGTCGTGTCCGACTCTTTGCGACCCCATGAATCGCAGCACGCCAGGCCTCCCTGTCCATCACCAACTCCCGGAGTTCACTCAGACTCACCTCCATTGAGTCCGTGATGCCATCCAGCCATCTCATCCTCTGTCGTCCCCTTTTCCTCCTGCCCCCAATCCCTCCCAGCATCAGAGTCTTTTCCAATGAGTCAACTCTTCGCATGAGGTGGCCAAAGTACTGGAGCTTCAGCTTTAGCATTATTCCCTCCAAAGAAATCCCAGGGTTGATCTCCTTCAGAATGGACTGGTTGGATCTCCTTGCAGTCCAAGGGACTCTTAAGAGTCTTCTCCAACACCACAGTTCAAAAGTATCAATTCTTCGGTGCTCAGCCTTCTTCACAGTCCAACCCTCACATCCATACATGAACACGGGAAAAACCATAGCCTTGACTAGACGGACCTTAGTCGGCAAAGCAATGTCTCTGCTTTTGAATATACTATCTAGGTTGGTCATAACTTTCCTTCCAAGGAGTAAGCGTCTTTTAATTTCATGGCTGCAGTCACCATCTGCAGTGATTTTGGAGCCCCAAAAAATAAAGTCTGACACTGTTTCTACTGTTTCCCCATCTATTTCCCATGAAGTGATGGGACCAGATGCCATGATCTTTGTTTTCTGAATGTTGAGCTTTAAGCCTACCTTTTCCACTCTCCTCTTTCACTTTCATCAAGAGGCTTTTTAGCTCCTCTTCACTTTCTGCCATAAGGGTGGTGTCATCTGCATATCTGAGGTTATTGATATTTACTAATCTGAATTATATATGTAAAATCTGAACTATAAATTATCCTAAATTTAGTAGGTTTCATGGGCAACTACTTTTTCATAATATTAAATTACGTATATTATTTTTATAAATAGTGTTGCAAAATTCAAGTTGAACAAAAAAAGAGTCAACATAAGAAATATTCAAACACAGATCTCCCATACATCATTAGTAATTTGTCAGAGGCTTGATGGGAAAGAACATCATGGTTGATCTCATGTATTGACTCACTCCCAATTCTGCAGACACTCACAACATAAAAACTACATTTCCTACACTACTTTGAAACTAAAGTTTTGGAGGTAGAATTGATTTTACTGAATAACTGCATTCCTATCAGTTTTGAAAGACAGAAATCAAGTGGAAGCTCTCTTTCAGGCATTCATTCTGATTACAAGCAGTATCATAACAACATCAGTACAGAGAGATAATTTTAGTGGCCATATGCCATATCTAGTGGACAAACCTTCACAGAAAACAGAAGAAACTGTAGACAAAGTAGCAGCAGTTTCCCAATCTCTGGGTTGCAGGCAGGGGAGGGTTCTTAAAACCAGGTGGCTCCTCCACCTAGCCCTTCCAATCATGCTCTAAGTAATTAATTACCGGTATAAAAATCCTAGTAATTGAAATGTTTAAGGGGCCATATTTTCCCTCTATACTTAATGATAAGAAAGAAAAATATGCTGGATATTAACAAAGAAACCTAAATACATACAGCTATATAAAAGTATATACATAAAGATATTATGGAAGATATAAATAAATGGAGATACACATCATGTTTCAGGAGAAGTATAAAATGCTTTCTTAATTAACACGTAGTGTTAAATAAATCCCAAAGTACTAGGGGAATTTTTATGACATTTTAAAAACAGGTTTATAAAGTTTACCTGTAAACATAAGTAGTCAGGAATAGATATAAAGTATTCCAAAAAGTGATATAGATATAGTACTAGATATTAAGATGCATCAAGATATTAATATGGTAGAGAAAAATCTGTAAATAGATGTAAGAGCCAGAATCAATGTCAGAAAATAAATGTTGCTATATCTAAGTAATTATACAATAAAGCAATCATCAAAATCAATAAGGAAAATAAAAGATAAGCAACAAATGATTTGGTGGAAAATAAAAACAAAAGAATTTTCCTGGTGTTTTTTATCATAATTCAAATTTAGTTTCAGGTTGATTAACTAAACTTAGAAATCGATATCACATATACTAAAGAAATATGAAGTTCTATTTAAACATTATCTAAATGGCATTGTTTTTGCCAGAAAGATTGTTTTGCATATCTAATAGCTACAATAGAATTCTAATAGAATTATGCCTGAAAATAAATAAATAAATAAATACATACAAAGAATTATGCCTGTATTTTATTTCATAACAGATTTTGTAAGTTTTTTTACAAACAAATGAAATGTGTAACTTAAAAAATACATTTAAATAATAAAAGGAAAAAAATGGGCATGGACATTTTTGAACAAAAAGTCATTGTAACAAATCACAAAGAAAAATAAAGTTTGAAACATGCAGATGTAAGATTATTTTGTTTGACCTACAATCTCTTTTATCAGAATGGAGAGAAAAAAAATTGAGAGAAATGTTGGCAGTGAACATGAGAGAGAAAGGTTAATTTAATTATGCAAAGAATACAAAGTGGAGAAGAAAGCATGTCAATGGAAAAATGAGGAAAGAACTTCAAAGATGATTTACTTATGTAGTAATAAACTAAGGAATGATTTTAAGTACAAAAATAATCACATTTTTAAAATAAGCTTCTAGGAATTTTCATTATTAAATAATTACAGATACAAAAAATAGATGGTACAATAAAGAACATTGTAGTGTTGTTTCAATTATGAACATTATGAAAGATCTAAATTTCCATACTAGAGGAAATTTATGTTGTCTTTAAGATAGAATGATGGGGAAA
This sequence comes from Capra hircus, assembly GCF_001704415.2. NCBI lineage: Eukaryota > Metazoa > Chordata > Mammalia > Artiodactyla > Bovidae > Capra > Capra hircus. The sequence goes on from NC_030813.1 coordinate 76,732,675, forward strand.
GGGTTAAAATCCCATTTTCTTATAATAAAAAAGAGAAAATGCTCAAAATGTATGAGTGCATGATGGAAACAAGAACTTACTACTTTAATTAAGATATCAGTCATTTAAAAATATTAAATAAATACCTATTTATTTAAATATACCTCCTGAAAATAAAAACACCAGAGTATCAGTTGATTGCAGCATTAGAAGTAATTTTTGTTTAAACTTTTCTCTACTTTCTGTAATAGCATATATTAATTGGATAATCCAACAAAGTAAATAATATTTGGGAAATAGTGACAGATTTAAACTATACTAACTTAAGAAGGAAATGTATTGGCTTGTCAAACAGAATTTTCCTGCCAGTGTGAACTTATAAAGCAGGCTTGATTCTGCGATACAATTTCAAAACATCTTAATTCCATAATTTCTCAGCTCTACCTCATCTGCATTAGCTCCATTGTCAGGCTGACTCTTACATCTCTTTGACCAGAATTTTTTATATTTTGTTAATTTATGTTTCCAAAATGCCTGTGCTAGACATATGATAAGTGTATAATATTTTGTTGAGTGAGTAAATAAGTTAATTAAAGAGAAATAGCTGTAGTATAACCAGCTTCCCATTGTTCCAGCTTCATTCAGCAGAGCACAGTTGATTAATCTGTGGCAGTATTCCTAGTCCAAAGCTCATGAATTCCCTTAGTCCATCTCTGAACCAAGCAATGCAATTCTCTGTCCAGACACAGTTCAGTTCAGTTCAGTTCAGTCGCTTACATGTCCAATCCTTTGTGACCCTGTGGACTGCAGCATGACAGGCCTCCCTGTCCATCACCAACTCCCAGAGTTTACCCAAACTCATGTCCATTGAGTTGGTGATGCCATCCAACCATCTTATCCTCTGTTGTCCCATTCACCTCCTGCCTTCAATCTTTCCCAGAATCGGGGTCCTTTCCAATGAATAAGTTCTTCACATCAGGTGGCCAAAGTATTGCAGTTTCAGCTTCAATATCACTCCTTCCAATGAACTCTCAGGACTGAGCTCCTATAGGATGGACTGGTTGGATCTCCTTGCAGTCCAAAGGAAAATAAAGAGTCTTTAACACCACAGTCAAAAGCATCAGTTCTCCGGTGCTCAGCTTTCTTTTTAGTTCAACTCTCACATGCATGCATGACTACTGGAAAAAACATAGCCTTGACTAGATGGACATTTGTTGGCAAGTAATGCCTCTGCTTTTTAATATGCTGTCTAGGTTGGTCATAACTTTCCTTCAAAGGAGCAAGCATCTTTTAATTTCATGTCTGAAGTCACTATCTCCAGTGATTTTGGAGCCCCCCAAAATAAAGTCTGCCACTGTTTCCACTGTTTCCCCATCTATTTGCCATGAAGTGATGAAAGATGTCATGATCTTAGTTTTCTAAATGATGAGTTTTAAGCCAACTTTTTCACTCTCCTCTTTCACATTCATCAAGAGGCTCTTTAGTTCATCTTCACTTTTTGCCACAACGGTGGTATCATCTGCATGTGAAAGTCGCTCAATCGTGTCCAACTCTTTGTGATTCCATGGGCTGTACAGTCCATGGAATTTTCCAGGCCAGAATACTAGAGTGGGTAGCCTTTCCCTCCTCCAGGGGATCTTTCTAAGCCAGGGATTGAACCCAGGTCTCCCACATTACAGGCGGATTCTTTACCAGCTGAGCATATCTGAGGTTATTGGTATTTCTCCTAGAAATCTTGATTCCAGCTGGTGCTTCATCAAGTCCAGAATTTCTCATTATGTACTCTGCATAGAAGTTAAATAAGCAGGGTGACAATATACAGCCTAGACATATTCTTTTCCTATTTGGAACCAGTCTGTTGTTCTATTTCCAGTTCTAACTGTTGCTTCCTGGCCTGTATACAGATTTCTCAAGAGGCAGATCAGGTGGTCTGGTATGCCCATCTCTCTCAGAATCTTCCAACGTTTATTGTGATCCACACAGTCAAAGGCTTTGGCATAGTCAATAAAGCAGAAATAGATGTTTTTCTGGAACTCCCTTGCTTTTTCGATGATCCAGAAGATGTTGGCAATTTGATCTCTGGTTCCTTTGCCTTTTCTAAAACCAGCTTGAGCATCTGGAAGTTCATGGTTCACGTTTGTTGAATCCTGGCTTGGAGAATTTTGAGCATTACTTTGCTAGCTTGTGAGATGAGTGCAATTGTGCGGTAGTTTGAGCATTCTTTGGCATTGCCTTTCTATGGAATTGGAATGAAAAGTGACCTTTTCCAGTCCTGTGGCCACTGTTGAGTTTTCCATATTTGCTGGCATATTGAGTACAGCACATTTACAGCATCATCTTTTAGGATTTGAAATAGCTCAGCTGGAATTCTATCACCTCCACTTCCTTTGTTCATATTGATTCTTCTTTAAGGCTAATTTGACTGCACATTCCAGGATGGCTGGCTCTAGGTGAGTAATCACGCTATTGTGATTATCTGAGTCATGAAGCTCTTTTTTGTACAGTTCTTCTGTGTATATTTGCCACCTCTTCTCAATATCTTCTGCTTCTGTTAAGTCCATACAATTTCTGTCCTTTATTGAGTCCATCTTTGCATGAAATATTCCTTTGGTATCTCTAATTTTCTTGAAGAGATCTCTAGTCATTCCCATTCTATTGCTTTCCTCTATTTCTTTGGACTGATCACTGAGGATGGCTTTCTTATCTCTTCTGGCTATTCTTTGGAACTCTGCATTCAAATGGGTATATCTTTCCTTTTCGCCTTTGCTTTTCACTTCTCTTCTTTTCACAGCTCTTTGTAAGAACTCCTGAGACAGCCAGTTTGTTTTTTTGCATTTCCTTTTCTTGGAGATGGTCTTGATCCCTCTCTCCTATACAATGAATTGAATCCCATCCATAGTTTAACAGGCACTCTATCATATCTAGTCCCTTAAATCTATTTCTCACTTCCACTGTATAATCGTGAAGGATTTAATTTAGGTCATACCTGAATGGTCTATTGGTTTTCCCTACTTTCTTCAATTTAAGTCTGAATTTGGCAATAAGGAGTTTATGATCTGAGCCACAGTCAGCTCCCAGTCTTTTTTTTTTTTTTTTCTTGCTGACTGTATACAGCATATCCATCTTTGGCTATGAAAAATATGATCAATCTGATTTCAGCGTTGGCCATCTGGTGATGTCCGTGTGTAGAATCTTCTTCTGTGTTGTTGGAAGAGAGTGTTTGCTATGACCAGTGCATTCTCTTGGCAAAACTCTATTAGCCTTTGCCCTGCTTCATTCTGTACTCCAAGGCCATATTTGCCTGTTACTCCAGGTGTTTCTTGGCTTCCTACTTTTGCATTCCATTCCCTATAATGAAAAGGACATCTTTTTTGAGTGTTAGTTGTAGAAGGTCTTGTAGGTCTTCATAGAACCATTCAATTTCAGCTTCTTCAGCATTACTGCTTGGGGCATAGACTTGGATTACCATAATATTGTGTGGTTTGCCTTGGAAATAAAAAAAGATCATTCTGTTGTTTTTGAGATTGCATCCAAGCACTGCATTTCACACTCTTTTGTTGACTATGATGGCTACTCCGTTTCTTCTAAGGGATTCTTGCCCATTGTAGTAGATGCAGGGCAAACTCATAAGATAAAAACCTACCTCAATCAGGGATGCAAGAATGGCTAGTACCCTAGATGAAAACTCAAGTATCATCAAAAGAATGCAGTACAGTTGTTAGGAACTCAAAAGATGGCAGTCACTGCTGTATGTCTATGTAATAAAAACATCCATATTAAGCCCATTTTAATATTTAAGTCATACTTATGAAGCAATAAACACATTTTTCTCAGTAAAAGGAAGACTGAATAAATACCCCATACAATCATTTGAGGTTAATGCTTTGCAAAATGCTTTGGGTTTGGTTGATTGAGCCAAGAAACTTCAAGTTTGCAGTTGTCTGCTCGAAGTGAAATCAATAAATGCTTTTCTTGGTAGTGGGGATCACAAGGGATGGAGTCTAAGTCTGAAGCACACTAAAACGTGCTGACCTATTAAGATGTATTGGATACCTTTTATTAAAAAGTAAAAACAAACTATAAGAATGGATGACTCCACTCACTAAAGGCCTTTCCATTATACTTTTGCCTTCAGTATTCTTCAATGAATTGGAAAAATGGCTTTTGAATGGGTTTCAAGGCACGAATACATTGATTCACTGAGAGGCTTGGCTATCAATACAGTGTCTCCAGGATGTCTGGCACACCAGTCACCTCCAGGCAGTGTTTTAAATGAAGAGTGGATAAACGGCCTCTATATTTATTGTAGACTTTCATCTATTGATTAAGAATTATAGTAAATAATGAAATATGAAAAATAACTTCTTGCCTAGTATTTTCATACAATACGTTGATGATGAAACTCAATATGATACTATAAACCATTCCATAAAGTCCTTTTAAAAGTGCTTTGTAAATATTTTACAAGGAGACCCTAACAGTTTTCTTGAGGTTTCCTCAAATAAACCATTTTTCCATTCTGCAAATATGGAAATAGAAATGTGAATGTTAATATTTCAACTTTGGGTCCTGGAGTATATCAGCTATCTGAAATAGCTGCACTGTAGTCATTCAGGGGACCCCTAATGAGAATTCAGTCTTCTAAAAGCAGTATGGCATACAAACTTTGGATTCAAACCCTTGCTTTACCACATACTAGCTATGTGACCCAGGTATAATTTTTTATATTTCCTCTGTTTCAGTCTCTTCAACTCTAGGAGATATGAGAGCACCTACATTTATCAGGTTTTATAAGTAAATTAGGGCTTCCTAGGTGGCACTAGTGGTAAAGAACCTGCCTGCCAATGAAGGTAGATGCCTGAGACAAGGCTTCAATCCCTGTGTCAGGAAGATCCCTGGAGGAGGGCCTGGCAATCTGCTCCTCTTCTTGTCTGCAGAATCCCCATGGACAGAGGGGCCTGGCAGTCTATCATCCATAGGGTTGCAAAGAGACATGATTGAAGTGACTTTGCATGCATTCATGCATAAATAAGTTAATACATGTAAATCACATAGGAAAAACTGGCACAGTAAGTGCTCTATAAATGCTGACTATATATTATATGGAGGGAGTTATAACCACCGAACTTGACAGAGATTAGTAGGTGAACACCCAAATTATGTGGATTAGAAATATATGAGACTCATTTTCTGTTAGCTGTTACCATATGACTAAGCTACAGCTAAGGGAAATAAGTGAGTTGGGCCATTTAGCTAGAATATTCCATTGACTGGAATATCGATGCCAATGTTAGCTTTGTAAAGTACTTTGGTAAAGATTTCAGAATTTCTGACAGCTTGGGTTCCTGAATGTGTTCAAGAGAACTGCCCAGTTAACCTGCCCGCTTGCCCAGAACTTTTCCATGGGCATGAAATAAGCTTCTATTGAGAAGAGGTATTACTTTGGAGGATTTTTTTTTTTTTACTATTATATATCCTATGCTTTTCTAATTAATATAGTTAGCAAGAAATAAAAGATCAATAATACACATCACTTTACTAAAGGAAATTTTAAGCTTATGAGAAGCAGAAACAGACACAAATTAAAAGCTTAATGTTGTGAGACATTTCCAAAAGAAAAATATCATGAATTATCAGAATTCAAAGGGTTTCCAGGAAGTCAAAAGATAATTCACTCTTAGGAAATATTTGAATATTTCTTGCAGTTGTGCCTTTTGAACAATGTCTTCAAGGAAGAATGGGATTATGGCAAATATATATAGCCTCTCAGGCACAGGAAATGGCATGAACAAAGAGGCAAACAGAGAGTGTCGAATATTTTAGGAGATCAGCAAATATTAAATTCAGTTCAGTTCAGTGCAGTTCAGTTGCTCTCATGTCCTACTCTTTGCGACCCCATGAATCACAGCACACCAGGCCTCCCTGTCCATCACCATCTCCCAGAGTTGACTCAAACTCACATCCATCGAGTCGGTGATGCCATCCAGCCATCTCATCCTCGGTCGTCCCCTTCTCCTCCTGCCCCCTATCCCTCCCAGCATCAGAGTCTTTTCCAATGAGTCAACTCTTCGCATGAGGTGGCCAAAGTACTGGAGTTTCAGCTTTAGCATCATTCCTTCCAAAGAACACCCAGGACTGATCTCCTTTAGAATGGACTGGTTGGATGTCCTTGCAGTCCAAGGGACTCTCCAGAGTCTTCTCCAATACCACAGTTCAAAAGCATCAATTCTTCAGCGCTCAGCTTTCTTCACAATTAGCCTGGAGTAAAAGATTGAGTTACCAGGAATGGGAACATAGGCTAGCACCAGATTTTGGGGAAAAAAAAAAAAAATTCCATATGTAAATATCCAGGATTGACTTGATATGGAATCGGGAACATCTAAAGGTATGAGAGCATAAGATAGTTATTTGGGGATAATTAAAGAAGATATGATCCATTTTGTTTTTCATATTCTGTAATTCAGCAATGTTAAACTACTTAAAATATTCCCAACTTTTACTCTTTCACGTCCCTGTATCTAAGCAGATATTGTTGTTTAGTTGCTAAATTGTATCTGACTCTTTTGAAACCCCATGGACTGTGGCCCATCAGGTCCCTCTGTCCATGGGATTTCCTAGGCAAGGATACTGGATTAAGATGCCATTTTCTCCTCCAGAATATCTTCCTGACCCAGAGATTGAACTCTACATCTCCTGCAGTGTCTGGCAGAATCCTTAGCACTGAGCTACCTGGGAACCACCATGCAGTGCCACCTAGCTTAGATATCATCTTCTAGAAAACCCATCTAACTTTCTTGAAGTTAAATATTTCATTTTTTAGCAACTACACTATGTATATGAGTCTGGCACATAGAGTGTCCAATAACTGTGTTTAATGAATATATTTTTACAATAGAGTACCTCACACTTTCTTATAACAAAATGAACTCGTGAAATACTCTTAGTATATCTCACCCAGCATTATAACACTAGCATTTAACACATTTTTTGATTCATAGCATAACCTTAATGCTTTTTGAGGTAAACTGATGTGTGCTGTGGATTAACATATTGAGAAATAGAAGCAGGAAAACTCTCATTTATAAATGTACCAAGTTTTCACCTTTAAATAAGCACCATAACATTTTTTTCAAGCTCATTGTCCACATTATTAAATCAAGAAAAAAAAGCAGCACATTATTGAATTAGTAGCAAATACAATATTAATGAGTTTGGGATACCACCATCTATTTTTAAAAGCACAATGTCCTTTGGATTGATGTTTTTAAATGGTTGTAAGACTAGAGTCAATGCAAGCTTAGTGGTATTACAAAGATATTGGCTGACATACCAAAAGTTCAACTGTGTAGATAATCATACTACAAATCTAAGTCAGATACAATTTTAAATACAACATTAATAAAACCTAAAACATGACAAAGTATGGTAATATTGTAATTTTTTAAGATTTATGAAACAGACTTAGAAAAAAATTCTCTGAGGAATGCAACTTACTTGATCAATGCTCTCTGACCACTAAAATCTTAACTACTGATGTCAGCTTGGTCTCCTTGTTTCTTTTCAAAAATATTTAAATTTTCTTAGTGTTTTTACTTGATGAGTTGAAATTAATAGTCATTATAAGACATTATCTAAATAGTAAATTGTAATGTTAGTGTATTGGTAGGACCTCCCAGATGGCTTAGCGGCAAAGAATCAACAGGCCAAGCAGGAGACACCTGCCATGCAGGAGATGCAAGTTCAATCCCTGTGTCGAGAAGATCCCCTGGAAAAGGAAATGGAAACTCACTCCAGTATCTTGCCTGGGAGATCCCATGAAAATAAGAGACTGGCAGGCTATAGTCCATAGAGTCTCAATGAGTCACACAGTATAATGATATATATAAAGATAACAAAATATATGTGATATAAAATCGATTGGGTTTTTAGCTATAAAACATACATTCATGAACAGTTAGGGAATTGTCAAATTTTTATCTTGTATTTTGCCTAACTTGGAATGATCTTATCTTTACAATAGAACTGACATGCTAATTTCAGAGATAGCTCAATCTATTACAGAATACCTAGCCCTTAAAATACAAATTTCACCAAGCATGCTTATATGGTCCTACCATTTTATTTATATTACTACTAATCCTTCAGGGACTAACATAAATAACATAGTTGTATCTGATAGCCTAGGAATGACTTCCATGCTGAGATGAAAGAGAATTTATAGATTTTTCTAAGATTCTGATTAGAGTAAAACACCTTCCACAGAGCATCATAGATGTTTCTTCCATTCTTAAAGGTCATGCCATCTGTGATTATATCCTGTATTAAACTATTAAGTATTTCCACTAGTTACAATAAATGAAACTGAAGAAATATGCTCACTTATTGTCACACTATATTTTTTCTTTTGATTTACCTCTTCTGGTTTTATATCCTCTTAGCGTAGTTTAAACTAAGCAGGGAAAAGGTTAACAGTTATGTCAAGAGAATATGCTGGTCTTAGCAAACACCTTCCTCCAACAATACAAGAGATGATTCTACATATGGACATCATCAGATGCTCAGTACAGAAATAAGATTATGTTCTTTGCAGCCAAAGATGGATAAGCTCTATACAGTCAGTAAAAGCAAGACATGGAACTGACTGTGGCTCAGATCATGAAGGCCTTTTTAAGATAGCAATGCAAAGAAATAGAGGAAAACGATAGAAGGTGAAAGACTAGAGATATATCCAAGAAAAATGGACACACCAAGGGAATATTTCATGCAAATATCAGCAAAATAAAGGAGAGAAATGGCAAGGACCTAATAGAAGCAAGAGGTGGTAAGAATACATGAAGAATTATACAAAAGAAGGTCTCAATGACCAAGATAACCACAATGGTGTGATTACTCACCTAGAGCCAGAATTCCTGGAGGATGTGGTCTAATGGACCTTAGGCAGCATTACTACAAACAAAGCTAGTGGAGGTGATAGAATTCCACTGCGCTGTTTAAAACCCTAAAAGATGATGCTGTTAAAGTGCTACACTCAATTTCAAAAACTCAGCAGTGGCTACAGGACTGGAAAATGTCAGTTTTCACTTCAATCCCAAAGAAGGGAAATGCCAAAGAATATTCAAAGAACCGTACAATTATGCTCATTTCACATGCATGCAAGGAAATGCTCAAAATCCTTCAAGCTAAGCTTTACCAGTAAATAAACCAAGAACTTCCAGATGCACAAGCTGGATTTGAAAAGGCAGGGGAACCAGAGATGAAATTGCCAACATTTGTTGGATCATAGAAAACACAGGAGAATTCTAAAAAAACATCTACTTCTGCTTCATTGACTATGCTAAAGCCTTTGACTGTCTGGATCACAACAAAATTGAAAGTTCTAAAAGAGATGGGAATACCAGACCACCATAACTTCCTCCTGAGAAACCTGTATGCAGGTCAAGAAGCAACAATTAGAAGGAGACATGGAAAAAGGACTGGTTCTATATTGGGAAAGGAGTACATCAAGGCTGTATATTGTCACTCTGCTAATTTAACTTATATGCAGAGAACATCATGCAAAATGCTGGGCTGAATGAAGCACAAGCTGGAATCAAGATTGCCGGGAGAAATATCAATAACCTCAGATATGCAGATGATACCACCCTTGTGGCAGAAAGTGAAGAGGAACTAAAGAGACTCTTGATAAAGGTGAAAGAAGAGAGTGAAAAAGCAGGCTTAAATCTTAACATTCAAAAAATGAAGCTCATAGCATCTGGTCCCATTATTTCATGGCAAATAGATGGAGACACAAGGAAAACAGTGGCAGACTGTGTTTTCATGGGCTCTTGGGGATGGTGACTTCATCCATGAAATTAAAAGTCTCATGTTCGTTGGAAGAAAAGTTATGAAAAACCTAGACAGTGTATTAAGAAGCAGAGACATTACTTTGCCAACAAAGATCCATCTAGTCAAAGCTATGGTTTTTCCAGTAGTCAAGTATCGATGTGAGAGTTGGACCATAAGGAAGGCTGAGCACTGAGGAATTGATGCTTTTGAACTGTGGTGTTGGAGAAGACTCTTCAGAGTCCCTTTGACTGCAAAGAGGTAAAACCAGTCAATCCTTAAGGAAATCAGTCCTTGATTTCCAAATATTCACTGGCAGGACTGATGCTGAAGCTGAAGCTCCATTACTTCGGCCACCTGAAGTGAAGAGCTGACTCACTGGAAAGGTTGAAGCCAAAAGGAAAGGGGGCAGCAGAGGATAAGATGGTTGGATGACTGCAGCCTGGTGTGCTGCTGCCCATGGGGTCACAAAGAGTCGGATAGGTAAGTGACTGAACAACAATGCTTCCTAAGCCCCACTTTGACTTTCTTAATCTCTTCTGCTTCTGTTAGGTCCATACTGTTTCTGTCTTTTATCATGCCCATCCTTGCATGAAATATTCCCCTGATGTCTCCAATTTTCTTGAAGAGATCGCTAGTTTCCCATTCTATTGTTTTTCTTTATTTCTTTGCACTGTTCATTTAATAAGGCATTATTATCTCTCCTCGTTCTCTGGAACTCTGCATTCAGTTGGGTAAATATATCTTTCCCTTTCTCCTTGCCTTCTGTGTCTCTTCTATTTGCAGATTTTTCTGAAGCCTTAAACAACCAATTTGCCTCCTTTCTTTTCTTTTTCTTTGGGATGATTTTGGTCACTGCCTCCTGTACAATGTTACAAACCTCTGATCATAGTTCTTCAGACACTCTATCAGATCTAATCCTTTGAATCTGTCTATCACCTCCACTTATAATCATTATGATTTAGGTCATAAATGAATGGCCTAGTAGTTTCCTCAACTTTCAATTTAAGCCTCAATTTTTCAATAAGGAGCCTGTGATCTGAGTCAGCTCCAGGTCTTGTTTTTGCTAACTACACAGAACTTTCCCAAATTCAGTTGCAAAGAATATAATTAATTTGATTTTGGTATTGACTATCTGGTGTTAATTCTGAAAGGTCTTGTAGGTCTTCATAGAATGGGTCAATTTGAGCTTCTTTGTCATTAGTGACTGGGGCACAACGTTGGATTACTGAGATGTTGAATGGTTTGCCTTGGAAAGAACCGAGATCATTCCATTGTTTTTGAGATTGCATTCAAGTACTGCATTTTGGACTCTTCTGCTGACTGTGAGGGCTACTCCATTTCTTCTAATGGATTCTTGCCCACAATAGTAAATGTAATGATCATTTAAATCAAATTCACCCATTCCCATCCATTTTGGTCCACTTGATACCTAAGATTCATTGTTCACTCTTGCCATCTCCTGCCTGACTATGTCCAAGTTACCTTGATTCATGAACATTCTAGGTTCCAATGCAATTGTTCTTTAGAGCATCAAACTTTACTTTCAACACCAGTTACATCCACAACTGAGTGTTGCTTTTGGTTTGGCCTAGTCATGTCATTTTTTGTGGTGCTATTAATATTAGTAAGTGCCCTCTATTCTTCCCCAGTAGCATACTGGTTACCTTCCAACCTGAGAGGCTCATCTTCCAGTGTCATATCTTTTTGCCTTTTCATATTATTCATTGGTTTCTCACAGCAAGAATACTGGAGTAGTTTGCCATTCCCTCCTCCCGTGAAACATGCTGTATCAGAATTCTTCACACGAACTGTTCATCTTGGGTGGCCTTCCATAGCATGGCTCCTAGCTTCACTGTGTTATCCAAGCCCCTTTGCCATGACAAGGCTGTGATCCATGAAGGGGATATATTAGTTAAAACTAAGTAAATTGTTTTAAAGAATATTTGTGGGAAAAAAAGTGTTTGCTTTTGGAATATACAGTGATTTGTTTTTAGTGTGAGATTATATTAGAATGAATCAATAGCTTGAATTAGAAACTATTTTATAATATAGTTACTAAAATTACATACAGCTATTTAAATCATTGAATAAAAACCACTACAAATCTAAAATTTGGGTCTTTAATATTCCCTAGGAAACTTTCTTTCAAGTATCTCTCCTATTCATTATCCTTAGTAGATATATGTAAATTTTCACCTGGCTTTTCAAAGTGCCTAATTATTTATTTATCAGGTTAAGTTTACTTTACTCAGTAAGTCAAGAACAACAACCAAGCCCTCTTTCAACTTCCTTCCAGGCTAAGAACAAAGCTACAGAATCCACACTTTCCCTTTTTCCTTCTCATTCAATGAGAGAATAATCATCAGTTCTGTTTTCCGTGTCATCACAACTCTCCTTTTTGGAGTCTGGTCTATCATCAACTCTGTACTGAAACAAATCTCCTTGGAGGTTTAGAAGTACCTCAAACCCAGAATATCCCAAACTGGATTTGGTCACTAAACCTCATAAGCCAATTTTTTCCATCTCTTTTCTAGCCTAGTGAATGAGACCACCATCTATGCAGTTACCCAAGCTTGATCCTGAAGTCATCCTTGAATACTAACACTTCATAATTTGCCACTTTTAATTTAAAGCATTTTATTTTGTTTAAATCCAAGTATTTTTCCCACTCTCCCTAAAGGCGCCCTACCTTATTTAACATCATCCATATTCTCATGTTTGAAGAACTGTAGCAAACTTTTATTTGAATATTCTACCTCTAAACCTGAGATACTGGGTGGAAGGCAGGGTGAACAATAATACCTAAAATTCCACTCTCTGGCCAGTGGTATATTGGAGATGGCTCTCACTGGTTCATGAGAACCAACTGCTAAGTATTCAGGGATACTTTTAAGTCAATTGTCAAACCACAGGTAGCTTGAAATTGGTCATGGTGCAAGTATTTGCATCATAGAAATTAATAAATACTTTAACTAAATTATTAGCACATAACAGGTTTTTACTCTGAAGCAAGACTAACACTTCTGAAGTGTAATACTGATGATGTCATTCTCAGGCTTAAAATAAGCTGGTGGCCCTGCCTCTTTCTGTTTAAAATGGTGGTTGCAGTGGAATTAGAAGATTTATCAACCTCCACACCTTTATTGTTTCCCTACTTAGTAAACCCTTCTGTCCCTGTGAACAGACTTATCACCCTGTGGTGGCTCCTGCATCTCACTGTTTTATTTATATGTGTTATTTGTATGTATATAATATATCCTTTTTCAGTGGCCTTTTGTCCCATATTTTGGGTAATGTTATTGTATGACTCTGGTCTGAGACATCCGTTCTAATCTGACCTATCCTCTCTCCTCCCATCCCATCTCCTCCTTCTCTCCAGCATGTCTGGGACCCCAGCTACTCTGCTGCTGCTGCTGCTAAGTCTCTTCAGTCATGTCCAACTCTGTGCAATCCCAGAGACAGCAGCCCACCAGGCTCCTCCGTCCTTGGGATTCTCCAGGCAAGAATGCTGTAGTGGGTTGCCATTTCCTTCTTCAATGCATGAAAGTGAAAAGTGAAAGTGAAGTCGCTCAGTCCTGTCTGACTCTTTGTGACCCCATGGACTGCAGCCTACCAGGCTCCTTCATCCATGGGAGTTTCCAGGCAAGAGTACTGGAGTGGGTTGCCATTGCCTTCTCTGCCCAGCTATTCTAGCATAAGTTTAAAAAAATCTGACATAATTTTTTTACTTCAGTTCAGTCATCAGGGACAAAAGAGGCAAAGAGGCACTAGGTCATCACTTGTTATCAGGAACCAGAGAATAAAAATACACCTCACACTCTAGGCAAATGTAGGTTTTACTGTACTCTTATATAACGATAAGATAAACTTGACTATCTTGAGTGGCTTGATGGGGTGTGTGGGGGGGGAGGGCGGCAGGCAAAAATCACAAGATCAAATAGCTCCTGCAGAAAAATGTCTCTAATTGTCCCTCTTCACTATCACCACTAAAATTAAAGATGATCAAATTATGAACTTACTGAAAATTTTTTTAAAAAAGCCTAAGAAGCATAACCTAAATGATAAAGGAAGAAAAGAACTTTCCCCAGTAACATTACTTCCTGTCACTGTGCTAAGTAGAGATGTAATGATAGAAGTGAGAATTCTTATCAATGGTCTACCATTTCATCATCAGTGACTGTGAGACATGCATGTCAGCAAATGATCTGACTATCACCTTCTAGCACTTATCCATAAGTATTAGAATCTTTAATTCAATGACAAATGCTCCCTGACTCTAACCCATTCTTGTCATATACCTGGCGTCATCAATAAAAAGAACGGCAAGAACAGACCAAGTCCTACCAGCTTACCAGTTCCTGTGCACAAGCTAAACTGAAATTCTCAAAGAGTTTATACCTTGAGGTCGAATTACTTTTGACCACATGTTTGATGTCCAGACCATAAAGAGAAATGTGACATGTGTGATGTCCCTCTCTTTTAAGTAATCACAGTTGGATAACAGGCATGTCCCAATAAGGCATTAAAACATAGTCTATGGTTGTTTATTTCTGAATAAGACAAAACTATAAACTTCATGTGGGCAGAAACTTTGTATTTTTGGTCACTGTTATATCCCCTAAACATAAAAAAATGCTGGGTATATTTTCAGTTCAGTTCAGTTCAGTCACTCAGTCATGTCCGACTCTGCAACCCCATGAATCACAGCACACCAGGCCTCCCTGTCCATCGCCAACTCCCGGAATTCACTCAAACTCATGTCCATCGAGTCCGTGATGCCATCCAACCACCTCATCCTCTGTCATCCCCTTCTCCTCCTGCCCCCAATCCCTCTCAGCATCAGAGTCTTTTCCAATGAGTCAACCCTTCACATGAGGTGGCCAAAGTATTGGGGTTTCAGCTTTAGCATCAGTCCTTCCAAAGAACACCCAGGACTGATCTCCTTTAGAATGGACCGTTTGTATCTCCTTGCAGTCCAAGGGACTCTCAAGAGTCTTCTCCAACACCACAATTCAAAACCATCAATTCTTCAGTGTTCAGCTTTCTTCACAGTCTAACTCTCACATCCATTTTAGAGGTTCAATAAATATTTGTTGATTTAATAAATACATGACAGTATGAACATGCTGTTAGTGGGATGCAGAGGAGAGAGTTGATAATTACATTTCAGACGGACCAGACACTACTCTAAACTCCATGATACAGAGTAAATCACTAATTCTACCTTCAGGGCACCAGCCATTGGGATGAGGCTCTAAATTTTGGGTTAAAATCTTGGTTTTATTTTCCTCTCAATATGCAACATAGAACTTAAGTGTCTTTATTTTTCAATTTGTTAATGTGGTGAATTACATTGATTGATTTGCGGATATTGAAGAATCCTTGCATCCCTGGGATAAAGCCCACTTGGTCATGGTGTATGATCTTTTTAATGTGTTGTTGGATTCTGATTGCTAGAATTTTGTTGAGGATTTTTGCATCTATGTTCATCAGTGATATTGGCCTGTAGTTTTCCTTTTTTGTGACATCTTTGTCAGGTTTTGGTATTAGGGTGATGGTGGCCTCATAGAATGAGTTTGGAAGTTTACCTTCCTCTGCAATTTTCTGGAAGAGTTTGAGGAGGATAGGTGTTAGCTCTTCTCGAAATTTTTGGTAGAATTCAGCTGTGAGGCCGTCTGGACCTGGGCTTTTGTTTGCTGGAAGATTTCTGATTACCATTTCAATTTCTGTGCTTGTGATGGGTCTGTTAAGATTTTCTATTTCTTCCTGGTTCAGTTTTGGAAAATTGTACTTTTCTAAGAATTTGTCCATTTCTTCCACGTTGTCCATTTTATTGGCATACAACTGCTGATAGTAGTCTCTTATGATCCTTTGTATTTCTGTGTTGTCTGTTGTGATCTCTCCATTTTCATTTCTAATTTTATTGATTTGATTTTTCTCTCTTTGCTTCTTGATGAGTCTGGCTAATGGTTTGTCAATTTTATTTATCCTTTCAAAGAACCAGCTTTTGGCTTTGTTAATTTTTGCTATGGTCTCTTTTGTTTCTTTTGCATTTATTTCTGCCCTAATTTTTAAGATTTCTTTCCTTCTACTAACTCTGGGGTTCTCCAACTCTTCCTTTTCTAGTTGCTTTAGTTGCAGAGTTAGGTTATTCATTTGACTTTTTTCTTGTTTCTTGAGGTATGCCTGTATTGCTATGAACTTTCCTCTTAGCACTGCTTTTATAGTGTCCCACAGGTTTTGGGTTGTTGTGTTTTCATTTTCATTAGTTTCTATGCATATTTTGATTTCTTTTTTGATTTCTTCTGTGATTTGTTGGTTATTCAGAAGTGTGTTGTTCAACCTCCATATGTTGGAATTTTTAATAGTTTTTCTCCTGTAATTGAGATCTAATCTTAATGCATTATGGTCAGAAAAGATGCTTGGAATGATTTCGATTTTTTTGAATTTATCAAGTTTAGATTTATGGCCCAGGATGTGATCTATCCTGGAGAAGGTTCCATGAGCACTTGAAAAAAAAGTGAAATTCATTGTTTTGGGGTGAAATGTCCTATAGATATCAATTAGGTCTAACTGATCTAATGTATCATTTAAAGTTTGCGTTTCTTTGTTAATTTTCTGTTTAGTTGATCTGTCCATAGGTGTGAGTGGGGTATTAAAGTCTCCCACTATTATTGTGTTATTGTTGATTTCCCCTTTCATACTTGTTAGCATTTGTCTTACATATTGTGGGGCTCCTATATTGGGTGAAAAATAAAAACCATATGATTATCTCAATAGATGCAGAGAAAGCCTTTGACAAAATTCAACATCCATTTATGATAAAAACTCTCCAGAAAGCAGGAATAGAAGGAACATACCTCAACATAATAAAAGCAATATATGACAAACCCACAGCAAACATTATCCTCAATGGTGAAAAATTGAAAGCATTCCCCCTAAAGTCAGGAACAAGACAAGGGTGTCCACTTTCACCGCTACTATTCAACATAGTTCTGGAAGTTTTGGCCACAGCAATCAGAGCAGAAAAAGAAATAAAAGGAATCCAAATTGGAAAAGAAGAAGTAAAACTCTCACTGTTTGCAGATGACATGATCCTCTACATGGAAAACCCTAAAGACTCCACCAGAAAATTACTAGACCTAATCAATGAATATAGTAAAGTTGCAGGATATAAAATCAACACACAGAAATCCCTTGCATTCCTATACATGAATAATGAGAAAGTAGAAAAAGAAATTAAGGAAACAATTCTATTCACCATTGCAACGAAAAGAATAAAATACTTAGGAATATATCTACCTAAAGAAACTAAAGACCTATATATAGAAAACTATAAAACACTGATGAAAGAAATCAAAGAGGACACTAATAGATGGAGAAATATACCATGTTCATGGATCGGTAGAATCAATATAGTGAAAATGAGTATACTACCCAAAGCAATTTACAAATTTAATGCAATCCCTGTCAAGCTACCAGCCACATTTTTCACAGAACTAGAACAAATAATTTCAAGATTTGTATGGAAACACAAAAAACCTCGAATAGCCAAAGCAATCTTGAGAAAGAAGAATGGAACTGGAGGAATCAACTTGCCTGACTTCAGGCTCTACTACAAAGCCACAGTCATCAAGACAGTATGGTACTGGCACAAAGACAGACATATAGATCAATGGAACAAAATAGAAAGCCCAGAGATAAATCCACACACATATGGACACCTTATCTTTGACAAAGGAGGCAAGAATATACAATGGAGTAAAGACAATCTCTTTAACAAGTGGTGCTGGGAAAACTGGTCAACCACTTGTAAAAGAATGAAACTAGATCACTTTCTAACACCGTACACAAAAATAAACTCAAAATGGATTAAAGATCTAAATGTAAGATCAGAAACTATAAAACTCCTAGAGGAGAACATAGGCAAAACACTCTCAGACATAAATCACAGCAGGATTCTCTATGATCCACCTCCCAGAATTCTGGAAATAAAAGCAAAAATAAACAAATGGGATCTAATTAAAATTAAAAGCTTCTGCACAACAAAGGAAAATATAAGCAAGGTGAAAAGACAGCCTTCTGAATGGGAGAAAATAATAGCAAATGAAACAACTGACAAACAACTAATCTCAAAAATATACAAGCAACTTCTGCAGCTCAATTCCAGAAAAATAAATGACCCAATCAAAAAATGGGCCAAAGAACTAAATAGACATTTCTCCAAAGAAGACATACGGATGGCTAACAAACACATGAAAAGATGCTCAACATCACTCATTATTAGAGAAATGCAAATCAAAACCACAATGAGGTACCACTTCACACCAGTCAGAATGGCTGCGATCCAAAAATCTGCAAGCAATAAATGCTGGAGAGGGTGTGGAGAAAAGGGAACCCTCCTACACTGTTGGTGGGAATGCAAACTAGTACAGCCACTATGGAGAACAGTGTGGAGATTCCTTAAAAAATTGCAAATAGATCTACCTTATGACCCAGCAATCCCACTGCTGGGCATACACACCGAGGAAACCAGAATTGAAAGAGACACATGTACCCCAATGTTCATCGCAGCACTGTTTATAATAGCCAGGACATGGAAACAACCTAGATGTCCATCAGCAGATGAATGGATAAGAAAGCTGTGGTACATATACACAATGGAGTATTACTCAGCCGTTAAAAAGAATTCATTTGAATCAGTTCTGATGAGATGGATGAAACTGGAGCCAATTATACAGAGTGAAGTAAGCCAGAAAGAAAAACACCAATACAGTATACTAACACATATATATGGAATTTAGGAAGATGGCAATGACGACCCTGTATGCAAGACAGGAAAAAAGACACAGATGTGTATAACGGACTTTTGGACTCAGAGGGAGAGGGAGAGGGTGGGATGATTTGGGAGAATGGGAATTCTAACATGTATACTGTCATGTAAGAATTGAATCGCCAGTCCATGTCTGACGTAGGGTGCAGCTTGCTTGGGGCAGGTGCATGGGGATGACCCAGAGAGATGTTGTGGGGAGGGAGGTGGGAGGGGGGTTCATGTTTGGGAACGCATGTAAGAATTTAAGATTTTAAAATTTAAAAAAAATAAATAAATAAATAAAAAATAAAAAATTAAAAAAAAAAAAAAAAAAGAACTTAAGTGTCTATGCCCTGGCAAATGTTTTAAATAAAGAAAAAAATCTATAACTGTATCTAATGTCCTTTGTTTGAAATAAGAAGAGATAGTTCAGATATTCTGGAATATACTTATAATTAAAAGAAACGCATCCTGGTTATTAGAAGTGACGAGGCATCAGGCCTCTGTGTATCTCTAAGCCTTCAAATCAGGCCCCTGGAACTGGTGAAGAAACTCAGTGTACTTCACTTCAGGAAGGCAGAAAATGGCATCACTGTGGTTTTGGTCCATGACTCAGGCAATATAGACATAATTAGTGAATTCTGGCTTCCCTGGTGGCTCAGACGGTAAAGCGTCTGCCTGCAGTGTGGGAAACCCAGGTTCGATCCCTGGGTTTGGAAGATCCCCTGAAAAAGGAAATGGCAACCCACTTCAGTACTCTTGCCTGGAAAATTCCGTGGACTGAGGATCCTGGTAGGCTACAGTCCATGGGGTCACAAAGAGTCGGACATGACTAAGCAACTTCACTTTCAATGTCTATTATAACTTTCCAACAAAATAATTTAGGTCAAGAGTGTTGTAGAGATAAGACACAGTTGGATAAAATCTCATGGGGACCTCAGGTAGCCTATAGAAAGACTCAACATAATATGAAGCAAAAAGGTCACACTCCCTTTCTTGGCAATAACCCATCCTCTGGCTGGGACTGTGACCTTGATTTGGGGATAATGAGGATTTTGAATGCTGGCTCTCATGTTCTTTCAGTCCTCTGTACTTGAGGTTTCATATTCAAGCCATCTGACTTAAAAGATGGAACATCAACTCATAGCTCTCCTTAAAATTAGTCAAATGCAAAATATTACCTGATGTTGGTTTATGCATTAAATGAAGACCAATAATATGTATCATTTAGTAATCTTATCATCTTAGTATTCATGTCACTAGGTCTGGACAACAGTGAAGGTCAATTACTAAAAATTGATCAAGTCATCTGCTGAAATCCATACCTCAAGTGGCTTGTAAGACCCAGTAAACCTTTCAGTTTCTCATCTGAGTCACTATAATTAATAATAATTTTCTTGAAATAATTCTATAAATTATGTCAACATTTTACAGTTGCAAAAATTGTAAAAAAGAAGATTGGCTGAAAATGAAAAAAAGTGAATTTAAAAGAAGAAACATCATAAGTAATTAGTAAAAGAATAACCAAAATATATGGTGAATTGTGAATGTGCATAGTGACTTGTGGCACTGGAGAAGCCTCTTGAGAGTCCCTTAGACAGCAAACAGATCAAACCAGTCAATCCCAAAGGAAATCTGATGTTGAAGCTCTCATACATTGGCCACCTGATGTGAACAGATGACTCACTTGAAAAGACTCTGAGGTTGAAAAAGATAGAGGATAAGAGGAAAAGGGGATGACAGACAATGAGATGGTTGGATGGCATCATTGATTCAATGAACATGAGTTTGAGCAAACTCTGGGAGATAAGTGAAGGACAGGAAAGCATGGCATGCTGCAGTTCACAGGTTCTCAAAGAGTTGGATATGACTTAGTGACTGAACAACAATGATGGTTCATGAATTAATACAAATGATGCTTACATGTGCCAAAAACAGTGTTAAAAATGACTTATCTTTTGCAAAGATGATGGAAGCATAAAGAGAAGTAGAATACTGGATATTTTAAAAGTAATGGCTGAATGACTGTAATAGTGAAACATGGATTCTACGCAGGTCATGAGGCAAAATGAACAGAAATGGAACTGGTGGATAATGAAAACACAAAGGCATTAAAAGATTAGAGGTCATGACTTGGTTGAAGAATCATTGTAAGTAGATAGTAGCTGTTCAGTTCACTTTAGTTCAGTTGCTCAATTGTATCCCACTCTGCAATCCCATGAATCACAGCATGCCAGGCCTCCCTGTCCATCACCAACTCCTGGAGTTCTCTCAAACTCATGTCCATCCAGTCGGTGATGCCATCCAGCCATCTCATCCTCTGTCATCCCCTTCTTCTCCTTCCCCCTATCCCTCCCAGCATCAGAGTATTTTCCAATGAGTCAACTCTTCGCCTGAGGTGGCCAAAGTATTGGAGTTTCAGCTTTAGCATCAGTACTTCCAAAGAACACCCAGGATTGATCTCCTTCAGAATGGACTGGTTGGATCTCCTTGCAATCCAAGGGACTCTCAAGAGTCTTCTCCAACACCACAGTTGAAAAGCATCAATTCTTCGGCACTCAGCTTTCTTCACAGTTCCACTCTCACATCCATACATGACCACTGGGAAAACCATAGCCTTGACTAGACAGACCTTTGTTAGCAAAGTAATGTCTCTGCTTTTCAATATGCTATCTAGGTTGGTCATAACTGTCCTTCCAAGGAGTAAGTGTTTTTTAATTTCATGGCTGCAATCACCATCTGCAGTGACTTTTGGAGCCTGCCCCACAAAAAGCCAGCCACTGTTTCCATTATTTCCCCATCTATTTCCCATGAAATGATGGGACCAGATGCCATGATCTTTGTTTTCTGAATGTTGAGCTTTAACCCAACTTTTTCACTCTCCTCTTTCACTTTCATCAAGAGACTTTTTAGCTCCTCTTCACTTTCTTCCATAAGAGTGGTGTCATCTGCATATATGAGGTTATTGATATTTCTCCCAGCAATCTTGATTCCAGCTTGTGCTTCTTCCAGCCCGTGCTTCTTCCAGCCCTGCTTTTCTCATGATGTACTCTGCATATAAGTTAAATAAGCAGGATGACAATATACAGCCTTGATGTACTCCTTTTCCTATTTGGAACCAGTCTGTTATTCCATGTCCAGTTCTAACTGTTGCTTCCTGACCTGCCTATAAGTTTCTCAAGAGGCAGGTCAGGTGGTCTGGTATTCCCATCTCTTTCAGAATTTTCCACAATTTATTGTGATCCACACAGTCAAAGGCTTTGGCATAGTCAATAAAACAGAAATAGATGTTTTTCTGGAACTCTGTTGCCTTTTCGATGATCCAGCGGATGTTGGCAATTTGATCTCTGGTTCCTCTGCCTTTTCTAAAAACAGCTCGAACATCAGGAAGTTCACGGTTCACGTATTGCTGAAGCCTGGCTTGGAGAATTTTGAGCATTACTTTACTAGCGTGTGAGATGAGTGCAATTGTGCAATAGTTTGAGTATTCTTTGGCATTGCCTTTCTTTGAGATTGGAATGAAAACTGACCTTTTCCAGTCCTGTGGCCACTGCTGAGTTTTCCAAATTTGCGGCTGTTAGCATTTATCAAATGTTGGATAAAGTTAAAATATCAATTTCAGAGTTCTTGTGTATTGCCAAGCTTAAAACAGCACTGAATTGTAATCAGTGGAGACTACAAAACTGAAGGTTGTTGAAACTTGAAATTTGACCTAGGAAGTGATTTCCCAGGACTGTGTAGAAACTTCATCCTATACAATGAAAACTGCAATGTTAGAATCATGAGCATACCTACTCATAAAATATTGAGTTTAGGTATTCATTGAGAAATTAACAGAAGAATAAAACACTTTAACAATTATTTTGTTTCCCTCCATACTCCTTCTGCATGAGGAAAGTACTTGCATCTTAATGTTTTCTGAGTTTAAGGAAAAAACTGTCCTCTAAAGCAGAAGTTAAACACAGTTAAGCAGGCGCTTCACTGACATTATAGGTCAAAAGATAAAATACTCAAAATACACACTAAGAAGAGAAACTTGACATTTTGGAAGAGTTGTGTTCTTAATTTGTGTTCTTAAAAAATTAACTTTTCAAACTTGTTCCAGAAAATTAATGAAATTGTATTTTAAGTATAAATAGAAAAAAATCAAACCCTATAACTAGATATATTGATTTTCAAATATTCATTTTAGACATACTGTCCAGTTGGCCAATACGCTTTTGGCCAAACTGTTCTTAGCCAAATCACCTGGCACTAGAAGGCAGGCAATTACAAGCACTGGGAAATACACCAAGGCTGGGTAAGTGTAAGATGCCAAGGAAGCTCATAGCCCAATCTGCCTGGGAGGTACAATGGGTCAAAGGAGAAGTCCCAGAGTAAGAAATACATGAGGTGGAAACTGGGGGAACAAATAGGAGTAAACAAGGTAAAAGTGGCAAAGAAGAAATCAGAGGAAACCACACATGCAAAACTCTAGAATGACAGGAAGGAACCTTCCTTTGACTAGAACAGAGAGGATAAGAAGTTGTTGGCACACATCATAATACCTCATATGTTGTGAAAGTGAAAGTGTTTGTCGCTCAGTTGTGTTCTACTTTTTGTGACCCCATGGACTGTAGTCCATTGGGCTCCTCTGTCCATGGGATTCTCCAGGCAAGAATACTGGAGTGAGTTGCCATTTCCTTCTCTAGGGGATCTTCCCAACACAGAGATCAAACAATAGTCTCCTGCATTGCAGGCAGATTCTTTACCATCTGAGCCACCAGGGAAGAAAATTCTACACATATTAGGCACACTATAAATATTCGTGCATAATTTATTTTATTTTGCTTATATATATATTGCATAATAAGCGTGTATCACTTTAGCATTAAAAAATACAAACATTAAAAGGAAACAGTAGAAATCAGTTTTTTAATAAATCCTATGGTACCCAAAATTAACAGATTTTGCAAGATAGATGAATGGGGATGTGCATTTTTACCTAGACAATTCAACCATATTTTTCACTTGCAACAATTTCTAATTGTACCTCTAAACAGTGTACCTCATTACCCAGGAGACTGCAAACAGTTTCAGGAAAGGTGTCTAGTTCACCACTGACTCGCCGCACCTGGCTCAGTAACTATGGCACACTATAAACATGGGATAATCTGGAATGAATAGCCTCTCTTTTCAATAATTGTGCATTTAGTTTAGAAGTTTCTGTTGATCACAAATCTCTATATTCAATACCTCTTGAATATTTTTCACTCGAATGTCTCACAGACAGCTCAAAGTTTCAAAGCATGCCCTTTTCCCATGCTCCTTGTATTAGGAAATGGCACTACCACAATTGATGTCATTAAATTTTGATTATCCTAGATATCCCCCTTCACAATTACTGACTTCTTTTATTAATTACAAAGACCTATAGATTTTTCCCTTCTAAGTATCTTGAAATCATTTCAAATTGCTGTTTCTCTACCATTCTCGATGCTCTTAATTAACTGGATTATAGTCATATCCTTTTCTAATTCCACTAACTTTCATCTCATTATTACTACAGTGATCTTTCTAGAACGAAATTTGATTAAGTTTACCCTTTTTAAAATCTTTTAATTTCATTGGGATATTTTTTAGGATAAATTTTAGACTCTAAGGTCCCTTCTAATAATATTTTAGATTAAGAATACCCAGTTTCATAAAGAATTTATAGACCCCAAGGGAATGTATAAATACTCCCAAAATTCTGCTATAAAATATGAACTGTCTGCTATGTAGGTATCAAGTTATTTATTTAAAGTAAATTATAGAGTAATTTCTTCCATGATTTTAACATTATCATCAGATTTACTCCCTACTACAAGTATTCATAAAATCCATAAATTTTTCATTTATCTTTTTGCTCACTCTTTTCTCCTGGTGCTCATTTTGATATTCCTAGATATGCAGATGTTTTAGCCTAGGTAACATGACACCCCAACATTCTATGTAGCACTCACTATAAATCATAGAACTGTGAAGAGATTAATAAAAATCCCTTACATATTTTTTTCCAAAATTCTCTCTTTTCTTTCACTAATTTCCAAAATGTTTCCCTGCCTCATTAGGTATTTAAGCTGCAGGGAACAGTCAGTATTCTTGCTTTGTTTGTTCTACATTATACCTGCCCGTGTCTCTTAACTGCAAACTCCCTGGGGCAGCAACCTGTTATTTGTCTAGGATTGGTCCACCATGTACATTTTCTGCCTTAAACAGTAAATAATAATAACCATCTGGTAGCTGTAATGTAAAAGAACAGCATGAACAGAGCTACAAAGCAAATTATGATTCTGAATGTCACAATCATTTTTGGCACTCTGATTTGCATCAAGTGGTAGAAATTCGAATTTCCCTTTTCCTCTTCATCTAAAATAGTCAGCACATCTATATATTTCTATGTGCTATGCTACATAGTTGTTTTTTTTTTTTTCCACTATATACTAAAATTCTATCTGGTTCATTCACAGTTAATTTAGGTATTTCATTGCTGCTGGTATATTTTCTGACAAAACATGGCTTCTTTGTATCAGTTTTCATTTATTATTTTTAAGTGATGAGGCTCCAATTTGGTCAGACAAGCAGTTAACTTCATTCAACTTCTGTGCCTTTTCTTCCTGTGATACCACATTATAGTTGTTTCCTTCTTATGCAATCAAAATTTACTACTGAGCATCTCGTTTTCAACTGATGCAAAGGCCCTCATATTTATCTAACTTTATTCATAACATTATTTTATTCTTATGCTTTCTGTTACACAATATAGAGTAAAATAGGGGGAAGTTCCATGAGAATGTCTATAAGTACAACAAATGTCCTGTATAATACAGCTATATTCAGATCCCAGTGATTACCCTTAAAAATAAAATATTGTTGTTTGTTATAAAAAATTGCATAATTAATTCTACAGAATGTGTGTCCTATTGTGTAAAACCATATGTTGGTAGACTGAAAAAAAAAAAAAAAAAAAAAAAGGCCACAAATTCCTCTAGGCATTCATCTTTGTATTGTGGCTTTACTTTCAAGTAGTGAACTCTATTTCTCTACCTGTTGCATCAGCATTTGGTCATGTGGCTTACTTTAACTAATTAGATATTAGCTAGCAGGATATAAGCAGAGTCTTTAAAACTGTTTTTACACTGCAGCTTGTTCCATCTTGCTCTTAGGAGTGTTTTAATCACCCTGTGAAACAGCTCAGGTTAGCATATTGAATCATAAAGAACCACGTGAAACAGAAACAAGTCATACCAGTATAAGCTCCTTAGACTGCCAAATGCCAAAATGAAAATCAAATCATCCTATATACCTCAGCCTTAGTCAAATCAACACAGAGATCAACTATGCTAAACCAGAGCAGTGGAATTGCCTAGAAGCTGACCCAGAGGATTGTGAACAAATAAAATGGTGGCTGTTTTCTGTTTGGGGCTAGTCTGAAATGCCACAATAGATAACTGATTGAACAGATAGCTGCTTGCTTTTTTGTGTGATGGACAAGCAGAAAAGACAACGGTGCTGCATACAGCTGCAAACCAAGTTATATCTTGTTTCTTCCCACCAAGAACTAATTATTCTTTAACTTCTTTTATTCTCCTCTATGTTTTGTTTTCTGTTTCTTTCATCTCAACCACCAAAAAACAAAATGTCTTTCCAAAATCTCAAACCACCTTAGAAAGATCAAAGAAACAAGAGGAAGTTCAGAAATGAGAAAAAAAAATTGTTAAGTACATATTTTAAGTGATATCATTTTCATTGTTCTACTGCTAAATTTGATCATAACACCTGTATGTATTTCTAGAACATCAGAAATCAAATGTGCTTTATAGAATCCTATCAATTTTAAACAATAACCATTATAAAAACTAGCTAATTCAGAAAGTTATAATAGAACTCAACAATGTAAAAATTACATTTAACAGAGTTCTGTGATTTAAAACCATGTTAGCTTTTGGTAGTAGAAAAGTACTGGAAAATGATGACTCTATAAGTAACTAACTTAAAAAAATAATCATATCATTGTCACTTGACTGTTTTCTTCTGGCAGGTAATGTTCCATAGACCTCTAAGTCTTAGATCTAGTTAATAAATAATATAAATTATTATAAAGCATGATGTGAATCATACACATAATATCTACTGGTATTTTTTTTATTGTAATTGCTTATGGTTCCAAGCACCGGATAATCTTTAAATAATGTCAAGAAATTGTCTGAAGTCTGACAGTAAATCTCTCAGAGAAAAGAATCAAAATCACATCCTATGTGGTTCATTTTTGTAATTGAAACATTACAGACTGGTTTCACTGAGCATAGACACAAAAATTCTTAGCAAGACACTAGCAAATAGAATCCAACAACATATTACAGGATCACACTCAATGATTAAGTGGGATTTATCCCAGGATGCAAGGATCCTTAAATGTATACAAATCAATGTGATATATTATAATAAAAACTGAAGAATAAAAACCATACAATCATCTCAACAGATGCAGAAAAAGCTTCTGACAAAATTTAACACCCATTTGTCATAAAAAAAAAAAAAGCTCTTCAGAAAGTGGCCATAGAGGGAACCTACCTCAACATAATAAAGATCATATATGACAAATCCTCAGCAAGCATTATTTTTAATGGGGAAAAATTGAAAGCATTTCCTCTAAGACCAGGAACAAGACAAAGCTGTCCACTCTCACCACTATTATTCAATTCTAAGCCATTTAATGGACAGGGAAATGGCAACACACTCCAGTATTCTTGCCTGGAAAATTCCATTAACAGAGGAGTCTGGAGGACTACCCATGGGGTCGCAAAGAGTTGAACATGACTGAGCATGCACACATAAGCCATTTCAGTGTAATCTACAATACTCTTTAGTCGCAAGTAATATTTTCAGTGTTTTTTTTATTTTTTTGACTTGGAAAAAATTATTCACCTGCACCAATAGACTGCATGTTTCCCCAGTAGCTCAGTTCAGTTCAGTTCAGTTCAGTTGCTCAGTCGTGTCCAACTCTTTGCAACCCCATGAACTGCAGCATGCCAGGACTCCCTGTCCATCACCAATGAGAATAAACCTGCAATGCAGGAGACTCGGGTTCAATCCCTGGGTAGGGAAGATCCCTTGGAGAAGGAAATAGCAACCCACTCCAGTATTCTTGCTTGGGAAATCCCATAGACAGAGGAGCCCGAAGGGCTACAATCCATGGGGTCACAAAAGAGTGGGATAAACTCTTAATGACTAAACAACAACTACCACCAATAGACTGCCTTGCTCAAATAAGCTTTGTTTCTCTTCTAGGTGAAGAAACCCCAGAAAATAAATATCTAGGTAACAGTGTATTTACATCTGTATCCAATAGTTTTTTGTTTTTTGTTTTCATTTTTCATTCTTTTGTTTGTATTAGGTTCTGGACCAGTCTGCCTTAAGCCAGATGATAGCATTAAGAAACAGAACACAGATCTAGATAACACTGTCAAAGCAAGAATGGTAGAATGACCTTACTAGTAACAGAGGAGACCTGTAATTATGATCTGGACCTGTCTTCAGACTAATTTTTTTAAGCCTGCTCTCATGGTCTGCTTAAACATGATAGATTCCTTACTGTGGTTCAAAATTTGAAAAGAAGTATAACAAGGCTGTATATTGTCACCTGCTTCTATGTAACAACTTTTATGCAGAGTACATCATGTGAAATGTCAGGCTAAATGAATGACAAGCTGGAATCAAGATTACTGAGAGAAATATAAACAACCTCAGGTATGCAGACGATACCATTCTAGTGGCAGAAAATGAAGAGGAACTAAAAAGCCTCACTCATGGTTTTTCCAGTAGTCATGTATGGATGTGAGATACGGACCATAAAGAAGGCTGAGCACTGAAGAATTGATGCTTTTGAATCATGGTGCTAGAGAAGACACTTGAGAGTCTGTTGGACAGCAAGGCGATCAAAGCAGTCAATCAGTAGGGAAATGAACCCTGAATATTTATTGGAAGGACTGATGCTGAAGCTCCAATACTTTGGCTAGCTGATGCAAAGCCCGATGTAAAGACCCTGATGCTGGGAAAAATTGAGGGCAAGAGGGAAAAAAAAGCGGGCAGCAGATGATGAAATGGTTATATAGCATCATCAACTCAATGGACATGCGTTTGAGCAAACTCTGGGAAATAGGGAAGGACAGGGAAGCCTGGAGTGCTGCAGTCCATGGGGTCTCAAAGAGTTGGGCACAACTTAGTGACTGACAAATAGGAGTCAGACTGACCACTGAACTTGGGGTGTGCACTCAGAATTTATAGGGCAAGCAGCAGAACTGGCCCACACTTTGATGTTGATCTCTTTTACTCTTTGCTTGCTAAATGATTAATTAAAATGAAAGAGAACATCAACCAAGTATAAATGGTCATCTTAATGTGTCCTCTAACTTGGACCCCCTTCCTCACCTAGCAAAAGGTATCTTCACATTCTACCTTAGGGCTACTTCACAATTTCAACTAGCTGGGCTCTGTGCTTTCTAGCAACTGTTTTCATGGCATAACTACAGTCATAGTGAGCATATTTATAGCATTGTCTAGCCTTAAAACACACCCAAATGCAGCATTATAGTTTTTTAAATCCTCTCTTCTCAAAATAATAATTTACAAACTTTACATATACTATTTTCTGTGTCTATGGAAATTAACTAGGACTCTAATATAATGCATTATTTATATTGCTCCTAGTATTTAAGCTCACTGGTGATTTAGAGTATTGTAATTTATGAAATTATCTTTTCCCAATATCATATGACAAATAGGTCATTACCATCCTTCTCCTAAACTAATTAAGTGGTGCAAAATGAAGCACAATATCAAAACATAAGACCTGAAATCTGTGAGAACCAGACAGGGAGGGGAATGCTGAAGCTTTTGCTCTAAAGTATACTGTCTGCTGGACATTGAGTTGAATATTTTTTTGTATTATCAACTTAAAGATTATAAAGGTTATATGCAAAATAAGCACAAATAAAAACTATAATAGTAATGGTAAT
Organism: Capra hircus; assembly: GCF_001704415.2. Classification (NCBI taxonomy): domain Eukaryota; kingdom Metazoa; phylum Chordata; class Mammalia; order Artiodactyla; family Bovidae; genus Capra; species Capra hircus. The sequence goes on from NC_030813.1 coordinate 76,762,330, forward strand.
TTTTTTGTCATTTATCAGCAAGTGCCTAAGATATACTAGAAATTTTGTGCATGAACAAGACAGTACAAAACTAAATCAGAGACATGGGATAAACTACTTACTGCAACTAAGCTCTGGATTTAGCTTCTATTTTTCCTGTCAAACAAGGCAATAAGGAAAATACAGTAAATATAGATTTCATTGCTAGACAAATAGGAACATCAAAGTGCATTTTGACAGCAAGCACATTCTTCACACTAAAATCTTGGCAGCACTCATACTGTGCTTCTCAAAGTAAGGTTATCATAATGAACAGTGTCTTCAGATTTGATTTTATAAAAGATATAGAATCATTCTTCAAAAGGCCATGTCTTATAATAAGCCTCAGAAAATAAAGTCTAGGATGTGAAACTAAATGATAATATAAAAAGGCCTTTGTATAAACAACTAAAATAATATAACCCAGGTATTTTAATTGTCGTGCTCTAAATTAATTGAAGGAATGCATTTCAATAAACTACTCACTAAAGAGGATGGCATATCTGACCTGCTCCTTAGACTCCTTTTCAGACACTAGATGTTTTCACAGAGATTTTGGCAAGTGCTAGATTACGCAAGATTCAAAGTTCAATATTCTATTTCTATAGAATTTGACCCTATAAAATGGTTACACAAGCAAAGTCTGATACTTTTATAGATATTTTATATTTTATAAAACCCTTTTTATACTATCTCATCTTAAAAAAACTTGGATTATATAAATTTTTACTTTCCATTTTACAGATAAGAAAACTGAGGCCTTGGACTTCCCTGATGATTCAGTGGTTAAACATTCGCCTGCCCATACAAAGAACATGGGTTTGATCCCTGATCCAAGACAATCCCACAACTAAGTCAGAGCACCACAACTACTGAATCTCTGTGCCCTTGAGGCTGAGCTCTGCAACAAGAGAGGCAATTGCAGTGAGAAGCCTATGAACCCCAACGAGCATATCCCCCACGCTCCATAACTAGAGAAAACCAACACACAAAAAGGAAGACCCATCACAGCCAAAAAGAAACATTAATTTTTAAACAAGTAAACTTAGACCTTTAGAGAAAAAGGGGTTGTCTAGATTAGTTTATTTATTCGATTGGTAATAAGTATCTATTCACTACCTTTTCTTCTCCCCCCAACCATTCTAGGTACTGTGTTTGTAGTGGATATTCACGGATAAGTGAGAGCAAGACAGAAGTGGTCCCTAAGCCAGGCCCGCCACATAAATCAATCTTTTCTCAGCCATGTTATCTGACTTCCACTGCAAGGCTCAGCACAACTTTTATCTCTAGGCCAAGACAAACCTCTACAGAGAGATCTAAAACACCAAAGAACATGTTCTGAAAATGTGTCTCTAATATTTTAAGAGATGGGTAGCCTATCCTTTCTCCAGGGAATCTTCCCGACTCAGGGATTGAACTGAGGTCTCCTGCATTGCAGGTGGATTCTTTATCAGCTGAGCTATCAGAGAAGCCCAATATTTTATCCAAGAGAAAGCAATTTTTTTTTTTTTTTGGTAAAGGCTAGTCCCATTTTTCACCTAATTTCTTCTCATCATTGTGAATCTAAACAGCAAAATCTCTAGGTAAATTCTTACAGTCAAATCTTCAGTCAGCCATTAACCAACTTTCCAAAGTATGAGAATATTACTGAACATACACAAGATTCAATGTCTTTAGCAGTAAAAAGTAGGTATTAACAGTATCTATCTCAAAGGATTTTCAAGACCATCAGATGTAATATTTTATTTAAATAGTTAAAATATTAGGCACTCAGCAAATGCTCACTAAAACCAAGTGCTTGTTATTACACTAATCCTTGCCAGTCTCACAGCAGCATATGCGGAACTCAGCTCACATTAGAACTTTATTTTCTCCAACCCAGCTTAACTACCTACTCCAAATCCATTCTGCTCAGATGGCTAAGCATATAACCTCAGTTTTCATCCCTACACTAGGGGTATGCCAGGGCCCTGGAGCTATCTGTAGTGGCAAGCTCTTGACTTGGGAGGAGGCTGGGGAGATAAGGTCCCCTGTCATCAGCAGACTTTATTAACTGCCTTCATCTTCTGTGCTACACAGTGGCTAGAAAACAATGGTCATGCTGCCTTGGGTTCTCTCTGCTGAGATGTTCCAAGCCACCACCCTGCTCTTGGGCTTTGCTATCTCTCTGTTCTAGCACCCCTATATTTCCATGTGCTCTCCCTTCTAGTTTTCCACTGGCATTTCCTCTTACACAAGAAAAATATCCTTTTCCCCTCATCATGTCAGTTTTAAATCCTCTTCCTAATTCAGAGTTTACATTTTTAGAGGGAAAGAAAAGCCACAAAACTTTTCCCATCTTTCTTTCCCCATCCATCTTCTAAATAAATGAAAGGGGGGAAAAACAGACTCTATTGCCTGAAAATGTTCCTTTAAAGTCGAGAGCCGGTAGCTGAGTGCGGTACTATCTGTGGGTAGTTTTAAACCTTGAGTTCTGTTTAGTGCTAGGAACGCGGCAACCCTCTTACTTCTGACAAGTCTGGCTCCAAGAGCGACTCTGTGCCCACGGTTTCAGGCCTGACGACAGGCAAGAGTAAAAGCCTTAGCTGGGAGACTTCTCAGGGAAGAGGTCCTCCCTACACAAGGCTTGGATGCATGCAGTTCAAGGCAGCCCCCGGAGTCAAGACCAGAGTCTCAGGTCACCCTATTGGCCTTGCCCTTCCCCCATCACGATGTTCCTAGCCCAGGAACCTTTCTTAAGAGGCCTCTTTAGAGGTTGTCTTCAGCTGAGCCCTCTACCAGGTGCCTCTGCTGAGTCTGCCCAATGCGTGAGGAGGAAACATCAAGACATTTGTCCCACTCTGAGGCAGTGCTTTTCCACTGTTAGTTTCTCTCTCTTTCTCTTTTCAGACCACAGCAACATACAATGTCAGGAGACTTCTGTCAGAGCTCCACTGGGAGTAAGGCATTCCTACAAGGGTGCTGATCTATCTCATCTTGAATTGGTGCATTTCATGGGGGAAAATGCCAAGAAGGCAATGGCAGTCCACTCCAGTACTCTTGCCTGGAATATCCCATGGAAGGAGGAGCCTGGTAGGCTGCAGTCCATGGGTGTCACTAAGAGTCAGACACCACTGAGCAACTTCACTTTCACTTTTCACTTTCATACCTTGGAGAAGGAAATGGCAACCCACTCCAGTGTTCTAGCCTGGAGAATCTCAGGGACAGGGGAGCCTAGTGGGCTGCTGTCTATGGGGTCACACAGAGTCAGACATGACTAAAGCGACTTAGCAGCAACAGCAACATGGTGGAAAATGAAAACATTGAGAGTAGGGTTTTCACTTATTTAGCCTCTTACATATATCACAGTACGTGATTAAAGGTGTGACCACTACTCTGATTTTAGCTTGTTGAACCCCAGCAGCTCTGGCTTGTCCCAGCTCTTGGCAATCTCCCACACTTAGAGCAGGTCTGGACTTCTGTCTACTGCTATATTCCCCAGAACCATATTCTCTCTACATTATTCAAGTTCTTTATACTTATTACTGTTTCTGTGGCCTTTTCTCCCTTCTCTTACGTAAATCTGAATTCAGGTCCCAGGATGATCTGGTTTGTTCCTCTGCAGACAACAGGGACCTCAGCAGTGCAACCTTGCCATACCTCAAGTGCAACGTTGAGATATGTCCTAGAAAAGGATGTGCTTCCAACTTCAATATTTCTCATCTGTTTAAAAACATGTCCTTTCAGTTCTATTCAGTTCAGTCGCTCAGTCATGTCTGACTCTTTGCGACCCCATGAATTGCAGGATGTCAGGCCTCCCTGTTCATCACCAACTCCCAGAGTTCACTCAAACTCATGTCCATCGAGTCGGTGATGCCATCCAGACATCTCATCTTCTGTCATCCCCTTCTCCTCCTGCCCTCAATTCCTCCCAGCATCAGAGTCTTTTCCAATGAGTCACCTCTTCACATGAGGTGGCCAAAGTATTGGAGTTTCAGCTTTAGCAACAGTTCTTCCAATGAACACCCAGGACTGATCTCCATTAGAATGGACTGGTTGGATCTCCTTGCAGTCCAAGAGACTCTCAAGAGTCTTTTCCAACACCACAGTTGAAAAGCATCAATTCTTCGGCACTCAGCTTTCTTCACAGTCCAACTCTCACATCCATATATGACCACTGGAAAAAACAGAGCCTTAACTAGATGGACCTTTGTTGGCAAAGTAATGTCTCTGCTTTTTTTTTTTTTTTTTTTTTTTAATGTCTCTGCTTTTGAATATGCTATCCAGGTTGATCATAACTTTCCTTCCAAGGAGTTAACGTCTTTTAATTTCATGGCTGCAATCATCATCTGCAGTGATTCTAGAGCCCCCCAAAAATACAGTCTTATACTATTTCTTTAGATACCATAAAATTCCCTTTGTGGTTTGGAAACGAAGCAAATTGCATGAACTTATTATTTGAAAGTTTTTAATTTGTTTTTCCTCCAACGAATCTCTTACATAGTTTTTATGTCGAATTTTGTATTTGCTTTGAAATCAGATGATCTCAGCTCCTCCACTTCCTAGCTCTAACCTTGAGTTTCCATTTTTAATGTAAAAATGGTCATTAATACCCCCACAGGGTTGTTAGTAAGTAAAATCAGATAGCATATGTAATGTATCCAGGAATGCCCTTATCCCACGTTATACACACAACAAAGATTAATAAAGTTTTGTTTACTTAAGTTGAGAGCAAAAAATGTATAAAAGAGATTATTAGAAATTTTACCTGATGAGAAGAAAGGAGTGCTATTAATTTAAAATAACCTGTTGATCTGTTGATTTTTAATGGCACTCAACCCTAAAGTGTCTAGCACAGTGAATAATAAATACACTTTCAAATGGCATTTTTTAAAACTGAAGTGTAGTTGACATATATGAAAATAACATATGAATATATGAAAATAACATTGACATATATGAAAATAACATTATGCTATTTTCAGGTGTGCAATGTAGTGATCCAATATTTATATATAATGTGAAATTATCAACTATAGTAAGTCTAGTTAATGTCTGGAGAAGGCAATGGCACCTCACTCCAGTACTCTTGCCTGGAAAATCCCATGGATGGAGGAGCCTGGTAGGCTGCAGTCCATGGGGTCACCAAGAGTCGGCCAGGACTGAGCGACTTCACTTTCACTTTTCACTTTCATACATTGGAGAAGGAAATGGCAGCCCACTCCAGTGTTCTTGCTTGGAGAATCCCAGGGATGAGGGGACCTGGTGGGCTGCCGTCTATGGGGTCGCACAGAGTCGGACATGACTGAAGTGACTTGGCAGCAGCAGCAGCAGCATCAGGTATTATCTTTTAGTAGTCAACCTGACCTCAGGCTTTCAGTTCCAGGGCAAGAACAAGCCTTCTATAATTGCTGATCTCTGGATTATACATCAGTAATTATAGAAGGCTCCTTCTCGCCCTGGAACTGAAAGCCTGTGGTCAGGTTGACTACCAAAAGAGATAATACCTGATACATCACATTAAATTTTCAGTTCGGTTCAGTTCAGTCACTCAGTCGTGTCGTCCGACTCTTTGCGACCCCATGAATTGTAGCAGGCCAGGCCTCCCTGTCCATCACCAACTCGCAGAGTTCACTCAAACTCACGTCCATCAAGTCGGTGATGCCATCCAGCCATCTCCTCCTCTGTTGTCCTTCTCACTTATATTCTTACAACAATAGGCACAGTAGGGGCTTCCCATAATTACTGAAGTTTAAGTAAGCCACAGCTCCCTACTATTCACTTCTTAAAACCTTCCAGTACTGTTATAAGCGATTACTTGCAGTAAATACCTCTCTGTTTGAAAAAGTACAATAGTTTCTGTTTTCCTGTATGGACAATAACGGATATATTGTGAACATCAGTGGGTGAGTGATATCTACCATCATTTGATCCATAGCTACTAGAAGGGGATTACATCTAAGAAGTTAGGAATAATGTTTGCTGATTTGAAATTAAATGTATTTAATCTTATTGGTTTGTGAAGTAAAACATTATTTTAACTGATTCTTACAATGGTTGAAGGCTAGAGTAATAAGTAATATTTCAGTTCGTTCAGTTCAGTTGCTCAGTCATGTCCAATGCTTTGCGACCCCACGAATTGCAGCATGCCAGGCCTCCCTGTCCACCATCAACTCCTGGAGTTCACTTAAACTCACATCCATCAAGTAGGTGATGTCATCCAGTCATCTCATCCTCTGTCGTCCCATTTCCCTCCTGCCCTCAATCCTCAGCATCAGAGTCTTTTCCAAGGAGTCAACTCCTTGCATGAGGTGGCCAAAGTGTTGGAGTTTCAGCTTTAGCATCAGTCCTTCCAAAGAACACCCACACTGATCTCCTTTAGAATGGACTGGTTGGATCTCCTTGCCGTCCAAGAGACTCTCAGGAGTCTTCTCCATCTCCACAGTTTAAAAGCATTAATTCTTCTGTGCTCAGCTTTCTTCACAGTTCAACTCTCACATCCATACATGACCACAGGAAAAACCATAGCCTTGACTAGACAGACCTTTGTTGGCAAAGTAATGTCTCTGCATTTGAATACGCTAACTAGATTGGTCATAACTTTCCTTCCAAGGAGTAAGCGTCTTTTAATTTCATGGCTGCAGTCACCATCTGCAGCGATTTTGGGGCCCAAAAAAATAAAGTTTGACACTGTTTCCACTCAAATATGTAAATTTTTACATATGAGCATTGAGAGTTTAAATGGCCTATTAGTAATCAGAAGGCTAATTAATTTATGGCATCAGTATGATAACTATGGTATTGGCAGCGTCCTTAGCTGTAAGCAGCTGAAACTGAATTTGGATATTTTAAACATAAGAATAGTACGTTAAAAATATTGGATTACTCATAGAATTATTGGAAGGTTCTGGTACCAAGCTTTAATAGTGTGCAGCAATAAAGGGATGCTGGACAGCACACTGGTTTAAACACTCAGATACCAACATCTTGCTACCTAAGTTTGAATCTCAAGTTTGCCACTTAATAGCTGCCTGATTTGAGGCAAATTGCTTATTTTTTTCTATTCTTCTATTATTTCATCTGTGTAATGAGGGTAAAAATAGTGCCTATCTCCGAAAACTTTATTAGAAAGAATAGATGGGCTTAAACAATGTAATCTGTTTAGAACAGTGAAATCTCTGGAAATATTCAAAATAACAAATGAAAGTCTGGGGATAACAACCATACTATCTTCTCTGCATTGATTGCTACACTTTCTACCATCAGACTCTGGATACTGCCCCTGTCAATGCAGCACGTCTGTAGCTAAAACACACAGCTATTCCTTCCATGGCCATGTTGAATGCTCTATTCTCCCTGTCCCCAATACCACAATCTGAATGTTGATGGTAAGTCACAAATTCATTTAACTGGCATAAAGCTCAAAATATCTTGCATAAGTTCTATAATTGCATGTAGATTCTATGCAACCAAGGCCCATAGAATAGAAAATTCCCAAAATATAAGAAGGGAGTTCATATACAAAAGAAGGAAGGGAAAGAAAGAGAAGAAGAGGAAGAAGGAGGAGGAGCAGGGAGGATGAGAAGGAATTAGTAGCAGTAAAAGAAGAAGAAGAGGAAAGGGAAGAAGGGAAAAAAGATTAGGGAGAAGAAGAGGATGAAGAAGAGGAAGGAGAAAGAGGAAGAAAGTGATGGGGAGGGAAAATGGAAGAAGAAAAAGAGACAAATGTCGTCTATAACTTCTCAATACCAAAAAGACAATATTGCCACATATTAACAGCAGACATTTAGGAGTGAAGATGGTAACTTACTCATCTTTTACATGACTAAACAATGTAATTCTGTGAACAAGCCTGTAATTACAAATTTCCTTTAGAACTCATATCCGAGTTCTACATGTTGATAATCTTAAACAGATTAGATTGCATTTTTCTTATTTTTTTTCCTTTTAAAATCTTTTTTACTCAGCACCCTGATGTTTTTGACCTCTATTTAGAAAGAGCTTACATAGTGAGTCAAAATAGAGAACTTCTGTCATGCAACAACCAGCAATCTCAATGCATCAGGTACAATCGTTGGGTAATATCAGGTATATTATTTGTGCCTGGAAGATTGTTTCCTCACTTCAAAGTGTTCAGTCCAGCTGATATTTGCACATAAATAGGGCTTAACAAGTCTTTCATTCTCTTTTATTCAGTATCTTCTCCCAATATATGAAACTTATAGGGAGTATCTTGCATTCATAGAACAAATGCAGAAAATTTTATTCTATAAGAAGTGATTTGATTTATTTACAAATATAATGGCACTTAAATATACAAATAAGTGCTCTAAAGGTAGTCTCCTTTGATGTCTATATGTTATTTTAATGATATCTATTTTTGTTCAATCACATCTAGAACTTTCAGAAACCACCTTGTCAATCAGTTGAGAGCCTACAAAGTTATTCTCTTTTCTCTAAACAAATTTTTTTTTTACTAAATGTATAAAATATTAGCAATGATAATAAGATTTTAAATTATATAATTTGTTAGACTTTGCTGTATATAACTTTGCATTAAAAAAAATTCCAATCCATATTGTAAAGATGGTTTTTCTCCTAAAAAGGATTTTTTAAAACAGTATTGGCTTTGGAAATAATTCCTAAGTATAAATTTTGCTGTGTGAATTTTTGAAACCAGTATAATTTGGTTGTACCAAAATTCATGGTTGTAGTATTCATAATATATTAATGAATCTCTTTTCCTTAAAAAATATATAATCTGAAACTGATTTAAGATCATGTTACATCATATGGAATCCTTTCTTTTGATTGTAGTTTCTAGTTATTTCACAATACATACTTACCAACAAGAGAAATATAAAATACATAGCAAGAAAGAATCAGAAAGAAAATGGAACAGAGTAAATAAATGATACAGTTCCACCATTACATAGGCAGCTATTTAACCTAAGAACCTTCACGCCTCCTAGCTAGATTTCTCTGAGACAACATCTTGAAAACTAATTCCATTTCCTTAGAACTCTCTAAAAGCTTCAATTAAATTGTGTACATACACAGAAGCTGAACCAAAGGTCACCTACCCAAGCAAACAGGGAAAACAAATAATTGTAAAACATTCAATAAATGTGTTTTAAACAACTGCTGAATGTGCCAGGTTAACCTCCAAATTACACAGTAGAGTAGGGAGCTAGCCTAGAAAGCTGGCACATATTTGTTTTTTCCACTTCAACCTCACTCTTTCTAATAGAGGCTTTGATATTTCTTAATCATTAAGAAATTCCCATTATTATTTAATGTGCTTCCTTAAATTCCAATGAATCACATCCATTATCTTCATATAGATAAGCATATAAATGAAAATGTTATAATAGGCTTTGGACTCTTAAAACTAAAAAAACAACAACAACAAAAAAAAAACCTTCAAGAATTAAGTGAATCTTTACAAACCTGATGTCCCATATATGCTTAGGTCACTGAAATATGTACCATTCCATAATCAAACAAAATCCCATTTCAACAAATTCAAGAAGGAAGAAAAATAAGTGGATAGATAGAAAAAAATGACTTTTTATGGCAATTGTTCCTACAATATTTGGAAAAGCAAAATTCTGTCACTTTCTCTAGCTTTATTTGCAATATTTCCATAGGCAAATCTATGTTCTCTACTTCATTTGTTGAAGTACTTTTTTGCAAGGCTATGACAATAGAGACAAATAAAGTATAACTACAGTGCATCATATTGCAGGACCACTGTTTTATCATTTCACAAGTGTAACAGTAGAAATAGAGCTGATATTTATTTTAGAAAGTTAATTCATTTTTCAAAATGAAAAAGGATAGGCAGTTTTACAAGCAAATATTGACCATTTATTGTGCAATGACTGGATAAAAAGAGGGAAAATGTTGAGGAGGGGTGTAAGCTATTTTTAAAAAATAAATCAAAGCCTAAAATATGTGAAAAAGAAAGGTCACATTGTTATAAGAAGGTATGTTCAATTTAGAATGTGTTCCCTAAAGGTTTCTGAGATACTCCTATACTTAAATAATAAAGGATCATACAAGATAATGATCTGGCATGAACTACTTGCATGCTGTTATGAAATTAATCTGGAGAAGATAAGAAGCCAAGGAGAACTTGGTCTTAAACCAGGAATTAAAAATGACAGCAACAGAAAACCCATAGTAACAACAGAAATGTCAAGCCCCTGGGCAGACAATTTCTTGAGCTAGAGTATACTAGATGCAGGAACAATGAGGATCAGTGAGCCAACATAGGTGCAAGGAGAGTCACAGGGGTTTACATTCTGTTCTTGCCTTTCCCTCAGTCTGGAGTCTAGAAAATTTTCCTGGGCCCTTCACCAGAGCAATCCAGATATAAGCATGAAAGAGTATCTCCACAAGAGAATATCTCCATGGGAGAAATGTCAGACAGGCAAAAGCCCTGCTCCCTACTGAGGGAATTGAAGGAAACAGAAGAGGACTGACCAGAAAAACAAGAGAATTCACTCCTACACTATGCCCCATTCAAATTTCAGTATGACTGAATTACAGCCTGGAGACAGTAGTGCTCACAAAACTGCTTCTCTTTAAGGGTTTATAATGACAACCTCAGCCAAGACAATTCTTGGCATGTTATGGCATTGGAGTTATTCACTCAAGCACTCAGTACTAACTTCTTCCTAAGTTCTACCAGCCAGACACAGACTAATGCCTGTTTTTAACCCTTTTCATACACAATCCAGATGGTGCAGCTGATACTCCTCCCTAGAGGAACATGAAGTCACACCTGATGTAAATAACTACCTTAAGTATAAAATAGCTTACTGGAAAAAAAATCATTCAGAGCAAGTTACTGAAATGGATGTAAAATAATTTTGAATAATAATGACATAAATTTATTCTTAGGAGATAAGAAATGATATAATCAAAATTAAATCAGGAAGAAAATATAATAATCAAAAGGAAGAAAAAAAAAAGATGAAACAAATTATATAATGTATGCAATGTATTAGATGAGTAAGCAAGATATAGCCTGATGAAGAACAAAGTAGCAAGCTAGAAGATAAGGTAAAAGACAAATTTAGCAGAAAATGATAGAGATATAGAGACATACGGAAGAAGATACATAGGCCAATATCAGATCATATCATTTCCAAAAGATAAAAAGCATACGTGACAGATAAAAGATGAAAAAACCCAAATTTAAATGATCTATATATTAAGATTTTGACTGTGTGGATCACAATAAACTGTGGAAAATTCTGAAACGGATGGGAATACCAGACAACCTGACCTGCCTCTTGAGAAACTTATATGCAGGTCAGTTAGAACTGGACATGGAACAAGAGACTGGTTCCAAATAGGAAAAGGAGTACGTCAAGGCTGTATATTGTCACCCTGCTTATGTAACTTATATGCAGAGTACATCATGAGAAATGCTGAGCTGGAAGAAGTACAAGCTGGAATCAAGATTATTTGGGAGAAATATCAATAACCTCAGATATGCAGATGATACCACCCTTATGGCAAAAAGTGAAGAGGAACTAAAAAGCCTCTTGATGAAAGTGAAAGTGGAGAGTGAAAAAGTTGGCTTAAAGCTCAACATTAAGAAAACTAAGATCATGGCATCTGGTCCCATCATTTCATGGGAAATAGATGGGGAAACAGTGGACACAGTGTCAGACTTTATTTTTTGGGCTCCAAAATCACTCCAGATGGTGACTGCAACCATGAAATTAAAAGATACTTACTCCTTGGAATGAAAGTTATGAGCAACCTACACAGCATATTCAAAAGCAGAGACATTACTTCACTAACAAAGGTCTGTCTAGTCAAGGCTCTGGTTTTTCCAGTTGTCATGTATGGATGTGATAGTTAGACTAAAAAGAAAGCTGAGCACCAAAAAATTCATGCTTTTGAACTGTGGTGTGGAGAAGACTCTTGAGAGTCCTTTGGACTGCAAGGAGATCCAATCAGTCCATTCTAAAAGAGATCAGTCCTGGGTGTTCATTGGAAGGACTGATGCTAAAGCTGAAACCCCAACACTTTGGCCACCTCATGCGAACTGTTGACACGTTGGAAAAGACTCTGATGCTGAGAGGGATTCAGAGAAGGAGGAGAAGGGAACAACAGAGGATGAGATGGCTGGATGGATGGCATCACCAACTCAATGGACATGAGTTTGAGTGAACTCCAGGAGTTGGTAATAGACAGGGAGGCCTGGCATGCTGTGATTCATGGAGTCGCAAAGAGTCGGACACGACTGAGTGAACTGAACTGATACATTAATAAAAAGATAGATAAAATGAAATGAAAAAACAGCAAAGACAAATGAAAATTCTATAAGTGTACCACAAGAGATCACCTATTAAAGTACAAGGATCAAAGAATTTCAGGTCAGTGGATACAGGAAGACAGAATAATATTTCAAAGATATTAAAAGAAAAGCTATTGAGCCAACAATTTGATATTATAATTTAAATTGATGATATAGTAACAACAACAACAATCCCTGACATGCAAGACCATGTGCCATACAGAGGTCTGAATTGGAAGTGCTTTTAAAACAAAGACTCAAATAATAAGGAAACTTAAAAATATTTTAACTGGTATTTGAATCTCAATCAACACGTTTATAAAGTTATTCTTTTCACTTCATCATACGTGCAAGCATGCTAAGTCACTTCAGTTGTATCTGATTCTTTGCCACCCCATGGACTATAGCTTGCCAGGCTCCTCTGTCCATGGGATTCTCCAGGCAAGAATACAGGAATGGGTTGCCATGCCTTCCTCCAGGGGATCTTCCCAACCCAAGAACCAAACCCAGGTCTCCTGCATTACAGGCAGATTCTGTACTGCTGAGCCACCAGGGAAGCCCACTCACTCCACCATACTGACTCTAAAATTAATAGGAAAAGTATCTGTTTTCGATGTATGCTCTTAAAAGTATGGTAAAGAAGCAAAAACTAGAACCACGGCTTTAAGCTGTTAGTTGGGCTTTCCAGGTTGCGCTAGTGGTAAACAACCCATCTGCCAATGCAGGAAAAGTAGGAACACATGTTCTATCCCTGGGTCATGAAGATCCCCTGGAGGAGGGCATGGCAATCCACTCCAGTATTCTTGCTTGGAAAATCCCATGGACGGAGGAGTCTGGTGGGCTACAGTTCATAGGGTCGCAAAGAGTTGGACATGACTGAAGTGACAGTACACAGCACAGGATTTAGATGATTATTTAAAACTCAATTTACTTAAATTACATAATTTCATTATATATTAATCAGAATATCTTTCATTATATTTAGAAGATTGTTATGATCACTGTGTAAATCAATATGTTTGAGAATGAATGTAAGATAACCAAAATAACTAGGAGCAGCTAACTTTCCAATTGAATCGATTATAGCATTTATGTCAAGGCTTCCCTGGTGGCACAGACAGTAAAGAATCCACTTGCAATGCAGGAGACCCAGGTTTGATCCCTGGGTCAGGAAGATCCCCTGGAGAAGGAAATGGCAACCCATTCCATTATGCTTGCCTGGAGAATTCTTCAGACAGAGGAGCCTAGTGGGTTCTTGTCCACAGGGTCACAAAGAGTTGAACATGACTGAGCAACTTTCACTCACTCACTCATAGCATTTATGCACCCCTCATCATGGGCAAAACATTGTTGTGGTACTTAATGTGAGTGAAGGGAAATGATGGTTATAATAGCATAGAGATAAAAAGGATAAAAGGAAACAGTCATTTTACCTATCTCCCAGTCCTCATAAGTAAATTGGATTTGTTCACTGTCAGAATAAATCTAAATACAACCACTTCTCACAATTCCACTGGCACCAAACTCTTCCCTTATCACTTCTATTACAGTGCTGTTCTAACTCTTTTCTCCCTACATCTACACTTCTCTTCTTTCTATATAATTTCCTAGAGTGATCACTTTAAAAATACGGAGAGATGGCAACATTCTCCTCACAGCCTACTACTATGCCTACTACTCAGTCCTGCTCAGTGGCTTCCCATACATTGAAATAAGCAGGTTTCACGTGTACAGCACAGTTCTAAGTGCTGACATGCACTGACCGACTTTTCTGAAACATATCTCTGCTCCTCATGAATAAATTAAAGAGTAGAAAAATGAAGTATCTTACCCAATGTCACCTAACCAGTAGGTAGCAGTCAACTGTGGAGTTCATAAACTTTGCCTCTTTTCATCTCTGTTTAAACTACCTGATTGATAAATATATGCTTCTCCGCTATCTTTTTTCTTTTGACCTCTTAATATTATACTGCCACCCCTATCTAGAAACCTGGATACTTCAGATAAAGATCATACTGCCCAACCACTCTTAGGGCGAGTTGTTGGTCATGTGCCTAAGTTATAGCCAAAAAGATGTAAGAAGAATTGTTCTGAGGAACCTAAATGAGAACTTCTTCACCAGATGTCTAGAGGGTGCCCTTGACTTGTTTTTGTTTTTTTTTTTTCCTGATTTTTGGGATACAGACATGATGGCAAGAGTTTGAATGGACATCTTGGAGCTTGCAGAAAAGGCCTAAACTTTAAGGAGCAAGCAGAATGTTAGAAAGGGCTTGGGTTCCTGATCATAATGGGTTATCCCTGGTATCCTACCTCCAGACTCTTCTTACCTGGGGAAAAAATATAACTTTATCTTGTTTACACAGTCTTATTTATGTGCTTTTATCACATATGGCCTAGCTAATCCTGCCTTAAAAAACTTCAACTAAAAATGTTAAGTATTTTAATTAGATATAAGAGCAGTATGCCATTTATATTAGATATGAGTTATATATGTCATGTGGAGTTATAAATAGCACATATATACTATTCAAAGGCAGGAAATGGATGAATATTTAGAATGCTTCAGAATGTCACACTTCTGAAGCAATAAGATAAATATACAGGTTTTATTATAATATATAGGATATTAAGGGAAAGCAAAATGTTTGTAATATGTTTCCAATTTCTGAGATTGATTATCGAGTCTAATAATAATAAAATATATAATAAAGATTTACTTTGTGCTGGGTATTACATATATGACAGGGATTGATTTATTTGATATTTATGACAACCCTAGGAAACAGGTACTAATTTTATCTCCATTTGAAAGATAGGAAATTGAGGTGCAGAGAAGTAACTAACAAAAAAATCAAAGTATTTGTAAGCATTGGAAGCTGGAGTTGAACTCCAACCAGCTGACAGTCTATACATACATATTTGATGCCTCTGTGAGAGACTGCATAATTCTGTTTTATCATGATTACTTATTTAGTGTTGGTTTTCCCTTAGTTTGTGATACTCTCTGGACCAAGAAACAAGCCATATGCAGCAGTAACTTTAAAGCCAGTAAAGTGCCTGGCATTCAAGAGTCACATTGATGGATTATTAATTGAACTGGGTGTCCCAATTCTCACTTTCTTAAATACAACCAAAGGAATAGAGTCTAAAGCCATCTCTATTCCCAATATTAAAGATTTAAATTTTCACCACTTATGCTCTTTTTTTTTTTTAGGCTGAAGTAAATCTATTCCTTAACATCAGTGAAATGAACTAACAGGCAATTCACATAGTACCCTGTCTGACACAATCAAAAAATTATCCTGGAATTTCCATTTAAGAATGTAAATCTGTACATATTAAGATTGAAAGTCAAAACATGCTTGATTTCAATCAAAACATGCAACTTGATTGCAAGATAATGTAAAGGACAAATTTCCTGTAGATAAAACCTTCCAATAACACTTCTATGATGCTTGCTGCTTTTAAAATGTTAGAGTAGCATGATAAAAGATCAGACATTTCATCTGGGTTTTGTGTTATCACATTGGCTTTCTTCCCCTTCTGAATCTAATTTTTGTTTTGTTTCATACAGCCAAAGTCTGAAAACGCTACGATTTTTGTTCATTATTGCCCATTTGTCAGTTTTATACCCATTTCCACACATATAACCACAGAGTCACACAGCTGGAATTTTAGATGCCAATAAATTGCACAGTCCCTTCCTAGTAAATAAGAGGCCACATACCACTCACTCCTCCCTTCTCTGCCTTTGTTTGCAGAGTTGCATATGTGGAAGCACAGATGACTGGTCTATGCTGTCAAAAGTCAAATGCTTTCAGCAGTTGCCCTGGCTCAATTCCTACCTCCCAGCAGATGTATGGATATTTCCCCAGCCCTCCATCACAAATCAGACCTGAATTCTGCGTATAGAGGCAACACATTCCAGACACTGAGGAAAGAGAGACTCATGGTACTGAATAAAACCAAAATGAGCTCCTAGTAAGATATTCGAAATATTACCAGGGTTCACCTGACCCCTTTCAGGTATAAACATCACTAACAAGTGTCAGAAGCTGGGGAAACACTAACAGAACAGAATAAAGAAGCTTCTCACAACCCATTCAGGAAACCCCAGTAAAATCCTCATGACTCTCACTTGCCAAAGCATGAGCATGATGAATGAATGTGATGGATTATACACATTTATATGAGCAAACTTTCCAAATGTGAGCACTAAAGAAAAAAAAAAGAGATGATTCACATGGCATGATTTCCTTTTCTTTTTTTTTTTTTTTTTCTATACTGAAATGAGTTGTTTCAAGCTGGAACTATCTTTGGATCCCCAGAAAAAAAGACATTTGATTTTCAGGCCTGGACTCTTTCTTTTTTCAATTTGGACATTGGGTTGCACTGCCAATCCCCAATAACATCATTAGTTACACACAAATTTCAAATTCCCCAGTGGGAACCCTTTCCAAAATTTTCTGTACAGGCCCACACCTAATCTGTGCACTCATGTGTGTGTATCTCCAGTAGTGCCCAGCTCTTCTGTGACCCCCATGGAATGTGGCCCGCCAGGCTCCTCTGTCTGTGGAGCTCTTTTATGCAGGAATACTGGAGTTGGTTGCCATTCCCTTCTCTAGGGGATTTTCTCGACCCAGGGATCAAACCCCGGGTCTCTTGTGTATCCTGCCTTGGTAGGCAGATTCTTTATCACTGCACCACCTGGGAAGTCCCACCTAATCTGTAACAGCAGGAATGCTTTTAATACCAGCTCTTTCCCAGGTTCCATATTTTTCACCAAAGGCTGAAAGATCAAAGCCATTAAGTACAGAGGAAGGGAGTCCAGGCCACCTCTGGAAAAAGCCAAAACAAAGGAAGGGATCTCTTATTAAGCACCTAAATGTGCCAGCACCACCCAACATTCCAAATGTATTTTAAACCTCTGAGCCACTTCCTAATATGGTTGTCATCATTAGTGACATTTGTTTTCACAGATGAGGAAACTGAGTCCTGGAAAATTTAAGCTGAGTGTCTAAGATCACAACAAATAAAGTGGTATGTTATGATTCAACCCAGGCTATCTCATTCCATAGTCGTGTCTCTTAACTTCTATACTCTGCTTCCTTTCATCAGTAATGATAGCCAACATTATTAATATTTAAGCATTTTCTAGGGTTTTTCTAAGTACCGTGTAAAAGTGGGGCCATGAGTAGCTGTCTCTTTCCGATGTGCTTAGCAGACTGAGGAAGAATCTTACTTTCCCAGATATCCACATCATGTAAAAGTGATAGTGTTGCAGGAACGGGGACCGCTTCCAGGGCCCAACACTGAGCTCTTGTCTAATACTCGGAAATGAAATGTCCGAGGAGACACATATGCTGACAAAGTAAGAAATTTTATTGGGAAAAGGCACCCGGGCAGAGAGCAGCAGGATAAGGGAAGCCAGGAGAACAGCTCTGTCACATGGCTTTGCAGTCTCGGGTTTTATGGTGATGGTATTAGTTTCTGGGTTGTCTTTAGCCAATCATTCTGACTCAGAGTCCTTCCTGGTGGTGCATGCCTTGTTCAGCCAAGATGGATGCCAGAGAGAAGGATTCTGGGAGGTGGTCAGACATATGATATCTCCTTTTGACCTTTCCCGAACTCTGCTGGTTGGTAGAGGCTTATTAGTTCTGTGTTTCTTACTGGGACCTCCTGTTGTAAAACAACTCATACAAATGGTTGCTATGGTGCCTGATGAGGGTGGGTGGTTTCAATCAGTGTGCTTCCCCTAACAGCAGAACCCAGTATAGTTGTCAGTCCACTTTTCCATGGTGGACTTTAGGAATGAGAAGCAAATATATGGTTTACCTGGATGAAAGCGGTGTCCTTGGCTCACATCATTAAAGCTAACCATGCCCCTTGCAATGTTAGGAAAAGTAGTGCAAGATTGGTGTTCATATTTCAGTTCACTGCGATTTACTATTTTCTTAACAATTGCTTTATCCCACTTGGCACTCTCTTCTTATACGCCCAGTTCAGTATTTAAATATGAAGGGGAAACTACTCTGAGCAATATGAAGGAAAATTTAGTCATAATGCAATGTGGTGCATGTCTGCTGTTTCTTTTTTTACCGAAAATCTTCAAAAATGATTTAGATCATTGAATTCTGAGCTCTGATTCAAATTATAATTGGAAGAGGAAATGTATAAGCAGTCTCAGTAGGTGGTGGGGGAGGGGAAGGGTATAACTAGAGATGTATCAGGATCATGTATTGCTTTTAAAATAGAAAACAGTGTTTCATGTCTTTTAGCATACTAAATACTTAGTACAGACCTGCTGTGTCCACGTCATTAGAAAAGTTGATGGTTTCAGGGCCCGTTTGAGCATGAGTGAAAACAAGGAGATGAAATTGCTCTGCCCAGGAATGTAAGAGTATTGTGACAGTTTGCAGTTTGGTGGCCTAGTGAAGCAGCAAAGGGCATCAGGCAGAGAAAAGGCCTCAGGAGTTGGTGATAAGCTGAGTTCTAATGAAGAATACAGCTGGCAAGAAATTCCTTAGAATGTGAAAGAGATGATCAAATTTAGGACGGCAGTTTCTATTTGCATTTGGGTTTTGTTCTTCCTTGGGCTCTAATTACCCTTTGCTACATCTTTAGTAAGTGTCCGTTATTGGCAATAACCGTGCGTCAGAGGTGATTTAGGAAAATGAAGGGCTGGGTCTGACATGATGGCAGTTGCAGGAGCTTAGAGTGATGATAAGTATGAGCTTAACTCATGAAGCCAGTGCAGTGACTTTTAGAAGAGAATTGCAAGCCTCCTGAAAATGATGTGACCCTAGAAAGTCAGACAGAGAAAGATCAAAAAAAGAAAAAAAAGAAAGAAAAGAAAGAGAGAGGGAAGGAGGGAGGGGAAGAGGGAGAAAATAGGAGAGAGTGCTTATTCTCTTAAGGAATTGAAATTATTTAATAAAGGGGCCACAAAGGATATGTCCACTCTCCCACCTCACCCCTACCCCCATGAATAACAATAGAAAGAGCCAGAGGGGATGACTCTCACAGAAGTCACTGCATCAAAACACAGACCAGGATCTCAAACTAGAGATATGATAATAATGTTATCATCTTTTCTCAAATAAAAACAAAGATCTCAATCCAATGGCTTTATTCAAAACAGTGGAAAAATATTGCATTAGGCCTGTAATTGTTTACCTTTGTCTGCCAATAACACATAGAAGTATCACATACATGAAGGAAAGGAAACAAATTTTAAACAGAGTTGACAGTTTTAAAGTCCAGCTGTGCATCACCTTTCATTTAGTGATCAGGATGCCTGTGAGCACATGCATAAATGAAGTAATGAAAAAGCATTTTTGAGTTGACGGTGAAACTTTTTTGGTATTTTAGAAAATAAATAGTCATATAAACCAAATAGTTTTTATCTAGAAGACAAAAGAAGGGAGACAGACACATGTTATGTTATATGTATGTTTACAAAAATAAAATATAGATGAAAACCTAGCTTTAAATAATTAAAGTTAGTAAAAAAAAAAAAATAAGAAATTTTTTTTAATAGGAAAGAGTTTATTATCTGCAGATGTCCATTTTTCAAGACTAATATAAAGATAAAGATAATAAACAAAACTATCATGCCATAACAAATACACTTTCCTGAACTCTATACACTTGTATTTGGCTTCCCTGGTGGCTCAGCTAGTAAAGAATCCACCTGCAATGTGGGAGACCTGGGCTCAATCCCTGGGTTGAGAAGATCCTCTGGGGAAGGGAACAGCTACCCACTCCAGTATCCTGGCCTGGAGAATTCCATGGATTGTATAGTCCATGGGGTCGCAAAGAGTTGGCTATGACTGAGTGAATTTCACTTCCATTTCACTTTCACACACTTGTGTTAGAAATGCATGCCTTACAGTTACTTCACCTGTACCCCACATGGATGGTGTCTTAGTCTTTTTGGTTTACTATAACAAAAATACCACTGACTGGGGAGTTTAAACAACAAATGCTTATTTCTCACAGTTCTGGAAACTGGAAAGTCCAAGTTCAAGGCACTGGAAGATTTACTTTCTGATTCACAGACAGCTTTCTGCTGCTCTGTCCTTACATGGCAGAAGGAGTGAGAGAGCTCTCTGGGGTCTTTTTATAAGGGCTCTAACCCCACTCATGAGTGATCCCCCTTCATGACCTACTTAATTACTGCCAAAATGCCCACCTCCTAATACCACTTTCATGCATTGGAGAAGGAAATGGCAACCCACTCCAGTATTCTTGCCTGAAGAATCCCAGGGACAGAGGAACCTAGTGGGCTGCCGTCTATGGGGTTGCACAGAGTCGGACACGACTGAAGCGACTTGGCAGCAGCAGCAGCAGCAGGCTCTTTCTATGGAGAAGGCAATGGCAACCCACTCCAGTACTCTTGCCTGGAAAATCCCAGGAATGGGGGAGCCTGGTGGGCTGCCGTCTATGGGGTCGCACAGAGTCAGACATGACTGAAGTGACTTAGCAACAGCAGGCTCTTTCTAACTCAGTGAAACATATGTCACATAGTGAATACAACTTTTCTTGGAGTTTTATGTTATTTAAAAATGAAAAATTGTTTCCAGTCTTGTGTCCTGGCCCTTCTTTGCTCTAGTGACTGAGTGTTCCTAAAGACTCCATCTCTGAATCTCTAACAAAGTGTTGAGTACCCCCTCCACCAGAAAGATGCATACATCTATCTTTTCTGGGCTTCAAATATCCTATGTCAGCAGTTTTGAATTCATCCTGGAAAAAATTAGTGTGTCTTCTCAGTATATAACACATATCTCTCACATCTCTCTACACACTATAATTTGGAAATGAAGAACTAAAGGTTCATAATCACTTAAATTATAATATTTTACAAATCTATAACCACAAATGCTAATGACCTTATTTCTGTCTCTACTATATTTAAGACTGTGTACATACAACCACTTTGAAGAAAAGTTTGGTAGTTTCTATCAGATTAAACATATAACATAGTAATTCAAATTCTAGATATTTTTGTGAGAGAAAAAAAATACATGTATAACTCCCTTTCTGAAGGACTTGTTAAAATAATCATAATAACTTTAGCCAGAATTACCCAAAACTGTGAATAACCTCTGAGAAGGCAATGGCACCCACTCCAGTACTCTTGCCTGGCAAATCCCATGGACAGAGGAGTCTAGTAGGCTGCAGTCCATGAGGTCGCTAGGACTCGGACACAACGGAGCGACTTCACTTTCACTTTTCATTTTCATGTGTTGGAGAAGGAAATGGCAACCCATTCCTCTATTCTTACCTGGAGAATCCCAGGGACAAGGGAGCCTGGTGCGCTGCCATCTATGCGGTTGCACAGAGTCGGACACGACTGAAGCGACTTAGCAGCAGCAGCAGCAGTGAACAACCTAATGCCTACATTCATGCGGTACATTCATATAATGGAATACTACTTAACAATAAAAAGGATCAATACATACATACATATTCAATGTAATAAATCTCACAGATATTATAGAACAACAACAAAAAAAAATCGTACCCAAATGACTGAAAGTGTGGAAGACAAAGTCTCTCAGTCATGTCAGACTCTTTGTGACCCCACAGACTATACAGGCCATGATATTCTCCAGGCCAGAATACTGGAGAGGGTAGCCAGTTCCCTTCTCCAGGGGATCTTCCTAACCCAGGGATCGAACCCCAGCCTCCTGCATTCCTGGTGGATTCTTTACCAGCTGAGACATCAGAGAAGCCCAAGAATACTGGAGTGGGTAGCCTACCCCTTCTTGAGGGGATGGATCTTCCTGATCCAGGAATAGAACTGGGGTCTCCTACCTTGTAGCCGGATTCTCTACTAGCTGAGCTACCAGGGAAGCTCCACCCAAATGAAAACATACTCAATCTGTGTATGTGAATATATGTGAATTTCTTGAACATGAAAAGTAACTTACGGTGAAACAGTTTAAAATATTTGTCACAAGGAACTGATTGCATTTGGAGAGGTAAGAGAACTTTCTTTCCAGATAACACATTCTATTGTTTGCCTACCCTTTCTTCTTCCTAATAAAATCTTTCCATTTTAATTAATTTTTCATCTATCCATTTATTCATTTATAGTTATCTGTCTCATCCTCATTTCCAGAGAGGGAGCTTGCTGACTGCAATTGTTGAAATGATAGCTCAAGTGGACTTAACATACTTAAAAAGAGCGAATTACAATCCACGTTTATGTTAGAGCCTTCTCTGCTGCTCTTTCACTGAATATGAACAAATGAACGTTACCTTAGGTATTTCTATCAGCTCTCTTAAGAATATGATGAGAACCAGTATCAAGTGAAGTCTACAGTTAAAATAATGGTACATTGATGTAGAAGGAACTTGGATTTTGGTCACAGCCTAGCCATTAACTAACTCTGGAGACTACCTTTCCCTGTATTTCTTCATATTGAACTTTATATACTTAGCCAATATGCAGCAGACTCTGTGAGATAATCTGCTGCAGAAAGTCAAAACATGCTAAATGGAATGGCTCCATTCTTCATTGGGATTCCTGTAAACATTATTCCAATAAAATCATACTGGTACCTGGGTTTTCCTATTTTATGCCATCCCAAACAAGATTTTATTGATTATAAGAAACACGTGTGCTCAGTAACTCAATCATGTCCAAGTCTTTGTGGCTCCTTGGACTGTAGCCCATGAGGCTGCTTTTTCCATGGAATTTTTTTGGCAAGAATACTGACATTGGTTGCCATTTCCTCCTCCAGAGAATGAGAAACCTTCCACAACACAAACTTTTAGATTATGCCCTACCCCAACCAATATCTAGATAAGAATGGTGGAAAATTAAATTTTTATGACTCCAAACCTGATTTTCTTGCAGGTTTCCTCATCTAGGTAAATGGTATTTCCATACTTCCCATTGTTCCCACCAAAACCTTGAGAAATATCATTGTCTCTTCTCTTACGTCTCACAAATAATCCCTCAGGAAATATTCTCAGCTTTGCCTTCAAAATACTTCCTAGTATTTTATTTTTATAGGTTTAAAATATTAGAATATGTAGTTTTGGGAAAATACTGATTCTAAAATATAGTTGTTGTTGTTGTTGTTGTTGTTGTTGTTTTCCAGAACCCAACCACATCTTGCTACCTCCTATCAATCATTACTGCTTGTTCTTAACTATGCTCTTCTTCTCCCTGGGCTATCAAAGTAGCCTTACAACACTTCTCTTCTACTCATATGACTCAATAATCTATTTTGAATTGTAGCATAAGTAATTTTCCTCAAAACTACAGCACATCATTCTATGCTTAACATTTTTAATGGCTTCGTAGCTCCATCATAGCCAAAAATTTGACCATAGCTTAAAAGGCTCAAAGTCATGTAGCCATCTCTGACTCTTGGTTCTCTGACTCACCCTTGGCCAATGCACACCCACTACAATGACTTTTTTGACACTACTCTGAAAGAACATTCTCACTCGTTTGCGCAAGATCTTCACATTTGCTATTCTTTCAACCTAAAATGTCTTCATTTACAGAGCTACATGGTTTACTTTACCATCTCCTTCAAGTCTCTGTGCAAATGTTAAATTCTTGGTCAAAAATGTCTTGATCTCATGCAACAAACAGAGCTATCCCTCCACCAAAAGTGGGTTTCTTCTTCTTGATGTAGGGCTATTGCTGGCAAGTGGCTGCCTCAATAGGGACTACGTTTTCCAAGTACCCTGCATCTAATGGGACCATGTGATTATATAATACTCAGTGAAATCAGCGAAGGGAGAGTAAAGTCCATCAGATCTATGCTGGAGCCATAAAATCTCCTGTTAGATCTCTACACTTACTCTGCTTATCAACCATCTAGATATTGATGATCCAGGCAATATCAGGAGCCACACTTTGAAAATAGAGGAGGCCTCCCTAACCTGAGTAAAGAAGGACTTCAAAGAGGAGAATATCCTACTGCCACCACTGCCATTTATACCTAAATATGAACAAGAAATTTCTATTTGTATAAGCCATGGATATTTATCTGTTACAGTAGCTGCTGTATACGTTAAGTACTACATTGTCTTACGTACAATAGAAAGCCTATGATCTCCATCTATTACCCTAATTTATCTGCTGTCTGTTTCCCCAGTAGATCATAAAATGAATGATGCTAGATAACCTGTTTTGCTTTTGTTTGTTGTTGTTTCACCATTACCTGAAGCATGCACTGGCGTCCGCCCCACCATTCACAATCTGCTCTATCACAGTCTGACAGTGGCACCTCTTTACCTCTGGTTACTTGAAGGAACCCTTTCTTTTTAGCATTTTTCTCAAAGCCTGCTTCCTATCCATCAACAAATCTTTTGGTTCTACCTTCAAAACATATCCAGAATGTCACCACTTCTTACTATTTCCACTGTTTCAGCATCACCTTCTAGGGGACTACTGTAAGAGCTTCCTATGCTCTTTATTTTATTGTTATGCCCCACTTCATTCTATTCTCAACAAAGTAATCTAAGATATTCAGTCAAAACCCAAGTTAAATCATACTACCACTCTGTTTAAAACCACATCATCTCAGAGTAACAATTCATGTTTACTATGATCTCCCAAGTCCAGGACTGAAACCCACTCTTTTCTTCTTCATTTCTTAATATTTTCTTCTCCTCAATCACTGCTCTAGCTATAGTGGCTCTACTGTAATCCTGGATTAAATTTGTTAAGCTCTCAAAGGAGGGTATTTTTACTTACTATCCTCTCTTCCTCAAAAGCTTATGTGTCAGACCACTGCAGGGCTTTCTCTCTCACATTTTTTGAGTCTTAACTTTGATGTTAACCTGTAAATGAGGGCTGCTCTGACCACCCAATATTTTCTAACGTCCTTCCTCATTTGTTTTTTCCATGATATTTATCACTCATATAAATATTACATATTTTAGCTTAAAATTTTATCTTCTATATCTCTGAGCTAGACTTTATTTCTTTAAAACCAGTGATTTTTACATGTTTGTGTGTGTCGTATCCCTATGTGTAAGTAAGTATTTGCTATAGAGTAGATGCTCCATAAACACCATCAAATAAAATAACTATAAAATGTGGGAAGAAATATAAAGCAGCTAAATATGGAATGGCAGGTAGGGACATCTTACATAAGGGTGTCAGGAAAGTCCTCTCTAATATGTGCAGATACTTGAATCAAGTAATGGACAAAACCATTCAGATATCTGCAGGATGAGAGATCCAGGGAGAGCGAATGGAAATACAAAAGCAATGAGGCAGGTGTGGGCTTGGTGTTTTCTAGGAATAGCAAAGAGAAAAGTATGGTTACAGATTCAGAAAGAGAAAGAAGTAGGAGAAATAGTCAAAGGTTTGCCAGGTGAGATTAATCTTCTAGGACATGAAAAGAAATTTGGATTCTAATTCTAAGAATTGACTATTTAGTTTCAGGATCTGTGGTAAAAGATAGGAATATGATAGTGACCAAAATTTATCAGGCCTGATCTATTGACAATCTAATGAAAAAAATACATGTCAATCAACCAAATCACATACATACATGTAAATTATGATTATGTTATAACTTACTCATAGTAAACTTCATTTACCTAAAATAGAGATGTTCAGAGTAGTAGGGGTATAACATTACACTAGGAGTGGTGGTTGCATGGGTGCAGGAGGGCCTAGAAGAAATATTCCACATTCAAGGTCAGGACGGGCGGCAATGAGGAGATAACCCTCGTCAAGGTAAGGAGCAGTGGCTGCGCTTTGCTGGAGCACAAGTGAAGAGATAGCCCATGTCCAAGGTAAGCAAAACCCAAGTAAGACGATAGGTGTTGCAAGAGGGCATCAGAGGGCAGACACACTGAAACCATAATCACAGAAAACTAGTCCATCTAATCACACTAGGTCCATAGCCTTGTCTAACTCAATGAAACTAAGCCATGTTGTGGGGCCACCCAACAAGTGGGTCATGGTGGGGAGGTTTGACAGAATGTGGTCCACTGGAGTAGGGAATGGCAAACCACTTCAGTATTCTTGCCTTGAGAACCCCATTGAACAGTATGAAAAGGCAAAATGATAGGATACTGAAAAAGGAACTCTCCAGGTCAGTAGGTGCCCAATATGCTACTGGAGATCAGTGGAGAAATAACTCCAGAAAGAATGAAGGGATGGAGCCAAAGCAAAATAATACCCAGTTGTGGATGTGACTGGTGATAGAAGCAAGGTCCGATGCTGTAAAGAGCAATATTGCATAGGAACCTGGAATGTCAGGTCCATGAATAAATAAATTGGAAGTGGTCAAACAGGAGATGGCAAGAGTGAACTTCGACATTCTAGGAATCAGCGAACTAAAATGGACTGGAATGGGTGAATTTAACACAAATGACCATTATATCTACTACTGCAGGTAAGATCCCTTAGAAGAAATGGAGTAGCCATCATGGTCAACAAGAGTCCGAACTGCAGTACTTGGATGCAATCTCAAAAATGATACAATGATCTCTGTTCCTTTCCAAGGCAAACCATTCAGTATCACAGTTATCCAACTCTATGCCCCAACCAGTAACGCTGAACAAGCTGAAGTTGAATGGCTCTATGAAGACCTACAAGACCTTTTAGAACTAACACCCAAAAAAAGATGTCCTTTTCATTACAGGGGACTGGAATGCAAAAGTAGGAAGTCAAGAAACAACTGGAGTAACAGGCAAATTTGGCCTTGGAATGAGGAATGAAGCAGGGCAAAGACTAATAGAGTTTTGCCAAGAAAATGCACTGGTCATAGCAAACACCCTCTTTCGACAACACAAGAGAAGACTCTACACATGGACATCACCAGATGGTCAACACCGAAATCAGATTGATTATATTCTTTGCAGCCAAAGATGGAGAAGCTCTATACAGTCAACAAAAACAAGACCAGGAGCTGACTTTGGCTCAGATCATGAACTCCTTATTGCCAATTTCAGACTTAAATTGAAGAAAGTAGGGAAAACAACTAGACAATTCAGGTATGACCTAAATCATATCCCTTATGATTATACAGTAGAAGTGAGAAATAGATTTAAGAGACTAGATTTGATAGATACAGTGCCTGATGAACTATGGATGGAGTTTCATGACATTGTACAGAAGACAGTAGTCAAGACCATCTCCATGGAAAGAAATGCAAACAAGCAAAATGGCTGCCTAAGGAGGCCTTACAAATAGCTATGAAAAGAAGAGACGTGAAAAGCAAAGGAGAAAAGGAAAGATATAAGCATCTGAATGCAGAGTTCCAAAGAATAGCAAGAAGAGATAAGAAAGCCTTCTTCAGCGATCAATGCAAAGAAATAGAGGAAAACAACAGTATGGGAAAGACCAGAGATCTCTTCAAGAAAATTAGAGATACCAAGGGAAAATTTCCTGCAAAGATGGGCTCGATAAAGGACAGAAATGGTATGGACCTAACAGAAGCAGAAGCTATTAAGAAGAGATGGCAAGAATACACAGAAGAACTGTACAAAAAAGATCTCCATGACCAAGATAATCACGATGGTGTGATCACTCACCTAGACCCAGACATCCTGGAATGTGAAGTCAAGTGGGCCTTAGAAAGCATCACTACAAACAAAGCTAGTGGAGGTGATGGAATTCCAGTAGAGCTAATTCAAATCCTGAAAGATGATGCTGTGATAGTGCCACACTCAATATGCCAGCAAATTTGGACAACTCAGCAATGGCCACAGGGCTGGAAAAAGTCAGTTTTCATTCCAATTCCAAAGAAAGGCAATGCCAAAGAATGCTCAAACTACAGCACAATTGCACTCATCTCATATGCTAGTAAAGAAATGCACAAAATTCTCTAAGCCAGGCTTCAGCAGTATGTGAACTATGAACTTCCAGATGTTCATCTGGTTTTAGAAAAGGCAGAGGAACCAGAGATCAAATTGCCAACATCCACTGGATCATTCAAAAAGCAAGAGATTTCCAGAAAAAAACATCTATTTCTGCTTTATTGACTATGCCAAAAACTTTGACTGTGTGGATCACAATAAACTGTGGAAAATTCTGAAAGTGATGGGAATACCAGACCACCTGACCTGTCTCTTGAGAAATCTGTATGCAGGTCAGGAAACAACAGTTAGAACTGGACATGGAACAACAGACTGGTTCCAAATAGGAAAAGGAGTACATCAAGGCTGTATATTGTCACCCTGCCTTTTTAAGTTATATGCAGAGTACATCATGAGAAACTCTGGGTTGAAATCAAGATTGCCAGGAGAAATATCAATAACCTCAGATTATGCAGATAACACCACGCTTATGGCAGAAAGTGAAGCCCTAAAAAGGCTCTTGATGAAAGTGAAAGTGGAGAGTGAAAAAGTTGGCTTAAAGCTCAACATTCAGAAAACGAAGATTATTGCATCTGGTCCCATCACTTCACGGGAAATAGATGGGGAAACAGTGGAAAGAGTGTCAGACTTTATTTATGGGGGCTCCAAAATCACTGCAGATGGATACTGCAGCCATGAAATTAAAAGACGCTTACTCCTTGAAAGGAAAGTTATGAGCAACCTAGATAGCATATTGAAAAGCAGAGACATTATCTGCCAACAAAGGTCCATCTAGTCAAGGCTATGGTTTTTCCTGTGGTCATTTATGGATGTGAGAGTTGGTCTGTGAAGAAAGTCGAGCGCCGAAGAATTGATGTTTTTGAACTGTGGTGTTGGTGAAGACTCTTGAGAGTCCCTTGGTCTGCAAGGAGATCTAACCAGTCCATTCTGAAGGATATCAGCCCTGGGATTTCTTTGGAAGGAATGATGCTAAAGCTGAAGCTCCAGTATTTTGGCCACCTAAAGCGAGAAGTTGACTCATTGGAAAAGACTCTGATGCTGGGAGGGATTTGGGACAGGAGGAGAAGGGGACGACAGAGGATGAGATGGCTGGATGGCATCACTGACTCGATGGACGTGAGTCTGAGTGAACTCTGGGAGATGGTGATAGACAGGGCGGCCTGGTGTGCTGTGATTCATAGGGTCGCAAGGAGTTGGACACGACTGAGTGACTGAACTAACTCACTAACTAACTAACCTTACCCTAGATCTTTTAATTAATTGACTTTAAAATAATTAATTAGTTTTCTGTTGTTCTGATTTCTCTCTAGGTATTTCAGGATAATATTTCCACAGTGAGAGAGTGTGAAACAAAATACTGAAATTATATTTAGAATTAAAAAAGAAAGCCCTAAATAAATGATTTTTTCATACCATGCCATATATGTGAAAAAATGTTGTTGCTTTTTTTTCACTTACATGAAATCTTCTTTCCTTCCACTCTTTCCCCATAACCAAATTTTCTCTTTAATTCTTTTCTTTTCTTGTCGTTGTTCTTTGCAACGTGGAAATATTCTGGAATCAATCCCTTCTAACTTTCAAAGGACAATCTGCCTTAGGCCATTATTCTCCAAAAATTTAGGAAAGATCCATTGATTTAAAGAAAACATTATAGTTACATTTTATATAAAAATAAGTGCAATATTTTAGTTTACTAATATTAAAATATGAAAACAGCACACTATGTAAGTGGAAAACAGATTCACATGTATTAGAGATGATTGCCTTTAAAATAGCAACAAACAAATGAACAGAAACTGATATACATGTATCCAAAGAATGAGAAGAGCACTCCTGTACCTATAGGCACAAACAGAACACTCTGTCTTTGCTTTCTTCTGCCATTTGGAACCTTCTCTCTATGTTAGAATCTGAACTTTTGTTCCTGACTTCAAACTGACTACTCTTAATTATCATTAAGCATATATTCACAAAATTTTAATAATCCACCTGCTATCACATTGAACTTTTCAAACAAGCCCCAAATCTAGGTACCTTTATCCCTGTCTTATAAGCAGGGGAACTACTGCTCAGAGTGTATAAATCAATCTGTAGCCATAATAGGGAGAAGTTGTGTCTGTTTAGTTAATTTGTTCAATCCTCAGTCTTCAAAATGTCAGATATGCCCTAGCTCACCAATCAATATTTGTTGACTAAGTGGTCATGCTTAGATCTAAATCCAGTCTTCTAGACATCAACATTACATTATCTTTTGCTGTACATGCTAAGAGATTTCAGTTTTATTTTTGTAAAAATAGGGAAATATCTCAGATAAATTTGAAGTGGACTGGGAATGGTATTTGGTCATTTTATGGCTAGATGTGGCATTTGAATAATGAATTTTACCACAAATTGGTGGGCAGTCAGAAAGCATTAATAATGATGCTTATGAAGATAATATATAGTAACTACTTATTATAGATAATATATATTTTATGTTTGTATATATATAGTGTCATTTTATTCCTTCTCACATTCTTTAGCTATAAGTACCATTTAGCAAGTTTTTTAGGATCCAACAGACTTTAAATGGCTGTACTAGGACTTATGACTTGTGCTGTCTGACTATGAAGCCATTCTGCTAAATATTTAAGGGAGGCCTTTCCTGGTCCAGGTGAGATATGATGAGGCTAAGAACTAAAGTAACAGAATTGTGTATGCAAAGGAGAGAGTCTATTACATAGATAAATTGGTGACAGCATTGCCTAATTTTGAAGAATAAATAGATATAGAAATAAAAGATAAATATCAAAGATGAACTTAATGTTTTTAACCATTGTAATTGTAACATCATTGGCAGAAATCATAAGAAAAGAAGGATTAAGAGGATGGAGGTGAGGTGAATAATGATTTAAAATATGTTTCTCAGAACATTCATTTCCGATGAAGTAGACTGTAAATCACATTTTGCAGTTGGTGTTTACTCACTAAGTCGTGTCCTACTCTGAGACCCCAAGAACTGCAGCACACCAGGCTTCTCTCTTCTTCACTATCTCCCTTAGTTTCCTCAGGCTCATGTCTATTGAGTCAGTGATGCCATCCAACCATCTCATCCTCTGCCACCACTTTCTCTTGCCCTCTATTTTTCCCAGCATCAGGGTCTTTTCCAATGAGTGAGCTCTTGCATCAAGTGGCCAATATATTGGAGCTTCACCTTCAGGATCAGTCCTTCCAATGAATATTCAGGACTGGTTTCCTTTAGAAGGCAGGTAATGTTGTCTGGTATTCCCATCTCATTAAGAATATTCCAGTTTGTTTTGATCCACACAGTAAAGGTTTTAGCATAGTTAATGAAGCAGAAGTAGATGCCTTGTAAATTACATTAGGGAAGTTGGAGAGAAAAGGTAAAGTTGAAGAAATGGAAAAGAATAGCTTAGAATATATAAATAGGTTATATAAAGATGAAAGAGATATAAAGCATAAAATTGCTATTGCTCAGATAATTTATTTGTGCTTACATGAAGAGGAAACCATAAATCTTTTCTCTGAAAAACTGTTTATAAATGTACTACCTTACAAGTAGTACTGTGGAAAATTCTTAAAGAGATGGGAATGTCAGACCACCCTACCTGCTTCCTGAGAAACCTGTATGCAGGTCAAGAAGCAACAGTTAGAACCAGAAATGGAACAATGGGTTGGTTCAAAATTGGGAAAGGAGTATATTTCAAGACTGTATATTGTCACCCTGATTATTTAAAATATATGTAGAGTACATCATGTGAAATGCTGGGCTGGATGAAGCACAAGCTGGAATCAAGATCGCTGGGAGAAATGTCAACCTCAGATATGCAGATGACACCACCCTTATGGCAGAAACTGAAGAGGAACTAAAGAGTCTCTTGATGAAGGTGAAAGAGGGGACTGAAAAAGCTGGCTTAAAACCCAACATTAAAAAAAACAAAACCTAAGACCATGAAGTCTAGTCCCATCACTTCGTGGCAAATAGATGGGGAAATAGTGACAGACTTTATTTTTGGGGGCTCCAAAAATTACTGCAGATGGTGACTCTAGCCAGTAAATTAAAGGATACTTGCTCCATGGTAGTAAAGCTATGGCAAACCTAGGCAGCACATAAAAAAGTAGAGACATCACTTTGCTGACAAAGGTCCATATCTTCAAAGCTATGGCTTTTCCAGTAGCCATGTATGGGTGTGAGTTGGACCATAAAGAATGCTGAGAGCCAAAAAATTGATGCTTTTGAACTGCAGTGTTGGAGAAGACGCTTGCGAGTCCCTTGGACTGCAAAGAGATCCAACCAGTCCATCCTAAAGGAAATCAGTCCTGAATATTCATTGGAAGGACTGAATCTGAAGCTCCAATACTTTGGCCACCTGATGCAAAGAGCCAACTCACTAGAAAACACCTTGATGCTTGGAAAGATTGAAGGTGGGAGGAGAAGGGGATGACAGAGGATGAGATTGTTGGATGACATCACCCATTCAACAGCCATGAGCTTGAGCAAACTCGGGGAGATGGCAAAGGACAGGCAAGCACTGTGTGCTGCTGTCCATGGGGTCACAAAGAGTCGGACATGGCTGAGTGACTGAACAACAACAAAAACCTTACAAGCAGCATGGATAGAGTAAATGATCAGTATGGTTTTTGTAGTTGATATGATACTTATTTGAGAAAAATATCTATATCCAATTTTTTTTCAAGAAATATCTTGTAGACAAAGCTTTACATTTTTGTCTTCTCCAACAAGCAGTGATTTCTAGCCTTACTTTAATACACAACAGATCTATAATGATGAGGCTTAAATGTTTGAGATTTACAAAGTTGATTCATTGCTCAGCTAGAGTGGTATGTCATATCCCCTCAGCCATACGGAGCAAGATTGCACACCAAATGCTGATTCCATACAAACTGGTGTCAATGTGCCTTTCTTAGTCAAATACAACATACGTTCTGGCTCTTGAATGTGCTTGCCCAGGTCCATATGCCATGATGGCAGTATGCCCATTCATAAAATGCTCTGCCAGGTTTAGCTGGACAAAGGTATAGCTAAAGAGAGGTCAGAAAAGAAATTTGCTTCAGCTGCAAAGGAACATGCTACGATAAGAAAATACGCCTAAGCATGAAAGACATCAATCTGAACTATGAACACTGAAAACATTTCATACCATTTGATCAGCATCATCAATAGCCTGAAAAGATTTGAAGATTCAGTTTGTTCCCCAACATGTTAACCATAGGTCTCTTTCATTAAAACTGCAGGAACTAACTGCTGACTCTTCAGCAAACTGCCTAGATTTTAAGAGCAGTAAGTCATTGTAAAGGTAAATTTATATAATAAATGTTAATATACAAAATTAGTAGGGTTGTAGACGAATAACAGAACATTCAGTAATCACACACTTCTTGATAATGGCTAGATTATCATGTTCAAAGTGATCATTTTATATTCTATATTACTTGGCTTGCTATTTATAATTACATTAATTCCTCAACTTATTTTTCTGTCATGTGAGAATTCCACCACCATAATATGTCATAGAGTTTCTAATGAAAGTATGACATTCACCTGAATTATGTTTTTCCAGAGATTCTAATCATCTGAGAGATCATCACCATGCCCTTTAAGAAAAAAAAAAAAAAGTTTTTTTTATGGTATTTGGATACAACAATTACATAAGTAGTTAGTTATCAGAAATAAATAATTATTGACGGTTTTGCTAGGTCATCGAATTGCATTCTTTTCATTGATTTATCTGGAGAAGGAAATGGCAACCCACTCCAGTATTCTTGTCTGGAGAATCCCGTGGACAGAGGAGCCTGATGGGCTGCTGTCCATGGGGTCACACAGAGTCGAACATGACTGAAGCGACTTAGCAGCAGCAGCAGCATTGATTTATCATCCATCAATATCAGACAGATAATGGCTTTTACTTATTTAACCACTCTTTTATTTAACTATCTATT
Organism: Capra hircus; assembly: GCF_001704415.2. Classification (NCBI taxonomy): domain Eukaryota; kingdom Metazoa; phylum Chordata; class Mammalia; order Artiodactyla; family Bovidae; genus Capra; species Capra hircus. Next base: position 76,796,417 of record NC_030813.1, read on the forward strand.
ATATTACTAATGAATGCAAAATTCGCCATAAGTTCTTATGGCACCAAACACATTTTTCACCTTGGGAACTACAGATATGTATCACCACATGCTTGCTAGTTGTCTTCTTTTCATAAACTCTTATGATCTAGCTAGTTTTTATTTTTTTTTAATCTCATCCCGTCATCTCACTGATTTTCTTCTTAGCACTAATTATTATTTTAGCATATATTTATTTATCTATTTACTTGCTATTTATGTCTCTCCTGATAGATTTTTACTTCTTATACTTAGAATTACCTGTTTTAATTCACCAGTTTTTGTGCAGTATCTAACCCAGTATCTTAAGCTCAATAATTATGTTGAATGGATATATATATATATATATGAATGAAGATTATCTTATATTAATAAACTTTAATGAGAAGAAAGGGACCCTTCTTTCAATGTTTGAGATTGCTGTATTACTTTAGGATTCTTAGTTGTAGATGACAGAGTCCACTCCAGCAGGTTTAAGGAGAAGAGCCTTTATTACAACCTAGCAGTAATTCACAGAATTGGTGAAAGTTCAGGGAACTAAACTTGATGGTAAACAGTCAAAATGACGCAAAAGATGTATCCAACATTACTACCCAAAATGTAGCTGATTTTACCACCTGCTGTTCAACAGTACATATATTCAAACATCAGAATCCTCTTAACAGATGTTGTAGAAATCAAAGGACTCCCAGACTATGCTCATGAAAGAAACCGCAAGCCTTTGCCCCCAGTGTTTATTTTTGCCTTCCAAGTCTCATATGTGTGTTGTGTGTGTGTGTGTGTGTGTGTGTGTGTCTATTTGATGGAAGAAAGTCTAATTGGAATCTTGAATCTAAGAAATGTAGCTTTGATGTTTTAGTCTCTGTTTTTGGTTGCACCACTTGACGTGTAGGAATTTAGTTCCCCAACCAAAGCACAGAATCCTAACCACTGCACCACCACAGAATTCCCTAGCCTCTGGTTTAAAGGAAAGTGGGCAACAGGAGGCATAACTGGGGTCAAATTAGCCAATCTACAACATTGTCCACAATCTCTGTTGCTGAAGAGAGTGTAACGCAATCAAACAATGGAAAAAAAAAAAAAAACAGTATAGCTGAAACACAATGAGGATGAGTGTGCACTCTATACATATCTTCTCTCTTGATTCTCACCACAATTTGCTAACTCAGGCAATCAACTCTTTAAACCCAATGATTTGGCTCCAGAACTAAGTATCTAAAATTTACCTATATTTCTTTCACAGTATTACCAAATATTGAACAGCACAAACATGCAACAATTACTTCCTGAGGGACTAACACTTTCACTTTTCCATATTATATATGAAATACCAGTGGATGTCTCAAGATTTTAATAACTTTAAAAAATTTCCATAATGTTAGAACTCATTTTCCAGTAACTTAGTTTTCTTTTATTTTAGGACTTAAGTTTTTAAATTCCCCATTATTGCCCATTTGTAAAGCCTAGAGTAGCCCCACATGATTCCAGAAAATGAGCTGTCAGTGTTAGTCCATCTTGTGGGAAACAGCCCAAAATATCCTGTTGCTCTACTTAAACTCAGTCATGCATAATTTACTGGATAATCACTAGTGTCCTAATCAATATCTCTATCTATCTACTCATTAATCCAGTTCAAAAACTGTGTGACTTAACATGCATTGGACTCAGGACTATCCCTTGGCAAATTTGAAATCTGTCTGTGATGTCTTCACTTTTCCTTACCAGCTATCCTTTCCGAAACTCAGACTGTTGTTATAAAACTTAAACCAAAAAGAAAAGGACTTTACATTTTTTCTTCACTTATTTTCTCTCTTTGTACGGAAATTGAAGCTTTAAATAGTAAATGACTGACCTAAGACCATTAAATAAAACTGTGACAAAGTCAAAGCTAACAACATTCTTATAAGGTATGCTGATTCCACATTCCATGAAACTTCCCATGTTTCTTTCTAAAATATTTTTCAGACTTTCTGTGAAAGCTAGTCAGCCCTATCACACAGGTCACTAGTTTAAAAAAAGAAATAATAAGAAGAAAATATCTGCCAGTATGTGATAGAATAAGTACACGCTAAACTAACTAAGGTTCTATGCATCCCTTTTAATTTCACCCAAAGAAATACACGTTTGCCTTAAAGCAGACTTGAATGCATTTAAAAAAATTCATTGGATTTTTAGTCTAGCCATAGCACTAACTAGATGTTATCTTAGGCAAATAATTTCTTCTCTGTGGCCCCTAAAAATAAATAAGAAGTTGAATTTCATGGCCTCTAAATTTTCTTCTAGCTTAAGAAATTCATGAAGCAGAAGCAGTGCTACTATATTCACAAAAAGAATGACTCAGGCCAACACTGGCAAATTCACATTTTCTATATGACAACCATCTGTCCCAGTTTGACCAGGACAATGTTAGTTTATGCCTGTGATCCCCAAGTAATTAAACACTTTCGTCCTCAAAATTATTCTATTTTGAAAGAAAAACTGTAAAAAATAATCTTATAAATGTAGGAGAGGTCAATGCTGTGTCAGGCTGAAATATTTATGTATCATATTGAGCACAGATAATGATAATAACAATTTCTACACTTACAAGAGCAAACATGATATCTTTAGACACTTTTTCTACATTATGACATTCCAGGAATACAGTGTTATTGCTGAGCATGATCTCTTGAGTCAGACTGCTGGATTCTAACTTAGGTTTGCCATTCACTTGCTATGGGGTTAACAAAAAATCTTAGTTCCTCATCTAGAGAATCTTGTTATGAGGTTTCAGTTGAGTTCAGTTCAGTCTCTCAGTCGTGTCCAACTCTTTGCAGCCCCATGGACTGCAGCATGCCAGGCCTCCCTGTCCATTGCCAACTCCCAGTGTTTACTCAAACTCATCTCCATTGAGTCGGTAATACCATCCCGCCATCTCATCCTCTATCGACTCCTCCTCCCACCTTCAATCTTTCGCAGCATCAGGGTATTTTCCAATAAGTCAGTTCTTTTCATCAGGTGGCCAAAGTATTGGAGTTTCAGCTTCAACATCAGTCCTTCCAATGAATATTCAGGACTGATTTCGTTTAGGATGAAATGGTTGGTTCTCCTTCCAGTCCAAGGGACTCTCAAGAGTCTTCTCCAACACCACAGTTCAAAAGAATCAATTCTTCAGTACTCAGCTTTCTTTATAGTCCAATTCTCACATCCATACATGACTACTGGAAAAACCATAGTTTTGACTAGATGGAACCTTGTTGGCAAAGTATTGTCTCTGCTTTTTAATATGTTGTCTAGGTTGGTCATAACTTCTCTTGCAAGGAGTAAACGTCTTTTAATTTCATGACTGTAGTCACCATCTGCAGTGATTTTGGAGATCCCAAAAATAGTCTCTCACTGTTACCACTGTTTCTCCATCTATTTGCCATGAAGTAATGGGACCAGATGCCATGATCTTAGTTTTCAGAATGTTGAGCTTTAAGCCAACTTTTTCACTCTCCTCTTTCTCTTTTCTAGAGGCCCTTTCGGTCTTCACTTTCTGCCATAAGGGTGGTATCATTTGCTTATCTGAGGTGATTGATATTTCTCCCAGCAATCTTGATTCCAGCTTGTGCTTCATCCAGCACAGGCTGTCTCATTATATACTCCGCATAGAAGTTAAAAAAGCAGGGTGACAGTATACAGCCTTGATGTACTCCTTTTCCTATTTGGAACCAGTCTGTCGTTACTTGTCCAGATCTAACTGTTGCTTCTTGACCCACATATAGATTTCTCAAGAGGCAGGTCAGGTAGTCTGGTATTCCCATCTCTTGAAGAATTTTCCAGAATTTATTGCGGTCCACACAGCAAAGGCTTTGGCATAGTCAATAAAGCAGAAGTAGATATTGTTTTCTGAAACTCTCTTGCTTTTTCCATGATCCAGCAGATGTTGGCAATTTGATCTCTGATTCCTCTGCCTTTTCTAAATCCAGCTTGAACATCTGGAAGTTCACAGTTCACGTACTGTTGAAGCCTGGCTTGGAGAATTTTGAATATAAGGTTTAAATGAGTAGATTCAGAGCAAGTGCTTAAAATTGTTGCTGTTCAGTTGCTAAGTCGTATGTGACTGTGACCCCATGGACTGTAGCACTTCAGACTTCCCTGTTCACCATTGCTCAAACTATGGCCATTGAGTTCATGATGCCATCCAACCATCTCATCCTCTGTTGCCCTCTTTCCCTCCTGCTTAATATAATACCTGGTAAATGAGATTTCAGAATGTACATTAAGTACATTCCTAAAGAAGTATTGATATGTGGGCTAGATCACATTATATCTATTTTTAACAGATTCTTACTGAAGTTTCTGAGAAGTTTAAAAATCTTGCCAAAAATGTGTTGCATTTTCTTTTATTCAGTTCCCTAACGTGTTCAGCTCTTTCACATAATGTGGCTTGAAGATCGAATTTTACCCGCATTGTCTCAATCGCTCTTCCTTCCAGTTCCCAAATAGCTGGCTTCACTACCTTTCAGAGTCTCAGTTTATATGCCCCTTTTTCAGAGAAGCACTTTTTGGATCAACCAACACCAACTAAGCTACAAACTCTAAGTCCTATTACTTTCCCTCATGTCATTCTTCTTCATAGCATGGATCTCAATGTTAACTTATATTTATTTTACTGGTTGGCAGCTTATGTCTATTTTCTCTGCTAGAATAGATACTGAGTGAGATTAAAATGCATGTCGGTCTTTTTCATTACTGTGTATCAAGGACTGAATCCAGTACATGGCACATAGCAAGCATTTTAATAATTTTGAAGGAGTTCAATGAATGGAAAACATGTAAGTATCTAATTCAAGATTTAAATCTGTATCTACTCACTTCAAATCTCTCTACACTATGTGACATGCTTTATTTATTAGTCATTGTACTGCAACTCCTTGTTAGTTGAGTAATTCAGGAAATCTTACATGACCATTGAAAACCATTAAAAATATAATTTTGAAATTGTATTGAAATTTGAAATTGAATTTCTAGATATTCCTAAAGATTGTCATTTTTTTCAAACATAGGATAAAGATAGTTGTATTAGTTATTAGCCACATGAAGATATCATTTTTGTGAGTCAATATCAGTTAAATAATTGCTAACTCACTCCAAAGTATTATTCATTCATTTATAAGAGTGTGTCTTCTTGGGTTATAATTTCCTGCTATGCAGAGCCAACCTGGTAATAGAAATAAAGGAGACAAAAATTGACTAATATAAAAGAACAAAAGGAAGTTCTGCAAAGTTGGGTATTTATCATAAGTGCCAAGGAATAAATTTTAAAAAATAATTTTTAATAAATCATATTTGAGGATTTTTTATCAATGAAAATATTCCTATGATGAATTATAATTTATCTTTGTTATTCAATTTAGGCTAGACTACAAACACAAAGTCAGTATTAATATTGTGTTCAGATAATTCAAGAATCATTCAAGGAAAGAATAAAATGAACTAAGGCAATTATGTTGGAGAAAAACAATATTTAATGGCTGAAAATTAGTAATATGTGAGATGGTCATGTTTCTATTTTTGGCCAGAGTTAGTTTTTTTCTTTTATTTTTTAGTAGGCAGTCTATAACCTAGTTTCATAGTCTCTCAGGGACTGAGGTTCTTTAAATAAAGATTAAATTACATACCACAGCTGATTCCAGTATTACAAAAAATAATTATTTCTAGATTGTCTCTAGGTCTTCTCATCATATTCAGTTTAGATCTTAGCATCTTGAAAGCTGTACATTTTATATTTAAGCAGGTAATTGAGTAAAATTGCAACCAATAACTAATTAAATCTATGAAATCACCTCTCTCCTTTCTGTTCTCACATGAATCATACACTAGAAGAAACATCATCTGCAGAATTGGGACGATTAGCAGAGGAGAGACTGTTTAGTCAGTTTTCACATTAACAGTCAGACCAGTTGAATCACTCCCCAGACTTGATTTGGCCTGAAGCCAGATGGTTGATACTGTTAATAGAGAAAACATCTGTTTATACTAATGTGTTAGTTTACTGTGCTTAGAGGCCATCAATATGAGCTGCTATGTGCACAGGTATTATGAAAGGAATGAATAATCTTTTTTCATTTGAAAGTCAACAGTAGATAGAGGACTCTTGTTTCATAGTCCCCATATCAAGTCCTGCTCAGATCCTGAAGATAAAGAATTATAGACAAACAAGGGACCACACAGTATTCTCATTAACTCTAAATACCTGTTTCCCTTTCTTTAGTTCTGAATGAAATCAGAAGACTATATTCTTGAGCAATTGGCTAAAATGATGCAATTAAAACATACACTGCATGTAGCTAATTAGCAAATTCAACAATATCACCTATGATTGAATTCTGTAACTTGCTCTGAAACTGCCTCAGAACATCAGTCTGGAATTGTTTTTCATCTCAAAGAGAAATACCTGTTTTACACATTTTACAGAGGCCATATCAAAGTCACTAATGGCAATAAGAAGCCATCGCTGCAAATAGATGAAGCCTTACAAACTGTATATATGTGTGATAAAGATACAGAAGTGGGGTATCACCTCAGAAACTTGGAAATGACACATTCAGAGAAGTTCTTATGAAAGTCATAATGTGACCAAGCTCCTGTACTATCTTGGGTAATTATGCAAACCTTCATAAATAATTATTGGTTATTGAAGTACAAGGAAAACAAGTTTTCGTTTATACAGAGAAGGTCATTACTTAAATGTAGACCTTCTCACTGCTTTGTGGGATAGGCTAATGAAAAATGTACTTGCTCACCACAGCAAGAATCAGGGCATGAACTAAAGCCATAAAAGTTTTATAGAGCTTCTCCACAGATACCACATTGCTTTCTATGCCTCACTCTTTGCAGTGCAGTTGGTAGGAAAAAGCTAAGTGCAGTAGCTTCATTTCAAAAGGATTGCTCAAACTTCAATTGTTTTGCTTTGGAGCCAAAGCAGAGTCTTTTTGATCATTTCACTGGCTGCAGGTTTGGTGGGAGGTAAAGCTGTGCTTCATACAGTGTTACAAGTATGAAGTATAAATCAGGTTTTACAAATATGCCCATTTGGTGTACTCAATTGACTGTAAAATAATTATTCTCTGCTGTGTAATTGTTGTGCTGTGGAAGAAAGCAGGACTTCTAAACATTTAATGGAAAATAATTATGTGACCTGAATTAGGGCTGTATTTTCTCCCACTAAGTTCTGTAGTGCAACAAAAGCATTTTGTAATGATTTCATGTTAAATCTACAGTGTGCAAGCCTGCCTAGGTAATAGTTGTTGCTGTCTGGACTTGTGTGTGTTTTCATAATTTTTTTCTGATTGTCTACTTGTCCTTCTGCACCACCATTTGAGAACAAGGGCGTAAACACAACACATTTCAGTGAAAGGATCAGGAATTTCTTTTTCTCTAGTAACATTTTATGAACCAACTAAAAGCTCAGATGCAAGATTTGGTGGTGGCTGGGGTTGGGGGTGGGGAAGGGGGTGGGCAGTACTCATTAACTTTTTTGTTTTATCTTTTTTGTTTTATCTTTTTGTTTATCTTTTTGTTCTGTTAAAAGCTTTTGATGAAAACTTGGTAGTTTATGTTTCAAAGACTATTCCTTATCTAGGAAGCTTTGTACATATTTATAATGTAAACATTTCAGATACATTTGAAAGGTATGTTCAGTCATATATCAGGATCTATTTCCCAACCATGGTATAACAGAAATGGTATAACCTGGTAAACAGAAAATGTTCAAGTTCTGTGCCCATTTTCCCCCCAGATATTTCTGCTAACCTAAGAAGAAAAAAATTACATTAGAAAATGAGTTTAGAGCTTTCATTTGTAATATATTCAGTTCTGTACTCAGTTTATAAAATCAGTAAGTGCTCATTGTGTGAAACTCATGACAGATTTAATACAATCCTATTGTTGACATTTCCATTTATCAAGTGTACATTTTAATATGAAAATATTTTCCCACATCTAATCACCAGGGTTCTGACCATTTCCCAGTCAGTATGTGGCCATGCTTCTTGGTACCCTGAGTAATGGATTGAATGTGAACCACAGTGTAGTATGTCCTAGATTATAAATGCTATTATATGGCTCTATTAAAGTTTCTTTAGAAGTATTATATCATTCCCTAGACTTCATACCTAAAAATGTTAGCTTTTAATATTTTTCTTATGAATCTAGAATTTTAAGAAAATATTAACTGTGAGCTCTTTAGTCTATCTTTGTTAATTTCCCTTTTAAAATGTAGGGTTTGCTCCAGCTTGAGTTTATGAACATTATCATGTGGTCGCTATTACAATAGTCATACCCAATCTAATATATGAATCTAAGGGCTTTGACTTTTAATTGCTCCTTATATGAAAAGCCTATTTCATCATTTTTTCCTTATTCATCTTAAAATTTTCAGTAGCTGAAGAACTTTGGAATGTCTAGGGTAAAGCCATTATTTTTAAGTCTAGGTTTCTTCAAAGACCATCACAATCTATAGATGGTACTTTGAAGTTTATCTTTTTTTTTTTTTTTACTTGTCCTGTGAATCCCTAGGGGGCAAGCATTTAATATTTCTTTAATCTGAAGCCAAAATGACTTCCTGCTCCAGTGCTGGCCTCAATTATGGTGCTAGAGAATTATCCTTTCTTAATTAAAGGAATCACAGTGCTGTCTGGGAGCACTGAGCATTCTATTGCAAGGGGTGGAGTGATTAAATTTACATCTTCAGATAAATATAAAATATTCTATTTTTACACGTGTTCTGGGCAGATTTTTGGAATAGGGTTATTTCCGCCAACTTCATATGTAAATAGCATATGTACATATCTAGAAACTTTCTAATTATAAAGTCAAAGACTACAGATTTAAAAAAGAATAAAGTCAATAAAGCAGTTATAATGACAGTACTTAATTTATTTAAAATCACTGAATTGAAAGTGATGTTTCTCTGGGAAAAAAAGGATAATGCTAGAGTACCTCTCATGAAAGCTATTAGAATAATTTGGTGATACTGTGAAATTGTTTCTCATTTAGATGTCATTTATTAATTTTCAGAAATTACCTAGTATTAAATGGTTGATTGACCAATTTTCCCCCATATATTATTTTCTTAGGTGAATATTTGTCTTTAGATACATCTTTATTTTTATGAATTTGCTGTCCTAATTCTCCATTAAATTTCTGTGAAGTGTTCTCATACTCAGTACTTCTGTTAGAGCAGAAATAGAACCTTCTGTGAAGATGAAGACATTTTATAGCTTACACTGTCTGGTACAGTAACCACTACTTGACATGTTTATTATCAAGCACTTATAATGTGGCTACTGCAACTAGGAAACTAATATTTAACTTTATTTAATTTTAATTATTTAGCTTTGATTTAAATTTAAATGGTCATATGTGACTAGTACTAGGTTTGGACAGTGCATTTAAAAGACATTCATACAAATTTTTAACAACTTATTTAGCCATGATTCATAAGACAAATTTTTTTGTGTGTTTAGCCATATTTATGCAAGTAGATATTTTGCAGCAGTTAACTTTATTTATTTCATTTTTTACTACCCTAAACATAAGAATTATTGACAGCTTAAATTCTCATCTATGCTTTATCATACCCCTTTAGGAACTGAGAAAATCAGCAGAATTATTAATACCAGATCAGAATACTTGTGGCATAACATTTTAAATCAGAAATCCAGATGGTTTATTAAGCTAGGGTGAACATTATTAACATAAAAATAGATTTACATGTGATTTAAATATGTTTAAGATAAAGTATGTCTAAAAGAGAGCTAAAACATATCATGATATACAAAGTCAATTCTTAATTTTTCTCCATCTTCCTTAAACACAAGATCCCACCACAAGGCCTCTGCACTGACTATTTGCTACACTCTTCCTCCAAAGAGACATAGGCCTCACTACCTTATCTCCCCCAAGTGGACACCAATATTACCTTCCCAGGGTGATCAACTTTACCCTATTCAATAACATAACTCACTGTCCCCTCAACACTCCAAAATTTCCATACCTTGCTCTGTTTTTCTCCACATCAATTATTACTTTCTGACATATTATATAATTTACTCACTTCTTTTATTTCTTTGGATCCTAAATTGATGTGAGATTCATAAAAGCAAGTAATTTGGATCTTTTTTGCTTCTAATGTGTTACCAACCCTAGGACATAACTAGGCAGTTGGTAGTCCTCAGTAAGTTTTAGATACCATTGAAAAGACTTAATGAGTAGTCTAATTGACAGATTCGTAATGGTGAACTTTTTCTATTAAGTGCTAAATAGTATGTATTTTAAGGTTTATAGGCCACATGTGGTTTCTGTTGCATTCTTTAAAAATGTTAAAATTTCTTGACTGGTAGACAGCATAAAAACAGATTGTAGGCCAGACTTGGTCCACAGGCCACAGTTTACTTATCCTTTGTTCAACTAAATGGAAAGATGTAACAGACAATATTCCCATGATGGTTAGCCCTAGAATTGTTTTTATTTTATATTATGGAAAGTTTTGATTTGGTGGGTTGTGTCCCACTTTAAACTAAAGAAAAATTAATGTGATAAATTGAGTCAGAATGGCTGAAAAGTGGCCTTGGCAGCCTAAGGCCTTTGCATTCCCCAGTCTACCAAAACTATAATTGTAGTCTCTTATAAAACGTGAATACTAAAGTGACATTTGGCCCTTCAGTTCAGTTCAGTTCAGTCACTCAGTCATGTCCGACTCAATGTGACCCCATGAATCACAGCACGCCAGGCCTCCTTGTCCATCACCAACTCCTGGAGTCCACCCAAACCCATGTCCATTGAGTCAGTGATGCCATCCAATCATCTCATCCTCTGTCATCCCCTTCTTCTCCTGACCTCAATATTTCCCACCATCAGGGTCTTTTCAAATGAGTCAGCTTTTCTCATCAGGTAGCAAAAGAATTGGAGTTTCACCTTCAACATCAGTCCTTCCAATGAACACCCAGGACTGATCTCTTTAGGATGGACTGGTTGGATCTCCTTGCAGTCCAAGGGACTCTCAAGAGTCTTCTCCAACACCAGAGCTCAAAAGCATCAGTTCTTCTGTGCTCAGCTTTCTTTATACTCCAACTCTCACATCCACACACAACCACTGGAAAAACCATAGCCTTGACTAGATGGATCTTTGTTGGCAAAGTAATGTCTCTGCTTTTTAATATGCTCTCTACATTGGTCATAGCTTTCCTTCCAAGGAGTAAGCAATCACAATCTGCAGTGATTTTGGAGCCCCCAAAAATAAAGTCAGCCACTGTTTCCACTGTTCCCCCATCTATTTGCCATGAAGTGTTATTTTACATAGATCGTGAGCCCTGTCTAAGAAACGAATAAAACTCATACTATCTCATCAAAAAATGTGTGTATGCATGATTCTGCACAGGTTTTCAGGGTTTTTGAAATCTCTGAGGCCTGTGAATAAGAATCTCATCCTTTCTTTTTAGATTGACTGTCTCTCTCGCTTGCATTTGTTTTGTGCATCTAATAGAATGCAAACACTGGCTTTAAGCGGGCTTTTGCTTTTTACAAAATGATGAACTGGAGACTGTCAAAGAAATTTAGTCAAACATAGCACCTAATAATTCAGTAAATACATAAAAGCATACTTTGCTTGAAGTATCATTTCAATAATCAGGATTTCATCACAATGAAGAAACAAGTTTTTGTTGCTTTTGTTTTTACTGATCAAGACTATTCCATTCTTACACTCCTCAGGTTGATGAAATCCTCATTCTTTTGACTATTGAAAGTCATAGTATAATCAATAACAAGAGCATAGTAAGTACCAATATTCTTTCATTTCTTCACTGGTATTACAAAGATTTCTAGGAATTGAATGTTTGTCCATCTTCCTAACATGAATCATTACCAATATCATAAGAGCATATTCTATAAATGAGGTACAGCCATTTACTAGTCTCTGAGAATTTTCAGTGTCAAGTTTTGGCCTAGTGTCTTGGATATCACCTAGAACAGCAATTCTCAACTAGAGCCACGGTATTGATATGCCACACTGGTGAGAGAAAGGCACGTTAAATGATTTGTTGCTGATAATATATAAAACATTGCTTTTCCCAAATATTTTATTTTGCAAAAAATGTTTAAATTTGGTTGTATTTATTCCTAAAATAGTAGTTTGCTGCCTTGTAGTTGAACATTTCTGAACATGTGGAAAACAGTGAACTCAATGAGAGACTGAGAGTCCTTCAGCATAAACCCATGCTAGAATGTTGGTTGTAAGAACATCATCTTTCATATGTATTTCTGCAGAAAATAATAAATGGTGAGGATAAATGATCTCGCAAATTATCTCTCTTTATTGAAAATATATACTTAGCATACTTATTAAGGAGAAATGTTGCACATAGTCACTACTATTAGTGGACACCCTGTTTAATAATTCCCATGCACATTAACTGCTTAGGCTCAAATATAAGCTGAAAATTATTCTGTTGCCTAGTTAAATACAATCTACTTACTAAGGTTTTTTGGGAGGAAATGAAGATAAAGTTATAGCAAAGCAGATCCAGGATTAACAATGTCAAGGTCAAATTCACACATATTGCTTAGAAATGATAGAAATTACAAGAAGAAAAATTGTGACAGAATTAGGATAATGACAACGTTTGAAACAGAAATAGGTTGTTGCCAAAAAGAATAAATAAATAAAAGTGGTTTACCTATGTGATGATTCACAAATCCCATTGCCCTTCAATAAGACATCCCTTCGTTTTGTCTTGTCACATTTGTAGATAAAGAAAAGGCAAAATGTATCCCACTGGCCAAATATTAGATAATATAAACAGATAAGAGTTTGAGATTTATAGCAGTAGTAGGAGGCTCAATAAATTATGGATAGAGGGTATTCTGAACAAGCTATCTCCTCTCTCTTCCAAATATAACAAATTTTTTAAGATCAGAGTGCATATCACATGAAGTTAATAAAGTAGAAAATGACACTATTTACCTTCATCAAATAATATGTCAAAAATTTATAGCTCAGCTCCTTGAAAATCTGTCTTATTTAGCCTGGTGCTTTGTGTAACATTTTAATAGCCAAAAGCAAATGAGGAACATAAAGCATGTTAAGCCAAGAAAAGTTTTTAAAAACCTTTTTACTTTATTTGCAGATTCCTCATGAAATATCGCTTTTTTTTTTTCCTGTGGTGTCATCTATAATGTTACAAATATTAACATATAATATCAAGTAGTTGGAGGTGGCAGAGTTGCATGATGAGTAACTAGCTTAAGCACTGGAGGAAGGCTAATTGGCAAGATGACCACATGAAAAAGAGTTGTTGTTATCCCAGGTCTGTCTACAGATTACTGCCTGTCCCCAAGTAACCAGGCTAAAGGTCACATTTCAAAGAATGCTAGTTTATCTGTGCATGAAAGGGAAGGATCTGTCATTCCAAATCATATTAATGATCCATTTAGTCTAATATCCTTCCTAAGGCAGTGGTCAATTTTTTAAAATGCAAGGAGAGGAATCTTTCTAACCTCATTTTTACCATTATCAGAAAGGGATGAATTCCATCTAAACTCTTTTTGGAAAGATGAATTCATTGTTCTTGCCGTGAATTAAGAGCAAGTTTCTTGTTTTACCTGGCATTGCTAATGACAGCAGCAATACAAAAAATAAGCACAAAAGAGAACCAACCCAGCCTCTTTTAGTATTATATTAAATCATGTAGTTACATAAAGTTAAACAAATATAAGAAACTCCCATAGGTGAGAAAAATTTTAAATAATTCTTTAGAATTCATTGGTATTTTTAAACTCCAGTATTTTTGCTCTTGTTAGTTAATCCTCAGATGGTGACTGCAGCCATGAAATTAAAAGATGTTTGCTCCTTGGAAGAAAAGCTATGACAAACCTGCTGCTGCTGCTAAGTTGCTTCAGTCGTATCCAACTCTGTGCGACCCCATAGACGGCAGCCCACAAGGCTCCCTGTCCCTGGGATTCTCCAGGCAAGAACACTGCAGCGGGTATGACAAACCTAGATAGCATATTAAAAAGCAGAGACAGAGACATTACTTTGCCAACAAGGGTCCATCTAGGCAAAGCTATGGTTTTTCCAGTAGTCAGGTATGGATGTGAAAGTTGGACTACAAAGAAAGCTGAGCACCAAAAAATTGATGTTCTTGGACTGTGGTGATGGAGAAGACTAGTCCCTTGGACTGCAAGGAGATCAAACAAGTCCATCCTAAAGGAGATCAGTCCTGGGTGTTCATTGGAAGGATTGATGCTGAATCTGAAACTCCAATACTTTGGCTACCTGATAAGAACTGACTCATTTGAAAAGACCCTGATGCTGGGAAAGATTGAAGGCAGGAGGAGAAGGGGACAACAGAGGATGAGATGATTGGATGACATCACCAACTTTATGGATAGAAGTTTGAGTGAGCTCTGGGAGTTGTGATGGACAGGGAAGCCTGGCATGCTACAGTTCATAGGGTCACAAAGAGTCGGGCACGAGTGAGTGACTGAACTGAACTGAGTTAATCCTCATTACCTGTTCATGTGATAAATGCTTTTCAATATCAGTTTTATAAATGCAAACATGGAGATTAAAACAGACAGAAAAATCTTTACAGATAAAAATCTGGAAGGCTTATTTGTGCTATGTCAAAATTTCAAGGTTCTAATAGTAGTCATATTTGATTAAATGCCCACTAAATTGCATTGTATACTTTGGCTGAAAATTGCTTGACCATTCACTGCTACCTGAGCTCTTTTCACTCTTTTGGCAAAGTTGAATTTTAAAAGTTGTTTTCTTTTTAATTTTCAACTGCATCTAATCCCCTAATATTAATGCCATTGCTTTGTGTCATATAGAAATAAATGGCAGCCCACTCCAGTATTCTTTCCAGGAAAATTCCATGCACAGTGGAGCCTGGTGGATTATGGTCCATGGGATCGCAAGGAGTGGGACACAACTTAGAGACTAAATAGCAGAAGTGAAAACACTTCTAAATACACTGCTTCTGTATATTTTAGCTGCATAAGTTTGAGATGTAATCAGGAAGTTCCTAATAGAATCATTTTAATGTGTACCTTTTTAATATGATGAAACATTTCATCTGAAATGTGAAATGAGTGCAATAGGCAGCTAGGCAAATAGATCATCTATACCTATCATTTATGTAAAGAAATAATGGATCACGTCATAATACATTTAAAAGCTTTTAAGTACTTTTGGGCTTCCCAGTTTGCCATACTGGTAAAGAAACTGCCTGCCAATGCAGGAGACATAAGAAACCCAGGTTCAATCCCTGGGTAGGGAAGACCCGCTGGAGGAGGACATGGCACCACTTCTGGTTATTTTTTTCTTTTCCTTC
The DNA here is from genome assembly GCF_001704415.2 of Capra hircus. Lineage (NCBI taxonomy): Eukaryota > Metazoa > Chordata > Mammalia > Artiodactyla > Bovidae > Capra > Capra hircus. Next base: position 76,811,800 of record NC_030813.1, read on the forward strand.
CCAACTTACCTACTCTCCTGAATATAATATTTATCCATTATATGGATTCTCTCACAATTTTAACTTACGTATTCTCTTGTTGTTCAGTCGCTAAGTTGTATATGACTCTTTGTGACCCCATGGACTATAGCACACTAGGCTTCCCTGTCCTTCACCAACTCCCAGAATTTCCTCAAATTCATGTCCATTGAGTCAATGCTGCCATCGAACCAACTCATCCTCTGCCGACCTCTTCACCTTTTGCTTCAATCTTTCACAGTATCAGGGTCTTTTCCAGGGGTTTTTGACTCTTCAAGTCAGGTGGTCAAAGTATTGGAGATTCAGCTTCAGCATCAGACCTTCCAATGAATATTCAGGGTTTATTTACTTGAGGGTTGATTAGTTTGATCTCCTTGCAGTCCAAGGGACTCTAAAGAGTCTTCTCCAGAACCACAATTCAAAAGCATCGATTCTTCAGTGTTCAGTCTTCCTTATGGTCCAACTTTCACATCCATACATGACTACTGGAGTTATGTAGCAGTCTGAGAATCACAGGAACTTAAACCTGTATTTCCTTTGGAATGATGATTCAGTAATTGCTAGTTCTGTATCTGCAGAAACTTAAACTTTGCTTCTGTGTGTTTCAGTTTAAAGGCACCTTATTTAATATATTTTGACTTATTAACATTGCATTAATAGCAGAGCACTATAACTTCCTCCTAAAAAAAGCTTATTATGTTTTGTCCCTATTGCAAAATTCAGACTTAAATTGAAGAAAGTAGGGAAAACCACTAGGCCACTCAGGTACGAGCTAAATCAGATCTCTTACAAATATACAGTGAAAGTGACAAATAGAGTCAGTGGATTCAATCTGACAGACAGAGTGCCTGAAGGATTATGGACGAAAGTTCATAACATGTACTTGTTATGGAGGCAGTTATCAAAATCATCCCCAAGAAAAAGAAATACAAAAAGGCAAAATGATTATCTGAGAAGGCCTCATAAATAGCTGAGGAAAAAAGGAGAAGTTAAAGGCAAAGGAGAAAAGGAAAGATACACCCATCTGAATGCAGAGTTCCAAAAAATAACAAGGGGAGATAACAAATCATTCCTGAGTGACTACTGCAAAAAATAGAGGAAAACAGTAGAATAGAAAAGACTAGCAAGCTCTTCAAGAAAATTAGAGATACCAAGGGAACATTTCATGCAAAGATGGGCACAATAAAGGACAGAAATAGTATGGACCTAACAGAAGCAGATGATATTAAGAAGAGGTAGCAAGAATACACAGAAAAGTGTTAGTTGCTCAATCGGGTTCCTCTGTCCATGCAATGCTCCAGGCAAGAATACACAGAAGAACAATGCAAAACAGATCTTAATGATCTAGATAACCACGATGGTATAATCACTCACCTAGAACCAAATATCCTTGGGTGTGAAGCCAAGTGGGCCTTAGAAATCATCATTACTAACAAAACTAGCGGATAGTGGAAGTGATGAAATTCCAGCTGAGCTATTTCAAATTCTAAAAGATTTGAAATAGAACATCATGTGAAATGCCAGGCTGAATGAAGCACAAGCTGGAATCAAGATTGCTGGGAGAAATATCAATAACCTCTGATATGCAGATGACACCATCCTTATGACAGAAAATGAAGAACTAAAGAGCTTCTTGATGAAGGTGAAAGAGGTGAGTGAAATATCTGGCTTAAAACTCAGCATTCAAAACAGGAAGATCATGGTGTCTGGTCTATTCACTTCATGGCAAATAGATGGGGAAACACAGGAAAATTAAGTCTGTCACTGTTTTTCCAGTAGTCATTATGGTTGTGAGGGTCCAATCATAAAGAAGGCTGAGCACCGAAGAATTGATGCTTTTGAACTGTGGTATTGGAGAAGACTCTTGAAAGTCCCTTGGACTGCAAGGATGGCAAACCAGTCAATCATAAATGAACTCAATCCTGAATATTCATTGGAAGGATGGATACTGAAGCTGAAGTTCCAATAATTTGGCCACTTGATGTGAAGAGCTGACTTGTTGGAAAGGACCCTGATGCTGGGAAAGATTGAGGGCAGGAGGAGAAGGGGATAACAGAGGATGAAATGGTCGGATGGCATCACCAACTTGATGGACATGAGTTCGAGCAACCTCCAGGAGATGGTGAAGAACAAGGATGCCTGGCATGCTGTGGTCCTTGGGGTGGTAAAAAGTTGGACAGGACTGAGTACCTGAACAGCAACACATGCATTTTCTGTTAAGGCACTGCATAGTTTTCTCTCACTTAGGAGAAATGGACAGCACTTCAATACTACATTTGGAAATTATTTTAAGCAACAAAATCTTCAATAAAATTTACAAAAATGTAGAAAACATGGCACTAAATAGACTGAAAAAGGATACTTGTTTGTAGTATTAGAGCTGAAACCAAAAGACTGAAGTCTCCTTCTTTGACATGAGACAAGAATGTATGCATTGGGTGCTTCAATTTTTTCTCTTTCTAATATGTGGATGTCCCTGAATGTCTATGAAAAAATCATGAATATTGATTTCAGGGTTACAATGAAATTATAGTGATTATTCAAACCCACAGATGCAGACTCCACAAATGAGGATAAATTGTATCTTCTTTTAAAATCAAGTTCACAAAGTGAAGTAGATTTTCTGGGTATAGCAATAAACTCAAAGTTCAGTAATTATTGCTCCATATCATGCAAACTTTTGTTACTATATCAGATATCTGAAGTCAGTCTAAATATCAGGGTTTTTTTATATTTGTTTCTTTCTAATTTATCTGTTTGTTTACTGATGGGATTTTGTAGGAATTTTTTCTTTGTTTATCTGAAAGAACTATTATCTCTAAAAATTAAAGACATGACATTAGTAAATGCCTAGTATAGCTGTTTTTAACTATCAATCCTGCCTGGCAACTAAGAACTAAAGAGAAAGTCCTTTATTTAGTCCTTTTGTTTATTTATTTATTGCTATTTTGTAATGTTTTCTTCTCTTGTATCTTTCATTATAGTCTGTCTCTCACTTGTTTCATTCTTTCTTTCTTCAAAGTACCTAAATAAAAAATTGTTTTAGTCGCTCAGTGCCTGACTCTTTGCGACCCCATGGACTGCTGCCACCAGGCTCCTCTGTCCATGGGATTTTCCAGGCAAGGATACTGGAGTGGTTTGCCATTTCTTTCTCCAAAATAACGAGCTATGTTTCTAAATTCCATGGGGGTTTTTTCCCCCTTTTTCTTTTAAAACTTCTTTTTCTGTTCCTTCTTCAAGTAGAATTCTATTTCTTCCTTGTTTATTTTTTTAATTTATTTATTTTAATTGGAAGCTAATTACTTTACAATATTGTATTGGTTTTGCCATACATCAATATGAATCCTCCACTGGTGTACACGTGTTCCCAATCCTGAATCCCCCTCCCACCGCCCTCCCCATACCATCCCTCTGGGTTATCCCAGTGCACCAGCCCCAAGCATCCTGTATCCTGCATTGAACCTGGACTGGCAATTCATTTCTTATATGATATTATACATGTTTCAATGCCATTCTCCCTAATCATCCCACCCTCTCCCTCTCCCACAGAGTCCAAAAGACTGTGTTATACATCTGTGTTTCTTTTGCTGTCTCGCATACAGGGTTATCTTTACAATCTTTCTAAATACCATATATATGAGTTAGTATACCATATTGGTGTTTTTCTTTCTGGCTTATTTCACTCTGTATAATAGGCTCCAGTTTCATCCTCCTCATTAGAACTGATTCAAATGTTCTTTTTAATGGATGAGTAATACTCCATTGTGTAATTTCTTCACCCTTTAGAACTGTTTATTTCATTACTCCCTATTAATGTCACTTTCCAAGTAGCAAAATATCTTTTATATTTTTAAATCAATTCACCATAGATCCTGAAATTATTTTTCTTATATCAGTTTATGAGTCAAAATATTCCTGAGAATAAATAGTATAATTATTTTTTATTTTTTTCCTTTGTCTCAATGAAACGCTTGTTTAGATTATTCATTTGTGTTTTCTTTGTTCATATTCCTACGTTAAGGTCAATGTTGTTTATTATCGGTAAATATCATGGCTCCATCGGCAATTGTGTAAGTTACATTTTAATACCTACTACCTGTCTTAGGTCAGTGCTATAAGACTGAATGTTTGTGTTCCCTTCTAAATGCATATGCTGAAAATCAACTCCCAATGTGATATTATTAGGATGTGAGGTTTTCCGAATGTGATTAGGTCATAAGAGTGGGGCCCTCATAAATGAGAATAGTGCCTTATTAGAGAACCCGGAACACTTCCCTCTGCATGAAGTTTTAGCAAAAGAATGGCCTTCTGTGAAAAAGGAAGCGATCTCTCACCAGGCATTGAGTCTGGCAGTGTGTTGATCTTATGCTTCCCCAACTGCAGAACCATGAGAAATAAATTGCTATTTAATTCACCAAGTCTATGGTGTTTGTGTTACAGTAATCCAAACAGACAAGGACAGTAGGCACTCAAATTTCCAACTTGCACCTCCAACTCAATGTATCTCATCCAAATACATATCTCTTTTTGCTTCTAGTATTACCCAAGATAGGAATCTGGGAGTTCCTAGAAATCTCATTCATTTACAACAAATTAATATTTAGAGTCCCTTCGACTGCAAGGGAGATCCAACCAGTCCATTCTAAAGATCAGTCCTGGGTGTTCTTTGGAAGGAATGATACTAAGGCCGAAACTCCAGCACTTTGGCCATCTCATGGGAAGAGTTGGCTCATTGTAGAAGACTCTGATGCTGGGAGGGATTGGGGGCAATAGGAGAAGGGGACGACAGAGGATGAGATGGCTGGATGGCATCACCGACTGGATGGACGTGAGTTTGAGTGAACTCCGGGAGTTGGTGATGGACAGGGAGGCCTGGCGTGCTGCAGTTCATGGGGTCACAAACAGCCAGATACGACTGAGCGACTGAACTGAACTGAAGTGAATATTATCTGTAACCTACTATTATTGATATATATTTTTTTTTATTACAAATCTTTCTTTATCTAAATTTCCACCATTCGCCCCACGATCACTGTTTCTCACCTAAATTCTTGCTGAGATCTCTAGTTGCTTACTAATTTCCCAGAAATTTCTATTTACTCTGTGTGTGTGTGCGTGCGTGCGCGTGTCTGTGTATGTGTGTGTGTGCTCAGCTCTGTCTGACTCTTTGTGACCCCACGGTACTGATCCTAAATTTTCAGATGTTTAGAAACAGCTCAAGAGCTAATGAAGGAACACAATCATACCAAATACTTTTAGACTCTCTTACTTGAAAAGAAAATTGGCCAGCACCTCACTTGTATTTCTGTCTCTGTGCTATCCCCTCCCCCCAACTTTCTTTTAGATTGCAATATAATTAACCATGGAAGTTATTGTTTTTCTTTGCAATTTGTCAATTGAGAATGCAATAGAATCCACTGGGGCAGAACTATTTATTCCAGAACTGATTTATCACTATTCTTTCTTTCATATGCCATGTGTCACAGTGTATGATAAATTTGTTGCTTTTTTTTTTTAAATGTTTGTCATCACCATTACTGTATGGTTTTCTCAAAGACAAAGATTTTTCAATTTTATTTATGTGGCCTAAAGTGAAGTGAAGTCGCTCAGTCATGTCTGACTCTTTGCAACCCCATGGACTGTAGCCTACCAGATTCCACCATCCATGGGATTTTCCAGGCAAGAATACTGGAGTGGGTTGCCATTTCCTTCTCCAGGAGATCTTCCCAACCCAGGGGTTGAACCTGGGTCTACCACATTTTAGGCATTGTAGGCAGATGCTTTACCGTCTGAGCCACCAGGGAAGATCCTATTATGTGGTCTATCTGATCAATAAATACATAAAATAATGAATTAATGATATAGAAAATGACAGTGGCAATTTCCTGAGTACTACATCTTTTTTTATCTGCTCCTTCACATCAACATACAAATGAAAAGCAAAAATCAACTTCCAAGGATAACTAATATATGGATTTTTCTTCGTATAAAACTCCTACAGCTTTAATGTTCATATAATTGTAATTTTCCTGATCTAGTCACATATTAAACCAGAGAGATAAATTTAACAGTTTAAAGGAGAGAAGTTTTTATTAGCTTGGTTGTTAATATACCAATTACTTCTAACAACCTTTATACTAATTAATAAAATTTTGTTCTTTCAAGAATTTGGTTTAGTCCATTAAGTCTAAATTTCTATTTACCTCTTTTCCCATTGTTTCAAGTTGTTTTAAACCCCAGGTGTCTCTTTAGAAATTAAAACTTTATAATGGACCACTAGGTTTAAATTCTTTTTCAGTTAACATTCTCTTAGCTCTGGAAGTTGACTTAAATTAGTACATATGCACAATGTCCTCAGACATGGCAAATGATTAGAGACAATACCCACCTGTTATCTCAGAAAAGACAAAGAATATAACAGCAAAGGGAGATATTTAAGTAAAATGACTGAAATAACTATCCCTGAGAGTTATATGACAGGATAGATTCTATGAGCAATTGACACTGTAAAGTCAAAATTCTGAAGATATTTTGAACACTGGAAGTTGACATAATTATAAAAATACAGCTTAAAAATAAGCTCAAGTTGTGTTCATTCTATGAATCCCTTTCCTGGAGACTTCCATCTCCCAAAAGTCTTAAAAACTTTTTTGCTTTCATTTTCTCACCTTTCCAAAGGTATTTTCAATTTTTTCCAGTTCAGTTCCTATATATTAATATCAACCTGATCATCATCACCACCGATTTCTTTCTACTCTCATATTTCTTAAAGTATCTGCTACATCTGGCATTTTCATCATCTTACCCTTTATGAACTCTCTTTTCCTGAAATCCTATGGATGGAGGAGCCTGGTAGGCTGCAGTCCATGGGGTCGCTAAGAGTCGGATACGACTGGGCGACTTCACTTTCACTTTTCACTTTCATGCATTGGAGAAGGAAATGGCAACCCACTCCAGTGTTCTTGCCTGAAGAACCCCAGAGATGGGGGAGCCTGGTGGGCTGCCGTCTACGGGGTCGCGCACAGTCGGACATGACTGAAGTGACTTAGCAGCATATATATCTTTATTGCCTCTTCTTCCTTCTTTGTAAATTTACTTACTATGAAACCTCATCTACCTTTACACATGCAAGTATCATAGCTATGCTTAAGAATCTTCTTTCATTAAACACATAGTTGTATTTTGACTGTCTATGGGTCTCAGGCTAATGACTCACAGACATCTTCCACTCGATAAATCCAAAATGAATTTTCCATCTTTTCTTTTGAGAAATATTATTAAAATGTTGTGGTGATTAAGAGCTTGGTTCTGGAACTACACTCTGCCCAAGCTGTCCCACCATCTACTAACTTATCATCTTGAATAAGCTATAACTTTCTGGGCCTCAGTTAGTATATCTGCAATATCTACTATATATAGCACTAACTTCATAAAGTCGGTGTGACATTTTAATAGGTTAATACATATAAATTGCTTTTCACCATACATGTTAAGTGCTGATAAAAAAAGAACCATTTACAATTTTATTGTTCTTATTGTAAACTTCCCTCTCAGTAAAGACCATCAGTATCTGCACATTTGCCCAAGCTGAGACCTTGAAATAATTATACCAACTGCATCACTGCCAGATACCAACTTTCTTGCCAAATGCTTTCTCTTCTGCTTTGAAAGATTTCTTGCTGATGCCTTCCCCTCTTCATCCTTTTGTTGATGCCATAATTCTGCTACTTACTGCCAAAGTATTTTTTAAAACGTTTGAATCATGCTGTCTGTCTATATTGTTTCTTCTTCCATGAGTGTGATATTTTTCAAAACAGAGCTAAATCAGTTACTTCTTTCAAAATTAGCATCTACTGATTGACTTCAGTATAAATTCCAAATTTCACAGCATTGTACCAAGGTCACAATCCAATCTTTTCCTAGCATTGTATTCCTATGTCCCAATCCTGTTTACTTAGACCATGTCTGTACCTGAAAACTTTGTATAAAGTGCCCTGTCCCTTGTCCTAAATACATCTCCTCTCTGTATAGTTCCCTAAATCTCTTGATGACCTGCCTTCACTCTCGATTGTTTCTCTGCATTTTTCACTCTATTAAAAGTTTCTCCACATTTCATTATTATTACTTAGAGTTCTATTTAGTCTACTTTTACACATTGACATCCTTAAATGACAAAAATAATGCCTTCTCCTACATATTTTATTACCAAGTAGATATTTTGGTACTATAATAATTGCTAAGTCACTTCAGTTGTGTCCAGCTTTTTATGACTCTATGGACGGTAGTCCCAGGCTCCTTGATACATGGGACTCTCAAGGTAAGAACACTGGAGTGGGCTGTCATGCCCTTCTCAAGGGGATCTTCTAGCCCCAAGGATTGAACCTGAGTCTCCTATGTCTCCTGCATTGCAGGTGGATTCTTTACCACTAGTACCACCATAATTGGAGCTGGTTAATTATAACAATTAGTCTTAAATTTAAATAATGGCTTAAAAACAATATCTTTGTTTCTTGCTCACATGAATTTCTACTTCAACAGGGAGGCTCTGCTTCATAAACTGATTTAGGGACGTGGATGGAAGAAGAGGTTGGACTCTTCAAAGGCAATAAAGATTGTTCACGGAAGAAACCTTCAACTGACAGAAAGGGAAGACTGTGGATATGCTTTTATAGAAAGATTTATTTTGTTGAAATCTCAAATCACTTCTGTTCATACCATACTGGCCAGAATTAGGCCGCATGACCACCCCTAACTGTAAAGGAGATTGAGAAGTTCAATCTATCAGGAAGAGAACAATGATTCTGGTGTGCAGCTGCTAGAATGTATTTACTGCTCCACACCGCCCTACCACACCCACTATGCACACAAACGTATGCAAAATGAACTGGATGGTAAATTAGCCTTTACAATCATAATATCTTTGGAGCTTTTTAAAAATTCAAATACCTGAAGCACTATCATAAACCTTCTTAAACTAAACATCCAGCTATAGAATTTTATAGTTACACAGATGATTCTGCTCATAGGAATGATAACTCTTCTACAGGTGTTGACTAACTAGACTACTGAACAGACCTAATAACATGCAGAAATAGGAAATGGGAATAGTCTCCTTAGAGCACAGACTAACTCAGAAAACTTTTAAAAATAGTTTTAATTTGAAATAGAACAAATAGTTCATCTATCTCATTAAAAATTCAATAAAATGAATGTTAGACTCAACAGCTCAAAAACTCTACATTGTTTTGCAGGTTTTCTTAAATTTTCTCCTGTAACAAATGCATTCTACATATGATTAACTGAAGCATAAACACTGAGACAACATTTTTCCTCCTCTAAGAGAGCCTCCAACAATAATTAGTACTTACTTGGAAATCAATAAATATCAAAAGACCAATTGTTATCATTTTTCCTTTGCTTTACAATAGGTTTGAATACAAGATTGCATATAAATTAGTGAGTTTCTTGAGGGAAAGGGCAAGTGGTTTTACTTAACTGACAATAATATCTTTTAGGTTACATTCAGTTCAGTTCAGTCGCTCAGTTGTGTCTGACTCTTTGCGACCCCATGAATTGCAGCACGCCAGGCCTCCCTGTTCATCACCAGCTCCAGGAGTTCACTCAGACTCACGTCCACCGAATCCATGATGCCATCCAGCCATCTCATCCTCACTTGTCCCCTTCTCCTCCTGCCCCCAATCCCTCCCAGCATTAGAGTCTTTTCCAACGAGTCAACCCTACTCATGAGGTGACCAAAGTACTGGAGATTCAGCTTCAGCATCATTCCTTCCAAAGAAATCCCAAGATTGATCTCCTTCAGAATGGACTGGTTGGATCTCCTTGCAGTCCAAGGGACTCTCAAGAGTCTTCTCCAACACCACAGTTCAAAAGCATCAATTCAGGGGCTGGCCCTAGGCTGCGTGCACTTCCCCGGTCCAAATTCAATGCAATCCCTATCAAGCTACCAGCCACATTTTTCACAGAACTAGAACAAATAATTTCAAGATTTGTTTGGAAATACAAAAAACCTCGAATAGCCAAAGCAATCTTGAGAAAGAAGAATGGAACTGGAGGAATCAACTTGCCTGACTTCAGGCTCTACTACAAAGCCACAGTCATCAAGACAGTATGGTACTGGCACAAAGACAGACATATAGATCAATGGAACAAAATAGAAAGCCCAGAGATAAATCCACACACATATGGACACCTTATCTTTGACAAAGGAGGCAAGAATATACAATGGAGTAAAGACAATCTCTTTAACAAGTGGTGCTGGGAAAACTGGTCAACCACTTGTAAAAGCATGAAACTAGATCACTTTCTATCACCGTACACAAAAATAAACTCAAAATGGATTAAAGATCTAAATGTAAGATCAGAAACTATAAAACTCCTAGAGGAGAGCATAGGCAAAACACTCTCAGACATAAATCACAGCAGGATCCTCTATGATCCACCTCCCAGAATTCTGGAAATAAAAGCAAAAATAAACAAATGGGATCTAATTAAAATTAAAAGCTTCTGTACAACAAAGGAAAATATAAGCAAGGTGAAAAGACAGCCTTCTGAATGGGAGAAAATAATAGCAAATGAACCAACTGACAAACAACTAATCTCAAAAATATACAAGCAACTTCTGCAGCTCAATTCCAGAAAAATAAACGACCCAATCAAAAAATGGGCCAAAGAACTAAATAGACATTTCTCCAAAGAAGACATACGGATGGCTAACAAACACATGAAAAGATGCTCAACATCACTCATTATTAGAGAAATGCAAATCAAAACCACAATGAGGTACCACTTCACACCAGTCAGAATGGCTGCGATCCAAAAATCTGCAAGCAATAAATGCTGGAGAGGGTGTGGAGAAAAGGGAACCCTCCTACACTGTTGGTGGGAATGCAAACTAGTACAGCCACTATGGAGAACAGTGTGGAGATTCCTTAAAAAATTGCAAATAGAACTACCTTATGACCCAGCAATCCCACTGCTGGGCATACACACCGAGGAAACCAGAATTGAAAGAGACACATGTACCCCAATGTTCATCGCAGCACTGTTTATAATAGCCAGGACATGGAAACAATGTAGATGTCCATCAGCAGATGAATGGATAAGAAAGCTGTGGTACATATACACAATGGAGTATTACTCAGCCATTAAAAAGAATTCATTTGAATCAGTTCTGATGAGATGGGTGAAACTGGAGCCAATTATACAGAGTGAAGTAAGCCAGAAAGAAAAACACCAATACAGTATACTAACACATATATATGGAATTTAGGAAGATGGCAATGACGACCCTGTATGCAAGACAGGAAAAAAGACACAGATGTGTATACCAGACTTTTGGACTCAGAGGGAGAGGGAGAGGGTGGGATGATTTGGGAGAATGGGAATTCTAACATGTATACTGTCATGTAAGAATTGAATCGCCAGTCCATGTCTGACGTAGGGTGCAGCTTGCTTGGGGCTGGTGCATGGGGATGACCCAGAGAGATGTTGTGGGGAGGGAGGTGGGAGGGGTGTTCATGTTTGGGAACGCATGTAAGAATTAAAGATTTTAAAATTTAAAAAAAATAAAAAATAAAAAAAAAAATAAAATAAAAAATATAGTTCCCAATTTAAACAAAAAAAAAAAAAAAAAAAGCATCAATTCTTCGGTGCTCAGCCTTCTTTACAGTCCAACTCTCACATCCATACATGACCACAGGAAAAACCATAGCCTTGACTAGACGGACCTTAGTCGGCAAAGTAATGTCTCTGCTTTTGAATATACTATCTAGGTTGGTCATAACTTTTCTTCCAAGGAGTAAGCGTCTTTTAATTTCATGGCTGCAATCACCATCTGCAGTGATTTTGGAGCCCAAAAAAATAAAGTCTGACACTGTTTCCACTGTTTGCCCATCTATTTCCCATGAAGTGATGGGACCAGATGCCATGATCTTCGTTTTCTGAATGTTGAGCTTTAAGCCAACTTTTTCACTCTCCTTTTCACTTTCATCAAGAGGCCTTTTAGCTCTTCACTTTCTGCGTAAGGGTGGTGTCATCTGCACATCTGAGGTGATTGATATTCCTCCTGGCAATCTTGATTCCAGCTTGTGTTTCTTCCAGTCCAGCGTTTCTCATGATGTACTCTGCATATAAGTTAAATTTACGTGCAAATCAAGTTTCATATTGTTTCAACTTTAAACTTACATTCCTCATTCACTTCAGGGACACCTAATCTGTTTATAACTTGTAATCAATGTAGCCTTTCATTATCCAATGCAAAAATATTTATTCACAAGTGGCAATAATTAGCAAAGTCATACAGAAGACACACTGCACTATATTACTGTGTACACTGAGTTCTGTAGACTTTTGTCAGTTCACTGAAATAAATATCAAATCTAAATAGGCATGAACACACCTAAATGCAATGGTTTTAAAATAATAACTAACTAAGCACTGAAGAATTGATGCTTTTGAATTATGGTGCTGGAGAAGACTCTTGAGAGTCCCTTGGACTGCAAGGAGAGCCAACCAGTGCATCCTAAAGGAGATCAGTCCTGGATGTTCATTGAAAGGACTGATGCTGAAGCTGAAACTCCAATACTTTGGCTACCTGATGCGAAGAGCTGACTCATTTGAAGAGACCCTGATGCTGGGAAAAATTGAAGGCAGGGGGAGAAGGGGATAACAGAGGATGAGACTGTAGGATGGCATCACCAACTCAATGGACATGAGTTTGAGTAAACTCTGGGAGTTAATGATGGACAGCTAGGCCTGGCATGCTGCAGTCCATGGGATTGCAGAAGGTTGGACACAACTGAGCGACTGAACTGAAATGAACTGAACTGAAGCCTAGGATAAGTCTAGATGAGCAATTCGAGTAACCTTACTCACTATTCTGAAAACCATGAGTCAGTAACTGGCTTATTTGCAAGAGCAAAAATGAGGCTTCTGATTTTCAAAATTATTACCTTATTTCTTATTATTAAGAGCTATTTCAAAGTTTTCAACATTTCTTGACATGGGAATATTTTACTCAGATCTATACTGCTTTTGGATTGGTTCCAAACTTATGTAAAGATGGATTATGTCGGATCCCTTATGAAAACACTATTAAGATACACTTGTTTCGTAGAGATGTGGTATTGATTTGTCGTTGAAGCTTGAAGGTTTGCATAGCAGTTGATTTCTACTTTTTGTCTAGATGGTACTAAAGCTATAGCCATGGAGGCACTTTCTGTAAAAGATGCTAACAATAATGAAAAGGTTAAAGGAAATTGTAAAACAATTACTGCAATAGAAGGAAAGAGAATCATATTTAGTACATCTATGTACCAGGCTTTAGGATAGTATTTTGTTTTGTTTTGTTTTTTTAAAAAGCTGTTGCAGTTATAATGAAATGAACCAAAAATTATATCGATGGAGACCAAATAACACTTTGTTAAGAGAAAGCTGAAGGACTTTGGTTGGTTTCCTCATTTCAGAACCTAGTCTTCAACTTTGCATTTCCAGAAAATCAATAGTTGGACCAAAGAATTGGATAAATTCACAGAAATTACTTATGAGAGACAAGTGCAAATGTCAACTAAATGAATAATAGAATACAATAGTATTTCTTCCAGTGGCTAACGATGCAAGAGTACTGTAACAAAGCAATCAAGGGATTAAAAACTTATTATACAAAATATTATGTGGTATGTTATATGCAATTATTCTTTTATACATTATTGTTATAACTAATAAAAACTGCCATTGTCTACTAAAACTGATCTCATATATATAGATATAGGTTTAGAAAAATACATGGTCATAGAGCAATTTTGTTTTTAGCTATCTACTCAACAAAAGTCTATGTATATGAACAGTAGCAACAAGAAAATGTACAGGAATATTTAGAGCAACACTACATGAAAAGTCAAAAATAAAAACAATCAAAATATCCATCAATACCAGAATTAATAAATAAATGATTCTATGTTCATACAAAAGAATAACAAACAGCAACCAGATGAATGAACAATTTACTATACGAAACACCATGGATAAATTCATAAATATACAGCTAACCAAAGAATTAAAACACAAGATAAGACACACTCTATGAATCCATTATAAATGTTTAATCACAGGCAAAATTCATGAATGGCTTTGCAGGGATAGAGATTGCTTTGAGGGTATCAGAGGTCTTCTGGGGAGCTAATACTATTTAAATATTTGACTGAGATTTTGAATCTACAGTAAAAGCAAAATTGTTAATCACTTAGTCATGTCCTACTCTTTTTGACCCCATGGACTGTAACTGGAGAGACTCCTCTGTCCATGGAATTTTCCAGGCAAGAATACTGGAGTGGGTTGCATTTCCTCTTCCACAGGATCTTCCTGACTGAGGGATCAAACCCAAATCTCCTCCATTGCAGGCAGATTCTTTACCATCTGAGCCACCAGGGAAGCCCAAAATATACACACATGTATGCAATATAACATATCGTGAAATGTTTTCACTTTTGTGAAAACTTGAATTAGACACTTATGACTTATGGGCTTCTATGTATGCATCAATAATATGGTTTAAGATATTAATAACTTGGTTGTATATAGAAGTAGGAAGAAATAGAGATGAAGCAAGATTGGCTTTGAGTTGATAACTATTGAAGATGGGTGATGAATCCATTTCAGCTCATCACATCATGTTTTCTTCTGTATATGTTTGAAATTTGCATAATAAAAATCTAATTTCTAGAAGAATCATGGTAGTGGTCATCAACTTGTATTACACATTTATCCAAGCTGTTTATAATATCAAAAGCACAATTCACAAAATATTGATAAATTGGACTTTATAAATTTAAAAACTTCTGGTCTTCAAACTATTCTGTTAAGTGAATGAAAAGACAGACACCATGAGGAGAGAATATTCACCTAACACATATTTGATAAGAGACTTTAATTCTGTATGTATAAATAATTCTCAAATTTCATTAAGCTTATAAGCAATCCAACTTAAGAAATGGGCAGAAGATTTGAACAGACATTTCAGCAAAGACAACATAGCGATGTCAAATAAGCTCATGAAAAGGTGGTCAACACAATGAGACACTAAGGGAATGCAAATTAAAATGACAATGACATGTCACTAATAATCTATTTCAATAGCCAAAATTAAATACATTCACAATAACCAAATTTCCATGACGATATGGACAACTTTGTTGTCGATGAAAATTTAAAATATTACTATTCCTTTCAAAAACATTTTGGAAGTATGTTAAAAAGTTAAATATATACCTACCTTTTAACTCACTATTTTCCTAGACATTAAATAGAGAAAAATAAAAACATATAAAGACTTGTACCTAAATCTTCATAATGACCATTTGTAAGAGTCAAAACTGAAAACAGCACAAATATCCACCAACAGGCAAAGGGATAAAAACATTTTGATAAATCTACTCAATGGACTATCACTCTACTATAAAAATAATAAAGTACTTATATATGCAACATGGATCATCTAAAAATACTTGTGATAGATTTTAAAAAACCAGATAAAAATGCATAAATTTAATAAATGCAAATTTCCACATTTATGCAAAATGTAAACTAATTTATAGTGTAAAAAATGAGTAAGGATTGGGGGAGGGATGGGGAACAGAAGAGAGGGATTACAAGTGAGAATGGAAAAAAGTAACAAGTGAGCATGGGAAAACTTTGGGAAGTGTTGGATATTTTCACTTTATTCATTGTAATGATGGTTTCATGGGTGTATATCTATGTCAACATGTTTCAAGGTGTACACTCTAAATTCTGCAATTAATATATCTTTGTAGTATGAATTTACTCAATATACATCTCAATTTACAATAAAATAACCCTGAAAAATTTAGTGATTCTTTTCAAGCTATAGTGCAGGCTGATTACCTGTCTCCACTTCTCCAAAATATATACATCCTCAATGCCCAAAATATTTAAATCCATTTTTATAGACTAACCTGAAAAAGTGTGAAACTAAATTCTGCTTATTTCAATGGCCTAATCATTCTATGGTGCTTTCCCCCATATCAATATATATTTTTTTCTTTTAAAGAATGGCAACAAACTGAAGAGTCCACAACTTTACTAGAGCTAGAATCTTACAGTGTGCTCCAGCCACCATGAAATTATTTTTATATAATCACTTTTGTTTCCTCTGATAAATCTTACATGTGGCTCATCCATAACTTTAGTCTCAGAATGAAATATTATCTTCAAGTTTTGAGGAATAGTGCATTATGTTTTCCTTCTGCACTGTAAAAAATATCTGTAATTTAAACTTCACACACTCTCAAGTAGTTATGATAACAAACTTTTGCTGATGAGGAACTCAGATTCAAAGAGTTAAATTTATCTGCCAAAAATTACACATATGTTAAGTTGTTAAGGAAGGACACAAACCCAGATCTGATGTTTTGTCCTATTATCCCACTTTCCAACAAATGAATGTTTATGGCATTTCTAAGTCCATGGGGTCGCAGAGTCAGACACAACTGAGCAACTGAACAGAACAGAAGATACTAGAATTTTTCAATTAATTTCCTCCTTCATATCATTTTCTCTCAGGATAAAAATTCTTTTTAAATGACCCAAATCTAAGGGCACTTATGTAATGATACATAATACATAATAATCTTTTTCAGTGAGAAATTCAGGCATTGACAATGATGGTATAAAAGGAAAAAAAAAGTCAGCTGCCAACAATGTACATGAGCTTAGGAAAGTTATTTCAACCCCCTAGAATTCTATTTCCTCATTTTGTAAAATTTTGAAATAATACTTAACCTGTTGACCACTGTCAAGTTTCAAGATAATGTGTACACATGTAGCATCAAAGTGCTCAGTGAATGGCTGCTCCAAAAATCAGGGTTGCTGAGTAAAGATTACTCCAAAGGCAGTCATTAGATACTGCTACCACTTTGAAACAATTGTTTATATTTCTGAAGACACATTTCTGGAAATGCATTACAAAAATACTTGAAGAGAATAAAAACAAAGCAAAACTAAGCTCTGTATGTGTGCATAAAATATCTGTTTTTTATAGTAAACCACAAATAAGTTTTTAAAAGATACAGTTGGAGATTTAAAAGACACACAGATATGAATCAACGTATTCCACTTACTCTTCTCTATGTATTCACTAGGAAGGAGGTAAAAAAGCTAAGATATATGATTATCATGTTTCCATAACCTCTCTACCAGCCCTGACTGCCGTGTGTGATTTTGGGCAATTTACAGCCAAATTTCTACCTATTATAATACAAGACAATAGAAATTCTCTAAGTTATAGTGAAACACAGAAATCCTCTCCTTACTCTATTATTTTTCCTAATAAAAGAATATAAAATTAGCATAATGTCGACTACTACTTCTATCCCACAAAATTAGCACTCTATAGGATAATAAATTAATCTATGCCAACACAATTCACCACCCCTACTATTGTAGAAATGTAGTGAATCACATTCGCTGGCTTTTTCAGGTTAGCTGTTATGGGTTAACGCCGTGGTGGGAAATTCTGAGTTTTGTTCTTAATTTTGCAGTGCACAAGTTTAAATTATCAATTCAGCCAAAACAAACAGACAAATCCCAGGGATTTCATATACTCTATAATATTCAAATTCTGTAATGATTCTCTTTTCTGCAGCATCTATTTATCTCTGTGGGAACATTGTCAGTCTGCATACAAATAACCTTGAATAAAACTCAGAATCTCTAGACCCTGAGTCCTCCTCTAATCATTATCCCATTTCCCTCCCCATTGGCCCTAGTATCATTTCTTTGTGTCTATATGATTTGGCTGTTCAGTAATATTTAATACTGCTGGCCATTCTTTGTTTTTTTCTCTCTCTTTATAGACATCCAGGATATCTTTTCCTAGTTTTCTTCTTTCTTTATGCACTACTGCTTGATCTCCTATGTCAACTTCAGTTCTACTAGTTATCAGTGTTCATGGATATTATCTAGAACTCATTCTTTTCTCTGAATCTTCATTGACAATCTCATTTATCTAATAGCTTTAAATGCAATGATATGCCTTTGACCTCTAAACACACACATTTAGATTTGAGGTCTTAGCTCAACTGCAGACTCATATGCCTAAATTTTTTTTGATATATCCTTTTAGGATTCTAACAGACATCCAAAATTAATGTTTTTAAGGAAGAACGGTTTTCACCCTCCTCCAGCCCCACTCTCCAACAATTCTGATGAACTTAATGTTCTGATGAACTTAATTTAATTCTGATGAACTTAATCTCATTATATTTGCAATTCTCACTGAAACCATTATCTTTCATCCAGATTATTGCAAGAAGCTTCTAATCTGTCTATTTCTACTCTTGTGATCTTTCAATCTGTTCAAAACAGAGCAAACAGAAGGACATTTTTCAAAATATGAATCAAATTGTCTTGTTCTCTGATTAAATCTAGGCTTCCCTGGTGGCCCAGATGGTAAAGAATGGAAAAGAATCTGCCTTAAATTAGGGAGATCTGGGTTCGATCCCTGGGTCAGGAAGTTCTCCTGAAGAAAGGAATGGAAACCCATTCCAGTGTTCTTGCCTGGAGAATTCCGTGAATAGAGGAGCCTAGTGGGCTACAGTCCATGGGGTCACAAAGAGTCAGGCATGATTGAGTGACTTTCACTTTCAGTTTCTGACTAAATCAACCAACATCTTCCCTTTAAACTTAGAATATGGTATGTGTACATAAACAGCACTCAAAATCTGTCCCCCGCTGGTTTCTGACTACATCTGCTACCACTCTGACCCTTGTTCAGAACACTCTAAGTATACTGACCTTCTTTCTGTTCATGGAATATATCAATATCACTCAAATATTAGAGTCTTATCCTAATATATTTGAATAGGTGATTCCTTAAAACTCAGGAATCAGCTGAAAATGTATCTCCTGAGTGTGACCTGTACTATCTGCATCATCCTGTTTTATAGTCAATATATAGTACTAATCATTTCATTATATATTCATCTACTTGCTTATTGTCAACTTTCCCTGTCAATTAAAATCTCTAAATAGAACCTTGTCTAGCTTACCTAATTTTATACCTAATACCTAAAATAGTATTTTTCCCAGAGGAAACTATATATGTTGAAGGAAAGAAGTGCAAGTATATATAGATGTATCTATTCACAATATGTATGAAAATGGTATCAGATATTTGAGCAGACTTGAATAGTCTCCAGGAAATTATCAAAATGGCAACTTGGCTTAGGCTAAGAGGAGATTTATATAATTTGGTAATAATCAGAAATCAATAATTTTTAGTACTTGTGAACAGCATAGAAGAAATGATTTTTTGTCTTTAGAACCTGTATTTATTTTCTAAAGAACGTCTTTCCCACACCAAAGCAATTCTAGCATGCAGCACAGTGGTAAAGAATCTGTGCCAATGCAGGAGATGCAAGAGCCACAGGTTTAATACCTGGATCAAGAATATCCCCTGGAGTAGAAAATAGCAACACCCTCCAGTATTGTTCCCAGCAAAATTCCATGGACAGAGGAGCCTGGTGGGGTACAGTCTATGAAATGGCAAAGAGTCATACATGACTGAGCAAATGAGTACACACACAGGCAGCCACTGAAAACAATAGATACTAGAGGAAAGCAGTGTCTACGGGTCAATAACTGTTGGCTTGTTAACAGTTGTGCTAGTTGGCATATAAGTGTGAATCCATAATTAAGTCTCTGTCTCTAACTTAACCTGAACAGGAAGAACTGGACAAAACAGTTCAGGACAACCATTTCTATATAATTTCACTGGCAAGCTCAGTTTTGGGGAGTTCCAGGCACAGGCCTGATAGTTTCATTCTTCCAGAGGTCATTGTATTGATATATGGACACAACACAAATCTTGAGATTTGGGACTGGGCCACATTTCCTAAGTCAAGAGTCAATTTTCCTATTGTTTTTGGAAAAATCTAAAATTGCCTCTAATAATTTACACTATTGTTGGCATATCTTTAAGGATTACTGATATAATGGGACACAATTTCCTTAAGAATTTTCTAAAGAGTTACCACAGTATTGGAAACAATATGTGATTAACCTTAAGTATCTCTAATAAGCACAAAGAAACCCCTTCCCTGCTATGTAATTCAGAGCGTCACTTGGCAAGGAAAAGGTTAGTATTTAGTGCCCTGAATCTTCCAAGTACTTTCTTGAGTGGCTGTTGTCAAACAAAGACTGCATTGCTGAGGGTTTAGGAACACTTGCCTATTTGCAGATTCTCATCTCTGTAGACAGCTCACCATTAGATCAATGTAACAGGACACAGACATCCCTCTTTTTCACAAAAAAATTATCTTTCCTTATTCTTTTCCTCACCAGCACAAAAAAACCTGCTAATGACACTTCTTTAACAAGCCTAACCTCATTTATCACTATATGTGGTCTAATTTGATTTCTTTAATTATTCTCCATTTTGCTAATTGTGATTATCCAGAGTAGCACAATTTATCATATTCCTCTACCTCTTAAAAGACTCATTTACAGTTCTTGTTCTTTCATGAATTCTTATTAACATTTTCAATTGCAGCTGCTTTAAAGGACCTTCCATACTTCCCTCTTCTTCTCAAAGGGTAGCAGTATTTATCTTTAATGTTTCTAATTATTTTTTCTAATTTGCTCTATTCCATGATGCCTTTGTAAGTGTATTTTCTTACTGTAGGCTTCTCTACAAAGGAAACTTAAGTCTGTCATTGACTTTCTGTTAAGACAGTAATGGCATGAATGTCACCTTAGGAATGTAAAAGCAGATAACTTGAATGTTTTATTTAATAACCAATAAAATACACTGGACTCAATTCAATGAGTTAGATTTAAAAAATATTTCACAAATAAATAAATAACACCTAAGTTCTACAAAACAAACATGGATTTTCATGCAAAGTTTCTAACTTGTGATATCTTGACTTTCACCTATGTCTATATTCAAGAAACATGTATTGTTTATCCACAGATTTACAATACTATTTTAAGTGATGATAAAAACTAAAGATGGCTTCTCAGGTGGTGGTAGTGGTAAAGAACCCTCCTGCCAGTGCAGGCAGACTTAAGAGATGTGGGCCCGATCCCTGGGTCAGGAAGATATCCTGGAGGAGGGCATGGCAACCCACTCTAGTATTCTTGAGTGGAGAATCCCAAGGAAAGAGGAGCTTGGCAGGCCGTAGTCCATCGAGTTGTGCAGAGTTGGACACGACTGAAGTGACTGAGCATGAAAACAAAAGATGTATTCTTATATTAAATATGTAGCACCTTATAGATGTATAAGATATGTATGGTAATACAGGAAGATGCAATGTGCTTTAAGAAGCCAGCAGAAGTTTCTGCTAACTAGGAAATTCATGGAAGGCTTTTAGGAAGAGATGACATTTGAGTTGGAACTTGAATAAGATTTGGAATATATTATACAATTACTAAAGCTTGTATCCCAATAAAATACAGAAGTGAAAAAAATATATATGGGATATATTTTGAGAAAATAAATATGGTAAGGAGAGAGGAAAAGTTACAAATGGAATGGTATAAGATCAAACTTAAGCATAATTTTGGCTTTGATCACAGGGAACCTGAAATTAAAATATTGCCCTATTAGGCAATAGGTAAGCATTCAACAATTTAAGTTTGAGAGGAATATGGCTGCCTGTATAATTGGAAAGCGAATCTTATAATGAAAGGCAAACCAGTTATAAGCCTACTAAAATGACAAGAAGTGAAAGAGAAGCAAGGTTGATTTAATGTTAAATTTCAAGATAAAATCAATATATTGGTAGCTAATTAGATTAGAATAAAGCTGAAACTAAAGCAAGTCCAATATTCTGTAGCCAGGTTACTAAAAATAATAAAAACAATACCTAACATTTTCTGAGAGATTGTTAAATTATAAGTGTCCCAAATGTATTCATGTGTTTTTTCCTGAGACCATTTATATGAAGCTGAGGAACCAGTGTGCCATTAACAGAAATTAGAGAATTTAATGAGGGAGTAGATTTGGAGTGAAGGATAATGAGTTCTGCTTCAATTTTGTGGTTTTAGACACAGTTTTAGTCAAGCTAGGGTAAGCA
Source organism: Capra hircus (assembly GCF_001704415.2). Taxonomy (NCBI): domain Eukaryota; kingdom Metazoa; phylum Chordata; class Mammalia; order Artiodactyla; family Bovidae; genus Capra; species Capra hircus. Next base: position 76,833,930 of record NC_030813.1, read on the forward strand.
AGGCTGCAAAAAGTTATTTCCCATATTTTAGAAGTCAAATCCAATGCAGGTTGATTCTTCACACTGATTAAATATCCCACAAAGACTGTCTGGGAACTTTTTCTATATAGTACCAGGATGGTAAAGGTTTTGCCCTCTTTCATTTTACATCTGAAACAGAGGATTTCTGAACAATCCACACAAGGAGAAAATAGGAATGGAGGATGTATGCATTTTTTACTGCATCAGCCGAGACAGCACAGGCATCACTTCCTCTCACAGTTTTTTGTACAAAATGTATCACATGGTTTTAACACACTAGTTGCAAGGGAAGCTAGGATATGTAGGTGAGCAGGTGAGTTTCCAGATGCCGCTTGTGGTAAAGAACCTGCCTGCCAATGCAAGAAGACCTGAGAGATGTGAGTTCGATCCTTGGGTTAAGAAGATCCCCTGGAGGAGGCGATGGCAACCCGCTTCAGTATTCTTGACTGGAGAATTCCATGGACAGAGGAGCCTGTTGGACTTCAGTCCATGGGGGTCACAAAGAGTCGGGACAGGACTGAGTGACTAACACTTTCACTTTCACACATGGACTACTTGGTGAACACTACCATCTCTGCCCCAGTCACCATCTGTTCCTTTAGAAGACATTGTATTGTAATAGAAACATGGTCCCAAACGAAGTGTAGAATTCCAAACTAATTTTTCCACTTATGTGCCAAACAGGAAAAGGAGTATGTCAAGGCTGTATATTGTCACCCTGCTTATTTAACTTATATGCAGAGTACATCATGAGAAATGCTAGGCTGGAAGAAGCACAAGCTGGAATCAAGATTGCTGGGAGAAATATCAATAACCTCAGATATGCAGATGACACCACCCTTATGGCAGAAAGTGAAGAGGAGCTAAAAAGCCTCTTGAAGAAAGTGAAAGAGAAGAGTGAAAAAGTTGGCTTAAAGTTCAACATTCAGAAAATGAAGATCATGGTATCTGGTCTCATCACTTCATGGGAAATAGATGGGCAAACAGTGGAAACAGTGTCAGACTTTATTTTGGGGGCTCCAAAATCACTGCAGATGGTGATTGCAGCCATGAAATGAAAAGATGCTTACTCCTTGGAAGAAAACTTATGACCAACCTAGATAGCATATTCAAAAGCAGAGATATTACTTTGCCATCAAAGGTCCGTCTAGTAAATGCTATGGTTTTTCCAGTAGTCACGTATGGATGTGAGAGTTGGACTGTGAAGAAAGCTGAGCACTGAAGAATTGATGCTTTTGAACTGTGGTGTTGGAGAAGACTCTTGAGAGTCCCTTGGACTGCAAGGAGATCCAACCAGTCCATTCTGAAGGACATCAACCCTGGGATTTCTTTGGAGGGAATGATGCTGAAGCTGAAACTCCAGTACTTTGGCCACCTCATGTGAAAAGTTGACTTATTAGAAAAGACTCTAATGCTAGGAGGGATTGGGGGTGGGAGGAGAAGGGGACGACAAAGGATGAGATGGCTGGATGGCATCACTGACTCAATGGATGCAAATCTGAGTGAACTCCGGGAGATGGTGATGGACAGGGAGGCCTGGCATGCTGTGATTCATGGGGTCACAAAGAGTTGGGCACAACTAAGTGACTGAACTGAACTGAACTGAACTGATGTGCTAAATTAATTATAGGTTCTAGATTCCACTATTTTATTAATTGTGCTTTTGTCTTCCACCATTTGACCGCATTTGCTGAAAATCCCTTTCTTGTCTACATAGTTAATCCCTATTAATTATTCAAAATGGTGCTGTGATGCTTAGCTCTCTGTATCAAAGGGAAAAACATTCATCTCAAAAAAATAGATGCTGAGTAAAATAAAGATTAAACATTAATTTAAAAATTTATTAAACATTAGAAGAAAATCTAAGTTAAAATTTTAACTATACCCCAGGCCTCCCTTGTGGCTTAGTAGTTAAAGAATTCACCTGCAATGCAGGAGACCTGGGTTTGATCCCCTGGGTTGGAAAGATCCCCTAGAGAAAGGAACAACTACCCACTCCCATATTCTGTCCTGGAGAATTTGATGGGCTGAGGAGCCTGGCAGGCTACAGTCCATGGGGTCACAAAGAGTTGGACATGACTGAGTGATTCACAAATAAATAAATAAATATATGTATAGGAAGAGTCACAGAAAAGATCAATTTGATCTCAGATTAAAGATCTGACTATATAACTATAAAGTTTCTAGATATAAAATACATTGAAAAATAAAAAAAATAAGCAAAAAACATTTGCAAGAAGTAAATCTTAAAAATACTTTGCATCCCCAAAATGAAAATTACAAAGAACAAGCCAATTTACAAAATAAATGTCAATACCATGAGAAACTTTTAAAATTAAAAATTATTAATTACTGAAGAAATTTTTAGATGTTTGTAGCAATGAGGTTTACTTCTACTTCCCTAATATTGGCACTCAGAATTCTAAACATAAGTAATGAAAATGCTGACATTTTTGTCAGTATCATTAATAGAGACCATTTCTGGAAAGTATTTTCTAAATTTTTTCTTTCATTCCATAAATATTTGCATATGTACTCTGCACTTGATTCTATTTTAAGCATTTGAGATATGATAATTAAAAATACTACTACTAATAATAATAAAAGAAAAAATTCTTTCTTTATGAAACTTACACTACTGTTGATAGCTTGGTTTCCTTCAGAAGCAGATCCTGAAAAATATATTGATATTTGAGTGCAAATAATTTGTATCTTCTTTGACTTAGAAGATATGGTAGTGGGTAATTGAATTATAAATAGAAAAAAAAACAATCAGTGATGGATTTTTATGTTATTTATCATGATGGGAGACTGTCAATCTTGTTCAGAAAGTCTGGCTTAGAGTGCAAAATATAGGCTTGAGAATTACCCACAAGAGGATTGAGGAAGCTCACATATTTATGAACTAACTCATGTGAGTTGGTGGAGAGCTGGTTTGGGGGTGCTGGTGTCTCCACACATTCAGTCTGCCACACATAGACATCTACAGATCCAGAGGAAAGTCATAGTCCATAGTTTCAGAAACTGGCCCTCAGGTAGGAATAGGAATACAATAAAATGTCTACTAGGTATAGGTAGGATACTGACAGATATGCTATACTCAGAAAAACAATAAAGAACAAACATTATGAAATATGTCACAAGTATGCAAGATAGCCCATGTTATTGGCAAAAACAAATAGGTGAAAAATATTGGTATTTCTGGGCAGAAAAATGCCAGTTTCCAGTATCTAAATAGGGAGATCAGGGAAAACTTGAAGGAAAACTTGATCTGGAAAAACCTGAAGGAGGATAGAAAATCAAACAAACAGACATCTATGTAAGATTATTATAGACAGAAAGAACATTTGAGCAAAGGAAACATTGCATTTTGTCTGAAAAGTTTGAGGAACAACAATGAGGCTAAAGCAACAGAAATAATGGCAACAGTAGGAGAAAAATTAATAAGTTGGCTAGAGAAAGATGGTATGTGAGTTGTGTAGAAACTTAGAAACCTTGCAAAGTTTTTTTTTGTTTGTTTGTTTGTTTTGTTTTGTTCACTGTAACTGAAATGGGAATGAACATCAAGTTTTTGAACAGAGGGAGATACAAAATGTTTTCTCTTACAAAGATATTGTTCTAGCATTTTCATTTCTGGTCATGAGAAAGTAACTGGTGTCAGACTTACTTTAAAGGAATACACAAATAATAGATGAAACAGCTGAGGTAACTTTTTTCATACTTTAGAAAAGAGGCAGTTCAGGGCCCTGATTCTTGAGAGAAAAGAAACTTACAAGTTCACATAAAAACACTATGAATAGACTTAATGAACAACAAGCATAACCTCTACAGTGAAAACACTGCTAGGAGAAAATAAAGAATATCTAAATGTGTGCTGAGTTCAGTCAGAGCAGTCATAACTGACTCTTTGTGACCCTATAAACTGTAGCCCTCCAGGATCTTCAATCCATGGGATTCTCCAAGCAGAAATACTGTAGTGTGTTGCCATGTCCTCCTCAAAGGAAACCTAAATAAACAGAGAAATATACCATGTTCATGAATTGCAAGACTCAGTATTGTTAAAATATCAGTTTATCCAAATCAATCCAAATATTTCAATATAGCCTCAATCAAAAACCCAATACAAATTTTGGTAGAAATCTGGAAGTGAATTTAAACTTTATATAAAAATGCAAAGATAAAGCATAAACTATCTTTAAAACATTTTCCCCAGGTTTATTGAAATATAAATTAAATATAACATTGTGCATTGTGTATGTTTTAGTTTAGTTCAGTCACTCAGTGATGTCCAACTCTTTGCAACCCCATGAATCACAACACGTCAGGCCTCCCTGTCCATCACCAACTCCTGGAGTTCACTCAAACTCATGTCCATCAAGTCGATGATGCCATCCCGTCATCTCATCCTCTGTCGATCCCTTTTCCTCCTGCCCCCAATCCCTCCCAGCATCAGAGTATTTTCCAATGAGTCAACTTGTCACGTGAGGTGGCCAAAGTACTGGAGTTTCAGCTTTAGCATCAGTCCATCCAGTGAACACCCAGGACTGATCTCCTTTAGGATGGACTAGTTGGATCTCCTTGAAGTCCAAGGGACTCTCAAGAGTCTTCTCCAACACCACAGTTCAAAAGCATCAAATCTCTAGCGCTCAGCTTTCTTTATAGTCCAATTCTCACAAACATACATGACCACTGGAAAAACCATAGCCTTGACTAGACGGACCTTTGTTGGCAAAGTAATGTCTCTGCTTTTCTATCTAGGTTGGTCATAACGTTCCTTGCAAGGAGTAAGGGTCTTTTAATTTCATGGCTGCAATCACCATCTGCAGTGATTTTGGAGCCCAAAAGAATAAAGTCTGACACTGTTTCCACTGTTTCCCCATCTATTTCCCATGAAGTGTTGGGACCAGATGCCATGATCTTCGTTTTATGAATGTTGAGCTTTAAGCCAACTTTTTCACTCTCCTCTTTCACTTTCATCAAGAGGCTTTTTAGCTCCTCTTCACTTTCTGCCATAAGGGTGGTGTCATCTGCATATCTGGGGTTATGGATATTTCTCCTGGCAATCTTGATTCCAGCTTGTGCTGCTTCCAGCCCAGCATTTCTCATGATGTACTCTGCAAATAATTTAAATAAGCAGGGTGACAATTTACAGCCTTGATGTACTCCTTTTCCTGTTTGAAACCAGTCTGTTGTTCCATGTTCAGTTCTAACTGTTGCTTCCTGACCTGCATACTGATTTTTCAAGAGGCAGGTCAGGTGGTCTGGTATTCCCATCACTTTCAGAATTTTCCACAGTTTATTGTGATCCACACAGTCAAAGTCTTTGGCATAGTCAACAAATCAAAAATAGATGTTTTTCTGGAAATCTCTTGCTTTTACAATGATCCAGCGGATGTTGGCAATTTGATCTCTGGTTCCTCTCCCTTTTCGAAAACCAGCTTAAACATCTGGAATTTCACAGTTCACGCATTGCTGAAGCCTGGCTTGGAGAATTTTGAGCATTAACTTTACTAGCATGTGAGATGAGTGCAATTGTGCGGTAGTTTGAGCATTCTTTGGCATTGCCTTTCTTTGGGGTTGGAGTAAAAACTGACCTTTTCCAATCCTGTGGCCACTGCTGAGTTTTCCAAATTTGCTGGCATATTGAATGCAGCACTTTCACAGCATCAACTTTCAGGATTTGAAATAGCTCCACTGGAATTCCATCACCTCCACTATATTTGTTCATAGTGATGCTTTCTAAGGCCCACTTGACTTCACATTCCAGGATGTCTGGCTCTAGGTGAGTGATCACACCATCATGATTATCTTGGTCATGGAGATCTTCTTGGTACAGTTCTTCTGTGTATTCTTGCCACCTCTTCTTAATATCTTCTGTTTCTATTAGGTCCATACCATTTCTGTCCTTCATTGAGACCATCTTTGCATGAAATATTCCCTGGGTATCTCCAATTTTCTTGAAGACATCTCTGGTCTTTCCCATTTTGTTTTCCTCTATTTCTTTGCATTGATTGCTGAGGAAGGCTTTCTTATCTCTCCTTCCTATTCTTTGGAACTCTGCATTCAGATACTTATATCTTTCCTTTTCTCCTTTGCTTTTTGCTTCTCTTCTTTTCACAGCTACATGTAAGGCCTCCTCAGACAGCCATTTTGCTTTTTTGCAGTTCTTTTCTAGGGGATGGTCTTGATTCCTGTCTTCTGTACAGTGTCATGAAACTCCATCCATAGTTCATCAGGCACTCTATCTATCATATCTAGTCCCTTAAATTTATTTCTCACTTCCACTGTATAATCATAAGGGATTTGATTTAGGTCATACCTGAACAGTCTGGTGGTTTTCCCTACTTTTTTCAATTTAAGTCTGAATTTGGCAATAAGGAGTTCATGATCTGAGCCACAGTCAACTCCAAGTCTTGTTTTGGCTGACTGTATAGAGCTTCTCCATCTTTCGCTGCAAAAAATATAATCAAAATGATTTTGGTGTTGACCGTGATGTCCATGTGTAGAGTTTTCTCTTGTGTTGTTGGAAGAGGGTGTTTGCTATGACCAGTGCATTTTCTTCGCAAAAATCTGTTAGTCTTTGCCCTGCTTCATTCCGCATTTCAAGGCCGAATTTGCCTGTTACTCCCGTTGTTTCTTGACTTCCTACTTTTGCATTCCAGTCCCCTATAATGAAAAGGGCATCTCTTGGGGGGTGTTAGTTCTAAAAGGTCTTGTAGGTCTTCATAGAACCATTCAACTTCAGCTTCTTCAGCGTTACTGTCTGGGGCATACGCTTGGATTACCATTATATTGAATGGTTTGCCTTGGAAACGAACAGAGATCATTGTGTCATTTTTGAGTTTGCATCCAAGTACTACATTTTGTACTCTTGTTGATCATGATGGCTACTTCATTTCTTCTAAGGGATTCCTGCCCACAGTAGTAGATGTAATATTCATCTGAATTAAATTCAGCCATTCCAGTCCATTTTAGTTCGCTGATTCCTAGCATGTCAACATTCACTCTTGCCATCTCCTGTTTGACCACTTCCAGTTTGCCTTGATTCATGGACCTAACATTCCAGGTTCCTATGCAATATGCTCTTTACAGCATTGGACCTTGCTTCTATCACTAGTCACATCCACAGCTGGGTATTGTTTTTTCTTTGGCTCCGTTCCTTCATTCTTTCTGGAGTTATTTCTCCACTGATCTCCAGTAGCAATTTGGGCACCTACCGACCTGGCGAGTTCCTCTTTCAGTATCCTATCATTTTGCCTTTTCATACTGTTCATGGGGTTCTCAAGGCAAGAATACTGAAGTGGTTTGCCATTTCCTTCTCCAGTGCACCACATTCTGTCAGACCTCTCCACCATGACCTGTCTGTCTTGGGTGGCCCCAAACTGCATGGCTAGGTTTCATTGAGTTAGACAAAGCTGTGGTCTGTGTGATCAGATTGACTAGTTTTCTGTGATTATGGTTTCTGTCTGTCTGCCCTCTGATACCCTCTTGTCTTACCTGGGTTTCTCTTACCTTGGATGTGGAGTATCTCTTCATGGCTGCTCCAGCAAAGCACAGCTGCTGCTCCTTACCTGGGACGAGGGGTATCTCCTCATTGCCGCCCCTCCTAACAAACGTGGAGTAGCTCCTCTCTGCCCTTCTATGCCAAGTATGTAATAAATTGATGTATGTATTTATTGCAAAGTGATTACCATAAAATTTTTAATTAATACATCTACCATCTCATTTAGCCACAATCTGTGTGCGTTTGTGTGTATGTATATGTGTTGAAAACTTTTAAATCTACTCTCTTAGTAACATTCAAATATGTAACACAGTATTATTAAGCATAATCATCATGCTTTACATTACATCCCCAGAACCTAATCATCTTATAAATGAAAAAAATGGGTTTTTTTAAATATGTATATTTGGAGAATTTTCATTATCTGATTTCAACAATTACTTTAAAAGTATTGTAACCACACAGTGTAGTATTGGTATAAGGAGAAAAGAGTAACTCAATATATCCAACAGAGGGTTCAGAAATAGAACTTACAGAAACTTGATTTTCATCAGAGGTGCAAAGCAATTCAATGGGGAAAAGGAAATCAATAAATGATATTGGAACAATTAGATAAATATATGAAACAAGATAAACTGCAAGAGCAACATCACACTTTATACATTATATATATATCCAGGACTATTGTCTGGAAAACCCCATGAACAGAGGAGCCTGGTAAGCTACAGTCCATGGGGTCACAAAGAATCTGACACGACTGAGTTACTTCACTATAATTAATTTGAAATTGATCACAAACCTAACCATGCAAGATAAAAAATAAACTTCTTGGGGAATTCATATGACCTTAGAGTAGGCAAAATTTCCTTTAAGATGATACTGAAAGTTATAACCACAAAATAAATTCAGCCTTATTAAAATTAAGCACTCAAATTTCTGTTTTAGTATAATGTGGCACTATTTGGAAAGCTAGGTATTTCATCACCTTTACTATACCCTAATAATTTTACTCTTAATCATGTACTCAAAGGACATGACATCCATACACAGAAAGAGTTGTGAAAAAATGTTGATAGCTGTTCATAATCATCACCAACTGAAAACTACCAAATGTCCAACAAGTGGATGGACAATATAAGTAGTATATGTATAAAATATAAGCAGTTTACAAAATCAGCGATTGATTCCACTAACAGAAGAATCTCTAAAGTATTAGGTTAAGCACATAAAATAAATGAACTATCATTGTGATGGACCAATAAAACTGATAAGAAGGAATTAACTATCATTATAGTTGAATAATATATGTGATAAGAAGTCAGAAATGTCTGTAGCTAAATTCCTCCAATTATAGATCTGCATGAGAGGCAGAAGATAGCTATGGAGTTTTTCATGAATAATCAGATCTAATTATTTACAGTACAGTGTTTCTCATCTCTGCACTCATGGTGTCATAGAAAGTACTGAACTCCCTAAGAGAACTGTAGAGTTATATGTAGTTAGTTGCTTTTTCCCAGTATGACAATCCTTGCCAGGCTCCTGTGGTGTCTAAAACTAACTTTGCCTCTTGAATGTCTTTTAGGGGATGATCCAAGGGACAGCTGTATTGTTCTGCTGTTTTAGGTGCAAACACCGAGGGTAATAGAAAGGCGGGGAAAGGCTGGGTGGAGGAGCCCCAAGAAGAATCCAGTGTAAGTGTTGATTTTGGAAATTTGGGACTTCCTTGCTGAGGTGTATGGTACTATGCAACCCTTTTCACCACAATTAATATATTTAGGTTGGCTTTTATTATTCTTTTTGGTAGGGAAAAAAAAAAAAAGGAACACGTAATCTTCTTGGCTCATGAGCCTGTGATTCTTTGGAATAGTTTTTGTCTCAAAATTGAATTCCAGATGGATAATGTGACATTTTTATAAAAAGAAATGAATATTGAAGTGGGAAATAAAAATTCCAGTGAAGTTGTATTTATTATGCTCCTACCTTTCATACTCTGTAGCCACACTTTAAAGGGGCAACTCCATTAGTAACTCAAACTTCCTTCATACTCATTGTCTTCCACTTGTTCAACCAATGACCTCAATTGGATAAAGTTATAGTTAATGCAAATGAGCCTAAATTTGAAGGAACAAAAGCTAAAAAACAGCGTATTGGACCTTCTCTAAGGGTCTAAACTGAATATATTCCTCATTAAAATCAAGAATTCTCCTAATTTTCCCAGTTTTGGTAATTATAGATAGGATTCAGAAGGTAAATGGAGACCACTTCAGGAATATTTCATGGCTATACCTACTAAGCTTAGAAGTCTCTGAGGAGTTCAATTATTTTTAATTACACTAACTTTGGTCTGCACCTTTCCTTATATCTTTCCATTAAAAATCTTTACTATGCAAAGCTTCCAGAGGAGGCCCACATAATCTGGAAAATTTAGGCAAATATGACTCAGCTTTCTAAAACTTTAAATTTTTTAAGGAAAAAAGCTCATATAGAAAGAAACAGAATCCAGTGCTGCAGCTGTCTATAAAATCTGGGAAAGTGTGTTAAGTGGGTGTCTCTACAAGTAGTTAGATGGAAACACAAACTGTGAACACAACAGGATTTCCTCTTCATTTCCATGTTTTTGTTTTTGTTATTTTTAGGCACACAGGTACACATACAGTTGCTATATCATGGAGCAGCTGAACCAGAAGGGGTCAGGGTTTACTGGAGCGTATCAGTAAGGATCATAACTCCATAAACGGAACATGGAAATCCTGAGGACGTATGACTGTCAGTGGCTTTGTTGTCACTGTGGAAGTTTCCAGAGACAAACTTTTAATCTTCTGATGCTTCTCTCTTTCCCTTGTTCGTTATATTCTGGGAATACAAGGCCACTGTCATGGGTGAACAACATTCATGGTGATTTAAAGTTTATCCGTTGATATTTAGATTTTGGCTGCTGTGTATTATTGCCAAAAGAATGGGTTTCTATGATTTTGTATTCTGATGTTCAAAATGACCAGAACCAGAAAAGCAGAAAAAGTGAGCAAAAAAGCCTAGTGGGCCATAAAAGGCAATTTTAACTCTATGGTTAAGGGCTGCAAAAGTTCATCAAGATCATCCTCTTTTCTTGAAACAGAACTTAATCTAAAAACACATTTCTCAGACTTCTCTGGCAGCCCAGTGGTTAAGAATCAGTCTTCCAATACAGGGGATGATTGGGGAACTAAGATCTCACATGCAACAAGGGCTGTGTGTGCCTCTTAAGATCTCACATGCAACAGGGGCTGTGTGTGCCTCTGGGGCTATGCCTCAGCTAGAGATCCCACATGCTCTAGAACCCACACACCACAACTAGAAAGAAGCCTGTGCACTGCAATGAAAGATCAAGAGTGCCACAATAAAGATCCCACACACGGCAACTAAAACCCAAAACAGCCAAAAATAAATAAATGAATATAAAAACATTTCTCATCTAATAAATGCATCTAAGAACTCTTAACAGTCAGAAATACTGTCTACCACCTCTTGTCAATTTCAAACTTCTACCCCAGGAACTCTAAATTTCTGCCTGTCTTTCTTCTCCTGCCTGTCCCTCCCACAGTGAACATGTGACTTAAGTGCTCACCATTCTCATTCTTTCTATATTTCTCCCCCTCTTACACACATACACATAATTCTGTTCAAATACCTTAGAATATTTTCTCTTGAATATTAGTATTATAATATCAGTAGCTCCAATAACATTGTTCTAAAAAAAGCACATCCAGGGATACATATGTGAACATATCTCAATAACCTATTTTCACAATAAAAATACAGCAATCCCCCAGTCTTTGCTTGTGCAACACCAAACTCCCAATGGCATTGTTCTGGTTTTTCTCAAAAGGTGGCGGCAAACACAGTGTTATCATTACTCCTATTAGCTGCTTCATATTGTGCTAGGTTGACATACTACACGAGGGTGGGGATGAGGAATGGTTGCCTGATCTTGGCCAGTGTGGATCCCATTACAGAGGATTAGGTTGACACTAATGGGGTTGATTCTGCAGCCTGTTCATCCTTTGTCTGCCAATAGTCAGAGGAACAGCCAGAGAACAGAACAGCTGACTGTTCATGCCAAATGACTGCAATAACCAAGGCTTACTGCTATCAGGGCCTCTCCAGAATGGAAGCAGAAGGGAGCTTGGACAAGGAGATGCAGCAGTAGAGTTTTCACAGTCACCTGGCAGGATGTAGCAGGGACTGTCAGGTGTCATGCTGTGCTGTCAATGCCTTTTGTTTAGGAAGGGTTGATTCCCATCCAAGTATGCCTCTCATACTCTAAATGCTGATTTGGGGAAGAGTCTGGGATTATTACAAATTCAATAAATAATGTTTTCTGCTATGCTTGGGATGATTTTTTCCTATATTTGGCGTGCCATAGATAAGATTGCATTCATTTTTTTTTTCTTGGCACAAAATCTGGCAAAGGGGTAGAATTTGCACTCCAAATGGAAAGTTTCTATATATTTCCACATGAGCCTTCTTTGATGCCAGTTGATGCAGCCGCAGCTGATATACACAGCAGAAACCAGGAGCCAATTACCAGAAGCAGGAAGGAGGGGAAATTATGTCCAAAAGCAGATCCTAAATATTTAGTCCCCTAACTTCTCAGAATGGCATATAAGCATTTGACAGACCATAATCTTTGATTTATTTTTCTAAGAGAAAAGAAGAGGTTTCTTTTTTTCCTTTCTCAAAATCAGTAGTAATGTCTTGATTGCACAACTGGCATTTTAGCTTTAGGTCCTTAGATGAATCTATACTGTTGTCTCACTTACCCAACCTTGACAACAGCATTAATACTGTTATACTATCGTGTGAGTATTTCTTCAAATAAGAACAAAATGCCAACAAACTCTAGGAGTTTTATAGTTTCTGGTCTTACATTTAGATCTTTAATCCATTTTGAGTTTATTTTTGTGTGGGGTGTTAGAAAGTGATCTAGTTTCATTCTTTTACAAGTGGTTGACCAGTTTTCCCAGCACCACTTGTTAAAGAGATTGTCTTTACTCCATTGTATATTCTTGCCTCCTTTGTCAAAGATAAGGTGTCCATATGTGTGTGGATTTATCTCTGGGCTTTCTATTTTGTTCCATTGATCTATATGTCTGTCTTTGTGCCAGTACCATACTGTCTTGATGACTGTGGCTTTGTAGTAGAGCCTGAAGTCAGGCAAGTTGATTCCTCCAGTTCCATTCTTCTTTCTCAAGATTGCTTTGGCTATTCGAGGTTTTTTGTATTTCCATACAAATCTTGAAATTATTTGTTCTAGTTCTGTGAAAAATGTGGCTGGTAGCTTGATAGGGATTGCATTGAATTTGTAAATTGCTTTGGGTAGTATACTCATTTTCACTATATTGATTCTTCCGATCCATGAACATGGTATATTTCTCCATCTATTAGTGTCCTCTTTGATTTCTTTCATCAGTGTTTTATAGTTTTCTATATATAGGTCTTTAGTTTCTTTAGGTAGATATATTCCTAAGTATTTTATTCTTTTCGTTGCAATGGTGAATGGAATTGTTTCCTTAATTTCTTTTTCTACTTTCTCATTATTCGTGTATAGGAATGCAAGGGATTTCTGTGTGTTGATTTTATATCCTGCAACTTTACTATATTCATTGATTAGCTCTAGTAATTTTCTGGTGGAGTCTTTAGGGTTTTCCATGTAGAGGATCATGTCATCTGCAAACAGTGAGAGTTTTACTTCTTCTTTTCCAATTTGGATTCCTTTTATTTCTTTTTCTGCTCTAATTGCTGTGGCCAAAACTTCCAGAACTATGTTGAATAGTAGCGGTGAAAGTGGACACCCTTGTCTTGTTCCTGACTTTAGCGGAAATGCTTTCAATTTTTCACCATTGAGGATAATGTTTGCTGTGGGTTTGTCATAGATAGCTTTTATTATGTTGAGGTATGTTCCTTCTATTCCTGCTTTCTGGAGAGTTTTTATCATAAACGGATGTTGAATTTTGTCAAAGGCCTTCTCTGCATCTATTGAGATAATCATATGGTTTTTATTTTTCAGTGTGTTAATGTGGTGAATTACATTGATTGATTTGCGGATATTGAAGAATCCTTGCATCCCTGGGATAAAGCCCACTTGGTCATGGTGTATGATCTTTTTAATGTGTTGTTGGATTCTGATTGCTAGAATTTTGTTGAGGATTTTTGCATCTATGTTCATCAGTGATATTGGCCTGTAGTTTTCTTTTTTTGTGACATCTTTGTCAGGTTTTGGTATTAGGATGATGGTGGCCTCATAGAATGAGTTTGGAAGTTTACCTTCCTCTGCAATTTTCTGGAAGAGTTTGAGGAGGATAGGTGTTAGCTCCTCTCGAAATTTTTGGTAGAATTCAGCTGTGAAGCCGTCTGGACCTGGGTTTTTGTTTGCTGGAAGATTTCTGATTACAGTTTCAATTTCCGTGCTTGTGATGGGTCTGTTAAGATTTTCTATTTCTTCCTGGTTCAGTTTTGGAAAATTGTACTTTTCTAAGAATTTGTCCATTTCTTCCACGTTGTCCATTTTATTGGCATACAATTGCTGATAGTAGTCTCTTATGATCCTTTGTATTTCTGTGTTGTCTGTTGTGATCTCTCCATTTTCATTTCTAATTTTATTGATTTGATTTTTCTCTCTTTGCTTCTTGATGAGTCTGGCTAATGGTTTGTCAATTTTATTTATCCTTTCAAAGAACCAGCTTTTGGCTTTGTTGATTTTTGCTATGGTCTCTTTTGTTTCTTTTGCATTTATTTCTGCCCTAATTTTTAAGATTTCTTTCCTTCTACTAACTCTGGGGTTCTCCAACTCTTCCTTTTCTAGTTGCTTTAGTTGCAGAGTTAGGTTATTTATTTGACTTTTTTCTTGTTTCTTGAGGTATGCCTGTATTGCTATGAACTTTCCTCTTAGCACTGCTTTTATAGTGTTCCACAGGTTTTGGGTTGTTGTGTTTTCATTTTCATTAGTTTCTATGCATATTTTGATTTCTTTTTTGATTTCTTCTGTGATTTGTTGGTTATTCAGAAGTGTGTTGTTCAACCTCCATATGTTGGAATTTTTAATAGTTTTTCTCCTGTAATTGAGATCTAATCTTAATGCATTATGGTCAGAAAAGATGCTTGGAATGATTTCGATTTTTTTGAATTTATCAAGTTTAGATTTATGGCCCAGGATGTGATCTATCCTGGAGAAGGTTCCATGAGCACTTGAAAAAAAGGTGAAATTCATTGTTTTGGGGTGAAATGTCCTATAGATATCAATTAGGTCTAACTGATCTAATGTATCATTTAAAGTTTGCGTTTCTTTGTTAATTTTCTGTTTAGTTGATCTGTCCATAGGTGTGAGTGGGGTATTAAAGTCTCCCACTATTATTGTGTTATTGTTGATTTCCCCTTTCATACTTGTTATCATTTCTCTTACATATTGTGGTGCTCCTATATTGGGTGCATATATATTTATAATTGTTATATCTTCTTCTTGGATTGTTCCTTTGATCATTATGTAGTGGTCTTCTTTGTCTCTTTTCACAGCCTTTGTTTTAAAGTCTATTTTATCGGATATGAGTATTGCCACTCCTGCTTTCTTTTGGTCTCTGTTTGCGTGGTATATCTTTTTCCAGTCCTTCACTTTCAGTCTGTATGTGTCCCTTGTTTTGAGGTGGGTCTCTTGTAAGCAGCATATAGAGGGGTCTTGTTTTTGTATCCATTTGGCCAGTCTTTGTCTTTTGGTTGGGGCGTTCAACCCATTTACGTTTAAGGTGATTATTGATAAGTATGATCCCGTTACCATTTACTTTATTGTTTTGGGTTCGGGTTTACACACCCTTTTCATGTTTCCTGTCTAGAGGATATCCTTTAGAATTTGTTGGAGAGCTGGTTTGGTGGTGCTGAATTCTCTCAGCTTTTGCTTGTCTGTAAAGCTTTTGATTTCTCCTTCGTATTTGAATGAGATCCTTGCTGGATACAGTAATCTGGGCTGTAGGTTATTGTCTTTCATCACTTTAAGTATGTCTTGCCATTCCCTCCTGGTCTGAAGAGTTTCTATTGAAAGATCAGCTGTTATCCTTATGGGAATCCCCTTGTGTGTTATTTGTTGTTTTTCCCTTGCTGCTTTTAATATTTGTTCTTTGTGTTTGATCTTTGTTAATTTGATTAATATGTGTCTTGGGGTGTTTCACCTTGGGTTTATCCTATTTGGAACTCTCTGTGTTTCTTGGACTTGGGTGATTATTTCCTTCCCCATTTTAGGGAAGTTTTCAACTATTATCTCCTCAAGGATTTTCTCATGATCTTTCTTTCTTTCTTCTTCTGGGACTCCTATAATTCGAATGTTGGAACGTTTCATATTGTCCTGGAGGTCTCTGAGATTGTCCTCATTTCTTTTAATTCGTTTTTCTTGTTTCCTCTCTGATTCATTTATTTCTACCATTCTATCTTCTATTTCACTAATCCTATCTTCTGCCTCCATTATTCTACTATTTGTTGCCTCCAGAGTGTTTCTGATCTCATTTATTGCGTTATTCATTATATTTTGACTCTTTTTTATTTTTTCTAGGTCCTTGTTAAACCTTTCTTGCATGTAAGACCAGAAACTATAAAACTCCTAGAGGAGAACATAGGCAAAACACTCTCAGACATAAATCACAGCAGGATCCTCTATGATCCACCTCCCAGAATTCCGGAAATAAAAGCAAAAATAAACAAATGGGATCTAATTAAAATTAAAAGCTTCTGCACAACAAAGGAAAATATAAGCAAGGTGAAAAGACAGCCTTCTGAATGGGAGAAAATAATAGCAAATGAACCAACTGACAAACAACTAATCTCAAAAATATACAAACAACTTATGCAGCTCAATTCCAGAAAAATAAACGACCCAACCAAAAAATGGGCCAAAGAACTAAATAGACATTTCTCCAAAGAAGACATACGGATGGCTAACAAACACATGAAAAGATGCTCAACATCACTCATTATTAGAGAAATGCAAATCAAAACCACAATGAGGT
Source organism: Capra hircus (assembly GCF_001704415.2). Classification (NCBI taxonomy): domain Eukaryota; kingdom Metazoa; phylum Chordata; class Mammalia; order Artiodactyla; family Bovidae; genus Capra; species Capra hircus. The sequence goes on from NC_030813.1 coordinate 76,850,481, forward strand.
ACCACTTCACACCAGTCAGAATGGCTGCGATCCAAAAATCTGCAAGCAATAAATGCTGGAGAGGGTGTGGAGAAAAGGGAACCCTCCTACACTGTTGGTGGGAATGCAAACTAGTACAGCCACTATGGAGAACAATGTGGAGATTCCTTAAAAAATTGCAAATAGAACTACCTTATGACCCAGCAATCCCACTTCTGGGCATACACACCGAGGAAACCAGAATTGAAAGAGACACATGTACCCCAATGTTCATCGCAGCACTGTTTATAATAGCTAGGACATGGAAACAACCGAGATGTCCATCAGCAGATGAATGGATGAGAAAGCTGTGGTACATATACACAATGGAGTATTACTCAGCCATTAAAAAGAATTCATTTGAATCAGTTCTGATGAGATGGATGAAACTGGAGCCGATTATACAGAGTGAAGTAAGCCAGAAAGAAAAACACCAATACAGTATACTAACACATATATATGGAATTTAGGAAGATGGCAATGACGACCCTGTATGCAAGACAGGGAAAGAGACACAGATGTGTATAATGGACTTTTGGACTCAGAGGGAGAGGGAGAGGGTGGGATGATTTGGGAGAATGACATTCTAACATGTATACTATCATGTAAGAATTGAATCACCAGTCTATGTCTAATGCAGGATACAGCATGCTTGGAGCTGGTGCATGGGGATGACCCAGAGAGATGTTATGGGGAGGGAGGAGGGAGGGGGGTTCATGTTTGGGAACGCATGTAAGAATTAAAGATTTTAAAATTAAAAAAATAAAAATAAAAAAATTTTTAAAAAAATGCCAACAAACTTAGAGACTAACATTTTAAATGTTTTTTTAAAGTGTTTATTATGTAATATATATACATATTTGTAATATATATATTACAAAGTACTTCAAATTCATTACTTTTGTATTTAATTTTGTATCTAAACATTTATACATTGTTTCAGTCATTTCCTGGAAACTCCTATAGATTTCTTTTTTTTTTTTTTTTTTTCCTTTCTTTCTAAGTTGCTATAGATTTCTGAGACACCCTCTCATTTCTTGGTATCAGTCATCAGGACAAAACACTTTTTTTTTTTTCTCTCCATGATGTAGAGGGTATTATTCCAGGATAACTGAATAAGAATATGAGACAAAGTCTCTGACTTCCAAATACTAGCATTTCAAATAAGAATTCAGGGTAAACTCATGATTCAAAAAGGTATACATATCTATATGCACTTCAATAAGGAGAGATGTTAAATATGACTGTATTTGTAATTCTTTCTTTTGAAGTAAGAAAAAGTGACACCATCAACAAACTATTAACAATGTACCTAAACCCTTTCTTATACAAATTCCTTTTTTCATAGACATACATATAAATATTTTTTTCTTAATGTTGCAATTCCTATTTTTCAAGATATTTTAGATGGATTAATTCTATCAAACCCACCTTCATGAAAACAGGGTAAAAATATATACTTTACTGTTTTTTAAGAAAAACAAATATAAATTAAACATACTTACACAACTTCAGAAATAGTGCACACTACCAATTTATTTTTTAATATTATAATCTCATCATGCTTTATTTTGCACTGCACTCTTATTATAACATATGCTACTCATTACTCTGCCTAGTCTGCAATGAAAAACCTTACCAAGCAATTCAAGAATATAAGAATGTGTGGCTGGGATGAGATTACTATTAAGAAATGGGTTATTTTTTTCACCAGTGTTGAAATTTGTGCCTATAGGATCGATATCAGAAGGCCACTTAACTTTTTCCTTCCATAATTCTGAAATCTCTTTCAGAAACTCAAATATAGCCTTGTCTGTGCCTTAGACATTTTAACTAGCCTGTGCAGTGATCCAGTCCTATGTTTTTTGTCAGAATCCAGTCAAGAGGTAGAGGTCAGAAGAGTTATGCAACATAGAATATTTAATATCAGTAATTGTTAACCAGGTATTATAGAACTGAAAAGGGAAAAAGGAACACTGGGGTATCATGAAGTAGTAACTGCAAGAAGCAGATGCTAACCCAAGGCTTTGAGACAAAAGTTTAGAATTATTAAAGATTAGAATCTTGGAGAAGAAGCCTCAGGGGAACCATGACTCAGATCTCATAGCAGAGAGTGGGCACTGCTTGGGTATTACTGAGCCTCAGGAACTCGTAGGACGGACCCTACAGAGCTGTGATTCAAAATTCATAAAAGGATGTCTTTAATGAGGCTGGCTCTAGGATTGCTAAGAAAACCAGAACTTAAAATGTGCTGCCATTCTGTGAAGGAATGTTGCAATGGGGACACTGGCAGACAGAAAATCTTTTTCACCCTCAATGCTCTAGCCTTCCTGTGGTGTCCCCTACTGGCAGAACCGGACAGGAACCAGCTGGCAAAGGGAAAAGCATGATTTGAGTGTCTCAGCCCCAGCATAACCAAGCAGCATGTGAAAGGGTAGGTTTGAAGCGGAGACACACTGTTTAAATAACTGTGACATATAAAGAGAATGTAAAAAAATAATTAAAATGTTCTGATAGGTTTTTTCACCAGTATTTATTAACCCAATTTCATAGAGGGAGTCTCAAATCTGAAACTGCATTTATAAGAACACAAAATATTTGTTAATGAATTTTAGTTATTCTCAAACCTAGGTAAAGATGACTAACCTTTGAAGTACTTTATGTAAATGCCAGGATCCACAGTGAACAAATGAAAATCAGAACTTTCAAAGTAGATATTATTGTGGTTTTATAATTGACAAAATAATTTTCTTTTTTTTTAATTTTTATTTTTACTTTATTTTACTTTACAATACTGTATTGGTTTTGCCATACATTGACATGAATCCACCATGGGTGTACATGCGTTCCCAAGCATGAATTCCCCTCCCACTTCCTTCCCCATAACATCTCTCTGGTTCATCCCCGTGCACCAGTCCAAAGCATCCTGTATCCTGCATCGGACATAGACTGGCGATTCGTTTCTTACAAGATAGTATACTTGTTTCAATGCCATTCTCTGAAATCATCCCACCCTCTCCCTCTCCCTCAGAGTCCAAAAGTATGCTCTACACGTCTGTGTCTCTTTTGCTGTCTCACATACAGGGTCATCATTACCATCTTTATAAATTCCATATATATGTGTTATATACTGCATTGGTGTTTTTCTTTCTGGCTTACTTCACTCTGTATAATCGGCTCCAGTTTCATCCATCTCATTAGAACTGATTCAAATGTATTCTTTTTAATGGCTGAGTAATACTCCATTGTGTATATGTACCACAGCTTTCTTATCATTCATCTGCTGATGGACATCTAGGTTGTTTCCATGTCCTGGCTATTATAAATAGTGCTGTGATGAATATTGGGGTACATGTTTCTCTTTCAATTCTGATTTCCTTGGTGTGTATGCCCAGTAGTGGGATTGCTGGGTCATAAGGCAGTTCTATTTGCAATTTGTTAAGGAATCTCCACACTGTTCTCCATAGTGGCTGTACTAGTTTGCATTCCCACCAACAGTGTAAGAGGGTTCCCTTTTCCCCACACCCTCTCCAGCATTTATTGCTTGCAGACTTTTGGATCGCAGACATTCTGACTGGTGTGAAGTGGTACCTCATTGTGGTTTTGATTTGCATTTCTCTAATAATGAGTGATGTTGAGCATCTTTTCATATGTTTGTTAGCCATCTGTATGTCTTCTTTGGAGAAATGTCTATTTAGTTCTCTGGCCCATTTTTTGGTTGGGTCGTTTATTTTTCTGGAATTGAGCTGCATAAGTTGCTTGTATATTTTTGAGATTAGTTGTTTGTCAGTTGCTTCATTTGCTGTTATTTTCTCCTATTCAGAAGGCTGTCTTTTCACTTTGCTTATATTTTCCTTTGTTGTGCAGAAGCTTTTATAATTGACAAAATAATTTTCATGTTTAACCCAGGTTAAGTATCATTCATAAAACCAGACTGAAGAAGAAATAAATTGGCAATAAAAATGAGACTTCAAAAATAAATTATAAATAATTCAACCTCAATAATAAAGAAAATTCAAACTATACAAGACATTATTTTTTTACCCAAGAAGTTGACAGTATTTGTTTTTAATATAATACCTTTTTATTTGATGAATGTTTGAAAAACAGATATTCCCACCCATTGAACTAAAGTTTAAGAAAATCTGTCCAAAAGAAATTTAGCTATTTGTTACAGAACACAATATTTTTACCATTTGGTTCAGAGATTCCACTTCTAGAAACTCATTCCAAGAACATTCACCAATTTATTTACCAAATGTTACTGAAATGTTATTATGTACTGGATGATGTTAGCAGAACTGAGATGATAAAAGCTCACCAGAAAACAGGAATAGATGGAAAAATTGCCTCAACAGAATAAAGTCCATATCTGACAAACCCACATCCAAATCATTCTTAATGGTGAAAAGCTGAACATATTCCCTCTAAGATCAAGAACAAGGCAAGTGTGTCTATTGTTACCACTTTTTTCAACATAATATTGGAAGTCCTAGCCATGGCAATCAAGGAACAAAAATAAATAAATAAAAGGAAGGCAAATTGGAAAAGAAGAAATAAAATTGTTACTGTCTGCAGATGATATGATACTATACATAGAAAATCCTAAAGATACTACTAGAAAAACGCTACAGTTCATTAATGAATTTGGTAGAGTTGCAAGGTATAAAATTAATATATAAAAAACTTTCATTGCTACATGATAATGATGAAATATCAGAAAGTGAAACTAATGGAAGAATCTCATTTAACATCACATCAAAGAGAATAAAGTATCTAGGAATAAACTTACCTAACGAGACAAAAGACCTGTATTCTGAAAACTATATGATGCTGATGAAAGAAATAGATAGGACACAAACAGATGGAAGGATATATCATGCTCTTGGATTTGAAGTATTAGTATTTTCAAAATTAATATAGTATCCAAAGAAATCTACAAGTACAATGTAATTCCCATCAAATGACAATGATATTTTTCACAGAATTAGAACAAAGAAAACATATTTAATTTATATGGAAACACAAGAAAACCCTAAAGAGCCAAAGCAATCTTGAGAAATAAAAAAGGAGCTGGAAGAATCAGGCCTCTTGACTTCAGCTATACTAAAAAGCTGCAGTCATTAAAATAGTATGGCACTAGTACAAAAACAGAAACATAGATCAATGGAAAAGGATAGAAAGTCCAGAAATAAATCCATGCATCTATGGTCAATTGATCTTTGACAAAGGAGGCAAAAATATGTGGTGGAGGAAAGACAGTCTCTTCAAAACTGAACAGCTACATGTGAAAGAATGAAATTAGAATATTTCTAACACCACACACAAAAATAAACTCAAAAGATTGAAGATCAAAATGTAAGGATCAAAGATCTAAATGTAAGGTGAGACAAAATAATCAGAGGAAAACATAGGTAGAATGTTACATGACATAAATCATGGCAAGATCTTTTTTGACCCACCTCCTAGATTAATGAAAATAAAAATAAAAATAAACACATGGAACCTAATTAAACTCTAAATTCCAAAAACAATCAAAAAATGGGCTCACTAGACATTCAGAAATAGAAATATCTAAATAGGCATTTCTCCAATAAATTAACATGAAAAGACACTGAACATCACTACATATCAGAAAAATACATACCAAAACTACAACGAGGTATCTCCTTCCACTGGCCATCATCATCACCAAAAAGTATATAAACAATAGATTTTGGACAGGGTGTACAAAAAGAGGAATCCTCCTACACTGTTGGTGGGAACGTAAATCAATACAGCCACTATTGGTAACAGTATGGAGGTTTCTTAGCAAGGCTAAAAATAAATTACCATATGATACAGCTATCACATTCCTGGACATATATTTGAATAAAATAATAATTCAAAGAGACACATGTACCTCAATATTACTGCAACACTATTTAAAGCAGTTAATACATGGAAGAAACTTAGATGTTTATGACAGAAGAATGGATAAAGAAGAATTGGTACATGTATACAATGGAATATTATCCATCCATAAAAAGAATGGAACATTACAATTCACAGCAACATGACCTAGAGATTATTGTAATGAGTGAAGTAAATCACACACAGAAAGACAAATATCATAATATATCACTCATAATTCAGTTGAGTTCAGTTCAGTCCCTCAGTCGTGTCCGACTCTTTGCGACCCCATGAATCCAAGCACACCAGGCCTCCCTGTCCATCACCAGCTCCAGGAGTTCACTCAGATTCACGTCCATCGAGTCAGTGCCATCCAGCCGTCTCATCCTTTGTCGTCCCCTTCTCCTCCTGCCCCCAATCCCTCCCAGCATTAGAGTCTTTTCCAGTGAGTCAACTCTTCGCATGAGGTGGCCAAAGTACTGGAGTTTCAGCTTTAGCATCATTCCTTCCAAAGAAATCCCAGGGCTGATCTCCTTCAGAATGGACTGGTTGGATCTCCTTGCAGTCCAAGGGGCTCTCAAGAGTCTTCTCCAACACCACAGTTCAAAAGCATCAATTCTTCAGCGCTCAGCCTTCTTCACAGTCCAGCTCTCACATCCATACATGACTACTGGAAAAACCATAGCCTTGACTACACAGACATTAGTTGGCAAAGTATTGTCTCTGCTTTTCAATATGCTGTCTAGGTTGGTCATAACTTTCCTTCCAAGGAATGTGTCTTTTAATTTCATGGCTGCAGTCACCATCTGCAGTGATTTTGGAGCCCCAAAAAATAAAGTCTGACACTGTTTCCACGGGTTCCCCATCTATTTCCCATGAAGTATTGGGACCAGATGCCATGATCATCATTTTCTGAATGTTGAGCTTTAAGCCAACTTTTTCGCTCTCCTCTTTCACTTTCATCAAGAGGCTTTTTAGTTCCTCTTCACTTTCTGCCATAAGAGTGGTGTCATCTGCATATCTGAGGTTATTGATATTTCTCCCAGAAATCTTGATTCCAGCCTGTGCTTCTTCCAGCCCAACGTTTCTCACTATGTACTCTGCATAGAAGTTAAATAAGCAGGGTGACAATATACAGCCTTGACGTACTCCTTTTCCTATTTGGAACCAGTCGGTTGCTCCATGTCCAGTTCTAACTCTTGCTTCCTGACCTGCATACAGATTTCTCAAGAGGCAGGTCAGGTGGTCTGGTATTCTCATCTCTTTCAGAATTTTCCACAGTTGATTGCGATCCACACAGTCAAAGGCTTTGGCATAGTCAATAAAGCAGAAATAGTTTTTCTGGAACTCTCTTGCTTTTTCAATGATCCAGCGATGTTGGCAATTTGATCTCTGGTTCCTCTGCCTTTTCTAAAACCAGCTTGAACATCAGGAAGTTCACAGTTCAAGGATTGCTGAAGCCTGGCTTGGAGAATTTTGAGCATTACTTTACTAGCGTGTGAGATGAGTGCAGTTGTAAGTGGAATCTAATTTTTTAAGAGATACAAATGAACTTTTTTCAATATTTTTTATTTTTTAAGATATAGATTCACAGACTTAGGAAGCAAATGTATATGGTTACCAAGGAGGAAATGTGGCAGGATGATAATCAAAAGCTTGGAATGAACATTCACATATTGCTATATACAAGATAGATGACTAACAGGGACCTGTTCTAGCAGCAGTCCTAATCTTTTGGCACTTTGGACCAGTTTCATGTTAGACAATTTTTCCATGGACCAGGAAGAGGGATGGTTTCAAGATGCTTCAAGTGCATTATATTTATTATGAACTTTATTTCTATCATTATTACATCAGCTCCACCTCATATCATCAGGCATTAGATCCCAGAAGTTAGGAACCCATGCTGTATAGCATAGGGGACTCTACTCAGTATTCTGTGATAACTTATATAAGAAATAAATCTTTTAAAAAATAAATATATGTATATGTATAATGCAGTCACTCTGCTGCACACGTGAAACTAGCACAACATTGTATATCAACTTTACTCCAGTAAAATTTTTAAAAAGAAGAAAGTTATTTAGGTAGACATATTCCTAAGTATTTTATTCTTTTCGTTGCAATGGTGAATGGAATTGTTTCCTTAATTTCTTTTTCTACTTTCTCATTATTAGTGTATAGGAATGCAAGGGATTTCTGTGTGTTGATTTTATACCCTGCAACTTTACTATATTCATTGATTAGCTCTAGTAATTTTCTGGTGGAGTCTTTAGGGTTTTCTATGTAGAGGATCATGTCATCTGCAAACAGTGAGAGTTTTACTTCTTCTTTTCCAATTTGGATTCCTTTTATTTCTTCTTCTGCTCTGATTGCTGTGGCCAAAACGTCCAGAACTACGTTGAATAGTAGCAGTGAAAATGGACACTCTTGTCTTGTTCATGACTTTAGTGAAATGCTTTCAATTTTTCACCATTGAGGATAATGTTTGCTGTGGGTTTGTCACATATAGCTTTTATTATGTTGAGGTATGTTCCTTTATAGAAAAATATAAAACATTGGTGAAAGATATCTAAGAGGACGCTAATAGATGGAGAAATATACCATGTTCATAGAACGGAAGAATCAATATAGTGAAAAAGAGTATACTACCCAAAGCAATCTACAGATTCAATGCAATCCCTATCAAGCTACCAGCGGTATTTTTCACAGAGCTAGAACAAATAATTTCAAGATTTGTATGGAAATACAAAAAACGTCGAATAGCCAAAGCCTTCTTGAGAAAGAAGAATGGAACTGGAGGAATCAACTTGCCTGACTTCAGGCTCTACTACAAAGCCACAGTCATCAAGACAGTATGGTTGTGGCACAAAGACAGAAATATAGATCAATGGAACAAAATAGAAAATCCAGAGATAAATCCACACACCTATGGACACCTTGTCTTCTACAAAGGAGGCAAAAATATACAATGGAGTAAAGACAATCTCTTTAACAAGTGTGCTGGGAAAACTGGTCAACCACTTGTAAAAGAATGAAACTAGATCACTGTCTGACACCACACACAAAAATAAACTCAAAATGGATTAAAGACCTAAACATAAGATAAGAAACTATAAAACTCCTAGAGGAAAACATAGGCGAAACATTCTCCGACATAAATCACAGCAGGATCCTCTATGATACACCTCCCAGAATTCTGGAAATAAAAGCAAAAATAAACAAATGGGATCTAATTAAAATTAAAAGCTTCTGCACAACAAAGGAAAATATAAGCAAGGTGAAAAGACAGCCTTCTGAATGGGAGAAAATAATAGCAAATGAAGCAACTGACAAAAACTAATCTCAAAAATATACAAGCAACTTATGCAGCTCAATTCCATAAAATAAATGACCCAATCAAAAAATGGGCCAGAGAACTAAATAGACATTTCTCCAAAGAAGACATACGGATGGCTAACAAACACATGAAAAGATGCTCAACATCACTCGTTATCAGAGAAATGCAAATCAAGACCACAATGAGTACCATTTCACACCAGTCAGAATGGTTGCGATCCAAAAGTCTACAAGCAATAAATGCTGGAGAGGGTGTGGGGAAAAGGGAACCCTCTTACACTGTTGGTGGGAATGCAAACTAGTACAGCCACTACGAAGAACAGTGTGGTGATTCCCTAAAAAATTGCAAATAGAACTGCCTTATGACCCAGCAATCCCACTTCTGGGCATACACACCGAGGAAACCAGAATTGAAAGAGACACCTGTACCCCAATGTTCATTGCAGCACTGCTTATAATAGCCAGGACATGGAAACAACCTAGATGTCCATCAGCAGACGAATGATAAGAAAGCTGTGGTACATATACACAATGGAGTGTTACTCAGCCATTAAAAAGAATACATTTGAATCAGTTCTGATGAGATGGATGAAACTGGAGCCGATTATACAGAGTGAAGTAAGCCAGAAAGAAAAACACCAATATAGTATACTAACACATATATATGGAATTTATAAAGATGGTAATGATGGCCCTGTATGCAAGACAGCAAAAGAGACACAGATGTGTATAACTGACTTTTGGACTCAGAGGGAGAGGGAGAGGGTGGGATGATTTGGGAGAATGGCATTGAAACAAGTATACTATCATGTAAGAAATGAGTCTCCAGTCTATGTTCAATACAGGATACAGGATGCTTGGGGCTGGTGCATGGGGATGATCCAGAGAGATGATATGGGGTGGGAGGTGGGAGGGGGGTTCACTATTGGGAACTCATATACACCCATGGTGGATTCATGTCAATGTGTGGCAAAACTAATACAGTATTGTAAAGTAAAATAAAGTAAAAATAAAAATTAAAAAAAAAGAAGAAAGCTATTTACTCAAAAATCTGTATACACTGGAGATTTACAGGAACATTATTATTCACTTCACACTGATAAAAGAAAACTTGGCAGGAGGGGTAGGGGGCACCGGGTGTAAGGATTTAAGAAGAAAATGAAGATAATGTCACTACTAATATGGAATTTTTATTCAAGAGGGCAAAAAATGTATAAATATACATGATCAGATAATATAGCACTTTAATGAAAATCAATTCAAATAATGGGTGCAGAATGAACTTACCTAGGATAGTGAGAGATGGTCTCTTAGAATCTAATATTTATAGACTCAAACCCGAACAGATTTCTGATAGTTGTATTTCTTTATAGGCCAAATTCAACAAAGGGCAAAAGATATAGAAAAGAAAGAGAGTTATTCAGGAACCAGTTCAAGTAGAACCTTGAAGGCCACCATAAACAGGAGTCTGAACTTTGCTCAGAGTCCCAATGATAAGTAACCTGGAGAGTTTTAAGAGAAAAACAACAATCTAATTTTAATTTTAAATATCACTGTGAAAGCTGGAGTGAGGAGAAAGGAGGAAGGAAGTGTGTAATTAGGGGAATTAGCAGGGACACTTTTAGAATTATCCAGGTGAGAGTTGAGAGTGATTCAAACTAATAGTCATTGCAAAAGTAAAATACATAGATAAATATGGACATATATTTGAAGTAAAGGATTTCATATTGAGTGAATAAAAATGAAAACTACCTGTGGTTTTACAAATTAAGTAGTCATTGTTACTGTTTAGTGAGTGCAATACTGAGGCAGAGAAAAAAGCTTTGGAAAAATACTAAGAAATGTTTACTTTTATGTTTTAGAGCATATGCCAATATCATGACTGGATACAAGAGTCTGTCCATGGAGAGAGCAGAATTAAAAGTATGTATTTTGGAGTCTTTAGCAGATAGAGGTAATCGGAGACACTGACAAATGTCTTCACAAAGGCATTCACTGCAACATTTTTGTAATGGAAAATGTTGAAAATCGTATGATAAAGTACTATATAGTGCCCTTACTTTACTAATCGTATTAGTAAAGTACTATATAGTGTCCAACGGAGAAGGCAATGGCACCCCACTCCAGTACTCTTGCCTGGAAAATCCCATGGACAGAGGAGCCTGGTGGGCTGCAGTCCATGGGGTCGCTAAGAGCTGGAAATGACTGAGTGACTGAACTGAACTGAACTGAACTGAAAGACTATTTAAACATTAAAATGAGAGGTGTCCATGATTCACAGGCAAAGTTTTCTATAAATAGGAAATCTCTCCATGCACTAATGCATCAGGATTAGGAAGACCTGGCATATCTTGGTTAGGTTTATGATTTAATAGCAGTCAATGTTAGACAGTTTTACAATTTTAACTATAAAATACAGACCCCTCTACTTATTCCTAAGTAAGTAAGTAATTAAGTGAAGTCACTCAGTCCTGTCTAACTCTGCGACACCATGGACAGTAGCCCACCAGGCTTCTCTGTCCATGGGATTCTCGAGGCAAGAATACAAGAGTGGGTTGCCATTTCCTTCTCCAGGGGATCTTCCCAACCCAGGGATAAAACCCAGGTCTCCCGCACTGAAGGCAGATGCTTTAACCAGGGAAGCTCAACTCATTCATAATTAAGTCTAATTATTCTACTTTGACTTCATCTATTATCTAATGGGCTTTCATTTAAAATTATTCTTAACTATCTGAAACTGACTAGAGATCTCTTCAAGAAAGTTAGATATACTAAGGGAACATTTCATGAAAAGATGGGCTCAATAAAGGACAGAAATGGTATGGACCTAACAGAAGCAGGAGATATTAAGAAGAGGTGGCAAGAATACACAGAAGAACTGTGCAAAAAAGATCTTTATGACCCAGATAACCACGATAGTGTGATCACTCACCTAGAGCCAGACATCCTGGAGTGTGAAGTGAAGTGGGCCTTAGAAAGCATCACTATGAACAAAGCTAGGGAGGTGATGGAATTCCAGTTGAGCTATTTCAAATCCTGAAAGACGATGCTGTGAAAGTGCTACACACAATATGCCAGCAAATTTGGAAAACTCGGCAGTGGCCGCAGGACTGGAAAAGGTCAGTTTTCTTTCCAATCACAATGAAAGGCAATGCCAAAGAATGCTCAAACTACCGAGCCAGTAAAAAATTGCTCAAAATTGTCCAAGCCAGGCTTCAGCAATACGTGAACCGTGAACTTCCAGATGTTCAAGCTGGTCTTAGAAAAGGCAAAGGAACCAGAGATCAAATTGCCAACATCCGCTGGATTACCAAAAAAGCAAGAGTTTCAGAAAAACATCTATTTCTGCTTTGTTGACTATGCCAAAGCCTTTGACTGTGTGGATCACAATAAACTGTGGAAAATTCTGAAGGAGATGGGAATACCAGACCACATGACCTGCCTCTTGAGAAACTTATATGCAAGTCAGGAAGCAACAGTTAGAATTGGACATGGAACAATAGACTGGTTCCAAATAAGAAAAGGAGTACATCAAGGCTGTATATTGTCACCCTGCTTATTTAACTTATATGTAGAGTACATAATGAGAAATGCTGGGCTGGAGGAAGCACAAGCTGGAATCAAGATTGCCAGGAGAAATATCAATAACCTCACATATGCAGATGACACCACCTTTATGGCAGAAAGTGAAGAACTAAAGAGCCTCTTGATGAAAGTGAAAGAAGAGAATGAAAAAGTTGGCTTAAAGCTCAACATTTAGAAAACTAAGATCATGGAATCTGGTCCCATCACTTCAAGGCAAATAGATGGGGAAACAGTGGTGAGTTTATTGTTTTAGGGTGTAAAATACTGCAGATGGTGATTGTAGCCACGAAATTAAAATACACACTTACTCCTTGGAAGGAAACTTATGACCAACCTAGACAGCATATTAAAAAGCAGAGACTTTATTTTGTCCACAAAGTCTGTTTAGTCAAGGCTATATGGTTTCTCCAGTAGTCATTTATGGATGTGAGTGTTAGAATATAAAGAAAGCTGAGCACTGAAGAACTGATGCTTTTGAACTGTGGTATTGGAGAAGACTCTTGAGAATCCCTTGGATTACAAGGAGATCCAACTAGTCCATCCTAAGGCAGATCAGTCCTGGGTGTTCATTGGAAGGACTATGTTGAAGCTGAAACTCCAGTACTTTAGCCACCTGATGCAAAAAGCTGACTCACTGGAAAAGACCCTGAGGCTGGGAAAGATTGAGGGCAGGAGGAGAAGGGGATGACAAAAGATGAGATGGTGGGATGGCATCACCAAAGCAATGGATATGGATTTGGGTGGGCTCCGGGAGTTGGTGATGGATAGGGAGTCCTGGCATGCTGCTGTCCATGGCATTGCAAGGAGTCAGACACAACTGAGTGACTGAAATGAACTGAACTGAACTAATCTGAAACTGAACAGACCCCACAGTGTCCAAAACAACCCCAGAGAAATTCTTAGATATAGTTTTACTATTATCACTTATGGAGAAGGCAATGGCACCCCATTCCAGTACTCTTGCCTGGAAAATCCCATGCAGAGAGGAGCCTGGTAGGTGCAGTTCATGGGGTTGCTAAGAGTCGAACACGACTGAGTGACTTCCTTTCATAATTTAAAAAAATAAAATTATTTATTACTCATTTAATTTCCATTTTTATAACCTACTATTACCTTGCAAAAAATACCCTATTTTTAAAGCAAATTTCATATATATATTTATATATTTATAATTTTGTGATTGATTTTATTTTGTATTTTTAATAT